>NC_092404.1:1200000-2400000 GCF_009017415.1 Aspergillus flavus | reverse complement strand
TCGTTTGCACCGCATGGTTCAAGCTCTGCCACCGAAACCCGGTAGCTGAATCTCTGTAAACTGCTGCCTAGACTACTTCGCCCAGGAAGAATGAGGGTGCTGCCCAAGCTACGATCACTGCTATAAATAGATCCGTGCTCTGAGCCCAAAGGTAATTCGGACCGTCTTCGCCCCGCATGAACAGTTGGTAAAAGGCTATCGGAAACTGTTCGAAGCGGCAGGTTTGCCCGTGGGATAACCGGCTGTTGATCATATTTTTGGTTCATGAATAGGGACTGAGTTGTATCCTCTATTTCGGGCATGCCGTTTCGCAACCCTCCGTGTAGCTCTGCGGAATCTGAAAAAGGATCCGAGTAGCACGCTGATGCTCGATCACTCTCATCATGGTAGTACGCGCTCATCGGAGCCTCTAGTGCATATTTGTATTGCGAGCGCATAGACCCTCCAGAAACATATCCGTGCTGTAAGCCAGTCAAGGAATCCGCCGATTGCCGGTCGGCCCTTAGAAGCTTCTGGTTTCCTCCAAAGCACTGGACTCCGCCCGATCTCCTTCGCCTGCGTCTGAATAACAGTAAGCAGATCAGGAATACAGCTGCAATGAAGCCCATCGCACCGAGTACGCTGCCAAGTAAAGTGCGGAGAGAGGCCTGTGAGCCATGGTCTGGAGACGAAAGTGAATCTCCATGATCCGAGTTATTTTTGGGAAGAATACCTCCCGATACCGTTGAGGTAGTCGCCGTTGGAGGCCCTCCTGTACGGGAGGTATGCGTTAGGACAGCCTCTGTGGAGCTCGAACTCGAGAAATTGCTAGACAAGCTTGATGCGATTGACTCTAACGTTGAATAACTGGCGCCATAGGATGACACTGGACTGTATGTCTTCGTAATACCTTCGGTAATTAAAGGAGATGTGCCACTAACTGTAGTAGTGATGGTGAAAGAGCTGACAGGTGGTAGATGCGTCGGTATCGTGTTAGGCGTTTTTGTACTCGATTCCGATGGCGTCACTTGTGATGTGCTTAACGTAGTATGGTCATTCAATAGGGAGGTCTCAACAGCTGGTGATGGATCTGTAGTTGAGATTGGTTTGTCGGTCGAAGCTGTCGTTATCGAGGAAGAAGTCGAGGCTAAGAGATTGAGGGAAGGCGATATAGCCGCTGCTGATCTTCGCGGGACTTTAGTACATCGTAAGCCCTGGTGGAAGATGATTGAAGGACTGGACATTGACATGTCGTCAAGCCCGCAGGCTCGAGGGACGCGACAACAGTTCCGCTAGAGCAGGAAAGGCACGGTGTAGTGCAATGAATAATACAGGAGGGAAGGAATGAGTTCCGTCAGCAAGGAAAGCGCGTATGACGGTGAGTAGAGATGTCAACCAAACAATCGACCGAAAGGAACGTGTAACCGACGAAGACCCAAGACTATGAATAGGAAAAGACAAATGAAAGCATGTTAGATTCTTCTCAACATGTCTCGCTCTTTACAAAATGCGAAAAACAAGCCATGACAATAGGTGTCAGAGGCGTTCACTCGAGTGGAATCCTCCCGTTTCAGGATAGGATGGTGAAGCAGTCTCTAGTGATCTAGAGAGGGGGTGTTCAGGTCGGATTTCAACCACACCAATATAGATCGAGGAATACGGAAAAAGATAGAACAATACAATCAAGCCCAAGAGAGGGAGGGAGAAAGAAAAAAAAAGGGATCAACTTTCAATTGAAACTCAAGATTAGCTGGGCGTTTGTAGCCAAACACCGACCATAACATTCAATAAAAGAGAGACCTGGAAAACATTATTCGGTGAAGCTTACGCAGGGGATGGATGGCTGTTGACTCGAATCGGAGGAAAGGATGAAACACTTTCCATCCAGAACATCCAATCCCTTTCATAGAGGGGGTCTGTGACATTTGGGACCTGGGCGCTGTTTAGTCTCACTCGCATGGAGAGGGGAACTTTAAGCCCCCAGCCCCCCAATTCGCAAACAAAAACATTGAAGGATTAGTTAGTGAAGAAACATGGATGATCTTTCTGAGGTAAGAAAGGTGGATGGTCAGTGTCAGCGTCAAATCCATCCTCAATGGAAGGTTAATTAATGTGTGACCCGAGATTACGACCGGCAATCGAACCAGTAGAATAGAAGCGAAGGGAGAAGTTCACTTGAATTGCATTTGCAGCATGCATTTGCAGTTCGACTCAGACTCGGCTGCATCACTGGACCCAACTAGGCTCTTTGGAGACTAGGCTCATCACGGCTTCTCAGGTGATGTCATGTGCACACTGCACACTGCACACTACACAATGCATTTCTGCACTCAGATTTCATTCTATCTTACTCCGGAGTACTTTCTCGGCCCGATTCTTGCCGACCACCCTTGACTTTACCCACCGGTAAAATGAATGATCCATTCTTTTGCCCTCCCCCTCAAGAACGGTGGGTTTCAACCATTGACTTCTCGGATTGACCAGAAACAATCAGAGTACAGGATCACCTTCTCTGTCAATACTGGCAGCAGTCTCGACACATCTTCCATTGGCCTGTCGAAATTTTAGGGCAGGGATCAACTCAAAACTCCTTAAAACTCCACCCGATTTGTTCGGTTATCAGCCACCATTGGCAGCCATATAACAGTCGCGGTGGAGAAATTGTCCCCCAAAGGTTACCTTGGATGGAGGGCTGCATAACACTTACGTACTTGGCACCATATAGCCCAAGCAAACATCACAGGTCGTGGTCGCCCTTTTTTGGTCTTTTCTAATATATGATCATTGTCCTGGTGGTTCCCGAAGTACCATATGGATATTGTATCTGGCGTGGCCAGCGGATAGCGATAAAATAGCAATGTCAAGGGCCACGTTATAAATTAATCACCAGTAGTGAACCACGGAGTATTGTCAAAACCCCAATGTTGTCTTATCCCACGAAAAAGCCCGCCAGCACTAGAGACAAACTAATCCGCACTCCCGCATACTAGTAAAACGCCCAAGCGGAAGTAGGCCATAACCATTAATGGCCCAATACTTTGGCCCCCTCAATGTCTTGTCTTCTGGTCCCTTTTCCTGTTAGATTATCACTCACCAACCAAAAAAACCTCCCACCACAAGATTTCTCATTGTTTGGTTGGATCTGACTCTATTCCACGGTTGGTTCTTCTATGTCACTTTGCCCCTGGCCCACACTTTCACTACCCACCCTTTGGCCCCTATCCTTAACCAAACCCCCCGCCGCACCTGACCCCCTCAAGCCCTCATACTGTGCATGTGATGTGGTTATTCGACCTCGTTCACTTCAAACCAACGCCAAATCAAGCTTCCGTTGCTTGATTGATCTTGTTTCTCAACTGAAGTAGTGTTTGTTTCTAGTTAGAAGCCTTGTATCATGTTCGGATGGTGTAGTTCGCTGGGTAAGGCTTCCCCTCTTTCATCGTCACCTTGCTTCACCCCGCGCATTGTGTTGCCCACCGCATAGACCCTACATGCTTCAATTGCGAACGCAGCAGCTGTGTGGGATATGGTATACGAAGGCCCTCGCATCTAATATTCTGAACTTGGCGTGCTCCACCATTCCCTGGTCGCTCTATATTAGAACGACAAGTATTAGCTGCGCCTTGCTAACAACCTTTCCGAACTATGGGGGAATTTTTATATCTAACTATTCGGCCTGTTATTAAGACCAAATATCTGCCTAGCGCTCCCTTATGATGACCAAACACAAACACAATCATGGCGTTTGTCCAATCAAATTGATAGGCTAACTATTGTAATAGGCTTCCCTTCAGTGAGCTCAGAACCTGACAGGGAGCGACGGGCTCCATCGGGCCCGACACCTCTAGACTTCCCAGCGTATAAGCTCCCGGATGCCACAGATGATGATCCGGAGGCCTCTTTGCGGCAGGTGCATGATATTCTAGCATCCATCAGAAGGCCACAAGATATCACGCTCGACAAGTTCAAAGCTCTCAATCTGAAGGTGGAAGCAGGTCTTTCTGCTTCATGTATTGTCCGTAAGGATGGGCCAGATTTCTTTCCTCCTTTACCTTGGGAGGACACTTCACCCAATTCGTCCCCGTTGACCGAAGATGGTTCCCCGATCTTAATGGAAAATGGGAATCCCTACCCACCAAAAGAGCGATTTAATATGCTGAAGAATGAGCTACTTCTGGAAAACGACGATGCGTTTCGAGAGGTGGCACGGTTAACCCCCCGCGAGGGACGTCAAAGGGTCAGGGTGACCCATGCGCGAAAATTCTGGACGGGCCTAGAACGAATGGCCCAATACTGGGACACGAGCTTGGATAACTATTTTGAACGTCCTGCAACTCCCAAACAGGCGGCTGAAGACGAGTCAGGGGACAAAATGCAGACGGACAATGTGTCATGCGAGTCCCAGCAAAAATCGGAAACACATATGGATATTGACAATCCACCAAAACCAGCAGCTCCCGAAAACAATGTGACTACCCAGGAGGACGGTGAGCCTGAGTCAGTAGCAATGTACACGGGCCGCCGTATTGGTGCTGGTCATGAAATGCCGGAGGATATCCGCGAAGAGACTATTAGGGCATTTACCGAGATGGCAGCCTGGCCTTTTGGGTGCCAAGTTGCCCTTCCCATGCTGCCTCCGAGACTATCCCTTCGAACATTGTTATTCCCTGTTCGCCAGACGTTTGCGGCTGCCCGATCGCCTAAAGATCGACAGCTAGCACGAAGCGGTGTCATGGAAGGACCCGTCTTTGCCGCCCAGTGCCGATCTGAAACGTGTTTCCGAGCGCCGGGGGATGTCCCTGGTACGGGATTTGGTGAGATATGTGATTTGTTTCGTGAGGTCGGCGGCATGCTCCTAGCTGCCCAGGAACGAGCACGACAAGGAATGCAAGAAGTAAGACCTGGCGAGGGAAAATGGTGGACAACGACGCCGCGATGGGGTGGTGCACCCAATGATGCAGTGGGTGATAGTGGCAATTTCACCAATGGTGAGGAGAAATCAGTGTCGGACAATGGGAGCTCTCGCAAGCGCTCCAAGTACGAGCATCCCTTCTTAGCATCCCGTCGACCTGGTTCCTCGCGGAAGCTGAGCAACAGCGAAAAGTGGAAAATCGTTCAGCCAGGTCCTGGACTTTGGGACAAGCGAATGAGATATATACAAATTGGAAAGGACCTAGACAGCCCGTTTGACGATGTCAGTAATCATAACACAGCAGTTATAACATCATGCTGACCAGCCGTTACAGATATATATGCTCTCCTCTATCAACCATCATATCTCTATCCTTCACTTACGCGTCCATCGCCGATACATCGATATCATAACATCAGGGGAGAGCTGTTTCCCTTCTGACTCCGATGCTACAGGACAACCGTGGCATGCGCTACAGCTGCGGCGAACGAAATGGTACGATTTATTCGATGCTGAGGAGCGGCTTGAAGTGTTCAAGGGGGTATGGACTATTTTCCATCACCTTTTGCGGGCCCCTTAATGCAATAGTTCAAGTTCCGGTCGTCTTTGACTAAGTAAGCTACCCTAGACTGGTTACGTATCTCTCTAAACCACATTCGTTATACCTCACTCTCTGTGGCGCTTTAGATCAGCTATATGTGTGCTTTGATGATCGTTTATATATTTATTATGTGTACATTTAGAGCGAGTCATTATTCCTACTGCCTGGCTACTGAGGCGCTGTCTTTTGCATTTGTGCTATTCAACACATGGGTGTATAGCGAAAAGGGAATACTTCAATGCATAAAAATATACAGGCATAACAAGGCTTACTTCAGCTACACTAAATAGAACATAGAGCTCACATTCCCTATTTCTGATTCATGTTTCTATCCGTAGGATATGTCAAAGTCATAGTTGCTAATTTTTCTAACCCCAAAGCACGGCGACTTTCAGTTTCTAACCTGGTAGGCTTCGGGATACACATGCTTTCTCACATGTACTATAAATTTGCGCTGTACATCATGAGCAAGACCCATAAATTGATCCTGCAAGTAATCTGTAGGCGCGTTACAATTTCAAAAATTACGAAAATCGGCGCTCAGCCATTGGTACATCTATCTCTGATCGAGTTGTTTTTGATCTTGTTTAGCTTTCGCCGCTCAGATTCGACGTGTACTTCGCTCCGAATAGACGAGTCAACTCCTCGTACAGGAGACACGACCAGGGGAACAGTGGTTTAGCTGAGGCATTGAGCCGTTTAATGTAATCTTTTGAGTTTATATTCCCTTTTGGGTTAAAGGTTCGCTTAGGTTTGTCTGTGTCTGCCTTCCGGAAAGGCGATCTTGCGTCTATCCACACAGTTTCTCGCGAGATTTGATAGCCTCAGCTACTGAAGTAGAGTGGGACACCTAAGATTATCTATGTATAGAAGTGACATGATGTCATACAACAACATCTGATTTCTATCCTGCTACTTTGTAACGATAATATGATTTATTTTATGACATTCTGTATGATCGTTGCTTCATTTCTCCACTCCAGCTATATATCCCGCTGTACTTGCATTAGGTCTCCCTAACATTTGTCACTTGATCACTCAAGAGGCTCTAGTGATTCTCTTGCTCATGCTCGTTAGTAGCCTGACCAAGTTCCATCCTAGTCACTGTTACAAAATAAGGATCACCTTCCCCAATGTACCGTCCACATTGCATGTGGTGTTGGAGGAAATACTCACTGAAAGATTCGCACTCCATTCGAAGGAAGATATGATCGCGCCGAACGGTTGTTCTCCTGCAAAATACAGAGTAATTTAGGCCAAGGCCATGCAATGCAGATATTGTTGCGGTATGGCCTGAAATATATCTTACGATATTACTTTACTTCACTGACATAATAATGGGCATATGTTGAAGGATAGTAACACTTGTCTCAATGTTCACCTATGAAGGCTATTATATCCCAAGCTAATATCCTCTCCATCATTCCTATGTTGACAATCTGACAGGCTCATAGAGATTGCACAAGCACCCACCATACTAGCCATCCATACTGTATTCATTTTCAAGGCCCCGGGACTAAGTGCTTCGGTAAGTGATAGGCTCTTTTTTTTCATGGTTACGGGAACGGCATATGGTTCTGGAAGCGTCCAAAGAAGCATGGGAGTATTTCACTACGGTTCCTTAGATTTGATACTGTGTATTGGCTTTCTGATCTTGGTGGTCTTCTTTGGCATATTTAGAACTAGAGGGGCAAGTCAATTTTGATCCGCCATGAATTGCTGAGCCAGGTGAAGAAACAAGCCACCAAGCATTTAATAACATCGCCAGCTCCACATATTGATCTAGGAGATGTCAAATTCGAACAGAAGGCTTATTTGCCAAACAGGGTCTCCTTTGCTGATTTGGACAGTGCTGACGCGTGATAGAGGAGACCCCTATCGATGAGACATCTGCTGCCTGGTGGGTACACCTTTTTGCATAACCACATCCATTTCAACAGCGTAAGAATTGCCAGTATCTGAGCAAGAGACGTAATTGAGCGAAAGCCGCTGTAGACGCTTGACTTGACTGAAAGGACATAGTCTTAAAGTGCTTATTTGACTAACAGTGGGGGTTCCTCCACCCAAAAAAATAAAGAGCTAATCAGAGAAGTCCATGAATTGGCAGATGACAGGTTTCTCCAAAGAAACCCCACTCGAGTGCATCGGCCGAGTCGGAGGAGGACACACTGGTTAAGTTCAGAAAGAGATGGAAGGAATTGAGCTACGTCAGAGCCCACCCACCAATAAATCCCCCACTACTGTACGGATCATGAAATCTGATGAGAAAAGACGTGACAATACTAGTATTTGATGATCGTGTCAGGTAGCAAAGGCACTAACTGATTCTCAGCGTTGAAACGGTGTGCCATCGGCGGAACATTTTTGCCTCTCTCAGGGAGATTTGAAATTACTAGAGATGTATGTGGAATTCAGCATCGCCAGTAACTAGCTGAGACAGGCGTCAGCCAATCTCGTATCTCTCCAGAGTGAGGTTCTGATCTTCAAATACAGGATTTCTAATGTCTGTGCGAGCCACGCAATTGGTGCCCATGGGGTCGGTGGAGTTCGGATAAGAACTCCGTTCTCCTTAAATGAATGAACATTTACCCCGTGTACAGGGGGTGTCAGTGATATCATATGCGGATAGTGAGGCAAAGGAGCTATAGTATTGGATTATCATTGTGGCGCAGCTACACGTAGGGCTATAGGGGCTGTCATGCCGAGTCATGTTGATTGTGGAGATAATTTAATCGCTGTCGTGGTGCATGGCAGTAGGAGAGGAACTTTTCTTTTCACCACTTGAGATGGTGATGCCGAAGGGGAGTTATAAAGAATGAATGTAACATCCTGTGCAATACATCGTCATGCTTGTAATTCTCAACGAGAGTTGCTATTAATAAGTGAAGATACGATGCATAAATCTCCCTGAACATAGCTTCGTCGTTGAAGTCGACGGTATTCCAGACCAGTCCATCGGGTCGGCAGTTTCTCGAAGAAGCCCTAAAACGGTATGAAGGTATGTTCATCATGATGTTATGTCACAACAAGAGCAATGTGTGACTTCCTATCAAAGAAATTCAGGAAGTTAGTGCTTGCCAGTGGACGGTCAACACGGGAAGCTTTGTCCAAGTGCTGATCTCTCCGCGTATGATTGTCTCCTACCATTGGGCGCCTCTTCGGTAAGGATATGGAACTACAAAACTAAACCAGAACGAAGTGCACCGATTTGTCTAAGTAATTGCTTGGGCCATTTCCATTGCCGGGGTCCTTCATCCATTATAATCTCCCACGCGATTTCCTTATTGAGCGATTTGCATGGCTGCTAAGATAAAGCCTGATTGATCACTGCTACTACAGTCCGCTTTAATCGCGTTAACCCCCAAGCTTCGCATGCATTTCAGCTTCACATGCCTACATCTTCACTCAATGCGGAGCATCCTGTGCATAAACGAGCGAGATACATACATAAGCATATATGTTGGCTACAGAAGTGGGCGGTAGCAGCCATAGCAATGCATGTGATATAAACCGCCCAACAAGTATTAGTCGACTGCTCAACAATAATATCCAGATATATATGCAAGTGTGGACACTCCATCCTTCTACATCATGTAGGTACTGTACATAACTCTCCCCACCAGGTCCCCTGTTAGTTTCTTCGTGCCGTTCCGGTTTTATTCGGAGCCAGAACCACAACAAACTTCGATGAAAGGCTATTGAGGTTCCAGACCAGTGGAAATGTGATAGGTCCACGGGAGTCATGGAGAACGCGCGCTTTGAGTCGGTGTTCACATTGGTGGAATCGCAACGAGATGGTGCGGAATAGATGGAGCGGTATATTCCGTCATCCATGTACGGAATAATTAAAGGCTATAGAATGAATAAGTCCCAGTACCTGCCAGTGAAACGAGTCGATAAATTGGGCGCAAAGGCTTGGTTTTGGTTGCACGGCGGCCACCACCGGAAGCTGTCATATTCCCGATACTCCAGCGTCCCAAAAGCCTCCCGAGCCCATTAACCAGGTCCATGGGTCGACATAGTTTACTAGGGGCGCGTTAGATATCGAAGAGCGATTTAAGCATCAACTGATTTAGGGCGGTTAAATAGCACACAGACCCTGCTTCGTACTACAATACCACACACAGTATTACTGTTGTACCACTGGCAGGTTTTCCACAAACAAAGGGTAAGGGTGTACATAGAATTACTAATTGATACATACGAATAGAATCGAAGAAACTGCCTTCGTTCATATTGGAAGAAGTATAAAGTACTCGTAGAAGGTGCTGAAGTTACACATCTCATCCCTCAACAAACAATGGAGAGAAAAGACGGTCATACAACACTTTCCATGCCATAGGATGAGCACGGCGTAGGCGTGGGAATTTTCCGAGAACTCCATTCCAAATTAATTTCCTCTTTTCTTCTTTCTTTCTTTCTTTCTTTCTTTTTTTTTCCCCCTCTTATTCTCGATTTGATTTGAGTTTAGGGTTCACATAGTCTCATTAGGTTCACTGAGGTCAATTCGCAGGCATTTCGGGGCTCTGCCTTATTGCTCATCTGCACCTACGGAGACATTCTTTTAAGATTGTCTCCACAGCTAACGAGTCATGTGAAGGATCAAAATTCGAATACCTAAATCGGGCACTTTAATTCAATATTGATGTTGTATTTATAGAGTAAAGGTGTTGCGAGAGTATGGTCATCTTCCTAACTCCTATTGTTTCAGCTCCGTCACTATGGGCGTAGAGTTACTGGCCCAAGGTAGTATTCAAAATTCAAATATAAATGGGCGACTACTACTGGACGAAACAGTAGCTTTTAATTATGTAATTATTGCTCGGGTCCATCCTTGAGTTTGGAAAGTGTAGGACGAGAATGCGACATAGGTTAATCGTCGCACTGCACATGCAAGCCGCGAGATCAGGAGATCTGTTCCTGGAAATGGGAAATGATGAGGGACTAACACAATGTGGGTTGAAAATATGTGCATGGTTTGGTATGGAGCACGATACTACCCCTCACTTCGACAGGAGGCCCAAGTCCTGACCACGTCCGATCGATGGGGTCTGATCATGGTTCGCGTAAGGAGGTGGCCAAGAAGTGGGTGGTTGATTTGATACACGACAAATTACGTTCTGGGAGCTGTCCATTTTCACAGTCGCCACCCTCATTAACGATTCTACAGCGCTCCAGTAGAAATTCACAGCTGTACTGACAACAGTCTATGGACTCTATATATTACCAGTCAACTTCTCTTCTGAACGTTTCTTCGGCCTATTTCCGGATTTCTTATTTTACAGACGCGCAGACCACGTGGCTGTGGGTACATAATTTCGGTAAACATGGATATCCACCCACGTAGGTCATCAAGGTTGATGCTGTATCCCAAGCGCACCCGAAATACAACCATGGTATACAGGGAGTGGCAAGTTGGCAACAGAAGAAACTTTGCTGAAATGGACTGGTTGCTTCCATCGGCTCTTAGAGAATGTCGGTATAACACAAAAAGTCAACAGAGCCCGATCTGCAAATCTCCGCAGTTAAACTGGTAACTCAATAGCGAGGCTTTAGTTTCAGCTTGGCCGGTTAATCGTCAGCTATTCCTGCGCTTGATTTCACATAGCCGCTGGAGTGGGAAATTGGTATCGCAAGCTATTCCACATAAAGATCCGATCTCCGAAAGACTTTCGCTAGCATTAACCAACATATCTTAAACATGTCTTTTTCTGATCGTCGGGCACTTAAGTATAATGAGCTCGATTGTGATACGTTCACTTTGGGTTGGCAGTGCGACAACGGTAGAACCATGGTACCTAACCAGTTACAAAGAAAATGAAATGGGTGCCACATCAATCTGATAATGTAATCTTAGTACAGTACCCTGCTGGCTAGATACTCCGTAGTAGGTAGTTAAGCTCACTCACTTTTTTTTGTCAACACTAACTACCAATAATATCTTGACCTTCCCAATGTGAAACCTCGCTGTGCTTACCAAAGTAAGTAGGACTAAGATCTGCCCTGAACCAGACCCTCGGAGCTCGTCAGACGGGCGGTCCATCCCGCTGTCAATTAAAGAAGTACGGAGTTTATCACGGGGCTGGGGTTATACGAGCAATAATTGCCTGAGAGATATTTAGCTGACCAACAATAGGCAGCCACTATTTTCAGTTATTGTTATGCGGCCGATATACTCCGTACTATTCAACGACTGATAAACTTTGTTTCTTTTAGATCAATGATCCACAAACTGTTGGCCGTTCGGGTGAACAAGTGCACATCGAATATCCACCTGAATTTGCTCTGAGACATGAAATTGATTTACGGAGTACACCGATCTTTTGCAAGTCAGAGATGACTTCAATTGGATGCTGAAGCTCGTGACGGTGGTCAGCCGTACCGGCTGGTCTTCTACTCCGTGTCTCCAGTGGCTTTCCATGTCTTGGTCTGCATGCTCCGCAGATAACCATGGCATATTAAGCAGAGTGCTCATGGAATATGTGATTCGGAGTTCGGCTAATAAATTACAAATCGGTTGTGAATTGTTGCAGTAACCAGTGTTTCGTAACAACACGGCCTATGCCTAGTCTTCGTCAAAAAATTCTTCTATTGCATGGTTGCTACTAGTTGCCACTGATGGGTCCTGTGATACATGTATTCATGGGCGTTTTCTATTTAGCGTATATCGGTTTTGCATTATTCCCGGGCTCTATCAAGGTTAGATTGCGGGTTGAGCTTCCATAGAAAAAACGAAGAAAGGGAGAAACCTCGCTGACAACTCAAATAATATCGTGATCTGTTATCACCTTTTGCATTTCCAGCCACGGAGGAACTCTATTCCCTCCATTCCAAGTTTCCATGTTTGACAGAAGCATAACATTGCCGACGACTTTTGTCAAGACCAACAACCGTCGTGACATTGGTGTAACCCATTCCTTCCAAATATCCATGTTCGGTGGATGGAGTACTGTCTTCCACAGTGTACTGTGTAGAATCTTCAGACAAACGATGATGTGCAGTACGGGGCCATCCCTTACGTCCGACGCTCCATTATACTGCCGTTCTACGCGCCACACAGCATGCATGCACATCACCCGTAGAAAACTTTGGCAGTGGATCACATCATCGCCAAACCTTGACTAAAGTCAGGGGGCTTTGGTTATCGAGGTTGAGCGAGACGTTGTGCGACTTTGTTCCGTCCCAAATCAACGTTATGAAACATACCTAAGCTAGTGTGGGCTATGTCATAGGTAGAATTGTGGAGGCTGATGGGGTTCGTAGTTACCCGATGAGACGGTCTATGGACTTGGGACTAAGTGAAGATCCAGAAATTTATGCGGCCAACCGACGGATGGTACCAAGGAGACGGGATTAGGCAAAGTTAAAATTGCGGATCAACCGGACAGCGAGGGGGGAAAAGGGAAGAGGAGGATTCGGCGGTGCTTGGGAATGGCCGCCTGGAGAGAATTAATTGGTGGCGGTGGATAGCTAGCACATGGTTCAATCAGGTTGGGCGTTTAAGTCACGCTTGATATGGGAGGGGAATTCCACGCAGGGTTTATTGAATCTCTTAAGTTGGAAGGCATAACACGGTCTGATATTGATACGCCCGGGCCGAGGTGATCTCTTTTCCCTTGTAGAGTATCGCATGGGTAGGTGTATGTATTCGTCCACACAGAGAAAGAAACAGATGAGTCTAAAGTGGCAAAAAAGGCGAGCCGGAGCGCCGGACACTTGATGATCCATTACGACATGCCGTCAATTCTGCCCCTCCTTTTTTCCGATGCCGAGAACACCCAGCCAAAGTTTTGGGTCCTTGACTGTTTACTCGTTCCGTCCAAGTAGAGCGGTCTTCAGATGGGGCTGAACCCCGCTAACGGATGACGGTCGGGCTCTGGTACCTCAGCTATTATTGAGTGCTACTAAAGTAATACAGATTTAGTACAGGATTCGCGTTGTAATACAGCGTAAAATTATTTACATCAACCAACCTAGTTTCACGCCCTTGATCGCTCTGCACTGGTGTAAATACGCGACAGAACGATGGGAGTTACCTACTAGTACTGGGGACTTTCCAGTTCAGGTCGATGTTCCATAGTGCTGATATTATATTATCATTACTTTTCAGAGGATTTACTTTCCCTCGGTACATGATACAGGAGTATACTGCAAGGGAAATTTCCCCGTATAATACCTCTGGATGGAGTAAGTCTCCCAAAATTCATGGCAAAGTGGTAGATAGGGGATTGGCTACTATGTACTTCACACCACAAGTAGACTCTAAAAGACACACAGCCTTATTTGTTGAGCATGGGTACTGACGGGCGGTAATTTGGCATTGCTGTTTTCCGAACGTAACCCGAGGGATACATAATAGTTTGACCCAGGCATGAGCCTTTCCCAATCCAACACCCGTGACTGTACCCGTGACCAAAATGAACTTTGGAAGGTACGGGTACTGTGTACTGTATGTACCTGAGGTATGCGTACCAAAGGAACCTTCCCGTAACTTTACCAGTTCCCGACCGGGTAGCACCATGGATAGGGAGCGGTTTGTTCCTGCTGATTGGAACAGGTGCCGTTCAGATACTCAGTATATTTTGATTTTGACCGTGGAGTTGTGCTATGTAAACAGTAGTGAGGTGAACTATTCATGTATGTACATATAGTTACATCTGGAGTACTTTATGGGGTATGTGCGTACATATGTAAGTCAACAGGACCCAGCTGACAGGGACACTCCTTGAATGATCTATTATGCGCTTGCGCTTCAGCTTCAGCAACATGCCCAATTTTTATATAACCAGGAAATGCTCCACATAAAAAAAAGTGCCAATAAGAAACACGGAAAAGAACAAAAATTATTGGCCTTTGAAGATATAGAAATGACTTTTCTCTGTTCTGGAGTTTCACAATAATGAGGGTAACATGTTCTCCGCCTTTTTGAATCAGGCGGTCCTCCTGACTCCTCCTTAATCCATGCAGAAAGCTAGTTTACAGGATACGTACTACTACATATGCATGTGTGGTGTTGGAAAACTAAGGTATGACCCTTGATTCCAACGACCAAGTGACAACCCCATATCATTGATCGTTTCTCACCGTCTTCTGCTTTTGCGTGGGGCTGTGGTTGAGGGCACTTCTTGGGTCACATCATGCATACCTCGCACTGTCTTGATCCCTCTATGCGAGACTCTAGCTTAGACTGCCTGTGCTGTTCTCTCTCTCTTTATTTTATTTTATTTTATTTTTATTTTTTACCAGTGTGACCCCCCTCTCCATTTCGAGTCCAATATGTATTGGACATACAGCACACTCGTAATCTCCATAGATATGTGTCCTTCCTCACCTGAACTCACTGGAAGAATTGACTTTAGATCTAACCCACCAGAAAGTCGAAGATGAAGATAGGGGATACCTTGCCAATAATAAGCTGGATTAAGCTTGATCACAGCATTGGATGGGCACCAACAGACCCAAGGAATGCGTCTGAGAGGCTTAGGTGTTGACAACAAGCATGTCTAGAGTATGTAAAGTTCCGTACTACTGTCCAGTTAGATTATTGATATACCAGCCCTTGGAGAGGGATAAGCCATTCCGGGTCTCTTTCTTTCATCATCAATCAGGTGTTGCGGCCACTCCATATGTTTGTTCCATTCCTGGTTTCACTTGCTTCTACCCAAGGCGATGATCTGAGAATAGACATATGAAGAGCTTAGGGGGGGAAAATTAACAGTGAAGGTTAAGGAAGGAAAGGATATTTTTATTTAATTCGCCCGCCTTCTCTTGAGCCCCTTTGCACACAGTTCTTTGTCTTTTGGTAATTAAGACTTTTACCCCAAGTATCGGTATTTCCTCTTTATCCGCCATATCTTTTGGTGACCAACGCAGTCCACCGCTGAAATTGCCCCTCCGGATTTTGGGCACCGACCACTCTCTGGTCATCTCACGAGGCACCTGTTCCCAAGAAGGAGATTGAAAAGAGAAGGATCCGGGCATGGCCTGGTATCAATTGTAACAGTCATCATCCTACTTATATATTTCCTCATCTCTACCTGGCAAGGGTACGTAAATGCTATTGGGCGGTCCAGTTCGGCTCGGGTGACACCAATTCCCCCAAGATAATTCCATGTGGCACTGCGAAAAATAAAAGAATGGAGCTGATTGTCGGCCCTTGACAGGATAGGAAATTGAAAGGTAGCTTAAACATTTCACGGATTCGCCGGTGTGTGGTTTTTCTTCATTTGTGATTCTCCTTCCAACCCGTCCCGCGTTAGCAACCAGCTCCAGTTTGCGGCTCCACTCAAGTCAAATTTTTTTTTCCCTTCTACCCTTTTCTGTTGTTGCTCCCCTTCCCACTTTTGTTTTCCTTACGGCAGAGTCGAAACCGAAACCGAAGTATAGACCAGAAAATAAAAAAAAGAAATAAAAAAAAGCGATCTGTCAATTCTCGGTGGCTTGTGGTACCTAATTCTCTGCAAACCAGGATCCCGGTCCAGGTTACAAGACCCAGCCGAGCAGTCAATCAATCTGTCAGAAGGAGGCGCGCGTTAAAAAGCAACGAAAGACGATCGAAGACTCAAGGGAAAAAAAGAAAAGGAAAGATTGTTGAGAAACTAAGAACAACAGAGAGGGGGAAGAGAAAAAGAAGGATAGCCTTCTATTATTGCTCTCACTTCTGTCACCACTGGAGTTGTTGAGATTGTTGTTTCTATTGTCGTCAGTATTATTTGGATTATTATTATTATTATTATTTTTATCTGTAAAGGGAGGAGACGGAAGTTCTTCATCCATTCATACTACTGACCACTAGACACTTCTCCCTACGGACATTCCCTCCACTTCCAGGGTTAAAAAAAAGATTACCAAAAACCAAAAAAGAGGGGCAAAGTCACTCTTCATCTCAGTCATCAGTCAATCAGTCCCATCCATCAATCAATCAAGAATTTGCTATCACAGTTCTGTTTGTCTGTGGATTGACGTCCCCCATCCCGTTAGTATTCTTCTTTATTACTGCTATTGTTATTATTTTTCTTATTACCACCTCTCTTTATTTTTTGCCCCCATACCTGTCTATCATTCTCATCGTTCCGCGACTCTTATTTGTCCCCTCCTACTTTACTTACTTTGTTTCCCCAGCAGATCATTCATTCCCACTTGGCCACAGTCGGGTCCCTTAGGTAGATACCTACCTACCGACTTTACTGGGTCTTCAAACCGCCCCTCTTCCTCAATCCTCATCCACTAACTACTGACCACTACTACCAACTACCCGGACTACTTTACGGCACTAACTAATCACCACTTTATCTCAGTTTTCCTTCCTCTCACACCTGGCGGTAAGTTCTTCGACTTTTACCTATTCCAGCTTAATCCCTCTCCCTGCAGTGTCTCCATTGCTATTCCTCCGTTCAACTCTGGCAGCGACTTCCCGCTTTTTATCAATATCGTTCCCCTCTTTTCTAATAAACCAGAGCAGACCCGGCTTTTTTTTTTTTTTTTTTTTTTTTTTTTTTTTTTTTTTTCACTTTTTTGGCTTTCCCACCGTTCGATCTGCTGTCGCGCACAACGCGACCCGACGGCTTGGCTTACCTATCTCCCAACTGATCGGAGAGTAGAGGCAGTGCCAAACGACCGTCGTATTTTATTTCATCCTTTGGGCCACCACAGTGTACGTACTACTATCTTATTACTACTATTATTATTGTCGTCGTGATTTAGGATTCTCTTGCCGTTATAAGAACATCATCAGCACTATTTTACAACCACTTTACCCCTGTTCTAGCTTCGTTGGTTTGCTCCTTAGCTGCGCTTTTTTTTTGTTTTTTTTTTTTTTTTGTTTTTTATTCCTATTTTATTTTTATTTATTATTTATTTTTTTTTTCCTAATTTCAACTTTTTTTTCTTTCTTTTTCTTTTTCTTTTTTTCCCTTAATTTCTCGTTTCCCTTTTCCCTTTGCGCTCCTCTTCCTCTTTCCTGATTTGGACTCCTCGTCTGCGCATCTCTTCGGCGTTATAAAAAGAAAAGTACAGTACCTATACGGAGTACTCCGTACTGGAGAAGGTATTACTTACATACCTTATTTTCTTCCCACTGACCAGGGTCGGTGTGTCCACTCCAGTCGTTAGCTCCTGCGCGGATCTCGTTCTTTTCCATCTACCCCCCCCCAGCTTATACTACTTATGACAGGTACTAAGTATTCTGAGCTCTGTCCTTGATGTCCGACCTATTATTACTGTTACCATCATTCTGGGTTTCGTTTTGCATTAGCTTTCCTTTCCCTTTAACTATTACCACTTCTTACCTAATTTCCCCAGAGTTCTTCTTCCTTTATTATTATTTTTTTCTTTTAAAATTTCCTTGCCAATGTTGCATTTGGTTGACGGTTTATAATACTGGCTTTGCGATCGTTATCTTTCAAACCCACTATAGCTGACTATCAGAAGCTATTAGGCTGTGGACAGTTGCTCCCATCCGGCAATCAAACAAACTGGAGAACCTTGGACCTCTATTCGCGTGATATTAGAACGTCAACCGTTCTGGCGTCGCCGCTCTGTTCAAATACCGCAAGTTAAGATTAGCTCCACGAAAGAGAAGGCAACCAACCCACTGCCAACAACTGAGATCTTATCCTCAAGAGCTAATTGCCAATTTTGGGGAACCTCTGGCGAAGCTCTTACTGTGGTAAGACTCCACCACCATTCATCCGGTGTAACTCACCAGTGTATGGAAGCCTAAACCCGTCCTTGATAGCAATTCTCTGGGACATGATGTCCTCATGACCGTATGTCTCTCGCACTGAATCGACCGTCCACTGCGGATCTGCGGCGATCTGGTGATCCTAGCCGTAGCTGCGGACCCACGATTATGGAAATTATCTCAACGGACGATAAGCCGAAAACACTTCCTGCCTTTTCTGGACCTGCGCCCCCAATGCATCGCATTCCTCCCGACGGATCGCATGGTCCACCAAGTGTGCCAGGAATGTACGAACAGCCATGGCGCCATTATCCACCCTACGAAGGTCACCCAGCAGAACAACGTCGAACATCTACTGCTCCTCCGCCATTATCTTCACATGGGTACCCTGTTATCCCGAATCGCGAACTGCCGCAGCTTCCTCCCGACGGCCCGTATAGCCGACAGGGAAGCCTAACGGGCCCAAAACACACACCAACGGAAGCGCATCCATCGTTCCGGGGTCCCATGAACGGGACAGCTCATGAACCGGCACCGCATTCTGCGCCGCCTGAGTATCGATCTCGGATGTCTTTTACTCCTCAAGAGCCACATAGTAATGGCGATGCTCCGCCTCCATTACCGCCGCACTCAATTCCCCCGGCTCCATATTCTACTCCTGTTCCGCCCATGTCTCATACACCAGCCCCGTATGATTCTAGCTACTACCAAAGCCAAGCCTATGGCATTCGCCAGCGCAAGGCCGCACGAGCACAGCAGGCAAGTTAACTTTTATCCTCTTTGCCGCAGAGTGCCCACTGGATATGTATATGTGAAAAGGAGAGGGTGTTGCTGACATGTTCGCCCCATGGTTAAAGGCTTGCGATCAATGCCGAGCGAGGAAAGCAAAGTGCGATGAAGGTCGACCGTCATGTAGTCATTGCAAGGAAAACAACTTGAACTGCGTTTACAAAGAAGTCCCTCCGCACAAGTCTGTGTTCCTAGCTCTTCCAGTTCACTACTCTGAACTAATGTTTGAAGGACGCTAACAACATATGCAGACAAGAAAAGGCGACCCAGCTCTTATTAGATCGATTGCAGTCATTCCAAGACGCTATATTAGACAGATTCGATCGTTTAGACCAGCTAAATACGGAGCACGGGAACAATTTCAACTCCATCCTGGCGAAGATAGACGCCAAGTCCGCATCTAAGGAACCACGGAAACCGGCAGTCCCGCAATTGGCAAAGAAGGACATAATCGATATCCAGGAATCAAAAGCCAAGGATGAGAATATTGCTACAATGCAGGAGCAGATACCAGAACCAAGTGAAACGACCACAGAGCAAGTTGTTCCTTCTGGTGAGGATGGTGAGCTCTCAATCCCTGTAGAGCATACAACAGCGGCCCACAAATTGCTGTTGTGGCCTTCAATTCGGAATCTTCTTCGTCCAAGAGAATATGATGAGGATTATGTGATGAAACTTGAAGAAAAAAGGGGCTTAATCCGTGTCTATGGCCGTGGAGAGGGAGATGAGACTAGTGAAGATCATGGCATGTGCTCACCGCCAACGACCTTGAGTACTAGCTTCAATGAAAGTCAGCCATACTACCCGGCATCCCCCCCTAATGGACCTTGGGGGGTGTACGTGAACCAACCCCAGATTAAACTTGAGAACAAAGGGCTTGACGAGGACGGCATGCTAACCGCGGACCCTGATATGGTTCGTCGTTATCATAAAAGCTATATGAAACATATGCACCAGCTTCATCCATTTCTTGATCAGAGTGACTTGGAGAACAAGGTCGATCATTTTATCAGGATGTACTGCCCATTGAAAGGTCCTGTGCGGTCCCCAGGAGTACTTAACAATCACTTGAATGATATGCCTCGAGGCGCAAAACGAAAGCGTTCATGCGAAAATTTACAAGGTGTGGGATGCGATGCGCAGTCTGCTGCGGAACAGGGTAGCGGCCGGCGTATAGAAAAATCCATCTATAATGCTATTATTCTTCTGGTCCTCGCTCTTGGCAGTATCTGCGAAGCCAATCCTGTGCCCGGCCCAGTCACAGATTACCAGGTGGACTTCCGAAAAGAGACAATACCTGGTCCTCCTACGCACGGTATATTATCACCCGCGGGTTCGGATTCTCTTCCTCAGTCGCAAGGCAGCGGTTATGTCGCGGAAAATCACACCTTTGCATCTCCTTCATTAATAGGCAATCGACAGAGTGGTGCTGAGGGGCACCCAATATCCCAAGACAAAAACCTGGATTATATTCCTGGATTAGCATTTTACGCATACGCTACCCAGATTCTTGGAAGTCTCCAAGGAGCAAATAGACTGCCTCACGTTCAAGCTGCCTTATTAGCAGGACTTTATGCAGGCCAGCTAGCGCACCCCTTCCAAAGCCACGGATGGATCTATCAAGCCGCCAGGGCTTGCCAAGTTTTGGTTCGATCGTATGGAATACCATCTCTGTTCAAGCAAAAATAGTATATGACACTAATTAAAACCTCTAGAAAACGTTACACACAGATGCCTGATGGCCCCGACAAGGACCTTTACGATTTTGCGTACTGGACGTGCCTTCAGCTAGAGAGGTATGTGTGCACCTTCTGTACTTTTCCTTGCTTTCTTTTCCCTATAATCTCGGGGAAGTGCTGAACTTGTATCCAGTGATATACTAGCAGAACTTGATCTTCCCGCTAGCGGCATATCCCGCTCGGAAGCTCGCATCTCCTTACCAAAGGGACGGTTTACTCTTAACCTTCCGAATGAAATTTCCGCCCCAAGTACTATGATGATGTTTTTTTACTCGGCCCAGATTCATCTAAGAAAGGTTCTCAACCGTGTTCATACTGATCTGTACAAAGTTGAAAGTGAGTTCTCGGTGCTTGAAAATGATAGTAAGTTGAAGGAAGTATACTAAGATAATTGTCCGCAGAGCAAGGACAGACCCATTGGTCATCGCACGTTCAAGAAATCTTAAGTATGAATCTCGAACTTTGGCGAAACAGTCTACCTGCTGTGATGAAGTGGAAAGACACAGATCCACCATCAGAAGAGATTAACGTCGCACGGATGCGAGCTAAGTACTATGGTGCACGTTACATTATCCATCGCCCTTTACTTTATCATGCCCTTCATTACTATGGACAATTAGACCTTCGCGCATCATCGGATGGACCGTCTACTGAAGCTACTGCTATGACTTCTTCCAAATCGCAGCAGATATCACCGTCATTGAACCATAGTCAAGGTGCCACGAACATGGCACGTTTGTCAAGTGACATAGGTCCTGCATCTGGGCTTACAGGGATTGCACACCGCGACTTGCCCACAAAGCTACGAAGAGCTTGTAAAGTTTGTATTGATTCGGCTATGCTAAGTACAGTAGCCTTCGATGGCATAAAGGGTCGCCCGGTAGTGACCAACATTTTCGGCACTGCCCATGCGTACGTTGAACACCAACTGCAGATGTTATGTGTGGGTTGAAATGTATCAGCTGACATTCTTTATTGTACCCTCACAGACAATTTGGTAACATGTTGGTATTGTCCGCTACATACATGTCTAGCCTCTCGGAACTAGTGGATCGAAACGAACTCGAGAGACTTCTTAAGCGAACGATCAACTTTCTGCTGCAGAGTCGTTATATTTCTCCTAGTCTCCGAGCTGACGCGCGAATTCTTACTGAGATATACGAGAAAATATTTGGAAATCCCTCAGAGTGGAGGGATACAACCGATTAAGCTTGGCAGCCTGGCCTATCTGAATCTCGAATTCATGATCAATAGCATTGCTGGTATCTGCGATGTGCGCCTCAGTTATACGAGTACACTGCAAGCTGAATGACGCCCCTAGGTGGCTATAGAGTTCGTTGTGACCCGCCGGCACTTCGATTTCTCTGCTCCACCAGTGGGCTATCCCGAACGCGCTTCAACGTTCAACTTCGTATCTAACTCATGATATATACGTGTATTTGCATGGTGGCTCATTTGTTTGTTTTTAGTCTCGATTTAAGATACCACCTGCATTTGTGGTTTGTGTCTGTGGTCCTGTCCTGTGCATGTGGAGAGGAAGGGTGGCTATCTGACGGTTATCTCTGTTGGCTTTGTTTTCTTTCTTTTTTCTTTTGTGGTATTCCAAAGGTGTCGGTTGGCGTCGACTGCACCTGCTAATCGAAGCAGGAAATGGGAACGGGAGGGATCTTTTATTGCATTTCTAGCGGTTCATGGAGGATTGCCTCCGCATACAATACATTTAGGAACTTCGTATGGGGTGCTGCGCAGTGCATATTGCAGATTAGGCGGTTATCACTTATGGTATTAGATCATTGGCGGCTCTTGTTATCGTTGCTTGTTGGAATGATAGGTGTCTTCTGAGTCAAGGGCGCATGCTGATTAAATCAATGGACGTAGGCTGGGTCTGCACATTATCCTTTCCTGTTCGACATGTCGCATTCATGGTACCTCAGTTCTTGAGTGCGATGATGACTAAGGGGTGCATGAACCTTCAGTGGCCATTGGTCCCTTGTATCTACCGTATCTTAAACCTATAACGAAGGTTGGGGTTGTCCTACGCCGGCTATGACTTTGCCTAATTGTCAGACCCGCGTTTGAGGTTCGTGCCAGAGGGAATGCCTTGTGTCGGAAATGGCCATTGTAGGTTGTGATAAGGATGGTCATGTTCCATGGATGTTGTACCGAGCTTATTCGGATCCTTTTGCTGCCTCAGGCACCGGTTCCAGCAGCCAAAAGTCCAGGTTGTTTCGTACCACGTTAACCGGTTGGGCGGGGTGGAACCCTGTAGCCGAAGTACGTACTACAGTGTACTCCGTACACTGTAGTCTTAAG
This sequence comes from Aspergillus flavus, assembly GCF_009017415.1. Lineage (NCBI taxonomy): Eukaryota > Fungi > Ascomycota > Eurotiomycetes > Eurotiales > Aspergillaceae > Aspergillus > Aspergillus flavus. The sequence continues at coordinate 2,376,985 of NC_092404.1, read as the reverse complement.
AGGCTGAGTTCAACACTTAAGATATCTACTCATTTCGTACAAGACTGGTCACATATAATTATGGGCACTAATGGTCCAGAATTCCCATGTTGTTCACATTGTGGCCCCAGCCATCTCTGTTTTGATTATGTGCATCGACCTGTCCCGCACGTGCAGGGCACCCACACCTCACCGTGATTTCGAATCTTTCCAACTAACCTTCTCTGCATTCCTCACTTTTTAACCTACTACTATAGGGAAGGCATCTCATCCTAGATCGAAACTCAGTTTATCTCCTACATCAGCAGCCTCCCCGCATTCCTTCAACAATTCTGCACCGTATGTCTCCCCTCTAAGCATTTCTTCAAACCCCAGCTGTCGCTCCATCCTTGCTTGAGGGCGCTAAGTCCTCTCGATCGCCCTAACTAGCGGTACGATAGTCTGGAGCAACCAAACTTAGATTGCTGACCAAAGTGGTCCTCGCCTCCGCTAGAAGCTGGGGCCCTCCGACTTCCGACCAAGAAGAAAAAAAAAGAACCACAGTTCAGCTGCGCCAATGTTTACTACTCTTCCGTCGCAAAAACAACTCGGCTGAACCGACCGAGCAATCAATCTATACGCGTCCTTTTTGTTCTTAATAGTTAAAATTTCCCTCCAAGTATTCTATTCCCCTTACACTTTCCCTGTCTGCCCCCTTTCTTTCTTTCTTCCTTTCTGGGGGGTTTTTTTTTGGTCTCGATCTTTATCATCCTCACTATCTTATAGCCGGCCTGCATTTTACATTTTCTCTGAACACACGCACACACCTACCTACACTTTCCTTTGCCATCTTGACAGCAGCAGCAGTCCGTATTCCACATGATTGCCTGGCTTTTTAGGGCATCGCCTTGATCGCTCTCTGCCCACTATGTTTAAGGCCTTATTGGCCGGGGGCCGTTCGTCCGATGCCCGCAGCAGCTCCAGTTCTACGAGTAGTAGCCGTCGCAGAACAGAATCCAAAGCTTCTTCAACAGTGAGCCGCAAGCCCTCACGGGGTGACGACCGTGATCGAGGCTTGGGTGACCTGTCAGCCTACCCAACGTCTGGAAACCGCAGCAAGCGCTATGCGCCCAGTGCGGCAGGCGATTCCGTTGCGTCGAGCTATGCGACGGCGGAACCTCATAGCGTGATCGAACCTGACCGAAATGTCATCGAACGGGCACCGAGGCGCAGAGATACTGACGATAGTGAACGTCGCGATCGATACTCGGACAGCGATGGCAGCGATGACAAACCCCGACGCAGACGCAATCTCTCCCGATCGCAGAGTCGCGAACGAACCCGTGAACGCCCTGACAATACAGATGAGCTTGATAATGGAAACCGTGGAAGTCGTCATCGTCGAGAGAGGCGACGAACTCAGCCTGACGAATTGCCAAGTGTGCCCATCTCCGGTGCTGAAGCAGACTTGGCTCCGAAGGTGGGAACTTTTGACTATCCCCAATTCCCCCCACCGTTCCACAACACACATCCAGTGACATCTATGCCAAGCTCGCCCAACGTGCCCGGTGTCTACGACCCTCATGTACAGCAGCAGTTCCCGGGCCAGTTTCCGGCCTTCGTTGCCGAACCTAACCCACCAAACCCTGCAGGCGCAGCAGCTGATTACTACGGCGACCAAGGGCAGTCAGTCGCGCAACAACCCGGTGTTCGGCCTGAGCCACCAAAGATTATCCCCAATACTCAAGCGCACTTGATGCCGGCATCACCGCATCCCAACCCGCCGCAAGAGCCAAGTAGTATGGGACAAACGCCGGCAGCGGCTGACTATTACGCAGATGATACAGACCCAGAGATCCAAGCACCCGAACAATCAAGTAAACCACCTGCAGGGCCGACACCCAAACCTCCCAGACCAACTATACAAACTGAAGGGGTCTTGGGGCCTGCTGCAACCGCTACTGCGCATGACGAGGGCAGGCCCCAAGGTATTGGCTCTGGATCCTCTCCAATGCTAGAGTCGCCGACGCCTACGTCTGTCCCACTTACTGGTACAAGCCCCTCCAGACCGCCCAATGCTCAAGATATAGGTACAGCAGTTGGTGCTGCAGCAGCAACTGCGGCAGCAGGTTATGTTATGGGCCACCATCATCAATCATCCCTGAACGTAGAACATCTTTCTCAGTCTGGCAATCACAATAATGAGGAGGGTTTCCCGAACCTTGTGGGACCTGCTGGTCCATCTGCGTACTCGGACCAGCTAAATGCACCACCCCTCAATACTGCTGGTGCTGAGACAACAGCGTACGCTGCCGACCCGTCGCATCCTCATCATGCAGCTCTCTACCACGGAGCACCATTTCAGTCCGGGAGCATGGCATTCCAGCAACGCCAACGGGGTCCTCTGGACAAGTTCATTGATTTTTGGCGTGACGCAGAAGGGGTTGGTATGTTTGAGGATTACACAGAAACCATTGGTGTTTGCAGGCACTGTTTTGAACCGGGCACCTCTTCGCGCGACGCACCTCGAAGGCATTATTATAGACGCCGCCGTCGCTCTAGTGACCGCTACAGCAGTCGCTCACGAGTGGGCAAACCTAGTCGTTACTCTTCTTCAGAGGACGAGGGTCGACGTCGCAAGAAAACCTCCATAAGTTCTTGGTTGCCTGGGATGCTGGCTGGATACACGCCCTTTATAAAAAAAGACTTCGAGAACACCTATAGTGATCGATCCGGCCGACCTGCAAGCTCGCCATCGGATAATGAGAACCTATCAACGCTTGAGAAGCAGAGTCACACATCTCGTGGCGTCTGTGGGCGTTCACCCCGCCGCTCCTATGAAGGCCTGCGAGACAACGAATCTCGATGGCTGTCCCGCTCTACGTCCCGATCTTCGTCAAAGTCTGAGAAACATTGTGCACACCGAGATGTGGGAACTGCAATTACCGGAGTGTCTGAAAATCAGCCACGCCGCAGCCGGTCACCGCGGAAGACCAAAAGTCGGAAATCGTCATCTTCTGAATCATCCTTTGTGGATATCTCTAGACCATCCATGAAATCTGTGGGTGGCTTGAGCTCATTCTTCACAGCCTCTGAGAATCGTAGAAAGCGGCAAAGCAAAAAGCGGATAAGTATATTTTCATTCAACAACTCGTCATCATCCTCCCTAGATGCTGATTTAGCATTTGGGAATGGCTATGCCAAAAGACCGCCAGGGAAATCTAAAAGGCGGAGCAAGAAGAAAGACCAGGACGATGTGGATGCGGCATTACTAGGAATAGGAGCGGCAGCAACTGCAATAGCTGATTCAACTCATCATCGGAGTCGACGGACAGGTGAGGTACTCATTAAAAAAGAACCTACACCCACTCGTTTGGGTTATTCGTCGTCTTCTACCAATGACGACGCTTGGGAGGACGTGGACTCAGGGGATCAATCGTCGTCCAGTGTTAGTTCAGCACTTGCTTTCGGAGGTAGTGGACTCTATGGCAGTACTGCATCACCGTCTTCCGATTCTGGTACATCATTATGGGGCTGGAGATGGGGCAACAGGAAAGGCAAAAAGCAGAAGAGAACGAGGTCCAACGCATCGGAGAGTCGTTTCCCTACTAATGCTGCTTTAGCGGCGGGAGCTTTGGGAACAGCCGCATTAGCCCATCGCTATAACAATCAAGGGAGACGTACTAGCGAGGGCGCTGGAAGTGGTGCTGGGAATCTTCAACATGTGGCTCCAGTGCCCACCAGCGATCCTTCACAGTTTGACGCTGTGAACGTACCGCCTTCTCCCCCACAGCCGGTCATTCGCCCTAGAGGACACATCCCTCTTCAACAACCCCAACCTGTGGCACCGGTCTCTCAGGCTGTCTATACTTCGCAAGGAGAGACAATTCCTCCCTACACTGTACCATCTCGTCCTCCCCCGTTTGCCAATACACTTTCACACTATGACTACCAAGCTCATGGTTCTGGCCTTAGGGAGCATGAAATCCCCCTTTACCGTGATTTTACTGATATTCGATCAAACGTTAACCGGCCCCCTCGACGAAGTGACTCATCGCCTGTGTTTCACACGGAGCCTTTAGTGAGTACATCGGTGCCTAGTGCGAAACGTCGTTCTACCATGAAAGATCAGGGTTCCGTACAGTTTGACCTTACTAGGGAGCAAGCAGAAAAGGAGCGACGAGCAGATCAGTTTGAGCATCAAAAGCGCGATCATGGGTCCCAAGGAGTTGAACTTATTGATAGGGAGGCGCACGCGGATAAGAATCGATCAAGGCGCTACTATGAGGGACACCGGGATTCTGATTTTGGCCCCCAGGAAGGATACGGACGTGAACCTCGAGGGGAGAGAAGCCCAGCATCGTGGGATGATCTAGGTACATCTGCAGGTAGTGTACTTTCCGGTCAAAGCTTCAACGGTAACCCCTCCGAATCGAGCCAGAGGAGTCATCAGGAACGTTCAGAGAAGCGTCGCGCAGAAAGACGCCGTGCGTCAGGTTCTGAAATATCATCTGGCCTTCCCATGCCTGAACGTGCCTACGATGATGTTGACCAGCGCCCGAACCCGGTCCCTGCACAAGAACATTTTAAGACTTCAGTATTCCGTGATATTCCTCGCAAGAAGCCAGTCCATGACGATTATGCACAATTCTTCGCCCCCAAAGAGTTGCGCTATAGCCCTGACACGTACGCGCGTCGCGAGCCCGCTTCAACTCCAACTATCATAGAAGCGGAACCTGCAAGTCAAAAAATTAAGGCAACTGAGGAGCACCATCCAGAATATCGCGGTCTACCGTGGCCAGTTCCAAAGCTCAATGTAGTTGAGCCCACGCCTCCTCAAAGCCAAAGTGGCTCCGTCAGAGATATTGCCTCTCCGATTCCATCGCCGCCCGAGGTCCTTGACGATGATAGGAAATCAAAGCGATCAACAACAGGCTCCCGCGTATCTTGGGGTAAGGATGAGACTCGCGAGTATGAAGTCCCTTCTACATCCTCTGAACTCGACTCCGCCGATCATGATATTGTGGCAGACCGAGGACAGGAGAAGCAGAATGATAGTGGAGCCACCCGAGAAATTGCAGCCATTCAAGCAGATCTGCCCAAGGCCGCAAATGGGTACAATCCTGATATTGTAGTCGCAGCAACAGCCGGTGCAGCTGCTGAAGCCTTAGGTTTTGACCCTTCCCTTGTATCGGTCATCACGGAAAAGCTCGTCTCTCCGTCTAGAGCTGGTAGCTATGTGGGTGGGGCGGTAACACCCGATGATGGAGAGAAGCAGCCAATCTTAAAGAAATCCTTTGAGAACGGACCGCTTTACTCTGAGCCTGTGTCGATAAGCGACAGTGTTAGAACATTTCATGACGATCAACAACCATCATCAATTGCGCAAGAAGTGATCCAGCAGCTCAGCGGAGAGCAAGCCTCTGAGATGGGTGAACTTTCCGGAAGGACTGTGGAAAAACCGAATGAGGGCCAACCAACCTTGGTCTTTCGAGACGAGCGTTCTGGAACCAAGTCAGCTCCAGAGGAAGTTTCGCATATGTCTGGTGGATTTAGACTAGAGGAGTCAACCAGCCAGCGGGAGCCGCGTGGGAACACACAAGAACCAGTTCAGGATGATCTAAGGTCAATTATCCCAGCTGTCATACCTAGACATAGTGATACACCGATGGAGGGAGCTAATTGCAGCAAATACAGTCGCGATTCCGATATCCCTAGTCAGGCCAGTCCACCTGCCGCTGAAGAAGGCTCTACTATCGAAAAGAAGAAGCGAAAGAAAAGACATTCCAAGCGGGGTAGTGGTACTTTCGATGACTCCGTTTCTGTGGCATCTTCCCCAGCCAGAGTTGAAGAGACTAGTGACCGCGGCAGAAGTACGGATGAACAGACAAAGGAAAAGAGGGCAGGTGGTATCTTAAGTAATATATTCGGCTCTAAAGTCTCTGAGCCGCTAGCAAGCAGAAAGTCATCATCTGATAGCTATCCATCTCGCGAGGTTCAATCCGAAGTCGGACCACCGGATTCTGGGGAGTCTAGACGTCAACGGAGAGAGGAAAAGCGGCGACAAAAATACGGGGAATTAGCAGACTCGGGTAAAACAACGGAACGTGAGAAGGTATGGTTCTAGCTGTTTTCGTTGTTCGTAAACTGTGATTTGCTCAGTTTATTCCTATATTCGATTTTAAGCAAGGTGTATAACACATGTACTAAATACCTTCCTTTCCCTCTTCTTTGTACACAGGACCGGACAATATCGCAAGACGGAGACGACCAGCCGTCTTTTTTAGCTGGAAGCCCCGAAATGCCTTACCAGGTAGGCGATGGTGACCGTGAAGGTGCTTCGGGGCGTATCTCCTCGACGGATGCAGAACTCGCAGGATTGGGACTAGATGTTTTCGAACAGCGGCCAAGAAGTCGTTCGGCATCACCCCCTGCACCGGGGAGAACTATGGACCTAAGCCCGAAGTCTCAGAGTAGACCAAATTCACCCCGGTTGGCCCGGGGACATGAAGATGTCCAGGGCCAACAGTCACGGCGGTCGTCCGGAGTTCGACCGACAGAGTCTCCTACCGCCGTCCCCTTGCACTTTCGTCGACCGCCAACCACATCACCACGGGCTCATCGTTCATCTTCAGCCAGCTCAATTGCAGCGCCATCTCCTGGCTCTCCAACAGGGCGTTCTCGGCGTCCAGCTTCTGGTGAATTTATAAACTCACGAGAGATGCGGCCCCTGTGGCTTGTCGAGCACCATGGTAGCAAAATTGAAGTTCAACCTGAGGAACCGTTACCTTCGCTACCATCAAGTAAGACGTCATCAGTGAATGCATCCGCTGAGGACCTCGCATCTCTGCAGGATGAGAAGATCTGGGAAAAGTTTGATTTGAGCCCTAGTATTCATGGAGACCAGCGGCCTATTGACGTTGATATGCCGTCTAATTCCCAACACAGAGTGCTTGATTCCGAGGAAGTAACACCTACTGCCGCAAGTTTCGGTCAGATGAATACCAATCAACTACTTCGGAAGGATAAGCCCAAGTACGAGTTCCATTCGCCCTCTGAGCTTCTCCAGGATCCGTCCACATATCCAGAGCTGCCCCCTTCTCCAACAATGGGGGCTCTTCCTTCTGCCGAGGGCTCTGCAGTCGGTGTAAAAGACGATGGCGGGCTGGAGCGCAACCTGGATAGCCTTCCACCTCTACCTTTGTCCCGGCCTGCTACTCCTAAAATGGAACAGATTCGTGCTTCGGATTCTGCTGAAGGACATCTGACTCGAGAGCTCACAGCTCCTGACCTTGAAGCGCCGAGGATCTCCGGGGATGTTGCTCCTTCTGCAGATGGCGACACGACTATCATGAATGTACTGAACGTTGATCTACCGGAGCTTCAGCCATCTGACGAGAAAACGCCGACAAAAGCCACCCAGAGTAACATTGAGTCAGGCGATGCTCTAATGTCTGATGAACCAACTTCCCGGGATCTGTCAAACGAAGTCGTTCCCGTGCCTCCGGCTGTCCAAATCCCAACAACAGAGGCAATGGAGAAAGGTAGAGAGAATCCAGGATATGCAGCTACTAGCCCTACTGAAGTTGTCAATTCCACAATTGCAGATCCTTTGCTACCTGCTGGTGAGGAACGTGCATTGTCTGCCGAACCGTTACAAGCTGTAACTACTGGCGAGACAAAGGCGGGAATTAGTGATACAGCAGATGAGATAACACAACCACAAGAGGCACAGCGTGGAATGAAATCTGAGCCACAAAAGTCTGCAACAGGGGATAATGAATCATTGGGAAGCGCTGAGGCTAAACCTGAATCTAATCCCAACCTCACTTCTGCCACAATCATTTCTGTTGAAGGTGAAGAAACAGAGACTGTTGACGAAGCAGCAGTGACAGAATCAACCAAGCCAACAAGGGAGAGCACAGACAAGGCTGCCGACGAAGTAGCTCAAGCTCCCACTGAAGAAGGAGTAGTGGGTGCTACATCTCCAAGTTCATCGAAAAAGAAGAAGAAAGATAAAAAGAAAAAACCCAAGAGCGTGAATATACACGAACCGGAGTCACAAGATACCCCAGCCACAGCTCTTGCAGCCCTTTCAACCCCTGAAGACGTTGAGGAAATAGATGAAGCAATTACTCAAGGAGAATCTTCAATTGAACAGATTTCTTTACCAGAAGGCACCGACAAACCCTCAGAAGCGGAGGTAGAGTCCGCCATTGACCTCTCCAAGCCACACGAGGCAGCCAATGTACAAGCACCTGTGGATATGCCTATTTCTGAGCCCGAGCCTGTTGTGGATATTATCAAAACCGAAGACGCACTTGCTACTGAGGACGAGCTTGCTGTGACGGCCCTAAAATCCGGGGAAGAAGCGGATACACAGATAAAAGAGGGACGCTTGCCCTCGGACTGGGAGCCTACTGCTCAGGCCGTAAACCCACAAAACGTCGTTGACCTAGCGGCATCCACGAATCCATCTAAACAGGAGCCTCCTTTGGAGATACCGCAGCCAGAAAATGCTCACCTAGCTTCAGACACTTCAGCAACTGAACAGAAACCCAATCCAGAGGTCTTGGTGACAGATGTAGCGCGGTCAATGCAAGCACCCGAGGCCACTACGATCCCGGTACAAGGGTTACCCAAAGCTGAAGATGCTCCTATCATCACAGACGTCCTTTCACCTGAGCAGGCAATGCCTAGGGCGGAAGAAGAAGCTCACCAGGAAAGTTTACAGTCGGATAAAATGCTGGATTCAAATGCGAAGCCAGCGGCTACCGACAGTGAAGCGGCCGCGGATATAGATGTCCTTACCAACAATTTGGAGACTGACGAGGACAGGAGAAAGGTGAGCAAGAGCTTTGATGCAAATGAGAGTGTCAAAGAACTCGGTGACGTGGAAATCGTGACGTCCAGCCAGACGGAACCAGAGGTTACTTTGCAAGCAAGTGAGGAGCTTTCGAGATCTGCCATCGATGATTACCCGCCTGTGAAAGAAGCCTTACTGCCTTCCGAAGAAATCACCTCCAGCTCTGAGCATCCCGTGCAAGGTACAATGGAGGGAGCTGAAAGCCTGGAGTTAAGTGGGCAGGATGCTGTCCTACCTGAGACCCCCTTTGAACAGCCAGAACTACAAGAATCGACAGAACATAATACCTCTGTCCGAGAGGAAGCCCCTGGAGTTGTCTTTGAACCTAGCTCTGCAGTACTAGAGCAATCTACGGAAGCTGCGTCTGTGAGGGGTGAGAATAGTTCTGCAGCAGGTTTGCAGGAGGGGCTATCTAGTGAGATGAGTGCCGTTGACCCTGCGCCGGTCGAATCTGAATCCGGACCATTACAACTGGAAAGTGAGCAAACTACCAGAACAGACGAGGCAAAAGCACCTATGGAACCTAGCTCCGGACAGATATCGCCAGAACAACAGCAGATGCAGGGTAATCCTGCGCCTGTTGAACCAATATCTTCTCCTGAGCCGGCGGCTGAAATTGCTGACGCTGGTACAAAAACTCAAGATGCTGACGTTACCGACGCGCAAACTGAAAATTCCTTATCGCGACGAAACTGCAACAACATGGAGAAAAGTAAGCGCGATAGTGATACGGAGCCACCTGTGGAGAAGGTGGGGGGCGATGTTCCACCTGATGTGCCGTCTAATGACGGAGCCACGCCCCGGGCGGAAGACGAACCTGCTATACCTCCCAAAGAAGAGCCTGAAGCGAGGCAGCCCGAGGAAGCCCCGGACAACGCACACGAGGGTGCTATAAACGTTTCACCTGAAACGATGTCTGGTGCTGTCGCAGAGAGGCCAATTGAGTCTCAAGATGCTGGGTCGGCAGAGACGGCCCAAAAAGCCGGCTCAGAGGAAGCTCCGGAGGGGCAGCAGCCAACGAAGAAGGGCAAAAAGAAAAAGAAAAACCGCAAATCCATATCTTCGGATCCTCAAGCTGTGGCTGATGCGGAGACCCAACCTCCACTCTCCGCTGAGGGGCTTGCTGCCGAGACCCCACTGGCGGAAACAAGCGGTGTGGTGTATCCCACGGATGACAAACATATACCACAGGACGCTACTGCGACTAATGAGGTAGCAGAGACGACTGAAGCAGTAGATGCTATTCCAGCAGCAGAAAATGAGTCCAATGTACCTGTGGAGAACCCCGCTGAGACCAATCATAGTACACCACATATAGCTGAGCATGTCCCAGACGATCCTGTGCCTGATGCCGAACCTGAAGCGGGGGGATCTACACCGGCAGGCAAGAAGAACAAGAAGAAAAAGAAAAAGAAACAAAGCTTGCCGTCCTTACCCGACGCTCATGTAGCAGCTTCTGAACCCACATCGAACACAGAAGTTGCAAGCCCAAACATAGACATTCCTGTTGCTATTGAAAAGCCCCCAGCCACGGAGGGTCAAGAACTAGTTCAGGAGGAGGCAACCGGAAGCGAACAACCCCTCGACGTCACTGAAGCTGTGGAAGACACGGCTTCACCAGAAACAGCGCCCGCGATGAGTGCTGCTGAAAAGAAGAAGACTAAGAAAGAACAAAAGAAGCATCGCAAATCCGCTTCGTTGGATGAAACACTAGCTTCTGACCGCGCTCTTAATCCGAGCCCAGAAAATGCTTCCTTAGAACGTGATCCAACCTCTGTTGGAAAATCCGCCCCTAGCAAAGAACCTGAGGAACATGGTGCTTCAGCCGAGGAACCAACAGTTGTAGATGAGTTGGCGAGTGAACAACCTCGGGTTGAAACGGTCACAGACACAGAACCCGCCGTTGCGTTGAATGAGGGCTTGGACGAGCAATCCCAAGAACCTGCCCAGCAAGAGCCCGAAGAAACGCCCACAGACATTGCTGGTGTTTCAGCAATTGAAGCAGGAAATCTAGAGCTCGGCCAAACACAACATACGGATCATACACCATTGGATTTCGAAGGTACCCCTGAGAATGAAAAGCATTCAGGAGCCGATGCTGAGGAAAGGCACATGGTTGAAAGAATGGGTGTCGAGCAAGAGACCACGGGTGAAAAGAAAGTTGAGGTAGAGTCTGGGGACGCCACGCTCGATGCTGCGCCAACCATGAATGCGGACACGGCTCTGGAACAACCTAAGGAAGAAGCACCAAGCGAGGAAGCCGCTCCCGAACAGACTATAGCTGCCGACATCCCCTTGACTGACATTGTTCCGCAAGACACTATGGAGCAGCCTCAGGAAGGGATGTTAAATGAAACAGCTGTGGCAGAACAGATTAAAGATGCTGACATTCCCTTGGTTGATATTGTTCCGCAAGACGCTCCAGAGCAGCCCCACGAGGAAGCACCAAGCGCGGAAGCTGCACCAGAACAGACTAAAGATACTGATATGCCCTTGATTGACGTTGTTCCACAAGACACTCTGCAGCAGCCTCAGGAAGGGACGCTAGATGAAACAGCTGTACCAGAACAAACTGAAGATGCCGAAATCTCCTTGACCGATGTTATTCCGCAAAACGCAGTTGATGGGGAAGCTGAACCTCCTGCTCCCAAAAAGTCTAAAAAGGATAAGAAGAAAAAGAAAAAACAACAGTCAATTTCCTTGGCAGATGATCAGCCTGCGGCCGCTAGAGAAGAGATTGTGGAAGAGCCTTCTGATGCGCGTTCGGATATACTTGAAATTCCCGAGCAACCGCAACTTTCTTTCCCCGATAATGTTGCAGAAGAGTCACAACATGCTTTTTCAGAAAAGCCTACGCAACAGCCGGAATCAAATGAGCCAGAGCCCACTGAGTCTCCAGAACAGGTCGACCTCACAAGGCCTTTAGAGCCTGAACCTATGGCGGATACTCAGGAATCAGTCTCCAAGAAGAAGGCCAAGAAGGATAAGAAAAAGCGCAAATCTGTTTCTTTCGCAAACAATGAACAGGAGGCTCCCACGAAGTCATCTGAAGCTACTGAAACAACAGAAGCGAGTCACCATGTTAGAGAAGCTAGCCAACCTCCAGAGCAGACAAATGAGCAAATGGCAGAAGCCAGTAGCCTAGTTCAAGAAAGCCAGGAAAATGCTGATAATACTACTGCCGACGAGGTACAGCCTAGAGAAACAACTTCAGACCTACACAAGGGCGTTCCTACAGTCGCACTTGGGGAGGATGGGCCAGAGTCGAACAAAGAGGTCGTACCACATGACGAACAGGTTACTCAGCCGTACAATGATTCTGTCACCGAAGCACAAGCCAGCACATTAGGGCCCATAGACCCTGATCCTATGGGTCAGACGCCGTCGGTGGCGAGAGAGCTAGTCAATGAAACTATAGTTCCTGAAGGAGGATATGCCAACGATGACGCCTCTGTGACCGAACCCCTTGAGGAACAAGTACAGCAGGGTACAGGTATTCAGACCGCCCCAGAGACTAGCGAGAAACATGGTGTCGAGTCCGCTCCGGAAGCTTCCGTACTCGAAACACCCCCTACTTCCGTGCAGGAATCTACCGTGGTAGTCCAGGAGGCCGAACAAGAGAGTGGCTCTTCCAAGTCCAAAAAAGACAAGAAAAAGAAGAAGAAACGCAAGACCCAAGAAACAATTGAGAACGAGACATCTGTTGTACCTGAACCAAGCATTGAAGAGGCACCCGTACAAGCTGAAGAGGATAACGGTACTGCAGCCCCAGGGGTTATCGAAGAGGTAATTGAGCCGGATAATGCTGCGAAGCCTTCCGAAATTTCCAGTCAAGATGTGCCATCTATGGCACCGGAGGGTATTGTCGAACATGCGCGAGCTGAAACCGAACAGGTAGTTGATGGTACTGTTCACGAAGTGAATGAGTCGGAAGGAACCGAACAGCAGGCGAGGGAGCAGCCTGAAATCGCCAAGAATGATGGCGCACCGGCTATGTCGGCGAAAGAAAGGAAAAAGGCGAAGAAGAAGGAGAGAAAGCGTCAGTCAAAAAACCTAGATGGTAGCGGTGCTGCCTCCACTGCCGCGGAGTCTGCCTCAATTGTACCGGAAGAGAAGACTCAAGGTCCCTTGATAAATGCGAGCACCACTTCAACTGGAGATGTCGCGCATGAGGCAACGGCAACCCAAGTCTCCGCTGGATTGAAACCCTCAGACCCTTCGGTTGATACGGCAACCCTACCTGCTGAAGATGACGGTAAAGAAAATCAGTCCCACGGCACCGAGTCCCACGGCGAAAACGATAAGAATCTGTTTTGGACTGATCACATGGTATCTTCGCAGGTAGATCAACAGCAAGCCACTCCCGTCGACTCTCCTACCAAACCCGTGCCTGAGAATACCGAAGCCGAAAAGGTAGTTGTCTCCGGCGAATCTGTCACAATGTCTGAGCAAATCGAGGTAGGAACTGAAGATCATGCGTCAACAACGGAGCAGGAGGCCACTAGCGAGGCAGATAGGGTTTCCCTCGAGCACCTGCCCGCTGAAGACGTTTCAGCGGAAACAGACGAAAGTGGCAAGGTATTTACACCAAACTGGGACGAGTTAAAAACCCAGCGAGATACGACTGCGGAAACCACAGGCCAAGGGTCTAGGAAAGATACGATGCCGGCCCAGACAGATGAGAAGCTTGAAGAAAAGGATCAAGAAGCAGTGCCTGAAGCATCTCTCGTTGCTGTTGAGGTGCGAGGTACTTCCGTGAATGATCCGCTAGCAACAGATGAAAAAACAGTTTCTCTCTCTCCTGCTGAAGCAGGGGTTCCCGGAGACCTGCGAGAGACAAACACCGGTTCAGCTATTGACGTTGAGAAACCTGAAGCAGTAGCGCCTTGGAAGGATTTACATCAGGCGCAGCAACCAGACGATTCTCAACCGGAAGATAATTCTTCTCAGCCTAATCTAGTCTCTACGACATCAACCGATCATGTCACGCGCGAAGCCAAAGATTCGGAATTGGAAGTTAGCAACGCTGGACCAGCCACTGAAAATGACACGAATGAAGATAAGACTGCAAGCCCCAGAGAAACGAGACTGGAGGGAGTTGATCTTGTTTCAGACTCACAAACAGTGGAAGAATCACGCTGCAGTGGTGCAGAGGTGACTAACAAGTCGAAGTCTGCTGAGGCCTCAAGTGAGATACAGGCAGAACCCCAGGACTTATTGCCAGTTAGCTCAGGCGAGGAGAACAGGGAGGACAAAGAAACGCCCTCTATGTCAGATACGGCAAGAGAGAAACCAGATGGTAGAGAGACAACCGCTGAACTTCCGGAAGCCAACAAAAGAGCAACTTTAGATCCCGTGGAATCCTTGGGTCCTAGAAGTCAACCATTAGCTGAGAAGGAACTGCAAGCCAGCATTGAACCTACACCGGAACAGTTGAACCACGAAGAACTGAAGGGTGTGACTAAAAAAGGTGAAGAGGAAAATATGACACAAACTTTGAGCCGTAAAGCGTCGAAGAAACAAAAAAAGAAAGCGAAGAAACAAGCCAAAGCAACGTCAATTGAAATGGCTGATCCCTCACCCGCAGAGTCTAAAAGAGGGATAAATGCAGGGAGCAACCTTGAAGCAGTGGTCGGCTCCACCGCAATAACTGGTGCCGCTGAATCCAGCTTGGCGCCTGGAGAAAAGCCCATGCAAGACCAAGTGCAAGGCCCACAGAGCGTGTCAGGCGTATCGAAGCCGGTATTCGAGGCTGTATCTGCAACAGAAGAAAGAAGTCCGCCTATGCCTAGGGAGGTTCCTGCCCAGACTCAGGCCACGCATGAGTTGCAGGAGGGAGAGGACAAAGACGCTGAAACCCAAGGAAAGTTGAGCAGTCAGACTTCCGAGGGAGGTGATCCTGAGGCAGCCGAGGAGCGGATTGGAGGGCACTCTACGCAACAGGAAACTCCAGCTCCCGGGACCGTATCAAAGGAGGTGGGAGGGAGATCGAAGCAAGAGGCTGGGCTGCAGATTCCTGAGCGAGCAGATCAACCGGCATCAGGGGGAAATACCGAGTCTACTGAGGTGGCCCTGCTTGTTCACGAAGCAAAGCCAGAGAGTTCAGAGCCTCCAATGACTGAAGTAAGCACCGCAGAAAAATCTCCTTTCGAAGCATTATCTCGGGAGAACACGCAGAAGATTGAAGAGGACCTCAGCGTAGAGATCAGGGAGCCAGAAGAAATTGGAAGTACCAGTGGAAAGGCAAACGTGAAGCCTTCCCAAGATCAGTATCAATCAGAGACATTGGCAACGGAAAGGTCTGCAAAGGACGATGAATGGCCTATGATAGATTGGGAGAAGGAAAAAGTTGATGCTTTAGAACAGACTCCCCAATCTTCACCTGAAGCTGTCGCGGCCCCATTTGAGCCAGGTATTGCCGATTTCGATGAGTTTGCTATTCCAGAAGGGCTAACCAGATAATCAGACGAGTCGGCTGAAGCCATAGAGGCGAAGGCAAATATGGGGCCGCAAGGACAAGATTCTGAGGCGAAACTTGCGACGCCAGAAGAGCAATTTGCCCCGTCAAGGGAGGAGCCCAAAACGGAGCCAATCTTAGAAGCGGCCCGCGAGCATTCCCTAGACGATTCTATTTCAGGGAAGCAGGCGATGGGAGACACTGGCTCGGTTTCCCAGAAGCAAAGCAAAATTGCCAGTATATTTCCCAACTTGGAACGAGGGTCATTTCGGCGACCTATCACCACCAAGTCGTCGGAGTCTGTAAAAGATGGGGCTGAGGATGAGACCAATGACCAAGGAGCGAGTCGCGGAGACGCGATGCAGGTCTCGGAAGCACCCATCGCTGCCACTTTTGGTAAGGACAACGACCACATTGCAAATCCTTTTATGGCTTCAGAGCGGACAACTACTGCTACGCTAGAGGACTTACCAGGAGGGACTACAGTTCATGATATCCAAATGCCAGTTGCATCTCGTTTAGCTCAAGGAAACCACAAGAACCCCGAGGATGTCCTATATACAGAAGCTGAATCAGCTGGGACGGGTTCTCTTGCGCGGGAGATTCCATTATACGAGCCAACACCAATCCACGAGCAACCACCTACATTTATCAGCTCCTCGTCGAATGCCATGTGCATAGATCGGCAAGCCAGCCCCGGGTCTCTCCGTCAGCTCGGCCGCAGTCCGTCAATCCAGGGGACGTGCGACCCCTCCCCACGACCAAAGCCATCGGAAGAAGCTACACTACCTGCACAACCAAACAGCACACTGCCATCTTCAGCCTTTAGGGTGCCATCGGTGGTAGACAGAGGCGCAATCTCCCCTCCCCGGACCCCATTGCAACCTATTGCAGAACATGAACCAATTGATCGGACAAGGACCCCCATAGGAGTCATGCATCAGGAACAGGGAACGCCCTGCTTGGAGATGAAGCCAGAACATGTGCTTCCGCGGCCCGAGACACTGATCAGGAAATTTACAGACAACGCTCTGGCGCGCCAGGCATGGCCTACTCTTGACAAGGATGGAGATCAGGACTTTCATATCAGGAAGCGTGGTTCAGCCAGATCTATTGACCATGAATCGCCTACGGGAGCTATTCAAACGCCTGAAAGAGGCGTACCAATCCTGAGACCGAGCAGTATGGGTAGCATTAAAAGCGTGCACAGCGCACACTCCCAACGGTCGCTACGACGAATGGACCGCAGCGCTAGCGGTGATTTGCGGACGGCGAGCCAAGCACAAACAGGCGCCCGCCAATCATCGCGCAGCCCCCAGCCACCGCCTGTCGAGCCCCCTCCTTCCGATTTCAATATTGAGCACATAGCTTCCTCCTCTTCCTACGACCCCGTCACCGATAAGGGCAAACGGCCCCTGCGAGACATGGCTGATGTTTACGTAAGTATTCTTGGTTACCATATACTCTTTCTTGTGGTTCAGTCAACTCACGTTTGTTTACCTAGGAGGGTTGGGGGGAAACGCCGAACTCGCCTCGGTCGCCTAGCCGACCGCCCAGCATCCGGCACCGTCGAAGTATGCAGCACTTACAAGAACTTGAGACTCGCCTTGACCAACTCGTTTCGGAAAATCGCTTACTTGTTGCTGCACGGGAAGCTGCTGAAGACAAGCTCCGCAATGCAAGTGTTGCTCGTCGCAAGAGTGACCATGCTCTCAACGAGCGAGCTGCCGACTTGCGGGACAGGGAGGCTGAAGTGGAACAACTCAAGAATTCAGTAGAATGGCTTCAAAAAGAAGTGTCCCGGTTGACTGAAGAAAATGAAGGGCTGACTGTCGCGAACTCCAACATTACCGTCGCCCATGCTGCCGAGATACAAACCATACGGGCGTCATCAAATCGTGAGTTAGACGATTTACGCCTACAGAACCAGCAGTTGTCGAGCGAAATGCAAGATAGAGTACGTAAGGAGATCGATGCGGCGCTTTCTCAGAAGAATATGGAGCTGCGCAGGCTGCGAGAGGACTTGGAGAGCGCCCGGGACAAAGTGAAGGAACTACAACAGCAGATCGCCGCATCCATGCAAGATAGCGTGTTAGTCTTCAGGGATGAGGATTACTTCGACGCAGCGTGCCAAAAGCTGTGTGGCCATGTTCAACAATGGGTGCTACGCTTCTCTAAGCACTCCGACCTGCGCCGCTGCCGCAAGCTGGACGATATACAGGACGAAAAGATTGCAGACAGGTTTGAAAATGCCATACTCGATGGATCCGATGCTGATGTTTATCTCTCCGACCGGGTTCGTCGACGCGACGTGTTCATGTCAGTGGTAATGACAATGGTGTGGGAGTTCATTTTCACTCGCTACCTGTTCGGCATGGACCGTGAACAACGACAAAAGCTCAAGTCCATTGAAAAACAGCTAGGTGAGGTAGGCCCGCGCGGTGCAGTTCATCGTTGGAGGGCTACTACCCTAAGCCTTCTCTCAAAGCGGCCTGCTTTCTCTCGGCAGCGTCAAAACGATACAGAAGCTGTGGCCTTGGAGATTTTTGAGACGCTGTCTCGTCTTCTTCCACCACCGAGCAATGTAGAGCCCCAGCTTCTAGAGTCCCTGCGCAAGGTACTGCGGGTTGCAGTTAACCTATCTATTGAAATGCGCACGCAGCTGGCGGAATACATCATGCTCCCCCCACTACAACCTGAGTACGATACCAATGGTGACCTTGCACGGCAAGTTTATTTCAATGCGTCCCTAATGAACGAGCGCAGCGGCGAAACTACTTCAAATGAGGAATTGGAGTCCCAACAAGCTGTGGTCCGGGTTGTCCTATTCCCTCTGGTAGTGAAGAAGGGCAATGACGCGGGTGAAGGCGAAGATGAAGTAGTCGTTTGCCCGGCGCAAGTACTCGTTGCACGTTCTCCTAAAGACAAGAAGGTTACCAGAATGCTCAGTGGTGACCGAATGTCCTTGGATGGCACCAGGTCCATTCACAGTATTGCTCCGTCGTCGACCATGGACATGAGCAATGTGATTTGAGGCGTCACACTCGATCATATCTCGCCATGAGTTGACTTCGACCGTTGCTGTGGACAAAATCATTGAGGAAACCACAGAATGGTTATATTTCCTTTTGGGATGGGAACTGGTATAGTGCTTGGGGCGTCAAGGTCAAGGATGGATGGTTGGATAATGGGCAATACGGTTCGGAAACACAAAAAGGTAATCATAATTACGATGGGATTGGGATTTGATTTTTATTTCTTATTTCTTTTTTCTTTTTTTTTTCTTTTCTTTTTTTTTTTTTTGTCTTGCTTTACCACTGTTCCTTTTATGATGACTATGATGACTGCCAACATCTCCGTCTACTTTTTAGAGCTTATGATGTCACGCCCTGTTTATTTCTTCACTTCTTGATATAATGACTGCTTTCTATGTACATGGGAGACGAGTTGGATTATGTTCATTATGTAAGGACTCTCGTTCGAGAGCATACTTATATGATGTACTTGTGTACTTATATTTTTTTTCTATTTTGATACCATGCAATGTCAATGAATTAGGTTTCATGGGGCCCGTAGAGTAGAAAGGCGGAATGCTGACCTCATACATCATACATACCGAAAGTTAAAGCGCAGAACAAGAACCATCGTGGGGCCTAAGTGACCCAGACCAAACCTCCAAAAACTGGGCTGTGCCTTGACCTCCTTTCCTACGCACTCTCTCACACTCAACACTCACACTGTCCATTCGACACCGTCTTTTATCCTGCAGCTCAGGCGACTATTATTATCTTCCAACGAGCGTCTCTTTTATGGAGTCCGCCCTTGCTCTTACTCATTTCCCCATGTCCCACCGCAACTCGCCACAGGTTCCATTTTCGCCAATCGTTGCTTCTCGCCCCGTGTTTCGGTGAATTGGCCTCGACAATGCTGGATTCTGTTACACTGGGCCTATCACAACTGCATATACGTTGAATTGGCACTTGGTTCAGTCCGGTACTTTATTACCCAATTTAGGGTTGACTTGTGCTCTAGAAGGGAGATAAGCATACTCGGCTTTCTTCGGTCTGCCAATCATCACGGATACCTCGCGTTCTGCACCCTCCGATCAGCATGGCTGACGCTCCATCTGCTGCGTATCAAACGAGTCCCAATCATGGGTTGTCTTCTTCACAAGATGGCCGCTCCGTCAACTCACGTCCAGACACTCGCCCCTCCACTACCTATGATCCCTTAGCTTCCGAAACGACCCAAGACCCTCAGATAGATAGCAAATCGACCACGGGAAAGCGCGCGAAACGGAAGAAGAAACATCGGAAACGTCGTAATCGTCGGCAATCTTTCATCAGTGCCGAAGATCCTCATGCCGGAGCTCCTACTACCCCGGGCCCCGAAGTGGAACACATGGCTATGATGGCGGATCAAACCAAGTCTCGAGGCGCGCTTCCGTTCTACAAGCTGGGGAGAGATTTAAGTAGCACTAGTCTGGAAAGTGAAGCTTTACTGGACCATAGGTACGTGTTGTCTTTGATGCTAGTGTCTATGCTAGTTTTATTACTGACCTAAGTCCGGAACTGCCCAGGAATCAACCCATGATGCGGCCGCGCAGAGACAGCCGACTTGCTCAATCTTTTCGACCCGGGTCCTTGTCCACTACAATCCGTACCGGTGATTTGGGCTCTCGTAATCAGCCGTCTGGTACAAGAACTCTTCCCGTGGATGATGACAGCGATGGCCCTGACCCTGTGGATGATCGGACACCGTTGATGCGTCCGTCATCCGCTCATAGAGCCAATATCTCTCGATATGGAACCGATTCAAAGTCAAATCCATTCAGTTTTCGCCAACGACGTTCATCAGTCCAAACGAACTCGTCCCGATGCTCACCTCGTCGTATCCCGAGCCCCGGGTTTCCCGAACAGGATCGCGATTACGATATCAACAATCCACCATCGATGCCAACTTCGCCGAAGCTTAGAGCCGATATGGGCTATGATGATGCGGTTGTGACGGGGGCTGATTTTGACTTCTCATTGGCCAAGTCTATTGACAATCGGATGGAATCGATGCCCCTATCACACGACATGGTGATCGATGTTGAAAGCGGTACCAATCGAATCCGAAGCTCTCCTCCTTCCGTGTCACCGCGGCATCGCCCTCCGCAAGAAGGTCTTCTTCGACGTCGAACTTTGCCTGCCGAAGAAGATGTTTGTTTTCCGACTGAGGAAGTATCTGAACTGGCCGATGAGGACGCAGCAAGAGCATCGCGTGAAACTGAGCGTCGGAGACGGCGGCGCAGAGAATGGCCCGATTTGTCAGTTTTGGAGGAATGGAGCCGGGAGGAAAAGGAGGAGCGCACGGGTGACTTTCGAGCAAAGAAGATTAGTGAGCCTGTGCTTATTGAGGGTCGTCTGCGCCCACAGTATCAGCTCTGGCGACGGGAGGAAGAGGAGGCTCCTTATCGATTCACATACTTCAACGAGGAATTCCAAAGTACGATACACGCCCAGACAATATCTGAGCTAGTACAACCCGGAAGCAGTTTCCGCGAGCTTTTTATCCCAGACCCTCCCGAATTAGAAGTTTCTTCAGAAGACGAGACGGATTCCGATCATGACCCTGAAGAAGAACCCTTTGACAATAAACATCACAACAACCATGGTTTTGATGGAAACCGGACTTCACCATTTATCAACAGCCACCATGACAATATAGACGGTTCAAAGCAACAACCTCGTATGTCCATCATCAGCGAAGCTGTATCTGAAGCACGCACGTCAGCAAATGCCTCCCCGTCTCGACGGCCGTACCAACAAACGAAGCCAAAAAAGTATGGGCCCCGGCCAACCTTCTGGCTTGACGTTCTTTGCCCTACGGATGCAGAGATGCGAGTGATTGCCAAAGCCTTCGGGGTCCACGCGCTCACGGCAGAGGATATCATGATGCAAGAGGCACGGGAGAAAGTTGAACTGTTTCGGAATTATTATTTTGTCAATTATCGGACCTTCGACCAAGACCCAAATAGTGAGAACTATCTGCAACCAGTGAATATGTACGTGGTTGTGTTCCGGGAAGGAGTCTTGTCCTTCCACTTTTCTCAGACACCTCACCCGGCGAATGTGCGCCGGCGAATCCGTCAACTAATGGACTACTTAATCCTCAGTTCTGATTGGATATCGTATGCCATAATTGATGATATTACTGATGTCTTCGGCCCGCTGATCCAGTCTATTGAGGATGAGGTCGACGAGATCGATGGCATGATCATGAAAATGCACTCCCCTGAGCCGGTAATGGGCCAAAGTAGCAAGCTAGAGGACGATGGGGTTGAAGCTTCGACTACGCTAGCTCCAGGTGAAGTGCTTCGAAGGGTGGGGGTTTGTCGGAAGAAAGTAATGGGCATGTATCGACTGCTGAGCAACAAGGCAGACGTTGTCAAAGGCTTTGCCAAGCGCTGCAACGAGCAGTGGGAAGTGGCGCCGAAGTCCGAGATTGGCCTATACCTGGGAGACATCCAAGATCACATCATGACAATGACGAGTAGCTTGACCTACTACGAGACGTATGTCACAACTCCTCTTTTCTAGAATACTTATAACTGATCAACCATCAAGGCTTCTGTCCCGAGCACATTCCAACTATTTGGCACAGATAAACATTCTCATGAATGAGCGCCAGGAACAGACTGCGGATGTATTAGGCAAGTTGACCGTGATGGGAACAATCGTTCTTCCACTTAACATTATCTGCGGCATGTGGGGGATGAACGTCAAGGTACCGGGTCAGGATGTGGATAGCTTGACGTGGTTCTGGTCGAGTAGGTTTCCCCTTATTTTCACACAACTAACAGCCCCTTGATCTGATGATAGACTGACTAACATCCTACCCTTGATCAGTTACGGCTGGTTTGATCATTTTCGCCTTTGCGTCATTTCTCATTGCCAAACGGGTGTATAAGATTGTATAGTTTGCAATGCAATAGCGCATTGCACCTTAAAAATCAGTTTATATTTGTCTAAAGGGGTTTTGGTCTTGCAATAATTGGGCCCCTGTATTGAAGCTATATGCGGTCATGTATTACTGGCTAGATCTCTGTTTAGGCCTGTATATAGATCTTTCTTTTCTTTTTTGGGAGGGGGTGGAAGGAAAAACAAATAATAATAAAAAAAACAAAAAAAACAAAAACTAAAATTGAAATTAAAATTAAACGTATATCACAAGAAAAATAGAAGAAGGTTTCTTTCCCCCCTTCTTTATGAACTTGGACATGGTTGGTTTCTCTTTCGAGTTCAATCAAAGGCCGTGAAGTTTTGTTTATGTCTGTATGAAACATAACCTTTACCCAGCATGGACTGATTTGATTTGTCCGTCCCCTTCTTTTGTCTTCCATTTTCATGAGGTCATGATGACTAGGGTGGAATAAGTTGAGTAATTCTGGGACGGTTCTTTTCGTCCCGTTTCTTTTCGGTAACCGTAATTTTCCTTGGGTTGAATAACCTTTTTAGCTTTTTTGGACTTACCGGGGGAGGTTCCTTCTTCATCATTACCGCATCGATCTCCTCCTCTTCCTCCTCCTCGTCATCATCCTTACTCTCTTTTCTCATTCTCATTCTCTTTCCTCTCTACCCCCACGGTCACTTCCCTTTCTCTACTACCATCCCGACTGTATACTACCCTTCGGTCCTCCTTATCATTCGGGTGTTCCTCCGCGCCAGTGCCCACCGCTAACCCATCCTTGTGGGTGCCTTCCTGCCTGTGCGCCCCAGATCGTGCCCTCGGCCTTCCCACACTAAAGCTTTCGTTCCTTGACGTGGGCCCCTGTCATTGGCCTCGGTTTCCCCCCTCCCCTGAGTGGGTGGTCGTTAGTCTAGTCTACTATTCTTTCCTTCCATTACCGTCCTCCCGCACCCGGTTTAGTCAACCACCTAAACCTCTCTGGCTGCATTCGCTTCGGCCCTGCGAGAGCGACTGGTTTGAATCTGTGATTCCTTGCGTCTCACAGTTCGTTTGTACCTATTGGAACCGCTGTCGCCATTCCTGAGTGCTCCGTGAGCCCGAATCGATAATAGCCGATACCCACGACTCTCAGATCTCGTCCGCTGCCCAGGGCCGGTTCAAACTTCAGCGACTTTTTGACGTTGGTTGCGATCGACGGTAATTCCCGTTGGCTAAACGAGCTCGGAGCTTATGTTCTAGACGTTCCATCTCACCGTCTTCTGATCAAGTTATGTCCACGCTTGCGCCCGCAACTTTGACTTCGGTCTGCCTAGATTATTATTTGATTTCTTGAACATTGCGAATCATTCACCCTACTTGTCGCCTACAGACAACTTACGAAATCTGACTTTTCCTGTGGTATTCTCCTCGTCAGCATGTGGCCGTCGTCTATTCGTCCAACTTCCTCGCCCGTGTAACGTGTTTTTGTGTGCGACAAGAAGATCATCATTGTGTCGAATCCGTCGACCTCTCAGATCTACTCTTTTCGAGTCAAGAATCTCCTGACCTCTCTGTTTTCCCTTTTTTTTACTTTATCTATTTTTTCTTTTTTCTTTTCCTTTTTTTTTATTATCCTTTTCCCTTCTCAATCGCCTATCGTGGTGTGATTCTCGAAATTTGTCACCCTTTCACCATAGGCTCTCCCGGACTTTTTTTTTGCCTTTTTTTTGTTCTCTTTCTAGACCCGCCATTCCGGTCCCCTCTCGGATCTCCTGACTTTTCAAAGTCTTGTCATCGCAATTTGACTCGACATTGATCATGGCAGCGGAATCCGAGAGGTTGCCTTACCGCAATGGTACCTCTGGTGGATCCAGAAGGGCCAAAAAAGATGAGGCTACGACGTCTACGTCTCGGCGATCTACTAGTGAAGGTGACATGATAGAAGTGCCACGTTCAACGTTTAATTCGCAGATCCAAGCCTCCCTCGCATCCCAGATGCCTAAACTCACCCCTGCATTTCCTGGGTTGTCAGCTCCAGCTTCGTCAACAAATTCGGCTATATCCTCCCGTGAATCCTCCCCTGTTCGCTCCGCCCGCCGCCCGCACAACTCCGCCTCAACCTCTCGCGTTTCATCTCGGTCACATAAAGCCAGTGCAGGTCGCAGCCCGAGTAGATCGAGTCTTAACCAAAGGCAGGGCTCGGACACTCTTCCATCCACTACTATCGTACAACGGCCACTGTCCCAAACCAGCAAACCTCTCATCATCAACCCTCCATCTAATGTCGAACGGTCGACCGATGCTACGAGTCCGGAGAAACTTAACATGCCGTTATGGGCCACATCCCGTCGGGTGGAACAAGAACCGACCCTCCCGAATATGTCCAGCAAACGATCTTTACTGGTCGACGATTCTAAGTCCGACCGCAGCGCGCCTCGCTCCGTGAATAGGAGCATCAATGGGCCAGGTTCTGCCCTCGAGACGGTGCAGGAAATGGCCAGTGATCAGTCAACGCCATCGACAGAGACTATATTGAACCAGTCGGCGCTTGAACAGTCGCGATTGCAGAAGATCGATGAGGATAGCACGCCTAAGGCGTCTAGGCAAAATGCCGAGAGCGGCAGTGATAGCGGAGGAAATAAAAGCCTGGAACTTCGAGAAGAGAACCGCCGTCGTGGTTCGGGAGCCAAGGGCACCGATAACCTGATCCCGAAACGGTCCTCTACGTCGCTTGGAGGTGCTCGCGGTAAGCCGACAGATGGATCAGTTAGGAACATGATCGTCGAGACGGAGACAGTCAGTTCTATCCCTCAGGTCTCCCTGGGCGTGGTAACAGGTGACCGAAGCAATTCTGGTCGTGTAGATCCAGGCACTCTTCGAATGAAGCCCAGCACTGAAACCATCCGCCCGAAGAAGGAAAAGAAAAGAACGCGCAAGCCGACAGCCTTACCTAGTGGGGCTGCATCATCCAAAGCGGACATTTTCGAAGCCAAAGTAGCCAGCGCTGTAGATGAAGCCGATGTATCTGATTCTGACGAAACGTTTGTTTACGAGTCGAATCCACCGGATCCGTACCCAGTGAGACAAAATCGGTACCATTCCCGTACGCCTAGCGCGACATCTATGGCCAGCCAGGTTGACCAATTAGGCGCTCGTGGGCGTCCTGGAATGCGAGATGGGAATCATAGTGTTACAGGCAAGCGCAGCATGAAGTTCACCAATAACACGTACGCTGGCAGTGTCGATGGGGATGCAGGCGAAGAAAGTGCTCGGAGTCACTCAAGAGTCGACAGTGGCGGAACTCATACTCCCCGCCACCATCATACAGGGCGATATGGGCGCAACAATGCGTATCATTCGTTGTTCGATAGCGACTCCCCGTTTCCCCAGTCCCAGGCGTATCCAAAATCTCCTCGACACTTCATCGGAGGATTTCGGCAGCCGCGACATCCCGTCACTCGTGGAGGCCAGAATTATCGCACGATCAACAATACTAGAAAGGCGGGCGAGATATATGGTTACGATTTTGATGCGGAAGGTGCAGATGACGAACGGACTCCCCTAGTAGGCTCTCCACGTACAACTAGAAGTCGTCACGGCAATCGACGTCCCGGAAGTGCCAGTTTGCGTCAGATGGAGTACATGCAGCAGCGGCAGCGTGGCTTTTTCTCACGGTACGGCACTTGTGTTGTCATATGCATTTTACTTCTTGTTCTTATCGGAGGAGCCACGTCCTTTATTGTTGGCATTACCAAATCGCTCGTAAATGTCCAGATCCTTGCTATCCAGAATGTGCTCGCCTCAGAACAAGAGATCATGTTGGACCTCAGCGTACGCGCCACGAACCCTAACCTCTTTCCTGTCGCAATAGACGACATGGATATGAACATCTTTGCGAAGAGTCGATTCGTTGGGACAGACAAATTATGGCGAGATCAAGGATCGGACTGGAGTGACTTTCCCCGTGTCGGAGATAGCAGGAGACGAGCCCGTTTAGCTAGTCTAGCACGTTGTGCCGGAAGCAGCGGTTGCCTCCTAAACGAAACAGGCTTATCAAAACGTATGGGGTACAAGAACGGTGGTGTGGACAAAGGCACCGATCCTATCCCAACTGACCCGGCCGGTGACCCCCAGACAATGCTGTTAGGCCGTGTTTTCCGTTTTGATTCACCCCTAACCTTTGAAGCATCGCCATGGAACTATGTATCATCCACCTCTAAGGGCCAGATCCGTCTCGCTCGGCCAGGTAATAAGACGGAGGAGGGCGGTACAGAGCGGTGGGAGCGGGTACTACAACATCCATTCGAGCTGATAGTCCGTGGTGTTGTGAAGTACCAGTTACCACTGAGCTCCCGATTCCTTTCGGCATCTGTCAGCTCCAGTGTTCAAGTGGTGCCCGACAAAGGTGACAATGGCACTGGAGATGGCAACGACAAGCCTGATCCTGGAGACGACGACACAGTTACCATATCTAAAACAAGGTCACTTCGTCGCAGTCTGCCCGAGCTGCGTCAAATAGCCACCAAACGCTCAATGGTCGATTTGGTACGAGAAGCTTTGGGAATCACCGGATAGGTGATCACGGCTCGGTTGCCGTTGATTTCAATCCTCTATTATCGAACTCAGGATTTTACCGGCTCATTTCAGCCTTTGCCCTTGTTCTTTTTTGTATATCCTTCTGCTATGGTTAGATCCTCTGCTTCCGTGCCAAATCTTCGTCTTCCAACCAATACTGGGAAGATAGCCCTTGTTGCTACGGCCTTACTAATCCCTTTTGTTTCCAACACGAGAACAAGAACCCTTCTTGATCTGGAGTTACTTCAATTCTACAGGAAGGGGCTGTCAACGGATTCGTTTGACATAATGACTTTTCCTTTGTCAACTTACGGCTTCCCTTTTCCCCTATTTTATGATATCTATACTACGTTCCCCCAACGATGCGTCACGATTATCTGATATATTACCACGAAACAAACAGCAAAGCATGGAATAGCACGTTGAGAAAAAGACTTTGATTATGTATGCATCAGCACGGCGCGTTTCTGTCCATAGTTCTGGGGCTTTGTTTTGTGTTGTTCTAGGTGTTGCTCAATTAGAATTTTTGATTTGGGAATAGGAACAGGCGACCTATTCCGTTCGCCGCCAGAGTCATGTCACGGCTGGATTGAATCCATGCTTCCAATTTGTGTATGTATGTCTGTACATAATATATTATATCAGCGCACGTAAAGTGCCACTGCTGTATTTCTCAAGTCATCTGAAAGTTTTATGTATCTTGAAGATTGAGGAAGGGTCCATTTTTGGCATAAATCTTGAACATCGGTTAAAAATCATAATACTATTCAATTAAGGACAAAATATCTGATTTCAAGGCAGAATCGTTAAATCCATGATAAATATCATCACATCATATCGTCGCAAATTCTCCATATAACAACCCATCAAGAACTTCCATGAATCGTAAGGTCATCACGTCAAACCAAAACCTAAAAAGCCACCTAATTCCAAAATTTAAAATAACTAAACAAAGCAGCTAGACAAAAACTCTATTAATTCCCCTTAGCAGACTGTCGAGCCCGCCGGCGAACATATTGTCTTCGTGCTGGGGCAGAAGTCGGCCTTGTGAGTCGAAGCGATCAGGTAGGTCAATTGTCGAGTCCGAATCCGATTCTATCTCTTTTCCTGAAGTATTCGATCTCGCTTTCTTCTCAGATGCCATGCGTTGAGTCTCTGATTCCGTTCTGGATGAATAGGATTCAGAGGAAGAATGGTGCCGACGGTGCCCGTGGCGACGAACCCCGCTCGACGAACCAATCGTTGAATCGCTATCGTCAGTTTCATAACCCGGGTCCATTTGTTGACCATCTTCTGAACTGAGATCAAAAGCAACTGACTTTGACTGAGGAGACTGACTCGCAGCGCATGGTCTTCGCTTCTTCGCACGGGGGGTCCTCGTTGGAGATTGGATATTTAAACCTAAAGTTTTCGAGTTAGAATTCCCTCTGGTGCATTGGCAATCGTCCCTGAACCCACCATCATCCATATGAGCTTGGGAAATGGGAGGGGAAGAGTTCCATGCAGCACTCACATTCTCATCTGCCCTCCGGGGTCGAGACACGAATGACTCGGGTCCTGGAGGAGGATAACCATACTGCTGCGAAGGTGGAACAGCGACAGGGGGAGGAGGGTAATCGGCCGGGTTGTACGGGGCGGTGCTTCCAGCTGGTCGAGGGGCGGATCCAGGAGGTGGTGGAAAGTAATTGGTATTAGGGTAGTATTGATGCTCACTCGACTGGGGGGGCAGAGCAGTGTGCTGATACGGTTCAGGGCTATACGGTTCGCCATACGAGTCCTGGCGTGCATCCTCGTCGAATCCTGGTCGAGAGATATTAGTCCGACCACACTGTAACCCTCTCAATCTGCTATGGCCACTCACTTGGCCTTTCCCTCTCTTGCTCCGCCTTCTTCCGCTCTCTCCGCTGCGTATATTTATGAGCCGCATAACCGACGCCAGTTGCGGCCAAAGCAGCCTCAGCTAAGTCACGAGACCGGCTACGATGCTTATCTTGTCTTCTTCGCCGCCTTCTGCGATCGCTGCTATCAGACCCAGAAGGGCTACCGCTGTATCTTCCACCACGACTCCGGCTGCGGCTGCGGCTAATGCTGCGACCACGATGCCGTGACGAGCCAAATCCCGTGCCGCTGACAGCCGGGTCAGAAGCATCGGAGTAATAAGCCTGTTGACTCGTAGGCCGCCCGTAGTAGTCCGCCGTGGGAATCCTTCCGTGAACCGGATCCTGACCATACTCGATCAAACCAGCCGAGTCCCGTGT
Source organism: Aspergillus flavus (assembly GCF_009017415.1). Lineage (NCBI taxonomy): Eukaryota > Fungi > Ascomycota > Eurotiomycetes > Eurotiales > Aspergillaceae > Aspergillus > Aspergillus flavus. Next base: position 2,347,938 of record NC_092404.1, on the reverse strand, counting down.
CGGGTCAGGGTAGATTTCGGAAGGCGCCCTGCTTCGAGATCTAGATCGTTCCCTGCGGCGCGAAGCTTCGCCCTCTTCTTGCTTCTCTTTGTGCTTTTCGTAAAGCCCCGTCGCAGCAGCGGTGCCCAAGCCAGCTGCTACGACAGGAAGAGCCTTTCGGAGCCTGCTATGGGATCGCGACTCACGTTTACGAGAGCGAGAGCGACTGCGTGCCTTCTCGACGAGACCAGCCACCGCAGCACCAGCCAAGCCAGCGCCTGCCATATGCTTTCTACGCTGCGACTCACTGCGCTTCTCGCCATCGGTAGTCTTTCCCGACCTGACAGAAGATGAACGGTGGTGTCGTGACCTACTTCGATGGCGAGAACGGCTTCGTCGCTCATCTTTAGATTTGTTTCGAGCAAGGGCCACGGCGCCAGCAATAGCGGCAGCACCCAGGCCAAGTTCTGCCAAAGTTCTTGCCCGGGAATGAGAATGAGAGTGACTGCGACTGCGACTGCGACGGGAGTGGCTGTGACTATGATGATGATGACGGTGATGGGAGCGAGAGCTTCGATCATCGTCAAATGAGTGCGAGCGATGTCGGCTTTTGCTGCGATAGTAATCTCTGGCTCGGGATGCCGCGTTCACTGCTACAGCACCCAGGGCACCAGCACCAATATCCCGTCCGAGGCGACCCACCCCACTCGAAACATCTTCGCCTTCTTTTTTTCGGCGATTGCGGAGTAACTCTGCAGCACCAATTCCGACCAAAGCACCCTCGGCAAGATGACGTCGATGATGCGGGTGGTCATCATACTCACGGGTCTCTTTGCGGATGTAGACCATGCTATCATCGCTGCTATAGTCGCGGTCATCCCGGTCATCCCGACGGCGGGTAGTCTGGGACACTGAGTCGCTAGGGCTAAGTTCACGGTGAAACCGACGGTCATTGTCATATTCGCGAACACGGCGATGATAATAATACCCAGGCTCTCGGTCCACTTCTGAGCGGTGGACAACCTCATAGTCGGACTCTCGCGGGTTGACGTAGACAGGACCTCGAGCTTCAACCATAAGTACTGGTTGCCTCTCAAGAATGACAACGGGGGTAGGATAATAGCGATGGAGAAGTTCAGGCTCCTTGTACTCACGTTCGTAATAATCCCTCTCGGAACGGTAGTCATAGCTGCGGGAGTCATAGTCGACATCACGCTCATAACGTTGGAGCATGACGGGTTCCTCCCGGTCTGTAGACCGTCGAATCACCAACTGTCGGTCGCCAGTAAAGGGATCTTCGCGTCGGTAAAGAACGTCTCGCTCTCGCTCTCGCTCTTCTTCGGGAGAGATGACGTAACGTTTGATCGTGACGGGAGAACGTGGTTCATCCCAGTCGCGTTCTCGCTCACGCTCTCTGTATATGTATGACATGAGGATAATTGATGATGAATAAAATGAAAGGATAAGGATTGTCTGGTAATGAATAGAACAGAAGGTAGAATGGTAAATTCAGCTGTTGGAATGTGAAGCGGGATGAGGGGCTGCGAAAGTGGGGAGGGTACAGAGGCTGGAACCGTGTACGAAGGGAGGAACGGTAAAGAGGATTGGTTAGAGGTTGACGGACGGGAAGGATGATGACAAAACGCCGATCGAAGCAGCAGAAGATTCGACACAGTTCAGGAGCCCTTGAGTGGAGGGGGAATACTGGATTAGCGACCAAGAGGGGCAAATCAGATCCCGCACACGCCGACCAGACTACTGATCACTAGTAGCAACATGCAGGGGCTTGGACAACTGGCAAAACCAGAGGATAGTTATTTTTAGGATCTGCAACACATCATACGATCAACCAAAGTGGGCATATAGAAAGGATGTAGATGAAGCCTGATGAACATCGACGACGACGATGGGATGAAGAGAGGGTGAGAAGGGTAAGCGAAGGTGTATAGGAAGAGGAAGAGAAAGACAAAGAACAACGGGGAGAAGAGGGGCGATCAACCCACGTGGAAACACCTCTCTCGTGATGTAATGAAAAGTCGAGTCACGAGTTAGTAATTCCTATTCAGCAACCAACGCAGTATATCAAATCAATATCAAAACAACTACAAACGAATATTCGAGTCCACGGTAAACCTATCAGTTTAGGGAAATGTGGATCATCTTCCGATGCAAAAACCACGGTACGGGTAATTTCTATCTATCTTATACTTGTTATCTTATTTTACCCCGACCGAGTCCTGGTTCGACATAACGATGACCTCATCGTTGATATGACACAAATTGAGGCTGAGCGCCCGATTTGCCCGACTCGGCCGTCCAGACTGAAGCCCCAAAATCCCGGCTAGTACTGAGTAGAAAGTAGTGAGGCTCTGTCTTCCACCATCTTTCGAGGTAATCAATGGAATGGTCCATCCATTCGTTGAATGGGGTTCCAACGGGAAACTCGTGGGGATAGGGTTTCCGAGGATTACGGGTTCCTTTATTTTTTGCTCACCGCCCATGGTTCGGAAAAGTGGGAGAAGTACTGTACCTGAGTCGGTACGTAGTTGAGGATGAGCATAGATGGGTACTATACATGTAAATACTAAATAGTCAACAAATAGTACTAATACTTGCCCAAGATAGTTCTTGCGATCGTCAACTGTGACTATCGCGCTGGACCTATCTCATGTTAGTATCTGGGGCACGGGGTACGGGGCTCTTCTAGAAACCTTCCATTTTCGAAACACTTGCATTGGATCTGATTCATCATATTTTCAACGTCATCATCGTTGCGACCACAACAAAACCAAAGAGACTCCTGAACCACCGACAACCCTACCAGAAGAACAATGAACGACTTTTGTCCATAACAGCCGATTTTCTGAACCGAAAGATAGGTATTTGATAAATTAGGCTTGTCTTGTGTTTTAAGTGTTATCTCTTTGGGAACCTCGTTATTTGCCACGCGGGCAGTAGTGCGACGCAACACGAAGCGCTACGAGGCAACTAAGAGGAGGACTGAGCTCATGCACCTTACATGCAGGGTGAAACACACATCCAATTTGCCTCCCTTCGTTTGGTTTTCCAGCCGAACCACGCACCGTCGTGAAATAAATTAAAAAAAAAATAAATTAAAATTGAAGAATGTTTTAAGTAGATCGCTTAGGTGAGCGAGTCATTTTAAGGATCTTCGTTCAGGCTTCTAGAAAACCCTGTCCCACGATCATCTACCCACACCTGGAAATTGGATCTCATGTCAAAGCGTCGTTCGTACCGGCTAAGAGGTGCATCCAGGCGGTGGCGACTCTTTCTCTGTTCTCGTAGAGAGGAACAGATGTCGCTACCGAAGGGAATGTATCTTCCTAGTGTGGAATGTTATTGATTTTTTATTTCCTTCTATTTCATTTTATTTCGTTTTGATTTAATTCAATTTATTTTTTGTGATTCTTTCTTTCTCTTTCTTCAGCTTGGACTGAATTTTTCAAATGCTGCCCTCATTAATATGATAGCAAATACCAATGTAGTAAATGTAGTCATAGTAGGGTGCTCTAAGTGTAGTTCGTTCTCGGCTTGCCTGTCCATGGGAGAGTCGGTCGGAAACAATTTCCATGGGGTTTTGCCGAAGTGGTTGCCGGATGAAGGGGCTGGGTGCATATCTGTCTGGGATGTTTATGCATCCAGAGTATGGACTGGACATCGCCGTGACGTCCGTGAGACAAGGGATGATAGGATGGTTCGTCCATTTGCCGACTAACCATGCAGAATGATGAGACATGTCACTACTACTACTACTTAGTAGTACGGAATACACGGAAATAATCCGAACAAATCCTGGGTCACGCTTGCATCTGTCCATTGCATGGCTACTAGGGGGGGCAAAAAAAAAAAAAAAGAAAAAAAAAAAAAAAGAAAAAGAAAAAGAAAAGAAAAAGAGATGGAAAAGAGACGAGTTCCCCTCAGAAAAAACAATAATAAATAAAATAATTGAAGAACCCATACCAATAAAAGGAAAAGAAAAAGAGCGCCGCAAATCTAATGGCTGTGGGGAAATATCGATTTTCTGAGATGGTAAGGATTTCTTTTATTTTCTTTCTGCCCTTTTTTTTTTTTTTTTTTCTTTATCTTTCTTTAATCTGCACCTACTGGTATTCTCTCCCTCCCCCCACACACACGTCCTTGGGAACGAATCTCCACTCGGCGATCAGCCCCCAGCGGATCCTAAAATCCATTTCAGCCATTGTCAAATAGTCTTCCACGTTGACCATGTTCCTTGCTCCCTTTTTTCGCGTGGCATACCGTTCCACATGGCACAGAATCTGCAAAGTGAAAACTTTAAACCGATTGAGGCGCTAGCCACATGGCTTTTGGTTTTTCTAGAAGGCCTGGGCTTGCATGCCCCTGCCCAGTAGAAGGACAAGGATTCCGTTCCTGATTCGATATGTAGCCATACTGCCAGCCAACTAGGAAGGTAGTCTATGTTCCAATTTGTTGCAGGGTTAACTCTAATGGTCATTGCACATTCCTTCTACCGACAGCGCGTGGAACGGAGGTGTTCATCTCGATTCGGTGTAGCTCATCTACCAATTCAGCTCGCAGATCTCTGGACAAGGGCGTTTTCTCTCCAGTTTAAAGGCGACCGGAATTCTCGAGTTCTCGGAAAGGTGTACTCATCTCTCTCTATCTCTCTCTCTCCATTCAACCATTCAAGACTGTGGACACCATCATAGATTGTGGATTATAAGATCTCTTTTCCAAACCCCAGACCGTAACAACCTCCACTTGAAGTCTGATCGTGTGGAGTTGGCTAGACAAGTTCCTCTTGTCTCCCCATCGGTACTATGACTTCATCAAGTCGTTCCACTGGGAAGAGACTGCCCATTAGCTGTCAAGCATGCCGGACAAGGAAGATCCGCTGTTCCCGAGACGGCCGTCCGTGCCAGACCTGTGTCCGACGAGGACTAGGAGCGGAAGACTGTGTCTACTTGGGCCAGCCTCGGTTATCCTCCGAGAATACAGTGACGGCGGATGCGACTTTGCAAAAGGAGCTGCTGGCGCGCATCCGCAATCTTGAAGATACGCTGCACAAGCAGGCCGCCAGTTCATACATGAGCGATTCCCTTTCACCACAAATGTCGCCTAGTGTAGCTGGGAGCTTCTCGGAACCAGACAGTTCTATCGGCATCAGCCAACCTGACATCAGGAACTCGTTCCTAGGCAACTTTGGCACCCTCCAGACGTTTTCTTCGGGCTATGTCCGTTATCTTCCGCTGGCATCTCAGTGGGGTTCAGTGACAGGAAGTGCAGTGCATGACGTCGATGCCGACATTCCAGAGGAAGGCGATGATTTACAGATTCCCTTTGCCAGAAACAACATTTCCAGAGAGGAATTACTGGCGGTGCTTCCTCCGGGCCGATATTGCGACGCACTAAAAGATGTCTACTTCCGAGTATTCTCTCCTGTAGGTCCTGCCCTATCTCATTCTCCCCCCTCGGAACTTATCTGTAAACGGAACTCTAACTAACTCGAATCAGATGTTCCATATTCTGCATGATTTGACGTTCGAAGCTGAGTACCAGCGATTCTGTCATGATCCAAGCAGTGTAAGCACGGCATGGATTGCCCTCTTATTTATTATTTTGGGAATTGCCGTCACCGCCCTCGATGACGATGATCCACTGCTTTCCGACTTGGGTCGTGAAAAGACGGTCAGCCGCAATATCAAAGTCCTATCAACGCGCTATCGCTCGGCAGCGCTGCGATGCTTGGCAGCCGATGGCGTGTTTTCTCGCCACTCCATCAACTCTCTCCAGTGCCTCGTCCTCGTGAACTACGCAAGGATCCACCGTGGACTACCTACGTGGACCCTGTTGGGCTTTACGCATCATGTAGCAATCTCAATGGGGTGTCATGTTGACCCCGAACGATTTGGCCTGGGCCCCATCGAGCGCGAGGAACGTAGGCGTGCCTGGACTGGTCTCATGATCCTCTATATCAACCAGAACAACACCTTTGGCGGTCCCGATCAGAGAATACATTCTCAGGATGTAAAGTTCCCGTTGGAGATCAACGACGTGGACTTGCTCACAGGAGGAAAATCAGAGCCCGCAATGCAGCCCACTCAAACGACCTACCTCTTGCTGGAATATCAGCTATCCAAGATCTCTTCGATGATCTGCGAAACCCTCTTCACGTTCGCACCAAGATTCAGCATCTCGCAGATCGAGACGGAGATCCTAGCAATCCATGAAACCTGCGACAAGCGGTATCAACTCGATGCCAGCGGCGAAACACTTCCAAGCCACCATCTGGCCAACTTAAACACCTTGTACGGCCACCTCCACCAGCTGTTCCTTCTCTCCCTCCGTCCTAATCTATGCCGCTACTTGCAAGGCGAGGTTACACCCGAGACATGCTCTGCGAGAGCTAAGTGCGCCGCATCTGCCAAGGCAACTCTGGCAATCTACCAGTCTCTACACGACCTGCCCCAGTATTCCACGTACAAATGGTACAACAGTGGGTTGGGAAGCTTCCACGCTTTCCACGCAGTCGTTGTTCTCTGTGCTATTCTCATGCACCCGGACAGCCAGTTCGAATTCACCGAGACCCACGATCTCCTCTGGCGATCATTGGATGCCTTCGCGGCACTGTCGAACCGCAGTAATTTCTGCAGTAAGGCCGTGCCGGTTATACGCCAGCTTCTGTAAGTTAGACCCACCCCCTCCCAAACTCCCAGCTTAAGACAGTATCAAACTAACAAAAGACATGCAGGGACTTCGTCAATGCCCGAAACCAACAACAACAAAACTTAGTACCAATGGACAACACCGTCCCGACCTCAGCTGCACCATCCTTCATCCAACCCTACCCCACTCCACCGGTGGAATACATCCCAGAGCCACTCTTTGCTCAACTCCGTCCCCAGAACTGGGTGAGTCCAGGATCGGTCCAATGGGACGGATGGAACTTCCTCGCGCAGGAGCAGCGCCTCCGCCAGTCAGGATTGGGATAAATTGGCGGCTGGAGCCGCATTATCCGTACTCGATCTCATGGCTTACTACAAGACCATGCTATTCCCGGCTAAGAGAGAACAGAGTCCAGCTCTGGTCGTGGAATATCCGCCGTTCGATCTAGAATCGACCCCGTCTAGCTTATAGGAAGAAAGCTAAAGTGAGGTGGCGGGAGCCCGTCGGAGTTGATCCGATGTCAGGACCCTCCTCGTATACGAAACCGAGCATGATATCATACAATCATGCTTGTTTGCTTGGGAGGAGGAGTCAAGTCACTTCGGGGTGACTGCAATCAGATTCTCTGGTGCGGAGATTTACCCCGCGTCCAGAAATCAGGACCTTCATGGTCTACACACTTTTACAGTTGGCTATATTCGCCGCAATTGTGATATCTCGAGAAAATGATCTGGATCATTCTCTCACACGCTCTTTAACACTTTTTCCTTGTCTTCTATATGGAAATGTTACATGATATGTCTCTATTTTCTTTTGTCACATAGAATATACCATTGAAATTTGATTATATCAAAGTATCCTCAGTAACTGGTGACAAAATTATTGCATTGGAAGATGGCGTCAAGCAACTTCCACTCGCTCAGATGTAGGCTTTCCAGCGTCATCTCCATCATCCCCATCCTTACCATTCTCCCCAGGTGCAACAACCTTATCACCAAACGAGGCAGCAATTTCTTCGAGCGTCTTCTGCTTGGTCTCCCTATAAATCACTCATCAGTAAATATCCAAAAGCAATAACGAATAATGAAAAGAGGATAAAAAGCGTACGGAAAGTAGAAGTAAGCCACAACTAGGAAGAAAGCCGAACAAGCCACGAAAACATAATAATAATTCTCCCCGATATTAGCGAACGCACTTGGGCCAGCTTCGGTGACTGCACAATTCAATACAAATCAGCATCTATACTCAATAAGCCATTTACAGATATAGGTTAACGAACTTGCGACATTGACGATAAAGTGCGAGGCAGCTGCTAGACCCATTACTTTGCTTCGGAGGGATATAGGGAGGACTTCGGCGCCGTAAAGCCAGGTTGTGCTGTTTAGCATTCCGTCTGTAGGAGTTTTTCATTGTTATTAGCTTTTCTTTTTTTGTTGCTTCGGATGTCTGTTATTTTGTATGGTGGTTTTCACTTACAGTAGGCTACGACGAAGAGGTAGATTCCTAGGACGGCGAAGCCCTTTCCGACTTGGTTGTCTGTATTCTGGAATTCTCGTTGCATGACTGCGGCGTATATTTCGATGACTATTATCCCTGCTAGACCTGAGAGGAGCATCCTGTTTTGGATTGATTCCGTCAGCGGAGTGCTTGGTCAATATTGCATAGGGGTGTAGTAAATCCTACTTTCGACGGCCCCATTGGTCAGTGAGGTATTTTGTCGTCAGGCAGTTGACGAGGAAGGCTATGGTACCGTAGACTGCAGCTAGAGCGAGGATGGTGTGGGAGTCTATGCCTAGGGATTTGTATAGGATTGCTGGTTCGATGTTAGTAAAGGTATGTTTGGGAGGTGGAGGTGACTTACTTTGATAGTACTTGTTGCAAATGTAGTTTAGTATTATCCGGGCAATAATGGATTGGCAATGAACATACCTGAATAACGTTCACACCGGTAAGACTTGTCATTGTCTGGACTGCGATTGATCTAGATATACTCTGTTAAATGCAAGATACTTAACCGCAGAACGAGAGGGAAAGAGAGAGAACCTACACTAGCACACGATGTCTGAAGAGTCTGAATATCTCCTTGTACGATGTGATCTCCCGCTCCATCTCGTATTCGATCTGCACAGCCATGATCTCGAACTCACGATGCATTTCATCTGGACGCAAGTCCCTCCGGATTCGTTTGAACTCGTCGCGCGCTTGCTCAACCTTCCCATTTCGAATCAAGTGACGCGGCGAGTTAGGCATGAAGGTGATCAACCCGAAGAACATAATGATACCCCACGGAATCTGAATTCCAAGTGGAAGTCGCCATTGGACTGGCCCATACGGTGCAAAGCTGCAGGCGTATCCAACCCAATTGGAAGCCATAGTACCAAGGGAAATCCCGCATCCCGAGATACCACCAATGAGACCGCGATACCGGGGGTCAGAAATCTCACTCAAGTAAATGGGCACAGTTGCCACCAATCCCCTATACAGCATCTATCATTACAATCCAAGTCTTTAAAAGTATAGGAGCACTTACCCAACAGCATACCCGGCCAATACGCGGCCTGCAAGGAACATCCCAATATTTACCGAAGCAGTCTGGATCGCAGTTCCAATTGTGACAATGACACACATCATCTCCATGAAACGCAGGCGACCAACTTTATCGGCGATGGCTGTCTGCGTAAGAGCACCGACTGCTTCGCCAGCAATATAGACAGCGACCACCTGCCTAGTTTAGACCACCAGTTTCTTAGCGAGCGTTGCAAGGTCAACTTACAGCCCCAGTAAGTCCATCAGAAGGGTTTTTCATATAATCAATCCAACTCTGATGGGCGATTGCTGATCACGGTATGAGTTTGCTGCTAGCGAACTAACAGGTCTTTTCATGCACTTACTTGTGGTCGCAATTCCAGTATCAAAGCCCTATTGGCGCATCAGAACTAATTCATCATATGTTTTGACGAAGAAATTAAGCTTACGAAAAGGAAAGTGCCGATTGCGGCGAAAAAAGCCACGCCAAGGGTGTACCAGATAGCCATCGTATCTTGCGTAGGGATAAACTGGAGAAGGCAGTAGTGATTTCACAGTACTTAGCGTACATACTCTGATTTATATGCGCCTTAGCCAAACGATCATTATACAGGTGACCAACCGACCGAGGTGCATTTCCATAGACGACTAGTAGCTCGGAGCATAGCCGATCCAAGTGTCATGTCGTGGGGGTGCTGGAAGATTACTGGAGAGAATACGGGGAGGAGGATGACGATCCGGGGGAAAAGGTCCCGCGAGGGAGAGAAGAGCGGGGGAAGCCCAAGAAGGCAATCCCGCGTTATTGCAGCTGCAGGTATTCCTGCAGGTAACTTGAGGGCTTCAGTCGAAGCTGAACTACGTTTCTTGCTGAGTACTTAGTAGCAGGTCAACACACTAGAGAATATAGACTCTGAGGTAGAACTCGAAAGTATGAAAAGCTTATATGAAACATTTCTATAACTATATTGCCACAGATTTCCAGCAACTAAGATTATGCAGATTAAGGTTAGGCTACTCTCGGTACGAAGCAAAATGACCAAAGAAACCATGGCCATATGATACATAATTCGTTTGCTCTCCTCCACCGTTGAAAAGTAGTAGTCGCTTGGGGAATACCACCCTCATGACATAATTCTGAACCAGGTTTCATAAATATTAGTCTGCAAGGGCCAGCAGGTAAAAATATTGCTTCTTCTGAATAAGCATCCAAGATTTTCATTGTCATGCCATTCAGTTGTACCACGTAAAATATATATTGGTGGAGCCGAAGCCATGACTTGTAGACCATCACGCTTCCAAGATCCGAACTACCAACACTGCTAAATGGTTCATGACTACACTATTGTTTCAAGTAGTCAACTAAGGTTATATTTTAGAACGTACCACAATTCAAGCACCAGCAATATATGGTAAAGACAGTACTGGTAGCTTCTTCTTCTTCTCTATTATCCATTCTAATTAGTTTATCTGGATGTGAATAGACAGGGTAGGCAAATAGAGTAAGGTGTACTTCAGTATAAGCAATCAACTTTTTGTTCTTTGTAGGAACAGGCTTAGCCTGCGAAATGTATGTCTTCATCGTTCCCTGTGGGAAACGTTGCGTACAAAACCAAGTTTTCTTAGGAGAAAGAAGGCTTGGCATAGGGCATTCCGAATGAATAAAAGTTTTGATAATAGATGGCTTGGCCTGATAGCCGGGTGTGTGGAGACTACATGAGATACAAGATTGAAAGAACAATGCGATCGCCGCAGCATCAACAGTTTTGATACGGAAGACTCAAGTCATACGAAGATCCAGTAGGTACGGCGTAAAGCTCGGTGGCTGACAAGGACACGGTGAAGGAGGCCATCTTGCGACATTCTACTCGTCATAACGGGGATTAATTCATGAAGAGACTCATCAACTAGGAGTCATATATTCTTTTTTTTCTGAATATGAAGTCCTATTCATTTTCCCATTGCCCAATGTCATGTGCCCCGCCGCGGGAGTAGCGGCCTGTGCAATGCAGGAAACCCAGAGCCGAACAAGGAAATCGCAAATTTAGAAAACAAGAGCAGCACCCTTAGTCTTCTTGTCACCACTGTAGTATTTGTTAGCATTGGACGTTGATTGTCGACAGGCCGGGTGTTTCAGTCAAGACGTACCCAAGCTCGAAGTGCTTGCAACGCTTCAGAGAGAGCTGCTTCTTCTGCTTGCAAGCAGTGCACTCAAGACGCAAGACGATCTTCTTGGTAGTCTTGGCCTTCTTGTGGAAGACGGGCTTGGTCTGACCACCATAACCGCTCTGCTTCCGGTCATAACGACGCTTACCCTGGGCGTACAGGGAGGCCTATAGATATCCATCCGCATCAGCATTTGTCGTGGTGGTAAGAACCGGGAAGTTCGGGTATGTTCACCTTGCCAGCCTTGTACTGGGTGACCTTGTGCTGGGTGTGCTTCTTGCACTCCTTGCCCTTGCAGTAGGTCCGGCGGGTTTTCGGAACGTTGACCTGGTTGGGGAAAGAATATCAGCGCCTGCTGTTCGAATGACTTTTAACAAAGCTGCATCAGGATTTCTGGATTCCGGTCATCGGAGAAATGTAGTTCGACATCTGGTCGCTATAGCGGACATTGAGGGAGGGAAGGCTGAGGGAAAGGATGTTAAGATTTTGTGTCGCGCTTGTCGTTATCTCGAGTGCCGTCGAAAAAGATTCTGATCCCTTGACGCGACCGCACGAAATCCGGTTTGTGTGGGCACCTTTCGCGCTTCAAATCAGAATACATGGTCGCCTCATTTTCCGGTCAACCCACACCGTTCGGGGCTCCTCTTATTGATTTGGGCAATATTGTCGTCTTTTCTCGATCGTAGGCGTTTCGTCAAATCCGGTCTCTCAGCCCATCCGTTGAGAAGAGTCGTCCTCCGCAAGTATCACCGAGATGTCGACCACATATCTCCAATGTCCAGAATTTCCACATAACAGCAGCAAGCAAATAGAACAATAATATTAGGCTCTTACCATTTTGACTGACTTGGCCGGGGCGAATTCGGTGGTCGTTGATAGTCTCTTGTCGGGGAGGGATCGAGTCGGCTGCCCGTCTGATGGGTTGTGGGATTTCGTTTCGCTTAGGCCCTACTGCACCTATTACGGAAGTGCGGTCTAACCGCTTCAGGCAATGCCAAGACCATCTACCATCATTCTACCTAGATACCTCAGGCACAAATCAGCCCACACCCAATCAGTGTCGTCATTTGCTTGCTCTTCTATCTTGAATGTATGGAATGTATAGACAATCATGGGAACCCTTTCCCTGTGATAACATTCTCTCCTCCACCGTAAAATGATCTACCCTTACAAAGCTCTAGCCCTTTTCCTTGTCCAACAATCCACTCTCCTTTCGCAGTCATGGCCCCATTCTCCTGCGGCCAATATTTCTGCCGGAGTTTTTCATTAATCTTTTCGATCCTCTCGACCAGCGCAGCGACTCGCTCCTGATCTACAACTGGGACTGCATCTGGCCCTGAGCCTTCTACCATAAATCCATCGTGTGTAGTAAACCGCGCAATGGTAATATGTGCCGAGGGAACAATGTACCTCGGTTTCATCAACAAACCAGTTGCAGTCAGGCGATCAAAAAGATCACGTCGCAAATGGTGATAGGTATACCTATCCCCTTCATTGCAGTATGTCTGGTTTCCAACGGCGGTTTCCTCCCCAGCCGCAGGAACGAAGCTCAAGGCCATGGCAGTCGCATCATAGCTGAGAATGGGCTTAACCAACCGCGTCCGATGATGGAATGTGTAATCTACCAGGTCTGGTACCGTGCCACTTTCTTGTAAATGAGTGAGAAACGCCTCAATATCCGCTTCTGTCCGACAACTAGCCATCTCCATCACAGTCATGTGCAGGAAATCCGGCGGTGTCACCCAGATGGCTAAGCATTTGGTATCAGTGATATTGGCATGACTAGAGGGAAGATCATGAGTCATATGGAAACGAACCTGGTGCAGCATCTTGAACATCCGCCTGGATCTCAGCCACCAGTTCTCGGATTTGTGGTGGCGGTCGGGCATAAAGTGTGAAGTTGTTTCGAGGATCAACAAAGGAGGGCCCGTTGTCTCTTTGTGTGTCGGTTGCCTGTGCGTGCAACTTGCGGAGGATTTCATCTATCTGCCAGCCGGAGAAATCTGGGCCGAGAAGTTTGGCCTTGAATTGCGCATTCCTATTTGTACGGTGGTTTTCATAGCGGTCTTGTACTTTACGCTATCATGGTCCGATTTTGATTAGATTCGTGGGGTTATTATTGGAAGCTGGGGTGAAATAAACAGAAGTACCGGATCGTGTTGACAGTCTGTAAGAATCTCTTCAAAGGGATTGATTATATCTGGCTTGCTGGAAGTAATCTCGGTCATTTTTAAGCGTAAGCACTGTGGTGGTGTATCTGCCTTTGCAAGTATTGGTGGTGAGGATATGCTGTTGAAACTCGGGGTAAAATCGACGAACATGAGAGTTTTAACGCCGCCGGTATATATCACAGTGCTCGGCGTTTATAAATAGAGCTATATTTGCACACAACGAGGCCAAACATACAACTTAATAGTGCGAATACTATGAAATAAGACCTATGTACTAGACTACCTGACTTATTACGGAGGGAAAGTGAAATAAAAGTCGAGTCATGGGTTTGTGTACTTACCTTCTAGGGACGTACAGTCCTTTAAGCTCCACGGAATGGATTCGATTTTATTGTCCGCCCCACCAAAGGCCCCGCGCCACGGCGCAGCTTTCCGTCACCATCTCCAGTCAACCACCGTAGTTGAGCCTCACTGCCATTTCTCTCCCCCCATTATTCCCTGGGACTTGATACCCTACCGTTTAGATCCCGGTTCTCGGTTTAGACATTTCCCGGAGTCTCGAATTACACACAGTATTCGAAGATGTTGATCAAGTGAGTCATGTGTGCCGTAGTGCTTAGCCCCCATCCTTGCATCATGGAGATCCGACGAGACAGTTGTCCCGGTGAAGGTGAGACCATAGGCTGACCGCTGAGCGTTGCTGCAGAGTTCGCACCCTTACCGGCAAGGAGATTGAGCTGGACATCGAGCCTGATTACAAGGTATTGTCTTACCTCTGTTTATGGTTTCTTTCTGATTGGATCGCATCCGTTGATCTGCGCAAGACTGAACGATAAATCATTTTTCGCTTGAACCACGGTCACTAAAAGCACGCAGGTGTCCCGGATAAAGGAGCGTGTCGAGGAGAAGGAGGGTATCCCACCCGTTCAGCAACGATTGATCTTTGGTGGAAAACAAATGTACGTGGACTCTGGAACGAAGCCTGCCATACTCGAGACGTGAGGTTGAGCTAATACGTTTGTTACGGGTGATAGGGCCGATGATAAAACTGCATCAGAATACAACCTCGAAGGTGGTGCGACGCTACACCTCGTTCTCGCTCTCCGTGGTGGATCTCTGGCCTTGTAAACACCTACCTTGAGTCCTGAATATCGTACTCCATCGTGATTACGATTGGAGCGCAATATTTGTATCAGCTGGGTGGTTCTCTGCATTTGATACCTGAAGCCGCGCCGAATATTGTGGCATGAACTCAGCTCATGTATGTTTTCGTTCACTATACCCTGGAGATGGAAGCGGGCTGTTCAGTGCTGGCTGCAAGCGAATGGTGTTTAATGTCAGGAATGCTTCCTGAATCCGCATAGCGTGTCTGTGCCACATGCATGTCGCCCCCGACTCAGAATGACTCTTAATGTGCTACACCAACGCAGTAATGATAAGCTTCACGAAAGAAATTTTCAAAACACAACTTCGCAAAACAGGATAGAGCAGAAGACGTAGTCGTAGTAAAGAAAACAAAATTCAGAAAATTGTAAACTGGATATACCTTGAAAACTGACCGAGCAAAAATGCACATCCTTGGCGTTTGGCATCACAATCATAGACATCGTAAAGATCATGCGGTTCAAATACAGATACACCTTGAGGTGCTATTCGACACAACTCCATTCGCCAATGCCTTGAGTATACAGAGCCAGGAAAAAAGGAAGGGAAGAGAAGATGAACCCAGATAAACATGCAAACGCCCTGCGCTAATACCGTCAAAACGACAAACTACACACCAACTCCCTGAACTGCTAAACCTACAGAGCTATGGTAATCAGCTAGGATATGGGTAACACCGGGAAGGGGGACCATGGCAGGTTCGACTCCGATATGATGTTAGTTAACTTTTCTTTTTTTGGGTTGCATGAAAACATTTGGAGGAGGTCGTTTTCGGATTATCGCGGGACGAGGAGCTTGTGCTGGGGAACCCCTGGGCCCATCGGAGGCAGTACTGAGCTCCATTTCAGCAGAGCGATGTCTTTCCGTTGTGTGTGAGCGTACCGGTGAGCTAACTTCTATAGATGAGAGCTCATTGCGATTATTTGAGGTAGGTGTCTGGGTATTCCTTGACCTCGGGCTTGCTGCAACAGGCAATTGCGACGAAGCAGAGGAACTGGGGGTACTAGAGCCCGGTCGTTGCCCGGAGGCAATAGCTCGTAGCCTTGCTTCCCTATCCCGCAAGGACGTAGATAACATTGGACCCCGGCTTCTTCGATCAGGTATACTCTGAAGGCTAGACCGCCCGGGTGCTCTCAATGCAGGAGGGTTCGTCCGCCGAGGGATGGCGGGTTCTGTCGGCCGTCTATGCTCCTCGATCAAGGAACGAGGGGCTTGCCTGACTTGTGTGGCTCTATTATTCAGGTGTTTTGTGGGCACAGCTAGGGCATTATTCCGTTTCGGAGCAGTAAATATACTGCTTTTCTTCTTGGGTGGAGGTGGCGGTCGCTCAAAGGACCAGAGGTGTGAACCTTGTGGGTCTGACGAGCCGAAAGTACTCTTCGTAGATGTGAACATAGGTTTGATGCCGCCCATTTTTCGGTCATACGAAGCATACCGTTGTTTCGCTGTCGGTCTTTCTCGAGGTAGGCGAATATCGCGTCGGTCAGGCACAAAATTAACACTGTTTTTGGCACGCTCTGAACTGATCCCGTCCAGGGCCAGCTTCAGTTTCTCGGCATCTTCATCCACTTCCCTCTGCACACGTTCTCGAAGATCGCAGTATACGTCATACCAACAATCAGATTGTTCCGGTATATCATACTCGTCCCATCTAGGTATATCTCGCTTTATAAACTCGAACCAGAGCTCTTTATCTTCGTCTATAATATGAGGGGATTGCAGTTCTAGAGTTCTCTATCAAAGCGGCAGTGGTTAGGCAAGGAGCTGGTCAACTGGTCATAGAACGACTCACGAGTTTCTCAGGACTTTCGATCTTGGAGAGGAAGGGGCGCGCAAGGATATAGGGAACATTTCCAATATCATTTAAATCTGAGGTAGTCATGAGATTAGTATGAGGATTCCAAGCACAAGCTCGGTGAGATATGCGCACATTTCACGTTCTTAACAGCAGTCGCTGTACATAGCTGAAGGAGCGAAGGCGGCGGCATTATCGAGTATCACGGAGACCAAGAAGCAGCCAAGAAAGTAGCATGGGTAGATTGCGATATATCGAGTTCGTAATTGTGTGTGTGAGAGGAGGTCCCAGAGATATGAGTGACATGCCCAGGGGAGCCCAAACGGTGCATTAACCCAATTCAACTATTACAGGGGGATGATGTGTTGATACTAGTTCATGACTCGATGTTGAAAGTACTCAATGAAAGGCCCCCCGGGGGCGGATGACGCTTATCACATGATTTGATTGGCCGAAAGCACTTCGGGTCTACGTGGATGACCTTATTATCCGTTTTCCCGTACAAACTGGCCATCATGATGACCTCCATAAAACAACTCTGATTTCTTGTACTAAGACACATTACCTCAGAAACATAACAACCTTCGATATTGACCGATATTGACATAAGAAAGACAGTGGGTATTACGAAGAGGACAAAGAGAAGCAAAGAGAAAATGCAAGGACTGCAAAAACATCAAGAAAAGGAAATGGTAAATCAAAAGGATGGCTGGAGTCCCTTGTAGAATATTGGTTATATCTCCTCTTGATCATATGCCTAAGGAGTTGCGTATAAATCTTCAAATCCCCGGCTTCGTGGAAAGTCTATTACTTCCGTTTATTGACTTCACCATTCACAGGCATCTGGCCCAACCAGGATGGCGGGCTGATGCCGGTCTGGTCGTGGATGGTGGTGAGAAGAGGCGGAAGGCCTTGCATGATATTTCGGACGGGGCCCATTGCATCTCCAGAGCCCTCTCCTTGTTCTAAAGTCAGCTTCTCACCACATTATACCTATTGTAAATAGCGCTTAGGAGCGACACTCACCGGTGTTCCATGACGAGATCTTGGGTGATAGTCCTCTGATAGCATCACCATTGGCCTTGGCTAACTTCTCATATGTACCGTTCTCCATCATTCTGAACTGTAGGAAGGCTTGAGGTCCCCCGAGGACGTCAATAAGGGCACCGTATGCCTTAGACATCTCGAGAATTCCCTCAGCTTCGCGCTTTTGCTTATAGAGGGCAGCGTCGGCTTCTTTGCTTTGACGGTAATCTAAGTATAGTCAGTGCAGGAACCCTATATATCTAAGAGGTGGGTGAACTTACAAGCTGCGTCTGCATCCATCTTGTGTTTATACAACCGCGCATCAGCTGCTTTCTGTTCTGTATAGTAAGCGGCATCTGCATTCTCCTGTGCAGACTCGCGTGCAACCTTGCTTTTGGTGACCTCACTGGCTCTAAGACGTTCTAGTTCGGTTTCGGCACGCTTGGACTCCACTTGTTTCTGCAGTTCTGCATCCTTCATCTCTGTCTGGCGCTTGGTTGTGATCTTGCTGATTTGGACACTGGCATCGAGCTCAGTCTGACGATTCATGAGCTCGGAATCCGCCTTGGCTTTCTCGGCCTTCCGTTTCGTCTCCAGTACAGCAGTATCGGCATCGATTTTGGAAATTTCCTGCTTCATTTTCCCCTTTTTCTCTGCCTCTCCGATCTCACCTTTCATCCGTGCCTCAGCAACATCGATCTTTGCTTGGTTAAGAGCTCCTTCGTGCGCTTTTTTGCTTAGGATGCTGAAATATTCGCTGCCAGGAGTGTCCTGGAGCTCTTTGACATTGGCGTTGTAACTGTGCATCTGTTAGTGGAGGGATCATTCATTGATTTGTCGTGGCTTACATTCGCAGGCCAAATTGCTGAAGTTCCTTTTGCACGTTCTCAATCACTGTGCAACATTGTTAGCTATGTTGGGCTAGCCAGGTTGAATCGCAGCTACAGACCTTTGTTTTTGAAAACCTGCCTTTCCTTGAAAACTTCCTCCATGGACATGCTGGAGACGATGACTCGAGTTTCACCTTCAATAATGCCTTTCACAATTTTCTGGACATTGCTTTTGTCGTCAGAGTTCTCCGCAAGGAGCCGAGCATAATCTTTGAGTGCCTCCATTTCATTGTCGGCTCCGATAGTGAACACTGCTGGCAATGAAAATTGAAGTTTTTCCATAGTCATGGCCTGAAGATTGAGCGCCAGATCAAAGGGCGTCACCGAGATCCTTGCACACTACTCATGATAAAAACGGGGTCGTCAGCATTGAACCCCAAACAATATACTGGTTGGCTCTTGAAAAGGGAAAACATACTCGCTGGAAGGGCATTACTATAGCTTTCTTGCAAATGCGAATATCGTTTATCCCGGCTCCAGTGAGCACGAGATATTCGCTTGGCTTTGCAATTGCATACCTGTGCGACACCTAGTTAGCCTCCGCATGAAGGAGAATGGTTATTATGGGCAATGGTATACCACATTTTGAACGTGTTGTTATACTGAAATCTCTAATTGTGCCTAACAAAATTGGACAGTCTTGAAGATGTCTAAGTTGTCTTAAGCCGGCGTTACTTATATAGCGTAGACTAAAGAGCCTCAGGGCTAGGATTACACGATAATTACAGGTACACCCCATGATGACGCCTGACGATTTGCCCTGCGTTCCATGAATCTTCGGCACATGTTCCGGACAAGGCATTGTTATACGCAGAAAGCCCGGGGCAACCCCTTGTAGTGAGGAGGCGATGCTGTTGGTGCCATGCAACACGAACGCCCGACGGGGCACAGCAATGGCAGACACAGCCTTGCATACATTAGTTAAGAATTAGCCCGTTGATAAGTCCCATACTAGACTAGTAGGACCCGCATCAATCCATGGCAAGGCTGGGCGAGCCATCGGCTTCCGGGGGTAAGCTGCGAGTTACCTAGGATGCTATGCTTCCGAAAGGTTGGGAGATAGCCATGTCCGTGTCAAGTGACTCAGTATATGACTACAGATTAGGAATGTACCGGTTAAGTCGGGGAAAATTAGGGTAGGAAAATGACATATGGATGAATCTATGATTACCCTCACTCTGGGATAGGTGACCCCAGGTCTATCAGCCTTGAAAGAATCTATGTAATGAATATCCTTGCCCCTGTACTACTGTCAACTGACAGACTGATGGTGTCACGTGTAATTGCATTCGCCCCCACCAAACAAACAATGCAAAATTGTTTTGGATAGCATCATGACTGCGGTGGGGTAAGAAGAGCCCGTCGAACTTCTTCAGTGCTTGCTAACATCCCCCGAAAAAGACTTTTCTACTGAGCTATTATTGAATATACAATATAACACATATTTCAAGGTATCTACGCTCTGCATGGTTTTCATCTTAGCAACCACAAAACCTTGTCGAAATCAAAAGGACTGCAGCGGAGTACATGGCAGCTCGCTTTTTGTTGTCTAGGATACCTGATCCTAACTACAATCATGCTCCTACATCGTGACTTCAAATATAAACTCCCTTCAGCATCACCAGCTCTGAATAACCCACTAATTCACACTCATATATACAGACTCCCCGTGAGGTAATGGCTAACTAAGTCTTTAGACATAAAGCACCATGGCGCCACGCTCGCAATTGGAGATCACCACCTCGTCTGTCTTGCGCCTGGTCAAGGAAGAAGCATCTTACCATCAAGAATATCAACAACAGACAGAGCGCATTAAGAAATTAGAGAGTCAACAAGGCGGCGATGACGAGAACAAAGAGTATCTGTTGAGGCAAGAGGTATCTGCATCCATGCAATAGCTATCATGAATATATTTGCTAACCCTATTGAAGCGTCTTGCACTTGAAGAAACCAAGAAGGTCCTCCCGGTCTTGAAAAAGAAGCTCGAAGATACGATAGCGACGCTCCAGAGTCTCCTGGTTAGTTTCGACAATTGCGCTTCACATGATTTGGATCCATCTGGCTAACACTCAGTGGTAGACCGAGGAGGGCAAGAAAGGACCCCAGAGCAACGTCGAGCACATCAATGCTGCCAAGGACGCTATTTCAAAGGCCAGGACGGCTGAGCGAGAGATCGCTTGAGGGCCATCAGCTGGGGAGGTCAATAGGACATCAGTGCAATGCATATGCTACTATGCTAATGACACAGCTACCTAATATCACAAATGAAGAGAAAAATTATAAATCATGAACAATACCATAATCGAACGCCGTCCAAGCATAACTCCTTACCTCATGAAGGATATATCAATAGCCTGACACCAAGAGATGTGTATGTCGTTTACGTGATATCCATTCTGTCAGGCACCTCTTCTCCCTCCTCTAAGTCATCAGGATTCTCTGCATTCTCATCTCCTGTCACTTCACCTTCATCCACCATAGTAGCATCCTGTTCTGATAATTGCTTCTTGTCATCCTCAGCCATTGTGACTTGCCGTAAGGGCGATGCTGCCCCCGCTGCTGTCAACCTCTCTGCATGTAGGCCAGCAGGTGAGCGGCCTGTTTCGTCGTGCCCTTGTTGGGATGGAGTGGCGCTATCAGATTCATGCCGTGGTGTATTTGCTCCACTAGACTTTCCCTTGGAAGGGACGTCGCCGTCGTCTCCATCTTCACCCTCTTGCATACCTTCCCTGCGTTCGACCTCTTCCTTTTCATCTCTGATAAGACGCCGGAGCTGCATTCCTTCTTCCACAATACGGCCAAATTGTTCTCGTCGTTCAGCCCAGGTCTTCGCGTAGTCCTTGCTCTCTTTCTCGAGTTCAGTGATCTCCGCCTGTAGCTTCTGTAGATTTGCCTGTTGGTCTTCCCGCGGCTTTAAGAGACGGTTGCTGGTGATCTTATCGGCCAAATCGTCGTAGCTTTTCCGCAGTGCTAGGAGCCGCTGTGCTTCTTCTAACTGAACCCTCAACTCAGCTGTGTTGTCGCGTACGGCTTGCATAGTGGAGAGAATCCGAAGCTTCTCGGCTGCATATCGTTCGCGTTCCTTCTCATTGCTCGTAAGGAGAAATTGAATGCGCGCGATACTACTCTCAAAAGCAGCAAAGTCCAGTGTCACGTCCTCGCGAAAATGGCGCCATTGTTCAAGCCTTTTCTGTTTCTCTGTCTCTGCTGCAGTGGCATCGTCGTCTGTTCCGTCTGGCGGAGGGGTGGGAGGAAGGGTTGCATTGGAGACGACTAGCGAATCGGGGTTCAAAAGTCGTTTTGATATACGTTTGAAAGGTTTCTCTTCGACGTTCAGCAGGCGCGACTTGTGGAGAGCATCTGGAAGGAGTTAGCGTGGTGAAGTGAAGGAAGCTTGTCCAAGGTCAGTGACAACGCCGACCTTCTTCCGACTGATCTAGTAAGCCGTAAGACGCCATTGTACGAGCAAATCAAAGTATGATTCTTGCGATTGACGCCGATAGCAGACGGTTGAACAAATCGGTGGTTGCTTCGGTCGCCGAGGAGGTTGGGTGCTTTAGAAAAAGGCTGATGCGAGCGGTCTGGGGATCCGCGCTAAGGCCGTTTCTTTCTTTCTTCACTCTGCCACCATAAATCTTGCTCGGGGTGCCTTTTATGGTACCGTACTTTCACCCACTACTACTACTACTACTACTACTACTACTACTACTACTACTACTAACTGTCATCGCTGCCAACAACGCCGAGTGAGCCAACCAACCACGGCCCTTTAGGGTCGAATGCTAGCTATTCATCCAGTGTCCGCTGGGGTTTTCTATAATTAGCGATGCCAATTGCCCCCCTATTATCTAGGCTTCGTGTCAGGCTGGATGGAGCCTTCTGAACATGCTTCTGGCGCTTATACGCAAACGACGCCCGACCGACCTACGAATTTGACATTAACGAGAGTCTATCGGTGTTGACAAACTAATAATGTTTTACTGATGGAAACGACTTGCAGAATCAATCTGTGCCTGTCCCATCTGCGGCACTTTTCCTTACCGTCATGACGGAGATATACTCGGGGCTCCATATGGGCCAACAGTTCGCGTCGCTGGAAGAGTTCAAAGCATTGGTACGAAGTATATCGGTCAGGCAGCATTGGGAGCTTCGTGTGACAAGGAGCAACAAAAAGAGTGTGGTGATAGGCTGTCGATCGTCGAACAATTGCTTTTTCCGCGTCGTCTGTCGCGCGAATAAGAATGCGACATACATTAGCAGCCTTCAAGACCGCCATAGCTGTCGGAGTAATGCAACCTCCACCACCAAGACACCTGTTCGGTCAGAAGTGTCGCATGTGCGGTTTCTCCTCAACGAAATACCGAAACTCTTCGATATGAGGAACAACGTAAAGGCGCAAGAGGTTGTGGATGCTGTTAAGCGTTACCATGGATATGAAATATCGATACGGCAAGCGCAGCGTGCCCTCATTAGATTGCAGCAACAACAGACACAAAACCAGGAAGAACGAGCTGATACTCTCGACTCCAGCGGAGACGACCAACAAGACAGTCACCTACCTCCATCTGAGGAACCGGCAGAGGGTTCAACTTACAGCAGTCTGTCTGGGCCGAGATGGATTCCAGATAATATGCAACATGGCCTCATGGACGCTGCTGAGGGCATTCAGCACGGTGGCATGCAGCGCAATCATCCTGCACTCCAAGCTCCACAAATCCACAATGAAGCTTTGCAGTCGCACGCTCAACTAGAAGCTTCGCATCAAGTACAACCGGCAACTGCAGTACATCATCCACCCAATATTCAGTCACCGGAGCAAGCAACTTTAGGCAATTCTCTTAATCAGCCAATAACACCTCACCAGACTCGTTATGCAGTGTCAGCCCCCCACCCTCCATCGGCGCCGCAGACCGGGCAACCCAAGCCCCAAAGACGGCTTCAAACTGAGGGGCATCCGGCTGCTGCGCAACTAGTTCTCACAAACTTCAAGATCGAGTTCACATGTACTACGTGCGGAGCCTTGAACCAAAGCTTTTTCCCAAACCAAGGAAACATTACTGGGGGAAGTTATCTGCCTCAGCCTCCTATACCCGGTCAGAGCGCTGCAGAAGGCACAGGGCGCCCAACGCAATCTATTCAAGGTAGCAGTGGTGCTAGTCGCGTGGCTGAAGCCCATGGGTACGGGGGAGACACTGCGGCTGGTCATCGTGGCGTACATTCGCCCTGGACACCAGGTACTCTAGATGTTCCAATCGCGCCTGCGCACACCTAATCCACGTAGAATGATAAGGGTGTCATGGCTAGTTGTTACTGCTAAGAGGTGACTTGTAACTTTTCACCAGACATGTTCGTTCAAGTCTCTGGACTGGCTTGTTCTAATCAAGTACATAAGCTAAAATGGGTTGAGCCTAGACGCCACTGGAAATACACCTCACTTGCTGAAGGATACTCCTGATCGTCGTCAAAACCAGTAGGTCGAATTATTCGTCTTTGAATGTCGATACACCTCCTGTGCCTGCTTCACCAAGAATGGGCTACCCACATTGTTGATTACGCGGACAAGCAAGTGTGCATTGTCGATCCGGCCGAGTGTGAAAAGCAAAGGAATACGCTGTTCAAGGAATGACGTTAAGATAGCGATGAATACTATCTTAGACAAATATCCGGTTGCACAATAAGTGAAGAGAAGGGCGAGAAGAAATGAAGTTAATTAAACCACAGCTTAAAACATGGGAGAATTGAATAGAGCAGTGGCTTCGATAAACGCCGAGTAAGTCCTTGGACGGAATTCGGCACGCTCTCCGACCAAGCTTTTCGGACCTCCGATCATGGATTATCAAATGCCGATAGCAAAGATCCACATCCCTCATAGATTCCGAATCAGAGCAGAATGGGTCCCGCGCAACTATCCTAGTGCCAATGCTTGGGAAGAAGCGGATAGATTCCGCCAACTTGGAAGTATCTGTGGAGTTAGTTCCCTAGGCAATAATTGGCTTGGTCCTTTACGCCAGCGTCGAATGAAAATTTGTCGGCATAGACTCCGATGCTTTGTTCAGTATGAAAGATTACGACGATGGCAAAGACGATAAAATGCGTCACACTCACTAATGGTGTCAGCAAGGAAAAAAATCTTTCCCTTCTTAGTTCTCCAATTGACTAGGTTGCTGCGCATCCTTGCCTAATATATTCATGGTTCTGTGCCCTCCTTAAGAAAGAAAGGAGAAAGAAGATCTGTACTCAGCCACACATTTCATATCAAAAACTCTTGAATCCCAATTGGGGTCATACACACACTATATCTTGTGAAGAAATAGAGTCTGCTACATGATATCTCATACCCTCCTATCTGAAGCCGCTCATCCTCTAATGCAACGACCCAAATATTGTTCGAATAGAACGCGAAATGATGAATCGGCAACAAGCTGCAGAGAAAGCTTTGCATGATCAGACCAATATCTTGCCAATTGGTCAACTACTGATTGTTTTTGCTGGCTTGGCAGTGTCATTACTTATCACTTTCGTCGACCAGAATGGCATCAGCGTTACTCTCCCCACAATTGCCAAAGATCTCCATGCTGAAAATACTATCTCCTGGGCGGGTACATCGTCACTCATCGCAAATACTATGTTTACGGTGCTGTATGGCCGTCTTTCCGATATTTTTGGCCGAAAGATAGTCTACCTTTTTGCGTTGGCCCTGCTCTGTATTGCCGATTTGCTCTGTGGCCTGTCACAGAATGCCGCTATGTTTTATGTCTTTCGAGGACTGGCAGGTGTTGCAGGAGGTGGTGTTACCTCTTTGACCATGATCATTGTATCTGACATCGTGACCCTTGAACAACGAGGTAAGTATCAGGGAATATTGGGTGCCTCGCTTGGACTTGGAAACGTAATTGGTCCCTTCCTTGCAGCTGCTTTTATCATGAAGGCGACTTGGCGGGCGTTTTTCTGGCTCCTCGCTCCGTTATCAGTATGCTCCATAGTGGTGGGATATTTTCTCATACCAAACAATGCCCAAAAGACTAGTTTCAGAAAGAATTTGGGGCGGATTGATCACTACGGAATTTTTGCGTCGTCTATCGGGATCATCTTCCTGCTCATCCCCATTTCTGGCGGCGGCTCTTACTTCCAGTGGGACTCTGCAATGGTGATAAGCATGCTCGTTATTGGTGGTTGCTCCCTGATTGTTTTCATTATCATAGAGTGGAAGGTGGCCACACTTCCTATGCTTCCCAGTACGTCGTTCACATAATTACCTTGCGGCGGCGAAGACTAATGGTTCAATAGTGGTTATGTTCAGGAATAAAGTCATATGTACTTTGTTCCTGCAGAGCTTCCTTCTCGGGGCCGTCTACCAGTCCAACCTCTATTATCTGCCTTTGTACTACCAAAATGCTAGAGGATGGTCTCCAATCATCTCTGCAGCACTAACGACGCCCATGGTAGCTTGCCAGTCACTGGCCTCTATCTGCTCTGGACAGTACATCTCCCGCCGCAAACGTTACGGGGAGGTTATCTGGACAGGCTTCGGTCTTTGGACCCTGTAAGCACTTGCCTCATATTAAAAGGATTCTTTCAGATGACCGTCTAACAATATACGGTAACAGTGGTGCCGGCTTAATGCTTCTTTTCAATCGTCATACCAGTATCGGAGCAATAGTCGTAATCGTCCTCGTACAGGGCATAGGTATAGGCTTCACCTTTCAGCCTACACTAGTGGCCTTCCAAGCTCACTGCACCAAAGCTCACCGGGCAGTTATAATATCGAACCGCAACTTCTTCCGCTGCCTGGGCGGTGCTTGTGGGCTGGCTGTGTCGGCCGCGATACTGCAGGCGGTTCTCAAGTCCAATCTGCCAGAAGGGTATCAGAATATCGCTCACTCGACATACTCATTACCATCCAGATCAGGCGTTGCGGACGCAGATTGGGAGCAAATTATCACTGCCTATGCGAAGGCCTCAAGGGGAGTTTTCATTTTGCAAGTACCGCTGATCGGGATTTGTTTCCTTTTGTGTTTCTTTATCAAAGATAGAGGACTAGAAAGGCCCAAGGACCCCGGGGAAGAAGAAGAAGAGGAAAAGAAGAAGCAAAAGGATGACGATAGCCGTGGAGCCCAGGAGCACGCTACCCAGGAAAACAGTCTGCACTCGGATCTTGAGAATCAATCCGCTTCTGCTAATAATGCGAATCGTGGGGGTTAACCTGACAACTCCGAGAGTGGTCGAGAAATGTTTGTATTGTCTGAGATGGTTTGCACGTACGGCGTTTGGGCTGGGTCATAGATCAACATGCTTTAAGGTTACGTAATGTATCACAGCATACAAAAGTGAGTTCGGGCATTATTCGGATAATGATAATGAAAAAGTATCCACGATTTCCTCTAGGTAGTCTGGAGCTTCTGTCCATAATACTACGTTGTACTCGTCTAGTAATGTGTCATGTGTGCCCCTTATCGATACCACTCCACGTGTCTTGGCGTCCCGATATTCCGATTGTATTACTCCCATGTCTCCAACAACCATCTCTCCACATTTCTGGAATCCACTGACGATCTTTTGTTTGACATGAACCATGCCTTCACGTATATTTCCATGTCATGGATCTAAATGAATTAACGGGACCTTCTAGAGACTCAACTCCGTCCCAAGAATACAACCCTCGGAAGCGCGCCAGAACAGCATGCACGCGCTGTAAAACGAGGAAGCAGAAAGTAAGTCCCATCCTAGTTCTGATTATGGTAAGTGTCGCTAGCAAAAAGTCCTGACAATTGGGTAGTGTGACAACGAGTACCCGGTGTGCTCCAATTGTCAAAAGGCCGGGACTGCATGTGACAAGGCCACCGTGCGACAGGAGAGTGGCCAGCAAAATGCGTAAGCTTGCCCACTTCAATAGTATTTATATTTCTCCTAAATGCCCTAATGCAAGTAGGTACACTCGTGCTTTAGAAGAACGTGTCGAGTATCTTGAGACGCAACTTAAGTCAGGGCGGAGGGGCAATAATGCCAGTGGTGGTGTCTCAAACCCAGTTGCTGCATTCTTGTCACCTCCTAACCAAGCAGCGGTTCAGGGTAGTTCTCCGACTGGCATCGACCACAACGCTATCGGGGACCTGGTGGGATTTCTTGCATTGAATTCCCTAGAGGCTCCTGCGTATGTGGGGTCGAGCTCAGGAGTCTCTCTGGCAGCCAACCTGGGTGAAATGGTTCAGACAACGGTCTGGAACCAAGTCCTGGCGTCGCCGCGAGGTTTAGAGAGCGCTCAATCTACCGGAAATGGCCTAAGTGCGAATCATGCAAATCTGGGTCTTTCCTATCAACCAGTTAGTACTAAAAATAGCGGTGATCGGTCTCGACCACCGAGGATGGAGGAACTACTGGCGAAGGGTGCTGAGCCACCGAATGACGAAATGGGATCACGAATCATGAATGCTTACCTGACACGACTCCATACACGGTATCCATTCCTCGATAGGAGAGAGCTATGGCGACTGCACGAAGCCCGCTGGCAGTTGGCAAAGAAAAAACGCGAGGAACTTTCCAAGGCCGATAAATTTGGGATATTTCAGCTATACATAGTCTACGCGATTGGGGCGACCTTTCTCCAATTAAGTGAGCGGTACTCATACATCCCTCCTGAGGTAAGTTGTACACTATAGCCTATCGAAACATGCTCTAATCTATAGAAGCGATTCTATATGACCGCCCTTCAACAAGCTTCAGCTATGTGCGAAGCACGTTCCATTGAAAACATAAAAGCCATGACGCTTCTAGTTGTGTACCACCTTCGCTCCGCGTCTAGTCAGGGAGTGTGGTACATGATAGGACTAGCGATGCGAACTGCTATTGACCTGGGGCTACACAGGAAAGCAAATGAGGTCAGCCTTGACCTATTTACAGCCCAACTGCGGCGAAGGCTATTCTGGACAGTTTACTACTTAGAGAGAGTCGTATCCATGTCCCTGGGTCGACCCTTCAGCATTGCAGACAGGAACATCGACCTCCCCTTGCCCTTAGACGTGGACGATGACGTACGGGACCCAACTGTTCTAAGTGCAGCGCCCCCGACAGATAGACCAACAACGATGACATTTGCCTTATTTTTAATCAAAGTACGCCAGATTGATTCCAAAGTTCAACATAAGATATATCGGGCAGATCGACCACTCCACACCCTCCGCTCAAAGATGGACCGTCTGTTCCTTGAATTAGAAGAGTGGAAACAATCAGCACTACTGCGATTTAATGGACCAGATCTTGACTATCCAATGTTACATTACAACCGGGCGCTACGACTTTTGATTCAGCCTTTTCTGCCGTCGCTCCCTCTCACAGACCCATATTATCATATCTGTCTCCGCGCGGCCGGCGACATCTGCCAGACCCATAAAAGATTACACCAGTCGCTCGAATACGGTCACTCTTTCCTAGCAGTGCAGACCGTATTCATGGCAGGTATCACATTGCTGTACGCCCTATGGACGCACACTAGCGAGGTATGGTCCGTGCAGATGAGCAACGACATCCGCGCCTGCTCCACGGTACTATTCGTCATGGGCGAACGAGCAGCATGGGTCAAGAAATACCGAGACGCATTCGAGCTCCTCGTCAACGCGGCCATGGAGAAGCTCGAAGGAAGCGACGCAGCCAAGAAAGTTGGAATGGCCGAACTGATGACAGCCCAACATGGCAGCGCCAATCCGCGCAACACTGCTAGCATGTCCAAGGAGTATCCGACAACCGGTCCGAACATGCCCGATGTCAACTCAGTGCAGATGGATCCGGCAGCACAGGATCACGGAGTGCGCATGGCATTCCAGCTTGCTCCCTGGATTGACCTGGAGGAAGATTGCCCGTTCTGGATGCCTGATTTTGAGACTTTAGAGAGTTTATCGGGGAATCTGTGGAACGGTGAGGATTCTGTACTGTTTGATCCTCTGTGATGTGCGACAGACTATACCATAGAAAGAAGTATAAAGATTATTAGTAGATTAAGAAATAAATATCACTTTCAGGATTCTCTTAAAGGGAAACTGTTTGCTAAATACAGGAGAATAAAGTAGAAAATGCTATATAAGCAGTATAGTTTTCACTCAATATAGGAAGCCATAGAATAACTCCTCAAAAATAAAATTAGGCACTTGTAAATTTACAATTGTTTGAAAAATTTGTTCTCATACAGCAGGCCTGCCATGTAAGCACTATACAACAGATTCCCGCATAAATCCAACACAAACCGAAAACCCAATAAGAGAACGGGAACGTTGCCAGAAACGCGAGACATAAAATTAATAAGACAGTTGTGCAGGCAAGGTCTGTGACGTCTGGAGTTGACTAAAGGTCACGTCCAGATGACGTCGATGCGA
Source organism: Aspergillus flavus (assembly GCF_009017415.1). Classification (NCBI taxonomy): domain Eukaryota; kingdom Fungi; phylum Ascomycota; class Eurotiomycetes; order Eurotiales; family Aspergillaceae; genus Aspergillus; species Aspergillus flavus. The sequence continues at coordinate 2,318,195 of NC_092404.1, read as the reverse complement.
CATGGCATAGATCAGGAACCGAATACATCATAGTTCTACATTCGGATACATATACACATTGAATCAACGCAACCAAGCAGTTCTACAAGACATTTACAATCGATATCCATCCAAATAGCATAAACAAATATTTAACAAAAAATGCCACAGCAAAAGAAACAACACACCGTAGCCGTTATCGGCTCCGGAAACTGGTATATACATACCCCTAAATATAACCATAGCACCCAATACTAACCACCAAAAAAAGGGGCTCAACAATTGCCAAAATCCTCGCCGAAAATACAGCCTCACACCCCGAACTCTTCACCCCGAAGGTCCAAATGTGGGTATTCGAAGAACAGATTCAGATCCCGTCCGACTCCCCCCACCACTCTAAATACGGCGACAAGCCCCAGAACCTTACCGAGGTGATCAACGCCGTACACGAGAACGTGAAGTACCTACCGGGGATCCGACTCCCAGAGAACGTGGTTGCGAACCCGAACCTCGAGGACGTGGTGAAAGATGCAACGATCCTGGTCTTCAACCTCCCGCATCAGTTTATCGAGAAGACACTGGATCAGATTAAGGGGAAGCACTTGCCGTACGCGAGGGCGATATCGTGCGTGAAGGGCGTAGATGTGACGGATGGGATGGTGACGTTGTTTTCAGAGCTGATTATGGAGAAGCTGGCGATTTATTGTGGGTCGTTGTCTGGGGCAAATATTGCGCCGGAGGTTGCGGCGGAGAAGTTCAGTGAGACGACTATTGGATATGATACGCCGCCGATGGATGTCAAAGCCGAGGATGGAAGTCCGGAGGACAATAAGATTAAGATTGATGAGCAGAGGCAGGTGAAAACGAGGCCGACGCATACAAAGTTGACGCGGGTGCCGCAGGAGCTTGTGACGGTTGATGCGGAGCTGTGGCGGACGTTGTTTGGACGACCGTATTTCCATGTCAATGTGGTGGATGATGTCGCGGGCGTTGCGCTGAGCGGTGCGCTGAAAAATATCGTGGCATTGGCGGCAGGTTTCGTCGCCGGGAAAGGATGGGGAGAAAATGGCAAAGCGGCAGTCATTCGGGTTGGGGTGGTGGAGATGGTGAAGTTTGGACGGACTTGGTTCCCACAGTCTGTCAATGAGAGGACGTTTACGGAGGAAAGTGCGGGCATTGCTGATCTGGTCGCATCTTGTTCTGCTGGAAGGAACTTCCGGTCTGCGAAGCATGCCGTGGAGAAGGGGGTGAATGTAGATGAGATTGAAAAGACTGAGATGAACGGGCAGAAGTTGCAGGGAACGTCAACGGCGAAGTCCGTTCACGAATTCCTTGAGAAGCATGGGAAAGTGCAGGACTTCCCCTTGTTCGATGCTGTATATGGTGAGTCTCGCCTATGAAACTAGGCGCTGTTTCTGTGAACTGTGGTTGCTAATATCTGATTAGGCATTCTCGAAGGCAAGACCAGCGTGGACAGTTTGCCAAAGTTGCTGGACAAGAGGTTCGGTTAGATTGATACTGAGCCTGTAAAGCTAGAATGCTCTGATGAACTGTATATAGATAATAATTAAAGACGAAATGGATTGACCCTGTGCTGTTCAATAAATCCGGGTCTATGGTATTAAGCTTACTTATATAGAAAACATTACAAAGAGCACCGATGGTGCAATCAAACAGACGGTACCATGGTCCTCAGTCCCTTTGCTATCCGTTGAATCTGCCCCCCGTAATATGTCTGTTCCGATTAGCAAGCTGTCTCTTGAACGTCAATAGGGTATCTTACAGTTTCTAGCCCAGCGCCTATGATCTTCGTAGGAAGGAAACGAGTAATAAATGGAGCGGGAACCTTGTTCAGGAGCAACTGCGCTTTCTCATCTGGCACACTTTCATCGAGAAGCAATTGAGGGAACTTGGCGTCAATAGCCGCCGGGCGGCCGATTCCAATTAGATCGCATGCATTCTCCTTGATAGCGGACTCGGCGCCTGTCCGGCTTCGGAAGCCGCCTGTCAGCATGAAGACAAGATCAGGGTACCGCTTGCGGGCCTCGGTTGCGAACTCGATGAAGAAGGCCTCACGGGCTGCTGTGCGGGCACTCTTCTGCGGCTGTGTCCCTCCCATCATCTGTATGCGATGAGCCTGTGTGATAAACAGTTGGATGATGGAGCGAGGGCGCCTACACTGGGATCTTCATAACTTCCACCACTGACTTCGAGGAAGTCAATCCCGGCCTCTACCAGTAATCCAATTTGAGCCATGGTTTCTTCAAAGGTTGATGAGCTGTGGTCTGCAGAGTTGAGTTTGATGCCCACACAGAACTTCGATGGAACGGCTTTTCGAATTTCGGTAATGATATCTAGGACAAATTTTGCTCTCTTCTCCAGAGTGCCGCCGTACACATCTGTACGAAGGTTTGTCTGTTTGCAAGGTGTTAAGTGGCGTTTAGTAGTTACCTGAATTGGGTCGTTACCTTCGGGTTCAAGAATTGATCTGCATTATTAGCAACTGATCCTGGAGACACCCGCAGGCCCACAGAGACGTACCGATTAGATATCCATGGGCACCATGCAGCTCAACGCCGGAGAATCCACTATCGGCCATTAACCGAGCCGTATCAACGAACTTCCTCGTTACATTTTCAATATCTGCCTGTGTCATTTCTCTCGGTGCCGGGAATGCGATCCTGCTAACGAACCAGTCCAACCAACCATCCCCAAACTGCACTGGAATCGCACTCGGCGCTATAGTCGGCGCAAAGAGACCTCGGTTGCCAGCACCGCGGAGTGACTGCCGACCGGGATGGCTGATCTGTACGATGGCAGGAGTTCCATGTTGTTGGCATGCTTGGGCATATTTGGCCCAGGTCTCAACGAGGGCTTCGTTACCCTCTTTGCCGGTATATTCACCGTGCAGAGCAGGGTCGAAGTGACTCCCGAGATGGTCTATGTCAACTTGGACGTTTCCTGACAGATCACATTAACACGCTGATATGGTAGGTTACACATCGGGCTATTAAATGTTTTACCTGTAAGTAGAGCACCCCACCCTCCTTGGCCCCATTGATTGTAGACCTCAAGCAGTGACGGTGTCGGAATATGCTCCCATCCCGCCATCATCTCGGCCATTGCAGCCTGGCAGCACTGTTAGAAGAATGGGTTTGCGGGTCAGGGTAGGTCTTTACCTTAACAAAGCGGTTGGGAAACACCAAACCGCAAGGTAATTTGACGGCGTCGCTTAGAGGAGACGACATTGCGGTAGTAGTATATAGAAAAAATGAATTGGTTAGGCTAATGTGACCAGGTACCGGAGGACGCTCAGGATTGATATACGTTCCCGCAGATCGGATATGCACAACCGAGGCAGATATCCACTGTTCTCATAGCGATGGGCGGAGCAAAGGCAAGCCGAACGGATAACGGATGGGGCATTCCGAAAGCTTCATGAAGAAAACTTGTCATCAACCATATTGATTAGTGATACTTAATAATGAGAGCCACCATATTAGCAATCCTATAAAGATATTAGTGATAGTAATAGAGGTAATGATAGTTTTCAGAAAAGAATTCAAACGAAACGAAACGAAACGACCCCGAGCGCATGGCAGTGTAGCAGGTTGCAAATTCCAGGCATCTCTCTACTGCTATCGTCATGCTCAATGAATGCGCAAGCTCTTGTTGCCTGGGGAAGAAGAAGACAATGGGAGGATACCGCAATCTTCAGGTTTACCGGATATGGAAAAGCCACGTCGAGCGGGGTCCAGATCATATAGGCAATGGTGGTGGTAACCAACCCTGACAGAGTTAGATAGAGGAATTCCTTGAACGTTCAGTTCCCACATGTTTCCAACATTCCACGGCGAGGGACCATTCATTCATAACTCCCAATACGACATCCATTGCGAAGGGGTAAAGATTAGATCTGCACAACCTTAACCTCAGCGCCACCGCCGGAGAGATTCAAACGAAGTCCTCCGCACTTCCCCACTTCACATGTCCACGAGGGGGAAAAGCTTGCGAGGGTCCAAGTGGAGGTTCACGGCCCCCAGAGAGATACCTTGCCTATACCAATTTACTGTAAGTGTTGGAATACGAAACATGATGGAAAAAAAAAAAAAAAAAAACAAGTCCAATTCAATCAGTTGTTATTCATTCAATTTGCCCGAAATACCACAATCATGGACCATTCTAAAACGAACCGAACAAATACCCAAGTCCGAAAATGTAGGACAAATTGCAATTAGTGATGAACGGGGTATACAGGAACAAATACATCCTTCTAGCCAACGGCCATGAGGCATGAACAAAAAAGCGCTTCAAATCAAATCAAACCAGCCTGGATAGTCCCAGGATTTTAGTGACGGAAGGAAGATTGCTCGAAGGGAATATGCTACGGAGTCGAGCATGGAAAAGATGGAACAAGAGGATATCAGGGAAGAAGAACAAAAAGAATGCGAGCATTTACAGTTTGGCATTCTCTTCACTTGACAGCCCGTTCAAAAGTGAGGCTGGGTTCAAGTTGTGCAGGAGGGCACCAACTTCCCTCTCCAAGGCCAGAACTTCGCTGTGAGCATCATACATGCGGGCCTTGATCCAGGCATCAAGCGCGTCATCGTTCATGCTGCGCAAGGCAGTCTCACGATCAACCTTGTCTTCCTGTGCAGCGCGGATAACCTTGCGCGTCACCACAACGCTGACCTGGCGGATCCGGGTCAAGTCGGGGTAGAGGAGACCGCGCTCGATCTCCTCCGCAGTCAGGGCCTGCGAGAGGGCCGCACCCGACGCATAGATCATGCTGTCGGTGATCTTGACGGCCTTGGAGAGGATTGTACCCAGACCGATACCAGGGAAGACATACATGTTGTTGCCTTGGCCGGGATAGTAGGTGCGAGTCTCTCCAGCAGAGTTGGTGAATGAGAAGGGCTGGAAGGGGGAGCCAGAGGCAAAGAGAGCCCGACCATCAGTGTGAGTAATAGCGGTCTCGAAGTCACATTCGGACTTGGAGGAGGGGTTGGAGAGAGGGAAAATGATAGGAGCGGTGTTCCAGTCGGCCATCTTGCGTAGGATCTCTGGGGTGAAGACACCACCAATGGTTGACAAACCCATGAGGATAGTTGGCTTCACATAGTCGACAACCTCCTCCAGGGTCTTGTACTGCTGGCCTTCATTGTCCTCTCGGGCGAAGTAGACCTTGTGCTCGGCGAGCTTGTCGCCACGGTCATTGGTGACGAGACCCTTGGTGTCGACCAGGTAGAAGCAGGACCGGGCCTCATCCTCAGTCATGCCCTCACGCATAAAGAAAGCAACAATTTGTTTAGCAACGCCGACACCGGCACTTCCCGCACCAAAGAAGACAGCACGGTGATCCTTGCAAGGAAGGCCCGAGCGCTTCACGGCGTTGATGACTCCACCCAGGATGACGGCTCCTGTGCCCTGAATATCATCGTTGAAGCACGTGTAAATATCACGGTAACGCTCCAAGGCAGGGAAGGGGTTCTTGAAGTCTTCGAACTGAATGACAATGCTGCAGGGCGTGAGCCGTTCCGTTAGTGCCCGTAATATCGGAAGATGTTGGGTCGATCAGAGGAGTCACTACTTACCCAGGCCAACGCTCCGTAAGAGCAGACATCAACTCATCCATGAACTCCCGCTCCTCTTCCGGCGTAATCTTGTCACGACGGCTACCCATGTACAACGGGTCTTCCCGGAGGGTCTTGTTGCTTGTTCCCAGATCCAAAGTCAAAGGCAGGGTGGCCTCGGGGCGAATACCTGCACATGCAGTGTAGAGCGCCAACTTGCCAATGGGAATGCCCATTCCATTAATGCCAAGGTCGCCGAGGCCGAGAATTCGGGAGCCATCGGTGATGCATGTGATCTCCACATTGGGCTGGGGCCAATTGGCAATGACAGCAGCAAGATTGCCGCGATCTTCCCAACTTAAGTACATACCTGGTAAAACATCGTTAGCGGCCGGGTTTGATTCGTCGCAGCTGAGCTAGACAAGGTTCTGAAACTCACCTTCCGGTTGCTGGTAGATCTCGGACCATCTCTGGCAAGCTTCACCGACGACCGGGGTATAGATCAGAGGGGTAAGTTCCTACTGGATGTTAGATTTCTGATCTACGAAAATATAGCTTGCAGACATGGCTTTTGAAATGCAGCTTGTTTTCGTCCCCACTTTCTGCACATACCCTCAGATGATCCGTCACCAGACGGTAGAATAGATGCACATTGTTCTTGCGAAGAGTGCTCAGGTAGAGAAATTTGTCAATGGCGGTTTGCTTCAAGGCCAATTGAGCCAGACCTGTAGCGCAATTAGCTTTTTCTCATTTCCGTAAGCATCCGACACCCAGTGTACACACATCTTGTTTTCTGAACCTCGTAGGATTCTGCGCGCGGAGGAGTCAGGCCGTACGTGCGGAGGTACTTGCGGATGTACGGAGGGTTGGCTGTATCATAGTTGGCTTCTCTGAAGGGTCAAAAAGGTCGTTGTCAGCGAAGAACTTTTCTTTCATAGAGGTGCTTGTTCCACCGGCCGGGGACCCTTTGAGATACAGAAGGTACATACACTGGAGCGGCATGGTTCACATACGACGTCGAGGTCGCATGGACCTGACGGCCTTGTTGTGAAGGGAGACGAGCCATTGGGGCAAATTGAGTCACACTACTATTGGGGCGAGTACCAGCAACAGAAAATGATAACGAAGAAGACGAGAAAGATGCAGAGGAAATAATTGCACGAGGTGACGAAACGATAGGAAGCAGTCTGTTTTTATGTATGCGCGCTAACATTGAACCCCTCTGAGGAGAAATCCACAACATTCCGGTGGTCATAACACAGAACACCCGTTGTGATCTCCAGCGAGGTCGTCGCGAGGTCTAAGAACAAGGGCCGTGGAGTGATTAGACGAAGGCTCAGACTCATCAATCGGGAAGACTCGGGATCCAAAGGGCCAGTCAGGGAGGTCGGGATCGCAACGGTGGATATCGGGGAGGACGTTTAATGGTTGCATACTTTTTAGTCCGAGTCTCACCAGTGGGAATAGGATACGAAGCTTTTTGGGAAATTTGGGGACGAATTGGGATGGATGTGGAGAAACGGGAAGAGTCTCCGAACCCGACAAATGCGGAGAAATAGAATTTCAAAAGGACGAAGCGAGCGATGGGAAGTGGCACACAGGGCTGAAAGCGAATGAGAATGAGGTAAATTGCAAAAGGAGTTGGCAATGGATTGCGGCAATTTTGGGTCCAGGACGATAACTACCGTGTAGCACGGAGTACAGGTCGGGACGCAGGTATCGAAAAAACAGTTGATCATCTAAGTATAAAATTTCACGTTTGCAAATTCCGATATATCGACTTTTAGTCACGGCTAGTGCGGAGACACATTAGTAGTCGGTTTCCAATAAGTAGAGTAATACATATACTATTTTTTGCTCTTTTTCTTTTTTTTTGTTGAGGAAATCCGCACCCGACCCCTTGATTGAGGCTTTTTACTGGACATAAGCAAATATGAATTGCGGTTTTTTGTCCCATCACTTCTTCTTTTTCTCTATTTTTTTTTTTACTCCAATTCTACTATAGCTCCGAAGTACCCCCATTCATGCATATCATGACAAAATGCCTACGCGGTGTACACCTAAACTCGGATAGGCAAAAATATACTGTTAGTATTAGATTCTTTCTTCTTTTTTTAACTCCGGACTCCGGTTACAAGTCCCCCCCCCTAGATGGTAGTTCTGTGTAATATTGTGTCCCCACGATGATCGTTACCCTCTGTCCGACCTTCCTTTCCCCTGAAAAGTAGTGTAATATTAATCCTCTTGAGCCATCAGGGGAGGGATCCCGTAAGCAACGGCTTGCATCCGATATGGCATCCCGATATTTTTCACACTGTGGAGCTGAACCAAATAACGACACACGACCCTTCAGTGGGCAAAAAGTGGATCGAGTCTCATGTGGCAGAAATTAGCCTAATGTACAGGCGCACTAACTATCTTGGTCGTGGAGCTCCAAGCTAGGTTCCAATCGCAGTAAGTCTAACTGCGAGAGGAAGGATTCTGGACGGAAGCTGCTGATCGATACTCCTGGTTCTCGACACTCTTCAGTACTTTTAGTGTCTTTTTTTAGGCTCCCCGCAGTGAAAACGCGGCCCGGATACTGGCCGAGTTCGGGTTCTTTAGTCAGTGGCGGGTTTCTGATTACCTCACCTCGCACCTAACCTCTAGAGGTTTAAGGTATTTTCTTACTCATAGCAACCGTTGTCATTACTATTGCTGCATCGGGAAATACGATTATCTTTTGAAAGTTGGAGATTATACTCTGTGGCTGTCAATGTCATTTAATGACGCATAGACTTGCCGTATGTATCTAAGTATGTACAACACCCCCCCCTTACATACATACATGCGTACAACTACTATGCATATTGTATGAGTGCGTGTCGGTACACGTTTACCTGAGCCATCAGAATGCGTGATTTTTTTTTCGCCTCCTCCCTATTCCCTAGTGTGGGCAGGTTCTTTCGTTTCAACCCTTTCAAGTCTTGACCTCTCCAACTTCAAAATTGTCACCCCCAAAATCCTTGTTTCGCTGCCCAATAGTAAGACTCTGAAACAGCAAGGCTCCGCCGATCGGGTCCGGCCGATGGAGACATCGGATGGAGCCCATTTCCTAGTTTGCGTAGTAGTCACCCTAGTCTTCCGAGCTTCAAAGTTCAAACCCGTAACACAGTTCTAATGTTTCTCATTAGGCGCTAACGCCAAGCTTCAAAATTGCATAGTTAATACATATTCTCTAGAATTGTAAACCGTTGCAATCGAGGCGGTTCCAATTAATAATGGTTAGATAGGCGATTACTATGACACCGGACTTTCCCTATCCAGTCGGTCATATTGCCACCATAGGCGGCAGTCGGCGTAGTCCAGATCTACCGAGTCATTTATGCACAATCCCTAGGTATGTTCCAAACATAAGGCTATGTCTCTAACTCAATTCCCTTGCTTTCCAATCTTTTACGAGAGAATAACAGCCACATCTTCAATCTAGAATGATACATACCGTTACCCACTCAGCCAGTTTCCCCGGATTTAAGTCGCATTGATCTAAGGCTTGGGTGGCGCCGATCCTTACTTCTTTGATCCGTATACATCTGGTCACAAGGGCCGAACAGTATGCTTTATACAGTGTAGTATAGGGACTGGGATTGAAGATACACAGTACTCAGTATACCGTTGGGATTTCCGCAACTTTAATCCCTGCATAGTCTTTGTTGTTTCGGAAGAGTCGTTGGAATTGATGAGGAGGATTCTTTAATTCTCGTGCATTTCCGACTTTGTCCATACCCCAGCAGCCTCACTGTGTTGGGGTGTGTGACGTCGAGACGGTGTTCGGGTTTCTTGATCGAGCTAACGGAAGTTACTTTCCGCGATTGTAGAAAGTTGCTTTTGTGTTCAGCTGAGTTGCCTGTGTCGGAAATACTCTGACATTCTTGGAGCATCATTTTTCTAGTGCTTTGGTACGATAGCGCATCTCCTATCCAGTTAGGGTTAGAATCGATCAGTGTCTCGATCAGGTCAACGATCATTAAACGATCTTGTACCCAAGTGAAGAATGAAAATTACTCGTACTGTTATTGATTTACTTTATCGTCCTTAGAGGTACCCTTATTTTCTCATTTATTTTATTTTTAGTGATTTTAGTCAGTCTCAGCCCCTGAGCGATGTGCAGTCATACGGTCATCGACTAGTTTACTGGCAATAAGCATATGGTATACTCAAATCTCGAATAACGATAAATAAATACATAAATAGAACATTCACCGGTCATGATTTTGGGATAGGGCTTAACTGAAGTATGTGTCCTTAGTTGGGTTGTCAATCATGCAACTGAGGTAGAACTAAGATATACTTGATCATGGAATAGAGGTCGTGTTATTACTCTATGTCAAATAAACATCAGGTGAGGCTCAAGGCGACTATGTCGATCTAGTGTTTCCGGTGTGGCAGAATGGGTCCATCCATACTCCTGGGTGTCAAGCTTTTTTTAGGATAGTTTGACAACAATCAGGAGACGTCAAGCCTATTAATAGAGATCTATATTATCATCCTACGTTCGATTGATAATAGGGGACTTAGGAATCGTTTTATATTCCCATTATATGTCCCCGACTATGGCTCTACGTGGGTGTCTGCCCTAGAATGTGCTCTGGTTGATAAACAAGAATGAAGCACGTGTGTGTTTGCTATATTTAATTATGATGTATGTGTGGAGTATAGGAAAATAGGTTGTAACAGTCAAGGACGTAAAATGTTGCGTATCAAGGTTTGTCATACAGGCTCTAATAAATTATCGAGGAATGATCTTATGGAAAGAACAAATTCAATTTTAAGAAACTATAGGCAGTTTGGAAGCACCAATACTTGATTCTCTTCCGCTATGAGATCATGCTGATTGATAAGTAGTACATACATACCGAAGGCGGATCACCTGATTGGCTAAAGCGGCGGGGGATCAGTGACGCAAGAGTGAAGCTGTTAAGCGCGGCAACCACGTAGGGAGGAGCTCATCTCACCCTGTCATGCAACCCATCATCCCTTCTTTGATCTCAGCTCCTTTCGGGGACGGTTGAGTTAATTGAGCCATTGATTCTCTCACGGAACGATTCGGGTAGTCTCCGGTGTACATACTGGGGATTTGATAGTCCTTCGGTCAATCAACAGAGAGGTACTCCGTGGTCAACGGCTGCCTATTTGCCATGTCGCAAGAGACCGAGCCCCTCCTTCCTCGCTACGAGGAGGACACGACCCTCCAACGGCGGTTGCATCAGAAATTGCACTCGTTTCAGATGCTGCGTGCCCTTTCGGAGGGTTACATGCCATCTACCGAGCAGGTCATCATTAATCTCCGTACCTTGTTGGCCTCCGATATCCTGAATCCTCGTACCCAGGATATCGGCTCTGTCGGTCGCCAACTCATCCGAGACTGTCGTATCTGGATACAAGTCTTCATCGAACTATTGCGCGACAAAAATAATGACGATAAACTTCAGGAATTCTTGTGGCATTTGTCCCGATCTAGGGCATCGCTGGATCGTGGCCAGGTCGCACAGCATGCCTCTCATGTGAAGGCTAGACAAGATACTAAAGCCGGTAAAATCACACGTATACTTGACGTAAATGTAGTAAACTGATGTTGGCATAGCGTATGATAGTCTTCGCACTGTGGGAAGCCTTCTTTTGACGAATGCCGACTTTCGTCTCTTTGTTGATGACTTAACCACCGTTGGCCGTCAGATATTCTCTGACACGGCATATTTCCTGTCGGATACTTCGAAACAAGTTGGGGAACAGATCAAACCTTCACAAGAAGAAATCGACGCGGTACAGGGCGCAGGTGCAGATGAAGGCCAGGCCCCCTCAAGCGAGGAGATACGCCAGGAGGTAGCTCAGGTCGCGGAGGCGGCCGGCAATGGAGTAGCTCGCACTGGACAGGAGGCAATCAAGAGCGCCAAAGAACATCTGGGGGGACAGGAAAAGGATACCTTAATCTACCGGTTGAAGCAAGCCGTCCTGAAACTGCGAGAACGATCGGACTATTCGGACTCGGTAGCCACCCTTTCTACCTTGGTGCAGAGTTACGCAAAGACATACGCCAATGCAGCCTCGGATATAATCACAACAGCTGAAGAAGAGGTCGAGGTAAATGAAGATCTAAAGCAAGCGATGCAGCAGCTCTGGGTTTTGGTTCAGTCGCTGGGCGATGCCGAGCAATGGAAGACCCTGGAACAAAGATTCCAGCAAGTGTTGCAGCATGCTAATAAAGACCCAGAATTTGAAAGACTAATGGGAGAATTAGGGTCTTCAGTGCAGCAGATGCTGACCGACCCAAGTTTCTTTGACTCTGCTTCAGAAAAACTCAGTGAGCTCGAGGAAAAAGCCAAAAAAGTCGACACTGAGTCCAATCTACGGCAGGATGTGGATGCTTTTCTGGAACAGGCAAAACGGACTTTGCGTACAGTCCCTGAAGATGCCGCAGTGACCAAATTGGTAGATGCAACCAACAAGCTATACAAAGACGCGTGGGACGGCTACTATGAGAGAAAAAGCGAGTTGCCCTCGGACATCCTTGAGGTCTTCTTTCCTGTTCTTCTTCGAACCATACAACACATTCCAATCCCCCGTCTGGAGGTTATGGCGCCTGAGCTTGACCTTCTCTTGGAGAACTTCATCCTGGAGCCAGGCCACACGGTTAACTATTCATCATTTCTCCCATATCGTCTGCATATCACCACAAGGAATGACATCGACGTTCTAAAGAAGCATTCAAAGAGAACCACGGCTGATCTCAAGACCACGTTTACTGCTACAGTCATGGGACTCAACGTTAGTGCTTCGGAATTTGGATATTGGCTCCGTACCCACTCAGGCCTGTTCCGTTTCCATGATGAGGGTATTGCCAGTTTTTATCTAGATAAGCGGGGCATTGATATCTCCTTGGATATAGAAGTGGGTCGGGAGCGTCTGGAGCAAATCTTTACGCTTCGCGGCGTGCGGGTGGTAATACACAAGCTCGATTACAAGGTGCACCGCAGCAAGTGGAAGTACCTTTTATGGTTGACCAAGCCATTCCTGAAGCATATGCTCCGTCGAGTCTTGGAGAAGAAGATCGCAGAACGAATCGTTGCGGCCGCTCACGCACTGAACCGAGAGCTTGTGTTTGCACGGGAGCGTTTGCGAGCTGCACGCATTGCCAATCCCCAAGATCTGGCGACCTTTGTGCGAGCGGTTTTGGCACGATTGCAACCAGTCTCAGACGTTGAGACTCGTATCGGCTTTGATGCACCTGGAAAAGGTGTCTTTAAGGGCGTTTATGCCCCTGGAAGTCTTACAAAAGTTTGGCATGAGGAAGCACTGAGAGCTCAAGAGGCCATTGAAGAAGGAGATGAGAGCTATGGCCTGAGAAGAACATGGCGAAACGACATTTTTGACGTTCCGACACGTAGCTAATGATTGACGGATGCTTCGCTTTTTGCTTTTTACACGGGTTTCTTTTCATTCACTGACGTATTTCACACTTATTTTTGGACATTCCCTGGCGAGCTGTCTGCTTTACTAAGTCTATGTATACGCTGGACGATCTTGTTTGTTACTTACTCTGTGCGATATATGTGTAATGGTTTGACTGCAGTCACTCATTTACTGCCATGCATGTCTCAACTGTCCACATAATACGGGCCATAATGAAGTGCACAATGTTATTATTTAGCAGACATCTCCAATGAATAAATTTGTCGTATAGTTTTGCCTAGCGGCTGCTCGCAATATGAAAGGGACCATTGTATAACCACACGTGATCCGGCCCGGTGGAACCATTCGCCGTGTTGCGGCCACCTAATCGACAAGCTTATGGTATATTTGGTTGACAGCGGATGGACATCTATTTAGTTGAGGGCAACACAAAGAGCCAATCCCACCACACGCTTCTTGAGGTCTTTGCTGATCTCAAGGCATAGTATACGTATATTTTATGGACTGTTCGAATCTGCTGCTATAATTCAAAAAGCAGAAATTAGCGAAATAACCAATTTTCCTTTCTCTCGCCGCTTATCTACTTCGAGATACCCGCAAGTCGACAAGACGCACCTCGATTGCAGCGATAACGCCGCCAACTGATTATCACCAGACGTACACGGGCTGCGCGAACGCAGCTCGTAGAAGATGCTATCCACAATGCGCCTCGCTTGCCTTTTCCTCGCGATTGCACTGTGCCTAGTGCAGTTGGTGCTGGCGGCAGAAGACTATTACAAAACTCTTGGCTTAGACAAATCGGCTTCAGAAAGGGATATCAAAAGAGCATATCGCACATTGAGCAAGAAATACCATCCTGATAAGAATCCGTACGTCTATACATTATAACAGAAGCACTAGTACTCTAACAGCAATTATGCAGAGGCGACGAGGACGCACGCGAGAAATTTGTCGAAATCGCCGAGGCATATGACGTTCTTTCGACATCCACCACGCGCAAGATCTACGATCAGTATGGACACGAGGGAGTGGAGCAGCATCGACAGGGAGGCAATGCGGGACGACAGGCGCACGATCCCTTCGACCTGTTTTCGCGGTTTTTCGGCGGCGGCGGACACTTCGGACATGCGCCGGGGCATCGGAGGGGACCGGACATGGAATTCAAGATTGGGTTGCCGCTACGCGATTTCTATAATGGCAGGGAGGTCACTATTATGTTAGAGAAACAGCAGATCTGCGATGCGTGCGAGGGTACGGGGTCGGCAGATCGTGAGGTTGTCACCTGTGATCGGTGCGCGGGACATGGAAGGGTCATCCAGAAGCATATGCTGGCACCCGGAATGTTTCAGCAAGTGCAGATGACATGCGATAAGTGTGGTGGGCAAGGGAAGATGATCAAGAAGCCTTGCCCTGTCTGTCATGGACATCGCGTCGTGCGCAAGGAGGTGGAAACAACGTTTACGGTAGAGCCTGGAATGGGGAAGGGATCACGGATTGTTTTCGAAAACGAGGCCGACGAGAGTCCCGACTATATTGCTGGCGACCTGGTGCTGATTTTAGATGAGCGGCAACCCGAGGCGAGCGATTACCAGTGGCAGACGGACGGCACCTTTTTCCGAAGGAAGGGTAAGGACCTATTCTGGAGGGAAGCGCTATCATTGCGGGAGGCATGGATGGGTGAGTGGACTCGCAATATCACCCATTTGGACGGACACACCGTCCAGCTTGGACGCAAACGCGGTGAGGTCGTGCAACCCTTGTCTGTGGAAACAGTTAAGGGTGAGGGCATGCCATTCTACTCGGACGGTCATCTCCACGAAAGCCACGACCAAGATGAGGAGCCGGGCAATCTGTACGTGGAGTATAGTGTGATCCTTCCTGACCAGATGGAGAGCGGAATGGAGAAGGAGTTCTTTGCGCTGTGGGAGAAGTGGCGCAAGAAGAACGGGGTTAATCTGGACAAGGAGAGCGGTCGGCCTGAACCATCAGTGAAGGATGAGTTATGATACATTAATTAAAAACACTGCATCAAGCTGTCTGGATGATCTAAATGAGTCCGTGGCTTTGTATATTTACTATGTACTTCATTAGATTAGACATCGATCTACAATGATCAAAGCAGCGAAACTCTGCACCTGCTGAACCTTGGCGCTCTCTTGCGAATTGAGTTACATATATGCAACGATTATAGAAACTACAATTGTCGATAGATTTACAGCAGATCTTATCTCTGGGCTCTTAAGGGATGAAATAGATACCGGATAATTGATTAGGGTACAGATGAATGAGTCCTTGGCTCAGTTACACGTGAGTTGTGGATCAATTTGCCCATTCTTCATGTGTCTAATACACATAAATACGTAGTCAGATCTAGCTATTTATGCGCATTGATCACTTTTCCTCTTCATAGAAGGCTCTATAAAGCATCCGTATTAGGAAATTGATTTTCTTTTGGAATAGCTAATCGCCCACCTTTCACGTTGTTGGCGGCTCAGAGCTAGTCCAGAACAAGGCACATGCCCTAGCCATTCAGACCGATGACACCAACTTCTCCTATAGAACAATCCGAAGAGGAAGATGTGCTTGGATACACCTCTTCAGACACCTCAGGAGCAGACGAACATGATTTATTCACAGAAATCATGGAACGTGTACGACTGGATCGAGTCGCCAAGTACGCCACCACAATCCGGCAAAGCCTCCAACACAGCAACCCACAAAGTACCAGGGTAATAGAAATCAAGCCACCAATATTCGGCTCCTACCATGTGCTTTACCCAGTGAGATTTCACGACGAAGCTCTCTGGCTACTCAAAGTCCCTGCAAACGGGACCCGGGAAAAATTCAGAACCTCCGATGCCAGAGCTATACGCTCAGAAGCACTGACGATGCGCTTGCTGCGTCGTGAAACTACCATCCCAGTTCCAGACGTTTATGCCTTTAGCGACACATGCGACAATGAGCTCAATTGTCCGTTCATTCTTATTGACCATGTTGAGGGAGTCTCGCTGTACAAAGTCTGGTTTGATAACGCTTCGCCGAAAGATATTGTACAGGCGCGACGCACTCGATGCTTACGAGACCTCGCGGCTGCTATGGCTCAGCTGGACAGATTCTCCTTTAGCACAGGGGGGTCAATGGCTTTCGATGACCAGGGTTACCCATCGGGTATCGGTCCTTTACGACTAGTAGATACCGCAACCATGCGGGAGCGGTTAAGGGCTCGCGATCCCGACCAATCGACAGTCTATTTAGAGATGGGACCCTTCTCCAAAACAAAAGAATACTACACAGCACTACTTGATCATCGGAGGCAGCCAGATATGACTTTCGAAAAGGGCGTGCTTGGACTTCTCCGATTGTTCATCGACTGCATCCCAGAGCCAAGTGATGAACGGGGCACGTTCGTTCTAGCCCACCCTGATCTTGATGTTCAGAATGTCTTGGTTTCACGCGACGGGGCATTGCAGGCCATCATAGACTGGGACGGGGTTGGGGCTGTCCCACGAAGTGTAGGGAATGAACGATACCCGAGCTGGTTGACACGAGACTATGATCCAGCGACGTATTGCTGGACTGAAGACATAGAGCGACGTGCTGAGCCACTGGGTCTTTGGGAGGATTCGCCCGATACGTTGAGATTCTATCGATCTTTATATGCTGGGTTCATCCAGTCTCATCAATTAGATGATGGTCCGGCGTGCGCTAATCTAACTACAAAATCTCTGATCCTCGGGAACCTACTAAACGCTGCGAATGATTCGTATGGTACGGTTGATACCGTGCATAAGATCTTCAATGCAGTCGTTAAGCTTGCCCGGGAGGGTGCATCGACTCGGTCACATGTGCTTGATGACGGCAAAGTGTGTCAGGAGGAAGATATAAAGATAAGTAATAGTGACTTTGATGACTTTCACTTCTATGATGTTGCATGTGCACTGGCTGAGAGAAGACTGAGCGAACACCATAGAAGATTCATGAAGTTCGGGTTTGATATCCTTTTATCACGAAGTAATATAATATAATTGGCATCTACCAAAACATGGTTACCGTTTCTCCTTAGGAGATCTATTACACTTCGTAGTCTATAAGCGCATCCATGCTACAAACCCTATCCAAGTATAAGGCTTAATTGCAAAACAATGAGGTTTACTATATAGCAAGAGAAATACTCCAAAGGCATGGATAAAGCCTAAAACCTTGCCAAACAAACACCTTAGGCCCACTAACCACTGGACCATATCACCTACATTTTAGCACTATCGAAAAATAAAATATATTACAGATTCTGGGTTCTGGATAAATCGTACAACTTCCTATTCAGGAATCGTACAGTCCAATTCATCTACATAGTCATACTACATACTTCATGCCTCAGGCACAAACACCCAAAAGCGGTACCCCCAAAACCAGCAGAATATCACACCGCCCTCCAATTTTTTCCCCAATCAACCAATACAACCACCACAACAAGAAACCCCATATACAAAGAGAAAAAAAGAACAACCGTCAAAATGGTGCGTCAGCTAAAGTATCACGAAAAGAAGTAAGTTGAACTGCAGCTCCCGTGGTATCCAAATTCCGGCGCACGCATATCCCCGTCAAGCTTGACGATACACACAGCCTTATCTATCATCAAGCGATCATCTTGACTAGGATATCATTTCTGGCTTCTTATACGGCAACTCGAATTGGAATATTCAAGGATATAGAAACTAACGATAGTCTCAAACAGACTCCTCCGGAAGGTTGACTTCTACAACTACAAATCCGACGGCGGGCACCGCGAACACGAAGTCCGTCAACGGTACTATCTCCAGAATGATCTCGACTACAAGAAGTATGTTCCTCGCTAGCTGGCCTCATACAAGTATCCTAAGGACCGAATCCTAACGCAATATCTCAAAGATACAATGCCCTTTGCGGTTCCCTCCGTCAACTAGCGCATAAGCTCTCCCAGCTTGATCCCGATAGCGATCCGATCCGGAAGAAGGTCGAAAGCGAAGTCCTTGATAAACTGTGGCGTATGGGGATTCTGAAACAGAGCCGGGAACAGGGCGCTGGGTTGTCGAGGGTTGAGCGTGAGGTGACGGTTTCTGCGTTCTGTAGACGTAGGTTGGCGGTTATTATGGCGCGGAGTGGAATGGTGGAGAATGTTAAGACGGTTCGTTTTTCTTCCCTCTCTTTTCTTTTCTGTCCTGCTTTTTTTTTTGCTATTTTTGGCCTTTTGTGGCTCTGCTTGGGGTGTTTATGGGGTTGTGCGGAGTGTGAGGCTAACTTGCTTTTAGGCTGTTACTTTCATTGAACAGGGACATGTGCGTGTCGGAAGTGAGGTCGTGACTGATCCTGCTTATCTGGTGACGAGGAACATGGAGGATTTCGTCACTTGGGTGGATAACAGTAAGATCAAGAGGAACATCATGCAGTATCGGGACAAGTTGGACGATTTCGATATGCTGTGATGAATGGACGTGGATTGTTAGACAAAAGTGGGTGTGTGCTTCTGGTCGATACCCTTCACTATGATTTATATTATCTACATGATGTGCATGGCGTTACAAGGTGGCGATATTGGAAAAAAGTATCTCTCATTTCCTTAGATCAAGGCAATCTGATTAATTTTGATGCAAATAGATATGAATTCGGTCCAGTCTATGGCTTGTTGGGTATCACAATTTCAAATCTCCCGCCCATGCAAGGGAATAATCAAACGACAGTCTCAAGTCTCACGAGAAATCTGTGACACGTGTTCAACACACCTCACTCTGTGAGAGTGTCACAACTCGGAACTGTGGAAAGCTCCAGGCTTTTCTTTTGCTAAAGAAGGTTGCACAGCTGGTGGCTGTCAATGTCTTAAAGGGAAAGGTAGAGAACCAGCGTGGCGTCATGAATCGGCTATTCGCTCTTCCGACGACTGCTCATTTTAGTCGTCACCAACATTTGTTTCAGCTTTAGCGCCCGAATGGCATTCATTTTACGTTCCGGGGCAGGCTCGTCGGGGAGGTCCATTCGAAAGCGTCGGACACTACCCTCGTAGTTTCCTTTGCCGCCTTTTTCTTCAAAGAACGGCGTGCGATCATGTCCGAACTGGCACCACTTGGGGGCAACCCGGCGCCAGAAGCCCCTTACCCCGCTACTGGCACGATCGATCTTTTTGTATTCGCGCCTCCGCGTGGACGGGGACGTCCAGTCAATGACAGTGACCGAGGTCTGGATCGGAGGGATATAACTTTCGTCATGGATGGTGTTGGTGATGAGCATGGGGCCCTTATGATTGTCTGGACCCGTCAGGTCCTCACTGACCGTAGAAAATCGGGTCGGGAAGATTGGGGAAACCGGGGGTGAACCGGTCTCCGAAGATGTGCGGACGGTGTGTGGCGGACTATCGTGGATAGTTGGGGGAAGTGACGCTCTTTCATACTGAGTCGGAATAGTTCGCTCACTGTCTTGAAATAGACGACAGGATTCCCGATGCAGGGCCAGAAGGTCTTCCCGCTTGGCTTCCAGATCTTTGCTAGGAACTGATGGCGTGAGAGGGGCTGTGATGGTAGCTGCGCGGCGATGAGAATGTAAAGAGCTTTGGCGAGCTGTCTGTGCAGAGTGACGAGTGCTTCGAGATGATGAACGACGATGGTCTCCGGGACTTGTCGAAGAGGGCGACGGTGGGGAAGAAGTTCGTTTCCGCTTTGAAATGCGAGGTTTATCGCAAGCAGGAGATAGTTCTGGGGTGACGTTTGGATTTGTGGTCGAGGATACTTCCATGTTCAGCCCCATATCGTCGGCGATATCATGAGAGACTGGGGAGGTGGATGTATCCACGGTGATTTCGGTGAGTTCCAAGGTGGCTTTCGTATCGGCCAAGGTATTCAGGTTAGAAGAAATGTCAAGGGATGGAGGTAGCTGGGATCCAGCCAGGCAAGACGGAGGAATCCCGGTGCCTGGACCCAGAACAGTTGGCGTAATAGTTTGGACGATGTGGAGAGGGCGGCTATTGTTGCTATTATTATGGTGGTGGCCGTGCGGCAGGCTGTAAGGATAACCGCCCTGGCCATGCGATTGGCGATGGCATGTGATGGAGCTCATGGCGGGCGACAATCACCTGCCGAGTAACCAAGTGGTTCGGATCGTCGAAAAGAAATAGGAATATCAAGTGAGGCGCAAAGAGATCGGGTGAATCAACCGACCATGAGACTCAGTCTCTGACCATCAATACATGACAAGAGGAACAACGGTTCTGACGGACCAAGTCAGTATATACTTCATGCTGGTTCCACACAAGGCCTTTTTAAATCCCCAGAATACATCACGGACATGCTTCCTACATACCGGTACAATGAAACATCCTGACGGTGAGTCCAGCCCATCAAACTCGAGAGAGAGAAGGCATAGGGAATAAGAAGGATGGGGGAGGAGGAGGGGTTAAGAGGGAAAGGGAGGGAGTATAGAAGTTCGTAGGATGCCGGAACCCACTTATAATAATAAGAATAAGAATACCCCGTAATCAATAATCAATCAATTAATTTATAGGGAGAAATAATAGTTGGAAGAAATCATAGGCGAAACCGGTTCTTCACCGACGGGGAACTTCCAGTGGAAAAATGAAAAACGAGATACACCGCAGACGATCAGTGGAGAGAATCGGGCACTTTACCCTTTCTCTTCGGGAAGGACACGAAGGACCAGAAAGGTAAAAAGAAGAGACGAGGGAGAAGAAGAAATTGAACCCAAGTGACTAGTCTCATAGCCTAGTACCCTAAGTCAGTTAAATCGGCGCTCCTTCCCTTTTGCCCACTCGATACGGAAGGACTCTAGACTAGTAAGTAGTAAAAAATACAAATTAAGAAAGAATAACACTGCGGGGCTGCCATCAGGCATCCAGGCAGATTGAAATTCCCCTGCAGGTTCGAGTCTGGACCTGCAGGTTAACCTCCTTGAGGACTCAGCGCAAGACCTGTCATTGGACCCTCGTTCCTTGTACCCCCCTTGCGACAGGCTACTCTTTTTATTTTTATTTTTAATTATTTCTCCTAACTGCAACCGTTCCCCCTCGGAATGATAGGCATCCATCGGATGTAATTTATATGAACCACACGGACTATCGTCATCAATTATTGCCAGCAAGGGGGTTCCTTACAATATATTGGAGGTAACTAGTAAACACAAGAGAAAGAAGATGAAAAAGAAAAAGCAAAACCGGGATCGAGACCCAACCAAGAATTAGACTACGGGCTATAGACAGCGAAGGACCAGTCATTTCCTTGGGAAGGCAAGCCAGACATGGGTCATTCCGTTGATGATCTCCCCCACCATGTGCCCCCGCTGCAACCAATGTCCGCTTCCGCGCCCCGCTGGAAGGGTGCACTCCCCCATTCTAGCCCCTATCATTGGCCACTATTTTTCACCGCCAGTCTTTCGCCTGAGAAGGCGGTAAACTGCGAACAATCTGATCTGCTGGACATGGACTCGTTTTCTTTTCGCAAGGGCATGTTCGACTTTCTCGCTCAGCAGGTTTTAAACTCTGAATAGAGGGAGGGATCAGGTGATGTCATCAGCACACCTCCCCCGCTATTGATTTAGTCCAGACCGAGTGACATCTGACTAGTACAGGAGCATTCCCTGACTCCAATGCATCTCTGTCAGGATTCTATGAAGCTTGTGTTCCCAACGGTATTTAGCGCTCAGACTACTCTGTACTCGGTAACCGCCCGAAAAGTGGGAATAAACCATTTCAGCCACTCGGGAATATTCTGCAAATGCCATCAATGCGTCTCTTCTCTGCTAATCTGTAAACGATCATTGTACTCGATGCTCGTGTCCCTATCGTTTCATGTGCTCGGTACTACCCAATACAAGAAAGGCTTCCCTTACTGACCAGAACGGCGATACATTGCATACCATGTGAAGGAAATTATGCACAGAACAAAGTACCACGGACTCGACTGCTGACTGGCTGAATGTCTCCTGGAATTTATAACCTATCTGTTAATGAAACACTACCTATTCGCCTCCGATTCTCTAGCCCCTATTCTGTTCTGTTATACACGGACCACCTTATCTATCACGTCTCCTGAGTATCTCCGACTAACTAGTAGAAATCCCGTAGGATTTCCACTCTTCCCACTCTGTAGTACTGCGGTCTTGATATCGTTGATGTGCATAAACAACCCCAGTCCAGGGTGGTAAATCAAGGGTTTAGTGAAACATGCATGCAGTATTCTTTCGCAGATCATGGACTGCAGCGAGGACGTTCTCGACCGGTCAGCAACAAGATATAAGCGATTACCACACTATTGAGGAAATGAAGGGTTTTGGCGGTAGTTGATGGTCTCGGTGGGTATGTGGAGGTCATTGAAACAGCGACTTGTGTCCGTCGAGAGAAGGAGTAATGGTTGGGAAACCAAATCGCTAGCTAGGATTGTGAGCAATGAGATGGTCCACTTGCAAAGGGAAACTCTTCACTCTCCACCTCCCATCCCCCCCCCAGAGGCCACAAGTTATCCATAACCTTCTTTAGGCGGCTAGACCAATGCTCTGATCCCTTGATCTCGCCCCTCGGCAGTCCCAGGAAGTCCCACACCTCTGTTCCAATCTCCATGACATCCGGGGGCTGACCCATACAGGTCTTGCATGTGACGAGAAACGATCGACTCACTTTCCAGATGGCGTCTCTTTCCTCCTCATCATAGACAGCTGCACCAAAGGGTACAAGACGTAAACGCCTCAATGACTGAGTAGATTGTTTCGAGACGATAAGATCCCAGATCCCTCTAGCAAGGTCTTCATCAGTTGCAGCATTGATTAACGTGTCTCTAAAAGAAGCAGCCCAGTCATTTTGACTGTTCAGGCAGTCTGACCAGTGATAGCAACCTAGATTTATGACCAGAGTATGGAGCTGGGGGAATTGACCTATCGCGTTGTATATGTCGCACTCACGTGGGCGGCCTCCACGACGCTTTATTGGGAGGCGAAGTTCTTGTAGATTTGGGCAACTCCCTGACAATTCAGTGACATCGTGACTGTTGAGAAGCGGATATTTGTATCGAGTGGACAACCCGGAATTCTGATAGTTAGTATCCCATGGTTCGATCGTAAGGCCTCTCAATGAGCCGCCATGTTGTATAAGAATACGATGAAGTGACTCGCTTCTTCGCAAACCACGTAACCATAAATATTTGAGCGGATTAAAAGCCTGGACTGCAGCTATCATATCTTCGTCATCTGCAGATTGGCCTGCGGTACGCACCATCCATGGAGCCATTGTCAAAAACAGTCTTTCTAGACTCGTCAAATTGAGGCAGCTCGCATTAACAATGCTGGATCCGAGTGAATAGATATATCTAATGACCGGAGCCGTGAAAGATCAACAAAACTTGCCATTTCCAGCAGCGTTTTCTCCCAAGGTCCACAGCGAGCCGGCGACGTAAAAGAGAGTGATACCAAGCATGCTGCTAGACCGGGTTTCACAGTGGCAATATATTCTTTGCTTACCGATTTCAGCAAAGTCACAGAACGAGAACTCCTCCCGCGTATATTAAGATGCTTAAGACTCGGAGTCATGCATACGATCGGCAGAATTTCGTCGGAATGAACCCAAGGTCTCCCTGCTTCATCCATGAAATAATCCATGGCAACAGTATGCAGCCCCGACGAACAAAGGATATCAAGGTTCTCGTAAGCACGAGGACGTTGGATTCGTGGTAGAATAGGCGTATCAAGATTTACACCTTGAAAAGTCCAGATGTTTAGACGGCATTCTGGATGATATTGGCGTAAGACTTGGTGGAGTGACGGCGGGTACATGTTCTTAACCACAAAATTCAGCTCACTGAGGTGTTCTAGATGAGCAATCAGTGAGATAAGCGGCTGCCAATTCTCCTCTTGATAATGCCGGAAATCTGGAATATAAGGCCAGAGCTCTGGGTCTAGGCACTCTGTCAAGCAGGATCTTAGAAAAGTGTTCTCCGAAGCCGGGAGACCATAGTGGACAAGCTCCATGCTCTGATATATCATATTCGAGTGACGCCGTGGCTTTTCGCTGTAGTTCCAAAGACAAACAATATCTAACCTTCGAGCATGCTTCAGAAAGAGTCGCCCACGACGAC
This sequence comes from Aspergillus flavus, assembly GCF_009017415.1. Taxonomy (NCBI): domain Eukaryota; kingdom Fungi; phylum Ascomycota; class Eurotiomycetes; order Eurotiales; family Aspergillaceae; genus Aspergillus; species Aspergillus flavus. The sequence continues at coordinate 2,294,092 of NC_092404.1, read as the reverse complement.
CCTCCTCCAGCTCAAAGACAGCTTTTTGAAGAGTAGCACTATCTCCAAACCTAACTATGAGAGTTTCATAGAGTATAGGAGCCGTCGCATCATACCAGGCTCGGCTTGTCAGGCTAAGGGGGGCTATAATACCGAAAGGATTGGCTTTAACCTAGATCTCATTAGTAATTTACAGAATCGCAAAGGTGATCAAGGATTCACATACAAAGCGGCAGATGTGCCATTTGATCTCGATAGGAAGAATCTCCATGACGGTCCATATCGTAGAGATGGAGTAAGCTAGAAAGTGCAGAGGTGGAAGACCGCGTATGAGACAGTGTGTTCCCTGGTATATGTTGTTCGCAATGGGAAAGCAACCTCGCCGAATAAAACCTTCGAAGCTGCTCTCTAGGTATAGACTTGAAACAAAGGCTATACTAGTCAATCAACCAATCTTCGAAAGGCAGGTCTTCATTCACTGATCTTGAAATACCTTCCGCGCAAGCAAACACGCCTCTGGGTAAGTGAATTACTATCTCCCTCGGTTGTAAAAGCAGGAGTTACGCAGCATGACCTTCCTACAGTGAGTGAATTTGTATTTAGAGGGCCTAACCAAGCATAGGCAGGGATGTGCCTGCCTTGTGATCAAGACAAAGAGTGTAGTGAATGCAATTGCCTTCCCAATCTGGCACCAATGACGCTATCCCATGTCTCGCTAGGGAAGTAGCGGCCAGGAACCTTTAGATATAAATACTTCCTTTCCCCCCAAGTCCCGTTCTTCTCCTCCTTTTTGTTCTTCTTCGTTACACTCCTTCTTCGACCTACTCATCTAGACCAGGCTGCCCAACGCACCTTTTCTCCATCTTATTTTCTTCTTTCTATTTGCTTGTCTTCTCTTTGATCTTCTATCTCTATATCTTGTTCTCTCCGTTGCCTGTCCCCATATATTCTTATTTTCTTGTCTTTTCTTGTCTTTTCTTGTCTTTACCTTTTCTCCTTTGCCTGTATATACAGCCTTCCTTCTATCGAACAATCTCTCGTCTGGAGTACTGGGTAGTGTCAGGGTGGGGAAGAGCAGAGCAAACTGCAGCAAAGAAAAAACAAACCAAAAAAACAAAAACAGAAAAAAAAAAAAAAAAGAAAAAGAAAAAGAAAAGAAAAAGAAAAATCTCTCAAGAAAAAAACATTTTCCCAAAAACACATACTGACAAAAAACAAACTAACAGGGTATTCCAAACCGGATATGCCTCCATATACGGGCCCTTGGTTGGGTGGTTGGGATGGGCCTGGGTTATCAGGCGGTACACAACTGCCTGATAACAAGTCTTTTCTTATCCTCAAATTCGAGTGAGTGATGTTTTGTCTGATCTTGGTTGACAGATATACTGACATGGTGATGAAAACGGCTTGAAAACAGTTCTTTGATGTAGGATGCTCCCCTCTCGGAAACAAAGACTGACACGATATATGGACAGTGGAGGACGGTGGCATCTCGCCTTTATTAACAGGTAAGCAAGCCTCTTCGATACTTTGTCTCGAGACTCAATCCGGTCACAGTTATTGACAAAGACAAGCAGAGTGACAACGCCTTTTCTCTGCCTCGTGTTTTCTTGGGAAATAACCATTAACATCTACGATCTTTTTCAATGCCTCGAATTCCCTGCCTAGAAAGACTCGAAGGTTTCAGGTCCACCATGGGAGTTGAAAGGAGTACCTTGGAATCTGTTCGCGGAGGATGAAAGTGTTTCGACCGAGGAGACGATGGGTCAAGAGGACAATGGAGAGGGCAATCCCGGCTACTGCTGTATTTGAAGCCTACATGGTCATATGAAAATGGAAAGGGACGGATATACTCAGTGTATATATCAGAAAGTCTTGATTGGATACGTCTTACGAACTGACCATATTCCTTGCTATGTCCAAGCTCTATTCAAGTGGCAGTGTAGGTGACATACCTATATTTCCCCGCTGAGGGAGGAGCACACCGAGGATGTACACGGCTCTGCGGAGGAAACGAGGCCCCATGCTTCAAGAATGTAAGTGGTACTATGATAGACATCTGCTGGATTATCCGTGTCATCCGCGCCCTAAGCTTGCCCTAGGCAGGAAACTCATTAGCTGCGCCTTAAGAGTTTTCCATTCGGGTTTGATCAGCTCCTCCCTCGCGCTTTTTAGATATTTTTTTTTCCGTATATAAAGGTCGTCGATACAACGAAAGCGAATATAAGCAATCCGTTACATCTGACAAAATGACCGGCTTTGGAACTCTAGCTGTGCGATCTGGCTTGCCTCGCGATTCCACTACGGGAGCCCTAGTCAAACCAGTAAATCCGCATTTGGCCCTCAATGAGGCTGTTCATACATGATACTGACATTAACAGATCTCCCTCTCTACCACCTTTTCCCAAGACCAAGTCGCGTCACCCAGAGGCACATATATCTATTCGCGCTCAGCCAACCCCAACCGCAAAAGCTTCGAGAAAACCATCGCCGATCTCGAGGCGCAAACCACGCACTGGCATTCTCATCCAGCATGGCTGCCATAGAAGCCATCATACAAGGACTAGCATCGGGCTCCCACATAGTCTACATGGCCAGTCTTTACGGCGGAACACACAGGTACCTCAAGCAAGTGGCACCATCATTTAATTGCACAGTGACATCGTCAACGACATCCAAATTGAACTGGCGAATACCCTTGATAATTGCAAAAAAAACTGTCAAGATGGTGTGGATCGAGACGCCAAGTAACCCGACTCTATGGCTGGCGGATATCCAAGCTGTTACCGATATCGCGCATAAAAGTGGCTCGTTGCTTGTGGTGGATAATACGGTCTTGTCTCCGTATATTCAGAATCCGTTGAGATATGGGGCTGATGTTGTCTGTATGAGATAGTAGCAATGAAGTAATATCGATATTGCATGAAATATATACACTAGTCGCTGATAAAGGTCATAATATTCTGCGTTACAAAGTCATATACACGAAAGAAAGAATCTACAACGAATAAAGAAATTCATGGTTCTCCCGATCAGTTAGATCCAACCATCTATACACCAATTAGTAACCTATACTTCATGCTGAAGAAAAGATAGGGACGACACTCACTCTTGATTCTCCAGTCGCACGTAGCCGGAGCTCTCCGTGATCTGAATCTTCTTAGCATTCTGTTTGCTATACCACCACCAGATGAAGGCCAAAAGAAACAAACAGACGCCCCAGCAGACAATGATCGTGATCTCGGCGGGCACGTAGCGAGGGGCATCTTTGGGGCGGAAGACTTGAGGACCTATACAGATGATGCTGTTAATTTCCGATCGGATCTAGGTCAAAATGAAACGGACATACCGATGATATTTCCTGCGCAGTAGCCGATCAAAAATAGTGCAGCGACTGTAGTCTTTTTAGTATAACCGGCGACGTTGGAGGAGACCATCGAGAGCAAGGCCACGAATGGAGTCGGGCTTGCTTGGGTCATGTAGTAACCGATCAGACGTCCGACGTTGTTTGATAGGGGGAGAGCAACAATGAGGACCATGCCCACTATGGCAGTGACTAGGCCGCCGGTGCTGCAAAGGAGTCGCTGGCCTGTGTATTGACCGGCGTAACCGTTGAGAACTAGAGCGACAACCTCAACCGCACCGCCGGGAGTACCATACAGGAGACTCTGCTGGGGAGTGTAGCCGAAGCTAGTGATCTGGCGGTAATTTAATTAGTCATTGGGTCTTAGTCTAGTACGAAAGGGGGCACTCACCAGCTGGCTGAAGAAGTTTGTGATACCGCCATTGGGAATATTGGCGATAAGTGCAAAGAAGAAGAATGCCCAAGTCATGGGGTCTAGGAGTGCTTCCTTGACCTGGTAGAGCTTGAAGTGCTTGTTTCCGATACCCTGCTGGTTTTCTCTGACGCGAGCGACGGCGAGAACACGATCTTCTTGCTTTAGCCAGCGGGCATTCAGTTGGCTATCTGGGACTATCCAGAGGAAAATAACACCAAGCGCAACGGTTAATAGACCCGTGCAAAGGAAGACAATCTTCCATGGAGCGATGGCTGACCCGTGTCTCTCTGTGCCAACCGCGATGCCGTACGCCACAAAGCCTCCCAGGATCTGTCCCCAGCCGTTGAAGCTGAACCAGATGTTGACGCGGCTGCTTTGTTCACTCTTGGTGTACCACTATGCGAGAGGGTCAGAAACTGCTGTTATATGGAGGAGCTTGAAACGCACCTGTGAGGTCAACAAAGCAAAGCCTGGTGTAACAGAGGCTTCGAAGACACCAAGGAAGAAACTAACGAGGAATTGTCAGCCTTTGTTGGTGATTGTGGCAGAGTGCGGTCCCACCGAATAGCGATGGCTCCGGAATAATTGCTGACAGCGGCGAAGCAACAAAGAATGGTTCCCCAAATGATGATGCAAGCCGCAGAGTATTTACCCAAGGGGAGGCGCTGGAGCAATCGGTTGGTGGGATATTCCCATGCCAGGTATCCTACAGTCCAAGTCGTGTCAGTTTAACTGGTAGTGTGTTTCCACGTTAGGGCCATTGTTTGACGAACCGAAATAAAACAAACTGCCTAGCCATTGATATTCGTCGCCTTTCAAGTTCAGGTCCGATTTAAGTCCCATGACACTGGCGTAGGATAGGGTTGTTTCTGTGCAGGGTTAAGGGTTATCAATGCCGAGGTTAGAGGCGAAGAACAACATACTGTCCAAGTAGTTCATTCCATATACAAAACACATAATCGGCATCATATGCCAGTCAATTATTCTTAAAAGTCGCTTGTTTGTTGCGGCATCGAGCTCGATCGCTTCGCCGTGGAGTTCCTGAAAGGCTTTCAATGCCTCATCCGCATCCTGGGCATGTTCTTTAAGCACTGGATCGACGTGCCCCTTGACGTCTTTCTCCACATCGACGGTGGTAGGTGGGGAAGTCTTCTCATCCGCCATTGTTTTCTAATATTTTGGTATGGGAAGGAATAAAAGAGGGGAGGAGAGAATCAAGGAGGTCGCCAGGGATGGCGATAATGCCTTACATATGTGCGCACACCTCCTCATCCGCGGGGGTCGTGGCACTAGAGAATGCAACGATTGTTATCTGAGCTGGCCGATTAGACTTCATCGGCACAACCGCCATCCACAGATAAGCCGCCGATTATCTGGGGTACGCCAAACTACTAGTCGTAGTGCGTCCACTATGACGGCAAGCTTATCGTCCATGGCCAATCCCACGCAAGCAACGGCGGCTTTGGTTCCGCGTAAATTCCGTACGTTGGAGCATAAACAATGAGGGGGAAAAGAGGAGAAGAAGAGGATAGGCGATGGGATGTTGGATCCATTGGATAAGACAGCCGAGTATCTCTATCACGAGGAGAAACAAACACTAGTTGAATCAATGAGAAGATAACCAAGTCACTGTGTCCCCTCACTTATCTGGCGGACATTTCCGCCGCCAAGGGAGCTTACCCTTCTCCAGTCTCACTGGTTTGTCGATCTGCATCTGCCAAGAGGAGGAGAGAAGTAACAAGAGATAGGGTAAACCAAATACCACCTCGTACTTTCTCCACAGCTGAGGCGAACCACTTCGGCGTTCAAATATGAAGCCGACGAGCATCGGGAGATATCTCGGACGTTATATAGAGAACCTTAAGATCGTCTTCTTTCCCCCCCGTAATCTAATTTTAATGTCTTCCTTCAGGTCACGTTCTAAGCTTATCAGCTGCATATCTCTATATCTCCTTATCATCCTGACATCCACTTACTAAAGTGACTGCAGTGGGTCCTGCTACCTTTCCCCGTCAAGGAGCTTATCGATAGCAGTACTAGTTATCGATGATTTATTAGTATGCGTCAAAACCGCTAACAAACCGAGAGACTATATGCTTATACTGTTTACACTCGATGTGTATATACCTCTACTATCGGAATCGAAAGCGTTTTATCTGTCCGCAAAGACAAAATGAAATATGTTTGGGGATTTTCCAGAAATGTCAGACCCCAATCGGTTCCCGCGGAGCCCGGAATAAACTCATCCAATAGTGAAAAAAACTTCGCTGCCTGGCATCAATCCTAATGTCTACCTACGTTGCTGTAATCTAATATGGCAATCGACTGTGACCTGTCTCAAATTATAGAACGAAAACTCAAAGCCTTGTAAGGTGATGTGTGCCAGGACGGTTACAAAATCCACGATTGAACATCCTCGTCCTCCCGCCTCTATCGACAAATAATATGGCCGCCGAGCCACTTAGTATATTGCTGGTATATTTTCTAACCCCCTTGGACAAACAGCATACATTAACCTGAGGGAACTAGGCAAGCACAACCGCATCCCTCTCACTAGATCTATTCACATATCCCTTAGATACGATCAAAACCCGCATTCAGTCTCGCGAATATTCGCAGTTCCTGAGAACCAACACAGGAACCAGCATATGGAGACACCCAGGGATATTCCGCGGCCTTTACCAAGGTATCGCGAGCGTAACCGCTGCCTCATTTCCCACAGGTTGGTGATACCCAACATTATCCTTACCCAACTCATATTCATTGAGCAAAAAATAACGGGTCAAAGCGGGCGCATTCTTCATCACATACGAGTATGCACAGTCAGGACTCCAAGTCATACATCAAAAACTTGGAACGCATGAGTCTAGCTCAGCTCGGCTCTTTTCCGATTTTTGCGCAGCCTCCGTTGCGGATCTTGCTGCTTGCGGAGTCTTTGCTCCGGCTGATGCATTAAAACACAACGCGCAGATGATCCAATCACACCATCCAGACGCATCAGCACCTGTAGCTGGGGGAAGGGTAGGTGGTGTAGCCCAGAAAGCGACACGGCTAGCTTTCAAGAAGTTTATCAACCCTAGACAGCTTTGGAGCGGATACCCGGCTCTTGTGGCGCATAGCTTGCCAGTGTCGGCGATTCAGATGCCTCTGTACGAGTCTTTTCGGTATCGAATTTTTGAATATAGATTCGGAGATCGAGAGAAGGTGCTAGAAAGACCAAGAGAGTATGGAAAGAAAGAGGCCCATTCGACAATCGGAGAGGCTGCAGCGACAGCCGCAATAAGTGCTGCGGTCTCGGGCGGTATAGCTAGTGTCTTGACAGCACCCATGGATATGGTCCGGACACGAATCATGCTCGATGCTGCAGATACAACTGCACCTCAGAAGAAAAGGATGATCAATACCGTACGGGAGATTGTACGAACAGATGGCCCGAGAGGACTATTCCGAGGGTGTGCTATCAACACGTTTATGGCCGCTGTCGGATCAGGATTATACTTTGGTCTCTACGAGAGCACCAAATGGTGGCTAGGCTCTGACTCGATGGATAATTGTGCCGTGTTAGAGTAGGGGGTGGTGGGAAATCTTGTATATAATTGTGATTGTTTGTACGATAGTGACCGACTGTACATTAGTGATACCCCACTCTAAGAAAATAGACCAATCTCCAGCTGCACCTTCAGACACTCCGGTACAAATTCTCGTCTATGTTGGAGATTGTTGTGACTTTGAAACATGACCCTTGACCCTGATTTTGAATTTGTCCATATATCGAGGCAGGTGTCTTATTCGTACGGAGAGGGTATCTGTCGTAGACACATAGTAGTAGTCATTTCGAGTGCTGAATTTATAAATCGCATCATACTTGCGACATACTGCCATAAAAGGAGTACGTATCCACCACTACTTATTGCGCACCAACACGCTTCAGGTATGCATCCCATCCCTCCTTCTGGTACTGCTTCGCCGCCTCCACGGGATCAGGAGCAGCATAAATTCCACGGCCAGCAATAATAAAGTCGGCACCGCGTCCAACAGCCGACTCAGGAGTTTGGTACTGCTGTCCCAGCTTGTCACCCTTCGAGGAGAGGTTGACACCTGTCGTGAAGACGACAAAATCTTCCTCCTCCGAAGGCGAGCTAACTTCAGACTGAACCTCGCCAAGGTGACGTGTCGAGACGAATCCCATCACAAACTTCTTATACTTCCGAGCATAGTCAACAGAAGAAGTAGTATATTGACCGGTAGCCAAAGATCCCTTGGAGGTCATCTCCGCAAGGATCAAAAGGCCCCTCTCGGAGCCGTAGGGGAAGTCCTCGGCCGAAGCAGTCTGGGCCAGAGCCTCGACGATACCCTCACCGGGCAGAATACTGCAGTTGATGATGTGGGCCCACTCAGAGATACGCAGAGTGCCGCCATGGTACTGCTTTTGGACTGTGTTTCCGATATCGATGAACTTGCGATCTTCGAAGATGAGGAAATTGTGCTTCTCTGCAAGGGCCTTCAGACCGGTGATGGTTTCTTCGCTGAAATCGGAGAGGATATCGATGTGAGTTTTGATCACGGCAATGTACGGACCGAGTCCTGTTATATAATCCACCATTAACCATTACTAGATCACATGTAAGTGGCATCCCCGGTGCGCATACGGTCAGCCAAATCCAGCAGCTCTTTGGTGGTTGTCACGTCGGCGGAAACGGTGACATTGGTTTTCTTGGCCTCGGCAACCTCGAAGAGCTTCTTTACGAGCGCATTGGGGTGCTTGCTAGCGCGTGCGCTGTAGGTCAATTGCGACTTGGAAGACATGTTGGCGATGGAGGGGTAGCGCGGGGTTCTGCAAATATTGTATAAATGAGCACTTAGTGGTTGAAACTGGCTTATTAGTAGGTTAGTACTTCGAGTTTTCAGTAATTAGACAAAATAATCAGGATGTCCAACTACTAACTCTTGATATATGGAATGAAATGTAGATACAAACTGCACGACAATTGCCGCGAAAAATTAAATTGAATCTATGGAGGGGACTGTCATGCACTAGCCACACGTTTCTCCGCCTGTGGGGTGAGCCACATGCCTCATTTTGACCAAACACATCGATGCAGTCACATGTAGATAAGATTAGGGCCTATCCTTAGGGTACCGTCCACGCGGGGATTATGCCTGGCTTTTTGCCTGCTTTTGATATCCTTTCAGGGACATAGCAATAAGCCCAACCCTATCGGCCATAATAATGTCAATTCCAGCAGCGGCTTGGGTCTAGAATATTTAATCAGCTACCGAGCAACTTCTACATCACAGTTTGAAAGCACTAAGGATCAATATAGAAGCACTTACCTTCGCATTTTCTGGTATATTGTTCTGAGATCCATAGGATCCACAGATCAATCCTGATCGTTGAACATATCTGACAAGCCTGGGGCACATTACCAGCGCCTCAGATGCAAAGACAAGGCCAGATAAATTCCACCTCTTGGCAAATCGAACAGCGGACTGTATGCTGGCAGCCCTCATCTCTCGATCCGTAACTGGAGGCTTGCCGGCATTAGTGATGAACATCACAGGGTACGTCTGTTGTTTGATGGCCAATAAAATGCAGATCTCGGGAGTAAATGAGGATAGGATAATGGTCCGTTTTTTGTTGCCGTAAGAAAAGAGTCTCTCAAGCGCTTTGTCGATGAAGGTGTTGATTTCAATAGCCACTGGTGCTACACCTGCTTCTATAGCTTCATGAAGCCTGGGGTACTCTTCATTGGGACGTTGTTAGCTTTGTCTCCCGCAAGTGGAGAACCACCAGTGGCAGCATATAACCTACTTATCTCGATATTGAAGCTGATTGACTCAGGCAGCTCTTCAAGCAGTTCTTCCAGTGTCGTGAAGGAATCTTGGATAAAGTCACCTCTGGTATTAGGTTTGAATCCCTTGCTGACAAAATCAACTGTATACTTCATTCTATCACGGATTTCCCTAGTTCCCCTCTCGTGGTCTTTAGTTAATGATCGAGATCGTGGCTTAGTCGAAGTAACCTGAGTGGATATAGGCTGTGCATTCGCTTTCCCAAGCACAGATACGGGATCCCCTCGTGGCGACTGGATATTGCTTGCGTGCATGAACTTTGATGGGTGAGAATCAGTTCAAATCAATCTCAAAGATACGGACCTGATCAAGATTTAAGTCATGAATAGGGATATCAGTCCCTGACTCGCTCAGAGAAAAGTCATGGTATATGACGGGCACGAGATCTCTTGTTAACTGTACATCTGACTAAACTTTAGTGCACATGCAAGGTACGATTCGTGAGATGTTGTATTACCAAACTATCATAGTTGTCAGCCGCACTCGCTCACATATTGGCAGATCATTCTTACCTCAACGATTGTGGCGCCTTGCTTTGATGCCAAAAGGAATGACTAAATCCCATGTTAGGTAGGCAGGATTTGATTTCAATGGTTAAGAAAATGATGCGTACCTCTATAGTATTTTCTCCTATTTGAAGATAGCTGTGGCTGGCTGTGTTTTGTCCGAGACCTGCACACGTTACTGGTCTATTGTGGAGAAGGAGGAAGTAATAATATAGAACGTACCTCTATGACCCACTAGCTGTACCCCTTCTTCAACGACAAGGGGTCTGGCCAAGGGAATGGCACGGTAGGATATTGGTTTAGAGATGACAAAAGTAAAAGTGACCTTGCCCAGAACATCAAGTGTATCTTTCTCAAGGATAGGAACGGTACGTTCTCTGATGAGGCTTTCACGATTTTCTCCGAAATGATCGCCGGGGCTTCCTATCAGAGCCGTACCACCCCCCAAAAGGTTATATTCCTTTGCCAATGTAGAGCTAGCTTGGAGAAACTTGAAAGATAGCCAGGCTCTGTCCGGATCCGTGACTGGGAAAACGAAAGGTTCGTGGGTCATATCAGTCAATGAAGGTAGCTCTACAAGCTCCCTTATGCTTCCCCTCTCTGAGATTGAAATTTCCATCAAGAAGCCAGCATTCATAGAGATTAGCTCCTTCGGAGAGCGTTCTCTCAGTTCAACAGCCTTTACCTGTTTTCCGCTTTGTAGGACACCCAAATTGATGATTAGGTAGTGACAATCAGTCCTAAATGACTGGGTGTTTCGACGAATTGGCTGTATAAGTGTGCTAGCAGGCCCACCGAGAGAATCCTCAGTACCCAATGAAGTGAGCATCCCGGCTAAAGTTAGATGGCCTCTTACTGCTGCATGCTCTTTGGCAGTCCACCCGGAATAATCATGAATGTCCTGTTTCGCTGCCGCATCCAAAAGGAGTTTAGCCACGGCGTGGTGACCCTCTACGCAGGCAATGAATAAAGGAGTCCAGCCATGCACAGTCTCTGGGATATCAAGATCTGGAAAACTTCCATGCTTAAGGAGCATGTCCACATATTCTTCCTTTCCACTGCGAGCCGCAACATAGAGAGCTGTCTCTCCATGACTAGATTCGTCATGAAACTCTCGCGGAAACTTGGCAAACAGGCGGACTATGTCATCATACTGGTATTTGATTGCTATGGCAAGAAGATCCCTCAGAATATCGATCAAGATGTATTTGCTGGATTCGTCATTTGTTTGCATCATCGGTTCGAGAGCTTTCAAAAAGGCTTTTATGACCAGGGCGTGGTTGTTGATCACTGCGTAGTGCAGTGGCGTAAAACGTTGAGAGTCCAACGACATGATGAGGCGTGCGGGATACTCTTGACCCGACTTTTGAGACAAGTCCAGTAATAATTCACAGATACCTGGCAAGCCGTAAATTGCACCGTAATGGAGCGGATGACGGCCAAAAGCATCCTTTTCCAATAAGACGTCCTTTCCGCCGAGCGCAAGTTGCTCGACGGCCAAGGAGAACAGGTTACTCTCTGACTTACCACAAGAGTCTTTACAGCTGCACTGAGAACACATCCTAGATGCAGTGTACTCTTCAAAAGCTTGTTGCCGACCAGAAATTATAATCATTTGGTTCAATATCCTGTGATCTAGCGTAATATGATATCGGGAGAATGCTTCTGAAAGCAAAAAGGCAGCAGCCCGCTTAGAACCATAGACCACTGAACTCCCTGCTAGATCATAGACAATTTCCTGGAAGCATTGGCTCGTTGTTGTATTACACGAGTACGTCTCTTCCAACATCTTGGATAATTTTGGGACATCATCATCTATCACAGCGCGATCCAAAGCTCTGATAGGGTCACTGGAAGCAGAGAGATGGCTGGAGGTGTTGTCCAGACAGGATTTGTTGCCTGATTGAATCTTCATATCAGAACGGATTTGGATGATAGCAGTCATCAGTTCGTTTAGACTTCCAGTATACTTCAACCATGATACATCCCGATCAGCCTCCAAATCGGTCCACTTCACTTTATGACCTTCATCAGTGTGCCCGGTCGAGCGGCAAAGCTTCTCGAGCTTGGCATAGATCCTCTGAACTGCTTCTTTGTTGACTCGATAATACCACTGCAACTTCTCCGAATCCTTACGGAGCTCTATCACGGCTTTGAGGATGTTCTCTAGTTCATAGCAATTTATATCCTTTGTTTTTGACAAAGTTTTTGATTTGGGTGCTAGTTGATTGTGCAACTCCTCTACCCTTTGCCTTAGGATATCATAGTTTTCGTGGTGAAAGATACCGAAGGAATTTATATTATGCTCAAGGCAGGTATAAACCTCTACAAATCGTGTTAATAATGCCTTTAAGTTAAAGAAGAGAGTAACGGACCTTTGAAATCGGGCTGATTTGTTGCAGGGTCCGCCGCTCTGATAGCCGTCTTTAATAGCTTCTTCAGTAAGGGATAAGGTACATAAAATGGTGCCCATTCAGGCACCTGGTACCGGTGGTAATTTAGACCAAACCGCATGATCACTTCATGTAAACAACGCACAACAAAATAAGAAGTAAACTTTAGGCGCTGCCTAGCCTTTTAAAACCGATTTTACACATGAAACATCGGCACTCGGTTGACAGCCGTTATTCATATGCTTTATCGGCGGGCGCGGGGCGAAGAAGTGCTTTATAAATGAGAACTATTTACTAGTAGTAGGTAGTACACTGGTCAGCATTCATCAGCCTGATTGATTGGTGGAACCCCGCGGCAACTTCCTAGTTTGTCCAAGCTTGTCTCATGGCGCCAACACCGTGATCTCGAATGGGCATGGCAGTCGGAATCTCCACAAGTGTGGAACGACAGCCTACTACGTAGTAGCTACCTACCCTGTCTCCTGACTACTACAACTACCACTGTGGGCTGATTATGCTTTAATAACTCCGTAAATGTACTATTTGACTGATAATATTATGCTAGACATAATCTAATTGTTGGTTTACACAACACTACTACGAACATATTTGGCTCGCTATGCATTGAAGGCGAAATTGAATCACATCCAGGATTGTTATAATGCATTTTAAAATCACCCCAGCGAACTCTATTTCACAAAAGAACTTAAGCAAGGCGGTTCAATGAAAGGCGTCGTGAATGCCCTCAGCTCGCCCGAATCCTCCTCATCTTTATATCGAAGCCTCCTTCACAGATGTTGATGGTTGGAGACACTAATGGACAAGGGGGTGCTTCTCCAAAGATGTATTATCTTCTGCTGAAAGGTGAATGTGCTCGAATGCATCACAAAAGCTGTCGTTGGAACTGCAAGCACTGTTGGGGTCATGATCCACTGCGCCGAAGTTTGCATTGATACGTAAAGGGAAACAAGAGAGAATGCCAGACTTTAAAATGCTATCCTGCTTGTCCTCTTGGCTTGGCACGTGGTTTATTACGCCTAGAAGGTCGTCAAAAGCCATAGCTAGATCATCGGTCAGATCAGGGCGCTGCCGTAGACGATTCCCAAAATCCCCAAGCGTGTATTGTTTGTCATGTTTCGTCTTGAAATGGTCCGTCGCTGCCAAAATACGAACCGTCTCAAGATCAGCATACAATGCTGCTATCTGAAGAAGATGGGGTCCCTTGAGGCGCGGGCAAGTAGAGTATTCATGCCACCGATCAAGGATCAGTCGCAATACGTTATGGCTGTTATAGGTGATCGCAGTAGTCAAGGGAGTTGATCCGTCGGCAGAGATGGCATTGATATCTGCTCCATATTCCAGTAACAACATAGCAAAACTAGCGTTATCGGTCCTAGCTGCGTGAATCAGTGAGGTTCTTCCATCTGTTCCACTAGCATCTACATCCGCTCCAAAGTCAAGAAGACTTTTCAATAGTAAGACATCGGTAGCATTGCGGGCTGCGCAATTCAAGGGACTACCCTTTTTCTCCCCATCAGGATAGGGAAAGTCGGTCTGCGCTCCAGCTTCCAACAGTAAACGGACGGCAACAGTGTGGCCTTGAGATGCTGCATTCGACAATGGACCGGACAATTGGACATCCATAATATTTGGATCCGCACTATGACCTAGCATTGTAACAATGGCGCGGTGGTCTCCTCGTGCGGCTGCCCAAGCCAACGGCGTGCGTCCCATTGCATCTGTTGCGTTGACATCGTCCGGATTTTGAAATATCTCGTCTTCCAGGCTCGAGAAAGAGAGACCCAGAATTATTTTGTGTGTCTTGGTGAATCCTGCTTCATCTAAGAAATCTTCTAGATAACCGTTCTTTGTTATTGCGCGAAGAGCTTCAACTGCAGCATCGGGAAGTCCACCTTCAAGAAGGAAATGGCAAGCCTTGTTCCTTGGACTATTGTCGCTAGCAGCAATGGGCCTGTAATCAGCATCCGCACCTGCCTGTATCAAGAATTTGCATGCTTCGTATTGTTTCCCATACAGAGCCCATCGGAGGACTGAGTAGCCTCGTGTGGCACTTACATCACGAGGAGAAGCCAAGCCATTTTCGAAAAGATACTTCAGTCCTTCGATGTCACCATTCAAGGCATAGCTGACACACTGTGCCGTATCTGGCACCCTCCTCAGCGTATCAAGTTGTAATAGAGTTCCTATATTGGGCTGGTATCCCACTTGCAATCGTACTATTGAAGACGACAGGAGTCCCAAAGGAAACCAATATTCTAGACTAACCTGACTTGCGCGCGACTTTTCGCACGCCTGAAAGCTGCATTTGGGGCTAAGAAATGGCAGCCCAGAGTATCCAACGAAAAGACGCCCAAGAACACGGTTTAGGAGCGCAGGGCTGGTTGATTTCCGCTGTAAATGACAAGCGCATGGGCAACCTGGCCGACAAGTAACAACAAATGGTGTGACACGAACACCCATCCCCTCCGAACGTGTCGTATTTGGGTAGGTCTCTTTTTTGGTGGGCTGATGTCGTCGCCTACGAGCAGGAGGCACGTTGTACAACGATCCCACCTGCTTGAACTGGCTAGCCTGGACTTGACTGGCTTGGACCTGCAACATCTCCTCGACTCTAGCTATGCGCTCATTAACGGCAGAAATTCCATCCAAAAAGTTCTCTTTGAGCAGTGTCTGCTCTTGCGACGACTGTAATGTTACTGCGGAGATAGCCTCCACATCAAGACGGATCTTCGTCATGTCTTGTCTATAGCCAGTTAGCCGCAAAGCACACTGTCCCGGCTTCATCTGCTATCTGTAAAACCAACGCTGCATCACATACGAGTTAGAAGCACCAAGCATTATGTTTAGATTTGCCTTGATCGTCCTGATATCTTCCTGGAGCATTTGTAGCCTGCCTTGTTCTTTTCGCCATGCGTGTGCTTTGAATATGGGGCTCCGAGAAGCACGGCAAGCATCGGTCAGTTGAACGACTATGTCTTTGATCTCATGCAATTTTACATCTGCGCGGTTCAAAAGATGCGAGAGGGCCGACAAGTTGTTTTCAGGAAGACAAGCTCGGTCCTCGATAGTTAGGGAGACTTGGAAGAGGACGAAGTTAAGGTCAGCAACCTCATTGTTCACCGCATGAAGCCGACCTGGTAAGCTTTGGCAAAGCGACCTCAGGTCCGAGAGGGCGGAACATGTTTGAGCAGCGAGGGTCGCGATCGCAATAACACCTGTGCCTATCGAGAGCGGGTCCATCGTACTAGAAGACCTGATAAAGCTTCGCTTTCGGGTGCCAAAGTAGCAAAGAGAACATATAAACGGAGCCAAGCAGAAGATTGATGATTCCTGGGTAGTTGTATTCGAGAACCGACCGCTCTTATCTATCTAGGGGCATTGTCGGGGGGGAGGAGGCTTGGACCTCACGCGGTCACATTTATATGGATTAGCCGCCGACAAATGCAGGATCACCCTGCTTTCCTAGTTCTCTATTGGTCCTTGATTGTTGTAGTGCACATGGGCCCCGTCACGGCCCGGAAGTTAGCGGGTCAACATTTATATCACGTTTTTGCGGAGGAAATACATGTACTGAGTGAGCAGTGTGGCTGCATGAGAGCCTCTTGATAGCTCATTCTTTATTCCTATGTGCAAGGATTCTCGCTGCCACTTCCTCGAGTCGCCTTGCCAACGACTAAGTGATCTGCTTAATTGTGAACAGAGCTCCGGCTCAAGGGATATTAAATGCTTTCCTTCCAAGCTTACTATACGGTCGGTTTAGTATTACCGATTAAAGGAAACCTATTTGAGACTGATAGCCTTGCGTCACATACTTTGGATTCTCGCATGTCGCTTTGTTGTGCAGTAGTATTCTAGTTTAGGCTGTATTTGCAACTTTAGAACACGTCGCTCGCATTTACTATACTTACCTAGTAGCACACGACTACCTAAATTATTGTATGGGTTACTCCATCCGTTTAGAGCCCTCACATAATTCCACTGAAGCAACGCGGCGCCAAGCTTCCTATACACTCCCCAGATGTATAAGAATGCTAGTCCTTACTAATGCACACTGGCCTCTATAGCATATAGAATATTATACATTGAGATATGATACCTATGAAGCCGCTAACCTGAGCTTTTAGTTGCAAAGTTCACCGAGTAAAGACATCAAATCCCGGCTTCGCCACAAACCAGCTGTTTTCCAGAAATGGGATATTAGAACGAGATAAGATCCTTTCCAACACCAAATACACTCAGGCCCCACAAAGCTCCCTGCACAAGCCAGAAAAATCCTCCAAGGAACCTTCCCTTACCCTGTGGCTTGCCCGAGTACACGTATCCGTACAAGAAGAGCGAGCGAGCCACGAACCAGACGGCGCCAAGAGCGGTAGCCAGCTGGGGGTATTTCAGACCTGCAACCAGAGTATAGAGTATGGTCTGGGGAGCATTTTCGAGGAAGTTGGCGTGCGCGCGCTGAGCGCAGTTGAATTGTTCGGCTTTAGCCTATCGGCGCATACTCTGTTAGCTCTTATCGAGGTTGCTTATGTCTGTGCGATAATTCATTCTGAAAGTCGTGGTAAGTGGGACAGTGAGGGGAGACTGGAGGTATTACATTCGACTTGCACTGTTCGACAGTCGCATAGGTGTGAGGGTAGGGAACTTTGGCTTCCTTGCGGAAACCCGACACAACTAATCCATGGATAAAGCTGAGCACAGGGATAGCTCCAAGCGCGACGCCAATAACGGCACTGGAAGCTCATAATTAGTCAAAGATGGTCTTGTTGCCTTCTGGATGGGGAATAAACTTACCCGTAGTTGTCGGGAACGGTTATCGCGACCATTGTGGAGGGTAAATTAAATATTAATCAAGAGTAGACTGTTGATTGATCTTTTGGTTGTTTTCTCGAGGTGCCGTGGGATCTAGAAGCATAAATAGTGCTGGGTTCTTTGACGTCAGGAACTCGGCAAAGTTGATTTCCATTCGGAGTGCCGACGAACCGACATCCGTATTCACATTGCCCACTAATCATTTCTAATCATTTGGGGCCGTTCTTTCTCGTAGGCTCTACAACACGAGTGATGTATAACATTGAACTTTAGTGCCTCTCGGTTGCAGATTGACAACCAATCAAAGTACAACGCCAGGGGAGGCATCCATATGAGATACGTGTACTTTCTCCGTCTCACTCTACCGAGGGACTCTGAGAACAATTTGATAAGGATAGTAACTACTGTGCCTGATTTGAATAACGGTGGCCGACTGAACATCTCACATCTATCATTGTTATATGTACTATAAGATAAGATCATCCCTGGGTCATCTTGCTAACGCTGCCATACTTCGCCTGCCAAGCAAAGAAATACAGCAGTGCCCCCAAAGGCTGTCCAACCACGCAAAAGCTAACCCAGAATATTGAATTTCCAATTACTTTCCCCGAAGGATCTTTCATCTTTTCTAATGGGGCGGTGATGGCGATCAGTGGCAGCTGAAATAACATTCCTACGAGGGCGACGCCTTGTTATCGGTTAGCTTGGAACAAACATTCGCAGGGCATCTCAGTACCTATCATATTATGGGTAGGAATCCCCACAAGCAGTTCGTGCAGAAGAGCGGAAACTAGAAAGACAACAGTGCTTGCCGTCAAAGGACTATATCCCCGCCCAATTAGAGGCGAATACACATGCCTCTTCATGAAGAGATAGACAGGCCTGTTCCAAGATCTCCAGTACATACCAAGACTGGAGCTGTTCCACCAGTCGAGATAGAACTCTCGGTCTCCAAACCGCAGCACTTCAGCGAGGGCATTCAAGAATGACTGGAAAAGAGCGAAAAAACCAGCAAGCCAAATGATGAGGGAGATGGTAGATAGCTTCATCACTCGTTCAAAGATGGAAGTAATGTCCATGACAGCGATTTTGTCAATAGAATTTCGCAGGACAGGAGCAGCGTACTGGGCGGAGAGAAGCCATATGAATATAGACAAGCTTGTAAATTCGAACATGCGCTTGCCCACAAACGACCATCGGATTTCGGGTGACCTGGGATAAACTGGCTGATAAACCAGCGTGGGTGCCAACCAAAAGTACACCAAGTTCCCAAGCGTAATATTCCGTGGATAAGGGCATGAAGAGTAAATCTCGGGAAGGGCGGACTCCGCAGATGGATTAAGCATCGCTTCGCGGAGATCACGATTGGTGAATGCATAGGACCAATTCTTGAGCGCTACAATAATCGCATGAACTTCGCAGAGCGTCCCGATCCCTGGGTGATGGATGTAATAATAAACGACATAGCTTGTCACCGCGAGATTCAGCAAGGTATTGAGGATATGAAAAGATAAGGCGAACCGCCAAATCGTCCGGAATTCACGTTGTTCACGCTCGCCATCCTCAGCTGATTTGTCTTTCTTCTTTCGGCCAACAGTTTCTTTGACTCGCCCTGCTACAGCCAACTCAAGAACGTATGCAATAAATAGCTGACAAGGGACAATGACAAAGAGCATTGAACCAAGGATGACATCTTGTTTCCGGTAGTCATGGCATCTAATGCAGATGAGGACGCCATACTATGCGATAAAACGTTCAGCTCTGTTTACCCCAGGTACTTAGTTCTACGATAACACTTACTTTCATAGAATTTTCAATAATCAATCGGAGATTCATCGCCACTAATCCCGGGGGAAAAATCAGCTTCATAGATCACCATGTTGCCCAAAAGGAAAACATCGTACCCAGGACGATCACCATCAGATTTCGGAACCCGAGGAAACTAGTCGGAACATTGGATTCTCGGCTTAGGCTCGAGTGTTGCGACTTCGAGTGGTAGGCTGCCACATGCCGATACTTGCTCCTCCTTTTCCCTTTGGGCACTCCGCTGGCCTCTCCCGAAGGAGGTGAAGTTCTGGTGTGAGAAGAACCGTTCATGACTTCAGAGGATGAGGACGAAACCGCGCCGCGGGTATTTACATCGCTGCTTGACGCAGATGCCTTCTCTGTAACATCCATCTTCATATAATCTCGGAGAAACCCGGCAGTAATCCACAATGAGCACACAACGACCTAAAGCAAAAAATAAAAATAAAAACCACGAAAGGCTTGGTCAAGCCGCGTGGAAGCGACGGGATTGAATGTGAGGTCAATTGCGGGGATAGCTTAGAATACAGGATATCAATCCCAGCGACCGGACCAGAGAAGAGTTGATCATGACAGGGCAATTGAGGGTATTTATAGCATGGAAACAATGAGACAAGCCAGGAGCAGCACAGCGGGGCTGGCAAGGACGCATTGCAACGGTGGTTGAAGCAAAGGCCTCTTGAGGCGACCGGGATTGAGAGAGCCGTTTGGTGCTAATCATTACTTGCTCTGCCGCTTAGTGTCCCGCGGCCAATGATCATCACCGCCGCGCGCTCGGCCCAAAGTCAAGTTGCTTTTGCTCCCATTCAAATCATCAACCACATTCACGACAAGAATCCATCCACTCTACCAGCCGCATGCACGCTATGGAAAGACCGTTCTAGCTGAAATCCCTGTCACCTCATTTGAGGGGCTGTTGTTTGTCATTCGCTCCGCTCCACTTATCTTTTACTCGGTCAATGGTCGCAAACTTCCGTGAGCTTCTTTTCCTTTACAACCGAGAATAGCTTGCTTGTGATGGCATTTTACGACGACTCTGGGGCCGACTCCCAGCCATTTGGAAGACCTCAAAAACCCTATGAGGGTGGAATTGTGGGACCACGGCGACCACGTACGTTTATTTCATTGATTTGAATTTCGTTTTCTCCTTAATATACCAGTTTCTTTTCTTTTTCCCGTTCTTTCTGTTGCTCCGTCATTCAACCACTGTGGAAAGCTAATAGCCTCCAATTCAACAGGGCTTGTCACTGATTATGGATCGTCACTCGTACAATGGATGCGCACACGGCGTCCAAGATATAAGGGCGGCCACCGAATGGAGACAGAGAGGCCAAGCGCAAGCTACATAGTTGATGTAAACAGCAACACCCTGCCTTAAAAGACGTCGACTAACTCACTTCCCCTATTGCAGATGCTGCCTCCATTAGCACGAATCCATTCCCCTGTGGATACCATCCCCGTACGACACCTACACCAATCCATTGGAAAGTCAAAGAAGCCGATCACAGTCGTGAGATGGACCCCGGAAGGGAGGCGTTTATTGACGGGTGGGCACACTGGAGAATTTATGCTATGGAATGGAACAGCATTTAACTTCGAGACTGTGATGGACGTATGATTTTACCTCCCTTTTTCCTCATCCTTTCAGTTCCCGATTGCCTGGATCTCTTCTGACCACGGAGATAGGCACATTACGACCAACTGCAAGCTGGAGTTACTTCGTTGGCATGGTCCCACAGCCATGACTGGTTAATTTCGGGCGGACAAAAAGGTGATATAAAATATTGGCGGCCTAATTTCAACAATGTCGAGACCATTGATGACGCGCATCATGATGCGGTTCGAGATCTTGCGTGGTCTCCCAGCGATACGAAATTTCTCTCCGCTTCTGACGATACGACTCTGAAGATCTTTGATTTCACCTCAAGAACCGCCGACACCGTCCTTACCGGTCATAACTGGGACGTCAAATCATGCGATTGGCACCCTACGAAAGGACTTCTCGTCTCTGGTTCGAAAGACCACCAAGTCAAATTCTGGGATCCCCGCACAGCAAGATGCTTGACAACACTCCATAGCCACAAGAACACAGTAACCGCAACGAGGTTTTCGCGTGTGAATCAAAATCTTCTCGCAACATCATCTCGTGACCAGACAGCCAGGGTTTTCGATCTACGTATGATGCGGGACATTTGTATTCTTCGTGGACATGAGAAGCCTGTTTCTTCTCTAACATGGCACCCCATCCACAGCTCACTCATCTCGACGGGGAGCGAAGACGGTTCGCTGTATCATTACCTTCTTGACGAGCCGAACGTGCCCTCTAGACAGATTCCGACAATAGCACCTTACGACAGTCCGGATCCTGCGAACACACCTGCGCAAGTAATCTACCCTGCCCACCGGGTCCAGTATGCACATAGCGCTACTATTTGGTCACTGGATTGGCATCCACTAGGCCATATACTTGCGTCCGGCTCGAAAGACAACTTCACTCGGTTTTGGTCTCGAGCAAGACCGGGAGAGACTAGCTACATGAAAGATAGATTCCATATCGGAGAGGAGGCCGCCGAGGCCCAGGGAACCTGGAGTAGGGGTTTCGGAAGGCGACAAATGCGCGAGGAAGAAGAACAAGAATTACAGGATGAAGCCGAGAGCCTCGTTGATCAGAGGAAGCCGACCGGGTCTGTTCTTCCTGGAATACAGATCGCACCTCCTGGCGGAACGCCTCACAACGACGGGCTAGGCTCGCAACTACTACCAGGTATTGGCGCTCCCCAGCCGCCACCAGCACCATCAGCCGGTATACCTTCATCTATGCCTCAAATGGATCCCAACCGCCTAGCCGCTTTGTTGTCTACCCAAGGGGCCCCTCAACCCAATAGTATTCCTCCAAACACGGGATTTCCCGGGTTCCCCATGCTTCCTGCTCTCTCAGGAACGCCACCCGCCAATGTTGACCTTGCAGAGCTTCAAAAGCAGCTCATGTCACAGGGCATTCCACTACCGCAGAATTTCGCTCCCCAACACTTTTCCCCCTTACCGGGTACCGGAGGCCTC
This sequence comes from Aspergillus flavus, assembly GCF_009017415.1. NCBI lineage: Eukaryota > Fungi > Ascomycota > Eurotiomycetes > Eurotiales > Aspergillaceae > Aspergillus > Aspergillus flavus. The sequence goes on along the minus strand of NC_092404.1, from coordinate 2,271,886 downwards.
CCTGGTTTGCAGGGTAGCAATACACCCGACAATCCTTATGGAAGATGACATGCATGTTTTGAGTTGGCCTAGGGACGATTGGCGCAATGGCAGATAGCTTGTTTGGGTTTTCTGATAGCATCGGCATATGTTTGAAGAGTATCACATAATTCCTCCGGCTGTACTATAAATCGGTGTTTGAAAGGACTTTTCGATTCTTTCGATAGAAAGTAAAAATCGCATGCACAGTGCATCGCGTTCTCCGTTTATAATGCCAGTATTTGAGGCATGTTTCAAATCTCAATCCCATGAAGGGCGCACTGTGTCAAAGCGTACGGATTATAGTCCACCTTGCATTGGAAAGCTCGATAAGATGAGGACCAGCATGTTGATGCCACCCCATATCATGGGAATCCACGTCGACATCCTAAAATTACCGGCCTCATAAACGGAGCCCAGACTGATTCCCGAATTAGCTTCATAGTTCGGTTATAACTCTTGGTGCTCCATATATACTTACACTAAACCAATAATACTCCCAGCTAGAAGCGCCTCTAATCCTGCTATAATACCGTACACTAGTGGAATAGCAATACATATCCGCCAACTTCGGCCTTGCATCGCCAGGGCCCAAGCGGCCACCGACAAATGGCTTGACAGGTAAAATATCAGGGTCCAGTAGAGCGTGAACCGCCAAATGTCCCTGGTATAGTAGAGGTAGTAGACGGCAGCATTTGGTCGAGGAAAGGGATCATAGAGCGATGGGAACGCTGGTGTCTGGTAGTTGATTGGGACACGGTTGTCGGTCATTTGTCCTGACAAGGTCGCCTTGTCAACAGGGGCAGCTGCACGAGAGAAAGTCAACTACCATGGTACCTAGCGTAGTGGGGACGAGCTAAGCTTAGTGTATTATGGAGCGTAAAATGTACGGTGTCTCCGTTGTGATCACGGGAGAGTCGTCTTAGGTTTTAGCTCGGAGCTATGGCCGGTTTGCATTGTTTGCCTTGATGCTCCCAACCTCGGCAGGTGATCCGGGGTCCTCCGCGGTAACTGATAGCGTTGGAGACCTGTGGTCTACTCCAATTGCCGAAAACGACGGCCTTTGGCAAGTGTCATTGCATCTTGTTCCTTGCATGTCCCTATCCTCAAGTCGAGCTTTCCTGTGATCTAAGATGGCATCAGCGCGCTCTTTGGGCGCTCTTTTACGATCGCTCCAATCTGCATCCGAACTTCAAGATGCATTTGCGTATGCTAACACCCGCTCTATCGCCCGATCATTGGCCTCAGCTGACAATTATTCTTCAGCCTGCTCCCCACGGCTACCGGCCTCTTGTCAGTGCTCGCAAATCCATTGAATATTAGTTTGCTTGCATCACAACTGCTTGTGGCCCCTTCAATATGGGATCATGCAGTCGACCTCCACGCTTGCCGGAAGATACTCAGTGTATTCAACACAGCCGCCATGGCCATCATCCGAAACGAAGAATCCGATGACCCAAGGATACCATACACTAAACCTGTGAAGATAGAACGAGAAGCATGGGTCAAAGCTGTTGTCAGTGGGGCGGACGAGAAATCTCCGCGTTGGAGGCATATGCTTCTAATCGGAGGAGTCCTTCTAGGCTTTGAAGCACAGGATAGACAAGGCTTGCCTCTCAGTGTCCGTAAAAAGCTTGAGTCGGCCCTTGTAACTGCTGCGCAGCTTGCTATCGAAGAGCTAGATCCCCACAACAAGATCGACGGTCTTTGCATCACTATGGTCTTGAACTATACGTTTCCATTGCTGTCCGACTTGGAGAGGAGCAACCTTAACTACGACCGGCTATTGCCGGTAATGATAGATGCGACATTTTCATCGCCGGAGGGTCTCGAGGGAGGATACTTTTTAGGGACAATTGATAAAGATATTGTTGAGGCACCAGGGAAGCGCTTCCAATGGTCCGCACAATCTGATACTTTCATCCGCGTGTCAGCAATTTCCTCCAGCCCCCTCATCTCGGCGCTAGGGCCACTGTCCCGACTTATTGCACATGCAATTGAGAATGTGCATGACCCGGGACTCATTGCGCGGTCAGTCGATCATATTGCGGATTTTGTCCGCACACTAATGATCCAATGGCGCCAGAATAAGTTATCCGAAGTTGACAAGGCCGAGGAAGTGGACTTCTTGGATGCGGAATCATTGAAGACAACTATCCCAGGATTATGGAAACTACTTCGCAACAGCTTGTATTCGACCGTGATTGTCCTTCGAGCTGTTCTTGGGAGAATCATCAACGATCATATTTTGGCTGCGAACAAAAGTCAGTTGTCGTGCAAGTTATATACTGATGACTCTTTCAGCTAACCCTACTTCAGGTGCACCTTTCCTATCGATGCAAGCGCTTCACATACTCCGTAACTTGTACTTTATTACGTCTCGTGTTGGACAAAACACTTCGTCTCAACATATGTTTGTGACTTTGACAGCGGTGGATATTCTCGCGCAATATCCGGATCTAAGTGAGAACTTCTTGCGAAGCATCAAGCCGAACGAAATCGGCCAAATCCCCGCCCATCCCCTTGAAAGATGCCTCGATCTATACTTTTTGAATACATCAGAACTTTTCACACCCGTCTTGTCTCCAAAATTCAGCGAAGATGTTCTCGTCTGCGCCGCGGTTCCCTACTTGCCCGCCGGGGGGGATAACAATCTTCTTGAGATTTTCGAGGCTGCACATAGCGTGGTTCTCGCAGTGTTTGCGATTCCAGGGAACGCACAGGTAGCAGCCAAACATCTTCCATTTTACATTGACAATCTTTTTGCTGTAAGTCAGGTCAAACACTGAGAAAACTCTGGTACTGATCAAGTTTTTGCAGGTATTCCCAGACAATCTGTCCATCCGCCAGTTCCGCCTCGCTTTTAGAACCGTCCTCCAAGTCACTGCTCCTCCGTCGCCAATTGCAAACACGGAACGTCACCTGCCCTCTATTCTGCTTGAAGTCCTTCACGACCGGGCACTGCACGCCTCGAACAAGATCCTACCGCAACCTGCCGACCATGGAGCTGGATCAGAAACCAGCAAGACGCCACCGCTCTCGGAGCAAGCTGCTCTCACACTTTCTTTAATCGATGGTCTGAGCTTCCTTCGGGTGGAAGACTTAGAAGAATGGCTGCCCTTAACGGCCCAACTTATCAATACTATTCGCGAGTCTGAGATGCGTACCGCTTGCGTTGAACGGTTCTGGGAGGCCTTGAGTAGTGGCGAGATGGATGTCGAGCGGGCTTGTTACTGCGTAGCCTGGTGGAGCACTAAAGGTGGGCGTGAACTCGTTCTCTTTGGTAACGAACCCGGTGCTGCTGAATCGGACCCCCATGGCCCTTATATGAGCGGTGCAGTTGGAGGAGTTGCACCGGAAAGAGAGAGTAAACTCTAAGTTTCTTGGTTTGTACATATTATGGGGGTTTCTTTAGATCTAGTCGTTGTAGCGCATGGCGTTCGGTGTAACATTTGATACCATCGCAGTTTTATACAGCTGTCTCTAAGGCAGATACGATTTCTATACAGTTCTATAGACACATAGAATTCAGATCAACACTTCAAGCAAAAACATAATCAATGGATGCCTGGAATTCCCACCCACGACCTCTTCTTATACTCAACGTAGTCCTCTCCGAAAAAGGCAATCAAGAACTTCTCTTCCCCTAAGCACAAATCCATATTAGTACCAAAGCAACACACATGCGAACAAAGAAGTAAGGGAGTAGGGGACAAAACTTACGAAAGATCCGACTAGAGAAGAACCTCCACAGCACCAAGGTATATCCAATAAAACAAACCACATTCCCCAGCACCAATTGCGTCCCTAATCCCCACCAAAAGAACCCAAAGTAGCTGGGATGACGCAGCATGGCGTAGATACCATGCGTAACGAGACTATGATCCTCCTTCCGCTCGACCTGCACCGTATGGTTAAAGTTACTTCCCGCCTGCACCATCGCTAACGTGCGAACGACCTGGCCAACAATCATGAAGACGAGGCCTAGCACAACCTGAATCTTTAGGCCTGGTGCGAGAATTCCCCAGTTCAGGTAGGCGGCGGTCGGCCAGAAGCGATGGGCTAGGAGACATTCCAGGGCGGCAGATATGTGCGCGACATTGTATGCCCAGCCATTGGAAGAGAGGAGGAAGGCGGAAATGCTGGCGTAGCGGGTGTTGTAGGCGGCTGTTACATAGTATTCGAGGAAGTGGAAGAGGGAGAGGGAGGCGAGGAAGAATGGGATACGCCAAAGGGGCGTTTCAAGGAAGCGGAGGACAATGGTGAGGGAGATGGAGAGGCCGAGGGTCGTGCCGATTAGGAATGCACGTAGTGAAATTCCGGCGAGAGACTTTTTGCCATTGGGGTAGTTGGAGGGGTCGAGGGGAGGTGGTTTGGATGTTGAGGTAGGCATCGTTGCTGATGAGGTTCGGTTGATGGAGAAGGAGGAGCTCGAGTTGGGCAGTATAGGGTCCAAAGGAATGGAAGAGGATGAGGGAGTTGTATTTTGGGCCATCATATTGTCTAATATGAAATTTGACTGCTTTTCCTCGTGCTTTAGAGATCCGCAACAGATGCGGTTGTGTAAGAAGACGCGAGTGGTTGATTGGCGTCGCAGTGGAGAAGAGAGAGGGAGAGACACAGCTCAGGGATTTAATGCGTCATGATTGAGTGGATATACAACAATGAACTTGCTCTATTGAAGCTTCTCAGTGAGAGAATGTTGAAGCTAGAGAATGCAGACAAGAACAATGAGTCGGACGGAGAACAATATGAATGAAGATTCAACTTTCGCCATAAATTAGTTTGTCTGGTTGGTTCTTGCCGCCAGACAAAGAAAAGGTCCAGGCACCCCCGCCAATCTAGTGAGTGGTGTGAGATGGACACCTAAATCAACCAAGTATCTTCTCAAAAATCTATTGACAGTCAATGAATTTATTTTTAAAAATGGACTCCGAAGAAGCCCGATTAGCCAACCGGGAGAAGATGCGACAGGGCGAGCTCTATTATGCCTTTACCCCGGATTTAATTGCTGCTCGATCTCGCTGTACTAAAGCTTGTCGCCGCTTCAACCACGCCGAGGATGTCCCTCGTCGACGTCTTGTAGAGCTTTGGAGAGAGTGAGTACGGGAAGCACTTGCACAAACGACCCTTGCATACGCAATCCATACTCAATCTCCCCCCATCTCGTGTTCCATATAAGATAGACGTCTTTATACTCTCATCGTTGCGACAGCCGACCCATAAGTCAGAAGTTGCGCTACCACACGGGATACATAAACTAACTGTGGTCCAGTCTTGTCCAGGACAAAACCCCTCTCCCACCCCTCAAGGACGACCCAGAGGAAGATGAAGCTCTCTTCGAGAATGAACCATGGATAGAGGCTCCCATCCGAATGGACTACGGGTTTAATGTGAAGGCGGGTGAAGGCGTCTTTATCAATGCCAACTGCCACATTATCGACACCTGTCTGGTGACGATCGGGGCACGGACCATGTTCGGTCCCAATGTGCACCTGTACAGCGGAACTCACCCTTTGGACCCTGCCCTGCGCAATGGGACCAAAGGCCCCGAATCGGGAAAGGAGATCCATATCGGTGAGGATTGTTGGTTGGCCGGGAATGTCACTGTTCTCCCCGGGGTGACAATCGGGAAGGGTGCAACTATTGGAGCTGGAAGTGTGGTCACGAAGGTACGGATATATTTTCCTCCCTGTCCCTGCCCTCCCCCGAACTCTGTCGATACTTACGGTGCGCAAATCACCTAGGATGTCCCTGCTTTTCATTTGGCCCTGGGCAATCCAGCAAGGGTTGTTCGAAAGATTGAGACCGCAATGGAGGGGGAATCGTCAAGTTAGGCGCTTTTTTACCACCATCCTTGATTTACTTTATAGGTTCTTGTCTATCCTGTAGGCTCTCTAGAAGGTTACACTGGTAGATCATTGTGTTCTCTTCTAGATACGGTTCTTCATTGTATATAAGAGACAAAGCCGATGTTTTTTAACTTTGATCTTATTCTGAAAGGTCAACACAAGTCCGTCGTAGCTACACTTCAATGTAGCACGGACATTCATTCATTGCATTAAGGAATGGGGTGATGCATATGTCTCTAAAGGTCGACATAGCAACAAGACCTAAGTTAGAAATCTAGACCAATGGGGCCCACATATCAGCAATTATCAATTGTACACGGAGTCGTGCACGGAAGCTAGAGCGTGGAATGTTCCTGTGGATCTTCGTTCGGGAGCTTTTTAAGGTTAGGGAAAGATTACAGGGTAAAATTAAATACTAAAAGAAGTAACTAAAAGTAGTACTAAACAAAGGCCATTGATTAGCGGAACGATGTCATACTTGTCAAAATGCGGGTGGGTTTTTTTGTATCCACCGATCAGTATGAATCATTCATTGCATTGATGCAAGGTACAGCTGAGACCCTTCGTACCTTGTCTACTACTCATGCTTAAAACCAAGGCTGGCCGAACATCCGGAGAATGAATCAAAGTAAGGGGGGTATAGATTTTCAATCGCTTAAGGTTTGTTCGATTCATGTTCTCGTTCTTGTTTTCTTGCTCGTTGATCCCTAGAATATGGTTTAATAGAACCCTCGTGTTGAAGTAGCTTGAGGCGTATATTTTAAATGATGTCATAATCAATGTTGGTGAATCAATTGAATTTATTCTCTCCTGTACGAAGCTTTTCATTTCTTATATCAGTGAGGATAACACTTTACCATGGAGTAACTTGGAAGTACTGTATTCGGTACTGTACAGTATTAGTACACCCAGTCAAAAGTTCCTAGAGTTTCATGGCACAATAATGTTTTGTTCTTCGATGTACATATTGCTCTTGAAGAAAAGGGAAAGTAAAAGAAAAGAAAAAATGATCGAAATCTCTTTAATGAAGTATATACTACTACTCCCCTATTTTTTTTTATACAGTTTCCTTTTTCTTCTTCTTCATTTATAAAGAATAAATGGAACAATATGCGATATCTCCGTAGCTAAAAGGCCGTGTCCAGAAGGGCCCTTTTTTGGTTTGCTGTGCAGCCGCCAAAAATTAAAAAGGGAAAGGTAAAAAGAAAAGAGCCAACGACTGTTGAGCTTCTCCACCGCAACGTCAGAGCTGTTGCTCTTCTATGGTTCTTTGCTTTGCATATCTTTCCACCAACTTTACGGAGAGCTATTCTCTTTCCTTTTATTTTAATTTCTACCCTGGTTAAGTCAACTCACCCCCCAGGCTGCCATTTTCAGCCTACCTTTAGTCCTCTTTTTCTACCTCACCTACTACTGTTACTCCTCATCTATGTTCAGACCGAGCTGAGCGCTGCGTCTCCGCAAACCAATCATAAATAAATTCTATTTTTTTTTACCCGCATCATTCGCCCTTCCTTCCCGTCACTCTTACAACTCTCATCTTTCTCTCTCTCCATCACCTTTCTTTCACTACTCACCTGTGGGTGCCGGTCTTCCACTGCTTTTTTTTTTTTTTTTTTTTTTGTGGAAAAACTTCAATCATTCCTACATCGTTGATTTTCCTGTAGCTCCTCAGAGAAACACAGGAAAATGTCATGGCAGCTGCCCCGCTAGAGAGCTCTAGCACCCCGCTTGATCCTATATCGACCGACTCGACGTGTTCCCCTGGCGATTCCATGGAAGAAAGCGATCCTCAATCTACCCGGAAACGCCCCCGTCTGGACAGTGGAAGCGGCATCCGGCAGCCTTGGTCAAGTAACGAGGTCTCTGCGTCTCGATTACCCGAGCGGACTCCGGATGCTCCTGCCACGACTGAACAAGAAGCTCCTACGTCGACCCGCCCGGCTAGCCGAATGACTATTAACACGAAATCTCCAGTCGCCGATAATATGACATCTACCCCCAAAGATACCCCTGCTGATCAGTCAAACGCACACTCCCCCGCTCCCTCCGCGGATGACGCCGGCGCTCGTCCCTCCAATGTTATATCCTTGTTGTCCTCTCCTGCCCAGAGCCCGGAGATTGAAGTGGCCGAGCTCGAGGACATGGACCAAGATCCAAGCACATCGAGTTGGAAGCCGTTGGGCGAAGCGCTAGGAGATTCCGAGGTGGTTCAGCTTCATGAGCAAGCGCCTCTCACGGACAACTTCCCCAAGTTCCGCAGCGATCTCGATTTGCGAGACAACTTGGAGGAGATCGGTGCAATCATTGAGAAAGGTACGGCAATACCACCGGGTTCAACGGACGCTGCATGGATTGACTAATTTATTTGGTAGGCTCTCCGCCGGAGGCAACGCCGTTCTTCCTTGCTGTGAAGAGCTGGCTCGATGACGTCGCAAATAACCTAGAGCAGTTGACCTTCGAGGGCTTATTGGATGAGCGGGACTTTTGGGAACAACTTCCTGTCATACCGGAGAGCCTGCTGCGGAACTCGTAAGTGTCCCTGAAAGCATCCACTTGTCATATATACTGACGAACTGTAATAGGCAAGACCTGCAGCCAGATGAAGGCAGGGGGCCTTGGGTATGCCTGGAGGAGTTTTTCCTTAACTATACCCGGCTTGCTCTCCATATAGTCCGCCTGGATATTTTAGTCTTGGGCCAATTAATAGAAGACGCAGACTTGCAGGTATCGGACTTAATATCAAGAGCCTATCTTCCTTCACTTGGTTGGATGCTCCAGGTAAATGGTATACCCTTTTTTCGTACTGCGGAAAGGGTCCATGGCGTGGAAGTGATCAACCTAGTTGCTCGTCTGAACGACCACATTCTGGCTCCTCCGTTCAACGTGCTCCAGTGGCTATCCGAGTATGCCGCCTGTGTCATGACTCTGATACCCCGTTGGTCCCAACTCTCATCCCCTTTAGTTTCAGTTGTGACTATTGTGCACAACTTGATGGATTCCGGAAACGAGCGCAGGAAGTATCAGGCAGATGAGGCCCTAATCAATTCCCTTACATATCTACGTGCCATGAAATCGGCTTACAGCCTGATGCGGATCATAGACGAGAACTACCAGATGCATGTAAGCAAGAAGTCCTCCTGGGTCACGAGCGACGTCAGTGATCCGATGCTCCGTTTCATATCTTGGGTTTACTTCACCATCTCTCTCCGTGGCCAAGACCTGGGCTTGCAGATCGCCAAGGATCTCTCCATTGCCGTACCTGAAGGTATATCCTCGGACGAGTGTGCTTCCATAATCTACTACGGGTGGAAATTTGCTGCCCTAAAAAAGCATATTCTAGACGGGCGTATGGAGCTGAGAGTCAACGGAATGGAGACTATGCAAATGGACTTGGTCAATGTGTGGCGGCAGTATATCCAGAACGACCCAGCAGGGATTGAACATCCCGTCGTGCAATACCTCGTCCGGTTTTTACGGGAGAACGAAATCGTCGAATATATCGTTAGCATTGATTCCCACCCTCAGCTTATCAGCAGAAGTGGCAACATCGTCGGCTTTTTGATCGTCACGTCCACATACACGGACACGGATACGGACACAATCTGGAAGGCCGTGACCGAGAGCCCCGATCCCCGAACGGTGTCCGAAATCCTTAGAATGCTTACGAGAACCTTTCAAATGCATCTACCCACTTCTCCAGCGTTGTTGTATTTGTGCTCAAAGCTTCTTGATTTGCCTCTTTCCCGATTTGATTCACGGATGGTGGATTTCTGTGAGCAACTTCTCCTTCACGTACGCGAAAAGCACCGCGAGAGATACCAATTGGTGGATGAGCCGCATGTAGACGCTGTTCCACTGCGTTTGTGCGTACGCCTCATTCGCGAAAGTGCTGCAGCGGACGATCTTCCTGTCGAGCATAAGGCTATCCTTCAGAAGTTCTCGAGTTCGCAGCTTACCTTATTCATGGATGTTGGACTCAGCGAAATGGACAAAATGGAAACATATGAACGTTGTGTCCAAGACCTTGCCGAGATGAATCAGTTCACCGTTGGCAGCATACAAGCTTTGAATGCCCTAGTTCCTAGCTATGACACTCAAGAGATACGAAAGCTTGCTATGGACTTTGACTTGACACGCTTGTTGATAAATGAATTGGCCCACACTGTTGATATGAATCAGACAGACTTCACGGAGTCGTTCTCGCGGAACGGCTTTCTTTCGCGCGTCCACTTACTAGCCTGCGTTATCGACAAGGTCCCAGACACAATAACCACTGAGTTAAGTGATGTGCTGTGGAGAAGGGTCCTTATGTCGCAAACGCTAGCCCAGCAAGGCAGACGAGCACTCTGGGACACTCTGTGTACACTTACCCGACATAGTACGAAGAGCAATCCATTCATTGAACGCTGTATCCACGGGTACCTGTCTGAACTATCTCCTTCCAAAGACTACTTTCTGGAGGTCCTCTCATTTGCAAAGCAGGCAATCAACTATGAGGTTCGCTTCAACCCTCCGCCCATTGCTGGTGATAATGAGGTCATCTCAATCCCGGGTATAGACCGGATTTGGGATTTCATTTTAACCGCTCCACCCGGCTCGATCGAAACCGATGCCACTAATTTTGCCATTGAGGTGTATCTCGACCATAATATCATTCACAGATCACCACGATCTGCAGTTGAAGCAACTCATGTTGCCCTGGTAGATCGCTGCGTTGACCAACTGAAGTCGGCTGCCTCCAAGTTGAAGTCTGCCCGTGGCCAAGGTGCCAATGGTGCTAGCGATTCAATGGCTGCGGAGATCCCTGAGGAGGAAACTCAGGCGGAAGAATTGCGGTTTAGTCGTTCTCTGCTCTTTCTGCGTCAGTTCCTGCAGGGTCTGCGCAGTCGACCCCAGTACAGCCCGCCCCAGAACTCGCCGCCTGGCTTGCCCGGTAAACCTGTAAAAGGCGAGCTGGTCAATATCCGTTATCAAGCTTTCGACGGCAGTACACAGTCTAAAGTCCGCTCTTTGCAGATTGGTGATCTCTCAACTGCATCCGAGTTCGTTGAGAAGCTTGTACAGGTCACCGGTTTCACAAAACTCAACACTATCTATAGTGGGCATAGGATTGATCTTCTTGAAAACCCTACTCTCACCGTACGAGACCTCAAACTGAACTCGGGACTGCTAATTGTTCGCCGAGACCCTGACAGCCGTGACGTTGCACTGACAGGGCGGCGTCAGTCTCTGACATCGGTGGATTCCGAAGTACTTAAACATTTTGATGATCTTTATGATCTTTTAGGTCTCGAGGACCACTTAGCTCGAGAGATTTACGACTTCCTTGTTGTCTTCCCTCCCCAGGAAAGGGTCCTGCAGTTAGTCAGGTCTACCGACAAGTCTGCGCAAGACGCGTTCCCTATGGGTAAACCGTATAATTTCCTTTACTCAGTAAATGCGCTTTCTATATGCCTGAGAGAGGAAGCACTAGAGTCATCACCAAATCAAACATTTGTGTCTCATAGTGTCCGAGTTTTGGTTGCTGCTTTAACACGCTCCGAAATGTCTGATTCATTGGATAATTGTCCAATGAAGCTCCTTTTTGCCACTAGTCTGGTTGAATGTCTTCTTTACGCTCTTCTTGTGAGGCCGCCCCTAGCCGGCGATACAGTCTCAATTCCAGATTCGACTGCTTTGGTTCGGCAGTTGCTCCATCTAATGGACGTTGGACGGTATTCGTCGACGGGTCATCTTTCGGAACTTGGTATACATAAGCTAATCTGCAACTCCTTTGCTATCATGATCGAAGGCTCTGTTCGCGACCCCGAGTTTTGGGCTGTGATAAAACAGCAAGCAAAATTTGACCAGCTTCTGTTCTCACTGCTATTGGAGGAGGACCGCCAGCCTATTCGCAAGGGCATTTCGGAGAACATAGCCGTTGCCTGCAGCCCGTCCAAGTTGCTCAAGAAAACAGGGAAACCAGAAGTCCCTGAACAACGGGAGATAACCACTTCCGAGAATCCAGTCAGAATCGATATTCTCGCTACAATCTGGGAAGCCTTTGTGCAGAACTTCCCCCGTACACTGGGCTGTGTCCAACAGTCCCAAGAGTTTTTCGAAATCGCTCACTTAGTATTCCAATCGGTTGCAGAGAAGTCACCGCGCGATCTCATGCTGAGCGAGTATCTCAAGCAATGGAGCGCCATCTTGTTGAATCACCAAACCGAAGAGTTTGTCGGACGAGAGCCCGTCGACCATTTACTCCTAGGCTTTTGCCGTCTCCTGAGATCGTGCTTAGACTTTGCAGGCTCAACTAATACCGCAGTGGACACGTTTGATCTCGCTGAGAGCTTGTTTGACAAGTATCTCTTCCCGGATCTTTCGGAGTCAACATCCCTTGTTGCCATCACCCCTCAGACGCCCGTCATGCACGCATCATCCCGGCAGGAACTGTACGGTATTCTGAACCTGCTTTGTAAATACGACGATAACTACACTAAAGTCGTGGAGCGCTTGAGTGATCTCATTCCTGAAGACTACACATATTCACCAACCTGGTGTTTTGATCGCTACAAAATGATCAGGTCGCCTGAAGGCTATGCTGGGCTGAAGAATCTGTCCAACACTTGTTACTTGAACTCGCTTTTAACCCAGCTTTTCATGAATGTTAGCTTCCGTGACTTCATGATGCGTCTTGATCTCGTGGATCCTCTTGACTCCCAGATATTACTTGAGGAGACAAAGAAGGTTTTTGGCTATATGCAAGAAACCTGGCTTAAGAGTGTCGATCCACAAGGGCTAGTGGACTCAATAAGGACCTACGATAATGAACCAGTCGATGTCACAGTACAAATGGATGTTGACGAGTTCTATAACCTGCTTTTCGACAGGTGGGAGGCTCAAATCTCTAATGCCGAAGACAAGAAGAAGTTTCGCTCCTTTTACGGCGGTCAGCTAGTGCAGCAGATCAAATCCAAAGAGTGTCCCCATATCTCAGAACGCCTTGAGCCGTTTTCTGCGATTCAATGCGAAATCAAAGGTAAGGCGAGTCTGGAGGAGAGTCTTCAGGCGTATGTCGAAGGAGAAATCATGCAAGGAGATAACAAATACTCCTGCACTTCCTGTGGAAGACATGTTGATGCTGTGAAGAGAGCCTGTTTGAAAGATGTCCCGGATAACCTCATATTCCATCTCAAACGCTTCGATTTTGACATGGTCACGATGATGCGGAGCAAGATAAATGACGAATTCCAGTTTCCAGAGCACATTGACATGAGCCCGTTTAAAGTCGAGTACCTCTCAGACCCTGACGCGGAGGTTCAAGAAGACCTTTTCGAATTGGTTGGTGTTTTGGTTCATAGCGGTACAGCTGAATCTGGTCACTACTATTCGTACATCCGTGAAAGGCCTACTGCTGATACTAGAGGCTCGTGGGTTGAATTCAATGATTCAGACGTCACCCGGTTTGACCCATCCAAGATTGCAGACCAGTGCTTTGGTGGTTACAATGACTCTATGAACAACAATTCCATGGGCCAAGTCCGGTTCAACAAAGTGTGGAATGCTTACATGCTATTTTATCAGCGTGTCTCGAGTATGGAGTCATCCAAGTCAATTTATAAGCCAACTACCAACCATTGTCCGGTTCGTGTGCAGCTGCCAGTGCCTCTTGCCAACCACATTATGATGGAAAATGAAATTTTCATACGGGCTTTTTGTTTGATGGATCCATACTACGCCATGTTTGTGCGACACCTTCTACATCAGCTTCATGATGTGAGGGATATTCATCCTCTGGGTGACTTGAAATTGGACAAATGTATTATCTTCATCGCTTTGGATACACTTGAGCAACTTATTTCAAGGAACAGAGAGCCATTGGGTCTGGATGCGGTTGTGTCTGAGCTACTTAAGGCAATCAATGAGCTTCCCAAGGCGGCCTACAGAGTTTTACAGTGGGTTGCAGAAAGACCAGCCGGCATACGCAATCTAGTTCTGAAGTGTCCCCATGCAGCTGTTCGAAACAGTTCAATCAGGGTCTTCATAAGCTCGCTCTCAAAGCTTCAGGAGCTGTGCAATAATGTTGAGCAGGAAGAGGGCTATAAAGACAAATGGCATAAGCGGTACTTGGATGGCTTTGAGAATGTGGTCGCAGCATTGCATGGCCTCTGGACGATTCTGCACACTGCAAGCAGGGCATGGGATGATTACTTCGAATTCCTTTTACTGCTTGCAAGTTTTGGATCTCTTGAAGCCGGGATGGTGCTCAGTTACGGATTTCTTTCAAGATGTCTGGAAATTGTGTGGCTTGATCGTGATGATTCAAAGAGACTGAGACGCCACTACATTGCTTATTGCAAACTCCTTGAGAAGGGAAGAAGATTCTCACACAGGAAACTCACAGATCTTCTGTCTGTCTTGCTACAGAACATCGATTTTTCTGCGCCCCCTACGCTGGGCGAGGAAAGACAGACCTTACCCGACAATAGGTATTCTCTTACAGTTATGGAAAGCGACCTTCTTCGGCCTGTTGGGAGAAACAATGAGCTATTAGTTCTGAAAAAGCTTCTTCAGCAATACAGCAGCCCGCAAGCATGTAGAAGCATTGTTGGAATACTTGTTGATGCGGAGTCCGAAGCTGGCCTCACAGACCCAATCTGCAAGGCGCTGGAAGATGGCTTAAGAGTCGCGCCTGCCGAACTTTGCGCTCCGTTCTTGGAGGCTACATTGATATTCTGTCGGCGGAGTACTGATGAAGAAAGAATCGTTTCTTTGATCGACTACGTTGCGAAAGGAGTAGAGTCAATCAATGACAGTGGAGGTAAAGAACACCTTGCATTCTTTACCAGCATTATGGCGTGCCGCAACGAGCGACTTGATCTCAATGAGGCATGGTTCCTATCCCAGCTCATAGATAAAATCCCAGACTGGGCTCCGACATTGCTCATGTTCCCTGACAGGGCCGTCAGGAATATGACCATGGAATTTCTACGCCGAATATTATTCACTGGAGAGGCTAGCGACATCGGCGATGACTGGCAATCACGCCATACACAAGCGGCCAAGGAGCTGGTTCACGCGAGTATCAGCAGATTGAGAAGGACATACCTCTCAAGCCCTGGGAGCAACGTCGAAGCGAAAGTTGTAGAGACAATTAAAGCGGTCGTCGAACACTGCCTAGTTACATATTTTGATGACAGTGAACAAGACGAGGGATTTGTCCGTCAGGCGCAAGGTATGTCATAATCTTTAATTAACTGTAGCCTAGTCTTTTCCTCTCACTAATAGCGAACATAGCCGTCCTGGGAGCTATTGAGGAATTAGCTGTTGATATGCCTGAAGAGCTGGCTTCCGGTAAGTATCCCATTTTATTGCATCCTTATCAACGTCTAACCCCCGGGGCCTCAGAATCTGATGTACCTTCTCCAGAGGAATGGGAAGACAACTCAGCGATGGCAAGTGATTCGGAAATGGGAGTTGCAGGCACTCCATGAGGCCCTGTACGCAATATACTCTGAAATTCTCCTGTTGTATCATGATTAAAGATGACTCGATGAACGTTGCTTGGGGGGAAGAGCAGAGGTAACTCCTTTTGCTTTTGCTCTTTACCTTCGTTGTGTTTGGGACTGCATTGATCGGCGTTTTGTTTGCCCATCCACACTAGAAATGGGTTCTCTGTTTCTGAACTCTGTACAGGGAAAGGGTTATGTCTCTTTATGTTTGTTCTTTTTCTCGTGTTTAATTTCTTTGGCCATGTGTTAAATAAAGAAAGGGTAATGGTGGTGTTGTTCTGCAAGAGCTTGCATTGCTTTCGTTGGAGGGCCTTCACGGTTTGCTTCTGCGTTGTCGCTATGATGAACCAGGGAACGATATTGCTTGATTGAATGACTGACGGCTGAAAATGAGACTTTTTAAGGCAGTGGTTCCTGGATAGTCCTCAGATCTATGGAACAATTTTAGAGGGCCTATCTTAGAAAGAAAGCAGGACTTTCATCTGAATGGATTGGTCTCTTCGAGAATATTACTTTGTGAATTTTAGTTTTGATCATTCTCTTTTAGACTCATAATACAAAGATATCCTAGCCGGTATTCGAGCTAACAGGAGCTTTGGGATAAAGTCAAGGCAGAGCCAATGAAAATCTACACCAACGTGAGAAATTCGAAAAAAGAGAAAGAAGAAACGAAGGCCCAGTCTATTGATATTCCCCCTTTAGACCTTCGTTAAGTAAATATCATACATATATTCCTTTTTTTCGTCATTGTGTTGTTACTCTCCAACAGATCGCCTTCTCCCGGGCGCCTGCGCCGAAAAGGGTTGAAGACGACTGCATGGTAGAGTTCCACCTTCATAAGGGCATGCTTTGAGCCAGGCTTCTTCAAACATCTTCAAATTCCTCGTCGTCATCTTCATCAGACTCCTCTTTCTTGACCTCCGGTTCGACTTTGACCCTCTTCGCTGCTGGGCCTTCATCTGTAGCAGATGGTGTTGCTGAGGCTGTTTGAGGAGCACTGGTTCCAGAATCTGTATCGAACTCGCGCTTTATTCCCGTGGACGTTGTATTCGTAGGTGCACTGGTAGGACCAGCGCCAGCACCGCCAATGGCCGGTGACGCAGTGTCGCTCGCAGAAACACCACCAACATCTTCGAATTCTTCGTCGAAATCGTCGGAATCCTCCTCTGCACTGCTGGAATCTTCCTGAGCCTGAAGAGCCTTTTCCCTCTCCATTTCGGCATAGTAGGCGGCGACCTTGTCGTCGAGAGCATCGAGATCCGGCTTTCGATCTTCTTCCTCCTTGATCTCGGACTTCACGTCGACGTCCGTCTCTGTCTTCACCGTGTTGAGACTTCCAGCGCCTGTAGACACAGTAGAATGTGTATGCCACACCGGGAGCGCATTCTGCTTCTCCACGGCGGCCTTGCGTGCTGCCTCTTCCGCTTGTTCGGCGGCGCTCTTTTCCTCGCTGGATGTGAGGGAGATCTCAAGGGCGCCAGCATCGGTCTTAGTGTTACCGCGAACAGCTTCCTGTTTCTTGGATGGCACAACAACTGCAGCTCGTGTCGGGTGAGTAGCCTGGTTTCGCACGACATCGATCTTATGATCCCAAGCGGTATCGAAGTCGTTTGGTGGGATTTCGACGGAATCGATTTGTTTAAGCAACTTCAGCATAGTATCCAGTTGAGCCATAAGCTTGCTGTTCTTCTCGTGGCCTGTGCGGTCAATCCCTTCCGCCCCCTTTACATCTTCTGTCCGCTCGAGAATAGCCCCACAGTTTTGGCATTCGAAACCTTCCTCAGAGTACAAGCTCAGCACATCAAGTTCCGTCCATTCTGCCCCGCATCTTAGACAGATATACTCCTTCCGTTCCTCGCTCGGCGTATACTGGGCCTTGATCGTCGATGTTAACTTCGAAATCTTGAACTTAATAGCGTCGATGACCGGGTGTAGCGGGATGTAATAGTATTCACGGTTAACGGGGCGAGTTGAACCGTCTCGGATTTCTGCTCGTGTATTACTGATGGATCATGTCAGCATTGTCACTGCCCAGCATAACGCGGTACTGCAGGCCAGCCATACACTGATATTAGGCGATCCTCGCGCAATTTGGCGCATAGCTTCCGGAGGTCTTTCTGCTGCATTCCTAGGAGAAAGGCGAGGTCTTCGGCATGGAGTCTACACGATAGGTAATAAGGGTCAGAACTGATGCTGCGAGTATAATAGAACTCTTCATAAGTCCAGGTATAGTGAAGCATACACCGAATGGATAAAAAGCGCATCAACGACCAAAATGTGGCGGGTCTCGTAGAAGGCGCGGACCACAGTCCGAATAAGTGTATTCGCAAGATCCATGTTGATTTCTAGAAACGCCCTGATAGAAAAGGAAAGTGAGGCTTGACTTTGACTTTGGATTAATGAGGCGATGTTGGGGCTGCTGAGCGCAAAGGTTCTCGATATCCCGTACTAAGGTCAGCGCAAAACGAGTAGCATGGCTTTTTTTCACTCCGGATGTCAAAGGTTGAGCGAGGAAACCTGGGGAGATATTATGAATAGAAGCTCCCACGGGACAATATAACAGCCCGCGACGCTATAGCTGAGAACACTAGAGTAAATAAGAAAAGAAACAATAGGGTTAAAGGGAAGTAAGGACGAGCACCGGCGCTACACCGGATGAACTGCCCGCGGCATCCATTCTTGCCTGAGGCCCTGATACGAGCTACCCTAGTCAGGCCTAGCGGGAGAGCACATACGCACTAATCCCACTGCGGCTAGAACATACGGAAATTCAATCGCAGGCCCAGGGAAAAGGCACGATTTCAAGTGTCGACGACGCAAGCTTTTCCCCTCGAGACCCGCTTCTTCATGCGTAGCTACGTCTCCGCGCGTCAATATTTGGCAGGCTTTCTTTGTCGATCTTTTTCGCCTGTCAACTCGCAGAGGCATTTCACGTCTTATACGCCGCTATCTAACTTACGGAGATCACTGGAACCATGGACAATAACGAAGGAAGAGCTAGCGGATCCGAAGAAGCTGATCGCAAGCGTAAGAAGGGGGATCTGGGAAGGGCAGAGTGGAGGTATGTCTCGCGGGTTCTGGGATACAAATCCGACAGTCACCGGCTAACCAAGCAAGCCGGCAAACGTCAGATAAGAGAGGACGATTAGATAAAGAGAATGAGGCCAAACGACAGAAGCTTGAAAAGGGAGAGGAAGTCAAAGCTCCAATATACGCCACGCATTTCTCCCAGGAAGACATCGAGAATGAACAGAGACGGCCGAAGAAGAAGGTGGCTGTACTGCTGGGATACTCTGGAACGGGCTACAAGGGAATGCAATTGTACGGACAAGTGTTACATCCTGTCTAACCTAGACGAGTGCTAATCGTCTACAGGAGCGCAACTGAGAAGACTATCGAGGGTGATCTCTTCGCAGCGTTTGTAGCGGCCGGGGCTATCTCCAAGGCTAACGCAGCAGACCCGAAGAAGTCGTCGCTGGTTCGATGCGCCCGTACAGATAAAGGAGTCCATGCGGCTGGTAATGTCGTGTCCTTGAAGTTGATTGTGGAGGATGAGGATATTGTTCAGAAAATCAACGCACACCTTAGCCCGCAGATCCGCGTTTGGGGTATTCTGGTCGCGAGCAAGTCCTTCAGCAGCTACCAGATGTGCGACTCTCGTATCTATGAATATCTGATGCCTAGCTACTGTTTTTTGCCACCACATCCCAGCACTTTCTTAGGCAAAAAGATCATAGAGATTGCCGAGAAGGAGGGTGATTTGGAGGCTCACAAGGCCCGACAGGCAGAGGTCGCTAATTACTGGGAGGAGGCCGATGCGAAGTATATCCAACCCGTTCTCGACACCTTGGACGAGGATATCCGCGAGGTCGTCAAGAATGCAATCTACCATGAGAAGCCCGAAGATGAATCATTCGGAACCGAGGAACAATCTCAAGCCACAGAGGGAGGAGCAGATGCCGCCACAAAGCCCGAACTCACCGAAGCCGAGCTAGCTCACAGACGGAAGATCATTGACGCAGTCAAGGCTGTGAAGGCTGCATACAATACCGCAAAGCGATCTTACCGTATTCCTCCCGCGCGCGTTGCCCGTTTGCAAGAGGCGCTGGATAAGTACCTTGGAACTAAGAACTTCTACAATTACACCATCCAGAAATTGTACAAGGACCCCTCTGCAAAACGCCACATCAAATCCTTCAAAGTCGACCCTAACCCGATTATTATCAATGGTACCGAGTGGCTCAGTCTGAAAGTCCACGGACAAAGTTTCATGATGCACCAGATTCGTAAAATGGTGGCCATGGCCACCCTTATAGTACGCTGCGGCTGCGATCCCAAGCGGATCGTCGATTCATATGGACCGACCAAGATCCCAATTCCCAAGGCACCCGGTCTAGGCCTTTTGCTGGAACGCCCCATCTTCAATGGATACAGCAAAAAGGCAGAAGAACTCGGAAAGAAGCCCATTAACTTCGAGGTGTATGCCACGGAAATGAACGAGTTCAAGCAAAGAGAGATATATGACCGAATCTTCCGTGAAGAAGAGGAGACTAACGCGTAAGTTCTCAGCTATACCTTAACTCGTGTATTGAAACGATTCAACTAACCAAAAAAAAAAGTTTCGCTTCATTTTTCAACCATATCGATCACTTCCCCCAAGAAGAATTCCTATACGTTACATCCGGTGGTATTCCAGCCGCAAAACCTGCGACTCAACCTTCGGCTGCTACCGAAGACGCTCAGAAGGGCCGAAAGTCTCAGAGAGAAGCCCTAGCAGAGATCGAGGAAGAATCCGAAGATGAGGGCAATTTGCCCAACAATGGAGAAGAGGGCGGTTAAAATATCATCTATATATGTATATAGTAATAAAAGAACTTGTCTTTTCCATACACATGCATCGGAGCTCTCCCAAGGTAACATTAATTGTTTTTCATAAAGTTGCAAAGTGGGAATCTACAGGGTTGTAAATATATATAGTTGGGTTATATCTTCGCATGATTGGTGACTACCTTGTATCCTAGGAGTAGTTATTTCAATCAGCTTATGACATACTTCGTTATCAATAGCACCCACCGTAAGAATGAACTGAATAACATAGCTAATGTTCGATAGACTCGAGCTCATCATGGGCGTTAAGCGCCGAAGTGAGCAATTTGGGCCATAAAAGTATTTCTCGAGTGGGGCCTTGGAACTTCTACCTTCATACGCATGTTCGCAGGATATTATATGTGACGATCATTCGCAAACGATTCTACATGACAGTGTGCTACATAGTTACGATTATATGTTCACCAAGCCAGAGGTAGACTGCACATCCCTCAGGTACAAGGTCGACCATGGAAAAAAGAAAAAACAAACTCAATTATTGACGGAGGAAGAGAAAGGCGCTATGTATCATTAATGTACGACAGAGTGCAACACGACGCTCGGTGCTGGTGAAAATTGGACTTTGAACAGAAGGAAACACAAAGGAAAGTCAAGTACACCAACACCGCAGAGAAAGAGAAGTGGAAAGAAAGAAGAAAGGACAAAAGAAAAAGCAGACAAATCAGGGATGCACGATAGAAGAATGAGAAGACAAGGCCAATATGACAAATTTGAAACACAGAAGAATCAAAGAAGAAAAAGATGTAAAGTAAGTAGCCAACCCAACCTCTTGGCGTGGTTAGAATATCAAGGAGCGGGCTTTCTGGCGTCGAGAGTCCGCACTGCGAACCTCGGGTTGAGACTGGGTGTAGCGATGTTTAGCCCGTGGCGGTGCGGCTGCCGGCGCCGGTGCCGTGGATGTCGGTGGAGGCGCAATATCTTTATCTTTTTTGACGGGTGGGGGAGGAAGAGGCCCATCGAGGCGCCGATCAGTCATTTCCCGTCCCGACTTAACACTACGCTCACGCTTGAGCACGAGCTCGGTCCACTGCTTAACTTGACTGCTTCCCGAAGAGCCTTTGCCCACAGCGTCGGCCAAAACCTTCATCCAGCCTTCCTTGTCGGCAGCACTATCCGCATAGAAGTCGATCACTTCGCCGTTGCCAAAGCGGATACGGAATCCTTCTTCCACAAACATGTAGCCCTCCTCCTCTTCGGCAAAGGCAGACTTGCGACGTCCACCACCCTTGGTCGTGGTCTCCTTCTGCATCAGGGATGATCTGTCATCGATAAGCTTGACAGCCTTTGAGAGGTTGATTGTCGCACGAGGTTGTCGGGTCGTCTCATGGTACGCGGTCAATTTGGAGCCTTGAAGCTTGAAGAAGCGGCGACGCCAGAACTGCCAACGAGAAGTCAGTGAGCCGATTCATAGGGAATATGAGCCAAGTGAAAACTTACAGGGCAGTCGCCTCCCTGTTGAGACAAGAATCCTTCCCAGCTACGGGATGAAACACTCTCCGCTTCACGCATTTCCCGAATGCAAGCGTTCATGCTCTTCGGCATATCCTCATCCTTCGCACCTTTTGGTTTTGGGACAAACAACAGCTGCAGCTCTAGCTTGCCAATCTTGTAAGGAGGCCGCCGTTGGGAAGTAGCGCTGGAAGTGCTCTTCTTGCTCTTAACACTGCTTGGCTGGTCTTCAACGGCCCATTCATTGAAGCAGGCCACATCGACTGTGTAAGGGCGGCCAAAAGCATGTTTCTCATGGTCGCTCAGTGCTACATACGCACGAGCGAAACTACCGTCCCTAGCAATAAGAGTCCTGAGGCGTTCCCAGACACCTGCGTTAACATCAGTTTTCTTCTGCTGTTGGGAAGCCAGTTGGTGCTTCATATCCAATTCCTTGCGCTTGCGAGGGGAAGCAAACACCCTACTGAAAGTAGATGTCTTCTGTCTCGTGGGCGATGCTGTCGGAGGAGGCTCTTGGACTCTGAATTTTTCATCATCGACCTTCATCTGTAGAGTCAACTGAAACTCTAGGTCGTTTTGCACAATGAGTTCGAATTCCTGCCCGACTGGGGCTGTCTTTCCGAGTTCCAACCAAGCCGTAGTAACACAGTGAAGGCCATTGTCAAGTGTCAGGGAGAAGTACGATCTCTCGCCTACATTCTGATTAGATGATGTCGCTCATGCACATAGTGGCATCAGGAACTTACCTCGGGGCAGCGGCAAGTCTAGGTACTTCATCCCAACGACTTTGACGAATAGACGACCCCGCTCTTCTCCTTCATCCAAGGCGCCATTCAAAGCGGGCTCGTTTTCTTCGATTGTCGCAGGGTTTTCTTGAACATTGCTCTGTTGACCTGGAAGAGGGGGCACAGGTCCAGGGACAGGCTTCTTGCGGATTCCGCTAGCTTGCCTAATGCTTGCACGGCGGGTTTGTCCGTTCCAAGGCACAGTGGTCCAGGTTTGCTGGCTGGCTTTTCGGGGTGTGGGTATAGCCGACTTTGTTCCCCTAGATTCTGTCGGGGCAGCTCCAGGAGCAGTGGCAGGCTCGTCTTCATTGCGGCTGCTTGCAATGATAACTTTTGTGTTATGTCTCATGAGGTAGCCTCTCTGTTTAGGGATTTGTTCGTTAGCAATTGGCTCCATATTATTGCCAAGGGACTCCTGCATGTGTCTATTGGGCCCAGCACGAGAATACAGTTGGGAAAGGGATAACTCAAACGCAACCTTTTGGTTTTCAATGACGCGGTCGAACTCTTTGTCCAAACCAAAGCCGAGGCTTTCTTCCTGGATGCTGAACGGGATGTCCAGCTTCACGAGACTGCTTTGTCGTTGGGAAACTTCCTTCGCAGGCTGGGACGGTGTGGTATCCTCGGGGGCGGAATGCTCAGATTCGTTTGATGGCTGCTTGCTGAGCCCGGGCATGGGTGGGGGATGTTGTCCGCTTATTCTACGGCGAGTGGCAGCCATGGATTCTAGATCAGCTGGGGTCAATGACGGCCGTGTTTTAAGACCAGTTCCGGGGGCTTTGACTGTCGCAATTGGATCAGGAACACTTTCTACCGATGGAACTCCTGTGTCGCTATCATCGTCGACTGGATGACGAATCACGGAATCTGGTGTCGAGGGCTCCGATATTTGACCGTCATCCTCGGGGGTTATTGGGCGTTGCAAGGCCTCTTTGATGGTTGACATTTTGGAACCAGGTGCGGGCTCCGCTTGGGTCTCCTGGGGTGTCTGTTCGCTGGAAGCCTTGTCATCCTGGTCTGTAGCCACGGGCGTCGCCTGTCCTGCGTCAGAATTCCGAGCGCTACCTTTCTCTGTTAAGTCATCTTCCATCTGCTGGCTCGAATAGCGGCTCTCCTCATCGCTGGTCAGCTTATCCTTCAAGCTCTTGAAAGAGGAATCCTTCGACGGGATTGTTTCATAATAATCGGGGATGTCGTAAAGATCGTTGTCATGGTCTTCTTCTTGTTTGATCACCACGCTATTGGTGTCATCGTAATCGTCATCGTCAAGCATATCATCATTTTCAAGTGACGGGATCGGAACATCTGGGTCGTAATTCATATAAGAATGAGGGCTGGAAGGGATCTGGGAAGACTCGTCGAATGAGTCATCCATGAAGCTTTCGCTCCTTCGGAGGTCACGCAGGATGGAATCCCTGGAAATATGTGGTGGTGAAAAGACCTCTGGGGCAGCTCCAGGAGTTTCATCTGTAGACTCAGAGTCATGTTGCTTCGGTTGATTGGAGTGAGTCTCGGTCTCGCCTTGATTTCCATCATCATGCTTCGACTGCGGCTCAATATCTTGATGTTCTGGTTTAGCATCCTCCTGTCCGTCCTCTTGTATCTTCATCAAGCGCAGCCTGTCCTCCAGCGACATCGAGGAATGACCAAATTCGGTAATATCTGACTTGCTGTAGGAAGCTGGTCCTGGAGGGGATGGCAGAACCCGCTGGCTACCACTTCCGAGTTCAAATGCTGAAGCCAGCTTACTGGGGGATGAAGGATGTGGCGGGAAAGATGTACGCCCTGGGAGAGGAGGAAGGGGGCGAGGCTCGCCATTGGAGTCCAGCGATTCAACGGGAGCGTGTTTCTCAGATGTCTCTTGTCGAGACGAAGGCCGGGGATCTGGATTGTGATTCTCCTCGTCCTCAGTGAAGGGGTCTTCGTCCTCTTTAACCAAATCGTCGTTTGCGCTGGATGGACTCATGTAACGCCAATCCTCTGGCAGTACGACCGGGGTCTTCTCGAGGTCCTCGAGCGACGCATCAAAGCTATCCTCGCGGTCTGTTAGTGAGTCACGGTCGAAACTGATGTCCGGAAACTCGTCCTCATCAGACTCATAACTGCCTTCGCGAGAATCAGAGGCGATTGAAGACGGGTCAGGTGTTGTCATTTCATACTCGTTGACCTGAGGGGGAGCGGCATCGAAGGTGACGCTTTTAGCATGTCGGTTCTCCGCATCAGACCAGATTTCGGTCTCTGGGTCAAAGCCCATGTCCTTAACGCCAAAACGGCTTGCGCGGGATAAGGACGACTTGGCTGGAGGTGCCTGTTCCTTGCTTGGTGATGGCGGTCTTGGGCCTATTGGGCCAGCCTCTTGCCTGTTCGACATTTGCGATGTTTGCGTGCTTTGCGCTTCCTTCTGCGGCGACCGGCTTGTAGCTAAGGGCCTTTGCGGTACATAGACATTTGTTGGGTCGTACTCCTGGTTATAGTCGCGGAGCATGTTGCTGTTCCTGACGCGCGATTGCCGCTTTAAGTTTTCGATAGATGGTCGTTTTGAGCTGGAAAATGGAGACTCGGGGTCATAAGGAACCTGGTTTTCTTGGCTTTTGGGGAATGGAGATCCAGATTCTCGTCCTTGCCAAAAGAGACGCGGGGACGATTTGACATCGTAAGCGTCGGTACTGTTCCTCATCATCTGCGCGACTATCGTCAGCGCAGTAAACATGTTACACGGAGTAGTAAACACATACTTTTGTATTTTGGTTCCAGACAGGCGAGTTTCGTCGTTGAGCCATAGGACTCACTTCCGAAAGTGGGCGTTGGCCAGTACCACTACCCATCTTCACGGGGAATTTTTGTTCTGTTGTGATGCAGACCAAGACAAGTGAGGAGGAAAAAGCGCTGGGGTGAAGATGTCAGTGTCGCTTGTTTCCTCATCACATAGCATGGATGAAACTTAAGATTCCCCGACGTTGACGTCCCTTGCTGCTGGAATGACGCGCCTTACCTGATTCTGATAAACAACAACAACAGAGGCCGATAAGAAAAGTCGCTTTGAAATTCAAGAACGAAGTCAATTGAAATTGAATTGGGAAGCGCTTGATTTGTTCGTAAAATTCGTAACAGGCCTGCAAGAATGCGTCACAAGGGGGAGGGAAGTATACAAAAAAAAAAAAAGTAGCACGTTCAGAATAATTGCCGATTCGTTAATGTTGAAGTCCCTTTGTTCCGTGTAATGGAGGGATAGTAATGCGATAACGAAGGGATATAGAACGACGTCCGATGGGGATGAGATAGGTCAACAAAAGAAATGTAAATACAAGGGGGGGAAACCAAAATACACCATCCACCACCGAACCACGGAAGGGAAGTAAATGAGATCGGAGGATGAAGAGGTAAATAGACTTTGTTAAGTAGTAAGACATCGGGACTTGGATGGCGATGGTGGAGGTCGAGGTTCCATGTTGACATTTGCTGGCGGGAGTCTCCATAGCAACACTTGTTTCGGCCTCGCCGCCTGAGCGCATTGGTGGCCTTGACGCCTGGGGCCCTGGTTGCGGCTCCGATCGCTCTAGGCCTACCTGGGACTAGTGCGGGATCGCCAGGTGCCCCGTGCTTTCTGCCTTGATTTTCTTATCCAAGGAATTTTCTTGGAAGCGGGTAAGGAGATTTCATCATCCGTCTTCTTCGCAACATCTCACCACCATGAATCGGTTAGGCAGGATGTCCCTGGCGGTTCGTCCTCCAGTATGTTTGCTCTGCCGGAGTGGGGCCCCTACTCTCCTCCCTTCGAGCGTATCGCAGGTCGCGCGCTCTATGGCCACAGCTCGACTCCGTCGGAAAGTCGCTCGCATGGCCTTGTCCCCGGATGTCGCCAAATCATCGATCAACCAGAAACGCTCGGGCAAAGCTAAGTTCGGACCATGGTCAGGAATGAACCAGACCGAAGCTCACATTCGAGGTGAGCCAAGGTCACGGTCTCAAGCGGCCTTGAGACGCTCGGGAGAGAAGGCAGCGGATACACCTCGGAAAAGCGACAGCCCCTTGTACAAAGCTCTAAAGATGCAGACCACACTTGCTCCTGTCCCTTATGGCCGTAGGACTGCGGTCAAGTCTAAGATTGCCGACATTACCAGCTTTGATCACTTTCCGCTCCTACCTGTTGTTCGCCACTCAATCTTCTCTCAAGCTCTTCCCGGTCTGGTCGATGTCACCCCCACTCCTATTCAACGTCTCGCAATTCCCAAGCTCATGGAAGATTCACCGGATGGAAAGCGAGGAACTAAACTTGAGGATGGAGATCCTCAGTACGATCAGTACCTTCTGGCAGCCGAGACGGGCTCTGGAAAGACATTGGCATACTTGCTCCCTTTGGTTGACGCTGTTAAGCGGCTAGAAGTTGAGGATAAGGAGAACGAGAGGAAAGAGGAGGAGCGAAAGGCAAAAGAGAAAGAGGAGAGGCTGAAAAACCGGGCTTTTGATCTTGAGCCTGAGGAGCCGCCACTGTCCAATGCCGGAAGACCGAGAGTGATTATTCTGGTGCCAACGTCAGAGTTGGTTGCACAAGTAGGTGTCAAGGTTAAGGCGCTTGCTCACACAGTTAAATATCGATCTGGGATGATTTCGTCCAACTTGACTCCTCGCCGGATTAAGAGTACCCTGTTTAACCCGGACGGTATTGACATCCTCGTTTCTACTCCTCATTTGCTTGCATCGATCGCCAAAACGGAACCTTACGTGCTGAGCCGGGTCAGCCACTTGGTTCTCGATGAGGCCGACTCGCTTATGGACCGATCTTTCCTGCCAACAACTACCGAAATTATCAGTAAGGTAGCACCGTCGCTCCGCAAGCTTATTCTGTGCTCGGCTACGATTCCCCGAAGTCTCGATAATTTGCTACGCAAGCGCTACCCAGACATCAAAAGACTTACTACACCCAACCTGCATGCAATCCCACGTCGAGTACAACTAGGAGTGGTGGACATCCAGAAAGAGCCCTACCGAGGAAATCGAAACTTGGCCTGCGCTGACGTGATCTGGTCGATTGGGAAAGCTGGCGATTCGGAGCCCTCGGAGCCGTTTGCTTCTTATGTTGGACCGAATATCAAGAAGATCCTTGTGTTCGTCAATGAGCGCGAGGAAGCCGATGAAGTGGCCCAATTTTTAAGGTCAAAGGGAATTGACGCCCAGTCGCTTTCTCGGGACTCCAGCGCCCGGAAGCAAGAAGAGATCCTCGCCGAGTTTACCGAGTCGGCACCTCCGCCCAGCCCAGAAGAAATCATGTTAGCCCAGAAAAAGAGGCGTCAAGAGGATGCCATTCCCTTTGAACTGCCCGAGAACCACAACAAACCCGAGAATGTTCGCCGATTGGCTAACACCAAGGTGCTCGTTACCACCGATTTAGCATCCCGAGGCATTGACACCCTCCCCGTTAAGACTGTCATTCTATACCACGTCCCGCACACGACGATCGATTTCATCCACCGTCTGGGACGTCTCGGTCGGATGAACAAGCGTGGTCGCGGTATCGTGCTGGTTGGAAAGAAGGACCGTAAGGATGTTGTGAAGGAAGTCCGTGAAGGTATGTTTAGAGGACAAGCATTGATCTGAGGGGCGTCGAACGGACACAATCAATTTCAACGTACAAGGACCGGCGTTAGGACATGGCGACAATACGGAAATATGGACAGTAAATATTTGTACAGCACGGCTTCAAGCATGAAATGTATAATATTGTACAATAGATATAGTATAGACACGAAATTCACTCACGCTCTTTTCTACTGATAGCCATTGAGGCTGTGCCTCTTGATTTCACATAAATATACAGAAGCTAACTATACCGGGACCCTTTCTCCAATTGACTTCCAAAAGTCGCACCTCTCCTTCAACAGCACCAGCTCTGCAGTTTCGAATCCAGTGTCAGTTACAACGAATTCATCGCCAGTACTCTGGAGCATCGGCACCCCTGGCTGCGAAGAATTAGTCAACTTATGCGCGTTAGGATCCCCCGTCTGAAAGAAACTGGCAAAGGCACCGGCGTAGCCTTGGTATATTAATTCATCCGTCTGTTGGATTGAGTTGACTTGATTCCACTAAAATAGCTGTCAGTAAAATCTCTGCGAGAACCCATATAGTGAAAATATACAGATACTGTGGACTGAGAAAGACATACATAGATGGTATCACTTGCATGCTGCGCAGGCGAGATAGTATATTCACCCGCATATCCAGCAGTTCTGGCAGCCGATGCTATCCAATACGCTGGACAAGCGAGAACAACATCCCTGTAGATGAGGCCTGCACGCACATACGTGGAATTGTAAAGATCAAGAGTCTCCGACCTCCCTACAGGAGGGTAATACTTCGACTCAACAAGGCGTATTTCCTCAGAAGACAGTCGAGGCAAGAACCCTACCAGCCATTGGTGGAAGCTAGGAATAGAAGAATTTAACCCATTAGTCATGTTCAGCGAACGAAAGCCAGGCGGCACGAAGTTCTCGCCTTCGTGGGTGTTGTACATCCCGAAGACGAGTTCTGTTTGGAGCGAGTCGCTTGCCACAGCTTCGGTAAGAGTGTCGAAGAGGAACTCGCCGTCGATGACTGGGCCCCAGGTGAATGTGCTTGTTGTATACTTCTGGCTTTCGCTGATGATTAGGTTTGCATCACGTATGGTCTGGACATCGACTGCTTTGAGACAGGCGAGGGTTTCTGTGGCATTCGCACAACCGGTCAGGTTGGTCAAATGTTCATATATCGCCTCTGCTTCGGGGGCATCGTAGGCATAGGTTTTGGGCCAGAACGGTGAGCTCGCCAGAGCTTTGGAGAAGAGCTTTGGCTGTCTGCCTCGGCCGTTGGCTAGCACCTGGGCGACTACTGAGCCTCCTCCGGCGGATTGTCCCCAGATGGTGACGTTGTGAGGATCACCACCGAAGTGATGAATGTACCTCTGAACCCACTTCAGAACGAATTGCTGATCAAGGAGCCCTGGGTTGAGATCTGATATGGGTGATTCCTTGACCGCTCGTCCCGGGAGAAAGCCGAACGCGTTCACACGGTAGTTGGAATAGATGACTACATAGTCATTCAGGGTACTCGCATTGAGGACTGGATAGGACGACGGCGGTAAGGTAAAGGAGGCACCCCCTTGAATGAAGCCACCGCCGTAAAACACCACCAAAACGGGCCGCTTCGTCGCAGCTGTGGAGGAGCGGACATCCCAAGGTCGGGAGAACAGGCCAAGGTACAAGCAATCCTCGGAACCGTTGACAGTACGTTGCGGACACATGTCAAAATCCTGGTCGGTATCATACACATCGTCCAGTATTCTCATGGGAGGCTGAGGAGCACGAAAGCGATTCTCTCCTGTTGGCGGGGCCGCAAATGGAATCTTACGGAAGTAGGAAAGATTATAGGTCGAGTCATATCTACCCTGGAATACTCCATAGTCGAGACTGACGAGAGGACTTTCGTAAGCTCTGGCAATGGAGATAGTTAGAGTGAGATAGAGGGCAAGCAGATGGTGGATGAGGAGCGCCATAACTGAAACAGGCCTTCTCACCAAGGCGACTAACGCATGCGGGAAAGACAGACATGCTCGCGAGCTCTTTTATACACACCTTCAAGAGGGCATTTTTGCAAAAATCGGTGGGAGATATACCGAGGATCGTATTTCCACTCAAGCGGCAAGATACGAAGGGACTAAAGCTGGATGAACGGAGACGCAGCGGGACGCCATTGGTGCAGGAATATTCTCCAGCTTCCATTAAATCTCCATTCAATACGCGGGGTGCAGTCCAATGAATGCGGGGAAGAATCAACAAGAACGAAATGTTTTCCTGTGGAATCCTAATAGGTCTGTTGTACACCAGAGGGACTTGAAACCATCCCCAATTAATGATATGCAAGAAGTCGCTCCCCCCAAATCGTGATGTTGTTCAGCACACATAACAAAAATAAATAAATGAAGGCCTTTGAGAAGATAAAGGATGTCTATACATAATAACCAGAAGAAGCCACTGGCAAAGGAAGAAAAAGAAAAGGAAAAGGGATCATCTAACCAGTCCCAACAAGCCCTATCAATCGCACCGTGTCCAGGTATAAATCAAACGCCAACTGTAGTGTAAAGAGTTACCCGAAACTCCTGCTCAGCATCAAATCCTTGCCTATTAATCGATTACACATCATCATCGTTACATAGTCATCCGAAGTGAGCGAGTCCGTGTCCTGCTCGCTCTAGTGTTGCGACGGTCATCGCACGCTTCACTATCCTCGGTCTCTGTTCGTGGCTCAGATAATTCGGGAGTGGGTGTGACGCCAAAACTGACCCCACGATCTTTGCGAGAGATGCGAGCTTCTTCCTCCGGGTACAAGAACCTATGAACAGTCCGATGATCCATCACTCGCTCCTCGTCATCCATTGAGCCCTCTTTATCCGTCTTTGGCCAGCGAAAACCGTAGAGCATTGAATGACGCTCACAGCGGGGACACTCTCGCCGAGTGAGATATGAATTGTGCTGCACAAACCAAACATTACAAGTATGGCAGTCTACCCATCGATCATAGGCTTGCGCAAGCAACTTAGAAGTTTTTGTGTAGTCACCAGGGACCCGAACACGGTGTGACTCTTCCTCCACCGACGGGACAACACCATGCTTCCAGCGAGAACCCCTTGACCTTTTCGGCTTCTGAGGATTGTCAGTTATCTCGGACAATTCTGACAACATGTCGTTGTCAGTTCCCGGTGGGTGTCGGTCGTTGTGAGGCTGGCCTGTGATTGAAAGTGTAATATGGGTCGCCGACGCCGACTCAGTAAGGGACGCCTCCACCGTATCTTCCACCTTGATCTTGACATCACCGATTGATGTTGGTGTTGTTGACGTTGACGAGTGATGCGACTCGTCGGCCTCGAGCGAAGGAGATGAGTCACAGTCAGTAGCAGACGCTTGAGAGACCTCCACAGCAGAACCGCTTGCAGGTACAATAGTATCATTGGTTATACTTGCGGCTCCCGTAGTTTCTGGCACAATTGAGGTCTCTGCTTGGGGCGGTGGATTATCCGATCCCGAACCAACAGGAGCAAAATCTGCAAGTGATACTGCTGATCGTAGTTTAGAGCTCTGTCGTGTAAACTTACTCCTCTTCCTAGGCGTACTTGAGGGTGAGATATCAGAATCACTATCCAAATGGTGCTTGCGCTTTCTGGGTGAAAGTAAACTATCGTTGGATATGGCTTCATCGTTCAGAGCTGGGGTAGATGCCTTGCTTGACCCTTCCTCGGAGTCAACATGAGGCGCCCAGCCATTGCGGACTGCCCGTTCGCATGTTAGGCAAAGACACTCGCAATTGTCAATACCGAAGTAATCGTCACCGTATGAAACGGTGATCTCTTCTCCTATGTATATGTCTCGAGTGGCCACAACTTGCATGCCCTCCGATCCCCGTGTTACCAATCGGCCATTGGCATTGCAGTCATGGTTGGCAAAGCGAGCGGGACCGAGAAAAAACGACGGCGTTTTTCTTCGACTAGACATGACTATGCTGAAATCCTTTCTCTTCAGATCCAATTCCTGCTCTTCTTCGCGGGTCATGGGAACAAGCGTCCCACTAAGGTACTTGATTTCCTGGCCCTGTTTGATGAATTTCCTAGCGCATATCGCCGCCTCATGTTCGGTAATCGTGTAGCGATTGGTTGTAGTAACTTCGAAGGGCGAGTCAGGGAGATACATTTGTATATATTTGCGCAGATGCCGACGAAACCATTCCTTTTCACGATCATTCGGAAGCTTAGCCAAGTACTTCTTCATACCTGACATTGCTAGCAATTGCTTTTCCGCTTGCGCAGAGTCCTTGGCAACAATGACCTCGTGAAGGAGAATACGAGCGACATCATCCTCATGTACCCCTCTCACGGGAATATATTTCGTACGATTTTTGCGGGTATTGGTCCAGAAATAGGCCTACGATGTGAAAAATGTTAGATACAATCCAAAAAGGGTGTCTCTGAGTAAGATGGCGTACCCGGTCAACCAGCGCATCCGTCGCGACATCGTCATAGCTGGCCAATTTCGCAAGAGTAAGACGGTCGCGACGCTCCACAGAGGGACTGTCTCTTGCTTTCGACGACGGCATGTCAATCTGCGAGATCACAGATTTCCCATATAAAGATTGTTTGTGGTGTGGTGAAGAATTTGTCTTAATTGGTTGGTGTTGTAATGATGTGTCTATATGTCAAAGGAGGAACAGTAGGAAAAAGCGGGAATACTATTAACACCAAAGGGGGGTAGAACTGTCGAAAAGAGCGTGATGGTGAAACAATAATTAGATAGGATAAGAAAAATCCAGTTCAACAGGCATAATGAAAAGGAAGAAAAGGGCCCCCCAGGGTAAGTTAGCGCGCACGAATGGGAAAGTGGGCGACTATCCAAGAGGCTCCAAGCACGACACACACGGCTGTGTTGCCCAGTTAATCAAATAAATGCGACTTAAAATGAGTTGGAACGGTGCCTCCTGCAGCAACAGCGCCCCGTCCGCCGTCCGGGGTCGGTGGTCGGCAAAACCTTTCCGGTCCGGACGTGCTGGAAATCTTTCGGACGGATAAGTCTACCCTTTATCTGATACTTTGGCCGTTCCCCCCCCAGGGCATGCGATCAAGATGATTCAACTAAAGGTAAACCCGCGATTTTGTCCTTTAACAAAATTCTGGACTTTCTTGGCTAACAATCATCCGTCAGACGATGCTGAATTGCATCGACAACTCCGGCGCCGCAGTTGTCGAGTGCGTGAATGTCCTGAAGAAGAAGCGGCCGGCCACAGTCGGTAGGTTCTAGTTTTCTCTCAATTTTCCTTGTTGATACAGCTCTGACGCCGATCGATGTGATGGGAATTAGGTGACCGAATCGTTGTGGTGGTTCAGAAACAGCGGAACTTTGGCCCCGAAAGCTCGAACAACAGTGGTATTGCAAACAAAGTCCGTCGCGGAGATATTCGTCATGCCGTCGTCGTCCGAGCGAAGAAAGAAATGCAGAGACCAGATGGCTCCATTGTCAAGTTCGATGATAATGCCTGCGTGTTGGTGAACAAGTCTGGAGACCCGATCGGCACAAGAATGAACGGTGAGTAGCCTTATCCTGACGCCTCTATTGCTAGGTTCTGACACACATCACAGGAGTCGTGGCTACGGAACTACGAGGAAAGCAATGGTCGAAAATTTTGTCGTTGGCACCGATGCATGTATAATATCCCTATGAAAGCGAAGCGTCTATTTACATAACTACTCTGTATCAATAGAAATATGCCTTAAAAAAACTTCTTTTTTTTTATTACTCGAACATCGCCGTAACTCCATAACCATGCTGAAAAGGACCACAAATGGGTATCGAAAACACGATGGTGACAAAAGACGTTCCAAATCATACGAAGACGTTACCGCACGCACAGCAGACATAGTACAGTTTCTGCAGAGTATATGTCAGTCACTCGTCGAAGATGCCGGTCGGTAGATTTCTCACCATTCCGGTTTCTGCAGAACGCTGCTGAGACTGGAAAAAGACCGCTTCGGCTTCACCGCAGCTCGGGCAGAGCTTGTTGGACCGAGGAAGCTAGAACGAGAGAGAGCATGTTAGCCAGGGAAATTACAAGATCACTTGAAATCTCTCCATGACACAAATTGGAGCCCCTTCTCAAAGCACTGAAAACCCCTCGTAATCATCTTCGGACAACTCATCTTCAGAGGGCTGGCCGCAAGAGTAACAGGTGATCTCCTCCCCGCAATGAGCACAGAAACCTGGGAGACAAACCGTAGGATCAGATCCCACATCCTGAGTCACACCAGCTGTGTCTCCGACTTGGCTGTTAAGCTTGTTTTGATAGACGCAGTATGAGCTTGCGGGCTCGCCGACATGGCAGGTTCGACACGTAAACATCAAACGGTTGTTGACGCGGTCTTCTTTCGGGTAAAGCAAGTTCGAGCTATAGCAGGCAATTAGTACAATCGTCAATAGAAGAGAGTCAAAAAGGATAGCGCCTACCATTCGCGACAAAATCGAAAGTGGACCTGTTCATTTGTCTTGCTATCGCCACCAGCGGAAGGAGATGGGCTGGCAGACATTTTTCTGAAAGCTAAAATATTCGTCGAGAACTCGAGTAAATGATTCGATAATAGGCTTAGGCTTAAAAAGAGACTTCAAGGTAGTTGCAAATTCGAAGAGTGTTCAAGTGTCTTTATAAAGGAAATGCTTGTGGCGAAGATAGTGCCTGGTACTAAGAATAATACCTGCGATGGAAGTCCGAAGAAGGCCTACCAGGAAGTTGCACTAGTCACGATCGGAGTGCACGGACACAGCCTTATTGATCATGTTTGTATTGTTGGTGCTGTTTGCATGCTTTGTGTCTGTCCCTCTTCTCCCCCGCAGTCTGTCCCGCAGGAGCTGCCACGGCAACTATTACTTGCATTTATTCTTCTTATTTCCTGCAATCCTGCCTATCCAGAAAAGGCTCCTTTAATAAAGCTTGTAATTTCATACCACCCTTTATTCAAAATCATCATGGTATGCTTCATATG
Organism: Aspergillus flavus; assembly: GCF_009017415.1. Taxonomy (NCBI): domain Eukaryota; kingdom Fungi; phylum Ascomycota; class Eurotiomycetes; order Eurotiales; family Aspergillaceae; genus Aspergillus; species Aspergillus flavus. The sequence goes on along the minus strand of NC_092404.1, from coordinate 2,236,851 downwards.
ACATCTACCCAATGCGCAATCATTATTTAAAGCTTTATACTGATTTGAACTCGGCTTTTTCTAGGTTGAGACAGGTCTTCCGGCCGGATGGGAGGTCCGCCATTCTAACTCCAAGAACCTCCCTTACTATTTCAATCCCATGACAAAGGAATCCCGTTGGGAGCCTCCATCAGGCACTGATACGGAGACGCTCAAGTTTTACATGGCCAACTACCATAGCGGACCCACCAGTCGGCCTGATGGTACAGGTAATGGTGAAGGGAAAATCCGCTGCAGCCACCTTCTTGTCAAACATAAGGACAGCAGGCGGCCCAGCAGCTGGAAAGAGTCAGAAATTACTCGGTCCAAGGAGGAGGCGATTGAAATCCTTCGTGGTCATGAAACGCGTATCAACTCGGGCGAGGTCAGCTTGGGAGATCTTGCGATGTCAGAATCAGACTGCAGCAGCGCCAGGAAGAAGGGTGATCTGTATGTACATCCTTCAACATTCGTGGGTTTGTTGCCATGTGGAATTAACATGATATTAGTGGCTTCTTTGGACGTGGAGAGATGCAGAAGGAGTTCGAGGACGCTGCCTTTGCTCTACAGCCCGGCCAGGTCAGCGGTATCGTGGACACGGCTTCAGGTGTCCATCTCATTGAACGGTAAGCTGGAGGTGTTGCTTGGAAATACATCTGAATAAACTTGCTAACGGTTCTGCTCTGTCGCATGCAGCATTCAATAAATTCGTGATCTCCTATTTCGATACATAAACATAAATACATTTAAAGAGAAGACCGATACCTTTGTGATATACTTCTCTTCCCCCTTCGTGCGGGGACTATATATCAACTTTTGAGAAAAATGCATCTGCTCATGACATTAAATACCGGAGAGCGACTATCACTGATGGTCAGACATGCTGACAGTCAATAACTTCCTGTCCTGCAAGAGTTCATGGGCGCGACCAGCAACGAATAAACCCTATTAAATCCAGATTTTGAATTCCAATATAACATTCTAAATTGGATAAAATAACCGATCTTGTAATATTTATTGCAGTAGTACAGCACATCCTTACACATGACCCATCCATTGAGAGCATTGCTTCATGCTAGTAGTATGTTGCCAAGCTAGGGCATCTTCTAGTCATGTGCTACACTACTATTTATATACCTGTGCCCTGTATAGCACCTACTAATAGTAGCAAACACGGCTACAAAGACTAGCTATCAAATATATTTCTCCGAGGTCTCTGTGAATAGGATCAACTAGTGTCTCGGAGTAAGCCACTAGTGATCTATCAATATTTTGTTTGCCAACTCACGAGGACGCTGCTACTTAGTAAGGTTCGACATATTCGCGTTGCCAAGCCGGTATTCAAAATAGGGGTATGGAAAGGGAAAAAAGAAAACGAAAAGTATAACAGAAACATAATGATTACCTGGATAAGAAGCGCTTTCGAAATAGAAGGGGGATATGGTAGGGGACTTGAGCAAAGCTACCCTTCCTCTCCTTCGATCTTTCCAATAAAGCGACTAAATGGGATATTTTGTACATTGTCAAATAATATACTATAAAGAAAGAAGAAGGAAAGGCACTATTAAATAAAAGAAGACGCAAATTTCTCCTCGTTTGATAGTAAAATGCAGAAGTAGAGCTGTACTGAAAAGACAAAGTTGCTGCGTATTTGCTTACCTGTGTCACTTTCAAAATATATTGAGTGAGTGACTAGGATTTGCTTCATGATTCATTATCATTACCCACACTAGTAATTTTTAGAAAGTATGCAATACAAAACCTATATGCACTGTTCCAAAGCAAGAATATCAAGGACTGTTCCTTCTGCTCGCACCCAAAGCGCCCGAACCAACCCCCTCGAATATGGAAGAGTAGCAACAAAGCAATGAGTTAACTGCTAAGTCTGATCCTAAGTGTTTTCGCGAGACGACTATACCTAGCTCCATATAGACTCCAAAGAGCTAATCGCAGGTTATCATCCGACCAAATTCTTAATACTGCATCTCCCAAGCGATGCGCAACCCAGACCAACAGAACTCCTATAAAACCCTGACAAAACGAGTGTTTCCAAGAGCGACATGCTGCATCAAAGGACGCGTTTGCCAGGAATACCATGAGCAGCATTGGCCAGCATATCCTCTGCTCCCTTGACACATTCCAAGATCGCATTGTAGAGCTCGTCGACGATCTCCTCCCAAGACGGGATAGCAAGGGCCATAGCCCGAAACTCCCATTTCTGCATCTCGCCCAGAAAGTTGGTGTGCCAGAACTGATTCCACATTCGTTTTTCCACATCGTTAAGCTTAGACTTAGCAACTGTTGCATCCACGGCGCGCTTTATATTATGCCACGCCAGGAAATGACCAGACATGAACGTTTCTTGGTATTTGGTGAAGATTGTTTGATAGCTCTGATACGCAGACTGGTCTATGTGGAAGCAAAGGATGGCTGGATCGAGCTTCTCGGTTGGAGCAAGAGTTGGATTTCTCCAGTGGTAATCATGGCGCCAGCTGAAAAGACGTAACACAGACATTTGATGGTTGTAGTAGTTTATGCTCGTGGGAGGGCACATTGCCTGGTAGCGATTTGCCTGGCGTATTTCGAGATATTCTAACTGTCGAAAGGTTTGTCCGGCTATGTATTTTGCGCGATAGAATGCAGTGCGGAGCTCTGCTGGTATGATTGTTTCGAGGTGAGCGGGGATATCGAGGTGTTCTTTCTGGAACCCGTAGATGCGGACGGCTACCATGTTGCTTAGGGCTTGTTCCTCGTTAGAGTATTCGAGACTCCTCAATAAATAGTGATATGAGATGTCAGTTAGAGAACATTGTTAAATGGAGTGGGGTTGCAATATGACAGACCAACGTTGGGAACGTTAACTGCATTCACTTGGCAGTTGCCATAGTGAATGCTACAGTCTGGACCCAGGTAGGTGCCATGGTTTTAAGTCTCATCCCCATGGTGCTACCTATTAGCTGTCCATTGATCGTATGTATATTCCGCCACAAGCCTTCAATTACTTAGTTGTCTAAGCCACCACTTAACTGCATCATTCCCGTCATCTGTAGTCTTCACCTGTAGTCTTGATCTGTGTGCAAGTCCAGTTGAATATCAGCAACAAAGCAGATACTCATCCTCCTGCATACCCATTCATACTCTACTACACCTGAAAAATTTGCCATTATAGTGGTTGATGGGTCAACCCTTCGTCCTATTGCACAGCATCACATCGAATCACTAGGTCCATATTTGTTCACGTCTACGAGCACTATGTGTACATACTTGTCCTGCAAGTTTACACTCTGCGGCTGCATCTTCGACATAGGGTCTATACACTGCAAAGAACTTCCCTGGTGTACAGGTCGAAAGTTAATACAAACTGAGGAAGGCTGTATGTGTGAGGTCTGCTCTACGAAAGAAGGCATGGTGCTTAGACGGGCTGCGATGGTAAGGAAGCTGGAGTCAAATGGGCTCGGGACACCTGCGAAGTCAGACAGGGTGTCGGAAGAAAATGTGTCCAAAGAGAAACTAATAAAAGCAAATATAAACGATGTCGAAGTGAAAGGGCAGCATGAGTGTGATGTGTCCAGAGCGTGTGAAACGGTTGTCTTTCGGAGAGGCATAGAAAGATGCAGAGTCTGGTGAGAAGACCTCCGTTGTTCTACGTGCCCTGTCTTTCGTCGAACAGGAGAGAAGTATCCAATAAATAATGGTGGTTTCCTACGATACTACCCGAAGAGACGTACTATACAAGCTGTCTAGACAGACAGACAAGAGAAAGAAACACCATGATCGCATCTTAGTTGCAGGAGGTATTATCAACTATGAACTTCAAGTACTACGTATTCATGCTCTTTCATGCTCTTTCATATACTTGCGTTCAATCGCTCCAAACGTGACGAAATCGCTTCAATAACAGCAGACCTGGATAGGAAGAATCGTCAGTACAAGCTACGCAAAAACTCCGACAGGAAGGAAACTTACTCTCGTTCCACCATTTTCATTGCATCTGCAATCTTGGCCCGCTGCAGTCTCTGGGGAACTCTAGGCTGAGAACCTCCAGGTGATGCTGGACTACCAGGCTCGGTTGGTGAGGGAGCCTTCACTGCTATGGACTTGGCCTCAGCCAGGAGGTCGGCTGCGATTTCCTTCACCTACAGGGTTTGTTAGCGTCCTAGTAGGATGCTCTTGGTGGCAAGGAAAACTCACAGTTTCAAGTCTCTCAGACAGCTGCTGACCATTATCCCGACCTTCCTGTCTCGAATCTCCAAATGACTCTGACAATGTTTCCACTTCCGACACCCAAGCCTTCTCCTTCTCGCTGAGTGGTCTTCCACCGGACTTTAGAACCTTATTACGAATTGCCTCATATCGCTGCACAAGCTGCTCCTGTTTATCCTTCGCCGCTTGGAGTCTCTTATCCAAGGCCTCGCCACTTCTGGAGTTCTCTTTCCGCTCTCCATCTTCACCAATTTCGCTCGATACACCCTTGATTCGCTCGGACACATCAGTGAGTTGCTTCAGTTGCTCCTGCATTTCTCCCTGCAGTCGTTCACACCGACGAAACAGGTCTGATGCTGCCCTCTCCAGGGCGTTGGTGTGAGCAGATAGAATCCTATGTGCAGCGGCCACCAGGTCTAACGTCGCCGGGGACAGGCGAACTTGTTCCTTGAGAGTGTGTCGCTGGCGATGTGGAATATGTTTGTCGACGAAGAATTCCAGGGGAGAATCCGAGTAGAAGACAGCAGGAACCTGATAAGGCGGCCGGCGTGGTGGCAATACAGGGGAACCAGGAACATGGGCTTCCGGATTCGGTTCTGTCAGTGTTGGGAAAGAAACTTCAGGAGTATCCATGATAGCAGCATATGGATGAGAACCACGATAGGTCAGTAATAAGTAGCCAAGGTCATAATCATAATAGACCACCGAGGAAGGGAGATGGTCTGGTTGATCCTTCGCAATTTGATGGGCCTCGTCTGTCTGAAGAATGCGTTCCCTCAGAGACACAGTGCCCTCACAGAGAACCTCCAACCGGAAGCCCGAGCCACTTGTGTCCTCAGATTGAAGTTCCGCCTCAAGTCTCTGCACCCATGAAGAAAGGGAAATAAACGTTACATTGTTCTCCGTAGTCACGAAGAAGCCATATCTCGAATGGACGTCTTTCGTAAATGTAGGCCAGTTCTTTAACGACTGTTGTCCTTCCCTCATAGTGTCCAGCGACTCCACCAAGACTAGATCAGACGGCTCCGAGAGTGGGGTACTAAAGGCGTTCTTTCTAGCCCTCGGAAGCCACTGCCCCTCTACCCCGTCAAGTTCCAGGCAAACGTGAACCCTTCCACTTCCCGTAGAAAGACAGATAACCGTAGCTGACAGCTTGTCCTCTCCATTGTCCTCGAGCAAAAGTTCATCCTCGCCCATCATGAGGGCATCGACGTCAACTTTGGCCGCGATAACATGAAGATCACAGAGATCCAAGTCATCGACCTCATCTCCTGTATCTATACGGAAAGGTCCTTGCAGTCTGGGGATCGCGCTGGGGTTGGCAGGGCGAGTAAGGATTTCCGACTCTGGGCCCGTATCTGATTCGTAAACATGCAAGGGGTCTTGGGTATCAATTTCCGTCAACCAATCGTACTGTTGCCGGCAGGCAGTCAGCTCATCCTCAAAATCAGCGGGGTCCTCCTCAAGAGCTGCCAGCTTCGGAATTATAGCTGCGGAGAGCGAAGGAACGGTAGTAGCTGGGGCTCTCCATTTGGAGGGCAGTAGCGGACAAAGGGCGTAAAGGTCACCCGGTTTCATCGCAACCCACAAGGTCATTGGTGCCCAAGCGTCCTCCTTCTCACTGCCTGTGCCCCCAAAGCAAGCGGATGCGACTTCCATATCAACATAGTCAGCAGAGAACCCTTTGTTCTTTCCAAAGCCGGATGGCGAAAAGTCCTCGTCAGATGAGGTGCCATCCACCAGCTTTCTCAAGTCGATCGCCAGTGTAGGACGGTCGAAAGACCATTGATTATTTCGGTCCAGCTCCCAGACCCGTACAGCGGCATCTACAGTGACGGTAACGATACAGCCTCCAAGGTTGCTGTGAACCCCAAGCGGATGCCATAAAGCTGATACTACAGGCGACTCGGGTATCACGTGCGTTGTAGGCCCAAGCTGGTAGGTCTTGACACGAATCGGCGAGCTGTCAGTTCCAGACAAATGAGAAGGATCCGGAAGCACGGCAATATGAACCGTATGGTCCGCAACGATAGCCAGAAAAGCGCCATTGGGGGATGGTATGAGTTGGCGGATTTGTTCGTAAACCGGAACTGTCAAGATCTGAGTGTTGTCAGTCGTATATTATAATAGCAGCAAATTCCGCAATAGGATTTCTCATACTCTGTAGTGCACATTGTTGCTAGCATCCGACTGTCCTTCTGAGTCTTCTTTCTGGTCAGGAGTTCCTTTCCTTGATCTTGTCTGCTGCTGCCATTCGTTCTTCAATCGCGTTAGGTTCGACCAACGGATCTGGTTGTCGACCACGGTAAATGCTTCATTTCCTCTCTTTGCTAATACGCGAGTGGGCCCAGCGTAATCAACTTCTTGCCGAAGCTTGCCTGAAATACTCTCTGGAGCTTTAGGGGTCGCGCTTGAGAACAATAAAGCTCCCGGAGAAGGGCGTGAGAGCCACGGAGGTATATAACTGATAACTTTCGGCATTGTCGAAACATTTATTCCATATAGAAGTTGGGTTCAATGTTATGCTTCCCACCCCTACCAGCGATAATGTTGCGAAATGAAAGTGACAGTGCTGGGAATCCTGGCGGGAGAATGCGCCGGTAACAGAACAGTGTCTGGGGAAATTTTGGTGGAAGCACTGGACAACGGGCGCGCGCCAAGAGCAGCGTAAGTTTCCGTGAACAAGCTCCATTGGTGAGCTTTCCTTGACTGCATCTGCCACAACCTCCTGCGCTCAACTTGCTCCGTTATTGTCTTCAGTTATTCTTCTTCTTCACCTATTATTATCGCGGCTTTACTTAACTATCATCGAATTTCAATCGTTATTTCCCGACAATGACCGTATCACCACGCAACACCGTGGAGAGGCTCGATCGGCCGAGCGCCTACTACCTGGGAAAGGTCTAGCTTCATAAGAGTTCTTCAATGGCAACTGGCTGGATCGCGGGAATAACTAACATGTATCTTATATATCCAGAACAAGAAGCGCAAGTACAGCCAAGATGACGCGGACAAGGTTGCAGAAGATCCAACCGACAACTTAAAAAATGCTACCACTCTTTATGTCGGTAATCTGTATGTCCATTGTCTTGTCGACGGTTTAACATGGGTCTCTCTTCATCTACTAACTACTTTAGTTCTTTCTACACAACAGAGGAACAGATTCATGAACTTTTCTCAAAGTCAGATACCACTCAACGACCGTGCTGAAGATCGCATACTAACTGATAGACACAGATGTGGAGAAGTTAAACGGCTTGTGATGGGACTCGACCGATTTACGAAGACACCCTGTGGCTTCTGCTTCGTCGAGTATTACACACATCAAGATGCGTTGGATTGCTTGAAATACGTTGGTGGCACCAAGCTCGATGAGAGAATTATCCGGACGGATCTTGACCCTGGTTTCGAGGAAGGAAGACAATACGGGTACGTGGAGAGGCGTTCACTTTCCATAGGCAAAATTGTTTCTAACATCCATGCAGTCGTGGTAAATCTGGTGGGCAGGTTCGCGACGAATACCGAGAAGAGTACGACCCAGGACGTGGCGGTTATGGACGGGCTTATGCAGATGATCAGAGACAACGGGAAGAAGAAGAATACGGTAAGGGTAGGTAATATTGATGGGACTTTGTGTGATTGGCGCATGTACGGCGTTTGCATGCATTATATTTCTTTGATTTGGTAGAAGGAACGGCATCAACAAAAGAATATTTACATCCGATACCCAATCTATCGACGAAACTTTCTATACAAACTCTTTCTATAATGCAAAGCATCAACTAGCGTTGCTCTAGCTTCCTCCTCCTTCTCACGGACTCCTCCACCTGGCGCAGCCACCATGAATGTATCCGAGCGTCGCCGGTGAGTTCAGGATGGAAGCTTGTGCCGAAAACATTTCCCTGCTTGACAGCAATGATATCTCCAGCTTCTTTGTCTGCATCGATGTTCCTCCCCTCACTAGCCAGTTTAGCGGCTCTGCCTGGAAGTGTTGCCAGCACTTCAACCTGCGTTGCCATTGCGTCCAGAGCCGCCTGGTCTTTCACGTGTTTTGAAGGTGCTACGACAGTCTCGTCTCTTCCAACCTCGCTTGTTTGGATGCCTTCTTCGTGTGGCAATATCTTTTCGACAACAGGTGCTCTGATGAAAACGGCTGGGAAAGGAGGCTGGTCTTTCCCGCAAGAGTTCAGGAACGGCAGATCCAATGGCGCTTGGAAACTTTCGGTCTGACGACCAAAGTGGTTCCTATTTACGCGCACATCTAAACCTCCGATAAGCTCTTGGCCACCCTTCTTTGTCCGGTTGGCGGACTCGGCAAGCAAAATCAACCCGGCACAGGTTCCCCAAGTTGGCCTGCGATGGACCCTATCGAGGATAAATGGTCAGTCTCTGGAAGCAGAGCAGGCTTTCTGAGAATACATACTTTACGAAATCTCTCAGGGGCTCTAAAAGATTAGACCTAGCTGCGACAAGAGAGATAGTGGTGCTCTCGCCACCAGGTAAGATAAGCGCATCGCATCTATCCAATTCCTGCGGGGTTCGCACTTCAATGAACTCCCATTTTGGCGAGGCGTGGGTCTCTGTCGCCAAATTGGCCGCTGCCTGTTTCAACAGTTGTACATGCTCGTAGAATGCGCCCTGTAAGGCGAGAACCCCGACGGTGATGCTCATTTCAAGGCGGTCTAATTCATAGAAGATGAGTCAAGTGTTGGCCACGGCCTGTATATATCGCCGGATCAACATATATCCGAGTTATCTCCACGTGCCGCCCCGCACGATAAGGCGTTCCTGCACGGTGATCAATCTGGAAAACGTAACCTCAGCTTATTCTGTACGGGGAATCATGAATCTCTGCTTCTAGTTGAGTGTTCTGTTAATCAATAGGCCAATCTGAGATATTCATTACTAACAATGGATCTATGATGGTGGTTGAGTCATCTACACTATGCTCTATTTTATACCCTGTATACTTCGCGAATAAATATTCCCCGCACCGGATTCAGTCTATCAACAAAGCTGCTCTACGTCTCACCACTCCGCTTCATAGTATTCCACCCCCAGCGCATTAAACATGCAACCACCACAGGACGAGTCCAGCAATTGCATGGTACGGTGGTATATCGATACCCGGGACCTAACAGCAACCACTACATCCCTCCCTCTACTAGAAACACTCCAACCACCAGACCAGGAGTCGGCCAAACGCTTCTACCACCTGAAAGACAAGCATATGTCCCTTGCATCCAATCTCCTGAAATATCTTTTTATCCACCGAACATGTCGCATCCCATGGAATCAAATTACCATCAGCCGAACGCCAGCACCGCATCATCGGCCGTACTTCAACGCTGCAGGCTTCATCCAGACCGCAGCTACAGACAAGCCAATTCCAAACATTGAATTCAATGTCAGCCATCAAGCATCCCTGGTAGCTCTCGCAGGGACCATTCTGCCGCCGTCAAGCAACAATGACTCAATTGCGCCTACCAATGTCATCACAAATCCCAATCCCACCTCTACACCCGCCTCATCTATACCTCAGGTAGGAATAGACATTACCTGCGTGAACGAGCGCCGCAACACCCCGGAAACTAGACAAGCATTAGAAGAGTTCGTCGGTATCTTCTCTGAAGTCTTCTCCCAGCGAGAGCTGGATACCATCAAAAGCTTGCACGGAGTACCATCACATATCGGCAACGACGAGGACGGCCTTGTGGAATATGGGTTCCGGTTGTTCTATACCTACTGGGCGTTGAAAGAAGCATATATCAAGATGACAGGGGAAGCGTTATTGGCGCCGTGGTTGAGAGAATTGGTGTTCACGAATGTTCTTGCGCCGGAGCCCGCAGGCCGGCACTTGCATACTTGGGGTGAGCCGTATACTGGGGTCAAGACATGGCTGTATGGGAAGGAGGTGGAAGATGTGAGACTTGAGGTGGTTGCATTTGAGAATGATTATCTTATTGCTACCGCGGCAAGAGGGGGTGGTATTGGGTGGAGAAGTGAAGGAGATGGTGCAGATCCATGGCAGCGGTTGGAAAAGATTGATATCGAGAAAGATGTTAGACCTTGCGCGACGGGTGTTTGCCAATGTCTGAAATAGGTTTTGTCTCGTCCCCACTGAAGTCGTGCCACAATGCTACGTTTATATAAAAATGCACGTAAGATTTGAACAGCAAGTGGATATGTTCTATTGATCTGGTAGCCTACATACAGAATTGGTCCAGAGTATACAGCGGGAGGGAGGGGCCCGGTACTCTTGAACGGATGACATTATATACACCTTGGAGGAAAAGGTCCTATCCATTAGGTATAGGAACCGATTATAATGAACGTTTCATCAGGGCCGACCGCTCTGTCTCATGTTGTTTCTCATGTCTACAAGTAATGCAAATCTTAGGCCCTCGTCTCTAGACAGAAACTATTTGAAGTACTCTGTCGCGGGATCTGTACTGGAGAACAGAAGACAATGATTATTAGCGGGTGGTACGGGGACAACAACGCCCGGTATTCATGTCTCATGTCGCGTTTCAACTTGTTCGTGCAATGGTGCGTGCATCTGGCGTTCGATGAAGGGGATGCCGAGGAAGAAAAGGGTCATTGTCATAACTCAAAGTTGCAACGAGGTCAGATCTCAACGGCAGTAGAAGTACCATTGGCATGCGAGTTGCCAACCTCGATTTCGTTCTTCTCAGACATCTCGAGTAGAGTCTTGAGCATGGATTCCCGAGCCGACTGAGTCAGGGCATCGACATCAGCCGCAGTCAAACCCTCAGTACTGATGGGAGGGAGGACTAGGATGGGTCAGCCTCGCTCACATATGCATTTGCTCAAAGGGGATGAGGATAGGAAAGTCGTACCTTTGACCTGGATTGAACCAGCATTAAACCTCCAGTTCCGGGGAGACAGAACATGCGAGTAATTCTCCGAAACAACAGGAACAATAGGCACACCGGCTTTCACAGCGAGATGGAAAGCGCCCTTCTTGAACGGCAACAGCCCCGGCTTGTCCGAGTAGCTTCTTGTGCCCTCAGGGAAGATGAAGACACTCTGACGGTGGTTGCGCATCTCCTCTGCAGCGCTGTCGAATGCCTTTACGGCCGTCTGGCGATTGGCCCTGTCGATGAAAACAGTGCGAGAAAGAGACATGAACCAACCGAGGAAGGGCACATGGCGTAGCGATTTCTTGGCCGTAACACTGCAGTACGGGGGGAAGATAGAACCCAACATGAGGACATCTAGCTCAGATTGATGGTTCCCAATAAAGACCGCTGGCCGGGTGGAGAGATGCTCCTGGCCTTCAACAATGTCAAAGTGTACACCGGTTGTATACCGCATGACCCACTTGAAGCTGCGCGCGGTGGCCCATTGCGACACCCGTCCGTAGCCGACCAGGCGCAAGACAATTGAAGCGATTACGCCATAAGTGGCACATAGGAGAAGGGAACCGTAGGAGGCCAAGCAGCGAGCAACGAACGCTGCGCGGGGAATCTTCTGGCCCAGGGTGAAAAGTGAAAGCGTGACGACGACGAACGAGCTAATGCCCGAGGCAACGTAGGACAGAAACGACATGGTGAGGGGAATAAGATGCTGTCTACAAGAAGGACCCTAGTTCCCAAGTTGAGCGTCAGCACTATATAGGCGGTCCAAGGTAAGAAAGGCACATCCTTACTTGGTACTGTCCAGTGGTGATGAGGTCAGGCGAGAGAGTCTCGGGAACAGCAGAGGTGCACGGGAGAATCACAAAAGCGGTTGGGGCATGGCAATGGCCGGAGTGAATATTAATAGAAAGCGAGGACTCCCAGGAACACTTAGAAGAAGAACATTAGGAATATTAGGGACTCTAATAGGAAGAAGAATGCAGTGAAACAGAACTACCAAACAGTCGTCTTTCCACTTCCGCCTTTTTCTGGCGAATTTTGTTGGACCGCTCACCGCCTTCTCTTCTCTGATGTGCAGGTGACAGTCCATTTGATGAGCGTCTTACTGGCTTTACCTCGGTTGAATTCCTCCAAATGTAAGAATATGCATAAAGATGAATTGATTATGGAAATGCCTCGCACGACAGACGGTATATGTCCACGAATCTGTCGCCTGGTGTCTTCATGTCTCATTCGCAGCTAAAACGCGAGAAAGCCAACCCACGCTAATGTACAGAACCAAGAGCCTCGACACCTTTTCGAGAGCCTGATGCTGGGAAACACACTCTCTACTCAACCGGCCTGTTAACGCCTGTGTAATGCTGATGCTCACGCAGATTTGACCCAGAAAGGAGAAAAATAGGGAAAAACGCCAACCGTCATGAATTAGAACCCCAAGCAGGAACGTGGCTCAAGAGCAAATGTTGAGAAACCGAAGCAAATAAGAGGAAGGTAAAGAAAGAGTCACATGTGCGGAAGTTTAGGAAAGCTTGGGACAGGGGCGGGGGAAAGGAAGGCCGTAGAAATCAAGCCATATCTTCATCGTCCTCCTCTTCGTCATCTAATGATTCCATAGCGTCCTTTATGTATTGTGCCGCCTATTGGTAGAAGTGTTAGTGACCCTATCCCCATGGTAAATGTTGATATGATTCTTACCTTGGGATCTAAATTCAAGGCCGTGGTGAAATGCTTGATAGCATTGGCCTTGTCATGCAGCATTTTGTAAAGCTTACCCAAGAGATAATGCACGTTTGCTTCGTCTGGGGCCATGTCTTTAAGAATCTTCAATTCTGCTAGAGCCAATTTGAGCTCTTGCAGCTTCATTAATGCGCGAGCCTTGCGGAACCTAGCAAGGACGGAATGTGGTGCCAATGAACAGGCTCGCCCATATTGAATTAGAGCTGCCTTTGGATTGTTCATCTTTTCCAGGACCAGACCAATACAACAGATGAGCACCGCATTTGTAGGGTTAATACTTGCTGCGTTACGGAAATGTTGTTCAGCAAAGTCGAGTTTGCCCATTTTGTCATAAACGGTGCCCAATCCGTACCACGCATTGTAGTGGCGGCTATCAGCACTGATGCCATGCCGGTAGGCATCCAGTGCTTTATCGTATTCTTCGTTTGCTACATATTCGTGTCCCTGCAAGGTAAAACCATAGGCAAAATGAGAATCTAATTGTGTCGCTCGCTTGAAACACTTTAAGGCCTGGTCGTGATCGCGTTGGTGCGAGAAGGAATTGCCAATGGCGCACCATGCCTGGGGGGATAAACGGTCGACCTCCATTAGCTCATGCGCCAAATAGGCTAGTTCGATGTCGTTTTTCAGATGCCAAAGAACAGTCGAGTAAATCTCCATGTCATCCAACCTGGACGGTGCTATGTTTCTCACCCGTACGAAATACTTCTCGGCGTCTGAATACATTGCTTGCTCGTAGTACGCTCGCCCGATTTGCGAAAGAACCCAAGGCGTCTCTCGCTGACCCTGAGATAGCGCATTGAATATTTGTATAGAATCCGTACACCGATAACGACTCAAAGCAAAGTATCCCGACGCCAGTTTGGAGAAGAGCTCCAACAGCCATGTCAGAGCTTCAATGGACTTCGACTTTTCAATCGTCGCGGCCTTAGAGGCAACATTGGTAGCCCCACTATGAACAGTTGATACCGGACGATGTTCTTTCCCATCGCTCTCGTGTATCTCGCCGACATGTTTCCTGTTACCGCTCACAACACGACCTACACCCGTGGCTGCCGTAGCACGCCCCTTGGCACCAGTAGCTTTTACCTTTTTGAGTTCCCTGCCGTCCTTTGTGCCTAATGCCGTGCCTGAGAGCTTGCTAGTTGTAGGCTTAATCTGGTTGAAAAGACGTACGCTGCGGCGTTGAGGGGCTCCTGGTTCTGTTGGTGCTGGTGGATGAGCTACCTGGCCGGAAACCGTTCGCTTGCGGTCGCCAACTCTAGATCCTGTCACAGATTCCTTTTCCACTTGGGTTGTCGTTTGTTCCTCTTGTTCAACCCTCATTCTCGTTCTTTGTCTGATACCCGTAGGCTTCATTTTCGGCGGGGGATCCATTGCATGATCTGCCCCGATCGATTGAATCGTGCGATTTTTTCTGGCTGGAGCTAAGGGAGGTTCCCACGAGGTATCCCCAACCCCGTTAGCCAGGCGGAAGTCATCAGACTCACTGCTCTGGCCACCAGGGGTTTCTGTTCCTTCCCGAACAGCTGGTGTTGATGTTCCATTCGATGCCACGCTGACAGTGCTTCCGTTCAGTTTCTCCCATAAGGCAGAGCTTCCATGGGTAGTGCCCGAGTCACTGCGGGATGCGGCAGACATAAAGGGGTCCAAGCTTGGATTCACATTTGCTGAAGTTTGCAGCGGTCCACCTGCAGGCGCAACCTTGTCAGGGGGAATATCAATATCTTCCTGTGATGACGATAGAACGGAAAGTAGTTCGGAGCTCATTTTGTAAATATTAGGGACCCGAATATTGACACCTTCAAAGGGCAATTAGTTTTTAGTACAAAGATAAGGCAGGCCGCCAAAACCCACCTGTCTCGCACAAACCCAGAAATGCATCCCACATAAAAGGATTCAATTTCAAAGCTTCGACATAGCATTCTACTCCCTTATTGAGGTCTTTATGAGCGTGCCATAGTTTACCCTGCAAGCATAGAACTGCAGCCGCGTCGGGTAGGTGCTGCCTGCGTGTTTCGCTGTGTTTGTCTATACAATCGACGGGAGATTATCAGCCTCAGCCACATTGACGAAATTGTTCACACCATGAATGTAGCGAGAAACAAAGGACAGAATGCTTACTCCAATGATTCTTAGAAGTCCAAAGGCTTTTGCTCCGTTCCAGCGCCGCAATCCCATCAAGATACTTTCCCAAGTCTAGACACGCCTGCGCATACACATACGAGCAGCCCAAATGAGTACCCCTCGACCCAAAATTCTTGCTGTAGTCATAAGCTGCCTTGATTTGCCCGTTGAGTAGATGGCATAGGGAGAGTAGATAGGAAGCCTCCGATGTTCGAGGTTCATAGGCATGCAGACGACCAGCAAGAAATAGCGCATTGCGAATCAGATTGTTATCAAGGTGATAGTATATTAGCTGCCTCAACTGGCCCGATATATGGGATGTCGACGGCGACATGTTGGGGTGTGAATGTTTAGGCTTCGCGGCACGGAGAAATTTGGCGATCTAAGAACGGGGGCGCAGTGTCGGTCGTGATGACGGCGGAGGTTCGAGTAGATAGGTAGAGAATAATCAGGGAGATGTTCACTCAAGAAGAGCAAGCATTTGGTAGGCAGTATGTGATACCTAGCGCTCTTTGATAGAAATTCCGGCGACGAGGGAAGCACGAGATTCTTTGTGATGCGCGGATCCAAAGTTGTGTTAATAGCCAGAGGACCGCCGACAGAGAGAAATCAGTGATATTATCGCTCTGAGAGACGTTCCCCTATTACGTCCTTCACAGAATCCCTCAGTTGTTTTACCCGCGATATTATACAGGGTCGTGTCTCGGAGAGTGAATGACGTCCGGCCAACTCGTGACGCCCCTTTGGGCCAGGTTAAGATTCAGAGGAGAGTAAATTGCATGTCGCGAATGATGGTCGAACAGTTGAAAGAGGAAAGCTGCGCGGGGTCAGCAAAGTCTCGCCAAGAGAGATGCAGTGGGATGTGGCAGAGGCGATCCTGATTGTCGTCACGATGTCTTTTCGGCCATCAGATGTTTTGGGGCGGCAGTTCAATGCACCGCTCTTAGTGGCTGGTGGAGGCGCGGGCGCTTGTCTGGTTGTGGTGGGCAACGCCATTCCCTAATCGTCTGTCAGTCCAAAAGTTCCCACCAGCGAACTAAATACCACGTTGAGCTTCCGCACTAGCTTCGATCTTGATCTGTCAAGATTAGGTAGTAGGTATGGCTTAGTTTCTGTACATACAACCAAATATATGCAAGGAGCTACCGATTGTTAGGATCTGCAATCATCTACACTCATCCTGAACACATCAAACGATACGACTTAAATTAATCCTCAGTACTACTAATCTTTGCAGGACCGTTCAACATGGCACAAGTTTGTCTCCCTCGATTTCACTACTCCCCACTGATCTCATATGTCAATAACAAATAAAGGGCTGACCCTTTCTCAAGAAAGCAGCAAAAACCCTCGCGACTCGAAATGCCTCCCTTTTACTCCGTACCCATATAACTACTCTTTGTCTTCATGCGGCCTTCCTCCTTCTCCACTGGATATTCAACCGCCCCCGCTCGTTAACGCCTTATATTACCTTTGCATGTCCGACTCTGGCTATCGAATTCTATCTGGACCGCCTGGGCCGTCCACGCTATAATCCAGCTGATGGCTCACTTCGCTCCCCTGGAGAGGACCTTGGGGCGGCCGGTTTAACGGAATATATGTGGGATGTCTTGTATTGGACGTGGGGCTGTATTGGCGCGGTCTGTGTCTTTGGCGATCGCGCCTGGTGGCTGTGGATTGTGGTGCCCCTGTATTCCGTCTGGCTGGCATATACCACGTTCACGGGAATGAAGAGCGGACTTGCCGGGATGGGCGGAACAGAACCAGCTGTTACGGAGAGTAAGAGGCAGAAGAAAATGGAGAAAAGAGGAGGCCAGCGAGTACAGTATCGATGATTTGTTGGAATCGACTATTGCATGTACACTATGGGATATCTCGTCGTTATGAAAAATTTGGGTACAATATCTTCAAATGTTGGGCGGACATAGTATGAAGAAAAATGTGTTGTATTACGTTCTCAGGTGAATGTACGATAATGGCGTGCACATATATGGACTTACAAAACCACGGGTGTGCTAGTGTATACAACAATATACAACAATCATTAGGCTGCAGGAGTACGCGCAAACACAAAAATCAGCAATATAATGTACCAAAACATACTTGCAGAAAACTATGTGGGGAATAAGTAAGGTCAGGTCATCGTCAATCTGCTAGGATAATCAAGCTAGTGGGAAGGAACAAAAGAGAGGGATATCATTCATGAGTATATTGCTTTGAACCGAACCATATATTTCTCCAACTCATATGGAACTTGGGTTCGCAGCAAACAAACTTTGCGTATCTTCTGGGATCATAGGCCGTCTCTATCAGGCGTCTCTTCAAGGTTGTCGTCCGAGTTCTGTATACGATATGTGGCAGTCTCAGTGGCGTCCAGAATCAAGTCGCCTTCGTTGGTAGCAATCATTGCATGCTGTTCCTGTGTACTTTCCAACGGAAAAGCAGGCTCACTTGGGGTGTAAACAGCACTGCTAGTGGCAGATTCCACAACAGGGGTAAATGCCTCAGGTTGTTCATAGCTATCCTTCACGGAGTCTCCACCAACGCGCATGCTAGTAGCCGGTGAAAATGGAATGGAAGCGGCCCTATCGTTTGCAACAATATCTTTTTGTGGTTCGGACGCGGGGTGTGAGGTTCTATAAATAGCGTGTAGTTTGTCCATCACGTCCTGGACAAAAGAAGGATCTTTCCCGGCGAGCAGCTCAGAGACGAGGTTTTCAACAGCTTCGTAATGAGCACTCGAGGAGCTTGGAGCTTGCGGCTTATGAAGGTTTTGAGAGTCATCGGGTTGTTCGTGAGCCTCCTGCTCGAGCGACTGGGATGATCCCGCTCCAGCTGATCTTTCAACTTCCGCATAGTTTTTACGAACACTGTTTAGAGCACTGTAAACATTTTCAGGAACTTCCTCGAATTCAGGTACGCCTTGTTTCGACATAGCTTCAGCCGCAGCTACACCCCAAGTTGATTTCGTGGTGTCTTCCTCCCTGTCGGTTTGCTGTGCTCTGAGTGGACCGGTCTCTATATGACCACCAGATTCCGCAGGAGCTTCAGACGGTTCTAGTTCTTCGTTCGATAATTCCACCCCTTCCGAGTTGACATGGTCATGTGCTATAGGTGCATCGTCAAGACCCAGCGCTTGGTCTTCGGATTCCGCAGCACCCTGTGCCGCTGAGCTAGCGTTGCCGGTTTCACGGTGCATTGAAGCTTTGTGATTTGGAGAGTCTGCATCTAGGTAATGCTCTTGGGGAGCGGGTGTAGACGGTTCACTAGGCATTGGCCGTGGAGGAGGAGAGCCGGACCTAGTATCGAAGTTGTCACTCACTTCCCGCGCCGCAATCTTCCATCTACCGACATCTTTCAGCCTGGCAAGTTCTTTCGCAGCAGCTTCGGCAACATCCATTCCACGAGATAAGATATCATCAGAGAGTGCCCTGGCATCTTCCAATTTTGGATGGCGCATGCCGACCTTCCGGAATTTACCCTTCCAATCTTCAAACTGTGCTTTCAGTGCATGATATTTTGCCCAATCTTTGTAGGTAACACCATCCATCCAAGCCCAGCGCATCCCTATTTCCTGAAGCCCCAGGTCACGCACACTGTCAAGCACATCTAGGGTAGAATTTACTGCGGCAGAGACACGATGCACTAACTCCTGATCAAATGAGCTGTGCCATTCTCGGATAGCATGAGCGCGATCCCTAATGACGACTGCGGCTTGTCTGATGTCCTTAAGAAGTTCACTTTGCGCCGTTTGCTCCGCTGGAGAATGTTCACTAGGCAAAGCCTCAGTCAACTCGCCTATACGAAGCTTGACAGCCGAGAGTTCGTGTTCCACAGCGGTTTCCAGAGCCGTAAGAAGGCTCCTCCCATGATTCTCGGCCCCGCCATTTACATAACCCCCAACAAGTCCGTATAGGCGCTCTTCAAGATCTTCGATACCTAAATCCGCAGCCACAGAAAACTTTTCCTGCCAAGTTCGCAGGTCTGATTCAATCTTCTCGCGAGTTTGTGTTGCCAATTCTGTAGGGGACAATGCGCGAGATGTAGATGAAACCACCGTTGTAGAAGTTGTGGGAGTTGATTCGATTTTGCTGGTTTCTGATGACGCAGGAACAACACTAACCAGTTGTTCCGAAGAGCTTGTGGTACTCGACGTCAGCCAACAGAGGGTAACTGTTAGGATCAAAAACTCACTTGTCAACCTCATCCACAACCTTGCGCAGCTGATTTCCCTCACGATAGCTGGCTAGTCTCTGCCCGATTTTGACTAATTGAGGTTCAACATTCTCCGAGTAAAGACCGGTAACTTGTGGCCAAAGCCAGCTGTTCACAAAATAAACAACGGATGACCATGATGTTTGAGCATAGGGCATGACGGTGGTTGTTAGAACATTTTGACCAGAGGTATACGTCTTTCCAATAAAGGGTCTTGTCCGAGAAAGGAAAGGTTGAATATAACCAACGCATGTTGTCTTAAAAGCAAAGTTCGCCTTTTGATAGTAAGGCGACATCACCGCCGTGACTCTTTGGACTTGAGGTGCTACCTCGGCGTTATACAGCTCGCTCGCACCATCCTTTGCGGATTGCAGAAGAGGAGCAACTTGCTTCTCCCACTGCTCAGATCCGTAAGCATGGGCTTGTTCCAAAGCAGGTGCGCCGTATTTATCATAGCCAAGCTTAGCAACATTCGCGGCAGGCGTATAAACCTTCTCGTTGAGAACCCCTACATACGGACGGGCTTTCTCAACGTAAGGGGCACCGTAGGTGTTGTAGAATGGAAGAACGTGAGGCTCAACATAGGAGCGGGCGACGAGATACGGTTTGCAGACTCGCGGAGAGGACTCATTCAGATCCGACAGTTGAGCCGGGCATCGAAAAAATGGGGTGAGCAATATATACCAGATACAAAGCCTAAATTGGTAGGTTGTTTGTCAGATCATGGTTGTAAAAAAATATACCTAGACATGAATGCAAGCATACCGCACCACCAACCCGAGCGTCCATCGGAAGATACTTGTGTTTCTAGATTTCGGTTGGACCTCTTTATTTCCCATATCCTTAACAATGCCTTCTGAGGCATGGCCGCTATCTGAGGTGGTCATCGCTGGCGACCTCGCCTCGGTAATTAGAGTCCTTTGTTTTGAGTCAATAGATGCTAGCGCTTGCCTGCCGTCGCGCATATAATCTAAATAGATACAAGACTCGAACAACTTGCCGTTGCTATCTAGATCATCGCAATTGCACTACGGAGCCACACCGTCTGGGCTTCAGCAGAAATTGAGACCGGAGGCTAGAGTTGATAACCTAGCCCTTCGCTAAGTTTCAACAAGACTCGTACGCGACGAAGGCCCAGGTCTTGGCGCGTGTTTCTTTGTCGAAATATGATGCACTTCGTTGAACTGATGAATAAAGTCGATAAAGAGCTGGTTTGTCTTAGGATGTAAAGATAGCTTGAAGAAAGTTCAATCACAATAACATCAAGCTAACAGGGACTTCAGGGTAAATGCACGAAGGCTGAAGTGAGGTCATCGTTTAGTTCAGCGCATCTGGCGTCTTACAAAGTGTTACACTAGGGTCCCTCAGCGGTAGTTATCAACTCTGTCCCCTGGCTGTAACATACTGTATCCCCACGTGATATTATATGTGGCGTCGCTAGTGCTGAGTCATCATCGCCTATGGTAAACTGACATCGATGCTTGTCATCAATTCTCAAGGATTCTTTGTTTTCGAGGGTAAGGGGACTTAGCATAGGTACCCTAGCTCGCCGGCCTCATATCTCAGTCCTGGTCAATTTGCGATTCGTGTAAACTATAGATATGATATCTTGCTATCGCTATTAATGACGATCGGATCGTCGACTCGAGCTTGTCGAAATCATGGAACCCCCGACGGATCAACGCTCCGACTATGCAGGAATCGCCGCACCATCTTTTCCAGACGTGATGAATGACCCAGCCTACGCTACAAATTACAGAGGAAAGGAAAGGGATCTGGAAGAACCTGATACTTGCCGAATATGTCGGGGCGAAGGTACGGAAGAAGAACAACTGTTCTACCCTTGCAAATGCAGTGGTAGTATCAAATTTGTCCACCAGGCATGTTTGGTGGAGTGGTTATCACACTCGCAGAAGAAACACTGTGAGCTGTGCAAAACACCATTCCGCTTTACAAAGCTATACGACCCGAACATGCCTCGGGATTTACCAACGCCACTATTCCTAAAGCAATTGTTGGTTCATAGCTTTCGCACCGTGGTGACATGGCTGCGATTCGTTCTTGTTGCATTCGTCTGGCTTGGATGGCTACCCTGGTCCATGAGGGCCATCTGGAGAGCGCTGTTCTGGCTTGCAGATGGCCGCTGGTCCGGTGGGGATAACGCTATGCAAGGACCGACTCAGGAACGCCTTTCTCAAGTAATTGCGAACAGCACTGCTTCGCTTCATAGTGTAGGTGTTGCGACAAGCTCAGCCCTGGCCTCTACATTTGAAACGGACACGGCCGATACGCAGTCCATGCCGTCTCCAGCATCGTCAATATTTAGCTTCTCATCAGGCGAACCGCTACTCCTTACTATTATAAAGAAAGCATTTTCTGCCCTTTTTTTTCCAGCTATATCCTCAAGTTCCAGTTCAACAACCGGAAGGTCTTCAAATATAACGGTAGGGTTCTACAAGCAGCGGCATCCCTCGTGGCTGTCTGATGTCAAGTTCTTGAATAATATCACACCGTCTCCCACGATTAACAACATTCTTATCGACACATTGGAGGGGCAGTTAATTACGTTGCTTGTTGTCATATCCTTTATTTTAATTTTCCTTATCCGTGAATGGGTTGTCCAGCAACAACCGATGGCCAATATTGCAGATGGAGAACGAGAAGCGGCTGTCCAGTTAATAGCGAATAATCGACCAAATCCTGTGGACGAAAACCCTCGCCTAGGAGATCATAGACCTCTACATCCAGACGACGAACAACAGGAACAGGGAGGTCACGGCCATGAAGATCGCTTCGTTCACGCCGACAATTCCGTCCCTGACGCCGTAGCTGAGGTGGAGTCGCCTTCTAGGAACATGTCGGTTCGGGTTGATAATATGGCGTTCGGGGATGAACTCAGCACATCGGGTTCCTTCCGTCGGAACTTTGAGAGCGACGACGATGATTCGAGCAATGATTTTGCAGCGGAATCAGCATCCCAGATCAATCAAGCCTGGCCTGGCGTCGAGACCTTCAGAGACCTGTGGTCACGTGGGCACGGTGACCCTGAACAAATCTTACGAATCATACACGAAGAGGGCCGTCAGGAAGAGCTCGGTTGGGTTGTCACGGCCATGACAAAGCTTCAGCGCAGTGATAGTCCTAGAGTGTCCTGGTCTCATGATCAAAGCTCCTCAGGTCCATCTAGTTATGTCCCGGGTCCGGGCGAGACAGACTCAGAGTTTGCAAGTCATAACACAATTGCCTCCGCAGGCTCATCACTACCGGATTCTCATTGGAACACTACATCTCAGTCGTCAACTCCTGTTGGTCGGCCCTGGGATATCGCGAGCCCGCACGCTAGAAACGATGCTGCTATGGACCAGTTGCACACTGACTTCGCTTTCGATTTTCCAGAACTTGGACCTGGAAGCGAAGAGGATAGGGAGTCGCAGTCAGATGCTCGTAGCTCAGCAAATGACTTAGTTGGGGCTGTCCAGGAATTCACCCCCCATGACCCCTCAAGTGCAAACAATCCTGCCAATTTAAACCAGGAACCAGCTGCAAACGTGCCACCCCCAACACAGACGGATCATCCTAGCACTGCGCCTCCTAGGAATCTGGTTACCAAGCTCTTTGACTGGTTCTGGGCCGACATCACGCCTGACGATCAGGCTCAAGAGCGCCCACAGCCGGATGAGGAACACGTAGTTGAGGACCCTGCATTGGAAGAACCTTTTGTGCCCTTGCAAAACAATCGACGCCTTGCCAATGCCGGCGCACAGGATAATCAAGGGATCTTTGCGGATGCTGGAATCGACGGAAACGATGTTGACGCTGTCGAGGATGGTGATGATCTAGAAGGGATTCTAGAACTCATTGGGATGCAGGGTCCGATCTTCGGTCTCCTACAGAACGGTGTATTCAGTGCGCTGCTTATATCATTCACAGTTTCTGTCGGAATTTGGCTGCCTTATCTTTGGGGTAAAATCGCCCTCGTCCTTCTAGCCAACCCTATACAATTGGTCTTTGGCGTCCCAATGACGGCAGTATCAGTTTTTGCAGATG
Source organism: Aspergillus flavus (assembly GCF_009017415.1). Lineage (NCBI taxonomy): Eukaryota > Fungi > Ascomycota > Eurotiomycetes > Eurotiales > Aspergillaceae > Aspergillus > Aspergillus flavus. The sequence continues at coordinate 2,213,623 of NC_092404.1, read as the reverse complement.
TTACACTTGACACTTTAATTGGCATCCTGGGATATGTCATGTATGGTGTTAGTCTTATCGTGAAGCTGTTGTTGAGTCCCCTTAGTGCTCTATTACCTCTGGGCGACTGGATTCCTGAGACAAAGTCTATCACCACCGCCTCTCTTTCGCTCATTGATGCCAGCAGTCATCGGCTAGGCAACGTGATTAGTTCCTTCTTTGTGTTTCATGAGTCGGATGTTCCCATGTTCTCCGTCCTCTCTCACCAAGCACTAAAGATACACGAAGAGCGTATCACCAGCTTGTTTTGGCTATGCTTTGGAATAGGCAAATTTGTGTTGTACGATTTCCCACTGCGGTTACTTGCTATTGAGCTGCCTGACTCCCAGTCGCTCAAGCACGGAATTGTCGATCTCATCAGTTTAATACCCCAGGCTCGCGGTCAACTTTATAAATTTGGGAGCCAAATACTCTTCTCTTCGAACGCCAAATGGTTCAATGCAAGCGTGACAGGATTAGCTTCAGGTGCCATAGCTGTGGATTATGAACTGGCCGTATGGGACACCAAGGATCGGGTCATTGCCATTTTAATGGGCTATCTCTTAGCGTCAGCTTTGGGTCTGCTATACCTTCGTATCACTGGCCTAGTATCTGGTGCGGATAGGGGGCAGAGGGTGGAAGGCATAGTTGCCGACGTTCTGCATCAAGCTGGTGGAGTTATGAAAGTCATCTTGATCATCGGGATTGAGATGATCGTTTTCCCGCTATATTGTGGTACTCTGCTTGATGTCGCATTGCTGCCTCTCTTTGAGAACGCTACTATTGCATCGCGCCTTGAATTTACATCGTCGTCTCCGCTTACCTCATTGTTTGTGCATTGGTTCATTGGCACCTGTTATATGTTTCACTTCGCTCTTTTTGTGTCCATGTGCAGGAAAATCATGAGAAGTGGTGTTCTCTGTAAGATCGATCTTCCCTACGTCTCGATGATGACTACTGACAGCATTTCACAGATTTTATTCGCGATCCCGACGATCCGACCTTCCATCCCGTGCGCGATGTTCTAGAACGTAGTATCACTACCCAACTACGCAAGATTGCATTCAGTGCTCTTGTGTATGGCGCTCTAGTCATCATTTGCCTTGGTGGTGTCGTCTGGGGTTTGTACTATGCATTCGACGATGTGCTCCCTATTCATTGGTCTGCAACAATGCCAGTCCTTGAGTTCCCCGTCGACCTCCTGTTCTACAACTTCCTCATGCCGCTTGTGATTCGATCAATCAAACCTTCGGACGGATTACATGGCCTCTACAATTGGTGGTTCCATAAGTGCGCACGATTCTTACGGCTGACCAACTTCTTTTTCAATGAGAGGCAGCCGGATGAGGAAGGTTACCATGTACGACGGTCTTGGTGGGCTACGCTGTCGCTGGCAAAGGGGGATACTGGTTACCCTGTAAAAAGTGGAGAACAGCGACGTGATGCTGATGACAACCATATTGATGCCTACTTTGTCCGGGATGGTAAATTTGTCCGCGCCCCTGCATCTGATCAGGTCCGGATTCCCAAGGGTAATTCCGTGTTTCTGGAGGTGTCAGAATCAAATGAAAGAATCGATGGGCTTCCAGAGACGAACGAGGGATTACACAGCCGAGCGAATCCCATGTTTGCGAAGGTTTATATTCCGCCCTTTTTCCGGACGCGGATTGCCGCATTTATTTTCTCGATATGGGTATTCGCGGCTGCTACTGGCGTAGGCGTCACAATTATTCCATTGGTTGTCGGCCGGAAAATTATGTCTTCACACTTCCCCAACCGACCGGTGAACGACATCTATGCCTTCTCAACAGGCATCTGCATAGTTGGTAGCGCTGCCTATCTTGCGCTGTATTGCCACACCAGCTTTGCTGCGGTGAAGGACCGTTTGAGGCCATACTTACAGTCTCCTCGCCAGGCTTGTCTCGGGTTGACCGGTGCTGCAGCCAATGCCCTCCGACTCATCTACATCGCTTTGGCGTTCTCGGTATTTTTACCGTCACTATTTGCTCTTGCAATGGAGCTTTACGTGTTGGTTCCCGTGCATACGTACCTGGATGGTGCTCAGACACACGTCATCCATTTTGTGCAAGACTGGACTATTGGAGTACTCTATGTCCAAATGGCCATCAAATTCGTACTCTGGTATTCCACTTCTCGTCCCGCGGCCGCTCTTAATGGCATTTTCCGCGATGGTTGGCTGAAGCCCAATGTCAAGCTCGCCACGCGAGCTTTACTACTCCCAGTCATGCTCTTAACGGCAGTAGCGGTTGCCTTGCCGTTGGCGGGCGGATTCCTGGTCAATTCAACCGTATTTTATTCTACCCCTGAGGTTCAGTTCAAGGTCTACCGTTATGCATATCCTCTCACATTGCTTCTGAGCTTGCTGTTTTGGATTGGTTTCCTCGTAAATCGACAGGTGGAGAAATGGAGGGTCAACATCCGTGATGATGTTTATCTAATTGGAGAGCGCCTTCATAACTTCCGCGAGAAACGGGCGAAAGATGTCGGTGTACCCAGCCAAGTGATCACTGGGTGATTCAATGTTGACTAAAGTACAAACTTTTGAAAAGAAACCCTTATGCCTTCAATTCGTGTACATGTTATGACTGATGAATAAACCTTTTTTTCGCTTTCGATCACATTCCCACTGTATATTTGCTTTATGGCTGCCTGGTCTATTTGTTATGTGGGTATCCACTCAAGTGGGTCTCAGGAAACCCTCTGTTTTTTTCTTCTTCTCTTTTTCATAGAGTACCTCCCTTACTAGATTGCATAATGGATCATCATTTATTGTGTACTTTGGAAACGTACAATTCGGTACATATTTTACAGACAAGATAAGATTAGTCGGGTGTAACATTAGTAGTCATCAACTAAGGTAAGATCGATCTAGGGTGTACATAGTGCATCATCCTGCAAGACCTAAATGACTTGTTACACGCTGTTATACTATTCATCAAAGATGAGCAATGACCTATCTATCCAAAATCTCCATGTTGACTTGAACCATGAAAGATCTACCAGCTAATCTGTATGAATCATGAGCTTAATCCTCTGAAACAGGCAAGGATGTGGCTTGTGCAGACGACGCACGGATGTTATGCATGCGCCACCGCTAGCAAAACAGCCAATCATTCTGGCATGCGCCTGGGGCCTGGGAATCGCGGCTGCCTGCCACGTGATGCGCCAAGCTTGCGCGGACTTGTGGCTTGGCGATGGAGGCTTTACTGCACTCGCCACTCCCTATTGGTTAGGCAACAGAATTCCTGCCCACCTTCAATCTATTCTTATTCCTCCTGTCGCTCTTTGCCCCTCGACTTTGATATCTACTGAACAATTGTTGAATCCGCGCGTCCAAACACTCCTAGCAAGAACGGTCTTTGAGATCATGCATTTCCACTGGTAACGGCGGCGTGTTATCTGCAATGCTCTGAATCCCTGTTGAATCTTACAATTCGTCCCGGACAGCCTGCGCGCCAAGATGTCCGTTCTCCGTCACGGAGGTTCGTACCTCCAGCGACGCCTTACCAAGATGTATACAGATACCAAGACCTCTTGCGAGAGTGTGACGACTGCTTCAAAAGCCGTTGATGACCCGGAGCTAGTTGCTCTTCACCGGAGCTTTCGAACACAAAGAGACAGACTTCTGGCATGGGGTCTAGATTGGAGCGACGCCAGCGCTGCGCAGCCGAATGATATCGATGAATCGCTAACGCAAGCTGGCTACAGCGATGTTGTTGCCAGCGTCATGTCCTCAATTCAAGAGCTTCTCAATGAAGCAGAACGCATCCAGCATGCAGGGACTTCCGACCTACCCCCCAAAGGCGCTCGGTCAGACCCACCCTCGAAGGATGGTCTTAGTAGTCTGCCACTCAAGACGCATTGGACTGACGAAGACATCAATCGGTCTAAACATCTCCTCGCCGACCTAACCGCTTGCATTGACACCCTTTATGACCTGTCCCGCTCACGACGCAACATGACCTCTAGTGGGCAGTCAGCTACCAAGGCCCGACCACGCCAATATCCTGGGTCAACAACAGAGGATACCATCTACACTGTTTTCCCGGATTCGAAATCATATCTTGGTGCCTCTATTGACACCAAACACCCCAGAACACAGCTTGATAAATTCGAATATACGCCATTTTCCAATCGCGCCGCCGCGACCCTCGAAAAGCCACAACTCGATAAATCATTCAGCAAGATATCCCTAACTACAAATCACTATATTATTGATCGTTCTGCTTTGCAGCTGTCCGGAGCATCTCACGACAATAGTCCCCCGCCCTACGAAATGGTAGCCGCCTCCACCAATTCGCGAGCCATTGGGCGCATGAAGACATCAGCATCACCTTTTCTGCGGGGTACGAAAGACTCTACTGTGACCATTCTGGTTGAGTTTACTCCCATGATGCTTGAGAACTCGGGAGCGTCTACTGCACCAGGAATTCAACGGTTGGACCATGTGCATCAGACCCTTGACCAGCTTGTCCAAAACGCCCGTGTTTCCCATTTGGGATTGTTGAAATTTCTCGGCTACTATGTTGATATGCCTAACTCCCGATATGCCTTTATCTATCAGATGCCGGTTGACTACTTTCCTTTTTTACGCAACCCTACCGATCTCTTGAACGGGCTAAAGCCCAAGCCTTTGTTGTCGCTCTTCCAGTCGGGTGAAGAGTATAACGTACCTAACCTAGAAACTCGTTTTCGCTTGGCTTATGACCTTTTAATGGCTGTTTTGCAACTACGGAGCCAGAACCTTGTGCACGGAAATATTAACAGCAGCAATGTTCTTGTTTTCCCTGGGTTGACAAACTCTAATACCGATGAAGTTGGGCTCACAGAGAACTTGCGACGTCCTTACCTGACCTCGTTCGCTCAGTTTTCCGGGACCAGTTCATCGCCTGAGCCTCTTTCATCGAGCATGTATCGTCATCCAGATGATAAGAGGTCTCTGGGAGATGACGCATCCTGGGCTTATGACCTTTACTCGCTTGGCCTGGTGTTGATGGAAATCGGTCTATGGACGCCTATCAGCCGTTTGTGGAAGATGAAGTACAACAACTCGATGTTCAAACAAAGGATAGAGAATGTCTATCTTCAAAAATTGGGTCCTAAGTGTGGTAGCGCATACCTTCACGTGGTGCAGCTCTGTCTAGACGCACCCAACTTTCATCTTTCAACCCAACCGTTCGATGATTTCAACCTTAGGGTTCCTCAGACATTTCACTATCCCGTGTTAGATCTTTCCGAGCCTGACAGTATCTTCTCATTCTCCATGAACTTCATTTACACTATGTCCAAGATCGTTTGGTCTTGCTGCAGGATCGATATTTTCTCGGCACCTGGAGCTGAGGAGCTGGACGATTGCCTACCACTTGCTCTTGTTCCAGGATCAGACCCCGGGGCTACGAAAGCACCTGTCAGGGACTACAACCCCACTCCCGAGCCATTTGTTCCATATACCGAACCATTTGCCACGCTTCCCACTGCCGAAATGAAATTGATAAGAGAAAAGATGGGCTTGGATGAGAGGAAAGTACGGAAGAGAACGTTTAAGAAACTCACCAATGTTGAAATACCTCAGGAGCATCTTAACGAGTGGAACTTCCAGATGTTACCTCGGTTAAGAAAACTCCTACAAAAGATTTTAAAGGACTCCTCTGAGTCGTGCAGTGTCACTCTCATGATGACGGGCGAGGCCCCTGAAAGTGCCAGGACGACAATCTGCGTGACGTGTGCTAGTGCGAAAAAGGTCAGGGCTGCTTTGAAAAAGTACTTCGTTCTCGATCGGGAAGACTGGGATCTGATCGTTCTTCGGGGCGACATCCAACGCTCAAAAGTCCCTCGAAAGAAACGTCGTAGGCCAGCAAAGTCTGGTCCGGAGAGAAACGATGTGCCCGCATCTTTTCGTCCGGACCCAAATCCTTGCTATCAGCCCCGGCCTCTCTGCGGTGCCTCCATAGGCGCCTTTATGAATGAAGAGCACTTACCTCCGGTAACCTATGGTGGGGCGATTCTGGTGGACGGAATGCCGTACGGTATGACAGTACATCATATGTTGGAGTCCCCCAGTGACCAGGAGGACGGTGAGGATGAAGATCCCGGTGCTCCTCTCCGGTCAGCAGGGAACTGGCCTCGAGATCCCGGGCCCCAGGAAGCAGAGTTCATGTACAGCTGGTGTGATGAAAATCCGTCGGAACTTGAACTTGAGATCTCAGAGGACGAGGACGGCGACGATAACTCCATCTCCCTTAGCCTAGAAGGAACTTACGACGACTTCAACCTCTCCGATGGCTTCTCCTCAGATGAAGACGCATTTGACATTGACGAAGATGAAGACTCAGCTTCGGTGGGTGACACGGCCGGTATTGATCCAGGCGACGAGCCACCGCTGTTCGTCACCCAGCCAGCAATCGATGACGTTCGTGAAGACTTTTTCCCATGTCCCGAAGATCGTGACGACGAACATCTAGCCTCTCACTCTCTTGGGTTTGTCCATGCGTCTTCTGGTGTCAGACGATGGACACGCAAAGGCATCAAGCATGAAATTGATTGGGCCTTGATCAAGATCAACGATGATCGGATTGATCCTCGTAACATAGTGTTCAGTCAACAACCTATGCAACAGACTGAAACTATTTATTTGAACGACATCGCACGCCTAGAAGATCTTGGTGGCTTGAAAGTTCATTGTTGCGGTCGAACTAGCGGCTTGCAAACTGGGCAGATATCTCGAGCAATGACAATTGTAAAACTCCACGGCCGACAGACTTTCTCGACGAGTTTCTGTGTAGACGGGAACTTCGGTGGTAAGTAAGCATACCCAGGAGCCCTGGTTATTCTGAATTCTTCTCTAACTTATTCTAGTTCCCGGCGACTCAGGAGCATGGGTCTTCGAAAAGTCAACCGGTCGAGTATGCGGCCACGTCCTAGCTTGGTCAGAGAAAAGCCACACGGCATACATCGCGCCAATGGAAGTCATGTTAGAAGACATCGCTCGCACCCTGGACGCGACATATGTCAGTCTACCAGGCTATCCACATGAGTCTTTCTCGTACCCAACGCCCGGTTCCTCCCACTTTGAACCACAAAACCCAAGATATCGCGCCCCGCTCCCACTACCAGAGCAGCTTCCAGTTGATATTGGACGTCTACGTTTAGAGGACCCCAGCATGGGCCCGGTGCACCCCAGCCGAGCTCGAGAGGTCTCCACCCCATATCGAGGAATGCCACCCATCCTGACTCCACCCCGCAGCTTGGAGAGGCAGCTCGCATAAACTTCGTTCTTTTTCGTTCTCCTTAAGTTACTCTCTTATATCCATCTTCGTGCCGCCATTTTCTATTTTCTATACCCCTTCTCCCCCTTTTCCTTTTCTTTTCAGTTGCTGTCTCGAACTCTATATATCGTCATTCATGACTCTTGGATCTGGGCCGGCATTCTGCTATTCTGTTCTTGCCTGTTTTTTATGGTTATGATTATACATGAGTGGATGGGAAAGAACTAAAATAATACCCCCTTGCGCATTTGTTACATAGTTTCTAATCTTACTTTCAGACAACGGGCGATTTACTTCCTTGGGCTTCTAATAGTCTCCCTTTTGTCTCCCTCATTCTACTTTGTGATCAAAACAAAATTCCATCGTCTTGAAGTTGACGTCTGGAGAAACATAGTTGTACATAGGACTGGTTGAAGTGAAACTGGACAGTCATTCAGTAATCTCTTTACGTGCTGCACAACAGCGTGAGTCGTCAGTGTTGATAAGGATCAGCTGATTCAACGCTTTGGGTCATCCTTAGTCTATCTTCTGTCTATCTACTCTTTTAATACCAAGATCGAATCTTCAATTATTTATACGCTGTGGTTCCAGGTAGTTACAAGCCTAGAACTCGAGTTGCTACTCTAATATCCTGGGGTGCTTTTAATATTTTAAGACTGATTCTTTTTTCTAACTAGAATGTACTGAACACATAAGGATAAATTCCTAATAACCGACATCAAACACGTCATATGCATAACAAAAAACAGAAACTTGACATACACCTCCCAAAAGCCGAACCCCGATCCCTGCCTCGTGCCCAATGCTCAAGTGCATGACTTTATATATGATATAAACGAAAAACATTACATGAGACCATCCACACAATTTAATACTTAATGCAGGATTTATGACGAAAGGTACTTAAGAACAGCTTCCTTCTCTTCGACAGGCAGCATGCTCAGAACCTGCTGGACACCCTTCAATCCACCGTCCTTGTTGCCGATAAGCAATTGCGCAACATCTGCAGCAACGGACTCGGTCTTGAGGGATTCAATCTTTGTCTGGATTAGCTTCTTGTTCTCCTCATACCACAAGGCCACACGTTGGTCATCACGCTCCAACTCGTCATCAAGCATTCCAGTCCAGGTACGCAGGGTGTGAAGGTGAGTCGAGCGAGCGGATTCAGTAGAAGAGACGTTTCCGGCTGGGGTGGTCGGGATGGCACCACTGCTGGCGTCGCGGGGTGCGGGAGACGGTGCCGCAGCAACCATGCGCTTGAGGATAAGTTCCTCGCTGAGACGGCGACGCACACGCCAGTAGAAGAATCGACGTGCGTTCTTCCAGGTGAGCGGCCGGCGAATAGTGTTCTTGGCCTCCATGCGGCCAGCACGATCATGAAGATCAGCAAACTGCAGAGCAATCTGCAAATAGACGGGCAGAAGTTGCTCCTCGCGGGCAGCCATCTTAGTCTTGATCTCCGACAGCTGCTCTTTACTGAGCGACGAGTCTTCCAGAGAGCGTCGGAGCTCACCATAAGTAGCATCCAGGCGAGCCATGGTATCCAACTGCTTGTCACGGCGGTATTTGATGTTAACAATACCCTCAGGCTCAAGAACACCACCGCGAGCTTCCTCATCAGCGTACATCTCCATTTGGTCTGGATTGATTGTAGGGTCAATGACGACCCAAGAACCACCACGGAGTTCACCGAAGGGCGGGATGTAGACGAAGATGGGCTGCTCATATTTGACCAAAGCATCGACGATGTATGACCCATACTTCAGAACCTCGTTGTACATATCGCGCTGTCCACCTGAGAAACCCCTCCAGTTGGCCAGGATCATGACAGGCAGTTGTTCACCATTGTTGAAGTCACGAAGGGCTTGGGCTGTCTTGAAGGCAGAGTTGGGGTACCACACTCCACCGGCTTCGGTGCTGATCATCTCCATCGAGTCAGGGTTGGCCGGGTCGGCTGGAGTAACGTTCTCCACCGAGCGGGTCTCAACAGCGATGACACCCATAGGGATACCACCCAGTCGCGCGCGACCAACAACAACAGTACGAGCCCAGCCACCAAGAGCTTCTTCGAAAGATCCCGCATCAAACAAGCCTGGAAGGAAGCCCTCCTCATCCTCTTTACCGGCAATGAGCCAGCGAGGGTCATAGGCCTGCTTGGGCGGAGGGTGGTACTCGATGTCACGGTCCCAATTGTCCGACCAAGGACGGATGGGATTGGGTGATCCCTTCCTGTCAGGAACGAAGGACATCCATTCCACAATCTTCTGCACACCTTCGAAATCATCATTCGCAGTCATGTGCGAAACTCCGTTCCTATACATAATCTGCGTTCCACCAAGTTGGAGGTTGGATGTGTAGACCTCTCTGCCCAACAGCTTGTTAATAGCCGGAGCACCTGTGAGGATAATTGGCTGGCCCTCGACCTGGATAGCTCTTTGTCCGAGACGGACGAGATAGGCACCGATACCAACCGAACGGCAAGTGACCAGAGTGATGGTGAAGATGTCTTCGTAGGCCTTGGAGGTAGCACCTGCAATTAGACCAGAGCCCTTAAGACACTCAACACCAAGGCCGTCCTTTGCACCGATGATAGTGGTGATCTTGTGCCGCTCTTCACCTTCATCGTTTATCAACTCAGTGATAACTTCCTTCTTTTTGCTCGCGTCGAACTTCTCCTTGACCTCGGGAGTCAGGTAGAGGTACTTGAACCCAGCCTCGGGTTTTCCAGGATCATTCCAAGCGACCGAGAAGTAGGGAATCAGCTCATCAGCCATTCCGATACGAGCACCCGAGTTGGCAGAAAGGTAGATACGAGGAATGCCAAGCTTTCTTGCCAGCTCAGTACACTTGTGGAAGAACTTGTCCTCCTGTGGACCAAACGATCCAATTTGGAATGTGATATCATTGGCAACGATGATGAATCGCCGTCCACGAGGATATTCAGGAGTACGGGCAGTCACGAGCCAACCAACCATACCGTGCGTGTTCGTACCAGGGCCTCTCGAGATTTCCACCAGGTTGTCAGTGTCATCCAGCACAAGCTCCGTGTAGTCGATGCATTCACCAACGGGAGGGCGCTGCTCCGCCAATGATGGCACCTTTGCGATGGCTTTGGTCCAGCTATTCTGGAATGCTTGTCTGAAGAGCTCAGGGAAATCGTACACATATTGAGTGCCCATCAGATGAGCCTTGTACCGCTTAGGTTGGAGCCACTCCTTGGTGGGGTAGGGCGTGGAGACAGGGCGCAAATGCATGGATCCGAGCTTGTTGGTACCACCAATGCTGTGGAAGACCCATTCGCCCTTTTCGGACTTCTTCTCAATGTAGAGTTCCACCTGAATGATGAAACCATAGGTGTTGGTGATGATCACACGCAGAGGGTATGGGACTCCGGTGGTGGGGTCAGTGCACAGGATACGGATTTCAGCACCAGTGACGCGAAGTCGCCAGAGGCGACGGCCGAAACGATCCAAGAAGCCAGCCAGAGCCTCCTCGACGTCCTTCGGCTGCAGGTTGAACACAGGAGAGAAGTTGATGAAGATGTGGTTCAAATCAGAGTTGTTGTTGCCAATGATCTCGAGAGCATCCAAGATATCGTTCATCAGTCGGTCAGCCTCGGAGATCAGATACTCAGCCGTAGGGATATCGTCACGAAGGCGGCCCGGACGCACTACCGCACGCACAAAGTACCGCTTGTCCAATGCTTTGTCACTCTCCGGACCCTTACCAATCGCTTCATAGACGTGAATGTTACGGTTTTCTGTGAACACTGGCTTGATCTTAAACTTGGACAAACGGCCGAGTTCCAGCTGGAACGCCAGGGCAGGCTCGCTGTGACGGATGCTCTCATCCTCCTCGTAAGTAGGTCCTCGGAAGGTGTAGTAACCTGGGTAGATGCCATTCTTGCCACAGATAAAAGTCACACGGCGGATGCGACGAGCAAGCAACTCATCCTTGACATCAGCCAGAATTCCATTAATTTGAGAGACAATCTGTGTGTCGTCAAGGTCTTCAACATCGCGGATAGCGATATTGCAAACACCAGTCAACTCGTTGTCGCTTTCAATTCGAGGAGCTGGTCGACGCTTGCCCTCCAGTGTGGCAAGAAGGCCATTATCAGAAGGCTTCTTGGCCTTTGAGCCAGCCCGAGGAAAGACCTCCAGGGCTCTAGGGAGGTATTCCTCTGCATCCTCCAAGTACTGAACTGGAAGAAGGACACCCTTTCTGGTAGGCTCGTTGCTTCCATCATTGACCAGATAGGACATGTCACTGATGGAGTTCAGCCTGCGGAAGGGATTGCTCTCGGTTGTTGGGGTGCTTGGAGTCGACGGGTGTGTAGACGTGACGCCGCCAAACTCAGGTTGTCCAAGCTTATCAAGGGTGAAGTCCCACGACAGCAGGGGCGGCTCGCCGGAAGAGTGATACTGAATGCCTTTCAAGGTGTAGGCACGGTAGGCACGGCGAACATAGACCTCGAGAGCAGCCAGCGTGACCCACGCATCTTGATGCACGAAGAATCGAGGCAGCACATCGAAAACAGTGTACTTCGAATCGACCACCTCCTTCAACACGCCGAAATCGGGTTCGCGATGGTCCCAACCGGTCTCACCGTAGCGCGACTCAACAACCGAGGAACGCAAAATTAGTTCCATTTGCGAGAGACGTTCCTCCAAAGAGGGAAGAGCGCACTGGATGAGAACCTCACGTGCCTTCAGAGTGACCTTAGCGGCGGATCGGGATTCGAGTTCTGTGAGTTTCTGGAGGATCGGCTTGAAGTGCTTGCTAACGTTGCCGACGCCAGGTTGGTTGGGACGGTACATTGCCAGAATGGCAAGGATCAGGTTATTCTTGGCACCAATGCGACTATGGGAGAGCACAGTCTGGACAACGCTAATAATATCATCCTTATGCTCGTCTCGGAGTTTCAGGATAGCATCTTCGTCACGAGTGTTGCGACCGGAGAATAGCTTCTCCACATCGTAGTATTGCTCCAAGAGTCCAATGAAGACATTGAATTCGTTGGTCTTCAGTCCGTCGATATACTTGTTGATGACTTGCTCCAGAGGCAAGAGAGTTGTTCTCAGGATTTCAGCATCCGCGGGATTGAGATTTTCTTCAATAAATCGAGCAATAGTCTTCTGAAGCTGCTTGGCTGGGAATTCAGTCTTGCGGGCGCGTGCACGATCGACAATGTTTTGAAGCTGAGTGTCCAGTCTCTGAGGCATACGAGAGTGCAGAGCAGAGGATTGAGCATTCCACTCTCCGTAGGGAAGCTCAGGGTCCCGAAGGACTTCCACAAGCTCCTTGAGCGTAGTACCCATGATTACTTGGTTATCAAATCCTCGCAGAATGTTTTCCAGGATGCTATGGAGCAGGAAGAACCTCTGTGGAGGCTTGTTACCCACAACCTGAGGAGGTCCAAGATCCGGCAACTGCCCGGTGAACGGCTGGGCATGTTTAACGCGGGAAGGATCATCCAAAGCGAGGATACCGAGGATATCACCGGCCTCCAAAGTAGCACCAGGCTGCTTGATCAATTGGACAATTCCATCTTCCTGAGCGATCAAAGGCATGTACATCTTCATCACCTCGACTTCAGCGAAGGCCTGACCAGCCCGGACGTGCTCACCATTCTCAACAGTGAACTTGACAAGTTTTCCGGGAGATGGCGTGCGGAGCTGTGTCGGGTCGTTCTCCTGCTCTAGCAGGCAGGTCTTACCATCGACACTGAGGCGTGTCGCAGCCGCTTCCTCCTTCCAGTAGACGTTGTGGCTGCGACCGTCGAGGAGGACCAGCAAGCCACCATCGGCCAACGCACGGACGCCGACAGAGCACTTGGATCCGTTAATGAACAGGTGGTAGCTGTCCAAGCTTGCTCTAGTGGCGGTGAATTTGTAGCGCAGACCTTCGTAAATGAAATCAACAGGGAAAACGGTCTTCAAAACGTCCTTCGAGGGCACTTGACCCTTCTCGAGACCCTTCCGGTACTCCTCTACACCTGCTTCGCTGGCCTGGTGTGCCTTAGTAACCGCACCACACAGCACGGCAACAATGGGATCAGGGCGTTCAGCAGTGAGTTTATTGGTGATCAGCTGATCAAGCCATCCAGTCGTGATTGTGTTGTCCTCGAATGCAGGAGTTTCCAGTAGCTTGATCAAGTACTCGACAGTCGTCCGGAAATCACCACGGATACTCAATTCCTTCAAGGCGATAACCATGTGTTTCCTTGACGCAGAACGATTCTCACCATAGGCGAAGATATGACCGAACTGACTGTCTGAGAAACTGTGAATACCTCCGGCTGTACCGACAGAGAAGTAACCCCAAACATTAGACGAACTGCGGAAGTTCAGTTCGTGCATGGTACCACTGGAAGGCTTGAAGCCCTCGCCGGGATCTTCGGAGGTAATACGGCAAGCAGTCGTATGTCCCTTAGGTTGCGGGCGGCGTTGCGTCTTGTAGCTTTCTTCGTTGGAGAAGTCGAAGTCAATCTCGGAAGATGTGTTCGGGTCCACACCATAGAGCAAGCGGATGTCGCGAATCCGGTGCAGGGGAATACCCATAGCAATCTGAAGTTGGGCAGCTGGCAAGTTGACACCCGAAACCATTTCAGTTGTAGGGTGCTCGACCTGGAGACGAGGATTCAGTTCCAAGAAGTAGAACTTGTCATCTGCATGGGAGTACAGATATTCCACGGTACCAGCTGACACGTAACCAACCAGCTTTCCGAGGCTGACAGCCGCACGCTCCATAGCCTGGAATGTCGTGGGTTTGGCGATTGTTACGGGAGCCTCTTCAATGATCTTCTGGTGTCGCCGTTGGACCGAGCAATCTCTGCCAAACAAGGAGATGTTGTTGCCGTACTGATCGGCCAGCAGCTGAACTTCCAAGTGGCGGGCATTTCCAGCAAGCTTCATAATGAAAATCGGGGATCCAGGAATTTCATTCGCGGCGGCATTGTACAAGTTAACGAAGTCCTCTTCACTTTCAACTTTACGGATACCCTTTCCTCCTCCACCTTCGGAGGCCTTGATCATCACAGGGAAACCAATTTCCTTGGCTTTCTGGAGACCTTCCTCCGGTGAGAAGGTGCAGCCGCGGTTATAAACTTCATCTTCGACAGTGACAATGCCCTTGTCGTCGACCTTCACCTCCTCGACACCAGTTCCGGACCACGGGATGCAAGGCACACCAGCATGTTGAGCGACAATTGTGGACGAAATCTTATCACCCAGTGAGCGCATGGCCGAGGCCGGTGGTCCAATGAAAAGGATCTTCTTGGGAGAAGCAGCGAGAGACTCAGGTAAGCGGGGGTTTTCAGAAGCATGACCCCATCCGGCCCAAACCGCGTGGACGTCCATTCGTTCGGCAACATCAACGATCAGCTCGACGTTCGCATAGTTGTTGTTATTTGTGCCCCCCGGAACCTAGGAAATCCGCTGTCAGCGTAAACATCGCAAGTCTAGCCTTCGACCATTCCATACCTCAACATATTGGTCCGCCATACGGATATAGTCTGCATTTGCCCGCAAATCTTCTGGCGTTGCCATCACCGTAAACTGAATCGCACGTTCATTGCCGAATGTTTCGTAGGCCCATTTCCGGACCGAACGGATTTCTTTCACAGCTGCGATACCATTGTTGGCAATCAAAACCTGTGCGAAATGATCTTATTAGTTTCGGATATTTCCTGCTGACACACTCTCCAGGCCATCGTCGGATGTACTCACCGAACTAATTACTGAATGACCGCCATGCTTGGCCACAAAGTCCTTAACACTGCTTGGCGCTGCAGCTTCAAGGTGGTTACCACCGATAAAATGTGAGGGGAGGTTGTATTGGGCTGTCGAGGTTCCGTTGACGTGGGCCATGACGAAATCAGTGAATTATAGATTATACAATTCCCATGCGAAATATCCAGGTAAAATGTCTAGAAGGGTAGAGGTAGAATCAAAGTAGAGCTCAGGACGTAATCAGCGAGGAGAAAGAGATGACTGTAGAATTGCCTGGATCGTAGTGGTACACGTGCTGAGTAGAGGAGATTAGAATATGAATAACGTAAGAAAAGACCTTCTCTGGAGAAGCAAGTAAGCCTCCACACGGCGTCAGAAAAAAGAAGTCGTCAGAAGAAGGGGCCGTATTAAAGTAAGATGAGAGGGGTCCCCTAGCTGTGAGGTGAGAAAGTAATGTCAGCAATCAAGCCGGAGAGCGAAGAGCGAGAAGTACGGGCAATAAGAAAAAAAGAGGGCATGGATGGAAATGGATGGATGGACGGGAAACGTCGCAAACGGCAAGTGGCAGTTCTGGGAACCGCGCAGGGAACCAGGTACGGAACGGTAACTTAAAGGTAGTATGTACCGTTGTACCGTAGGTATGTACTCCGTATCTCTGTACCGAGTGTAGGAGGGTAGGTTAGACACAGGAGATCTTACCGTTAATTACCACCTCAACAATATAGTAAGGGATTGAATAAAGAAGAGAAAGGTGGAAGAGGTCCGGAGTATGAGTAGAAAGCAGGAGAAGAGGGGGTGAGAAGGGTTATATTCAATCTCGTCCTTATTTATTTTTTCTTTTCTATTCTCAATGTATCTAGAGGTTTAGTTGTCGAGAGCCACTAGTCAGGAAGGGGTTTAAGGCGAAGAAACCTGAGCAGGGAAAAAGAGCTGTGGGTCAGCGCCAACTTGGGAACGACACCCCAACTTCTTCCCAATGCGCTTGTTGGGCCCCATGACGTTTACTTCCCACCACTTTTTTCTCCTTCATCAACATTCTCTGCGATCCAATCAACTGCCCGAAGTCCACGGCGGAACTGGCGATGATTAGGTACCAGCCAAGTTTTAGAACTCCATTCCAGACCCGATGCCAATCAACGTATCGTGATTACTCTTGCCCTTATCTTAGTGTGCATCTGTGATATATAGTCTGAAGAGACCGCTCCCAAAAACCATCCCCAAGGCAGCAACCCCAAAAATTATTCACCAAAAAAAGGTAAAAACTCGAAGGGAGAGAGAGACGTATCCATTGATTTAGTTCTAAACCCAGAGCCATGATCAGCGAGACAAGAAACACTGTAAAAGTCCGTACTAAACAACCAATGCGAAGAACATGGGTCTCGGCATTTGCATGCCACTTGTAGAGAACATACTCCGTATGCCGCATTGGTCACCAGATCTGAGTCCAAGCCCTAGTGGTCTATTCCAGCTACGGAGTAGTATATTGGTCTATATTGGTCTATAGCTCTACATCTGTGCTCTGGGTGACAGCACGTGCCTTGTCACAAATATAAGTTGCGACGGCTTGATTTTTGTTTGCCTGATGAACAAACTTGAGACAAGTGATTATATCGACATGTTAACTTTTCCACCTCACAAGCACTCTCTTCGTTTCGCCCTACGGACACATATTCCGACACGCCTCGGCGGTCAATACAAGGGGGACAACGCGAAAACAGAATGAAATGAATAAATCGCAAGAGAGGCGAAGAGAGAAGGGGGAAGCCTCCTAAAAATCAAGGAATACAATTCAACATACATGCAGCACAGGACCATATTTGCTGACGTAGTGCTCTTTCAAGTGAAGTGGTAATATAAAAAATAGAGAGTATATACTCCATTAAGAAGTACTAGACCACTCGATCTCATCCAAACTAGGCCAAGACTTTTCAGAACTAGGACAGACTAACCATATTTGGACAGTGTTGACGTCTGAATCCAATCTCGACCAATCTCGGGGGTTTGTCCCGTTGGGACCGAAATGATCGCCCTCATCAAACCCTACCGCTAGTTCTTCATTTTTGCCCAATACATATTATCCGGGGCTTGCCTTCCGAATACCGATGGAGCCCGACAGTTCGGTCTTCGGAGCCTCTTATCGCTTACAATTTTACGGAAATGTTCGGTGTTTTCCCACAATTTGATGATCGGAAAGCGAAACTTGGGTTTCAAGAGAAAGGTTGATCAACAACGATGACGTGTATGAAGTTCTAGAAAAGAGATCATAGCTATAACTGCACGGTACCTGGCACACCCCTAGGGCTAATCTCCGTCAGGGACGGGCCTGTTCCGTCTTCCACGTGACGCAGCCTATATAAAACGGGGCATATTTCCGTCACTATTACTAGTAATAGTCAGGTAACCAGAATGGAACACATCAACTGTCAAGGAATCTCCATCGCCGCATTTGCAATTGCCAGCACTAAATTTGACATGTCATAGCACCTACCATCAGGTATATATATTCTGTGGATACTGCCTGATCCCGTTGGTCATTATCTTTCACCACACAGCCGTATTTCTGCGAGCTTCTACTGTGTGCGGAGTATAATGAAACATAAAGAGAAGGGTGGGGGAGAAACCATGTCGGGTGAACGCTACGACAAACTACCATGCTTACAGGATCGTTTCATCAAACTATAACTGGGTATTGTCTAACGCCTAGGGCACACTGTAACAACACAGAAGAAATATACAGCCAAAAGAAAAATAATGCTGAGTCACAGCTTGGACGCCGATGGGGCTTTCCATAGGAAAACCCCCGGCTGTTAATCGAAGAGCCATCGAACCGGATGCACTGCCAAACTCCGCCTTTACCGAGACTGACTGTACAGGCTATGATGACCAAAATGTGGTATAATCGCAGCAGTAATGTCCAGGGGAATCCTTGAATCTATGAACAACTGGCCCAAAAATAAGTCCTCCCGTTGTACCCAAACCCCTTGTGGGAGCTTGCAACTTTGCAAAAGGGGTAGTGATTAGGAAATAGAAAAATGATAAAAGGGACAAGGAAAGGTAAAAAGAATATTGCAGTCTGAATGGTAAACTGAAATGTATCAAGCGCGCGTACCAGCCGTGAAATCGTGACGCCCTTCGGAGTTGCCCCAATGTGTGTCTAATGGTAGGCAATGGAAGGAATAGGTAGTGGAAAATTCACATGGAACTTAGAAAGTCTCGCCCAGATCGGTGGTGGTTTTTGTCTTCGAATCGGGCGGCCCCATGTGACCCTCCCGTCGATCAAGTCCCGTGCTAGTGCGAAAGCTGCGAGGTGCAGGGATGGAGGGAATTCCGCTGGGGGTGCGCTTCTTGAGCCCACTGGGGGTAGAAAACGACGGAAGACGAGTTTCGCGGACCTCACTAATCTTTGCCCGCATGGACATGTGCATGGAGAGATCCTCATCTTCGTCAATATGAGACATGCCGTTTATGGGTACATTTTGTCCCGCCGGATTGCTAAGCGATGACCGCGGCCGCCGACTTTCAGTGGTTGGATTTGTCGAATAATGTCCCAGTGGCGTTTTGGTCCGACTCTGGCGACTTTCAGGCCGAGTCGAAGGTGCAATACTAGGGTGTGTGCTGTGGCTGAACGAACTTGAGTAGCTCGTGCGGCTGCTTGGCCGACTGTTAAAAGATGGTCGACTGGTTGAGACATATGATGAGACACCATCGCCGTGAATTGAGGAACTAAAGCTGCTGCCACTTAATCGTTTACGAGGTTCCCTGCGAACAGTAATTGTGGAAGCAACAGGACTCTCGCTAACTATTGACCCGGAGCGAGAAGAGACCCGGGACGGTGAGTCAGAGGGTGCCGGGAGTTTGGATTTGGCCGACTGGACCCTTTCTTCCAGTTTCTGCATTTTGCCGATCAGACCACGAATTTGATACAATGACCCAGACTTAGGCATCCCGGACGACCGAGTGCTGTTATTATTGTTGGTGGATTTAGAAAGACTCGGGCTGGGCCTGGAGAAACCCGGACTGGCCCTGGAGATACTGGGGCTAGGCTTGGAGAGACTGGGACTGGGCTTGGAAAGACTCGCGCGGGAAGTAGCCGATGTAGTCGAGCGGCCATTGCTGTGTGCCGAGGACGTTGCGCGAGAGTGGGCGTGGGAGAGTTTCTGAGTCCTGGATCCATGCAAAGATCGAGAGCTATATGACTCGGAGCCAGAAGCCTTCTGCCGGGGGAAGCTATGCAAAGATCGAGAGCTATAGGACTCGGAACCAGAGGCCTTCTGCCGAGGGAACCCAGGAGTCGCATTGATGGACTTGCGCATACTGGTGGATGACTCGGATATCGGCGGCGACGGCGGGGTTGCAGTCGCAGCTATTAGTGACGTCTTCATAGGTGGTGTAGCAAATATAGGAGATGACACAGTCGACGGTCCTGGAGAACGGTCGAATATTTCCGGAGTCTGTGGTGTGGATGGAGTGCGGTGCAAGGGAGCTGGCTTCCTGCGTCGGCCACCGTGGGATTCCGCATTCCGGAGTCTCTCCTGTACAATCTCGCTTTCGACCTTCAGCTCAGACAATTCAGTACGAAGATGCTGGTTCTCAATGCGCAGATTCTCTCGTTCCTTTTCTCCGATTTTGATCTCCTCTTCTAGCAATACGCTTCTCTCAATGGCCATGTTGTATTTCGACTCCAAATCCTCCAGGGATGAAGTCGTATGACGGGCCTGGCGCTCATAGTCATCGTTCGCGACTTCGATGTCACGTAATTTTAACTGTAGGGTCCGGTTGGCATCTCGTAGTGTTGTTATTTCCTTCTGCAGGGTATTCTGAGCGGTATTGGCTTCTGATTTGGACTGCTTGTACTTGGTCTGGCAATAGAGCGACAGGTTAGCACTTTAACGGCCACTGTAGAGGGTCTTAAATAGGGTAGTATATCGGCTCACCTTCCACTCGTCAACCTCGTATCTCAAGTTGTCCACCTTCTCTTTTAACTGACGCTCCCGCTTTTCAGATGCCTCAATGTCCTTCTCCAGCTCCGCTTCCAGTTCACGGCTGGAGGACTGAAAGTCGGCCAACTCTGCTTCTAACTGTTCATACTGTTTCTTATAGTACGCCAGCTCATCCCGGCTCGAGCTGGTCCCGTTGGGTCGAGAGGAGGTGGAATCATCGGCCGATGGCATTATATCCGCGCCGGCAGCTGACGCCGGGGAAGGAGGCGCACGTTCCAGCAAACCACGTCAGAAGATGCCACTGCTGAAGGAATACACACTCAACCAAGACGCTGAGTGGTATAGTATATTTCACAAAATCTAGCCCGAGATCATTCACAGGAGCCAGTCTTAACAACTGGGTGTCCGGTCGTTATAGTCGTGGAGGGGCCGAGGCGGTGTCGCGATAGTCGGGTTGCGACAACGACGTTCGGGCGGGAAAGGAAATAGTAGAAAGTAAAGGAAAAGAAACAAAAGAAAAGGAAAAGAAAAAACAGGGTCACTGAGACTGAGACAGTCTCAGTAACTTGACTTACCTGTAAGCGTCCCTCACAGAGGGGCAAGAGGGTAGAGGGTTGTGGGCAATGTTTTGGGGGGATGAAGTAAAGGTGGTGATGCTATCCAGATGAGTGGGCAGCAGATGCTGGGCCGTGTCCACGGGACAACAGTACGGGCCCATACGAGAGAATCATAACAACCAATACCACTAAGCTCAATCGGGTTTAGCACTATGACAATTCAATTCCACCGCCTGCGGCTGTGCGTCTTCCGATGATGATCTGTGAGTGACGGGCTCTCTGGGGCAATCGAATGCCTCTGGCTTGTCTGGGGCTTGTTTGGAGATAGATCGAATTTCTACTTGGATTGTGCTCGGGTGAGTTTGTTCGACCCTCGTCCCATCTCCCATTCCCCGGACTAGCTCGGATTTTACCTCTCATAGTCCCCTGTTGCCTTGAACTTCCCCCTTTACCAACAATCTATTGTCCTCTTGGAGATCCGCCTCGTGGCTGTCTCCAGAGAACGTTCGCTATGTCCACGCACGATTCAACTCACGGTTCAACTTCTTATACTATGGATTGCTTCCACGCACTTATTTAGTTCAAGCTTCTGTCGTGCTTCATGATGCCCCGTTTTTCTTCTCCTCGGCTTAAAGCTTCATTGTCGCTTTTCAAGGCCATGCCGACAATGCTGACACTTCGTTTCAGACCTCCTCTATCCTATAGAGATCCACACGCTTTGTTATCATGGCAGACCCCACTGACCTGAACCTCGACGCTCCGAGCGATCTTCAAGATATTCCAGAGATGTCAATGCAACTCCTTCCACCTCCCGAAGGAACATTTCCTGACAAGTGAGTCTACTCGTTCGTCCATTTGGCTTGGCGGCGGAGATCCCCGCATTGACTTGATTGTGGAGTTGTATACTTATGCTGTGTGACATATGAAGGGCATCCCTTCTTGCAGCAGTGCAGACACACGGCAAAGCGCACGGGTACAATGTTGTAGTCAAGTCTTCCAGTACTCCCACTGAAAAGAAACCCGGACGGACCGCGAAGGTATGGCTCAGATGCGATCGGGGCGGACACTATCGTCCGCGCAACGGCCTCACCGAGGAGACGAGGAAACGGCGGCGAACGTCGCGGTTGATGGACTGTCCATTCATGCTAGTCGCAGCTGGAACTCCTGGCATCTGGACGCTGACCGTTCTAAACCCGACACATAATCATGGCCCAGTTGTCGAAAAACCCCGGCAAGCTCCTCATCACAAGGTTCGGAAGGGCCAAGTCGCGGCGGCACCGTATGATTGGCCGCATGACGCGACTTTAACACCATATACGACTGCATTAGTGCTTATCGATATGCAAAAGGATTGTATGCACTCTCTCGTCCCGCTAGATCCTCTTGTGGATATCGCTCGCTAACGTAATGCATCACAGTCTGCTCGCCAGGGGGTTACATGGAATATCAAGGCTATGATATATCAGCTGCCCATGCACTTATTCCTAAGCTACAACATCTCCTGAATGCGTTCCGAGCGTCTGGGTTTCCAGTCTATCATACACGTGAAGGTATGGTAACCATGTACAGCCCCCAAATCTGTATGTCCCAGTACTGATCTTTCTAGGTCACCGACCCGATCTCTCAACTCTCTCAAGTAGAGAGGCGTACCGGTCACGAAATAACGCTTCCGGGCTTGGGATTGGGTCCCCGGGTCCATTGGGCCGTCTCTTAATCCGGGGTGAGGTTGGCCACGACACCGTTGATGAACTGTATCCGATTCACGGGGAGCCAGTCATCGATAAGCCTGGTCGTGGGGCATTTGCTCACACTGACTTCGAGCTTCTTCTCCGGAATAAAGGCATCAAGAACCTGGTGATTGCAGGAGTAACTACCGATGTCTGTGTGTCCACTACTATGCGTGAGGCGAACGACCGAGGGTTCGACTGCGTAATCTTAGAAGACGGCACGGCGGCCAGTGAGCTTTCACTTCATGTGAGCACGATTGAATCGGTCAAAATGGAAGGTGGAATCTTTGGAGCGGTAGCCAAAGTGGATGATATAGTGCACGCTGTGGAGAACTTTAAAAATAGCACTGTGAAGAAGTTGGCTCCTCAGATGACAGTTTGACAGTTGGTTTGATTAGGCGTTATGATGTATTTTTGAGCGTTTCCTTTCCGTTTTACAAGCCATGGGGTTTATCGTGCGGATAATATTTTTCATTTGGTCTATGTGTTAGCGACAACTTGGAAGTTCGAGATAAATCTCAGTACCGGTCTAGACTGTTAAAAATCCGACGAATGAACACAGTTCACGAAGTAAGGTAAGAATAAACTCACTGGCAAGTCACACTGGCACGCAACTTTCAACTTTCCAGAAGATTGCCGGCTTTTTTTTTTTTTTTAAACGCGAAGGGGTCCTGGCCAAGTACATTATGCTCTGGTGGAGCCGTCCTTTGGTCTTGCCTATTGATAATATTAAAATTATCGCTGGGTGTCGAGAACTTTTTTTTCCTGAGGCAATAGTCGTTAGTTATACTTTAATAGTAATAAAATAAGTAAAAAGATATCTCGTCCCCGAGCTGGAAAGCCAGCGACCCTCTGATTAAGTGGAAGTTTCCATCACAGTCAGATGCCATATCCAACTAGACCATCGGGGGTTTTGAGACATTTCCATCCTTGAAGATATGGATATATGAATCATACGTAGAGTAAAACCCCAGTATAAGTAATGAATTGAGCTGGCTGCCTAAATTACTTATGTAGTCCGGGATGTCTACACTTGCGTAAGAGTGACTGCGGTCTTTGATGTAAATGCCATGCATAACTGTCTTTTTTGTAAGGACAGTCCTGGAAGGGGTGTTTGTTTGAGGAGACTAACAATTGATAGTAGATTATCTGTGTGACACCGGTATATGGACTTGAACTTTTTCACATATAATTGTAGGGCAAATCACATATAAGTGATTGTACATATAAACATAAATAGAAATAATATAACAACGCAGAAATAGGCCACACAGTTATTTGATGTTGGTACCGAAATGCTGGTTTCTTGCCCCGGGGAGCAAAGGCCACTCAGTAGTATCTTGATAAGAAGAGCTCTTACACTTATTCGGTTAGCATCATCTATTGTATATGGAAAGGAGTGGAGAATATTTACAACACAATTTATCTGCCATGCCGGTAGAATGGCCCACAACGCCGAGCTATATATAACAAAATCGGTCATGCAGTCTTCCACGATATCACCTAGTCCAATCATGCTATAGTACTGGCTGATCTGTTGTGCGCAGGTCTCCTATGTGAGCCTGTGTCCTGCGACTGATCGTCTAATTCCAAGGTCTCAGCCTGCATCAATCGACGCGGCGAAGACTCGGTAGCTTGCCATTTCCTCAGTGGAATGGTCAACAAACTACTAAGGGTCGTTTGAACCCCCTGGTAGATGACCATGGGCAACTGTATCCTACTCTGAGCGGCTTCAGACAGTCCCACAAACATGATTGTCGTTATTGGCACACCCATCGCCGGGGTTTTGGTGGGCACCAAATATGCCACAGCTATCGTGTCCTCGCGGCTGAGCCATAGCCATGAGACTCCGATGGTAATGGCAATCCACACCAGAAACAGTGCTATCAAGATAAAGACAACGAATACCATATTATCCGATTGCACGCCGGAAAATGCATCTGACTCGAATGCGCCATCGTATGTACTCCAGATAACGATTAACAATGCAAAAGAGCTCAATTTGCTTAATTTCCACTCTATGAATACTTTCTTCACTAGACGTGGAAATACGCTGACTATAATTTGCCCGACCAGCTAATCATAGAGAAGTATTAGCATCGGCTTTAAAAATCACATGCTATCAACGGGAATGTAGGACATACCAGTGGGACAAAAACCGAAAGCCCCAGCTGCTTGAAGACATATCGATATGTTTCGGTGAATCCTTCGGTCTCCGGCAGGATATCTGTGTACCAGGCGCCAGTACTGGTATAGAGCTTTAACAAAGCTGTCGTCAGGAATGGACCAAGCAGATTCCCAATGGTCGACTGCGCGATAGTCAAGGCTCCATTTCCGTTGGCTTTTCGGGTCATTATTGTGTTGAAAGAGATGCTTTATGTCATCGATTTCGGATTAGCGATTGTCTTACAGTAGAAAGAAAACCCATCGCCGTGGATTTCTAATTGGGTTGACTTACGCGGTAGGAAGGCACCCCACAATAATGATTCCGATTAATAGTGCCGGATCCATAAAATCCTTGTCGGTTGCACAGGCGCTGACAATACCATAGCTGATAGATGAGGTCAGGAGATAACATTGCGCCTGGGTGAAGATGTGCACCTTCCAGCGGCTCAGATTTTCTATTAGGACCTGTGTAGGAAGTGTGCATCCATTGATGAAGAAAATGACGGAGACTGCTAGATAGTTGACGACGGTTTGCTTCAATTGCTGCTGGGACTTGGGCACCTGCACCTGAGAGGCAATAGCAATCAGGATGCCCATGACAATTAGAAACCATTGGTCAACCACTAAGTCCCACATTTTAAGTGGCCATCTCCTCCGCTGCTTCTTCTCGCTAACGTTGGCTCGGTGTCCGCTCGGCGTCTCTGGGGAAGTGTCTCGGTGTCCAGAAGATTTCAAGGAAAGCTGGTTGTCTTCCACATCTTTTAGCGGGGCACCAACCGGCGTTTGAGAGTGAGAGCAAGGGGGAGGGGAAAGGCTTTCAGCTCTCGGCTTGTACTTACCACTACCTCGGAGTGAGAGACTTGAGGCGCCATCCGGCGTCATTTCAGATTGTCCAGTCATGACCCCCCGTGGCTTGTTGGTGAAATGGGGCTATGATCCACGAAGCAATCATAGGAAAGCAAATATACTGTGATGAGTTACAGAAGAACTCAGTCAGATCGCCAGAAGGAGGGCGATTTGAGCTACTATTATACATCCCCTGGTGTCTCTGAGAGACAGGATAGCATCAAAGCCAGGGGGGACTAGATTGCTGGGTCGATCAGAGTATTCATTGTAGATCACGATGGGTGGAGTAGTCCCACAAAGCCAGCCCAAGACAACATGCTGGTACTTTCCGGTACTTCCAGATTACATGTAATCAGTGTTATGACGTCTCATTGTGGCTTTTTTCAGGTTTCTCATGCATGTGGTATGCAGAATGCTTAGATTGAGTTGTTGCACATCTTGAGGTGAAGTGTAGTAGATTCACTGTAGCTATCAAAGAGCTGATACACAGGGCAGTATAGATCATTTGAGATTGATATCCCTTCCGGGCATAGAGGACGCGTTGCCAGCAATGTAGGGAGAATGCTTGTACGTATGTATGTAGCATCCTATTGCCGCTAGTCAGTCCACTACTGCAGGGTCCAGCACCAAATGGGGCAGGGTTTTATGCTGGAGCACATGATTATTAGGAATTACTGTCGAGTCTGTGCCAGTACATGTGAGCTTAAAAAAAGAAAATAATCTCTGGAAAGAAATAGGAGTCACGCAAGGGGGGAAAACAACATCAATCAAGAAACCATATGGAGATAACTAGTATCTTATCGCCACGTGACTCGCATTCCATTATCTACTCCCCGTACATCATCATGGTTTCCCTGAACCAATACTCCCTCGAAGTTGACAATTACAAATGTCCTACTACTTCACCATCCTCTCCTCCACGGATGTCCCTTTGTTCAACATCGCCTTCGGCACCTCCAAAGGTGGTGGCGATGGAATTGCCCGCTTCCGCTTTCCGGATACCGCACAATATATGAACCAATTCATTATCCATTCAAGTCTGGACATTGTTGAGGAAGCCCAGTGGATGAATGGGAACCTGTTTGTCTCCCCTTTGCGTTTCTGACGTGCTTGATTTGATACAGGCTGCATACTAAAAACATAAAATATGAAGGTATCTAAAACACATCGACACCTATCCCCCTGCCTCAGCCTACATCTCCGCCTTCCTCGCTCCCTCCGGCGCCCGCTTTCTCCTCTTACATCAACCCCCTCAACTCCCCTCCACCTCCTCTACCGGAAGCGGATCTTCTTCCATACTAGGAGCAAGTTTCTCGGCCTCTGCTCTAGGAGGTGGTAGTTCCAGCCGCGCGTCATCCAGTTCAATCGGGGCGAACCCGACCTCCCCGCAGACCGAGGAGGCCGTGCGCCAATTCATGAACGAGGTTTACGAAAATTATGTCAAGACGGTGATGAGCCCATTCTACAGACAAGGAATGGAGATTAAGAGTCCCGTCTTCAGGTCGAGGGTTACGGCTGCGGGAAGAAAATGGCTGTGACCTCTCCGCTTCTTTTCTTCTCTTTTTTCCCGCTTTCTTAATACCACTTTCCTGCTTATACCTGTTTGTTCTTTGAGCATATTTTCCTCGTGTATATTTTCTCAGGAGTCAATGGTTAGATTCTACTTAAAAATTCCAACAGAAGGGCCCCCAATCCGATAGCTATTCGATTCTGCCTTATGTACGCCTGGTGGGCGTCAGCCACGGAATTATAGATCTATTTACATGTGATTGTGCTTTGGCGGAAGTCCAACACTCATTTCGTGGTTATCTAAAGTTATCTGCCGGGCCGATGAATGCACAGTGATCGGTTCTAGGGGGGTGAACATAAAGTTTAGGCATGGATGTTTAGTGAGATCTTAGCGCTTTCTCTCACACTATATATAACCAGCTGCGCCCCATGCCGCAAATCTGACCGAGGCCAACGGTCTACCGTCATCCATGATTTTCGTCTAAGGTTGAGTTAGTGGACTGGGAATCTAACAGATCTATCTGTTATATAACTGCCAGAACCGAATGCTCAAAAAAAGCATCCAGCAGTTGGATTATACTCGTGCCAGAAATTGGTCGTAGAGGGTACCGTGTCAACTAGCCCGCTAAAGAGGGATCGGTGTGCATGTAAAAATACTAGCTACTACAGGTACTTGAACTGTAGAAATATACCGATTTGGGTCGGCTCACATGTCTAATTCTCCAATTAGATTCGGATTTCAAAACGTGGATACTGTCTTTAGGAGATAGGATGTTCAATATCGCCAGGGCCCGATATTCCACAAGACTAAAAGGTCACATAATCCTATCCTTTATGAAATGTCTGTATTGATAATTATTGGTTAATTATACAGCAAAAGCTCTATGTAAGCAAGTCCGATATAAGCAATTAAAAAGGTGTCTGAGACTTGGAATGAAGTCCCATACGGAGTACAAAATTCCTTATAACGGGACATTTGTAGTAGGCCCAGCCAACCAATTATAATATTCGCTGGGTTGAAAAAAAGATCAGGTGTAAATCTCACGGGAATTCTAACTTAGTCTAGAACTGGAAGCTTAGTACCTATTACCTAGCATTGACGAAAATATATATATGTGATTTCGATCCGGCTCGCCTATAGTGCGAATGGCTTCGTTGAACGAGGTCGGCCGTCGATTGATTTCGAGGATCCACATAGATAGAATTGCACTACTGTGTAAGACTTGCGTACCCCTGAGGTTGCAAAGCCTTCGGACATAAGAACCGTACATTTCGCCTGAATCACATATAATTACAGTCTTACCTTCACTCTTATGCCGAAGAATTATACTAAACAGTAAAATACTATATAAGTATCAAAGATTTGGTAACGATCCTGCAAGGTGACAGTACAGTATACCATGCCCCAAGTGTATGGACAACTCGGTGGCCGAACGGCAACGTCGGAGTCTATATCCGCGGGCTTTTAAGTGACGTATAATTGCCCTGCCTGGAAATTGTATACTGAAAATGCTAGGGGCCTTTGGCTATAAATTCACTCTGTTGATAGTGGAAAAAATCAAGAATTAGTCTTATATTCAACATCTACTGCCTGACGTTTTGCCTATGTATCCTTACCTCGTTGAGAGGTCTTCTACCCTGACTAGTAGATATTCCTCTGACAATAATAGTATCTCCTTATACTATATCTATATCCTAGTAGGATTTGTATAGTGATCTGGGTATAAGCAACCCATAGACATAATCGGTAGCCAAACAACTTACCTGCCCACAAACACCATCGATACTCCCTAAACTCCAAACAAGAACTATACGATAAGCCACACCGATAAGATAATCCTATCACCACGTGACAGCCATCATCCAGAATCAGGTCCAGCCCCGAAGCAACCCCGAACACGGACCCAACATCCAGCACTCAGAACAAAACCTCAAACTCCAAAATGCCACCCCCAACATTCTCCTACGGCCTCAACCTCGCAAACAAAAAACAACCAAACGCGCGCCCAGGCGCACCGGGGGCCCTCGGGCAAAAGCGCAAGAAAACAATCTTTGACTCAGACTCAGACACGGAAAGCAAAGACACCGGAAGCGGGGAAGTCGAGATCTCCACAATCGGCGGACTAGAAGAGACGAAAGCCGCCTCGTCCTCGTCTGTGAAGGTGTCGACGACGGAACCTCCCGCGAAGCGCAGAGTTCCGTTCGGGGGAGCGGTGACGGGGAAACTGAACGTCAAACCGCTGAGCAAGAATTCTATTTTCGCGGACGATGACGACGAGGACGAGACTACGGAGAAGCAGACGGGGGATAGTGGGGTTTCGTTTGGGTTGAATACGAAGAAGGGTGGTGGTGGTGGTTCTGCGGCGGGGAATAAGGATTATGTGAATTTGGCTGCGATGCATAGTAGTAAGAAGCATGCGCAGGAGGCGGAGGAGCTTGATCCTTCAATTTATTCTTACGACGCGGTTTACGAGAGTTTGCATGCGAAGCCTGGGAAGGGGAAAGCGGCGGCGGAGAATAAAAGTGAGGGGCCGCGGTATATGGGGTCTTTGTTGCGGAGTGCGGAGGTTCGCAAGCGCGATCAGCTTCGCGCGCGGGATCGGATGCTGGCTAAGGAGCGGGAGGCTGAGGGCGATGAGTTTGCTGATAAGGAGAAGTTTGTGACGTCTGCGTATAAGAAGCAACAGGAGGAACTGCGGAGGATTGAAGAGGAGGAGGCGGAGCGGGAGAGGCAGGAGGAAGAACGACGGAAACAGAATGGAGGTACCGGTATGGTTGATTTCTACAGGGACATGCTATCTCGGGGCGAACAACAGCATGAAGCTGTTATGAAGGCTACGGAAGAGGCTGCACGGCGGGTGCAAGCTGGAGAAGCCCCGGAAGAAACAGAGGAGTCCAAGGAGAAGACAGAGGCGCAGAAGGCCGAGGAGCTCAATGCGCGGGGTGCCCATATTGCCGTCAACGACGAAGGACAGGTCGTCGACAAGCGGCAGTTGCTGTCTGCTGGTCTCAATGCCGCCCCGAAACCCAAGCAACAGCCCTCTGCGGCCACGGCTGCCGCTGGATCGCGTGCTTTTGCGCCAAAGTCCCGGTTCCAATCAGAGCAACAGAACGCTCGGGCTGGCCAGCGCGCTCGTCAAACAGAGATGATTGCTTCGCAACTGGAAGAGAAAGCGCGAGAGGAAGAAGCGGCCGAGGCAGCACGGCAGAAAGAAATCGCAGAGCGCAGCCGCAGTCGCAAGACCGAGGGAGATGTCTCGAGCGCAAAGGAGCGATACCTGGCGAGAAAAAGGGAACGAGAAGCCGCCGCGAAGGCAAAGGGTGCCTAATCCTTCTCCCTTGGCTTTTACTGTATACTATTTTAATTACTTGGGAGTCACAGGGATTATGGGTGCATAAATGAGGCGTTGGACATGGTATTGTATATGCGTATTATAGATGTATGATAAATGCGAAAATCAGCATTCCCCTAGGGCTACAATTCGTGAAACCTATTCCACTTTCAGCTGTGCGGTAGACATAGACTGGAATGTAGTAGATAGCTGATATTCACTGAAGGACTGGTATTTAACATGCAGGCAAATTCAACCCAGCAATGACCTGTATTCCTTCCTAGTACAATTCACAGTTCAAGAATGAATTCTCCAGCTATCCAAAAAGACTATAGATGATCTAGTCTAACTTACCCTTCGACATCTTTCTAATCTACAGGTTTAGAGACTAGTACAGAGTAATAGAGACACTCAAATACAAAGTCCAGTTCCATCTACTCCTAGTTTTAAGGGAATATGTACGACACTATCAAACCTAGCAGTAACTTCTCTTATATAGTAGTAGCAAGTAACCATTTTACAAAGAATGAATGACTCGATGTAAGATTTACCCAGCACATGACCCCGAGATCTGTGTCACCTGAAACCATGTCAGATTCTCCCCCCTCTCGCATAGTGTATTCAGTACCCTACACCGCAGTACTACTGATTTCTAGCTACATATGGTATCCTCAACAAGGGGACACGCTCATCCTACGGCTCATCAAACAAGCCTAGTGATATCATAAATCTACCAGACAGTTCCACTGCGTTACCCTAGTTTGAACAACACACTCACGAGGCCGTGATTTACACAGAGGCTTTGATTTATCATTTCCTATCTACATTCTACAATACCCCTAGAAAAGGAATGCTACCCTCATTGCAGCAAGGGCGAGTTGAGTCTCCGTTCAGCAACACTTTAAATTAAGTGAATAGGTAAAGACATATCTCATAAAACCCAAAATCAGAATCATCACTCGTTGCGCATTCATGAAAAAGGCTTAACTCCTAGATGCTTTATCGCTTTGGCTTCCCTTTTTGTCTATGGAGATGCGTGGTGTTTATAGTAACTCAAACTCAAGCGCCAAGGTATACCAAATAAACGCCTAGTGAATCATGACAATTATGCAGTCAGGGCAAAGCTGAGGCCCATTATACCCATTCCCGCGATGGCAAAGCCGATTGACATCCCCCGGTTGTGCGTCAGTCCCAAGCCCTCGCTGAACAACTGCAGGGCCACGGAGGTCATGACCCCTGCCGTAGCGGCAAACATGCCTCCGTAGACGGCCCAGGACGAGTCAGCATCGTCCCCGGGGCTACCGGTTCGTCCAGCGCCCCAGATCCAAAGGACTGCGAGACCTGCACCGGCCGGTTGGCTGACACCGCCCAGAAGGCTGGACCAGAAAATCGCTTTGCCGCGTGACTGAAGGGCTAGATAAAGAGGCAGTGCCATGGCAAAGCCTTCGCTGATATTGTGGATGAAAAGGGCAAGAAAAACGGTCAGACCAAGTTTTGGGCTAGCATGGTTGGTAGCATAGGTGATGAAGCCCTCGGGCAATTTGTGAAGAGCGATCGCTATCGAGGTCTGCAGACCGATCGACAAGAAGGCATTTTGCGGTACATGGTGGTGATGCTGGCTTCCAGGCACTTGCGTTTTGGACGTGCCATCCGCATCTCCCGCAGACGAGGTCAAGTATTCAGATATTTCATTACGAGGGGTCGAGGAAGATGAGTCCCCCAGTTTGTGATGTGTGTGGTTGGAGACCGATAAGTCTTCTTCTGGAACATCCACCCGTTCAATGTCCACACTCACGGGGATGGTGTGGACACCAGTATCATCCGCGACAGAGACCTCAGGGGCAATTAGAGTCTTCGAGCATTCGGCACCACATGTCTGCGAAAAGCCATAACAGGGGCCGTCCTTATCACACTGCGTTTTGACGCCCACCATACGACTTAAGCGCCGTCCCAAACGTACGCGCCAAGTTCCGGCAGGGAAAACGGCAGAGTGGGAATGTGCCTCAGATCCCGCATGTGGTGCCGCGGGACTGGATTTGCTCGCCCGCGCCAGCAAAGGTGTCCGCTCGGTCCAGCCATGATGATCTTCTGAGTGATGTGCATGATGGTGACCGTGGCCGCGTTCCGGGTCGGCAGAGTTTGCATCCGGCTCATGACTATGAGCACAGCCGACGACGTGGGAGGGAATATAACGATGAAGAAGCGCAGACAGGAACCGAATGACAATGACGCCGGCCAAAAAGAGACCGATCAGGGAGTAGGCGGCGGCAGCGGGAGACCATCCAGCACGGGTGAGGTACTCTTTAGAGGTCGGCAGCATGCTATAGAGAGAAGTAAAGAGCTAGCCAGGTTAGCAATGGCCGAACAGAAAAAAACAAACAAGAAAAAAACAGAACAACAGAAAAGAAGAAAAATTACCATAACCCCAGCACTAAGACACAACGAAGCCGAAAGAAAGGCATTATTATTCACGATCTGGAAACCTTTTCCTCTGGAGAAATGGCGGAGTAGAACGTCAACACATATGACAGCGGACCCCAAGATACAAGCTAGAAACCGGTCAGCGTGAATCCTCAAATGATCGAACAAAAAAAAAAAAAAAAAAAAAAAAAAAGAAACAAAACAAAACAAAATAAAGTAAAAAGACAATCTACCCACCCACGCCAGAGACACCGCTCATAATCCAACCCCGAACATCATTACTGGCAGCCATGGTGATTAAATCAATGTGGAGAATCGGGGGGAAGACGAAGGGCGGAGCGGAGGATGGAATTAAAAGGGCAAGAGATTAAATTCGAGGACCTTGCGGGCGGGTGATGTCACGGGGTCCTTTCCCTCAAGTTCGCCTCTTCCGCATACATTTAAAGCTTAGCAGGTTTATATTAAAATCCTATATTTAGTTCCTGATCATATCATATCTGCAGATAATATAGCCAAGCTTTTTTTTTCTAGATTTCGAGAATGCTATCGCGGATGCTCCCGTGTACGTTGACTTGGTTGGTCTAGATCTGTGGATTGACGGTTGATATTGTGTGTTATGGAGGGAGCGGCTGTATAGGCAAGCTGAAGTGGATGCTTCTATGAAAGTTTGTACTAATTCTATAGAGGATCTCTAGCTGTTCGAATGCCGCATCATTGGAGAAAAGACACTGAACTGCCGTGGTTAGTCTGAGAACTATTTGTTATTGCCTTATTCTCATTGGTGGTCTGGATGCGGAGCTAGCAATTTAAATGGAGATTGAGCTAAGATAACTAAGCATTGTTTTATCAGATCAGTTGGACTAGTAAGCACAACGAGCAGGGAGTGTCCATATAGTGACAGTCGCAGGACACAGTCGTACGATAAAGAAAATAGTGTTCCCTAATCATTACCAGTTTCCCTTCATACGTCATCACAGCTCCTATACAATTCACAATCATGATCCCTGACAAAGACAAAAAACTAGACATAACGACATGGACCCCATCGTCAACGCAGACAAGCATCAGATCAATTCCAGCAATCATCCGAGGCCACAACCTGTGAGTCGCATAGTGACCCACCTGACAAGCCATTTAAAATATGCGGGATCCCAGCGAGATCAACCTTAGATGCATATATGACGAGAAGAGCATATGTGACAGTCTCTGTAAGTAATACAGATCACCGAGTTGAAGCAACGGCGATGGGCGCAAGCATTCGCACCGGCTGTCGAGTCGAGGCCATCATCCGTGCCCATTTGATCTTCTCCCTCCAGTTGATTCTGTGCAATCATGGTGTCCGCTTCGGCGAAGGACTTATCCAATTCTGGACACAGTGAGTCAGCGGCCACAGCCACCGGGATGCCGTTCATGTCTTTGAGATAGTAACCGCCGTCTTCATCGTGAAGGACCGTTTCTGGGTGGTCGCGCGCCGCTTGATTCATTTGCTCGCGTGTCTCGCACACCACAAGCCCTTCAGGGACGGGCTTGCTGTATCTAGTAAAGGACATAGCTGCGGAGCTTGTGCAAGCGAGGAGGAACAGAAGGGCGACTCTCCCTAGGATTGATTTCAAAGTCATGGCTCAGATATTCCAGGTAAGATGTGTGATCTGAATGATGAAGTTGCGAGCTTCTTCTTCAGC
Organism: Aspergillus flavus; assembly: GCF_009017415.1. Taxonomy (NCBI): domain Eukaryota; kingdom Fungi; phylum Ascomycota; class Eurotiomycetes; order Eurotiales; family Aspergillaceae; genus Aspergillus; species Aspergillus flavus. The sequence goes on along the minus strand of NC_092404.1, from coordinate 2,179,406 downwards.
GAGGACGAGCACCCATTTTTATACCTGCGCTGCGAGGTATTGTAGGCGGGGAATGATTCTTCCTGTGTACCATGGGCAAAGGCAAGAAAATGCAGTATTGAGTGGTGATTCGCCTCTTCTCTGATGATGCGCATGTGATTGATATACTTGTGTTCCCTAAACTCGAGAAGACACTGCGTGGTAGCATTTCTTAAGTCCCGAAAAGGCTGAATTGACTTCAAACGGAGCGGTTTTCCGGACTCTTCCTCACGTCAGACACTCCGGCTGGTTGCACCTCGTGTATGTGAGATGGTATGTTCACTGCTGTGCGACATATGCCGTAGTGTCATCCTCTAGAGCGAGGAGTTCAGTGGCATCTGCCTGCGTGTCATGTATGCAAACTATGTTACCACAGCACACCATCTCACTCACGCCATGCTGCTCCAGCCATTGAAGTAACATTCCTGACGCTGTCAGATTCAAGTACTGACACTCAGCAGGTAGCTCTCTGGTGTCGAATGAAGACTGAAGAAGGATAGGCATAGTACTTTCCTATCCCAAGAGATATTTGTGTATCACGTAAGCCGGAGAATAAATGCATAGTTATGCAGTTGGATCGGCCCTAAAGCGATCATTAACTATCGAGGGGATATTCCAACCATGCAAAGTAGAGAGAAAGGATGAAGTGTGTGCCATAACGTCATTCGACCCCAAAGTTTGTTTGCTAGGACTGATCCGGATGGAGGACTCTATTCTCTCAGTGGTGCTTCGAGGATTTCGGCTCCTCGTATCGCCGCAATGGCTTATACCCCTTGCTGTGGTTCATGCACGGAGTCAGAACATCCCAGATTGAGTTATCGGCTGAACTGCGGTGTGAACATCTGAGCCAATATAATCATCGGCCAAGCCAGTAAAAAGACAACTAAGAGAAAGTTAGTTGGAGTTCTGACTCGGATGTTTATCGGAGGAACACTACCCCAGACATGTACTATTGAACTTGGAATACAAACGCGCGTGAGCCTGCATAGGAATATAGAATTAAACTTTAATGGATGGTGCAACAGCCTCGTCCAGTGGTAGGCTTGTTGCTTGGATTCCTGAGGGTTGATAAGCGTGAGCGTCTTTCTGTGTTTCAACGATGTCGAGCGATGCTCTTTTGACTTAATATGGTGAAATCAATCGAAGGGGTCCAGATGAGAAGGGGAGAGAATGGAAAAAAGAGAGAGAGAGAGAGAGAGAGAGAAAGGAAAGAAAAGGACGGAAGAATAGGAAAGATTAAATAGACGACCGCATTTGGACGACATGCAGAACAGTGACTACAGTAGGAACCAATTGCTACTGGGTCAAACAGACTATGAGTAAATAGTACCCACTGAACACCAAACGCTTGAGTGCAAAGCAAAGAAATATTGAACGCTACCCAGGAAAAGCAGTTATGCGTATACCCTCATAACCATACCCAGCCCCGGTCTCGTAATAATGCATTAACAAAACCCATCACACTGGCACCGTACACTCCATGACCCGAAAACCAGACTCCAGAAGTCGCCAGAAGGACCCCAATGCCATGGATACTAAGTCGAAACAAAGAAAAAAAGAGCACATCTCCTTCTCGAAGGTTGTCAGTTTATACGGATCTCGTATAGCCAGCCAGCCGATACTTACACCCCTTGTCAGGCGAGTGCTGTTCCAAGGACTCCAGCTCGGCTAACCGACTTTCCAAGTATGCGCATTCTTCCGTGAGACTCTTGATAAGATCTGACTGCAGCATATGTGCACTGTTTCCTTCCTCGGTGAATTCGCACTGCGAAGGTGTTCCCCGGAGACAGCAGGGTGTACATGGCTTGAGGTGATCGCACTGGACAAGCACACTAGTCAGCTATGTCTCTGAAGTTACGTAAGAAGGTAACCTTGGGGTTCTTCATGAAGCGAACAAGACCGCGTAGGGACTATCAGGGTACTTGCCTTGACTCTCCGCTTGTGACAGGGAAGACAAGCGTAGATGGGCCGTCTCTTCTTTTCCGTTCGAGGAGCCCCCGAAGAGGTTGGAGATTCTGTACCGTCGGTCATATTGACTTGCAATTGCACTGCACTGAGAAAAACACTGGGCTGTCCGGCTGTAGCCTCATAGTACTAAGCAAAACTAGAGGAGAAGAGACAGGACTCGGTCCATTGCGAGACAAGGGCTGTAGTCAAAGAAAGAGCAAAGCAAGATCAAAACAACCTCGCACCGGTTAACGGTATATAACCCTACACCACCCCCCGCAGCGCACGAGCCCACGAACCATAGAATGAAAATACAGATATGTTGAGTGATAACTCAATTAGGCATCTATCATCATACCATTGCCATTCTGGGTAGCTTCTGCTTGAGTGGAGTATCTCAAAATCCGGGTATCATGCAGACACCATCGAATTAAGGCTAGATGCATGCAACCAAAAACAATAAATTGATATACTATAATATGCCAAGTGGTTGGATCCGATTAACTCCTAACCATGTGGCAGATTGCTCAGAGTTTGATTTTATCTGAATTTATTATATCATTTTATCTTATTTTTTTTCACATGTAACCATGCATGACCTCCAATCGGCGTGCCCAGAGATGGGACAAAAGTGGGCAATCTCGACGTGTGCATAGTGTCCTGTGTATCGAGTGGGCAATGGATCTAGACTACCAGATAGGCACTACCATTAATTTCTTTCAGCCCTGAGGGCTGAACATTCAAGGGATTGCTGGTAACGAATGAGACGGGTGGACGACATCTCCACCAAGATCGAACTGTGGCTTTCCAACGGTTTCTGTGGCCCAGCAATAGTTTGCCACCGGATCTACAGTCCTCTTCTGGCTACATAACCGACGGATCCAGCCCTTTAGAGAAGGTCCACTGTGGCGGTGCCGGGGGCGATCAAGTTCCCAATCCAGAGGAAGCTTCACGCCCTCGGCAACAAATCTATTGTGGCTGGTTGGGGAATGTCTCTAGTGTGGATGTCCTTCACGCACGGTGAGCATGTTATTGTCTCATACGTAGTTCCCCCCTGCTGGAGCCTAGGACCCGTAGCAAATTTCCTGCACCTTCCTATGTGGGGAAGACTATACCAGGAATTCTCTCCGGACTAGTAAAGTACTCGATGGGGCCATACATGCAGGAACTGAACTTTGGATGATATTTCAGTTTCGGTTAGAATTCAGTAGTATTCCTATGTGGGACCGACATGTGAACGAGTGACAAGCCGGAAGGAGGGATCGTCAGATAGAATCAAGTCAAGAGGCATCATGGAATTGAGGCAGACTACGTTTTTCATCTGGTTCTGTAGGGATCATTTCATTCATTCTCGCTCTCAAAAGCATGTATGCAAACTATTGTACAGATGATCATGGTCACGTTATTACTCTTCAAATCCCTGGGAGGCCTTTTGCTTGATATCTTGGTCCGTCAGTCAAGGATAGAGAACCGATACTTTTGGTAGAAATAATGGGACAATTTCTGAGGAAACTGTCCCTCAATGCTGTCAGCAGAGAAAACGACACCGACCAGTTTCAATGCAAACCTGACCAGGCAGGTTAAAGCGAATGGAAAGTTTTGCACGCAGAATCTCATACTGCGGCAGATGTTGCAGGCATATTGATAACGCCAAGTTAGGGACGCTCCGGTAGGGACTGCGAGGTAAAAGGCCCAGTATGAGATCGTTGCCGCACACACGTCAACATTAGGGTAAACCAGGTCCCGTGGTCGATGGGCTCCCGAAGCGGAATCGTGCATCTCGAATACCGGGAAATCGTCCATGACGGTGAAAAGCGCCTCGGTAGGTTCGGGAAGGGCGTCAAACGGTTGCGATTTTTTCCACTCTTGTAGGCGATGAACTATTTGCGTGGCTTGATCCTCGGCATTGTACTCATATTCATCCAGCGAGGTACACGGGGAAGCAGACTCCGAGCCTGGCGATGTGCATCCCATTTGTCTCCAAAGCCCGGGAATATCCGCGGCAATGTCTAGTAGACTGTGTAAGTTGCTTCGTGGGCTCGCTTCGGTCCAGGGGATAGTTTTCCAGTCGTCGCTAGCCAGGAATGTTCGTCCGTTTGAGATTGCGGAGAGGATCTATTTACGATATTAGTTCACAGAAGCTCACTTTGTTTTCATTGCTCGTGATCATCAGTGAGATGTACCCATGACAGGCGCAAATCTGCATAGATAGAGTGGCCCATGCCTTTGCAATGGTTTGATGGAGTCCGTAGACAAAGCAAATCGAGGCCTCCTTGTTGATGCTTTACCAGAGCGTCCTTAGAGCCTCCTTCGTACATCTGGCCATTGCATTAGTGGAATTGTGAGAAACTGGAACTTATCGGACAAAAAATCACCTCAATCATTCCGAAGAGAGTTATCGCCACGAAAACATCGTCGCGTAAGCGTCTCTCAGCATCACATATCGCCGCCCCTGCTAATCGTAAAGCACATGTGTATCGAACGAGACCGGCATGGGTGGACTTTGGATCGCATGACATTTTGCCCATCAGAACAAAGGATGTGGCTTCGATGGCCGCACAAAGTAGAGGGGAGCTGGAGCGCATATGGATCGCTTGCTCTAGCCATATGGGCACCGTGCGCTTGCCGTCGACATCGACACTGAACACTTCTACTAGAGATTGGATGGAACGTTCCGTATGGGTGGATCGCGCAGGGAGACTACTGTTGGTTTGCACGTAGGGTTGCGATTGCTCTATACAGAATTTCTCATCTTCTGAGGGAGTCAGCATGGCTGAAATAAGTTGAAAGTGTCAGGAGCACGCCGCCACATACCATCGAATTCCTGTTTCGGCTGCACAGCCTCTCGGCATAGGGATTTACTTGGACTTCCTCGATGGGTGGTATTTCGCGACCGTGCTTGCTTGCCTCGTTGTCTGGGATGGTCCGATTGTTGTGGCGTGAGGTAAACAGGAATCTTCTTATCTGAAGCCGAGAGGAGGGTGACGATCCGCTGCTCGAGGAAATTACGCCGTTGTTGTAGGCGCCGCAAAAGATGTGCCTGCTCAATGAACCACCTATCTTCTAGAGTGACCGTGTATTCGCATTTCGCTTGTCGTCCTCGTACGCAGCAGGCACTGCATGGCCTGACATGGTTGCACTATACCACCCACTATCAGCACCAAACAGAGTGGGTGCGCCAATCCACAGCAGAGTGAATTTAAGGTACCTTAATTTTCTGAAAATGACAGGGTATACATGAGAGCACGGCTCTTTGTTTTTTGTTCCGCCGGGGAGCTTCTGAAGCTGTACTGTCCATAATGCCCGACAATTCTTGTTTGATGCACCGCGGGATTTGGGAGGGGTTTGGTCGTCTCAAAAAGGAAAGAAGAACGAAGGTAAAAAAACAGTATCTTTTGAAAGGGGGAGAAAGGCAGTACGTAGCAGAAAATGCCGGTATAGGCGTTTAGCCAGTCGCAACCTGTCTCAAGAAGAATTAAAGAACAACCTAGCTTAGTTTTGGTCATGTCGTTATTTGTCAGCCCACTTGACAAGCATCTAAAAAGTCCTTGGGTGGGACAGGTTACAGCACTATATTTTAGTACTACGTGTGTCTTGTGTAGTCGAGGGGACGGGTCAAAGGTGCAGATCCAAGAACCATGTCATTAGGGCTTTAGGGGAAATAGTACTGGGTAGCGTAAGCCAGGGTAACTTCTCCGTGATCTGCAACATTGTAACCAATATCCGTATCTCCTCAGTAGTCTATCTTGCTGTAGGCCAAGACCTTGTATGCCGGGAGACTGCGCCACATCTGATGATAGGAACCGAACACTCGGCCGGAATGCTGTGGCTACTTGTCATCATAGTAGTATCAAGGTACGGTACGAGGTGGATTAGGGCTACTGGGCTGGGACCACTCTTGCTACTACAGAGTTGAGTTCGGCAAGGAGGGACAGAAGGAGGAGGTGGAGGAGGAGGTGGAGGAGGAGGAGGAGGAGGAGGAGGAGGATTTGTGGACATTGGATACGGAGTGATCGGAATCTCAACACGGAATGTAAGTACTTCGTATGTCTGTGCTGTGCTTCTACCCAGTACACGTCCCGCGCATATCTTGCGTCCATCAGATCTCAAATTCTCAATGTCAGGGAAGCGAGTTTAGATTTCTCGGTACGGTTGTTGGAGACCCAAAACCTTTCAAGCTAGGGCTTTGGGATCCACCGGGTGGCAAACCATTCGGATTCCTCAGGCACGTCTAGATAGTTACTAGTTAAGGTCCTCCTTGTTTAGTATGGTTATGCAATCGTTTTGTTCATGATTTGTATTTTTATTTTTATTGGATTTGATTCTATCAATTCTGTTTTATTTTACTCTCATTTTTATTTATTTATTTATTTGTCTATTAAATTTTTTTCTTTCCACCCCCCCGGTCCCCCCCTTTTTTTTCCCACCATCGGTTAGGGTGGAGGTTTGTTTTGAAGGATCTGTGAGGTTTTCTGACCTGCCGATCGACGGGGATTAATTTAATTAATGGTTGCCTGCCTTTTGGTTGGAATGCGACTCCAGGAAAGTCAAGTGACTTTCCCTGCTGAAAGGAGTGGATCTTCTTTCTCCAGTACGGAACTATTATCCAGCATCCCAGATCTTAATACCTTCTTTAAGATCTAGTACAGAGGACCTTTGGGACTTGTGTTCGGAGTAGCCGTAGAAGAGAGACAGAGACAGACAGACAGAGAGAGATAGAGAGAGAGATAGAGAGAGAGATAGAGAGAGAGATAGAGAGAGAGATAAGAGAGAGAGAGAGAAAGAAAGAGGAAAGACTCAACTCTCCAACGGACTCTCCATGAAAGCACAAGCTGAACCAAGTATACTGCTACCTTGAAGGAGGCGACTCGAACCATGTCAAAAGAGATGCGCTTATTGCGGATGACCAAAGGCTTGCCCCTCCGCTTGGACTACTCTACATCAGTTAGTACTTACTGTACTCTACGAAAAAAGCAAAGTAGACCTCAATATCTGTACACCGCTGGAGCTATCTACCAATTAAGACCTTGGACGGCTCGATCCTATAAACCTGCCTCGGTAGCGTAGGTAAATGACAAATCCTTGGAGCAGTGACTAGATAGACCAGTTCATCAACCAGTGTGACACTATTCTCCGTGGGGATTAGCGGCTAATTGCAGATTTTTTGAATTCTGTCCGTGAAAACGGTCACTTGAATCAGTTAGCAGTTGGAGAACCGGTGCAGGGAAAGGAGAGTGTGCCAGATCGTCTGCAGCCGACGAATTGGGAAGTGCGGCGTCATATAGTCTGTACCCGATGCATATGGTGACAGACAGACGTCTCCATCAGAGAGTCAGTCAGGCCTAGATCCGAAGACCGTGAGGCTATACCCATCATGGCTGTGGGGTACGAGCTGGCGTAAGACTTGAGCATTCTCGATATCCTCCGACGGGAAGGTGGAATGTGGCTGAGCATTCAGGAAAATGCAGATCTGGTCGACAAATTCTCCGGGGGGCGGTGGTCAACTGGACAAGTAGACATTCTGATCCATCAGAAATGCGATCTATCGTTTGACAGTGTTATTGGTTCTTTATGCAATAAAGCTTTGACTTACCCCGTCTTTTACTTTCGATAGTTCGTTTCTGATTTTCCGATCGGGTTGTAAAGAGATTTCCGTATCTATGTAGGAACCTATTTCCGGCTATTTACGGGGATAAGGAGGCTGCTCGTTGACATCCCCAGGAACAGTTGTTTCCCCCCTCCCTGATATCGATGAGTTCACAAGAGTAGATCTCAAGTCGACAGCCTTGTACAGTAAAACCCCGTTATAAGCAACTAATTCAGCAAGCCCTTCAAATTGCTTATAGCGGGGTTTTACTGTACTCCTGTTGAGTCTTCTCGACTGAGAGAATGCCTTAGTACTATCCTTTCGATCAGCTGCAGGGCTCACCTGCCGTGGTCATCGGATCATCCAGTGTAGTACACAGAAAGAGAGGAATGCGTCTTCCGTTAGATATTTATGCTTTGTTCATACTTGTAGAGATCGTAAAGATATTTTGACAATCAGTTTGTCCTGTATGTTCTATGTGTGGTACCTGAGGCACTGTGCCTGGATCATCATCTGATCTCCGCCATCTGATTGGCCATCCACTTTAGCTTCAATTTTGGCTCTCTTCAGCAGTTTTTGTTTATTCCCCGGACTTTCATCATTTTCAACCCCGTCCGCGTCTTGCCGCCTTTGTTTCCCCTTGTTCCTCCCCTCCTTTAATCCTCTCAGCGGCATGTCCAAGGCAACTTTCGCCGCAATCGCCGCGGCTAGCGCAGCCACCGGAGCTGGTCTTACAGCGCTGCTCTATTCCTCTTCCTCCCCTCGGCCCCAACAGCAACAACAACAACAGCAGCAGCAGCAGCAGAAGCTACCTCCATCAGCACCAGTTACCTCGACCACTCCTGTCCCGACCCACCCGACAGCCCCGTCACTCGCCGCCAAATCCCTCGCCGGACCAGTCGACCCGTCCGGTATCTACCAGTATGGCTTCCCCGGCCCCGTCGCTGATACCCTGCTCTCAGCTCCTCTGGCCGGCGCATACGACCGTCGCACGCGCAATCCCGCCTGGGTAGCCGAGCACATCACACCGGCTTCGCTAGCGATGAAGAACGCAGACCGCAAACACAGCACCTTCTACGAAGACACCACCATCCCCGCCGCCTTCCGCGCCAAACTGAACGATTACTTCCGCTCCGGCTACGATCGCGGCCACCAGGTGCCTGCGGCCGATGCAAAATGGTCTCAGGAAGCTATGGACGCTACTTTTGCCTTGACAAACATGTGCCCCCAAGTGGGTGAGGGATTCAACCGGGACTACTGGGCGCATTTCGAGGAGTTCTGCCGCGGCCTGGCCAAGAAGTATCCTTCCGTTCGTGTTGTGACCGGTCCCCTGTATCTCCCTCAACGTGATGCGGATGGCAAATGGCGTGTGTCGTACGAGGTGATTGGCAACCCGCCTAATGTTGCTGTGCCCACACACTTCTATAAGGTTATTTACGCCGAGGAGGGCCCCGCTTCTCCTACGGGAAAGGTTGCCTTGGGTGCTTTTGTCTTGCCCAATGCTCGCATTCCGAACGACAAGAGGCTGACGGAGTTTGAGGTGCCGGTTGAGGTGGTCGAGCGCGCGAGCGGCCTGGAGTTTGTTTCCAAGTTGGAGACGAACCGTCGCAAGCGTCTCTGCCAGGAAATCAAGTGCGATGTTGTCGTGCGCGAGTTTAACAACTCTGCCAAGCGGAATTAGAGTGGCTATGGACGGAGTCCCTTGAGGGATTAGACAGCTCCGGCCGATTTGTGTAATTTTGGATGTAATAATTTCGGGTTTATAACTGGTTTATATAGTCCGGGCGTTTACGGGTTGCATGCACGTCGGACGTTGTACCTATGCTATATATTTCTTTTCCCATATAGATCGTCAGTCTACCAATGTTCGGCATAGTCTATCAGTGCCAACTATGTCACAATGTATACCCCTAATCCGTTACACCATACTCCAAGCAATCGACGAAATGCAGCTAGTTCAGCATTGAAATGCAACGCCCGTCTTGGTCGCTACGTTTCCACCACGCCCTGCAAACCCTGTTCCTTCTGAACTGATCTCTACTAGCCCGGGCTTAATAGTCTCCTTATCCTTCTTCTTTTTCTTTCCAGATTCCTTGCCATTCTCTGTTGAATCACGAGGTGTGATATCGGCCTCGCAAACGTAGCATAGAATTAACCCGTGAAGCGCAGCTGTCTGCTCTTGTTCTTCTTTGGTAGCATGTGGGTCTGGTGCATCGTGCGGCGTCATAAATTTGGTCACACAAGGCGAACAGATAACATGGCCACAAGGTTTGGTCACTATAGATATAAAAAGTCAGTTGGTCACCGCTGACCGAAGGTCCACGACTGGAAGGTTGTACTTACACATCGCCTTGAGTCCATTCGTTAATGTCTTCTTACAACTCGGACAGATCCGCGCCATTGAGCCGTCGGATGCCTTCTCCTCGGTGAAATGTACGTCGACCAGCGACTTGAGCGAATAGCTATGGCGGTGTTCATCCGTCGATCCAGGGCAAACAGGAGTCAATTTGACGGCCTTGTTGGCCGCAATCTCATTCGGATCGGTGTTGGGAGTGAGCGAAGGAACCCAGAATGACGGCAGGGCAGACTTGCTGGATTCAGACTGGCGATTATTGTCCGTCAGTATAGTACTCCCTAACAGGATACCCGTTTATTCCTACCTTTTCCTTCTTCAGCTGTTGCTTGAGCCGCTCCTGCTCCTCCCGAGCAACCCGTGCCATCTCCTTTTCATCCAGCTCAAACACCTTCTTTCGCTTGCCGTCCACTTCGATTTCCCTCGCCTTAAACGCAGCCAGTGCCTCCGTAGCCTCCTCAGCCTTCCGCTTTTTATGATTGTCACTCTGCGCTTGCCCGGAAGATTTATTCTTCGCTACCTCCAATCCCATACTGACGAGCTCAAACTCGCGCAGCTCCCGTTCACGCGCCTCTTCCAACGTCCGCTCATCTTCTTCTGCGAGTCGTTTCTTAGCCTCCTCTCGTTCTCGTTCGAGCCGCTTAATGTCCTGTCGCTGGGCGAGGAGGTCATTTATGGCGCATTCGCGACAAAATATATCACCGTTGGTTGCGCAGGCGACGACGGGTGCTCGAGCGGGGTGTAGACACAGGCGACAAGAAGCGAATGGAAGGAATGAGTCGCGGCCGATGACGCCGCGTTGGGTGCCCCATTGCGAGCGGAGGAGACCGCGCTCGTAGGAAGTAAAGTGTGGGAGGGAGGTGTTACGTTTGGAATGGGCCATTGTCGCGTGTGGTGAATGGCTGAATACCTAAAAGGACATGGAGTGGGAGGTTCTATTCGGAGCGGAGAATATTTATCTTGCGGAGGAATTGCGGTTGTGGCGGGCAAATCGAGGGAGATTTATTCCTAAGGGAAAATTTGATGGTTGATTGATCTAATCCTGAGCTAACCTGAGCCAGAAAATGACATATCAACAGAAATATCGAAGAACCAAGTGAAGAAGATGTGAGGCCAAAAGCATGCAAATGAAATAAAATTGGAGAAACCATGACATAATCATCGTCACGTTCTCTCCGCATTTATTCCAAAACCCCAATCGGGACATTCAATGTCCTTCCAACTTCACCTGCATTACCCATTAAAAGAAAGAGAGATGAGCGATGGTCATCCTATTTCACCTTCGGGTCCAATTGATTATCCAGAGTCTAGAACCTCCTCGGGATAACGAACGCCGTCTTTCTTAACCATCACCACCTTCTTTTCCGTCTAGAGCTCCTTCACGACTGGGGTACTCTATTCTTGCTGAGTGTTTCCCCCAGCTTGTGCCGAGTCCTTTCCTTTCTTGCTCTTCTTCTTCTTCTTCTTTTTCTTCTTGGCTGCCTCAGGAACAGTAGGAGAATGATAATCCGGGAATAGATCTAGATTATCAGCCATAAGCTCTCGGATAAAATCCAACATATCCCAGTGTGGATCAGTGCAGACTTCGCCGGACGACGTTTCCTGGGTAGATGCTTGGCTATGACTCTTGCATACTTGAGGCTTCCCCTTTGAAGTATTGTCGTTGGGTTTATCCTTATTCCGTTTCAGATTCGATGTGCCACTGCCACTCCGGTGAACCGTTTCCGGCGCCGTCGGCTCATCTCTGTGCTTTGGGAAGTGCTCTGATTTCGAGGCATCTGGTTCAAGCAATTTCTGTGCCCCCTTTGGCTTGGTGGGCTTTTCGGGTAAAAGTAGGTACCTACTGCCTTTCTGTTTGGCCTTAGCGTCGGATAAGCGGTGGTATCGGTGTATGCGAATGTACTCGTCCGACTTTGCTGCCGTCATGAACAGCTTCTCCTTGACGTCGCGTTCATCAAGCATGTTTCGGCCTTCGATAGCGGTGGAAAGTCCTCGCGTTGTAGCTCCAAACCCTGGCATCACCATGGGTGTTTCGTACCATATGAGGATCTGGCGATAGAAGACTCCCGTACTCCCCTCGAGGACAGCCAACATTCGGTATGCCTTGGCCAGGAAACACATAGCGCGCGCAATATCAGAGTGGTAACCAGCGATCATGGCACATTTGGCCCAGATCATCGCAACGCGAGCATCGCGGATCTGGCACGTAAGAAGCCTACTGATCACCTCCTGCGCGGACTTGAATGCCATCGCGGGATACAAGTCGACAGTGTCGGGGTGGTTCAAGATGCGCTCAACCTTCCAATACTTATCCATGGCAATCTCGATCACATCCTTGGGCTGCATGCACGCTTTGCACGAGCAGAAGAAGCCGAACTCAGTCCACGAGAACAACTCCCTCGCCTTCTGCTGTCCCTTTCCATAGAAGTACGGGACAGTGATCTCCTCATCTTTCGGGATATTTTTGAGAGCGCGCACAACAGCCCTTCCAACCATCGGACTCTCCCCAGTCTTAATATTTCCGTTCTCATCCTTCGCATATTTATTGATGATCGTCAACGCGCAATTCGGCACACAGGCATGATTAACCGCCGCAAGATTCAACCCCACAATCCCAGCTCTCACCCCATTCATGACAATCGGCAACTGATACAAATCCCAAATCCCCGCAAACACTCCCAAATCCTGCTTCAGCGAACTCGGCAGAGCAAGGAACTTCCTCAGCCACTCGTCCCCCATGGCCCTCACCTTCGCCCCAAGCATAGCATTGACCTCTCTCGGTGTCTGACAGCTCAAGTTCTCCTCCTCTGTAGTCCAAGCCACATCCTCCGCAAAGACCACACTACCAGCAGGAATAGATTCAGTGGTAACAAGGCCGACGCCAACACCACGACTAATGAACCGAGGCACCAGCGACTCCTCATACGTGTATTTCTTGGCCCCGGAGTTATTGGAGCTGAAAACGCCCGCCACCTCAGCCATGGAGATGAATGGTGTCGCGGATGTGACTGTCGAAAACGCACGGTGGAAGTGCTGTGTCAGGTCTGAGAGATGGAGCTCATCACGACAGGCATCACACGTGTCTGTGTTCTCAATTAGCGTGTTCCTCTTTTTCATGCCCCGTGTTTCTGGGTCTGCGTTGTGAACATTCACTGCATGATGGCTGGTACTCACGTGATGGTTCATGACCTATGTCCATGCTGCCCGGCTAGTTATGTTCTCTGTTGAGGAGCGTGCCAATCAGCGGGTGTTGCTTGGGACAAAGAGATGGGCAAGTTAATCTTCGCAGAATGGCTTTGTCTGGTATTTATAATGCAGTTACAGTGAGTGAAGCGAAATGTGGACAAAGAAGATGGTCTTCTCTAGTGGCGAACAAGGATGACTGATATTGAAGCAAACAAAATAAGACAGTGTCCAACTTACCTTGTTCTTTCAGCTCTTTGTGGGTTGGGATTGAGAGAAAGAGGGAGTATAATAGCGTAGGGGGAGAGAGAAAGAGAAATGGCTCTTGTTCTGCCCGTGTCTCTGTCAGTGCATCCAAGGACTCAAGGAGATAGTTGACGCTGTAGAAGCCCCAACGGACAACACACAAAGAGAAGACAGAGTGAGGCAGCGTGTTGGGAGGAACGAAACTCTTAGGCTTGCTAGGAAGAGCGTGTTGTCGTGTTCTCGGCGCTACTGACTATGATGTCGTGCGTGTAGAGAGCGGCTGGGCAAACAGCCAGGAAATTCGGAAGTAGATGTGCTATTAAATCTCTATTTTACTGGTCTCTTCAACATTTTTACATGTTAATATTGCCCATGCTGGCTAAAGCCTGCTCTTCCAATACTCGCGTCACGCCAAACATCCACATGATACATGGTATCTCAGTAGGAAAAAGAAATGGAAAAGAGAACGACTGCCGCCCATCCTAAGCAAATGCGCCTCGGGCTTATACAAAGCCAAACAATCAAGAAAAGAGATGGTAAGTCATGTCAATGCGGAGCCGATTCTCCGCTAGTCTAGTGGACTTGAAACAGAAGGAAAGGAAAAGAGTGAAGTGTGACGAGGAAAGAAATGGTAGATGGGAGAGTAGGTGCTCTTTCATATGCTGACCACATGACAGACAGATGATGAGCCCTCTATCCAAGGTCGAAGAAGCATATCGAGAGAGTTGACGCGATAGGAGACGGTTCGTAAAGCTTTTCCAAATATGTCGTTTTCAATGAAGAGACCAGATGCAGATGGAAAGAAAAGGAAAGTGAAATGGGTATAATGTCATGAAAGTAAAAGAAAAAAAGACCCTGCATAATTGCAAAATTCAAGCGTTTACAGCCTGCTCCGGTGGGCTAGGCGACATCCCCTGTGGAGTGGTTTTCTCTACAAGGCTATCATTGTCGTCTCTAGTCGAATGCGGCGATACACCTTCATTAGGCACCGCGCTCGGCTCATCCAGAGTTAAGACGGGCGGTACCAACGCAGCATCGGGCTCTGAGAGTTCCGGGACTAGGCCAATGGCAGCATCGCTCTTGGCCTTGTCTTCACGATACAGAACCCCTGCTGCTTCTGCTGCTTCTGCTAAACCCCAGGGCTCATCACGTGCACTCCCCTTGGTCGCTATGCTCCCACTTCGCAAAGGGTGTGGGCTGCCAGGGTATAAGGACTCTGAAGTGACAGAACCCGCACTACTGGCAAGTTCTGGATTTGATGCCCTTGGTTCGTCTGACGGAGTTGGCTTTCGTAGTTTGAGGCGCTCCTCTGGCGGCATGTTCTGCCACTCCGACCCAAAAGTCACAATTGATGCCTTCTTGCCATGCACAGTAAAGTTGGTCGACTTCCGTGATAGGCCTTCGCCTTGCTGTGGTTTTTGGTTATCATCTGACGTCACCATACTGAATCCTGAATCTCGAGACTTCTTCTTTCGTGGGTAATGTAGATGATGGCCGCTGGGGGAGTCTCGAAGGGTACGATGGAGACTGCGACGGATACGGCTTGTTCTCTCTCCCTGAAATGCGGCTTGCGCATCATCTGGTTTCTGGTCGACCTCGCTATCATTTGTAGCTGAAGAATGCTTCCGTGCCTGAGGCGAGCTGCTGACGTCAAGCAAACCTGTTTCACGCAGCAGACGCTCTTCAGTTTCATCCATACTGCCGGGGGCAGTTATCTTAGAGGCTCGAGACCCTAGGCTCGAGACATCTACCTTACTAGCGGCGCTAAGCACTGAAGCTTCGCGCTGTAGGCTACTTGCTGGATGGGGCGAGCAAGACTTCGCGCGTTCCTCGGTATTGTCGATGGACAATTGTCTACCAACACGAGAAGCTACTTCGAGAGAAGCAAAGGAGGCCGGTATACTGGGTCTCCGGCCATCTGGAGAAGCGGGTTGCGACGGCGGAGTTTTGTAGATCGAGTGAGGACCGCCAGACTCTGCATGCGGGGATGGGTCATCCTCTGTCGGAGATGTCACTTTGTCAGTCCCTGCTCCATCCAGGTTCTCTGGCTGTGATGTAACGGTGGTTGTTGGTATTTGCAAGTGAAGCTCCTGCTCCGCGAAAGGCTTCTCTTCGCCCAACGCTTCACCCATGTCTCGAACAAGAACCCCCTTATAGCATTTAGTGCGCCAAATATCCTGTCTAACCCATTTGAGTTTTGCGGCCATGCGCCCTGCAGCCATGATGACATGCTCTCTGGCTCTGGAATGCACAGGCGTCAAAACTTGCAAGTGCCTAGCATTTCGCAAGAGATCATCAAGCTGTCGTTCTGCATAAGATAGTCTTTCGTTAGCCTCTCGAATCTTTTGGCGTATAAGCTGCCTACGAGCTGTAACCAACTCTTCAGCCACATCGGTATCAGGATTTGGAGACGGCGGTTCTTTGTCCATGGAGAGATGTGAGCGGCTCGATTGAGTTGAACCCCGACGGCTCATCCGGTTCCGTTGTGCTTCATAATTGGTGGCGATCATTCCCTGCGTTCTGACCCCGGCGGTCCGAAACGTCGCAGCATAATTCAATTTCGCCAGCCAATCGTTCATGTCAGCTTCAGTGTTTGCGAGGAAGACCTCCTCTAGAGCGCTATGGCGGACGAAGACAAAGGCATGCTTGTGCTTTCTGTAACCTAGATCCAGCAAAGCCACAGCGTCCTCAGTTGACATGATACCATCCGGTTTGAATTCGGTGAGAGGAGGCTTAAAAACCACCCCTCGACGACGGCCCGCCTTTTGATGGCTTTCATGTTGAGCCATCAAAGATTTAACCCACGCCACATCTTTGAAAAGGTAGAGTTGCGAGAATGTGAGCAGAGCACCCCATTCTTGCCATGGAGATCTAGCTCTCTTCTTTTTCGGATCCTTTCGCCAAAGCAATCCAACTTTAGCGATTTTGATATCCACCAGCCCGGGATTAGAGTCAGCTGGATTGTCGATACTCGATGGCATATACATGTCTGGCCTAGATCGTAGAGACACAATTTGCAAAACATCAGATTTAGAGAATGCGCGGTGAAGACCATCGATATCTGCCGGCCCATCCGTTCCATCACAACGATAGGTATCCTCCAAGTTCATAACATCCTTAAGGCTTGGGCGCAGAGAATCAAGTTTCCCGTCCATTATCAACGTATAGGGGTCCACTGGTTCTCTGGCGGCTCGAACTAAGTGATCTGTGCTAGTGGCCTTCAACAAAGGTCGTCGTGGCCTTGCAAAATGTCGGCCATTGGACACTGCGTCCTCGATATGGATAAAAGGGGTGTACGAGATGTTTTCATAGAAACACTCCAGGATGTCCTCTGATATGCCTTCGCCACGAGTATTCTTGACGTAATCTGGCTTTTGCATTTTCCTTTTGTTATTCTTGTTAAAGACATCTGTGTGTAGAATCAAAATCGAGAAGGCGATGAAATAGGCTTGGTCTAGATGACAGGCAGGGCGTCAGTTTTGAACAATTGCACAATGACACACTGACGATAACCAACGTACCTGTGGAAGCAAAGATACCTGGATTACATTCATGATACCTATCTGCAAAACTTTGCAGGAAGCGGTCAATTTGTTGCGTCTCCTTTGGCAACTCCACCTCCATCAAGAGTTTCCGGATAGCCATATCAATGGGATCACCGAAGAACGAGAACCCTCTCATATACTTCCGCAGGGCAGTCTTATAGAAGTCATCGTTTGATTGAGCCAGGACGCCAGCAATCGCGCTCCTTGGAATGCTCTCTTCTAGCCGAGTTAAATATGTCGCCGGAGTGTCATCCTCTTGTCGTTCGGGATACGTGATCAAGCTAATTTTCGAACCTGGGGTTACCGGGCCTTTGGAGCCTGGGGATCCGGACCGGCCAACAGGGGAATCGGAATTCTGCCTGAATCGCTGGGGGATGTTAAAAATATCCCCGAAGCTCTTTCGCCCACTAGTAGACGTTGATGTCCGCCCTGAGATGAGATGTGGGGATGGATGCCCGTTATCCTGTGCATTAGCTAACGAATCTAAAGTAGATGATCTCGTACGTGACGTAGGCATTGCCCGACTCTTGTTCGACGGTGTCGAACGGGCTGAATGAGCCGAGGTTGCAGAATCATTTCTCAACAGGGGCGGTCGCGACGAAGTCAGGCCCACCGACGACCGTGTGGGAGATGGCAGCGGAGAGATATGGTCTTCATTTGGATCTTCTGAGATGTCGGACTTCGGGGTGGCATCACCCGCAGCAGACCTCGATATGGCCGAGCTTTGTGCGTGGCCGTTGCCCGAATTGCTGCCTGTTGGTTTTGGTGGCAAAGGAAAAAGAGGACTGCGATGCCGTTTCAAGCGCGGCATGCGAAATCGCTTGGTGCCAGACACCCCCTCACGAGGGGAGGCTGAACGAGGATTACTATCCCCGGCACTCCGGTCGGAACGAGAGGACTCCGAAAAACGCGCATCTGTCACTGAGGAGCGTTGAGAATCATTGGGCTGGTCCCGATTGCTTCGGATCGACGTAGTTGATAAACGCCCGGGCTCTTCGCTATTACTCCAAGAGGCCGATAGGACAGGATCCGCCGCCTGCGACGCTGTTGATCCCTGTGCAGTATGCCCAAGCTTTTCGCTCTGATCATGTTTGGGTGCGCGCTGCGTGGGCAATTCCTCCACAGAGGGTGTTTTAGAATCGGGGAAGAGTTTGAATTTGGTCTTTCGCTTCACAGGTCGATCTAGTTCATGGCTCGTGGGTGCAGTGGTAATTATGGTGGGAGCTATGACAGTGTAGTAGCAATTAGCGTTGTGGCCAATCACAACATTGACGGGAGCCTATGGAACGGATGTACTTACGAGGCAGACTCGGCACCGGAGGAATATCCTCCTCCCCTTTAGCATAGGATTTTGAGAGTTGCGGATCAGATGCATGACGTAGCCTCATGAAACTAAACCTGTTGAAGCGCCAATGTGAACCATCACTCACCGCTAGGCCAGTATTTCGTTCTTTGCCCGGTGGAGTATGCGAATGACTTCCTGCAAGCTCCGGCCCGGCCGTGTCAGCGTGGTGGTCTGCGTCTGGACCGGTCAGAGTAGGTGAACGAGGAGCGGACTCCGAGCGCCTCGGAGCTAGATTGGTTGTGGAGAGAGTAGGGCGAGGGATTTGCTCGCTATGGCGGGATACCGACTGAGGTTCGACCAAACTCCGTCTCTTGGGTTCGTTGCCATCAGAGGTGCCAATCCGCAGACCTTTCCAATACATGATGATGGAAATCCCGAGAATGAGTTGTTACGTGGCTCTGCAGCGTAGCCAGGCCCAGAAACCCATCCAACAGTATCCGGTGACGCTAGGCGATTGCCCCACGGTGTATCACAACAGTAACCCCCGACCTTGTTCGCACGGCTATCTTATACGACGGCGTTCCCCAATAGACGGGCGGATGGTTTTACTTGTAAACGTCACCCTTAATCAATATCGATTAGCATCGCGAACGGATTGTTAGAAGGTAGAAAAGCGACGGAGCTGTCGGCGGAGGCGGAGGTGCGGAATCGTAAAAAGGGGGCAGGGGTACGGCAAGAGTCGATCGCAAGAGGAGAATTCGGTGGCCAGGAAGACAAGTATAGAGAACAATGTTAGAGCTCTTACATTGCCCAGCTCACGCTTGACCGAAATGTGGAAGCGCGGACGAATGGGGTCGATTAGGCTGCGAAGGCTGAGGAAAAAGTAAAAACAAGGAAATGAGGGGAGGCTGTCAATGTTTTGGAGAAAATAGGAGCGGAGGAGCAGTCAATGCCCTTTAGGGTAGTAAATGGAAAAGATTGTACGATGGTGAGAAGCGAGGGAATCAAGGATGTAAAAAAAAAACCGAGTGCGGAGGAAGGGATAAGGTGGGAGAATGGGGCAGGGTTGTTAGCAAGGACAGGCATAGGAAAGAAGAATAAACGATGATGATGAAGATGGTGGAGTTTCTGATGACGGGCCGAGCAAATGCACCCCAGGCACGTGTTCTACGTTATGCACAATTTCCCTTCCTCTCCATGCTTTTTTTTTTAATGTGGTTGTTTAAAACGTTTGCATTTTTCTAATATTTTTTTGCTATCAAAAATTTCTTGACGTACTTGGAAATATGCGGAAACCGTGTCCCAATAGTGGATCGGTCATATCCTCAGTTTTCCGTCCGGGTTTGTTTCTATCTTTAACTTGGAGTGTACTTTAGTTTAGGCGGGATTTAAGAATCCAAGGTACACATGTTAATCTAGACAAACCCATACACCATTGATGTACCACGTATACTTAATCGGTGTACCTTGAAAAAGTTCCATCCATGTACTGTAATAAAAAAAAATGACATCAGAATGAACGTCCTTACCACTCACCTGACATGTCCCTTTTTCGGTCCGATCCCATAGGTAAATACAAATAAAAAAAAGTACATCAACTAAGACCCGAGTCTCCTTGACAATAATCATTGTACATCTGTAAGGATTGCAAAGACAGGTTTTGTGTCTTTTAACTCGGAGAACCCTTGCGGTGTTCCATAGTTGACCCTTCCCACGTGATATCGGTCGTCGCCATACTATAGTATAAATAGCTGAATCAGTGTTTCTGTTCCTTTCCCCTTTGGTAATAGAGTAGAAATGAAAATAAAAATAAAATAGAGAAATACTGCACCTATAGTAACAGAAGTATTTCAAGAGAGAGAAAGCCCTCCCAATCTTGACAATAGTTCGTATGTTGTGTCGGTCAAGAGGGGAACATGAATCGGTATGTCCTTGCTGTAAACTTACACTTGGCTGAAGATCCAGGAAACAATTCTTCGTATAATTCTAGAATCCTACAGCCCTGGAAAGAACTGCAACCAACTCGCGAACCAGACCAACGAACGCGTCACCACTGGCCACGAATCAGAAAAATGGAGCTTTTGTTTCGGGTATGCCAAGCAGGGCTTCCAGACCGAGCTCCTTTCGGATGGCGGTCATATTGTATATAAATGTTCGATCATTCAGGGAGAATGTTGCTTTTGCCGGTTGCTGATCGACTGTCTTCCGGTCGGCCATTCCGGAACAGTCTAAGGCCAGATCTACAAGAACCAGAATACCGGGATTGGAAATGTTCATTCGTTTTTTTGCTTCAACGAGACTCTTGAAGCGCCTCGTTGCGGTCTAGAATGGCCCAAAAACTTTATCGGTATGCGAGTGGAGCCCAGTGGGGGTCCGTCACTCAACCTGACAGCTGATTTGGCCTGCAGCAGTGCAACGGTTGATTAATTCTCGTCTTTCATATAATTATACACAGTTCTAGCTTATCCTATATACAGACAGGGTACGAATACATACTGCGCCAGAATTGAAGGATGCGTGTTGTAAAGGGCGAGGATAACATTCTCTTCCCTAGTCCCTTGTCCCCTCTATCCCAGTAAGGGCTGTCTCCTTAGATCGCTCCTTGCGCCTTCCTGACTCCAGGGCCCGTGGAACTAAGTATCTTCCCATTTTAAGGGAGCGGAGATATCTTCAATTGGTACCTTGACCTTATCCTAGATATTCAGGTCGAGTGCTTCCAGAACCAAAAGCCCCGGGAGCTGAACCATAGTTCGGCTATCGGTTGTGTGCCGAGTTGACCACTTCGCTTTGTGTTGGCACGGTAATTCTTTGGAAGACCCAGCATATGCTGACATTGTAGCATCATATTACGAGTAACAACTCCAGCCTTGGTGCGGGGAACGAGGTTGGATCGGTATATTTGTCCAAATATGCGACAGTGCTTTGATTACGATCGGACCTGGGGCCACTACCCGGATTTCAAACGAGCATCTGCTCTGTGACTAGCCGTGACGAGAAAAAATTTCTCTTATATCTGCAAGGGTTCGATATGACATGGATCTGTTAGGGTGGTATTAGGCTTTATACTAATTTTGTGCCTGAGGCACGATCATATGTCAGCCTTAGGCATCAGCCGCGGTCCATGGCTCACCATCACATCTCATGTCACTTCACTCCATGCTTCTTCCATCCTTCCTTCCCCCGTCGCTGTCTGGTCGCGCTCGATTGAAATTCACTTAAAGGATCTGACAATGAAGATTTTGGCATAGCTTTTCTGCGATTTGACTACCACCGAGATGCGCTACCTCTTTCTCATCATCCTGGTGGCTTTTGCCGCTCTGACAACTGCCGTCCCCGCAGGCTCCAGTATCACTCCGCCGCCGCCGATTGAGCCCGTCCAACTACTATCCCCACAGTCGTCCGACGTCCGACGGCCATGGACACGAGTAAGGGATTGGATAATTGAGACGGTATGGGGCCTCCCAAAACCAACCTCTTATCGGCTCCCTTTCAACCACCTTTCGCACGACCAGTCTGCCCCCTCTCGGGTTCAGGCGCGGTACGGCAGCGACGTGGTTCTGCGATTCCGTTTGCGCAATGACAAAGAAGCCGAAGCCTTGGAGCAAGCGACAGAGATTCTCTTTCTGGATGTCTGGGCTTCCACCTCCGATTTCGTTGATGTTCGATTGGCCGAAGAAGTCGTAAGTCTAATTATACTCTCCGTTCTCCTATGCAAGCCATCTCTTCCTAACGTTCTGCCTATAGATTCCCTCGCTGTTAGGCCTACTGCCAGATTCTCTTCGCACCGCCTATTCCCCTCTCATTGACAATCTACCGGAGCTGATATACACAACCTATCCAACTCGACGACCCATAGGACTAGAGGGCCAACCGGGATTTCGGCCTTCCGTCCGACAGTCGGCTCAGCTTGGGGACCTCTTTTTCCAGGATTATCAACCACTTTCCGTTATTGTTCCATGGATGCGCCTCATGGCCTCTATGTTCCCATCCCATGTTCGCATGATCAACGTGGGGATTTCATATGAAGGCCGAGAGATCCCTGCACTCCGACTCGGCGCCGGAAGCAATAGAGCACAGTCAGCCCCTCGCCGGACCATTGTCATGGTTGGGGGCAGCCACGCGCGAGAATGGATTAGCACCTCCACAGTGACATACGTAGCTTCAAATCTAATCAGCAACTTCGGCAAATCAAGAGCCGTGACCCGCCTTCTGGAAGACTTTGACGTTGTCCTCGTACCAACCATCAACCCAGACGGATACGTCTACACTTGGGAAGTTGACCGCCTATGGCGCAAAAGCAGACAACGTACCAGTCTCCGCTTCTGCCCGGGAATCGATTTAGACCGATCATGGAACTTCGAGTGGGACGGCGAGAGGACCCGCTCCAACCCCTGCTCCGAGAACTACGCCGGCGACGAACCATTCGAAGGAGTAGAAGCCGCGCAATTCGCGCAATGGGCCCTCAACGAGACCCAAAACAACAACGTCGACATCGTAGGTTTCCTCGACCTCCACTCCTACTCCCAACAAGTCCTCTACCCCTTCTCTTTCTCCTGCTCGTCAGTCCCACCCACCCTCGAAACCCTCGAAGAGCTAGCCATGGGCTTCGCCAAAGTCATCCGCCAGACCACGCACGAGATCTACGACGTCACCTCCGCCTGCGAAGGAACCGTCACAGCCACGGACAAAGCCTCCGCAAAGACCTTCTTCCCGGTCAGCGGGGGCGGCAGCGCCCTAGACTGGTTCTACCACCAACTCCACGCCAGCTTCGCATACCAAATCAAGCTGCGCGACCGCGGAAGCTACGGCTTCCTCATCCCATCCGAGTACATCGTACCCACAGGGAAAGAAATCTACAACGTCGTCCTGAAAATGGGCGAGTTCCTCGTCAAAGAAACCGCCTCCCCAGCCAACAAAGCAGACATAAACTGGGGTGCCGACCTCCTGGTCCACGATGACTCGACGAGAACAAGCTCCTCGGAGAGTGTCTCTGACCCTCTCTCTGAAGCAAACATCGATTCAACATCAACTGTAAAAGCCACCCCACTCCCCTTCCCAGAGGACACTCTGGATAGTGAATGGGTGCCGTTCGATCAGAATGAAGAAGAAAACGAGGAGGAACAGAACTGGGAGCTCCGCCGACGACGGAGGTAGACGATTTATTCTTGCCTTAGGTATTGTTTCGCACAGGATTGATTATCACTGCTGAATGGTTCGTCTGATTTAATTTTGGTATCTTTTTCATTCTTCTTGCATTCTAATTGTGGGTATCTGAGATGAGGTTATGATTAATGAACAAAGACTTCTAGAGTGTTTGGAGATTTACAGAACTCTACTAGTGCTTTTTAATTATATGCCAGTTGGATTATATTTACGGAATAAGTTTTATCTCACTTATTGTGTGGTAGTACTCCGTAATACAGCCTTCCTTCCAAACGACAAGGAAAAAAGAAAGGTAAAAAGGAAAAGAAAGCCGTAGTAGCCAATAGAACAACCACCAGTATCAAGAATAAGACAAATCTACAATTCTACCAGCTACCAACCTCAACCAGAAAATAAGTTGTAAATGATCGGAGTCTTCATTATCTCATAGCATAGGAATAACCATGAACATAAAATACATACGACAAAGCTCTTAAAAGAGCCAGGACACAAAAGTCCTATAGAACCAGCTTCCGGTGCCCCGCTGTTCATCCATAACAGCTTTGCGGGCCAAATACTCCTGCTCCTCACGATCGATGACGTCCCTGCCCGTCCAGAGATCGGCTTCCTCGGGCTTCACGCCCTTGGTGCCAGTGACGAATTTGTAGCCAAAGAGCAGAATCAGGTAGAGGGGGATGCCTAGGTAGGCAGTGATGAATTTCTTGTAGTTGAAGTTGCCCCACTTCGGGTTGTGGGTGAAGACGTCGTAACTCTTCGTTAGGGCGATGAGGATGCAGAATGCGAGGGCGATGTAAGCGCCCGTCTTACCGAAGGGAGACTTGTAGGCTAACTCGTGCTCGGGGACATTCTGGGCCTTGCGGGCATTGATGAAGTGGATGTGTGTGACCAGCAGGGAGATCCAGGCCAGGAGACCGAAGATGGTCACAAGGTCGACGAAGTAGCCGAAGACGGTCTTCGAGTCGCTGGAGACGTTCATGTAGGCCAGGCAGGCAATCAGGGAACACAGGATCAAGGCAAAGACCGGGACACCACGCTTGTCCGTCCGCGCTAGGAACTTGGGTGCTTTGCCTTCCCGGGCGAGACCGTAAATGGTTCGGGTCGCGATATACAAATCAGAGTTGGATGCGGAGAAGACGAACAACAAGATGCATGCATTCAGGATGTGGGGAAGAACCGGGATGCCGGCAAGCACCACTGCTACCACGAAGGGGGATGCAGCAGCAGAGCTAGACTGCTTCGTGGCAAAGACAAGCTCGTCTGAGTTGTAGGGGACAAGGGTACCGACGAGCAAGACGCTGGTCACATAGAAGACGACAATTCGATAGAAGGTAAGCTTGATCGCGCGGGGAATAGTTTTGCGGGGGTTCTGAGCCTCGCCGACAGTTACCCCGATCAGCTCCGTACCCAGGTACGCGAACGTTGCCGAAACCATAGTGGACCAGAAGGCGAAAAAGCGTCCGGCATCTCCATCAGCGATATATGTATTGAAGGCTCCCGGGCTCTTCCAGTAACGGAATCCTTTGCGGTCGTGATCGGGTCCACCTCCCAGCATCAGAATGAAAGAGAGCAAGATGATACCGAGGATGACTATCACCTTGAAGGACGACAGCCAAAACTCGAATTCACCGAAAAACCTGACACCGAAGTAGTTAATGCAGACAATGATCACAAGGAATATTGTAATCCAAACGCCTGCGTTAACTTTGTCTGTCTTTATCCAATATTGTATAACCATCGCGCCAGCTGTTAGTTGATTCGGCGTGAGAATAATATATTTAAACCAGTATCTAGTGGGAACAGCTTTCGTCAGTGACCACAACTCCTAGGGTATAACAGTATCACTTACGTCCATCCCAGAGCAAATCCAAGAGCCGGGTCACAGAATCGAACAGCGTAGCCAGTAAAACCAGAAGACAAGGGCAGCCAGGCGGCCATTTCTCCCAGGCCGCACATGACAGTATAGACGACAAGACCGACAACGGAATAGGAAATTAGGATTGCTGCAGGCTAATCGAAAGTTAGAGAGGAAATTTGCTATGAATATCAAGATGATCGCAACTTACGCCAGCCCTAACAAGTGAGTCGCGTATTAGTATCCCAAATTCGCGTTCAATAGATTCTGGGAAGGACTTACTTCGCAAGAGCTTCTCCCGTTCCAATAATAAGACCTGTACCGATAGCACCTCCGATAGCTGAGTCCTGTTAGCTCTTCGCGCTCATCTAGCCAACGTAAGCATAACAGCGTACCAATCATAGTAATATGACGGGCCTTGAGGTCCCGGTGGAGGTCGACATGGTGCTCTTCCGCGACGATACCCTCCTCTGCTTTGGTGATGTCGCGGGACAACTCTCTATTCATCTCTGGCGAGATGCCATCGTTCTTTTCTCCGAGGAAGCCCATTGTACCGAATGCGCTCGGATGGTAGGCAGAATTCTGCGGGGGCTCAGGAACAAAGCCCGCTTTACTAGCGGTAAGGACTCCCGTGACTTCAACAGAGTACTGGATCTTCCCTCACGTTATTTAAGCCCTCTGAAAGGAGAAACGAGATCCCAAGGGAAAGGGACAGTATAGAAGGAGAGGCGAGAAGAAGCCGACGACAGAAGGGGAAGAAAACAGAAACACAGGCGGGGGAATAGGTTAAATAGTAAGATCGACCACGACGGATCACATCGGGGTGGCCGAGTCTCTGAGGCACACAGGGATTCCAATTCGGACGGCATGCGAAAAAGGAAAATAAGAAAATAAGATAAGCTAAGATTGTGGCTCGATACTAGAAAGTATAATTGATATTACTGGAAGAATAAATATTACCTATTGCATATTGCATTGCCCCATCCGAACGGTGTGCAGGCTTTCCCAAAGAGGAGATGATAGACCCAGGTTCAAGTCCCCCGCGTGAAATACTCGTAGAACATGCAGGTCTTGATTGGTTTACCGGCAGTAATTTCCCGCCGTTCTTGGAGGCTCATCCAGCTTTGGATGGAAGAGGTTAGTCTCGTCCGACTGATCATGAGGAGCTGTTACCTGATTGAGTTATCCATTGGTTCGTTTGCTTTGCCAAGATGGAGTCAAAAGCGGATGGTCTTGGCACCCTTGACACGAGGCGCACACGCCGCCTGACTTGGATTCTCCACATCCCGGGGAAATAAAAGATTAGCCTTTTCTGTTAGTCATGGAATCGCTTGCCCCGTCCGGGGTAGAGACTTTTGTCCATGTCTACACCGAAGTCTCGACTTCGGGCGTCTATACGATCCCGACTTGAGTTTTTCTGTTATTTTTTTTTTGTTTTTTCCTTTGGGATTTTTGTCTAGAAATACGTACAGGTAACTCCCAATGCTTTTGTGGTAGGATCAAGGATATTAAGTCGTTAGATAATAATAATAAATAAAGTAAATAACAATTAAAATAGAGAAAATTGAATAAGACATACTCGGGCAAAAGATAGAGCGTATATATTGCATGAGTGTAATATTCACCTCATCGATACTACCGTAGCTTCTCGATATCTCTGTCTAACCAAGAACTAACACCGCCGCGTGGATAAGCAGTTCTTTCCTTAGCCGAAGCAAAGCGAGCGGGTCGGAAAACAAGCAAGAAGAGGGGCCATTAACCCCCTGTAAGCACCGACCATTGGGGCACCTTCTCCTTGGCACGCCTTGGCTTTCCGGTCTGTGGCTGGAATGACGCTTTTAGACCATCACTAGGGTTGATGAAAAATCCACCAGAACGAATCGTAGCGATGCCAATAGTCAGTGGCGACCCAGTTTACCGCGGACAAGTC
Organism: Aspergillus flavus; assembly: GCF_009017415.1. Lineage (NCBI taxonomy): Eukaryota > Fungi > Ascomycota > Eurotiomycetes > Eurotiales > Aspergillaceae > Aspergillus > Aspergillus flavus. Next base: position 2,152,297 of record NC_092404.1, on the reverse strand, counting down.
TTCGCATGTTCACTAGACTCGTTGATATTTTTCCATGTATCGGGTATGGACACGGTCCACACACACACACAAGTAAACGATGGGAAGAGTAAAAAGGTTGGGCCGCAATGGAGGAAGTCCGCTATCAACTTAGTGGCTCGCCAAGAGCTGCTATCTCTGCGTTTATCTCCCAGGCTTGACCCGCCAATCACGACGGACTGTCGCTTATCTCTGCTTCTAGAATAGTGAAAAAAAGCCATGTGCGGGATCAACTGAAGGAACCTTAACCGGGAGGTATTAAACTGAATACGTGATAGTCACCCGGCGCTGGCAATCTTAAAATCAACTCTTCAAGAATGTCCCTCGTCGAAGCAAACGTATTCTGGAGCTGTCAATCGAGGGAAGACGATTAACATGAATCACGACAAAAAAGAAACTTACTGGTAGCACTCCCCATCACCCGAGTGGGGTTAGCTGATTCCTTGATAGCTGAAACTCACCTTCTTAGTGTTTCCTTATAGCCGAATGTGTTAGGTAACAAAAACCCCATTAACCGACAGCTTATCTTCCCCAGACTATGCACTGTCCATGTCTCGGGATGTCGGGGCTTGTCCCTGGTATATGTAACCCAAGAGTATCTTTTCCTGGACCAGGATTTCGCCAAGTTCCAAGGTCAGAGCATATATCATGAGCAGTCCATGATCCTTATCATCGTTAATATCTCTCCGCCCAATGGGAATGCTTTTTAGCAGCGGAAGGAGAGCGGACATGGAAGCTACTATGAACCGGAGATTATGCCAAGAGAGAGGGGTATCCGACAGGATGATAAGTTCAACAGTTTAGCGAGAATACCCACCATCCTACTAGTAGTAATAGTGAGCGTTTCTTTCGCACACTGGTCAGTTGGTGCGGATGCCGTGATTGGACAGAGCGAAGAACGCTTTATTTCCCTTATCGTGGAAGTCTAACCGTCAATTCTACGAACCTTCTTCCGGGATGTACGCCACTGCTATATAATTAGGCTTTGGCTAGATTAAGAAAGAACGTGTTGCCTGACACTGGCACTCCAATAATGCAGCCAAGAGCAAGGTTATAGTACTGGAACAACCTGGATCCCGTCAGCTAGCACCCGGGGTAACCCTAATGCTAGCTAAGGACAGCCTTCTAGCGCCAGGAGAAAACCCCTCCCCGAGAGCCAGTCCCTTTATAGCTCTTGGCTGTTTATGTACTAAATAGCTGACGTCAAGCCTCTTTTCGTCCTCGTGACATTTTCCTCATTGCCTGACAGAGGACACGATTCGATACTGTATGTACCGTACCTGATAGTAATCCACAAAGATAGCTATATTAAGCAACATACGGAGTAAATAAGGGTTATATCTCCCTTTGTGGCCGCCCGCCGTTTGTCTAGCTAAAGCTAGATAAACATATTGAGTTTCTCCGAGAATTGGGCGACTTCGGCGAGACATAACCCTACTTTCTTTAGAGCAGGTAGCCATGTGCTGAGATACCGGAAGGCCTTGGCCGGGAGAACTTTGGGTATTTCGGGAAATTATTCGGAACCCTATAGATGCGAGTCCTAAGACTATGGTACCCCCTGAACCTTGTCCTAGTAGTAAATCCTGAGCATTCGTCCACCCCTCCCACTACTTTAGCCCGCCGCTTTAACACTGCCAAACTACCTGATCCCGTGCCTACCAGAGAAATGACTAGCGTAGAACGACTTCAATAGCGGCAGGTCTTCCACCAACCAAGAATAACTCAATATTACAGTTGTCGCCGCAGAGCATTGTGGTTGACAACCCGGCAAGGTGAATGATTGTTGATTAGTATAGTTTCCCTAGCTGTACGGACTGTCACATAATTCAGGACATACAGTCTACGCACTCACCATTGCACAAACACTGTCCTGGCTACTGTGGAAGGCGCTCGATCTTGACGTGTACTTTCCTAAACTGACAAGCTATAACGCAACTGTTCATAGAAAAGGGTATGGAGTCGTGGGAATGGAGATGAGTATTGTACTGGAACTTAACTGCAGAAACAGATCACCGCTTTACTCTTTTCGACAGGCACTTCTTCGCCAAGCTGGCGTATCATCCGTGTGTCGGCGAAGTGATAAACAGGGCTCGATTGATGATCCGAGGAAAAAAGTATTCCACGGACCTGACTTCCCATAAGAGTATCAACTGAGGAGAGATACTGAACGCAGATGGAATTATTCAGTTCGAAACTATGATCTCGAGGCCTTGACTACTCGGGCCCAGGAGCGTATAGGAATATCAATAAACATATGATTGAGCTAGATCCAAAATTGCATCAACCTCACAGAGTGATCTTAACACTTTGGCGTATAAGAGCTCTGGAATAATCCTAACTGCTTTGGGCGGCCCGTCTATATTGGACAGGTGATATTCCAGGCTTAAATGGGGTCATAGACACGCCACCAAAGCTACGAGTAGGTACATCACTGCGCGATTTGCTCGCGCAATGTAGATTTTATGCAATACGCATAGATAGAGTGAGCGCATATACCTAATGCTCTGGGTTATCTCACACGCTGGCTGGTGTGCAGCGAAATATTTAATCTTGACGGATGTTTGGAAACATAAGTTTACTGTAGTGGTAGGTCAATAGTTCGTAGTTTCGTTGGAAAAAAGCGTTGCAGGTGGCCTTTTAGTCCGGAAAAATGCTCTGATCTAAGCTAGGAATATTCATCTCACATCCCTGACGCAAAATAAAATACCTCCATCATGTTACCCATCTCTCTATAATTAACTGATGCAGCGCAAATCTTTACCTTCTAGCGTGTATAGGTTGACCAGGCTGATTAGCTCGACACAGCCTTTCGTTCCTGACTTGGCTGCGTATAGACGGATGGTAATCTATCTACGTACATGTAATTACCTGGCTAAGAATGCTAGTCCCTTTACTGAGCAAGATGATGTATGCTAAGCTGAATTAAGCTTGCTACTGTAAGGTGCATTCTCTAAAGGTATTTTCTGGGTTGAGTCTTTATCGAAGTTAGTTCTTTTGCTCCTAGAATTTAATACGAACCCCCCTACCCAGTCTAAAGGGGTATGGTGGTTTATGAACAACTAAATTTGCGGATTCCGATAGTAGAACTTTCTCTAACTATCTAGGAGAACGTCTCATCCTTGATAGGTAGCGAGCGGTTTTGCTATCAAGTCGTAGACTGATTGAAGGTTGAAATGTAGCCGGAAGACTCTTTATCTATGAAGCGATTGTGATATTATCCAGTCTAGGTACTTGAGTGGCATTATAAGCGAGTTGATAGTAAAGTGTTCCGCTAATGAGACTCGCCCAGACATCATACCCCCATATCCCAACGGTCACCTTCGTGCACCACAAGAGAATGATAATATAGTGTCCTAATTGCGTTCCTTGAATGAGGTAATATGGCGGTGGTGGTTAAAGAGGTGATCGACTAATACCCACGGAGACCACCTCCTAGACTGAGCTAACGCCTCCTGCGATGACCTTCCTATGATTCTCTGATAGTTTGTAATAACCATGCCTATATTCCCACGCATGTTAAAAGGGAATCGGAGTATTTTGTCAAATTCGTCAAATTTGTCGAGAGAGACCTTCCTGTTACCCCTCTCAAGCCGATGTTATTCCTATCAACACCCTCAGCTTCAGATGGCTAATATTGTAGGAAATCCACAAGATTTCTTTAGATATACTAGTGGACGATGGATTTGGGATGAGAGGCAGCAGCTTCGAGAGAGGTACCGTGAATTTGATATACTCGAAGTGCAGAAAATTGCTACGGAATTATCATCCTCTGGGTCCTGTGTTAGCATGGCAAAGATAGGGGAAGGGTCATATAACAAGTCTTTCAAGCTCACTATGGGCAACGGGAAGACTGTCATCGCTCGAATTTTAAATCTGAATACTGGGCCAGCTTTCTTAACAACAGCCTTAGAGGTTACTCTAATGGACTTTATAAGTAGCTTTTACTATCGATCATATTAATTATTTTTTTTTTTAGATTTGTAGATTAGTGATCTGACATAACTTTCAATTAAAAGCTATATTTTATCTTCCAGTCTTTAAAGTTCTTGCGTGGAATTCTGCGATAGACTCTATAAACCGTGTCGGAGCTGAGTATATTATTATAGAACATGCCCCAGGTAAAGATCTCGCAGACGTTTGGATAGAAATGGACCTTGGACGTAAGATTCAGACAATGGAGGATATAGTGACTATTTAATATAAATTGTTATCGTTGAAAATTTTCGAGTACGTTTGTTTATGATTAAGAAACAAAGTTTTATATGCTTTCTAACTAGAGTAGATATGGTTACCTTTTTTATATAGGAAAGACGCACCTCCTGGGTCTTATTTTATAATAGTCGAAGGAGACAACTTGTCGCATAAGCTTAAATATAATATTGCTGAAATATTTTCTATCGGGCCGATGGTAGATACAGCAATTCAGAGTAAGGGGCGAGGCGATATAAATATTTAATGTGGACTATATACGCCTGTTTCGTTATTTTTTTTCGCTGGGTTTAATTGATAATTGTATACAGGGGCTTCTACGATTGACTACATACAGGCTTTTGTTTTTTAAAAGATAGCTTAAATTCAGAAACATACAATTCCGCGTTCTTTAAATAATCCGTTATTCGTTTCCCATAGCTAGAATAATTCCGCTAAACATGTTTCTCTTCTCCAGAGATATCTATCTGTTGCTCCTCATCTAATTCCACAGGAGCAAGATATTTTAGGGTTGTTCTTATAGTATCTAGACCTTCGCACTTCTAATATTTTTGTCGATGACAGCGGTTATATTACTAGCATCATAGACTGGCAGAGCGGTCCTTTGTTCCTAGAGGGCCGTCATCCTGATTTTCTCGACTATAACGGTGACTTGATGCTCGAACTACCTGAAAATTTCAAGCAACTAGACGAAAATACGCAAAGTGCTGTTAAGGACAAAGCCACCAACTCGATCCTATTATATCTCTATGAGAATTATACGGTGGAACGAAATCCAATTTTGAGCAAAGTGTTCCAGTATCCAAATGGCAAGACAATAACAAATCCCATCCGCTTTGTAGGGAATACATGGGATGGAGATATCTTGCCATTACGAGAGTCTTTAATAAGGATATAGAAGTAAGTCATGAGATAAACTTGTATAATTGACCAGTTATGCTCACTGAAAGATGTTTAAAGGAAGTGGGATTCATTATACCGTATAGCTAAGTGCCCCATCGACTTCTCCTCTGAAGAAATTTGCAAGCATTATGAGGATGGTGAAGGCTGGAATGAAGTACAAGACTTCTGGGATGCCTTATCGGGTATCCTGAGCAAGGATGGCTGGACTTCACATGCAACATACGATCAAGCTCTTTCCATCTATTCTCAGATCCAGGCTCATACGGCCCCTCACTCAAGCCATAATGCATTGCCAAAGGAGTAGTTTAATTCTGTGGGGGAACTGCTCCAGAGAACAATTTTGGTTTCCATCGACGAATGAAACTTGTATAGAACGTACAATGGATTGTCAAAGTATGCTTGTCGTATATCCTCTGCAGAAGCTGTCGAATCCTCCCGCGAGAGATACTATTTCCCCGCAGACCCCGATTTCACACGAGGCGGGTCCAACCACTCAGATATCATAAAACTATTAAGAGCTTGGGTGGGGGTTGGAGAGGGTAGAAGTAACGAATCTAATGACGATATGTCCACGGTTAATCTATTAAGCCATGGGGTTGACCGGTAGGAATGCAAGATCACGGACACGCGGTATAACAGGCCAAAGAAAGATAGCGCCAACGATTCCATCCATGTCTACACGTAAGAAATGATACAATCAAGATGACTAGTTGGAGAGAAGAATGTAATCAATCCACCACCTTCCCGCATGCGAACCTCGGGAAGAGTAAAGTAAAGTCACCATGATTTATGCCAACAGTACAGCTGATTACGCCACAAGAGATCCTTTGCCACGAATCAAATATCACTCAGAGCGGGGTACACACCATTACCACAGGAAGATCAGTGACCGGAGATAATAAGCGCAAGCTAAATTCAACACTAAATGTGAGCTTCCTTCCAGAACCAGAGGTCAACCGCCGGACATATGCAGGATTTCAATAGTTTCTGCAAGTGCTTACCCTAAGGCTGAGCACGGCTGCAGGTGCATATCGCAGGAGCAACGCGTCGAGTAATCATTGGAATGGAATGACGGTTGAGTCGGCCTTGGGCGGGGTGGACGAACTTTGGCGCCAATCCTTGGGCGAGATGGATGCCCGCTTGGATCCGGCTATACGGTCGAGAGGGGGATGCGTTGAAAGAGGGGTATCACTAGTAGTAGAAGTGTTGGTTCTGTGTCAGTGAAGTGAATATTCTCTATCCTATCGTGGTATGTGATGGTTGTATCCGGGTGAGGTCGTTAGGGTTATCCATTTTTAGAACATTTAGTCCGAACCTCCCCCCAATGACCCTGAATTTACGAGGAAATTTCACGGCTAATTGATACTATTTTCGTATCCATTCCACCAATCATACTGGAAGGATATGCTGATCCTGCAAGACTAGTGGGTGACCATCTGCAAGTTGTCGTAAAGTCGTCACAGTCGGCGCTTAAGGTTATCGTGATGGGGCCATTGGATTGGGTTCCGTTCCCTTGGAATCCAATCTGATTGCTGCAACAATTTGCTATGATTAGAAGGCCCAAACTAGAGCAAATTTGGTGTGTTGACTCTCATGACAATAATCCCATCTGGCATGACGAGGAAAAAAATATAATAAGATCTCGATGGGTTTCCCCAGGCCTTCCTTCCTCTTCTCCTTTTCATCATCAAACCCTCCAGAGAATAACCTGGGGTTGTTCGTGGTTTGGAACCACGTTACTCTCTCTGAACAATCCTATCCTATACTTCATCTGTTCTTTTGATCAATCATCCACCATGGGTGTGATTCGTCTCCCACGTCCAACGGGTCTATATGTGCCCACTTCTCCTACTCGCAGTCTTACAACCGATATGATCTCTAGCCCCCTTTCTCCCGACTTTACCTTTGACTCGGAGACTCTCCCTCCTTCAATCCTTCCCGCCCTCGAGTACATCTCCTACAAACTCGAGCAGAAAATGATGCATGCCACGTTGCTAGTGGGTCGTGGAAAGCCATATCCCACCGGTGAACCATCCGACCTCATGGTAATTCCCATCGACGAGCTTGACCAACAAACATGGCGAGCCGTCTACCGTGCCGTGGTCAAAGCCGCCAGCAAGTTCTCGCTGGGTCAGAGCTGGACCGACGCGCTAAATCGCAGTCAATACGAGCGTCAGGCCAACAAGTACCTGGTCCAACAGTCGATCATGCAAAACGAGGTCATTTTCAGCCGAGAAGGCCTCACGTTGCTCAATGTAGACCGAATCTACACATTCAAACGCCGGCTGTGCATTCTTTCCAACCAAGGCAAAAATCCCGAAGCGTCCTGCGTCACATCCTGCGTGCAGCTCCTGCATCGCACTATTGGGGATTTTCAGGGTCGCCCGTTCAGTAAAGCATTCTTCCACCGCGTATATGAACAGCTCGACGTGCGGGATGAACTCCTGACCCACATCGCCCAAACTTATAAGAAGCAGTTCGGCCAGGAAGGGATCATCCTGCCGCCGCGCGCGCGGGCAGAGCACAGCAGCCGGAACTCCCCGAAGCGCACCGTTCGGGCGCGCATAGAGGCCAATCCGCCGAGATATAGGGCTGCTCCGGCTAAGCGGGGACCCAAGACCCCACAGTCTGCTTCTGATGTTACCCCGATTACGAGGAACGAGTGGAACATCCTCAATTCCAATCTGCAGCAGACTAAGCCCTCCGTCACCAAATGGACGCCGTCGCCGACTGTTCTCGCCGCCGCTTGATCTAGGAAGTAGACAGCTAGATGTCGACCGGCATCGCATGCTTAATCCTTACTTTCCTATCCCCAAGTTGACAGATTACCGAGCGTGCTGCTTCGTTGCGGCTAGAACATTCCGAGATGGTTCGTAACCGTCCATCATCTGTCAAACATGCCGATCCCAAGTGGATCTGGCCCAAGATATCGGCGAACCGGCCAACTCGGCCTTGGTTACCAACGCCGTAACTCAAATCTAGGGAGTATGAACCCTTCCGAGGATATCGTTCTTCACGTTTGTTGACGCGTGAAGTATTTCCACGCTCCCCAGAGCGATATCTGGAATCAGTCCGTCTCTACATACCACCCCCCAAAGGATAGAAGAGGGGCGATGGATGGTAAAGACTGCCCCTGTCAAAAGGTAGCAACGTGTACATAGACTTAAAAATCGAATTGACACATTTGGAAGCATTTGTTATCACGAGTTCTTGCGTAGTGGAGTAGAGTCACATCGGTAGCCTCCGACTGACGATGCCGAAGAGGGGTGGATTTGGTGGGGCATCGGCAGTCATCGGCCGTCACATTCCACATGAACTCTGGACTTTGTATGGCCTGAGATTGACAAAAAGCAATGCGAGGTTCGTACAGAGAAGTATACTATTCGCCTATCATATCGCTTTCACAGGTCATCCTGCTCTCACACCGCTGATCCAAGGTCGGAAACCATCGGAAAACCGCGAGAAGCGCAAGGGAGTCGAAGTATGGAACTCGGCCAACAAGCGAGGAAACAAGCTTTAATTTGCTCAGATCGACTTCGTCCAGTTCGCTTGGCTCTTTTTCTTTCTTGGATCCACCATTGGCTGTCATTATTGATAATACATTTTACTCTTATCTATCGTCTTTCTTCCTACCCCACATAGGAAATAAAGATTCATCCACCACACTCACGCGACAGATACAGAATTTTAAACCCCCGGATAGACCGTATATTGGAAGGGACGGGATATTACAACCGCCTGCGAGAACCAATCTCGTCAATTGAGACTCTTCATCATGAGGGAATCATCCCCTCCTAGCTTCTCGGAGGCCATGTCAGACTCCCAGAGTGTCGATACCAAGAGCAAATGGACGCCGAAATCACTCATTCGACATGCTGAGCGCTCCCATAGTCGCATACCGGGAGTTCGCAAGATCCCTTTTCCTGCTCTTGCTATCATATTATTCATTGCATTTATCAATGTAGCGGTATGGATTGCGGTTGCTGTTGTTCTGGTAAGCTATTCTCGATGTCGTGGCGAAGGCATTGGACTTGGCTCTCTATGTTAGGATATCCGTTAACATATTTCTCAGCGTTACTATCCGTATGTCGTCCTACCCAACTAGGAGCTTGACATTTGTGCTATATGAAACCCTTGTCGATGCTGACAATGCTATAGGTCTCTGGTCTCCAATGCCGTCCTCGCGTATACCTTAGGGTTGAGGCATGCCTTTGATGCTGATCATATCTCAGTATGTGTTCTGTACTGTACACAGAAACTCATCTGACACGCAATGTTAGGCTATCGATTTGATGACGCGTAGGCTGCTGGCCACGGGCCAGAAGCCCGTAACCGTGGGAACATTCTTCTCCCTTGGTCACTCAACGTGCGTGCTCTTGTTCCCTTGATTCCATTGACAGGGCTGACAAACTACCAGCATTGTCATCGTCACATCTATCGTTGTGGCTGCCACTGCAGCCGCCGTGTCATCCCGCTTTGACAGCTTCAGTACTGTCGGCGGTATCATTGGCACATCTGTCAGTGCCGCTTTTCTCATCTTGTTAGGTCTCATGAACTTCTACATCCTGTATAAGCTGTACAAGCAGATGCAGAAAGTTTTAGACCTCTCAGAGGGCCAAGAAGATGAAGCCTGGAAGATTGAAGGAGGCGGAGTCCTGTTCAATGTACTCAAACGGATGTTCAAATTGATTGACCGGTAAGCTGCACCGTATTAGAGGTGAAATGAAGCTTGGCTAACCGTTTCCCAGTCCTTGGAAGATGTACCCGCTTGGTGTTCTCTTTGGTCTTGGATTTGATACATCTTCGGAGATAGCGCTACTTGGGATATCCTCTGTTGAAGCTGCGCGAGGCACAGACTTCTGGGTTATTCTGATCTTCCCGATCCTCTTCACAGGTTTGTTTAAAAGCAATATACTTAACTAGTAAATAACCTTACTAACACCCACCTAGCTGGAATGTGCCTCCTCGACACCACCGATGGAGCCCTCATGCTCTCGCTATATGTTCAGCCCGCTGCTAATTTCCTCCCACCAAAAGAAGATAGCTCTACCGCCGAGACGCCACTTATCGGCGAGGATCACGAAATTCAGCCCTCCCAGAACCACCGCGACCCTATCGCGTTCCTGTACTACTCTATCGTGCTGACCTGCTTGACTGTCGTCGTCGCTATCGTGATCGGTGTCATTCAGCTTCTCACCCTGGTGCTCAACGTCGCCGAGCCCACTGGTAAATTCTGGGATGGCGTGCAAACAGCCGGAGACTACTACGATGCTATTGGCGGTGGTATCTGCGGATTGTTTATCATCATCGGTGGTCTAAGTGTTGTCGTATATAAGCCATGGAGGAGATGGGTTGCCAGAAGACACGGAAAGACCATTGTGACAGACGAGGAGGGAAACCGGGACAATGTCGCGGCACCAAGAACCGAGACTCCTATCCTGGGAGAAGAACGGGGTGGTGCGTCCGGTCCTAGCTACGGTGCTGTCAGTAAGAAGCCTGCGTCTCAGGTTGCGGTGGAGCCGGTGGATGGACCTGCTTGAGTGGATTGATGACATGCATTAAATACATGTTGTTGACATGAACTTAGAATTGGATAATGGCGAAATACATGAGTATGAAACTATTTGGGATATGCACGACATGACAAAATAAAAGGTTCTTCTTCTGGCATATTGTATGATGCATTGCGAAGTTCATAAAGAATATCATGGATGCCTTTTCCGGTAGACGGAAGTCTGCCTCAGGCAGAAGTATATTTAATGACATCACAGCCATCCATCCAAAATTCTTCAAGACGAGACACCAAAACCCACTCAGAGATCAAGATATCGTACTATGATATCTACCTACTCACATCTAACACCGATTACCTACTGCAGGTGTGCAATTGAGTAGTAACCTCTGCTAGTAGCGGGGTTCGTATCGCATATATACGAGGTTCTAACTCAAAAAACAATGATGTCTGACCCTTAATGACAATTCATCTCCAACTTAACGTGCATAATGGGGGACTAATGCTTGACTTGTTCTACGTCACATCTATATTGAATTTCTATATATATACACCTCTGTTCATTACCTTATATACAATGCACTAACATATACACGGAGCGATGGAAATAACACCCCACTATGTCTGATAATTTATCCGATATCTCATCTTTACACGACGGTCACGGACCAAGCTTCTCCTCCTGTCCAGCCATATTCGTGCTGCCTACTCATCTCGGTCTGGAAACACTGCATCAAGTAGAAGAGAGTCTTGTCAGTCGAGACGCAAGCCTGACATACGATATTTCCGAGGCGAGATTGATTCTCGGCAAAATCGGACAGAAGAAACGGGCCGCTTTGGAACTTAGATCCCGCGGTGTATGGACAGAGGACCTTGATCATTCGGCTTCGAAAACCACAGCTAAGAGAGGCGGCAACCATGAACCCGTCCCGCGACCTGTGGAAGTCGTCACGGAGGTGGACGTGGTTGATCTCAGTACGGAGACAGAGAGTGAAGAAGACGGCGTGCGGAGCAAACACAGCACCGGCAACCATTTAAAGCGACCGAGACCGAGGTCCGTATCAACTGATCGATCATCCGCCGGTTCAGGTTCCGGGGAGGGAGCAGATATACTCCGAGTTGTCCGTCTAGAATGGCTAGACTCATGCGTTGAATCAAAAGAGCTTGTACCCCTCGATCCGTTCGTGGTATACGAAGCTCGCAAGGTCGAGCGCCCTGCCACCAAACCCAACGGCACAGAGGCAGTAGCATCCCAAGCAAGCGATATACTACAAAGGGCAAAGAAAGATACCCTATTTAAGCCACCCCCGACACCATCTAGCCGGTTCTCTCGCCGAACTCACGAAGCACCATCCAGCCAACATCGCCCACCAAAACTATACCGACAGACTACATCTGAAAACGAAGAAACGGCCCCCTTACCACCAGCCCCAGACTGGGTCAAGAACCATATTCTATACGCCTGCATGCGCTCTGCGCCTCTCCACCCACCCAACGAAAGATTCATCAACCAACTAGTGAAAATCCGTAGAATTCGAGAGTTAACACTCGACGAGATTGGCGTGCGAGCTTATAGCACTTCCATTGCATCAATAGCCGCCTACCCGTACGAATTCCGCCGTCCGTCTGAGATCCTCACCCTACCGGGCTGCGATACCAAGATCGCCAACCTCTTCGCCGAATACCAGCAAAGCGAAGATGGCACCATCGAAGCCGCGGCGGCACTAGATACAGACCCGGTCCTCAGAGTTCTACACGAATTCTACAATATCTGGGGCGTAGGCGCCAAAACAGCCCGTGACTTCTACTACTACCGCCAATGGCGAGATCTAGACGACGTAGTCGAACACGGCTGGAACAGCCTCTCTCGCGTGCAGCAGATCGGCGTGAAATATTACGATGAGTTCCTGCAGGGCATACCCCGTCACGAAGTCGAGGATATCGCCAAGATCATCCATCGACACGCTAATCTCGTCCGTCCAGATGCTCGGTACGACGGCCGTGGGGTTGAATGTATTGTGGTGGGTGGGTATCGACGTGGGAAGGAGGCTAGCGGTGATGTTGATCTCGTCCTGTCTCACCGTGACGAGTCTGTAACGAAGAACCTGGTCGTTGATATCGTCGGTAGCCTCGAATCAGAAGGCTGGATCACGCATACTCTAGCCTTGCATATGACCACATCCAACCGGGATCAACAGACTCTACCCTACAAGGGAGACGATACAGGGAAACATTTCGACAGTCTAGACAAAGCTCTTGTCGTATGGCAAGACCCGAACTTCGATGACGACGCAGACCCCACTCCATCGTCTGATGCAAATGCCGAAGAACAATCTCGCCAGAAACGGAAACGTAACCCTAATCCCCACCGCCGTGTGGACATCATCATATCCCCCTGGCGCACCGTTGGATGTGCCATCCTCGGTTGGTCGGGCGATACTACCTTCGAACGGGACCTACGCCGATACGCGAAGAAATCGCGAGGGTGGAAATTCGATTCTAGCGGGGTGAGGGAACGTACCACTGGAGGACAAGTGATTGATCTTGAACGGGAAGGGAGAACGTGGGAAGAAAGGGAAAGGCTTGTTATGGAGGGCTTGGGAGTTGGTTGGAGGCCTCCTGTGGAGAGGTGTACCAGATAGCTTCTACAACTTTTGTATAACTTGGTACTGCAAAGATAAAACAATATAACGCGTTAACAGCAAGGCTTTCGTTCAAGTCTATAAGCTGAATTGTCAGACCAACTACAGTGGTAGCTTATTTCATGTTGGACTAGTTTCCCACACTGAACCCATTTGTGACGATGCTCTGGAATTCCCGCTCTTCTTGTGGGCCCCCTCCACCATGCCCACCGAGCATCAGTAAGTGAGACGATAGCATTAATACTATTCTCGGGAAGCATATCGTGCTTGTGTGAGGACATGACATTGCCGAGGACGAGACCAGGGATGATTTCTTTCATTCGGGCTCCGAAGGCCTTCCGCCATGCCTTTCGTTTTTCGTCCCATGTCTTTCGCTCTGCTGAGTTTCTGGTACTCTTGGTTTCTGGGGTTCTGGTTTTCTTCGTCTTTTGGTGGGTTGGGGATGATGGTGGGTGAGTTGATTGTTGGAGTCATTGTTCCTTGTAGTCTGTATAGGGTTATTAAGTTCCTGAGTTTTAGTGTTCAGCGGGTGAGAAGGTGGATGATGGTATTGTAGTATCTGAGATGGAAAGTTGAAGCTCTTGCAAGTGAAGGGAAGGGTAAGTATAGAGTAATTATAGAGCAATAGACAAAGGCTCATCACGTGCCAGTGCTCTGGCAAATCCCAGGAAGTATAGGCTTCAAGACATATTATCTTTACAATAAAGAATTATATCTACACTTTTTAACGAATCACCTTTACTGTTACGGAGTATGGTGGATCTATATAAAGAGCTACTATGTTAAACCTGAAATCTTTCCTATAATCTTGTCTTAGACTGCAAGACGATACAATGTTGATTTCTAACAGCTCATGCTCTTGTATAGTTGAACATATGTAAGGGCCAGGTGATAAGCACTAAAAGTGTAATAAGGTAAGACCCTTCTCTTTCTCTTGTTTCTTAATTGCTTACCCTGGTTGATGATCGACAGGCGGGGCTGAGCGAGGCTGAGCAAGGCTGACTCCACACCGCACCCGACATTGAATAAAAGACATAAGGACGTCAGGTCATAGCCAGTCCTGTATAGCATAACCTTATTGTTTCAACCAAATGCCCGCAAGGTTTGTGGTGGTACCACACGGCGTCGATAGACATGGACGATACTGAACAACCGAGCGATCGAGCCAGCATTGACGATGAAGGTACAAGTCTGTCCAAGACCAACGAGAAAGTAAAAAAACCGCGAACAGGATATGAATGGAAAAACGGAGCATCCATTTGCCTATGTGCAGCAGCATCGATCCTATTCTTGAACATCCTCCTCACTATCATTGCCGCGTCGCGAGCCCAACAATCCTCCCGATCCTTTGAAGCAGAGACAATCTTTGAGGGGAACTGCAAAAAGGCCAAACGCTGGTCCACAGGATTCCACATCCTGATCAATGTGCTTGGCACTATTCTTCTCGGCACGAGTAATTACTGCATGCAATGTTTGAGTGCGCCCTCGCGTAAGGATGTCGACCACGTGCATGCCCACGGCAAGTGGTTGGACATCGGGACTCCGAGCGTTGCTAATTTGAGGGTTATGAGTTGGGTGCAAATTATTATCTGGTGTCTACTTGTTCTGACTTCTCTGCCGTTTCATATCCTGTGAGTTTGAGGAGCTGTATCTCTTAACGGCAAGCGCTGATGAAGATGCAGCTACAACGCAGCTGTTTTCTCTGCGCTGTCTTCAAATGCATATGGCGTGGTTGCGGTTTCCCCAGACGGTCCTATCGGATCGACAAATTCGACTACTAGTGCTTGCTATGAGGACCTGGTGGGAAAAGATGTTGTACAGGTTCAGGCGATGTACCAGGGCAAAGAACTTGAGTCCTTAAGCAAAGAGGACTGTATCAAGGCCTATGGAGCAGCGTTTCTGACCAATCGACGGACCCTTCTCCTTGTGACTAACAACAGTTCAATTAGCTCACCGGGTTTATTTGTTGGCGTTGGTAGCCCTCCAACCTCGGTGGATGATAATCAAAACCCGTTTGATTGGATGTGCACTGGGCCCGATACTGACTTATATGGTGACTTTGGCTCAGGGACGTCACAGTGTCTTCAATCTGCCGTTCTTAAACATGTTAATGGCTGGTCAGTAACTGCTGAACCTTTCGCTAGCAACGATATCGTTGTCGCTGGGACAGGCTTTGCGTTTACCAGACAGAACTATTCCGACCTGCGATATTCATCTTTACCACAGTCCACGCGGGCGGATATCATGGATCTGGGGGCGTTTCTGGAGTCTCCTTTCAATACCGTAAATGATACTTTGGGCTTTATACAGAGCCAGAGCTGGCAGACCCAGCGGTTTGAGTCCCAACTCAATGTGTACATGTCTGACTCTGTCTGTGCGACTGATAGTCGCACACTATCAGTCTCACCCCCACAGTATTATTCGGTAGACCACTGCTTGAGTGAGAAGGTAGAGGAGCATTGCCGAGTCATGTACAGTCCAGCGATTTGTTTAGTGGTTATCTTGTGCAACGCCGTCAAGGTGATTTGCATCATGTTCACTATCCGAATCCGCCGCAAGGAGCTGTTCTTCACTGTTGGCGATGCCATCACATCATTCATGAAATATCCCGACCGGACCACACTTGGCAGATCGTGGGTGGACCAAAAGGAGGCAAAGTCAGTATTTACAAAGCCTCGTCCCATGAAATCCAGAACCCTGCCTCCGCGGAGACGATGGCATTACGCAGTGGGCCGACGACGCTGGGCTCTATCCGTCACCTGGTAGGACATCTCCACCTCCTCTGGTTGGATTTGGTATACTAACACAACGCTTTAAAGGTGTATTGTATGCCTCACATGTGGAGCCGCTGTCACAACCTTCGCATACCTCGGTGTCGGAGAATACCTACCGAACACCAGTATCTCCACAGTCTGGAGTCTAGGCTTCTCTGAAGCGCGTCCGGAGACAATGCTCCGCTACCTGACCACATACAACCTTCTCGCCATGGCCCTTCTCTCCAATGTCCCACAAGTCATCCTCTCATCCCTCTACTACCTAATCAACAGCATCCTAACCTGCATGCTCGCAAGCGCTGAATACACCAGCTACTCAGTGCATCGTCGATATCTCCGAGTATCCTGGCCTGAGGGCCAACAACGCTCCACATATTTCCTTAGTCTACCCTATAGATTCAGTATCCCAACAATGACAATCTCAGCTATACTCCACTGGCTCCTATCGGAGAGCATTTTCTACGTCCGAGTCTATCAATACGACGCAGCCGGTACTATAGATGAAACAAAAACAATATCCACCTGTGGAATGTCACCTATTGCAATGATATTCACCCTTTCACTCACCGGCTTGGCATTGGTTATCGTATTCGGACTATCACTCAAACGATTCCCGACTCAAATGCCGCTCGCCGGAAATTGTAGTCTGGCCATCAGCGCTGCCTGTCATCCTCCGTTGGATGACGAAGATGCGGCGCTGAAGCCGTTGATGTGGGGGGAGGTTGTCATATCTGGTGCGTCAGGGAAGCAAGGAGAGGTTATTATGCCTGGGGAAGAGGTGAGAGAGGAATCGGCTGAAGGGGAAAGGCCTGGTGAGGAAGTGCTTCGGGATAGCCCTCTGGAGCTAGAGGAAAGAAGTTTATTGCCGGTTGTGGAGGGGCAGGGGGGAACTATATACCATTGCTGTTTTACGTCTAGGGATGTTGGAGTGCCGGATCCTAGACGGTTATATGTATGATTCGATATCGTTTGTATTTCCTTAGTCTATTACTGTTCTTCTATCATGAGAGCCGATATATCCTTACATATTATATAATACATGACTTTAACTTATATGCTAAGTAGACTAATTTTCAACACAAGTGAGGCACTAGACCAGACTACGAGTAGAAGGGGTAGACCGAGTTTCTGCAATAGAAGAAAGTGTATATCAGGATGATACGCTCAAGTCTTTCTCAGAATCTCTCGTCCTTACCCCAATGGGCAACTTAATGCCCGTAAGTCTCCCCTGTATACAGCTGAGTTCTTTTGATCCCAGCCACTGTCCATATATTTCAACTTTCAACGTGATAAATGTTTGCCTGTACGTCTAAAGACTATTTGTATTAGTAGTGAAGCATTACGAATCTTTACTGGATATTAAGTAGGCCTTTCAGGTATATCTATACTAGTTTGAGGGAGATCTTGGTTTCTTTTTTTTTTTTTTAGTATTACCTAGTTTGGTATCCCATGGGTAGTTTTAGATCAGACTGGTCGCGTTCCATGGAGACCAAGTAGACAACTTACGATGGAGTTGGCCGCAATTACAGTTTTACTTACGTGGAAGAACCTTTCGACAGAAGATGGGTAATGCATCATCACCCATGTCTGTTTAACCTATCTAGACATCACAAGTCATCCATGTTCAAGAAAAACATCAAGTGGTGTAGTCAAAGAAATTGATATCACAAAATTCAAGATTTTCACATTGGCTCATAGAGAAGATAAGGGGGAACGTAGATAGTTAAAAGCAAAGAGTAGGACCATCGTGTAATATAGCCCAAAAATGAGAGATAAGAAGGAAGATGAATGATAAGGTTAGTAAGAGGTAGATAGAGAGTGATAAAGGGAGGTCGGTCATCAGACCGCAGCAAATGCAACTAATACATGGATGCAATGAACAGGAATGAAGGCAAAAAAACAAAAATCAGATCGTTATACTAAGGCTCTGGAACTAGTCATTTCACCGTAGCGCCCTCTTCCTCTCGTGGTATCATAAGCATTGACGACTCTCATTTGGGCGCCATCATCAGCCTGACTGAAAGCATAGCCGCGTTGTTTGCGCATGCGCTGAACCTGGCGCACTTTGCGGATCGCCTTCTGGAACTGTTCCATGCGTGGGCGGTAGTCTTGTACATTATACTTCTGTATCTCTTGGACGTGGTGGTAATGTTGCGGGTAGTACATCCGCTTGGCGTATTTCCAGGCGTAGTCCCGAAGAAGACAGACACATGGGAGGACGATAGCCATGAGATAGAAGATAGGCGATTTGAAGAGATGGGGAATGGTGCCGTAGTACTCCGTGGAGAAACCGATAGCGGGTGCGGCATAACCATATGCTGGAAGAAACGCTAGCCAGATCACCATTGATCCGGGGATCGCGATGAATGTGTATTTGGTCCAAATGTTAGTGATCAGTGCCGCTTTTCCAAGGACCGTGGCGAGGACTGCCGTGTACAGGGCAGATCCCCATACCCAGTGGCCAGCAACCTTGCCATCTGCTTGCGGAAGGTCCCACAGGAAAATCAACTCCGAGACGAGGTATAGTAGCAAGGAATGGTAGAAACCATTTAAGATCCATGACCAGAAACTGTGCCTTTTGAAGAACATTCCCTTCTGCCCAAGTTGGTACAGCTGAGGATACCGGTCCAATAATCGAGCAGAAATGAACTGATCACAGATGCCCATCGCGAATGGAGGAAGCACGGTGAAAAAGACGTTGTAGAAGGACAGGGTCCACGACTCATAGATAACTTCACCGGAAAAAGCATTTTGGAAAGAGTACTACGTCGTTGTCAGTTGCTATCAGACTCATCAGTGGATGGGAGGTCAGAACATCACTTACCCAGAACTGTGTCATGTAAAGGGCGATATTCTTGTAGAAAGAATACAGAATGACACGACTGATTCTGTGGTAACTCCAAGCCCCATGGACAAGGAGAAGTTTGCGGAGATAACGGAACTGAGCGATAGACACATCGGCGGACCGAGCGGCTTGGAGACCTTCAAGACCACTAATACCAACACCAACATGTGCGGCCTGAATCATGGACACGTCGTTCGCACCGTCACCGATAGCGAGAAGCAAGGATTTGAGGTGACGCTTCACAAGTTTGACTACCAGGGCCTTCTGTAGAGGAGAAACACGGCTGGGAGTTATCAGCATCAGAGCGTCTCATAGGAATAGGCTATGACAACTTACCAGCAGACTACAGCTTTGCACTGAATAGCAAGGTCCAGGAACATTTTTTCCATGTCCTTCTCTAGCGCGAAAGTCAGAGAGCGTCCGTCAATAACCAAAGCTAACGCTTCGATTTCACCCGAAGCATGCTGGCTCTGAACAGCCTGCAGCTTCTTGGTTAAATTTTCTCGGGTAGCTTGAGACGTCTCCTCATTAACAATTAGTAGTGTCATGTCCTCCGAGATCAACTTGCAAGACATTCCAATATTGATAGCAGTTTCCTGTCGATCACCTGTCAAAACCCAGACCTTGATTCCCGCAGTCTGTAGCGTATGGATAGTGTCGGGAACTCCATCCTGCAATCGATCCTCGATAGCGGTAGCTCCAAGAAGGTAAAAGTCTTTCTCAATAAGCTCAGAAGCTTTGTCGAGCTCGTCTGCACGGTTTCCACCAACAGTCGTTGCAGCCTTGTCGTATATCTGGTACCACTGTTGGAATTCTTCCTCGGAAACTTCACGCATGGCCAAACAAAGAGTCCGGAGACCTTCCGAAGCGTATTCTTCCAGGTGCTGTAAAGTCACCTCGACCATGGGATTGTCAGGATTAAGACGCTCAAGGATGACGGTGTCTGCACCTTTGGTGTAGATCCGAATCTTCCCATCTGGACACCTGAAGATCGTTGACATTCGTTTACGCGTCGAATTGAACTCACAGACAGCCAACAGTTCATATTCATACTCATGGCCCCCTACTGTAAAGAGCACGGAGCGAGGTCTCCGATTTGTGAATTGGTAACCCAACGTCGCAGCACCTTCAACGAGAGCGCCCTCATCAGGAGAGGCTGCCTGGTACTTGATTTTGTCGGGTTCCTTTTCAGATCTTTCAGGGATAACGGTGTGGCAAGTAGAGAGAAGTGTGAGAAAATGATGAATCGCGTCTGCTGTCGGATGACCACCTTGTAGGTTCTCTCTGAGCTTCTTAAAGTCATGTACCCCAACCTCCACTCCATCTTCTACAGTGGCTCGTCGATCTTCAGGGATGTCCTCACCATACTGGATGCCACCAATTGTACACTGCTTGAACTCCATCATGTTGCAAGTCAAGGTTCCTGTCTTATCTGAAAAGATGTATTCTATCTGCCCAAGTTCTTCGACTAACGACGACGTTCTACATGTTGCCGGAGTGTCTGTTTTGTCGTAATAGATATCGAGGTCAGAATTGATCAGGAACGCTTGGGCGTATTTGACGATTTCAATAGTCACGAAGAGCGATATTGGGACGAGATTGGAATAAAGGACCCAATAGGTGAATATATCCAGGAAGAATTGCTTTACTGCGTTCGTACTGCCATAGTCAAGGTAGGTGAGTTTGTCGGCCGCGGTTTGTCGGATAATAAGATCGCCGACAGAGCTGATAACACTAAGAGCGATTAGAATGCTGACCAACATCAAGATCTGAACGTTGACCATGCGTTCCACGGCCGTCCGCTTGATCGGCGTCGCTGTCGCATTTCGCATCAACTTCGTCTCATGACCAGTGAAAACGACAATACCGTGAACCCACGGCGTGTTTCGCAGGGTAGCTCCTCGAAGAAGAAGCTGGTCCGGTGCTAGAGGGAGTTCCTTCTCGCCTCCTCCGGCATGCATCGTCAGGGTAGCTTCATAGGTGTAAAGACTGCTATTCGGTTGCTCTGATCGAACCCGCCCACTCAGTCGGCTAAGATCAGCGGGGCTTACCAAATGTGCAGTCTCCGGAATCGCCTGTTTAATCTTTAGGTTGGTTTCTCCATCCAAGTTGGCGGTTTCGATGTAGCACAAGCCCTCGGGTTCAGAAGAAGCCAACAGAACCAAATCGGCAGGAAAGGGTTGCTCCGACTCAACACGAACGATGTCTCCCACAGCGACATCGATCCATTTCGTCTCATGAAATGCCGATCCCTTCAGAACTTGAGTCTTCGAGTAATTGAGAGACTTGTCAGACGAGCGTCGCTTATAGTCTTCTACAAGTTCCTTGATAGCAGAGACCAACAACACAATTAGCAACGGACCAATTGTGGTATAACGATTCGTCGGTGACACGTTTGGGATTTGCTGGAGGACAGCGGTGAACAAGAAAAACAAATTGGCGTATTTGGAAAATTGCTCGTATAAGAACTTCGGAACGAAGGTGATGATGTTATACTTCGCTGTGGAGACGTGGTTGTCGACGAACTTATGTACGGCATTGGCCGGGGGATTGTTCAGCACGATCATGCGAGGTCCGAGAGTCGAAGGGTCGACCTTCTTCCGTCCGAAACCAAACTTGAAATCCGACTTCCTCGACTTTTTCTGACTCGGGGGGATGGCCCCCTCGGTGTGTTCGGTGCTGTCAACTCGTGCCGCCCTTGCACCGGCCTCCGTGAGAGGAAGGTTCATGTCCGAGTATTCCTGTCCCATGCCCAGCATGTGCTTTGCTCTTCCCATTAGCCCGCCTCCCAAGCCCAGTATACTATTCCGCTGATTCGCTTCCTGTACACGATGGTCGGAATGCATATAATCATCATGATCATCCACGTGGTAGTACCCATCATCGTATTCGTCGACGGAGTAGCGCCGGTAGTTGTCCAAGCCCGAGGTTTGAGAATAGGTTCGAGATACACTGGCGGCCCCCATGTAAGGATCGCCTATGTAGGCCCCGGACTGCGGCGGAGGATGCGCGGAGGCTGTCGCATGGGCACCGGAGTGCGGCGGCGCCTGTCCGCCGACAAACTGGTCATAGGAAACTGAAGGTCGCGCCTGGGGGTAATCGGAGTCATCGATATTGTACTGTCGCAACAAATGGTCGTCGTTGACGGGCGGGCCCTGCCCAGGATTATACATAGGGGTCGTATCCTCCAGCTGCAGCAGGTCGTCATCGCGGCCAGCGGCTGGGTGGTGACCGGGAGGCCTACCGCTGGCCATGATGCTCGAGGCGGGTAGGCACCGTCAGAGCAACGTTATGCCCCTGGAGCATTGATCGACAGTGAATGAGGGAGGGAAAAGGAGCGAGACGATGCAAGTATGGAACGACTATAGCTGGGGTTTTGGATTGCGCAAGGGAGTGCAAGAGAAAAAACCAATAATCATGAAACTTGAAGCGAACGGAAACCGAAGGTGACAGAATGGAGAAGGAAATCTGACGACTGCCTGGAAGAAGGTTTATTATTCGTTGGGATGCGGCTTTAACGCTAGTCTTGGGCGGTGTTGTTTTGGATCTCCGTCAGTGGCTGGGGGGGGTTTTTTTCTTTCTTTATTTTTGGGGATCTTCCTTCGATTACTGTACTAGTCAGTAATACTTAGTAGAATAGTATGAGATTAGCTCCTGAGTTATTTTGACTGGGTACTCCGTACGGATTATTCCTTTCTTTCTTTCAGTTCATTTCTTGACTAGTCTCATAAAAATAGGTAGGAACTGGTAACATAAATTAAGTCAATTAATTCGTTCCTGTCTCGCCAATGGGTTTAAAAATAAATCCAAATTAAGCGTCCCTGCGCCTCGACGATGCGCGTCTCGCTCCCCACTCCGCCATCCCAGACTTACCATTTAATGTTCTTCATAAACGAGACGACAAGAGATCTCTGGTATGCATCTGTCGGAAATTTTCCACCTAACGTGGCTGACAACTGCCAACTGAGACAGATTCTTCGTAGTTCCTGAAATACTTGAAACTTGACCAAGGACAACGAGAATCTCGCTTTGTCATGTTTTATACATGATTATAGATGATTCTTAATTAGGTTGACTGATATCCCGAACAGGCCTTTCAATGTCTGCTAATTCTTCTGGATTGTCTTGTCTCCCGAGTCTTTCTCAACCTTCCTTACTAGACTGGAACCAATACAACCCATTTTAATCTCTAGATACACACCAGTAAGAACTAGGATCTCTCTCCCTAAATCCTACTAGTAATAAATATAGTCCCAAATAATTACCCTAGCGCATGCTGGTTTGGAAGAACGCTTGTTAGGACAGGAGCTGCAACACTCTTGTAGAGTCTCCCCGATGTAGATGTACCAGATGATCTGTACGCTCTCATTACGAGAACTCCTACAGTTCAGATGTCACTGTGATGCCTCCAACTCTCTCAGCATCGAGAATTTCCAGTATTAGAAACTGTAACGACAAGCCAGCTCTAGAACGTCCACCGAACGCATGAGTGCTGCAATGCCGAGTGTTGCATATTTAAATTAAATCTGTCACTTTCTCTCCACCGTGGGTCCAATTTTACTTGAAACAGATGGGAGATACAGTCCCACTAGTGATTGCTGCCTGGCCACAACTCAAAGTATCCTATCTACTGTCAAGACGTCTGTACTCAAGGAGGTAAAGGGCAAGGAGAAAAAAAAAAAGGTGGAGGGAGGTCTTTGTCCGTGTAGGACGATCATTGATAATAATTTGAGTAATACCGAGAACACGCAAAATGGACTCCGTTATTTGATATCTATAATACAACAAATCTTAAGCGTATTAAGCACATTGATTCCCATTTGAAAAGATAGATCAAAATTATGAAAGGTTCGCATGTCTACCGATCGTTCGTTGCTCTAGACTCCTCTATCAAGCCGCCCTTAGCCCGTTTTGCAAGGTCAGCTTGTAGCGCCTTGTCAATGATGCCGTTGATCTCCTTCACTTTCTCAAGTGCAACGGATGACTTATTCACGAACACCATGGCACTAACCGGGGACCCAGAGAACTTCGAGAGGTAGCACACATCGCCTGCATTATTCAGGCCCATGACCACGTCCGCCTCAGAGGCCTGCTCTTCTTTCCGAGTGGCATCCACAATGACCCGCTTTCCTTCATCAAAGGTATGAAATGTGACCGATAATGGTTTGTGGGTGATATTCAATGCGACTGGGACCCGCTCGTCGACTCCGTAGACGATCACTTGACCGTCCTTGACGACGGCATCTGGCCGACGGAAATGCTGAAGGCCCGCCATAACTCCAATACAGGCCGCATCAATCAGGTTGCCATCGTAGTTTGTGATGTGCACGTCTGCCCGAACATTCCAGCAGCTGACACCCTTCAAAACGCAAAGCGATTCCGTATCAAGGGCATTCGAATGACGGATCACCCTGTCTAAGACGTTGGACACATATGTCTCAAGGTCGCCCTGTCTTTTGTCCCAGGATACATTAACTATATATCTCCCGGCATTATAAGTTGGACATAAACATACCGGCCATTCTCCCAAGCGGGAGAGCCCATAGCCGTCAACTCCAGGGCAATAGTAAAGATTCCATCGAATGGACGGTCATCATGGGGTTTCGTAACTTCAGACGAGATGCGGACAATGAGGCTGTAAGCTGAGATTAACATCTATCTCTGAAGACTAAACCTCGAGCACTAAGAACTCACCTGGTCTTGCCAAGCTGGACCTTCACATGCCCGTATTCTTCGCCGAACGACACATTTAAGGGACGGAATTGATCGGCCTGACGGCCATCGAGTCTTACATCCTCACGCAGAGCATTGAGGATGAAGTCGCGCTCGGCAATTGAGAGCGGTGCTTCTTTGTTCATGGTTGTGGAGGCGGACTCGGCCCCAGCGGGGTCAGCAAGACGGACTTTCTATAGAAATTTCCTGCACTCCGCAGCGTCATTGAAGAGCGGGCCAAAGTTGTTCCTAAGACTGTCGATCATCAGAAACCCAATCACATGTAGCGTAGTCCAAAGGCGGTGTGCACTCGCTGATTCAGCTTCTAACCTGAGGCCGTCGGCGGAGCGCTGCTTCGGCGGTCATTCAACCTTGAACGACAACCATCGGAAATTTCCAAAACGCGGATTCTGTAGCCCACCATGACTACAGGTGAGAAAATCTTGAGATTTAATATCGCGATGACATTGCGCTAATCTACATATAGCACACAGGCCCACATTCGATCCAGTATGCTTCTACTTCAATCCGGGAATACTTGAATATAGACTCACGGACAACAGGCACAAGGAAAAGAGGCCTTGCGCGGCCCCGCATACCACCAGCGACTGCTCCCAGCACATACGCACTTGAAGACTCGGTAAGTCGGATCTGTACTGTGGGTGTGATTTCCTCTAATATGTTCAAGTCAACTCGGCCAGGGTGGTGAAGGCGAAGCTCAACAACGCGATTTGCGCGCCGAATTGCTCCAAGCCGAAGCCGCTCATTTTGCGAAGAAGAGGGGTATCCCCGTGAATGAACCAACTGTTGAGAGCGCAGCACCCAAACACCAAATAGAAGGCGGTCCATCTGGCAGTGATTCAGTTGGGACGGAGGACGAAGATCCAGAAGCCAAACGGCGGCGAATACTAGAGGAGACGCGGGACATAGATGCGGATTCAGATGGGTCGGAGGATGACAGTAGCGAAGAAGAAAGGTATGCTACTTGGATTCGCAGGCAAGTCAGCTATGCTGACAAGTTTTTAGTGACGATGAAGAAGATGAGGCCGCCGAGTTGATGCGAGAACTGGAAAAGATCAAGAAGGAGAGACAAGAACAGAAGGAAAAAGAAGAGCGCGAACGCGCTGCTGAAGAGGAAGAGAAACGGGAATATGATATTGCCAAAGGAAACCCGCTGCTTAACGCTCAGGACTTCAACTTGAAACGCCGCTGGGATGACGACGTGGTCTTCAAAAATCAAGCCAGGGGAACCGAGGATAAGAGAGGAAAGGAGTTTGTCAACGTAAGCTTGCCCAGCTTGGTCGTGTTGACTTGGCGCTAATCAAGTATAGGATCTGTTGCGATCGGACTTCCACAAGAGGTTTATGGTAGGTTGTACCTGATCATGATTTTTTGATGTTTCTACTAACACTTACCTGTAGGGCAAGTATGTCAGATAAGTTGCACGAAGTTACATCCAAACTAAACATTGGATGCACCATCGTAAGATGATGTCATTGATACAAATACAAAATGGCTCAACAACATTCCGATGGTTTGGTGAACCGTCTTGATCTAGTTGCCTGGCGCCGAGTCGATGCCTACATCATACCACTCCCACATAATGGCTCGTATATCAGTCAGAGTCCTGCTGATCTATCTGTTTGGGAGGGTCCTCTGGCACAAGTGGAATGCGGTGGGCAATGTATTCCCTGAGAGTGGAGTACAATGATCGAAAGTATTCCATTACTGGAGCCACAATCTCATGAGAATCGTCGTATGGCTCTATCAATGTCGCTGGAGTTACTCATAGTTTGCATTGTTTTCATGGCTTGCCAGATCCCTTTTCTCTGTTCAAAAACCGACCATGGTCCATAGCCAGACTACCTTTACAGCTAATGTACACTGAAATTGCAAGCACTATTGCACATCTACATCCAATGAAGAAGTAATTGCGGGTCAGTATTGCTGTATGGAGTATCCTTAGAGCCATCTATGTATCACTCCTCTGTTAAGTAATGATCAACGGATACAATAATGTCGGCAATAATCTCCACCGCCATACAAGCCGCCTTCATCGCAGATAGCAATTATCTCTATCAGTTATCGCTCCAACATCTATCTACTAAAAACATCATCACTGAATAGTTTACCCTAAGAAAGCAAATATGGACTCCCAGCCAACATCCAAGGCATTACATTGTGCGCAACCCATACCACCACATTGACACAGATAGAACTTTATCATTCATCCACCCACCCGCATTTTCTAATCAACATACTCCGCAGATCGCATCAATACCAATATCTCTCAATTACTTCAAAGATTCGAGAACATAATGGCAACAGCAACGGTCTGTCTTCTCCTTGCACTATAATGAGAATATGAACTGATCCAATAACACACAGGTCGAGAGTACCAGCCATACTTCAACAGCAGTGGAAACATACCAACTTGACGTGGAGTCGACTGCTTTGGTATGTATACGTACATCCATATTTACCTTGTGCAGACCTTAGCAGCGCTAGCCTTCGTCACTAACCAGATCAATCACAGGTCCGCGCCGCCGAAGATATTCTCTCTTTGACCCGTACGATGAAAGAAACCTGGCTCTTTGGAAAGCTCAACACTCTCGGCGAAGACGAATCGGATGTGAAGCGGCGAGAGGAGCTAGAGAGGGACGCAGATGCTATCCAGCGGGCCATCGAGGAAGGTGGTTTGTTGAAACCGGCTAAATGATCTTATTGGTGATATGTGAGTACTAGTGTTATTCTGGGCTTCGGTTCCGGCATGGTTTTATAGATATTGCATCATTGGCGTCTGGGAGGGGCTTACTATTTCTATTGTACATTATTGCTTGTATTGTAGATACCCATCACTACAATTTTGACCTCATACTAGTTTTTTCTAACTTCTTAGCACAAGAGTTATGTTGCGTTCACTCCGCCAGGGCCGTCAATTTCACTGGTGGGCTATTGTCGATATCGCTATCGAGACCAAGGCGTCTCTGGACTAGGTCCAGTACTCCCAGTCATCTATCAGCAAAGGGTCTACGAGTATCCCGCTGCATGGCCTTCCCTTTCGCCGGCTGAAATTAATGTGTGGCCTTGCTACCGCTGGGTATCAACACTACCGATTAAACTGGCTGTCCAGCACTACCTGGTAGTCTACTTTCCTCACAGTCAGGAGCAGGGGGCTAACCCCCATCACCCAGCCCCACGGGCTTCGTCCCTGGAGACCCAGGCGAGCAATATTGCACGTTTCTAAGCATGTTCGTCCAAAGAACTTGGACACCTTCTGTCAGTCAATCGCCACTACCCAGTTAACCCAGCTGGGAACATATTTGTGATGACTTAGAATACTCTATTCCTCGAGCCAGAGTTACATTGAGATTATATTAGCCAACCTTTTCTACTTTGCAAGGCACTACTATTATCAAGCCTCAATCCTTTAAGCAGGGTCATGTGAATATGGAAATAGTCCACAATAATATATATACTACCCTCTCTACTTCCCCGCCATATCTCCTTTGTTCTCCTTTCTATGGCTATGGACCTATAGTCCCACTGTGTTGTATGTAGACGGCTTCGGTGGAGTGAAACGTGCTTTATATGGAAACAGACCCTGAGGTATTACATCACGAACTATATTGTCTCATCAAAAGACTAATATTGTCTGATCTAGGGTTTTTGACAAGACATGGGGCCACTCAGGATTCTGTGATAACACAAAGAGCACATTAGTCCAGTGAAATATAAGGCTATACTAGTACGGGGCGTCGGGCAACGGGGCCAAGGCCAAAGTTATATTAACCAGAAGTCTTTTTCGATTTCTAACTCATATTCTTTGTCTAGCAATCTCCCAAGGAACAATATTCTTGGTATCACTGGCCTACCCCCTATCGCAAGAACAGGGAGGCAGGGTTATAAGATCAAGCACGGTATACAATATAATAAGGGGATGATCATCTGTCGTTCCAACTGGAATTATTAACCAGGGAATGTGCGAGTCCATTCAGCCCTCTCGTCAGGAAATTTGACCAGTCTTGCCATCATCATCACAGGCCTCGTTAACCATGTTACTCACCCAAAGTCTCTTCTTCGCGTTCGCCTGCTGGCAAGCAACACCAGCACTTGCGGCATCTCTTCCTCCATCACATCAGGAACTCGATTATACGCTCGATCTCAACGTAACCGAAAACGATCTCGCAGCACGAGACCTCGAGAGACGGAAAGATCTTCCCATCACAATGTGCCCTATCCTGCACATCGGCGACTACCCGTACTGCCCTTACAGCAACGGCGAAGCAGCCATAGATGCATGGCTCCCTAAAATCGCAGAACAGATCAAAGAATTGTCAGATTATAACACATGCACAAGAATATCCGGCGAGGAAGAGGAATTCAATTGGCGTTTCGAGTCCCATACCGAGGACAGCCGGTGGTGCGATACCAGCGCCAGTCTCGAGACCATTCAAGGCGCCATCAGAAAGACCATGAGAGACAGGGCTTATTGGATATGTGAGCAGGAGTGCTTCCGGATGTCTCACGCTGGTTCCTGGCGTGGATCGCTGCTTGTAGGGCGGAAGGACACCTGGGATGAAAAGCAATATTGTGGGCCATCGCTTTACGATCTAAAGTTTGCTACGGGGGACAAATGTATCTCGGGGGGCAAAAAAGATCTTTAGCTTGGGGATTGTTGGAGGGGATTGTTGTGAGCCATATGTGCTTTACTAGTTTCGGTTCTTCTTTTTTTCTTCCATCCTTTCATATATGAAGATATATGATGGATGAGTATTTATATTGCAATGTACTTTTGGATACCAGTGTACTTAAATGTACTCCTTCCCAAGCCCTGCGTTAATTCTTGCGATAGGCTGCATAAGCCTTGCCAATTCACATATTTTTAGGTATTTGAAGGTCAGAAACACTCCCTGATCCCAATATCTTTTCCAATAATCATGTCAACCTATAGCCATATGTGACGTATATTTCCATGAGCTACTAAAGCTCCTGAGTTGGTTGATAGATCAAATAAACAGTATATATATGTGTAAGACACGAGTAGACCATCATATTCAAACTTCACCAAATCTTATAGATAACAACTAACAAGACTCTTACTACTAATTTCCACACCATCGTTCAAGACACATTGAATAGTAGTAAGAGGCAGTCTACTAGAAAGATGTAAATAGTTTGTATGTATCGATTGATAGTGATCGCGATAAGATAGTGAATAGTTGATTGTCAGGCAGAATAAATTGAACACACCATCAGCTACACCACCGAATAGTGTATCTTCAGCGATGCTAGGTTAGTAAGGTCCCTACGCTATAGTGAACGATTATTTTCCCACAGAAAAACTTCAGTAGCTAGCTTACTAGGTATCCATTAGCCCAGGTAGTTCTCAGATCAATACAAGGTAGTACAATTGAAATATTATTATCAGAAGGTCAAGCAAAAACAGCCTGTCTCCCCTGTCGGGGATCTAAATAATTCCATCAAAGACCGCCTTCCAATACAGAGACACCCCGCCATTAGAAGTAGGCGGTCAATCTCACAGTACCTTACTCCACCCATAAATGTCCCGATCAGGCAAGCGTGCACCAAGTCAGCTCCAACTTATACATCCCAACAACTCTATGACTTACCTCTAAACATAACGTTATATTCTACAAAACCAGACCTCCTACGCCTTACCACACCCAAGGAAACGTCCAACCTCCCAACCCAAAACCACCCACCCCAAAAAGAGCAACCAACCCCTCACCACCCCACCAAACCAACCAAAAATGCCACCAACAAACCCTCTCACCCTAATAGTCGCAACGACACCGATTCCCACGCGCGAAAAAACCCTCCTCGGAATCGGTCTAAACGGCACACTCCCCTGGCCGCGCATAAAAGCCGACATGAGCTTCTTCGCGCGCGTGACAACCCGCCCCCCGCGCCCGGGGACAACAAACGCCATGATCATGGGTCGGAAGACGTACGATTCCGTGCCTAAGAGTCTACGGCCGCTGGGAAAGAGGATTAATGTTATCGTAACGCGGGATGTGGAGGGTGTGAGTAAACGGGTTGCGGAGGAGTTGAAGGAAAAGAGGGCGAAGATGGCTGCTGCTGCGGCGGCGGCTACTTCTGCTGGGGAGAATAAGGAGGAGGGGCCGATTACGGATGCGATTGTTAGTTCTGGGCTGGAGGCGGCGCTTGAGGATGTGGAGGAGAAGTTTAAGGGGGGGTTGGGGAGTGTTTTTGTGATTGGGGGTGCGGAGATTTATGCGACAGCTTTGGGGTTGGGAGGGGATCGGCCGGTTAGGATTGTTATGACGAATGTTGAGAAGAAGGGAGTGGATGGGGAGAAGGCTGTGTTTGAGTGTGATACTTTCTTTCCCATTGACGAGGAGCTGCTCATGGAGAAGGGATGGAGGAAGGTGAGTGCGGAGGAAGTGACCGAGTGGGTGGGTGAGCCTGTCTCGGGGGAATGGAAAGATGAAGGCGAGGTTAGGATCCAGATGGTTGGTTATGAACGGGTCAATTGATGTTACCGGTACTGTGCGCAGTTTAGCCTCTCCCTTCCTTGTATATAACGATAGCGTTCGATTGCTTTATGCAACGATAATCTATATACGGCGAGTCTTCCCCATATGAAGTTCTATGCTAGGCATCTGCAGTCAAAGAGGCGCTTGCTAATGAAGACATATCAACAAAAAGAAGTCTCGAACCCCGTCAGGTACATAAAACATACAGGCATCCTCCGCTGATATACACTTGGTAGTAGAAACAGCGCTAAGAAAAATACAGTTTATAGTAAGATCAGTATATGCGTGATGCTCAAGCTCAAAAATATATGCAAAATAAGAAAAGATGCTGCCCATGACCAGGAATGCGTGCAGGGACCGGAACATAACGCTGGACAATGCTTTGAAGACGTTGGAAATATGTATACGTTTGCATTCTCTTTTACAGCAAGCGGATTCATCTGGTAAAGAGAATCACTCATTCTCCTTCATGAACTTCACGAAGGCCTTCTTATGGACCAGACCCGCGTACTGTCCGTTTTGAAGGACGCACAGGTACCGTAGACCTAGCTTAGCGAAGCACTGATAAACAAGGTCTACAGGTGAGTGTATATCAAGAGCGATAGGGGCCTATACATGCATCAGCTTGTGAGGAGATATACGGATTTCTATCCACATACCGGATCAATATAGCGGTTAAAGTCCACTCGAATGGCCTCTTCATCATCACTGTCGGAAACGACCGACATCGTATCTAGTGTCATCAGACATAACGTGTTTTCTTCGTCCTCGAGATTGTCCAGCGCATATTCGAGGTCCGGGGCTGGGATCAACCCAGACAAGACATCGTGGCGTAAGATAGGGAGGCCACTGTCTAACTCTCCTGCCATGAGAAGAGTTTGAAGCTTGGAGCGCAACTCTGTGGCTGGTACGAACGGAGAGTCTGAGATATCAATGATACGACTCTTCCGTACAGGTCTCACTAGGTCTCCGAGCTCTGCATCTGACACGACTTGTATCTTATTATCAAGGAACGGGTACGAATTCATATCAGTCAGGAGATCCTATCCAAGTCAGCATGTAGTTCGGTAGCACAGATCCTTGGGTTTCAGTCGATACTTACATAGATGCTGCGGGGCTCGATCGCATCAGCAGTCCATTTGGCACAAAGGATGGCCAAGGAAAACGGAAGGACATGGGCAAGACTACCTGTCAGTTCAAAGAGGATGACGGCCAATGTAACTGACAAGCGGGTGACACCACACATGGTAGCCCCTGCGGCGATCATTGCATACACTCCTGGAGTCACACACGATTCCATCCCCGACACAGCTGGGCAGGAGGATCCAAACAAGGGGAACGATGGGTATTTCACCACGAAATATTGTGCCACATGACCAACGATCCGTCCCAAGAGACCACCAACAACCATGGATGGGACGTAGATGCCCGCTGGCACTTTAATGCCGAATGTGACTATCGTTAACAGGCTTTTGATAACGAATGCTACAAGGAGGTAGCGGATAATATCGACAATGCCATCTTCGTTTGGACATAGCGAGGTTGGCGATGAGGATTCATGATCGCAAGGGCTGGCCAGCTCGAACAAAAGTTCGGATACGGCCAATTTAGTATAACGATTCCAAAAGCTGACTAGGCCAGTCACCACCGCGACAAGAACTACCTCCAGCATCGGCCAACGCTTGATAATTGGGATTCGCCGGAATGAGCGAGCCCATAAACTAGATGCCTTGATGAAAAGGGCTCCAAGAGCGCCTCCCAAGACACCCAAAAGAATAAATATCACTAGCTCAAAGATCTCCCAATCGTTCAAATATCGGACCTCAAACAGGACGATCTTACCCGTTCCATAAGGATTGAGGAATTTCAGAGAGAGTGTTGCAGCAATACAGCAGAAGAATGTTCTGAATAGCGTCTTCGGAGGGAAATAATAGCTAACTTCCTCGAGGCTAAAGAGAACACCACCAATGGGGGCACCAAAAGCTACTGCGACACCACTCGCAGCACTCGCGCTTAGCACCTCTCTTCTTTTTCCATCGTTGCGATTGTATTTGGCGAACAAGCGACAGCATATGTTTCCCACACAGGTGGCGATGTGGACATACGGACCCTCCTTGCCTAAACTTAGGCCAGATGACACACTAAAAATCAAAGCAACGGTCTTGATCACCAGCGTTTTGAAACCCAGATACCCGTGCAAAACAAAACCACTGTTGATGACTTTCACTTCAGCAACCCCGCTACCAGCCGCAGAATAGTAAACCATATCAGGACGTGTGGGAATCGCCGAAAAGGGTGTTCGTGGACTAGCATCGGAGTTTGGGCTGTCAGCAGCTGCATCGGTGTGTCTCGTACCTTGCGACGATGCTGCACCCAAGTTTTCATCCAGTGTAGTTAGAGAGACCGACGAAGGAACGACCGTCTTCGTAAGCAACGTGAGGAAGCAAGAGATGACGGACAGAATAACCACCCAGGCTACGTACATGCCAAAGTCCGTCCACTGGTTGTCCGTGCTTGAGAAGGTTAGCATCTTGGACCATGACCACCATGCAGAGCATACGGGATTGTCCACGCAGCATTCTTGACGGCTACTAAACCATCGCGTGGTACAAAATCCTTCTTTGAGATCAAACACAAAATCTTCGGTTATGTCCACGAAATAAGCGATCGCGGCCGTGATGCAGCCGATTAGCGCGACGAGAACCCAGCCCTGAGCACCATCGAACCATGCTAGAAGGCGACCCCGGACATCTTTCCGCGCCCGCAACTGTCGAAGGCGCTCGCCGTCCGCAATACTGTCATGTACCCAGTCGGTGGA
This sequence comes from Aspergillus flavus, assembly GCF_009017415.1. Classification (NCBI taxonomy): domain Eukaryota; kingdom Fungi; phylum Ascomycota; class Eurotiomycetes; order Eurotiales; family Aspergillaceae; genus Aspergillus; species Aspergillus flavus. The sequence goes on along the minus strand of NC_092404.1, from coordinate 2,118,343 downwards.
GGTGAATTGATCATACCAAGTTCGATCATCCATAAAGGAAGAGCTCAGGCCATCTTTGGCCGATGCAGCAAGACTCTCAGGTCGATCCGTATCTATACTTTCCCGCCGGCTGACTCGCAATGCTTGGGAGTGAGCACGGCTGTGATGGCGTGATCGGCGGAAACTCCCAGCCAACAAGTTGTGTCGAAAGCTGGTATCGGGTCCGGAGCCATTTGAAAGATTGGTATATGACCGCCGTACACCTCGGCTGTTTCCCCGATCTTTGCCTAGCAAGCTGGTTGTTTCGCCAATCTCCAACGGTGGTTGTAATGACTGATACCCGGTATGTGCTTCCGAGAGATAGCTATGTTGTCGTCTGACCGCAGACGGGGAGGGGGGAGCCGTTCGGGAGAGAGATCTCTGGCGATCATCTTCGCTCGGAGCTTGACCGCCTTCCTGCGAAAGGGAGGTGAAATTGGAGGGAACAGAGCGAGGCATTATTGAAGCGGTAAGTACTTCACGGTTCGACGTGGTGATCTGATTCCCTGGTTAACACAAGCCACCCGCAAGGCACCCAGAGTAACGGAGTATACCAAAACATATCATTCGCTATAGAATTCTGGGGAGGTCAACCCTTCTTTTCAATCTCTTGACTTAGGTGAGCTGCTCTGACCGAGGTTGGGAGCGGGCTAACAGCGGTGAAACGTGGAGGGCTTAATTTTCAACAAAAGGTCTCAAACAAAGGGCGATAAAGAGGTAGAACCACAAAGATAGTGAAATCGAAAAGTAATATAGCAAGCAGTCAAGGGGCGGGAGGGCTATTCATAGCAAACGAGCCCTGAATGCAGTGGTGGAAGAAAGGAGAAGCAAGAACCATTGTTCTCAAGATAGTTTAAAACAGTGTTCATGGCAGATGACCCGCAGATAAGTAAAAGGAGCCAAAACACGGGACTAAACGCACATCATCTGATAAATCAAAATCCCAATTTTATTCTTCCAACGCAGTAGGTAGGGTTGTATCCAGGGTCCTAGGATATCCGCCACAAATCAACTATCCTTTAAGAATAAGCAAATATCCCCGGAAAATTCTTCCTTTTAGTTCAAAGGGAGTGCTGAAAGAGCTGCAGCAATAACAACGTAAACAAGGAAATCCGGAGAACCCCCCGAACACGTGAGGCGCGTGTAACAAAGCGTATGTAAAATAAACTAACTTTAATAAAGCAGCCATTCATGCTCACTGAATCGGATGAAGTCCACATATTTGCTTTTACCCCACCATTCTTTCTCAACATGATGATCATGATCCCTGGAAAAGATCGACACTCTGATGTCAAGCCGTGGAAAGGCGACTCAATCATCGTCACCTGAACAAAGCAGAAGGTTGTTAGTATAATCTCCAGAATATATTTCTCGCTTTTTTGTTTCTTTCATCTCTTGGTTCCCACCTTATAGGGTGATTGAATATTAACTACTAGTACGGAGTAGTAAACTAGTACTCTTTTATTTTATCCCGGCGTGCATTACTCCGTAGACCGCCAATGAGATATGATATCATCATGCATTTTGCATTTGTCTTCGATTCCATCAACAAGTGCATATCCGGCATGCAATACTAAACTTTGCATACAGGTTTCGAATATGCAGTCCTCAAACTAGTGCTGATGACCTCTTCCCACAAGGGCTGTGAGTATGATCAATGTACCCGCAGTGGGAAAGTGGGATTGAAAATCAATCTGCTACCAGCCCATATGCAAGTTTCCTGCTATTCTTGGAGAAGGGACATGATATATGCCTCGTACCTTCTTCCTATCCTGCCTTGTGGGAGTGAGATTTTAGTATATCCATGATCAACCATCCTTGCCCCATAGCTCGGCCATTCGGCCAGCTCCAATGACCGAGATGGGTTTGAGTCCCTTCAAATTCTCAGGGATAACACGGCATATCATTCCCTTATTACCGAGAGTACACATATAAATGTTGAATACTGCCAACTGGATGGAGTGTTATAACCCCTCATTCCTGATTTCTGACCATACCATAAGGTTGAATTACAAGTATCGTCATGCAACTGTTCTCGTTGAAATTAGAGGGCGCAAGAACGCTCACAGGCCGCTCCTTCATTCCCGCGCAGCCTCAAACACTAAGAGCATCTTCACCGATGCCCCTTATTGTCTGCATACATGGAGCAAGCTATGACTCGAAGTATTTCGATATCGACTTTCAGCATTCCATATTCACGCTCGGAGAGACTCTTCAGATACCCGTCGTTGCGTTCGATAGACCAGGATACGGTGGTAGCACGGCCTACCCGGATCCAAAAGTCAAGAATGAAGACCTCGAAAGACGGGGCACTACATTCGTTCAGGAACAAGGGAAATACCTCAACTCAACTGTTCTACCAGCAGTGTGGAAAGAGTTTGGGTCTGGTGCATCCAGTATGGTAGTATTGGCACATTCGATAGGGGGGATGATAGCCATCGTGGCCGCTGCAGAACCGAAAGAGTATCCACTTGCAGGGCTGGTCGTGTCTGGAATTGGGTGCAAGAGCCATATGCATGAGTCGCTGAATTCAAGTCGCAGAAATGGAGGGTATAGCCGTGAAAACAGCGGCAGTGACCAAATAGACGAGCAGCGAACGCATATCCGTTTCAATCCTAAGGTGAAGGATAGACTGATGCTTAACTTTCCGCCCAAAGCAAATGAAGTACTGCTTGTTGACCCAAAAATCACCTCGTACACAGAGGTCCTTAACAACCCGGTTCCCTTGGGTGAGCTACATGATGTTCGCACGACGTGGCAGAGCTACTGGTGCTCGTATGCCGAGCGGGTTACTGTGCCTTTTCTATACGCGGTGGGTGACCAGGACGGCTTTTGGGACTCATCGGAAGAAGGCACCATGCAATTCACCGAAGTATTCCGGACAAAGAGTCCCAAAGTTGAGAATGTGGTCATACCTATGGCGCCTCATTGTATGGAGATGAGCCTGCAGGGAACGGCGTGGCTGTTACGTTGTCTGGGATTCGCGATCGAATGCAGCATGGGTCAAGGTAAGAAAGACTTATGTGCGATTTCTCAAAGCACTGATTGACCATACTGTACACCTTTTAGTAGAACCTGTAGATTAGAGCTTGGCATGTTACTATAGGTTTAGGGGAGAATGCCATCTATTTTTGGTAGCAACATCATACTTTACATGCACAGCGTTCTGGGGTAGTAGGGAATAGTATGCATCTATAACTGTAATCCCGCACTAGGAAAGGCCAATACCTTTTAGACAAATGACTAAGTTATATTACTTATAATGCAGTAGCTATAGAATGTGGCTTGTAGAAGGAAACTCTATATAAGGAGTTATATCTCTATTCTCTTGCTATAATTGACGAAATCTATGGCCACCCCACAAACCCCACAAATTCCAATCCAGTAAATAACCTTCAAGTAGAGTCTGGACCTCCAAACCCCGAAGATACTAACTGTACCTCGTAGTTAAGGCCGAGCTAAATTCGGCCTGACTACCTTGAAGCGGAAACGTAACCCGCTCTATGCTTCACGTCTCCTCGCTTTTCCTTAAAAGCTCTCGTGGTAGTTTTTAGAACCTGCTTTTAGCAGTAAATACAGTGTCGTTGTTATTTGCAGAAGACAGACGTTGGCAATCGACTAAGCGCTCTGACTTGTATATAATTGACCTTCCTGGGGGTTTGTTTCTGAAAGGCGTTTCTCCCACACCCAGTAACATGGTTGCGTCGTAAGCATTCCACAGATGCACTTCTCCACAAGATAGCAAACCGTACGTTGAGACAAGCGTATGAGCACCCAGTCTGGCATTGCCGTGCTGTGGGGACTAGTGCCAATCCCCACAGTAGAGAGACTCCATCCCCAGGTTCCCCAGATATCCATCAGTCCGAGACTTCAGGAGGCACTATCAACTGGGGCCAACTGTACAGTACCCCAGATGTTTTCGTAACAAAATGGTGGCAACCTAGCTGCCGGACCATCCGCTCCTCCCTTATAAGCCCTTACGTGTCACGGTTATAGGGCTATTCAGCTCTCATTCCCTACTCGTCTCTGTTTAGTGTTATGTTCTTCAAATAATCACGATTTCTTTTCAGAGGCCGACTCAGTGTACGTTCTTTCTTGCCGAAATCATGTCATCACATAAAAGAACAGAGGATCTAGGGGAGGTCCTATCCACCCCATCTATCCCATCACCAGATAGCAAGGACCTTTCCTCCCTGGAAAAAGAAGATAGCGAGTGTATTGAGAAAGCAGAAGTCAGCCCAACACAGTTCGATGATATCTCATCTTCGCTTTCTCCATCTCATCGTGAATATCTCTTCAAACGACATGGCACCTTGGACCTGGACCCCATGCCGAGTGCGTCAGACGCAGACCCATACAACTGGCCTACGTGGAAGGTACGAAGCCCTCCTGAGTATACAGCTCGGACCAAACCTGATGACTTCTCTTTATTATAGAAATTAACGAACCTCCTTCTTGTCGCCTTTCACGCTTGCATGGCGACCTTTACGTCCTCGATCACGCCTGCCTATGAGGACATTAGTATCGATTTAGGAGTATCTCTACAAAGAGCCAGCTATCTTACCTCCCTACAAATTGCTATTCTCGGGGGCGCTCCCCTCTTCTGGAAACCATTGTCCAACCGGTACGGTCGTCGGCCTATATTTCTGCTATCCACCATCCTCAGCCTTGTTTGCAATGTTGGATGTGCGAAGAGCCCGACGTATGCGTCACTGGCCGCATGTAGAGCTTTAACAGCGTTTTTCATCTCTCCGGCAGCAGCAATCGGGAGTGCCGTTGTGGCAGAAACCTTCTTCAAGAAAGAGAGGGCTCGGTATATGGGGATATGGACCTTGATGGTCACTCTGGGTATACCAGTTGGTTAGTCCGTACCTACATATTGCTTTGGTGTTTACCGCCGCTAATTATTACATGCTAGGTGCATTGATCTTCGGCTTTGTTGCAAATCGCGCGGGCTACCGTTGGATCTTCTGGGTTCTTGCCATCACTAACGGCGTGCAATTCATCCTTTACATCTTCTTTGGACCCGAAACCCGCTATATCGGTGGTAGTACAGACGATACATCTTCGGGCTTCAAAGCCCAATATCTTTCATTTCGACGCATCGACCCAACTCCACTGACATTCAAGGAATTCGTTCACCCGTTGACCATGTTCAAGCGCCCGAGCGTCGTAGTACCGGCTGTTGTGTATGCCATGGTTTTCTTATTCGGAAGTGTCATGATCACCGTCGAGGTTCCTCAGCTCCTACAGGAGAAATTTGCTCTCAATACTGAACAACTTGGTCTCCAGTTCATCGGAGTCATAATTGGCACAGTTCTTGGCGAGCAAATCGGGGGCTCAATATCCGATTACTGGATGAATCGCCGAGCACGGCGTATACGAAAGGCACCTGAACCAGAATTCCGTCTCTGGCTCAGCTACCCCGGCATTATCTTGACCATTATTGGCGTCATTGTCTTTTTAGTATGTACTCAGCAGGCCCCTGAGGGGCATTGGACTGTAAAGCCTATTGTGGGCACTGGAGTGGCTGCCTTTGGTAATCAAGTCGTGACTACTGTCATGGTCACGTATGCCGTCGACTGCCACCCAGACGATCCTGGAAGTGTGGGGGTGTTCATTACTTTCGTTCGGCAGATCTGGGGCTTCATCGGCCCATTTTGGTAAGTTCCCGAAACAAGTGTCACGCCGATGCATAATTGACACCATATAGGTTTCCCGATATGTTTGCGAACGTTGGCGTCGCTGCTAGTTCAGGTGTTGCGAGCGCTATGATATTCGTCTGTAGCTTGCTACCCACTATTGCGGTGCACGCAATGGGGAGGAAATGGGCTTAATGTTGAGCGTGCTCTGCCTCCATTGTCCCAGGTTTGTATTTGAGATAGCTGGATAATTTCGATTAGCGTACTTCATTTCTTCAAATTTCATACAAGCAATTCTGATGAACACGGACAAACGACGAATAATTCATATACTTCTGGTGGTAGAGGAAAAGGTAAACTTCCTTTTTTCCTCTCTTTGCTGGCACGTAATTTGGCCGTATTCCCTTTCGAACACGGCCATTTTAGAGGTTGTGAGTCCTTTCTCCCTTGTCAAATCAGGCTGAGGAGGAGCCACTAAGTGAAAAAAAGACCCCACTTGAATAAGCGCATGAGCCAAGCTTGTTGTTGGTGGAAAAACCTTGATGTGTAGAAGCGTGTAGATGGCTGGTCCAGAGCCTTCCATGCGGATGCTATGCTCTTCATTTGCATTTGTCAAATTCGTATAAAACGAAGGGATGACCAGCATTTTTCAAAGTGGGTATCATGAAGGAGTTGGCAGCGGTAGACTGTTTTTAGATCTAAGCAATTAATTGTGTTTTTACGAGATCCACCGTTTATCTACCGTAATAAATAAATTTAAATCCCCGACGGCTGCTGAGTGGTCAGAATATGGGATCGGAGATAAACCGTCATGAACTATTTGATCTCTACAAAGCCCCTCCATCATTCGGCAGTATAGTATTTAATCTTCCTTCCCCTCTGCCTCTCTTCTCAATATTCTTCTCCACCGACTAGCTACTACGTATACTAAAAAGGTAAAGAAGCAAATCACCTGGGCAGTTGTGTTTCGCAATGGCAACCGAGGAAGAGGCTTTGTACAAGCCTTATGATCAATTCATCCTTTTTGGGGATTCAATCACCCAGATGTCCAGCGACCCCCACATGGGGTTCGGGCTATTCGCAGCACTGCAGGATGGTAGGTAGTATTTTATTTATTTTCTTCCTTTCGACTACATACAGCTACTAAAATCTTACAGCTTACAGCCGTCGCCTGGACGTGATCAACCGTGGGTTTGGGTGCGTTACGCTAGATCACTAAACCTGTTCGATGATAATCCTACTAATCGCATGATCCCCTACAGTGGCTATACCTCTGGCCATGCCATCAAAGTCTTTCCCAAGTTCTTTCCCACACCGGAAAAAGCCACAGTGCGGTTCATGGTACGCCAGCTAATATTATCAAGAACCTCGAAGTAGCCTACGAATATTAACTCGACAATAGACTATTTTCTTTGGAGCCAATGACGCATGTCTCCCCGGCAGTCCTCAGCACGTCCCATTGGACGTGTATAAAGAGAATCTGACTCGGATCATACAACATCCTGCAACAGTGGCCCAAAATCCACATATCCTCCTGCTGACTCCACCCCCTGTAAATGAATACCAACTACAGGGGTTCGACGAGTCCAAGGGCAATGCCCATCCCAGCCGGACCGCCGCTTTTACTAAGGAATATGCGGAGGCAGTCCGCGAAGTCGGCGCCTCTCTCGGTGTCCCCGTAGTGGATGTATGGAAGGCATTTATGTCTGCTGTTGGCTGGAAGGAGGGCGAGCCACTACCGGGCTCAAGAGATTTGCCAAATCTGGATCAATTTGCGCGATTTTTCACTGATGGTCTGTGCTATTCTTTTCGTTTGTGTCCTGTGTCCGACATAGTAGTGACTAACCTCTGGAAAAGGGCTACATTTGACGGCAGATGGATATCGGGTACTGTTTGATGCGATTATGGAAACGATTCGAGCGAAGTGGCCGGAGGAAGAACCTACTGCAATGGATATGGTTCATCCCGCATGGCCGGAGGCGCCAAGGTAGAGAGATATGCAGTGGCAACGGATGGAGATCCGCACGGGTCGATAGTTTACCACGTTCTAGAGCGATTGTCACCTGGAATAGAAAGACTAAATTCCTGTAAATTTTGTGGAGTATCTAGAATGTAGTATAAGTTCAAATAAGTTGACTATTATTGTCTGATGTTAGTGAGAGTGTGCAAGCAAAAGCGGTCTAGAATCGGCTGCAAGTTCAAACTCCGTCGGAGACAAAAGAAACACAGACTAAGCCCGAGATAGAAAGTGACGGCTGTTGCATTGAATTTCATCCCCTCATCTTTTGTCTTTCACCTTCCATTCTGCTTCCTTGCCTCGTCATCACCCTTCCTTTCAGCTTACAGCGCTTAATTTTTGCCCTCCACGATCTTACGAACTTGTTTCTCCTGTCTCCTGAAATTTCTTGCATCTTCTTTGAGCAATCTAACCACTCGTGTTTCAAGTCACCCTTAAAAGCGCCGGAGCCTCCGTCCTAGCATCTAACACGCATTTCCTCCTGCAAAGCAGATCATTTCTCTCCTAGGCGTCCCTTGCTAGAAAATCTTCAGTCGATCCTACAGCTTTTTGCTTACCATTATCTCAACAATTTTCGCGGCCTCCAACACGAGCTGAGGTGGTCGCTTCTCACCTCATTGGATATTCCTCGACAACCGTTAACTCGGCATTCTTTTCGTCCGAATCAAGACACCCTTCTCGACACTTCATTTCGCTTCAATACTCATCAGCGTTGTTGAGTGAGAACACCCCAAGAACAAGCTTCTATTAGGTTATATGGTTTTGGCAAAGGTTGCAGATATCCATCTTTAGCAAACCGGGTGGACGGCCGTACGGCCGTCTCACAGAGGAGGGAGGAGTTTCGAGGATAAAGTGAGCTACATATCGCTGGCCGGTTAACGCCGAAAAGTAGCTTGAAGGAGAAACATAAAGCTGTCTGATTCCTGGGGTCTGATCCATTTGTGTCCTGTTTTCCCTGGTCGTTGCTTTGTTTGCCACCCTTATCCAGTCGTTCGGATATGGATGCTCAGTACCCTTTTGCTTCACGTGACGACATTTGGCGCGTCTTTGAAGAGCTGAAGGAGCTCCATGCTACACAGTTCGAGCAGGCGGAGCGAATCGCGAGACTGGAGCGGCGAAGGGACGAGGATGCGAAATTGAAAAGCGTCTGGGGCCCTCTGTCACCGTTTCCGACATCCGTTGCAGGCACAATACCCACAGGTGTGTTCACTTGGTCTTCGAATTGCTTTCGGATAGGAGCTGATCTTTCATTCCTGTTGCAGAGCCTATCTTCCATTCGCCGGCTGACGCCTTCAAAGGTTTCGATCAGGGACAGCATCACGGGGTTGGGGGGACCATGGGCATAGAGAGCGAAGAGGAACCAAGGCGAGGGACATCCAGAGCGAATAGTGTCCGCTTTGATGAAAGCGCTATCCACAGCTACTATGGACAAGCTAGTCGGTCTACCAGCGAGCTCCCACTGCGAACGGGGAGTGGAATGGGGAGCCATCCGCTGACCGAGCGGTCTTTGTCTCACCGATCTGACGGACGACTAAGCTCATCCGGACATTCCCATCACTCGGCGCGTACCAACAGTATGGGGTTGGAAACCACCAGCAGAATGATGGGCTCTTCTGTTGGTGGTTCGCCTCTCATTCCTCCACCTGGACTTTTTCTCCTTGGCCCTGTACCCTGCATCATACGGTGCTGGTTGACGACCAACTTCTCCAATGACTCGCTTCTGTATGCAGCTGTCTGCTCGGGGTCTTATAAGTCGTCATTGGGCTATCCCATGATTCGAAAGCTGGGTCTCGAGGACTTGGTAACACAGGAGGAAGACCTGCAGTTCATCAAGCTTCCGATGTACCTGCCCGAGGCTAGCATTCACCAATCATCTTCCAGACCCGGTAGCCCAGTCCCCCAGCTGCCCGCATTGACTGTTCGATTCCTTGTCCGTGACATCGATTCCAATGATCCTTCCATTCAGATTGTTCTCGGCAGTGATATCCTTCGTTCCCATAATGCGGAACTTCTCTTCTCGCAGGACAAAATTATCATGGTGGACGATGAGCGGAATAAGATCTCGATCCCTCTTGTGCGACCCGAAGACGACTCAGTTTTCAAGTTCCTTCGCACGGCATCGGATGCCTCGCGTACTACGGACACGACTCAATCGCTTCAAGCTAGCGATCAGCCAGACACCAATGGCCATTCAGTCGGTGTAATTGGCCCACCTAGGAGTGTGTCTCGACAGTCCAGGTCAGCATCTGCTTCCGCCAGAGATTCAACTGATGAACCTGAAGAGAGTCGAAAGACATCTTTGGATAACCAGGAACTGCCAAGGAGCGCCGAATCCACCAGCGTGAGCAAGCCTGCTGTAGTTGCAGGGTCTCCGCCGGAGGGCCCGATGAAGGTGGAGCCAGCCGGGGTTTGGGGTTCGTGGAAACGCGATACCAGATTAGATTCCAATGCTTCCACCGCCGGTAAGACTTCCAGGACTCGCCCTATGAAAGTCCTGCGCCCGACCAAGTCTGCCTCTCGAACGTCATCGGCTATGACCGTGCCCACTAGCTCCAGTAACGATGCAGTCCCGATGTCCTCTCAGCCGGCATCGTCGCGAGCGTCCCCAGACGAGACACGGACGGGTAAACCATGGGTATCTAATCCCATTGGCGGCGCCTCTGCGTTTGGGTGGCTCAATTCGTCCCAACCGACCCGAGCTGTGACGAACCCTAAATGAAATAGATTAGAGGTCCAGTCCAGATTCACGGTCTACCTATGTGTGTAACGTAACTGTATTTGGCGACGTTGAATTGAGCGTTTGACGGTGTTGGCCGACTTCACATGTACTATGCAGTAGCCGGTTTATAGCGTAGTAGTAACATCCTGACTGCAGTCACAAATTGACATTCATTCACTCGATACTGAAGCAGTTACTATAAGCTCATCCGTTTAACACTCTTCATAATACTAATAGCAACCAACATCTCAGTTCAAAATGGTCACTGAATCTCTTTTCCTAGTCTACAGCCACAAAATCCAACAAAGAAACCAAATCAAATTCCTCAAAGAAGATCTAAATCTTCGAAAAAACCTCCAAAGCCCCCTTCGTCTCCTCCTTCATCTCCTTAACCAACCCACTAACAGTCCTAAACCCACCATGACCTGCGTCCCCCAAAATCTCAAACAAAATACTCTCACTACTCGTCACTACCGCCCCAGCATCTCTCAACCTCGCCAAAGCAATCCCCCTCTCCTCACTATTAACACTGCTCACCCCATCCACAATAACATAAACCCGATGGCCCCTCTCCAACATATCCAGCGTCGTCTGCGTAACACAGATATGCGTCTCAATTCCCACGATAATAGCATCGAGGGGCGTTTCCCCGGCAGTTGTCTTGGGTAACTTGGCCTCGATCTCCGGGGTGATCATAGAGAACAAAGTCTTGTCGACGTTGGCTTTCACATTCGGGGACGAGAGGTGGGGTTGCAGTTCGGAAACTGTGTCACCGAGTTTGGACCGGTTTTGGGTTGTCACGTAGGTTGGGATTTGGAGCGTGTTGGCTGCTTTGAGGAGTTTGGTTGTTGTTGGGATTCTTTCGTTTAGTAGTTAGTATTGTTGGTTTTGGGAATGGTGTTCTTGGGTTCGAGGCTGTGATTGGGATGTAGGGGTGTCGATATTGGGTAATAGAGTCTGGGGAGTTGTGGTAAACGTACAGTTTCGAGAATTCATAGATGACAGGTCTGAATTTCTCTTGGATATCGCAGATGCTGAATTGGTATGATTGTTAGATCTATGGTGGACTTATTTTGGAGAGTTTACTGGACGTACAATAGGGCTGGGTTGCCTATTGCTTTTGTTAGTGTTTATCTAGGTATCGGACATGTAGGGGACTCACGGATGCGGGCTGCTCTTGTGATGGTGGCCATATTAGTTGGGTTTGGTGTGGTAACTTTGGTATAGCGATCGGTACTGGGGAGTTGATTGAGAAATGTGTGAAATGTATTGAATGGCTTGCGGTTGATGGTCAAGAAAGATGACTGCGGAGGAAATCGGGCGGGGAAGTCCGTGAGGAGTATGCGGAGAAGATCATGGGTTTGTTGCCTGGTTTATAAGGCATCGAGTGAGGGGCAATGGTTTTTGAGGTTGTGTGTGTATTGGATGGGGATTGAGTTTCTCTTGTAGGGGGGTGTATGTTTGTATTGAATTGGTCATTTACTTTACAGACAGACAGACACACACACACACAGAGAGAGAGAGAGAGAGAGAGAGAGTGTGTGTGTGTGTGTGTGTGGGGCCTCTCTGAGAATGTGTACATTTATCGATAGCATTTCTAGCAACTTTTATATTCACATGAAATCAACATATGCCGACGCATCTACAAATCGATCATTTGGATCTTTGCCCGTCCTGTAAACCAGCTGTGGTCTCCCTTCAGGGCTGCCTGGCGGATAGCGTAGAGCTCGTCGAGGAACGCAGGAACAAAGCTGCCGGGTCCCCGCACGTACTCCTTCGAAGCGGCGTTCTCCGCTGCGATCTCGTACATCAAAATACCGGACAAGACAGCCAGGAGTCTGTCGGATGGGTGGCCAGTAAGGAAGCAGCCGGATACAGTTCCGACGGCACAGCCGGTCTATATCTCATGTCAGCATACTATATTATTGATTATTTCGTAGAAGGAGGTAAGCATACCCCAGTGACTTGTCCAAGGAGTTCGTGTCCGTTCTCCACAGCTATGACTCGTTCGCCGTCGCTGAGATAATCAACGGCGCCAGTGAGAAGAACAAGGTTGTCTATGTCCAGGTCGGTTAGTATGGTCTCAATGAGCAAAGGACAGGTGACGCTTACGTTCTCTCCGAGCCAGGTCCCTGACCAGGATAGCCTTGGCTTGACCATCTAGTCTGCTTGGGCCGCTATCGACACCACGCTGAATCACGCCGCTGCTTCCAAAGACTTGTCGAATCTCTCCTTCATTGCCTTTGATGAGATCAAAATATCCACCCGCCATGAGCTGTTTGACTGCTCCACGACGGATGTGCGTAGCGGGAGCACCAACAGGGTCATAGACAACGGGGTTACCGCGTTCGTTGTAAGCCTTGATGGCCTTCACGTAGTTGGGAACGCTCTCGCTAGTCAAGGTACCCATGTTGACGACTAGGCCGCCGTCGAACTGCGCGAGATCCACAGCCTCATCCCCATGCGGAGCCATGATAGGAGAAGCACCCCTGTAAGATACTTAATTGGCCATGCACAGGTCATACAAACAATCGAGACAACTTACATTGACAGAGCAACATTAGCAACGAAATTAGCAACAACAAAGTTGATCATGTTGTGCACAAGAGGATGCGCTTGTACAACCTTTTGAACGATCTTCGGCACCTCCTCCTGTAGCGCAGCAACTTCACGGATCTGAGGAGCTGCTGGGGCTCGTACGAATGGCGGGGGAGTGGCAATGCGTTTCACGAATTCAGCTGCTGCGGCCTTCGGGTCGTCCGCGGCTATAATGGCACTGACGATGGCAACTCCATCAAGTTCCTTCCTGGGAGCTCTGGATTGGTAAAGGACTCGTTGAACGTTGGAAAGATTAATTCCACCAATTGAGACGGTCCCGACAGAGCGGCCTGTGTCCGAGATAGCATCAAGGATAGCCTGTGTACCGGCTGTTCCGATGATGTGCTTGGTGTTGGTCTTACTAGTCTGGGTCAGCATGGCTTTTAAAACAGTAGATTATAGAGTTGCTAGACCGCTTTGTAGCAGATAACATACGTTGGGGTTGCAAACATGGTTCCTATCCCGAGGTAGTCTGCGCCGGCATCAATGGCCTTCTGAGCCTCTTCTATCGAGGCAGCAGTGATACCAATGATAGCATCCTTAGGAAGAAGCTGCTTTGCTTGTTCAATAGCTACAAGTAGTTAGACCTTTAAAAATTCATGGCAGAAGCGGAAAGCTCACCCATGTCATCTTGACCGAGATGGACACCCTCAACACCAGCGGCAAGAGCAACATCCACACGGTCATTGATCAGTAAGGGAACCCCATACTTCTGGGTTATCTGATGCAGCTTCTTAGCTGTCTGTATCTGCTCTCCTGTATCACTTTTCTTGTCCCTATATTGAACTATCGTGACACCTACGCCAAGCGTTAGTGGGGAATTTGCCGGGAGTAGGGAATGAACTGACCTCCTTTCAAAGCTTCCTCCACCACCGTGCACAGATCACGGCCCTTGAGGATAGCCGGAGTCGAGTCGGTAACCAAATACAAGGAGAGATTTAACGGCATTTTTTTACTTTTCTGGGTTGCGCTAATTAGTATCTATGGCTGCATTACGGGACTTTCATAAAGTGTCGAGACACCGGTGAGGGGCACGTGGGGTAGGTGGGGACAAGGATAGTGATGCGCATGGAAAATTTTCCATATGGGAAATGCCAAATGGGTGAACACAATACCTTCTACCAGACGATACTCCTTGACCTTCGGCCTGTTTTACAATGGTAGTGATACACTCGTGCCGGTCGAAGAACGAGGGTGAAATGACGTTGGGGATGTTTGCATTGATTTACGCAATATTAGTTAGTCATACTTTCCTTAACCTAGAGTCCGTGGATTTTCTATAACCCTAGAATAAATCCGACCCTGTATGTATCCAAATTTCCTTAAGTCTAGAGATATTGTAGCACAGGTCTTCGGGTAGTACATTGGTACTGTTTAGATCACAACCATTCAGCACCTATACAGAGTGTATGTACAGCCCTAGATGGGCAAAATCAACCCTCTCCACCACAACGAAATGATCGATATGGCAGACTTGTACATACAACCATGATATCCCATTCACTGTTACGAAATCCAAGTATAAAGTTTTCATGATGTTTTGGATATGCCTAGTCCTGGTGGTGGATTAAGTGTGGTCTACAAATATACCGAGTACAACCAACCCACATCTACTACGTACATGCACGTATCCAGAGAAAGTATGACCATCCAGCTACTGTTTGGTACTGTCTCTGCATAATTAGCTGCACGAACGGCGCCTAAGAAAGAGACGACTCGCGAAGTTCAGCCCCTGCATAGCCCTGAAATCAGTACTTTAGCGATCATCGCTCTAACCACATTTACGGTAGTCACCCCAAATCCTACGCGAGGGGTGTGAAGTGTTCCGTCTGTTCTTTGAAGTTGGGGCATACTACCGGTCATTCTTCGTTGAAATTTGGGTGACTGAAGGATCAAAGGATCGGCAGTATTCACAGACGCGATGGTGTGTTTCATAGTGGTGCAGCCCTAGTGGTTCACGGTAGCTTGAAGCGCATTCTTTAGGCCTATAGTATGTACTTCGTACAACACAAGGGTTTGTCAGTGCCGGCAGTGTGATTATCATAGGCAACCGACAGAAGAGATGTTAAATCCGACGTAAACCCGAAACACCATTGTTAAAAACTGCTTTGCGCACGTGCCCTCGGAACCGACCTGATCCGGAAATCAGCCGGGCTGCTGACTCAGAGTGGATTTTTTCCCTTCTTTTATTTTTTTTCTGCCGGGCTTGGCGGTGGAGCAGTCGAATCGTCCCTTCTATTTGGCAACAATTTCTTTCTCTTTCCTTCCTCTTTTTCCCTTTCTTTCCCATCCTAACTTGCTCTTCATTTCATCGTCAAGTCATCAGTTCTTGACATTGTCACGTCTTCCAAAGTCCCCCGGAAAGCTGTTAAACACGGCTTACGGTTGTTACTGCGCATTTTGATTCATCAAAGCCACTGGTTAGTACTACGGTCATCTCGTCGTCAGCCACCAGTCATCGAAAGTGTCGAGATTCTGACCTTTGTCTTTTGTTGCTGCCTTACAGAAGAACCACGCAGCTGGTTTCTCTCTCTTCCCGTTGGAGAAATCCACTAAAACAGAGTCGATCGAGAACTTGTCTATGTATTCGTCCTGTGTCAGAGATTTAGAACACCACCTGCCGCTCAAGCTGCAAACGTTTCGCCCCGCGTCGAAACCTTGTAGTATACATTCTAAGTCCTGTGGCTGAAAGCTTTGGGCTGCCATATTCGCTGTGCCAATCGTTCCGTTGAGACGATCTTAACCGCCACCATTCCTCCAAAATCAGGAACTCAATACGCATGTCTTGTACTTCCAAGGCATCCTTAGTCCGGAATCCCTCCCGCTTCGTTTTCAGACACCTTAAGTAAACAAAGATTTTCATCTTTATCCACCATGGCTACCGTCAACATTCGTCGGGATGTTACCGATCCCTTCTATCGTTACAAGATGGAGCGCCTGCAGTCCAAGATCGAGGGCAAGGGCAACGGAATCAAGACCGTCGTTGTCAACCTCAACTCGGTCGCTCAGTCCCTTGCACGTCCTCCCGCATACGTGATCAAGTACTTCGGTTTCGAGCTTGGCGCTCAGGCCAACGCCAAGCCGACCGATGACCGCTGGATCATCAACGGCGCCCACGATGCCGCCAAGCTCCAGGATTATCTTGACGGATTCATTTCCAAATTCGTTCTTTGCAAGAAGTGCAAGAACCCTGAAACCGACGTCATCATCAAGGATGACAAGATTATCCTGGATTGCAAAGCCTGCGGACAGCGTTCCGATGTTGATTCCCGTCTGAAACTGAGCACTTTCATCCTCCGCAACGAAACCAGTGGAAAAGGAGGGAAAAAGAACAAGGCCGACAAGAAGACGCGTCGTGAACAGCGGAACAAGAAGAATGAGACAGCGAATGGAGAGAACGGCAGCCCAGGAGACAGCAACTCTGACAATGGCGACGCTGAGAATGGCGATGTGGGCATGGAAGCTGGCAGTGACGATGAACTCACTCGTCGTATCAAGACCGAGGCCGAGACCATTGAAGCTGAGGAAGCCGATGAAGTCCAATGGTCCGTCGACGTCTCTGAGGAGGCCGTCCGCGCTCGTGCCAAGGAACTTCCCGATGACCTGAAGCGTTCCCTTGTCATCGAGGATGCGGACGAAGATGGTGCCGATGGCCCTTCTGCCTATGACGAGCTCGGTAGCTGGGTACAGGACACAGCTAAAGAAAAGGGTGGTGTTGCTAAACTCAGCGATGTAGACATCTACGTGAAGGCCAAGGAATACGGTATCGAGTCGAAGCACAAGACTCTGGCAGTTCTTGCTCAAACCATGTTCGACAATGATATTGCTAAGCAGATCCCTGGCCGCGCTGGTCTGCTCAAGAAGATGATTACCTCGGAGCGCCACGAGAAGGCCTTCCTGGGTGGTATCGAACGCTTCGTTGGCAAGGATCACCCCGAATTGATCGGCCAAATCCCTGCTATCCTTCTTCGCCTCTTTGAGGAGGATATCATTGATGAGGAGACCCTCAAGGCATGGGGCTCTAAGGCTAGCAAGAAGTATGTCGATATCTCCACTAGCAAGAAAGTCCGCAAGGCTGCTGCGCCTTTCCTCGAATGGCTTGAGACTGCCGAGTCGGAAGAGGAAGAAAGTGACGACGAATAGATAGCTGATCTATTCATGGTCCTTTATGGAAACTACTTTCGGGATGTTTTTGTTTGGCTTTTTATTCATCGTCCCAACTAAGCTCCACTCGTTTTACTTCTGTTGACAGTCGGCATGACTTGTTGTGATGTTTCTGGTTTGAGAATAATCAGAGAAAACAAACAAAAAAATACTTGGGATTAGTGCTTGCCAATTGAATCTCTTCGCGTATGATTCTATACTTATCGTAAATCTCCCCTAAGTTTCAAATACACTACTTTTACAGACTTTAGAGCCCCCTTCTACGCTTTTAGGGTGTTTCAATGTTAAACCTACCCTTGTTCAATATTGGCAGCCTTATGTATTGCTCACAAAGAGGAACCTATCCTGTGATTTGATAGGGCTACATGCACCGAAGTAATTCCACCGTCAGGTATAAGGCATTGGTCTCGACTCCATTTGTCACAACCAGAGTTCTTCTCCCATACCTTAACAACCTACGACGAAGATGCTCTAAATGTACTAACAACATAATCATTCGATCGTTATGTCTTGGAAGATATGTTCCTAATCTAATTCACGCTTAGAACCCTTTATAATCCAAGCCTTCATGGACACTCAAAACACCAACTCCGCAAACTTCAGTTTATTTCCAGGTGATGACCACGTCTGTAAGGGGTCTTCATTGATTTCACTCATCAATGGAGAACTGTGTGTCTTCCTTTGAGGCGTGATATTTCGCACTTGCGCCTTTTGCTGCTGAAAGATGAACCAAGTCAAATCGACGTTCCAGGTTTCCATTGCCTCAATAGCATTATTAACAGTGTCGATTTCCGAGCGTAGAGAAGATGGGATTTCCTGCTTGGAAGACGAACGGAAAGAATAATAATCTGGGCCCGCAAACCGAGCTATCCACGCCGCAAGGAATTCGCAGATCTGGTCACCCATAGACAAAGGTAAACGGACATGTGTGAGGAGAGTCATGAATAGGGAGAGGAGAGCTCGCCAGAGACTATGGTGAGGTGTGAATGCGCGTGCGCCTGAGGGCCCCCCTGCTATATTGAGAGACAGTGATTGCGAGAGACCCAGCGATAAGGAAAGAAGTATATCGGTGTTTTTCTCGGTGGTTTGGCTCTTGGCTCGCCGCTGGATGGCCTTTTCGGCGTCTTGTCGCACGGTTTCCCATACGCGACGGTAGAGACGTTCCCATCTGGGGAATTCGGTTTCGATTCTGGTGGCCATGAAGTCACCGGTGCTCTTGCACATACTTTCTATGGCTTGGCAGGCTGTTGTGGTTACGTAGATTTCTTCTTTGAAGTTGAATTCGTCGTCTGGTCGGTTCTTGGAGCCGTTGTTTGAGTCTTCTCTTGCCATGAGAGCTGTTGACGAGGAGCTGCTCTTGAGGGATGAGGGAAGGCTGATCCTTGCGGCTACTGATGGCCACACGTCGTTGATGATGGGCAAGAAGCTGTTTTCGTGTTCCGAGAGGATTGGAGATACCTGGATTAGGATAGAGAGCAAGGACCGGCGAAGGTAGGGTGATGGAGAAGAAAGATGTGAAGGGATCGACTTGATGATATGTAGCAATAGGTTATGTGATTTGCTCACGGGCTTTTCTTGGTCTTCGGGTTCGCGCGGTGCGGGTAGTGGTTCGTCTGATTCTTCTATTCCCTTGTTCAGAAGCGTCCCGATATCCTCTTCTGGCTCGGCGGGTTTATCAGGCTTTGTGGTCCACGGCCGTTCTGGGTGTGAGATGTGCTCGTCAGCTTCAGGAAAGTCGTCCAGATGCTTAGCACGTTTCGCTTTCCGGTTTGCTAGATCCTCAGCAAGAGTAGAGATCTGTAACCTCTTGTACTGTTTCTTGCGATGTCCCGCACGTTCGCTATCCGTTCCATCGCCTATTGCCAGGAATGACGGACTCTTTGTCCCTTCCTCAACAATGGCAGCCAAGGTTTTGAACATCATCTCAACGAGTTTTGGATACCCATGATACATATCCAATATCCCAAAGATTGAATCGACCAGATCGTCGAGATATGGAATTAACCGCGCACCGCATAGCTTAACCATCATAAACAACACTTGGGGCGGATATGGTGAGACGTCGAACGTGTTTAGCTTCAACGCCACCGAGTTCACAAGGTAGTCGACGTTCTCAATAATCATCGTGCTCGTACTCTCATAATTACAGACTTCCGTTAGTATATTTAGACAGACCATAGCATGCCTCTGAATATTCGGGTTGGACGATGATAGGAGTTGGAGAACTGGGTATAATGCGTCCATCAATTCTGGTCGAAATGCTTCGTGAAGCTGTTGGGACTGAAGTGCGACTACCTCTAGAGCGAGAGCCGAAATCCGCCAGTCTTTTGATTCATCAGGCAATGATTCGCTTAGTACAGGGAGTGAGATGTAATAAAGTTCTTCGATCATATTAGCTCTCGTAGAAAACAAGGATGATGGTTCGATAAAGTCAGATGAAATGAATTCATCAAGACTAGTGAGCTGGGCACCGCCTTTGAGGCATTCTAACGCCAACCATAAAGGTGCAACCATGGAATTTCCTGTTTCTTGATGAACCCGGTTAATAATTAGGCGTGTGATATCACTTCCAGATTCAGACCTGTTAAGCCTGAGAATCATGGACTGGAGATCTTTGAGGGTTTGTTGTTGACTGCGGTGTTCCAGAAGAACTGGTGGGAAAGATCGTGACTGATTTCCATGGTGAAGCACTTCTAATGATTGGCTGCCTGATGTTTCAGGGTTCAGAGGCTGAAGAGCATTATTTGAATTGTTAATAGCTGCAGAAACGCTGTCACATAATCCTGATGCAAGTCCAGTAGTGAGTATGTCGGACCCAGATTGGATCTGGGACAATATCTGAAAGGCAGTAGATATTTGTTTAAGTGCCCACTGCTTTGATGTTTCATCATTGCTTTGCATCGTTCTTGGGAAAGAGGTGATCCAAGCATGCAGAGAGTTCTTAAGGGAATCCAGTACCTCAACATAAGCGGTAGCAAGATGCATAAGGATTGTGTATGCATTGTTGGGTGATTCGTCATCTCCAGTTTCAGATAGCACGACCATAGTCTCAACCACTAGGGGGAGCGACTCTTGCAGCGTGCTTCGGCAATCTTCCACGACCATTGAGCATAGTTCTAATAGAGAAGCTTGTACTTCAGGCCGGTCATGTCGCCTAACCTGAATAACATTTGCAAGCGCAAGCTTAATTTGCGTAGCTGTAGCCGTCAGCCAGGATTCATCAAGCACAAGACCATCACCGCCTTCCTGAGACTGGGCAGGCTTCTCTGGTGCAACACTCGCTACTCTGTCATTAAGGACAACTTTAAGCATGTGTGTAAGGGCCTTAATGCAAGCAGAAAGCAGCTTGTAAGAGCGTCGTACTTGAGTTGTAGGCTTGATGACTTTAGTCAGCGTCGAGACCGTCCGTGGCATTATGCTAGCCAGGACTACCCGATCAGTAATTCGATAGTATAGAGCTTGAAGAGCTTTTGCGGCAGAAATGCAAAGGTCATCCGAGGTACTGTCTAAAATCCCTTCAAGCAAGACATACACAGTCTGGTCAACAACAGTCGCTGTGCCGATTTCGTTATAGATCGTCTTTTGCGCTACAGGCCCCTCCATGACATCAAAGATGGCTGAAAGGCAGTCAAAACCAGCGATAGACAGTTCCGCTGGTTTGGATTGTGTTTTCTGGTTACTATTGGCTTTACTTGGAGGGCCTCCAGTAATCAACGTAAGCAATATCATGAGCTGCTTGCCCATTTGCGGGGATATGCGTTGTCGCCATCCGTCAGCAATCAATATTCGCAAGCAGTCGACAGCCAATTCCAAGCAATTAGCAGAAATTCTCTGGGTCTCATTGAATATGTGAGACAGCGGAAAGAATGCATATTCCGCTAGCTTTTCGTCCAATGAACCTTTATTTGAGAGTTCCTTCAGGACACTCTGCACTGGTTTGAGAGCTCGGAAAACATCGTTTGCGGATGACTGATGGCCACGGTATCTAAGACCGACCGAGCTGAGCTCAACACAAGGTTCCCGAAGCTTTGAAATGCATTAGCCAAGTCACTGTACAGTTTGGGTATGGGGCTTGTCTGTACTTTTCTAAAGGCTTCTTGCCGTGAGTACTCCATTATGCCTATTATTGGCACTATCGAATTAGATAAGAGTGTGGCTCTACGGACTTGCCATCCGGCTTGCTACCAATTTATCGAAACTCGTATCTGCTGAGATATCAAATATCGAAGTACATGAGCCAAACAGCGCAAGATGGAACGTCACAGGCTATGATTGTTCTCCGCCCCACATTTTCTGCTGGCACAAATTCATAAGGCGGTGTGAGAGGTGATCGTGCGTGGTATTTAGGGTGAAAGTCAATAAACCACCAGCATTTCATGCTAAAGATAAGACTATAACTCATAAAGTAAAGCAGGAACAAAGACAATGCTATACTATCAAATACTTCCTACTCTTTTTCCTAAATCTATCGACTTTACAAAAACGAGAATGCACGTCATTCTACAAATGTGCACCATCCTTATCTTATCGAAGAGCACGTGACCTAATTAATCTCCGCGTCACGCGTTGCGCGCAGGCAGCCGGCTTCTGCCTTTGAGATTCATTGAATTAAAAAACAATAAATGCGGCGCATAATCTGGCGCAATCCCTGATTTATACATAATTCTTCTAACCCCTTTCATCCAATGTCTGTTTGATGTCTGGGTGAAGACGACGTCTATGTCCACTCGTCGCAGATCCGCAATTGTTGCGCGCTTCCAGAAACCAATTAGTTTTACGCCAGTACCGCAACGTCTCTATTTAATCAGCTGTCGTGCTTGTGTCCAACAAGACATAGTTGGCCGCAAACTCCTCCAAAGACAATTCGGTACTTACCGACCGCAGACGAATCTCCGCACACTAGCTTCTCTTTACCCATCTACATTTTTCAGAATGGCAGACTCAAAGGGCCGGAAGCAGGCTACGCTGGGGTATGTTCGTGACTCCCAGTTGACTCTCGGGTGCGTCCTGATATGAGTCGTCCTGGTGAAATTGTGGTTTGTGGATATTTGGCGTGGCTAACTGGTATGTTTTGTTGGCGTACAGGCGATTCTTCGGCTCGAATGCGGACCCGAAAGAAGCTCCTAAGAAACAGACTACTCTTTCTTTCTCTGGTAAGAAAGATAAAGCTCAGAAAACTGCGGCGAAATCAGCGACACCACACGACTCTTCATCTACAGATGGACAAGCTTCTGATGGGGTTGGAAGCGAAAGTACTACCGAAGCAGATATAGCTGAGACTAAGCCGGAGCCTGCTCAGGAAGATGGATATAAAGACTCTAATGACTTGAAAAGGAAAGAGAGCGAGGAAGAAGCCAGTGACAGCGATGTTCAGCCTGCACAGAAACGGAGACGGAGGACTTCACGAAGCGGGGAAGGGACGCCTTCTCCGAAGAAGAAAACTAAGACACCATCTCCTAAGCGTTCCAAAGCCAAAAAAGACGTCAAACCCGAAGAGACAGAGCCGCCGGCTGTTGTAAAGAAAGCGTCGGGAGAGGAGACTCCTGAGGAAGACAAATCCGAGGATGAAGCGTTGTCGGCTAGCGAAGACGAGGAGGAAAAGCCCGAGGTGATGAAAAAGACCATGGAAAAGGTGCAGGCTACATTAAAAGCGAGTGGCACTGAGCCATATCCGGACTGGAAGCCTGGCACTCCCGTCCCTTACGCAGCATTGTGCACTACCTTCTCGCTTATTGAAATGACCACCAAGCGATTGGTGATCCTTGCCCATTGCTCTTTGTTTCTTCGCCAGGTCCTTCGATTGACACCACAAGACCTCCTTCCGACAGTCCAACTTATGATCAACAAACTGGCTGCCGACTATGCCGGCGTCGAGTTGGGAATTGGCGAGTCCCTGATCATGAAAGCCATTGGCGAGAGTACCGGCCGCAGTTTAGCGGTCATCAAGGCAGATCAGCACGAGATTGGAGACCTGGGCTTGGTGGCAGCTAAGAGTCGATCGAACCAGCCTACCATGTTCAAGCCGAAGCCATTGACAGTTCGGGGAGTTCACGAAGGTCTTTTGGGTATCGCCAAAGTCCAGGGTCACGGTTCTCAGGACAAGAAAATTTCCGGTATCAAGAAGCTTCTCTCTGCCGCCGACCCAGAAACAGCGGGAAAGGGTAGCAAAGGTGTGGATATCACGAAGAACAAGGGTGGCCCTAGCGAAGCCAAGTATATTGTTAGATTTTTGGAAGGAAAATTGAGACTAGGGCTGGCTGAAAAGACCGTTCTTGTTGCCCTTGCTCAAGCAGTGGTGACTCATGAAGCCGCCCTGAAGGGAGAGAAGGCTCCTTCCCCAGAAAAACTGGCTGAGGGCGAGGCTATCTTAAAGACGGTGTACAGCGAATTGCCCGCTTATGAGATCATCATTCCCGCCATGCTCAAGAACGGCCTGTCCAAGCTTCACGAGGCCTGCAAGCTACAGCCCGGTATCCCGATTAAGCCTATGCTTGCTAAGCCAACGAAATCCATCACCGAAGTGCTTGACCGTTTTGAAGGAAAGGAGTTTACGTGCGAGTATAAGTACGACGGGGAGAGAGCACAGATTCACTACGTTGCACCAGACGCAACCCACAACTATCCGGAAGCACAACACACGTTACAGAAGGATGGCAAAGGCCTCGCTGCGATTTTTTCTCGTAACTCAGAAGACCTGTCGAAGAAATACCCTGATGTGCTGGCTAAGCTCGACAGTTGGATCAAGGATGGTGTTAAGAGCTTTGTCTTGGACTGCGAGACTGTTGCTTGGGATACGGTGAACAAGAAGGTTCTGCCCTTCCAGCAGCTGATGACTCGCAAACGCAAAGACGTCAAGGCTGAAGACGTCAAGGTTAAAGTTTGTGTATTCGCCTTTGACCTCTTATTCCTGAACGGAGAGGTAATGTCGATCACTTGATCATTTCATCGGCTGATGCTAACTATAGCTACTTATAGCCTACTGTCAAGAAATCACTTCGCGAACGCCGAGAACTTTTACATGAATCATTCCAGGTTACGGAAGGCGAGTTTCAGTTCGCTCAGTTCGGTAACACCAACGTACTGGATGAGATTCAGGAGTTGCTGGACGACAGTGTCAAGGCATCGTGCGAAGGTCTAATGGTTAAGATGTTGGACACGGACGAAAGTGGCTACGAGCCGAGTAAGCGGAGTCGAAACTGGCTCAAGGTGTGTATCGCGGAATCCATACACTTCTGCAGCGTAGCTAATTCTGAGGATAGGTTAAGAAGGACTACCTCAGCGGTGTCGGTGATTCGCTTGACCTTGTTGTTCTTGGTGCATACTACGGACGAGGCAAGCGTACATCCGTCTATGGTGCATTCCTTCTGGCGGCGTACAATGCAAATACGCAAACTTACGAGTCAATCTGTAACATTGGCACCGGGTTTTCCGAGGCCAACCTTGAAGAGCTTCATAAGGAGCTCTCTCCCTTGGTCATTGATCGACCAAAGCCATTTTACACCCATTCGACGGTCCCCAAGGATCAGCCTGATGTTTGGTTTGAGCCCCGGTTGGTCTGGGAAGTGAAGACAGCCGATTTGACGCTTAGCCCGCGATATCAAGCTGCGGCTGATGAGTTTGTGGGTACGACCGGTGGAGGCAAAGGTGTTTCTCTCCGCTTCCCCCGGTTCATCAAGGCACGAGAGGACAAGAAGCCGGAGCAAGCAACAACGACGAGGCAGGTAGCCGAGATGTATCGGAAACAAGAGGCGGTCGCCAAGGAGAATGCGGGTAAGAAGGGAGTAGACGATGATTTTGAATATTAGTCGGGGTTCCTGCGTTTAATCTCCGATGTGGAGTGCATTGCATATCATTATACTTTCCTTGTACCCTCGCTTTCCGAGAGATCCATTTACTGTACTATACACTAGGGGCTTTTCCGTTTATGTTTGTTTCGATGCCGATCGCGTCATGAATGAATGTCACGCCATTCTGGGTAGAGTCCGGACGATTGATAATATGATGGTCAAATAATACTATCTGATATTAAGTGCCAAGAACATGGGAATTAATTGAACGAGTCGGTGTGCTGATAGCGCAAGTTGTCGCCATCGACAAATAAAGCCGTGGTCCGTACATACTTTGAATCCACCCCGCTTATCGCCGGCGGCAGTAACCGATAAACGGGAGGCTTGACCGGAGGAACCAACTGATTCTGTCCTTAAATTGCTCTTGGCATGTAACCCAAGAAATGGAGTCAACACCAACCACGCGAGTGCGGTGGAGTCCCCCATTCCGTTGCAACCTGTTTATCTCACTAATCACGATGACTAGTATCAATCCATGGATGTCGGCAGCATTGCGGCTTTGTTACTAGTCATTATGATCTCTCAATGCTCTCCCGATTGGGCAGGTTCTTAATCGCGAAATGCGGAGACATTCCGTGTGATTCCCTCTCTATAAATCAGCCATGTTGTCATCCCCCGTCGATGATCATTCTACACTTCTCTTCCTTCGGTATCACAGTTTCTTTAGGGGTCCGACTGTCGTGGATCTTCGTACTGTAGATACGAGATGAAGTCGGTACTCAACATGGGAGCTCTTCGGTGGCTCTCCATTGCGGCCACTGCCTCGACCGCGTTGGCCCTCAACCCTGAGTAAGTCGCAATCATTCAATGTTTCACAGAGCATTTTGTTTGCTAACTGGACACGACAGAGGCTTGATCAGCGCTCCGCGGAGATCGGAAGCGATCCCTAATCCTTCTGGTGTAAGCATAGACTCTGATCAGCGTGTATCTGGATGTCAATTACTGACATAAGCTGCGCAGGATGTCGCGGTGTTCTCGCAATCGCAATACTCCTTCAAGACCCACAAGACTACCTCGCAGTGGAACGTGCTGGACCTGAAGTCGGGCGATATCAAGCTCCTGACGAATGACAGCGATGTCTCCGAGATTGTTTGGCTGGGCTCGGATGACTCGACCGTTCTCTATGTCAATGGCACCAATGCCGACATCCCCGGAGGTGTTGAATTGTGGGTGTCGGATATCTCCGATTTCGCCAATGGGTATGCAGCGCTTATTCCTCGAATGATTGTATGCACCAATTACTAACTCGACGCATAGATACAAAGCAGCTTCGTTGCCAGCTTCATTCTCTGGCTTCAAAGTCGTCACCACAGACTCCGGCGATGTGCGCTATGTCGCATACGCCGAGTCGTGGGCAAACGGCACAGCATACAACGAAGAGCTAGTGGCAAAGCCTCTGAGCTCTGCTCGCATCTATGACAGCATCTACGTGCGCCACTGGGATTACTATCTCACCACCCGATTCAATGCCGTGTTCTCTGGCACATTGAAGAAGTCGGAGGGCAAGGGCAAGGCTACCTACAAGGCTGACGGAGATCTCAAGAACCTCGTCTCCCCTGTCAAGAACGCTGAGAGCCCCTACCCGCCTTTTGGTGGCGCCTCTGACTATGATCTTTCCCCCGATGGCAAGTGGGTTGCTTTCAAGAGCAAGGCACATGACATCCCCCGTGCCAACTACACCACCGCGTATATCTTCCTTGTTCCCCATGATGGATCGAAAACCGCTGTGCCAATCAATGGGCCTGATAGCCCCGGTACCCCCGAGGGTGTCAAGGGTGACGCCGGCAGCCCGGTATTCTCCCCAGATAGCAAGAAGATTGCGTATTGGCAGATGGCCGATGAGTCCTACGAGGCAGACCACCGCACCTTGTATGTGTACACTGTCGGCTCTGAGGAGACTATTCCTTCCCTCGCAGCAGACTGGGACCGGTCTCTTGACTCCGTGAAATGGGCAGATGACGACAACCTTATTATTGGCGTTGAAGACGCAGGACGTAGCCGTCTGTTCTCTATCCCAGCAGACGCCGGTGACGACTACAAGCCTAAGAACTTCACCGACGGCGGCGTTGTATCCGCTTACTATCAATTGCCCGATTCCACGTATCTGGTTACCTCGACTGCCATCTGGACCAGCTGGAACGTTTACATCGCCAGCCCCGAGAAGGGTGTGATTAAGACGCTGGCCACAGCCAACAAGATTGACCCTGAGCTGAAAGGCCTGGGTCCTGAAATCGTTGACGAATTCTACTACGAAGGTAACTGGACTAAGGTATGTGTACCCGAACCCAACTATTTCTCCGATCTTGCTAACAACCATCCCAGATCCAAGCCTTTGTGATCTACCCCGAGAACTTCGACAAGAGCAAGTCCTACCCTCTTCTCTATTATATTCACGGTGGACCTCAGAGCTCGTGGCTCGACTCCTGGAGCACCCGCTGGAACCCCAAGGTCTTCGCCGACCAGGGATACGTAGTCGTCGCACCCAACCCAACCGGAAGCAGTGGCTTCGGCGATGCCCTCCAGGACGCCATCCAAAACCAATGGGGTATGACTGACCCACCCATTTCAAACCTCCATCCGTATCCATGCTAACAAACTACTTCAGGAGGCTACCCCTACGAAGACCTCGTCAAAGGCTGGGAATACGTCAACGAGAACTTCGACTTCATTGACACCGACAACGGTGTCGCCGCCGGTGCCAGCTACGGTGGCTTCATGATCAACTGGATCCAAGGCAGCGATCTGGGCCGCAAGTTCAAGGCCCTGGTCAGCCACGACGGCACATTCGTCGCAGATGCAAAGGTCTCAACCGAAGAACTGTGGTTCATGCAACACGAGGTAAATCACCTTAGCCCAACCGCCTTCTTTCCTCCCTAAGCAAAGATCCCCATAATCGAGTCATACTAACGAAAGACAGTTCAACGGCACATTCTGGGATAACCGCGAAAACTACCGTCGCTGGGACCCCTCTGCCCCCGAACGGATCCTCAAATTCAGCACCCCCATGCTCATCATCCACAGCGATCTGGACTACCGTCTCCCCGTCTCAGAGGGTCTTTCTCTCTTCAACATCCTCCAGGAACGCGGTGTCCCTAGTCGATTCCTTAACTTCCCCGATGAGAACCACTGGTATGTACCCAAATATTCACCTACTCCATTTCCCTATTCAAGTCAACTACAACATAGCACGAACCCAAAATAGCCGAAAGAAAGAATACTGACACAAGGACAAAAAACAGGGTCCAAAACAAAGAAAACAGCCTGGTCTGGCACCAACAGGTCCTGGGCTGGTTGAACAAGTACTCAGGCGTGGAAGAGTCAAACGAGGATGCTGTCAGCTTGGATGATACTGTTATCCCTGTTGTGGATTATAACCCGTGAGTAACTATAGTTAAAACCTACCTTATTTATTGTTACCTATCATTATGATTATGATTGGAATATGTGGATGTAATATGATGTTATGGTTGTATTTGTTTGTTGCATTGTTGTTGTCGTAAAAGTATACTTTCTTCTTTACTTCCAGTAAGACTGATTTTTAAGGTAGTAGTGGATTTCAGGGAGATTCTTTCTCGAAAAACAGGGAGGATGAGTTGTGACGAACGTATTCACTTTCATTGATTGTCACTTGTCACTATTCAACTATTCACGATTCATTGGAATGAATGGGTTCATAATCATGCTTTTTTATACAGTACATCCGTATCCATAAACTGAGGTATCCGTGATTGCTCATCGACTTCTAATCAAAACGCGTATAAACACAGGTGCCAATCTGGCGCGTATGGGTAATCCCAATATGACAAGGGTAACGTAAGCAGGAAAGCAAACTAAGAAAGGCAGAGAGTAATTATAGAGGACATCATAATTCTCCGGAGTCGGAACCTTGGCCGTTTCCTGGGTAGTCGTCCCTCTCGGTAAATCCGGCCTGGCGTGCTCGTAGGATAAAGTTTACCAGCAGGACGACTGCGAGACCAACGCCAACGACGGTGGGTCCCCATTTCTCATAATAGACCCGCTTGACGTCGCGGCGCTTGCGGATTTTGTCCACTCGCCAGATATAGAGCACAAGACTGTACAGGAGGGCTAGGGCCGCAAGGACGGTAAATGCCCAAGAAGATGCGAATGTGATGTAGTCGTTGCCAAAGTTCAGCAGGGTGGCTGCGATAGTACCCAGAAGAATCGAGAATTCAAGCCATGAGAGGAAGGTCCGCTCTGCAGCGAAGTAGACTTTGGGCTCGACACGGACCGGGACGTGGATACCTAAGATACGTTAGATCTCTCTCAATAGCGACGGAGTTGGTCCAGACTTACGTTTTCCCTTCGGGGCGATGAATCGCTTCACGGTCCGCTTGTTTCCCATGACAGCAATTCCCCTTTGTTCTGGGGGCGGCAAATTGGTTGGTCTTGGTCGAGGAATGAGTGCTATAAGCCCAGATACTACAGCACTTCCAGTTTGCTGGGCGTAGTATTTGGCCAACTGCCGGTAATAGTGCATTCCGCCGACTCGTCGCGCCTCTTCCAGTTCATCTGCATCGATAGTATCTTCTTCGTCCGAGTCATATAATGGGTAGTCTTCATCTCCTGGAAGCGGCTGAGCGGCGATGCGCTCCTCTATATCTAGAGTATTTCCGTCTGAATCGGCGAACAGGTCATTGCGGGGACCCCTCCGATCGCCATTGGCGAGGCCTTGTCTGTCATCCAGCTCGTCCTCGTCTGAGTCATACTCGTCTTCGGGTGTCTCGTTGGCCGACAGTGAAGTACTGGCTAGCGGTCGTTCAATACCAAACCGGCGCATCGCGGGCTTTCGAATATCCACGTCCATCTGTGGCATCCAGAACGGAAGGAGATTAATGCGATCGGGGAAAAGAGTCGCTGTACCGTGGATGAACTTGCTGAACTTGGGAACCGCTTCTACTAGGTGACTCGCGGTCAGGTCTCTGATCCATTGAGGGGGCTCTTGACCGGCCTGGGTCTGAAGTTTGACTTCGAGGACGGCATAAGGAAACCGTTCCACGTCTTCAGGGGGCAATTGGGAGAAAGGAAAATCGACACCGATGTCCATTCGGCGCCAGTTGTCTCCAGATCTGCGGTGACCATCGAGGTTATCCTCGCGGACCATGGTCAATTCAGTATCGAGCGATATACGGACTCTGGCGTCACCCGGCAACTGAAAGGCAGTTCGATGGTAAAAGGTCCGAGTGACAGGCTTCAGCTGTCGTGTGATGACCCGGTATTGGATCTCTTGGGCTAGCTGTTCCAGATTGTTGATTTCTTCTTCACTCTTTTTACCCTCCTTTCTCATCTTGTCGAAAATAGTGTCGGTCGTCAGCTCTCCAGCCAGGTAAGCATTGACATTCTTTTCCTTGAGGGAGAAACGGGCCTTGACCGACTTCTCTCCGGTCCAATCCTCACGATGAGTCTTCCGCTCGACGAAAATTTGGTCACTCTTCATGCCACCGTACCAGCGCAGTCGGATAGCTTCGGCTCCTTCTGTCTTCTTCAACCGTCCTTGGTATAGCTCCCATGTGTCCGGATTGTCGTAGTAGATGGAGGTGATGGCAGTGTCCTCTTCCTCGAACTCCTTTTGGGGGTTGAAGACAAGCACGGGGAGGTGCTTCTTCGGTCAGTGTTGATCGTTAAGGTGAACCGCGCAAGAACATACCTTAAGGATGATGAGTTTCAGCTCGGTGATATTATCAGGATGAACCCAGTATTTAGTCGTTTGGCGAACGAAGTTTTGCTGTGTGCCACCGGCGGAAGAGTCTCCCTTAACCGGGTTTCCTTTAGTGCGAACCAGATCGTAGAGCTTGGATAACTTCACCACGAACGCATCATAATTATCTTTGAAGAAAGGCTTGGCTTTGAGTCGTGCCGCAAAAACTGGCTTGAGATGCCAGCCGGTTTCTTTCTATCGGGAAGGGTCAGCTTGAAGTTCGTGTGCACAGACACTGGGGCCGACACAGTAAAAACCAAAAACCAGAAAGGTGACAACAACAGCGACATTGAATGGGCACATACATCGTGTTTCTTGATAATTTTCTGGAAGCCAGTGTAGTTGAGCTGGGTAAATTTGGCCAAATCATGGACGTCGGCGATGATGTCACTCAAGACCTGCTCAAGGACCAAGAAATCCTCATCGGAAGGAGGGTGAATGTTAGAACGGACGCTTTGCCGGCGCGATCCCGACGCAGTCGCCGACTCAAGGCGAGAGACTACATCATTGACTTCCTTCTCGCTTGACTGGATGCGACGGACAATTTCCTCGCTTTTCATGCGCTGGAAGTTGAACACTTTTTCCAGTTCACCTTCCAGCAACGACACGAAGTGTTTCTCGTCCTCTTCTGTCCATGGCTTGCGATCGCGTTTTGCATATGAAGGAACAGGTTCGGCGACAAAGTCGGTCCTCAGAGCTCTTTTCAATTCATCGTAGGCGATGTAGTACCAGTAGTACTCCTTGATCATCGACGATCGGAGATGCTCTCCGAACCTTGAGAGGTGGGGACAGTTAGCCAGGCCACCATTGAGCTTGGAGGGAAGCTTCTACTCACCTCATGATGGATTAACTTGGAGTAAAATGATATTTACCAAGGAGAAAGGGTTCCTGGAGATGATGAAGCGGGGAGGGGAATGTTAGATGTGGAAAAAGAGCATCATGAAATGCGCGAGAAAAGGCAGAGGAAGGAAAAAGACAAGAGGTCGGTAGCTTATGATATGGGAATCAAATTCAACGACCGAGTGGAGATCTGACTGACTAGCATGCAGTGAAACATACAGTGGCGAAAAAAAAATTCTTTTTTTCTTTCTTTTTTTTTAATTCCCAGCCCTTTCAGTTCAGGGGATAGACTAGTACTTGGTGATGGTACAGAGGGAAAGAGAGAAGAGGGAGATACTACAGCTGTACCTCGACATCACGAGTCTGGAGCGGAGCTCAAAGTAGACTAGCCTCGCCGGCTAAAACGTTAGTCCCAGCCGTATTGACGTATGGTTATTACGGGGTCCGCTTACCTTCCCATGCATTGACCACTGAAAAGCGTCCCGATAGGAGATAGCTTTCATAACCGATATTAGTCTATTTCCATGATCGTCTTAGTCCACGCACGTTTTGCGACCCGATTTGTCCATTATACCACCCTGGTCCGTCCCGATTCAAGGGTAAGAGGCTAAGGTTGTCTGGCAAACCCATCACAGCCACTCGCCCAAGCATGTGCTCGTCCTAGTGGAGTCTCTTTGCCTATCTTAGCGTCTACTATTTTCTCTGCTAAACGTCCGGTCGAAATGGAATGCTAAAAGTTTCCTTTGACTCGTAATTCACCTCAGTATCAATCAGCCCAGTCAAGGACTCGACCTGCCGCACTGGGTATGGAATCCATGAGTGACCTTGCACTGATAACTACCTTCCAATTGACCGACACGGTGAAGCAAGGTAACACTCACGGTGTTTGGCTATCTCTCTCGCTCTCTTTCTCTCCGTAAAAGAAACCTATATAATAAACCCACAGTGCATATGGTCGATCCATATATGAAAGACTTCGGAGGTGTTTCCTCCGAACAGTTCAACGGCAATCAATCTGCCACGGGACAAATTTCGGAAAAGTCGTTCTGTGATTTCCGGCAAACCCTAACAACCCGCTGCTGGGGGGAAATCCGAAGACGGCGGAAGAGAAAAGAATAACGAAGATTACAAACAAATGCACAAATAAACAGTGTCTCATCGCTATTCCGGAGCACAGTTGAGACATTTCCTCCGTGGGCGGACAAGTAAAGCAATTTGCATTATGAATCATAGTGCAAGGCCCTCAGATATTGACGGGCGAAGGCCACAGTCTAGATCCACTGTGGGACATGATTTAGACTGCAGGCCACGGAAATACAGGCTCCACAAGCCAATCGGCATGTTGCTCAATTGTTTCTACCCAACTCGACGGCAAGGGAGTCGAGGGACTGACAGGGAAGGTGCTGCGTTCTTTGTCTCTCTCATAATGCAAGCATCATCCGATCCCATAACAAGGCACACGTGCAGCATTTCCCAATTCGGTCGCCCTCTGAGATCATCCCCGTTTGCTTGTAGAAAGGGATGTTGGCGCAATTGCAGGTTTCGTATTCGCACCAAACTTGGTGGACTCTTAGCGTGCATAAGGGAACAAGTAAATACCCAGTAAAAAGAAGACAGTTGGGTAGCTGACATGGCAATGGGAGTGGTGATTTGAATAATAGGAATTCGTTAAAGAACGGGAATATATGAGCAAGGGTTCAATTTGTGGCAACGATAACCGACCCGCCTGGCTGTCTACAAAAGTACCGCCTACTCTGAATTTAAGAAAGAAGTAAATAATAGTATGAAAAAGTAGGTTCCATTGCACGTACAAGGTAAACTATCATGGCATTCCTGCAATAAGGTCCGCCCACTGGCGAGCATGTAAATGGCCTGGGTTGCTTCATTTGCTTGGATTGCCTCTACAGCGTCATTCCGTCGAATCCGTCCCTGTAAGGCTGTGGCTAACTTATCAGCTACCCAGAGGCTTACTTTATTTCCGATCCCTTTTGAATCCGGCAAATCATTGCATTAGCTCCCGGAATACAGTTCACCTGTTTTACGGGTGCATAAGCTGATCTGCCTGTTTAAGCATATCTATCCTAGCCCCTCTCTTGGCGTATATGAGGGGTTTGATTGGAAAAGGTTATGGGCGGCCCGTGTTAAAGCATCAATAGTTAATAGATGAACAGAGCTTCGCTGAACCTGCCCAAAAGGCTCTATACTCAGTGTAACCTTTGTCTTTGAGTCGGATCCAAAATCAACCAAGGCCGTGTCATGTATTAGCGCATGCCAGAATGGTCAAACTGGCAAGTATAGTAGCAGTTTGTCTAGCCCGGTATCGTAAATCATGCCTCCTGGTTTTGGTGTTGGAGATCTGCACAGCCTGAGGCATTCCACCTGCCATAAATTAGATGCTCATTCCTCGTCTATTGATTCTCTTCAAACCGCTCTACTGACGATGTCCCACTGTCGCTTGGATAAATCCTTGAAGACGAAGCAAAGGCTGTCAGTACGATGCTTTGCATGTTCCAAAATAAAGGTGACATAGAAAGGTTACAGACTCTGGAGCCAAGTCTCAACATGATGACTTTTGTTTCCTCAGGCTTACTTGGAATAAACACGAGGTAAAATTGGAAAAGGAAGAGAGAGGATGATGGGAAAGAGTATTGAGTCCACGATCCATGTAGAGCTAATTCAATTTCATACATCCGTCCGCCGTAGAAACACATATACAAGTGTCTCCTATTGTAGCAAGCGCATATTTGCACCACCTGAATCCTATCTTCTTAAGATCCTTTGGGAGAGATCTCTTATATAAAGGATCTTATCATCCTGCCGGTGTTTTCTACATACTAGGATATCTAGTCATCAATTAAATCATAATGTTTTTCGCTCGCTTGGTTTTTGTACACTTAGGGTTGCACATCCTTCATCCTGTTATAGACTAGGCGTACAACGAGCAGAATCATTGACGAGTAACTGACGAAGTACCTATCATACAAGAAATTAGAAGACAGGTCGTAATATTGACGTACCACTGCCTTGAATTGAGCACGGCGCTTGGATTCAGCATCTGGTCTGATACTGGGTACCACAACAATCACTTTGTCACCTTTTTTTAGAGTTATCATCGATCATCTTTTGGTATGATATACACCTATTGAGTCTTTTCGTTGGCTTATCGGGATGCTTGAAGGTATCCATAAGCTCCATCTGTGTGAGGTCAGGGCGACGATAGGATAGGCTCACTATGGTCTCTCCCATCTGAAGAAAACCCAGCAGAAACAACATCTCCAATTCGCCAGATATTGGATGTAGAAGTGATACGAAGCCCATTCCTAGTTGACTCCATCCTTGTCTAATCAGTTTCAATAGAAATAGCGAACGAATTAAGAAGAGACGATTACACCAAACACGTAATCAAATTTAGTTTCGACGACAACCACTTGGGGAGTTGTATATGACGAAGTCTCTATTCTTCCAATACTATGCTTAACTGCCGAAACGGGATTCATGACCCCTCATTCAGATGAAACAGACAAAACATGTAAGAAAATATCTGAAACTTTTATATACAACCAGACAAAAAAAGTCACAACTGTATGAAACTTACCCGACAGTGATTTTGTTATAGCAAAATCTTAAAATTACCCCAGAGAAAAGTCGAAATGATGATGCACAGAGAACGCTTATAGTTAGATAATATACTTACCTAACCACACCCACATCTCAAATAACTGGGGCCATTGAACCGCATGATACTTGAAATAAACAGAGCGGCATGATTCGGCTTCGGCCGAAGCCCTCATCTACCGCTACCGAGTAACTGGAGTATGCCGCAAGTTCAAGTCAATAGACATAACAACAGTCTCCCTACTTTCAATTACGGACTCCGTCTGGTATCAATGCGGTATATTAGAAATGGTTGGACAAGATACTATATTCGGAATTTTCTCCCACTAGAGGGAACGCTATGTGCAAGGTGAAACCCAAAAAAGAGATTACTACGATGACAGCCCAACGTTCATGAAGACCAATACTCCGTACTCCGTAAGCGTGGGAATCCACATTATCGGAAGTGCCGGTGGGTCGCCCCATGGGCGTTCAATTGACTGGGGGCCTAGACTAGTTATAGGACGCTATGGAGTAGCTTCTTCGCTCCTCGTAACGAGGCTTGAAGAATGCTGTTATTGGTAGGATCGGTTCCAACCGATTCTGCTTCAGAGCTAGTAATAATTCTATTGCGTCGTGGTTTCGGT
This sequence comes from Aspergillus flavus, assembly GCF_009017415.1. Classification (NCBI taxonomy): domain Eukaryota; kingdom Fungi; phylum Ascomycota; class Eurotiomycetes; order Eurotiales; family Aspergillaceae; genus Aspergillus; species Aspergillus flavus. The sequence goes on along the minus strand of NC_092404.1, from coordinate 2,082,541 downwards.
CCTCCGCCCTCTCTGTCATTCGGGGAGATCCTCCGACGCAATCGGAATCCCCCAGACGGAAAAAGAAAAGTCTGAAAACACTCTTTGCTGAGTGGGAGTCGTGTAATCTTCATGGATTCTGAATGAATGGGGATATCTCAGCTTAAATAACCGAGATACAATCTAACCCTGACTTCGGCACTTCTCCGGGATTTCACATATCGTCTCTGATTACTGCTACATACCCATCGCGTACTTTATGACTTTTACAGTTTACATCTGAAACCGTGAGTGCCCTCGCGTACGGCGCTCATTGCGACCGATCTGGGCATTCCCGCGAGTCATATATTGTTTATTAATCGCTTCCATAGTGTTAACCCTTGGAATGGTCAAGCATTCCAAGCTAAGTGCTTAGGAGCCATTAAGCTTTCAGAGCATTTGCACCACCCTTGGATGATCCACTACATATTGAAAAATCACTGGTTTTGCGCCACGGTTATTTTGCACATCAGACGAGGATACCAGCATACTTGATTGTTCCTGCTGAATAAATACTGTTGAAAATTTAACGCTGTGTTCGTCCAGGTTACAGAAGAAACTTTTGTGGTTTCATGCATAAAAGTCAATCAATTAGTTTTATCTATGTACATGTACAAGTGCAACGCCAACCCATGCCAGTGGGAACAAAAGCTAAATCAGTCAAATCATCATGCAGGGTCGTAGCTAACCACAAGCTTGGTGGTCGATGTTCTAAGATTCTAAATACCGTACTCATAACTGGATGAGATCCACTTCCGAAAAGTCCGGCGGACTGCGACTGAAGATCGTGCGGCACTTGCCGTCCAATGCCTGGTACTCGTTGCTGATCCAGATGTGTTTGCTGAACCGTTGAGTCCGGTACACTTCGTCATCACTGACTCCAAGGTCGTCCCGCGGAATCCAGATCACGGGACGCTTGGCTCGCAGCGCATCGTGCTGGAAGGCTCGCTGAACTAGCTGGTCACGTTCTTCCGGCGTGAGATCTTCCAGCTCGTCATGGATCCCAGCAAATAGGGCTGGGCCCACTTGATTGGTAGGAGCGCCTTGGGCTTCAGCATCCTCCGCTACCTTCTCACGAATTTGCTGCACCGTCGGGACCGAGCTGTCGGAGTTGGCCCCGAAATACTTCGACCGTCCACGTGAAGATCTGTCAGCCCAAGACTGACGCTTAGGCCCGAGACTAGGCCGCCTGGCCTGGGCCTCAGTACCTCGCTCCATGCTAGCTTCAATATCCTTGAGCTCGATATCATGAGTTGCTCGATCCGTCTGGCGGCCCCTATGTTCTTCGTGGCCTGACTGTTGACCTTTGTCAGAGTTCAATTCATCATCCTGAAGCAATCCAAGCCGGACACGTTGGGCACGCTCAAACTCCTCATCCCGACGCACCGCCTCATCCTCCAACGTAATTGGTAGATAACGGATCAGGGGGCCGAAGGCATCATTCAGCAGAAGTTGGTATCCGACTGTGAGGATAAGAACGACAATCATGCATATGGCTTGGCCCTTGCAGGCAACCGTGCCCTGCACGTCACGAACCAAAAAGAATAGACCGATTAGGCAGACTTCCATAAAATATATGCCCGTGAACAACTGGTTGATCGCCTTAGGGAAAAGTAATCCACCGGTGTCAAAGCGAAATTTGGTGACATATAGCGTGTTATACCGATAAACGAACCAAAATAGGCCGAACGTGATTACATTGAACACAAGGATAAGAGGCGAGATAACACAGTAAATCAGTCCTACAGATCAACCGTCAGTGCCATCAGTCGTGTCAAAAGCCAGCAATGGCAAAGCAAATAGAGACAAACCTATGGATGCCAGTGTGGTATACACCGGAAAGAAAGTTCCCCACTGCATCTGGTTCAAATTCGTAGTCCGGGCCCATTTTGTCCGGGCCGTCGTGTCGAGCAAGGGTCCAAGGATAAACCAGCTTACCAAGTTCACGACCTGGACCAACGCACCAGCACTCACCGACATTGCCTGAAGAATCATGTATGAAAAGAAATAATTGCTAGAAAGAGGAATGTTCTCCGCAAGCAGTTGAGGCCAGCTCGTGACATTCGTGACGTTACTGATGATGGTTGAAAAACTGGACGAGATTGCGACGACCAGAAATAGCTGAACGAACAGGAACGCGAAATAATAGTTCTGAACTGTGAGCTCAACGGCCATACCTGTATGGACGCCCTGGGTCCGACAAAGGAACCGGAGGATTAAAGGTAACACAGCCATCAGAATGGCCAAAAACAGCGCAGGCAGAATACCTTGCACAGCAGAGATAACCCATTCTGGCAATTTGGAAATCCATTTAAGCCACGTAAACGCTTCTTCCAAGTACGACAGCTGGGACAGTAAACCAGTGAAGGCCACAGGGAAAGCCCACCCGACCACCATCGCGCAGACGATGGCCATAATACCAAAAGTTCGCAGGTAGCGTTCCCACCATCTGATGGACATGTTGTCCCAAATTACGTCGTCTGGAGAAATTTCCACAATGCGAGGAGCCATCTGTTTGGGGACATGATGACTGACTGCTTGACAAGCCATATGTGCAGCCACCTGGTGATTGAATTGAATGAAGGCAGAATTCATCAGGGGGAATTTCTCGGGGGTTTGTTGATCAACCTCGATTTCTAAGTTCAAACGAGCCACTTCTTTCCGGCAGTAATCGATGGTGTCTACCTTCTTGCCTATAAGCGGGAGGGAGGGCATCCAACTAAGACCGAAGATCGGTAGTCGCATGGTATCACGGTCCTTTGGCCTAATATATTTCTTCCAAAGAGGTTCTCCGAAGTCCTCATTGTCGAAGTCCTCGTTGTAGGCGACGGGATATTCCTCACCTTCCAATTGTTCGCCCTCGGTCCGAGTTCTTCGTTTATCCCTCTCACTTTTCTCTTCCTCTATCGGTGCATCGTTCCTCTCTCCATCAATCGAGCTGCTTTCGCGTTGCGTTAAAGGAAACTCGTCAGGCTCGCTCCTGTGGCTCAGTTTAGAATTGCTTGATCCTGTACTCTTCCAGAAAGGCCGTTTAGATTTGGATCCAGCCGCGTCTGGAACGCCCGAAGTTGTGCCATTTGTGCGCGCTTGCGAACAGTCTGCAACATCCACGCTATCTGACTCAGATCGAGGGTAATCTAGTGAGCGCGAGCCGTCCCGATGAGTAATCGAGGCGTCTGGTACAAAACCACCAGATCGAGCCAACTTTCCATCTATTCCACCTTCAACCTTCTTAAAGCCTTCAAGGACGGACTTTCCTAGCTTGCCCACACCATGACCGACGGCTCCTGCGGCCTCCTTGGCGGGGTCAAAGGGGTTCAGTCTTCTTCGTTTCCCTGGCGCAGTATGATCCTCTGAGCCATCATGATGCAAGACCTGAGCGAGAGTGTGCGCTTGGTGTGGGTCACCAGAACTGATACCAGCATCCATAGCCATCAGTGAAGCTTTCCTGTCCGTATCCTGCTGCTCCTCTTTGGCAGTATTTCTTGCTTTAACCCCAGACTTTTTCGCTTCGGCTTTCGCCTGTTTCAACTGAGCTTTCTTGCATTTAATTACCAAGTCTGTCTCTGCAGCCTCAAGTTTTAGAGCCAACGCATCCCGCAGCTTCACTTTTTCGTTGAGATCATCGAAGTTGCGGTTGATCCAGATGTTGCGAACGCCACCAGGGAAGACATCAAAAAGTGAATCGAGAGCATCCAATGTGAGCCACCTTTCCGGGATTGCTGTCACCAGAACTGTCGTCGCAGAGGCTCGTAGACGGTGCTGGGGAGATGTCAAGTAGGCTTGTCGTAAGCGTATATAATTTCTCAGCTCGTCATAAAACACAGCGCATACGTAGACAATGGTGATGATAGCCATGATCAAGTGTCCCCAGTAACGGCTGGTGTTCTCTGGGGTTACATTGCCCCAGGCAAGTTGATCCAGACCAGTAACATTCCATGTGCCGCCAGTTTCAGTTCCGTTTTTATAATGTTGGTCTTTACCGCCAGCTTTATTCAAGGGTAGCAGAACTGGTAATATGATGCAACCCAGAGGCACGAAAATCTTGAGAAGCATGCGCAGGTATCGCAAAAAGAAGTATGCATCCAGACCACATTTTTGTATGAACTCAGTACTGGAGGTACGAAATACAGGCACAATCCATCGGAAAAGACCAGGTGGGGAGGGTTCGGTACGCTCTCTGTCCGGGACAAGGTAGGTTCTAGGTTGGCTAACAAGTCATATTAGCATTTGCGCTCATCCACAGCAACTGTCGCACTCACTAGATGCGGATGAGCTTCGATTTGAGAAGCAAAAAGAGTAAGAATTCCACTGCGAAGATGACGATCGCAGTAGCTAAAGACGCGAGAAAAGTGTTGATTGCGATACCCTCACTCTTTTGACCAGCGCCACCGGCGTGTTCGAGGGCTGATCCCAGGTCTTGGGCCATGGCTATCGTTGATACCACTCATGCAACTGTTCGCTGATTTGGGGAAAAAAAAAGAGGAAACGGAACCCGAAAGGGTAATAAAAAAAGAAGAAGAAAAAGAAGAAAAGAAAAAGGAAAAGTGTAGGTAGTATCAACGTTCATAGGACAGCATAAAAAGAAGGTAGCGACGAGACTCCCAAACCCATCACAAAATTGATTGTATGGGTTCAGATAGTACCACAGCTTCAAAGTCACGAACTGCAAAACTGGGTTCGCATTGTGTTGGAAGTGTAAGTGGATGAGGTCAGAGTGACACTGTCCCTATGCCTTGATTGCAAAGAGGGACACAGTCAAAAGTGGGCGACGAAGAAAAAGACGAAGATATCTGGAGGGCCAGAGTATATAAAGGCATGACAGTAGCGGCGTTGACGGTGTAATGAATCAACCATTCATCGTTCAGGTTGCCGCCAAGTCAACAGGGAAGAAGCGCCACGATTTGTGGGAAAAGTGCTGGGGTCGGGCGGATCTCTTCCCCCAAGAATGACATCAGGCGCCTGCTGAAACTAGCATTTTCGGCCTGAGGTCCTGGCGCTTGCTTGGTGTTTCAACTACCCCTGAATTTGATTGAAGGATGAGGCCACGAATTTATGGGCGATCCTCCCCATTACTCCCCCTAGCCAGTGACAGCGATAGAAAATGCATAACTGATGTGTTAAAGCAGCATGCCAATTTATTTTGGGCACCGGTCCTTTTGTCTCTTTTCACTGCTTGCTTCGTGACGATCTTGAATGTCGATACTTTCTAAATTAGGCATGTGGAACTATACCGCCTTTGGTATAGAATCCAGCCCTAAGGGGCCTGGGCAGTTACATCTTATTGGCTAGAAGAAGGTGGCGGTGCATCTGAAGTAACCTTCCTCTGAAGGGACCATTTAAGGGACCAGGAACTTGTAACCTCTATTCACGTGAGTGCATGTGGCTAACGCTCTAACTAGAAATATTTTACCACTGCTCCAGTACAGTGAGCCTGGTGTCTAAGCATTACGGGTGGCTTCCTGGATCTCTTTAGAAGGTCCTTTTCTTGATCTCTTTCGCTGCAAATATATGCTTCACACAACTCTACTGGTACTGTAGGACTATCACGCGGTAATACTCTTCCAGAGATCGATACTTCTAATTGGTTGCGCCACGATTTCCACTGGGGGCACGGCGAGTTTATTCTAGCAAAGGCGACATCATTGGCTGTGTATCGAGTGCTCATGAATCGTGACGGAAACATGAAGTGGGGTAAGAGACAGAGATGTAAACACGGCGAGATACCCTAAACGTAAACATATTCGTTCGCAGATGTGTGAGCAATGGAGATCTCTCAGGCCTGAGTAAAAAAAGCGAATAGAAGAATGACCAGTCCGCGATCAGAAGAAAGGAATAACAAAGAGCGACGCGATATTGATTGATACATCGTACGATGTATATGAAAATAATGGGAAGGATATTCTGTAGTTGGTTTTCGAGAAGATGGTTGAAGATCTGGTTGACCCCGGCCTGATCATGTGCACGTGACCACTTAACGCGTCAACGCGTTTCGACGCGCCCTGCAATCCACAAAGAATCTAGCAAATTGAAACTCCACTTGATCGATCCCTACTCCGTACAAACAAACCCTTCTCAACCCCCCTCCCCCCAAAACAACGCCAATATCTTGATTCCGTCGGTCCTTCTAATTGCGATAATTTAATTAACAGGACCGACTCATAATGTCTTCTCCGGCTTCGACTCGTCGTAGAGGTCGCCCATCCAGGGCAGAGGCTAGCAGTCCAAGGGTAACAGATGCACAAACAACACCCCGCGCTTCTCGTCGTCTAAGAGGTGAGGCAGCGGTTCCTTCGTCACCACCCGCCGAGACACCAGATGTGAGAATGGATGAGCCCAGCTCTCCTGTTAGGGCATCATCTACCGTGGACCAAGATGAGACCACACCACGGGGAAACCGTACTGCTGTCGGAGGTACGACAATCATTAGACTCTTGAATACTCGATGATTACTTACATATAGCAGAGTCTTCCCCAATCCGATACATGTCTAGTTCTAGCCCAACTCGCGCTCGTAGCCTCCAACCAGGACGCTCCGATATTCCCAGCAGTAGCAGTGGTGCTCTTTTCGTCTCGGATCGCACGACTACAGGCGGTCAGCGCAATGTCGTGTCCCGTCGCAATGATCTTCATTCAGGTGGTTTTGGATCTACGCCTAGTCGACGACGCAGAGTCTTTGTTGACGCCAATGGAATACCTGCCGCCGATGGAGAGCCACAGTCAGATGCAACTTTCTCAAACATTCACCCCGGTACTTCAGAAGCGGATGCGTTGGGTGGTAGCTCTACTCGCGTCATCTGGGGTACCAACATCTCTATTCAAGATTCTATGTCCGCGTTCAAGAATTTCCTCTACAACTTTGCAACCAAATATCGTCTGTGGGCAGAGGGTGCAACAGAAGATGAAACCCGCAGACTGGGAGACACTGCAGAGGAGAGAGAATACATCAACATGTTGAACACGATGCGTCAGTTGGGTGTGACTAGCTTGAATCTTGACGCGAAGAACCTCAAAGCATACCCGTTGACTTTGAAATTGTGGCATCAACTACACGCATATCCTCAGGAGATTATTCCTTTGATGGATCAGACCATCAAGGATGTTATGGTTGAACTTGCGATCAAAGAGATGGAGCGTCTGCGGACTCAGAACCAACGGAACCAGTCACACTCGAGGAATCTCAGTTCTGCGCCCGCAGTCCCAAGCTCAGATGCCTTGAGTGAGACTGGCCGGATGCCACAGACCGAAATTCCAGATCTTGTTGGTGAAGTCGAGACAAAGGCTTTCAAAGTTCTTCCTTTCGGACTTGATTCTAGTGTGAACATGAGAGATCTAGATCCAGCCGGTATGCTCATTAGACGCGCTTCTCGCTTTAAACAATTCAGTTGCTAACATACACCTTAGATATGGACAAGTTAGTGAGCATCAAAGGTCTTGTCATTCGCGCGACGCCTATCATCCCGGATATGAAAGAAGGTGGGTTGGCAGTATCTCAATTTTCACCCACGTTGGCTAACTTTGTCTCTAGCCTTCTTCCGTTGCCAGGCTTGCAATCACGGCGTGCAAGTCGATATCGATCGTGGAAAGATCGCGGAGCCCACTATTTGTCCACGCCCTGCTTGCAGGCAAAGAAACAGCATGGAGATCATTCACAACCGTTGTATTTTCGCCGACAAACAGGTCATCAAATTGCAAGAAACACCGGATAGCGTGCCCGACGGTCAAACTCCTCACTCTGTTTCCCTTTGCGTCTACGATGAGTTGGTGGATGTTTGTAAGGCTGGTGATCGAGTTGAAGTGACTGGCATCTTCCGGTGCAACCCTGTGCGCGTGAATCCCCGCCAACGGACGCAGAAGGCACTTTTCAAGACTTACATTGATGTTCTGCATGTCCAAAAGATCGATCGGAAGAAGCTGGGCATTGACGTCACAACCATCGAACAAGAGTTGTCTGAGCAGGCTGCTGGAGATTCAGAGCAGGTTCGGAAGATTACAGCTGAAGAAGAGGAAAAGATCAGGCGCACTGCCACCCGGCCGGATGTGTATGAACTCCTTTCTCGGTCTCTCGCACCTAGCGTCTATGAGATGGATGATGTCAAGAAGGGTATCCTACTCCAGATGTTTGGAGGCACTAACAAGTCTTTCCAGAAGGGTGGTAACCCACGCTACCGCGGTGACATTAATGTACTTCTTTGCGGTGATCCGTCAACTTCAAAATCCCAGCTGCTTCGCTATGTCCACAAGATCGCGCCTCGGGGTGTCTACACCAGTGGCAAAGGTTCTTCCGCTGTCGGTCTTACAGCCTACGTGACTAGGGATCCCGACACGCGTCAGATGGTGCTCGAGTCTGGTGCCCTGGTACTTTCGGATGGTGGTATTTGCTGTATTGACGAATTCGATAAGATGAACGAATCTACACGGTCCGTCCTGCATGAAGTCATGGAGCAGCAGACGGTGTCAATCGCTAAAGCAGGTATCATTACCACGCTGAACGCTCGAACCAGTATCCTTGCCTCCGCAAACCCTATTGGGAGCCGATACAACCCCAATCTGCCTGTTCCTCAGAACATTGACCTTCCGCCTACTTTACTGTCCCGTTTCGATTTGGTATACTTGGTTTTGGATCGTGTGGATGAGCAAGAAGATCGTCGGTTGGCCAAGCATCTGGTCAACATGTATTTGGAAGACAAGCCAGAGAATGCAAGCGACGAAGAAGTCTTGGTAAGTAACGAATTTCGATCTAGGTGGCTCTAACATTGTGCTAATCAGAATTAAAACTTGCAGCCCATCGAGTTCCTGACGGCATATATTACTTACGCCAAGACGAAGGTTCATCCCGTTCTTACCCCGGCTGCTGGCAAAGCTCTCTCGGATGCATATGTGAACATGCGCAAGCTCGGAGATGACATCCGCTCCTCTGATCGTAGAATTACGGCGACCACTCGTCAACTAGAGTCTATGATCCGACTGTCGGAAGCCCACGCACGCATGCGGTTGTCGCTAGAAGTGACCGCAGCAGATGTTGAGGAGGCAGTGCGTTTGATCCGGTCTGCTATTAAGCAGGCGGCCACAGACTCGCGGACCGGTTTGATTGATATGGGCCTGCTCACTGAGGGCACTAGTGCAAGCGAGAGACGTCAGCGGGAGGCCCTGAAGCGTGGTGTGCTCGCGGTGATCGACGAGCTCAGCGGCGGAGGTGCTACTCCTCGCTGGGGCGACGTTTATCGTGCTTTGACTGAACAGAGCAGCGGTGAGGTGGATGGAGGTCAATTCACAGAGGCAGTCCGCACGCTGGAGACGGAAGGTTACGTCAACGTTCTAGGTGAAGGTGCACGACGGAGCATCCGGCGTGTTGGAGGTCGACTTCTGTAATCAAATGATGGGATCATGATGCTACGGAACAGTATGTATGTAATCTGGGAAAGCGTATATTGAGTCAGCCGCATGGATTCGAGGGTACCAGGGCAGGGACGGTGTCTGGTGTTTTTTTTCCAGTTCAATATTCAGTTAATAGAGAGAGAAGCTCTTACAAACCAAGCAATAGATAGTTCAAAATACCTAACTTAACCCAAGAGCGCCTTTCCTTCGCTAGTAATACACCCCCCGATCCAATTCCAAGTCCGTCCCCTCAGGCCACAACCTCTTCACCACCGCCTTCGCCTGCTCAACCTGCCGCCCATCCACAAGGACCCCAACCCTAAGCAACAACTCCAGCACCCCAGTCACCCAAAACCGACACCCAACCCCATCCGCATCAAACTCATATCTTTCCCTCCCATTCTCCACCAAAACATCCACCACATCCCCAACCCTCAACCCAGCCCTCACATCCACCGCAACCGCAAACTCAAGCAACGCATCCGAACCCGCAGGAGCACTCAACTCCGATAGATAAACATACGCTTTCGACCCACCAACCAAAACACTACTAGCTACAGTATGACTGGGCTGACAGTCCAAGGCGACGCACGTAGTCTCTGACGTGGAGAGGTAGAAACACCAGTGGTTTGTTCTCTTGGTTGTTCCGACGGGAACTTGGGCGTGGGGGCATGCGATTATGTGGTGGATTTTTTGGGAGAGGATTTGGGGGGTTCTGCTTTGGGGGATGTAGTGGATTGGGGAGGTGGACATTTGTTCCTTTTGGGGCTTTTTTGATGTAAATTTGGGAGTGGCTGGCTTTGGAGGCGATAATTTGAAGATGAGTTGAAGGGTGGAAGAGTAGTAGGGATGGGGAAGGTGTTGGCACGGAGGAAGCTGGTTTCTTTGTCTGGCCAATCATGTTTTTATGGAGTGTTGTCTTGGTTTATGGGGATGTTATTTGGATGGTGATATTGGGGGTTTCTGTTAGACAGAATTCTATTTTGCACACGGAGTGATTCCCCTTAATGGAGTTGGAGAAAGCTGGTTACTGTTGAGATAACTTCAGGAGCAAGATCTCCACTGATTCACGTCTATAAGACGATCAGTATAGGGGGAAGCGGTGTCTCTTAATGACGAGGTGTTTGATAAGGGTCTCTTTCTTTTGTACTGGGTATATCATTGTAAAGTAGCATTCTGATAGTATAGAATATTATGCATGTGTTAAGTGTAACTGTCTTCTATTATTTTGAAGTCTGGCGTGTGTCTAACATAAATCATTTATATCTCATTCTAATCCATATACTTGCATAATGGCAGACGGTAACTTTCAATCTGCCAGTATGCTCTGCGCACACCATCCCATTCATTATCCAGCTTAGGCAGCGCGATCTCTTCCCATTCAACATCGAACCCAGCATCCATAAGGTCCATCTCGGCTACCTTCTGGTAGACATCGTAGCTGATTTGCCGGTCAGCCCCCATACCGTTGAAGAAACTCCACTTCCCTTCTTGCTCAAGCAGTCCAATAACCTGCTCACTGAAGAACTCCCGGAAGTCGCCATACGACTCGGCAAATGTATCGTAGTAGATGGCATCGAACATAACTCCCTGTCCGACCAAGTCAGGGAGAATATCCTGCCACCGGCCCTCGTGGATCGTAACACCCGGCTTCTCACCCCAGCCCTTCCGCTTCATCTCGGCGACAACCTCCGGGTGCGCTTCAATGATATGGTGCTCTGCTGGCGACTGCTCCTGGATGAATCCGTCCACAATACCCATACCATGTCCGACGTTCAGAACACGCAGTCCAGACGTAGGCAGTAGCTTCTTCGCCGACTTGGCCATGATATCCGTCTCCCAAGCCATCATAACACCATTCTGATCTTGATCCAGCAGCCGATCATTCTGGAAAGTCAAATTGGAATCAAGATACCGGGAATTAGTGACATCGGGGCCCGTCTCCATAGCCGTTTCAGTAGTGGTAGTCGCCTCAACCAATTGAGGAGCAGATTCACCCTCCACCTCCACCTCCTCAGTCCCAGTCTGCTCTTCCTGTCCCTCCTCCTCTTCCTCATCATCATCCTCAAGCTCCTCATACCCATCCAACCGATTCAAAAGCAACTCCGCCCGCACACCAGCATCAACAAGCTGCTCATACAGCTCCGTCAACCCCAACCGCCTAGCAACACACCCAGGCGTCTCATTATTATTATCAAGATCATTCCAAATCGCACCCTCCTGAAGCAAAAACCTCACAGTCGCCGAGCCCTTCTCCTCAACGCTCTTCTGCTCGTCTCCCTGCTCCCCATTGGTCTGGACGCCGTTCGGCTCCTCGTCGTCAGGCTCGCAGGCCGCAATTGCTGCATGCAGCGGCGCATATCCGGTTTCGGGGTCCTTGACATTGACGGGGTTTGCGATTGTTTGGTTTGAGCGGATTAGTTGGCGGAGTTTGGGGATGTCGTGTTGGGAGGCGGCGAGGAGGATTTCTTGGACGTCGAGGTCGACATCGATTTCTGTTGTGGGGTCGGTCATTTTTTTCTTTTTCGTTTCGTTTTTTTCTCTATGGGTTTGGTCTGTATTGTATGTTAGATTGTGGTTTATGTGCTTGGATTGGGTTTTCGGGGGATTGGTGGGATTGGTGCGGGGCAGTAGGAGGGTGATTGAGGCTGGGATTACCCTTTTGCTGGCCGATGGGGGAGATTTATTTGAATAGACAAATTAGGCAGATGATTGGGAGGTATCGGTGGTTTCCTTGTATTATAGCGACTGGATTGGAGTCGACTTTGAAAGTGTAGGAGTAAAATGTTTCTTCCCCGCCGTCGATATAAAATTTCCGCCCGCCGCGTTCATCAACTCCGCGCGCGGAGCCAATCGCATTCCGCGGAGAATACTATGTAGACAGAGACTCAACGCCAGGTTATCTACCAAGGGCATATGCCAGGATGATTATTGTATTTCGTAGTCAAATCATATTGAAAGAGAAGAGAAACATTTCGCCCGATTGCTTTGAGAATCCTAAAAAACACTCGAAACTATTTGTACAGATACCTTATCCCACACCCCGATCGTTCATTCCAAAGCGACATCAATAGCGCCAGTAAGAATGAGGGCCGATGCAACCATTTGAATATAATAGCGAAGCTAGACTTCCTCGGAAACTTCATCTGCGGGGAGCCCTCTTGGTCATTATTCCTTTCCAGGGAGAATTTCTTATTTCGAGTCTTCGACGTTGGCGTTGACGTTCAGACCCAGACCCTGGGAATCCAGGTACAGCTTGTTCTTGCCACCGTTCTCCTGCAGAATCTGGGCAATTTGACGAGCATTCTCGATCTTACGCAGCTCGATGTAACTCTTGCTCTTCTTGATGGCATCACCAATGAGTTCGGCGGAACGGGCCTCACCTTGGGCGCGGACAATGAAGGCTTGCTTCTCTTGGCGGGCCTTGTCGACCAGGAAAGCAGCACGCTGGGCTTCCTGCTGGGCGACTTGCTTGGCTTCGACAGCGGCGGTGAATTCAGGGGAGAAGGTCAGGTGCTGTTAAAGGGTACGACGTCAGTGTTTAAGCATCTCGGATCTATGCACCAGTTGGGAACCATACCGTAAGCGACACATCGTCCAAAGCAATGTTGAAGCGAGCGGCTCGGCGAGCGAGGCTGTCCCGAACCATCCTGGCGACATTCTCACGCTGGGTGATAAGCTGACTAGCGTTGAATTGCGCGACCACGCTCTTCAGGACCTCGTTGACAATCGAAGGGAGGACGCGCTCATCGAAGTCCTGTCCGAGGGTACGGTAGATCTGTGGAAGAGCATCCACCCGGGGCCTCGACAGAACACGGCAGGTGATGTTCACCATCTGCAAGTCCTTGGTACCAGTGAGGGAAGCGATGTTACGCGGCTTTGCGCGCACGTCATAGATAACCGGCGTTTCGATCCATGGAATCCTGATATGAGTACCTAACGTGAAGATAGCTAGTTAGTATAGGAGTGAAGGGATGAAAGGAAGGGAAAACGAGAAGAATTGCGCCGGCATACCTTCACTGTAGATCTCTTTCTGAACACCACCTATTCTCGAGTACTTGATTGCACGGTGACCACCGTCGACTAGGAACCGCCTCAGTCAGCTATTCTGTTCATATCACCGGAACAAGTAGATAAATTCCGGCATGCCTACCGTTAAAGAGGGAATTTGATATAGCCCATCCACCAACACCGAGCAAGATCAGAGCTCCAGACAGCCCCAAGCCTCCACGACCCCCACCGGAGGGGAAGCCGCCGAAGCCAAAGCCTCCACGACTTCCGCGGTTCTGTAGGATAACCTGGAGTCTCTCCCACTGTTCCCTTGGGTTCCGAGCCATGATGGTGGTTTGCGAGTAAAATAATATGAGAGATGACGATGTGACGGAGCCGGCGTTGAGGTTCTTTCGATGTTCCGGCAAATCGTCCGTTTGGGTCACCGCCTTCAAGTAAAGCTCAAGCTTCCAGTAAAGCTGCCCGTCAACTCACTCCATTTACAGAAAATTGTCTACTGAGGTTCAAGAGTAGACTACGAATTCTTTTGATAATACAAGTTATTCCTCACACTTGAACTGAAAGTGTGTGGAAACATCGCCTCCTGCCAAATCCCGTTGGACCATTCGCGCACTGCGTCTTCACGTTTCATTCCCCCCATCGTTTGAAAGAGCCTGCAGATTGTCTATAACTCCAGCAAAGATGGCGCCTCCAGAAAGAGCCGGAAAGAGTGTCTTTTTGGGGAATATCCCATACAGTAAGTGCTTCCATGTGGCAAACCTTCATATTCAACTGACGCTAACGCCCAATCTCAGATCTCACGGAGGAGCAAGTGAAGGACATTCTTAGCTCTGCGGGCACAGTAACCAAATTCCGCTTGATGATGAACCCAGAGACAGGAAAGCCTAAAGGATATGGGTTTGCCGACTTCGCCGATGCCGATGCAGCCGCCTCCGCAGTTCGCAACTTGAATGACTATGAGGTCATGGGACGGAAGATCCGTGTGGACTGGCCTCATAACAACGAGAAGGATTCGATACCCCCAGATTATTCGCAGACGACTCAAGTGCCCGGACAAGATGGACAGATGGGTGCACAGCAGTCATCCGCGCCTCTACCGCCTCTCCCCCCAGGCGTGGATCTCCCTCCGCACCTAGACTGCCCGAACGCAATCTCCCAAACACTCTCCTCTCTCCCTCCGAATCAACTCCTCGATGTACTCTCTCAGATGAAGTCATTAGTCATGGCTGATCCGGCACGCGCTACGGAACTTTTACGACAAGCGCCTCAGCTTGCATACGCTATATTCCAGGCTCTGCTCCTGATGAACCTTGTCGACTACAGCACGTTAGGCACAGTGGTGGAACAGGCCGCCCAGTCCCAATCGGCAGCAGCCGCTCCTCCGGCAGCGCAGCCTTTTCAGCCATTCTCAGCCGTACCCGGTCCGGTCTCCACTCCACCTCAGCCCCAGCAGCAAATGCCCGGGCAAGACGAACTCTTGCAACAAGTGCTCAGTATGCCACAGTCGGCTATTGATGCACTACCTCCGATGGAGCGGAGCCAAATCATGCTTCTACGACAGCAATTAATGCAAGGTGCCATGCGGTGATGACATAGCGAGATTGAAGATTGATCTAGATCAACTGACTTACGTGATTTGATTTTGGTACTTTTGCAACTTCAATACTTCAAGATTTTACTCTTTCCTCTTTTGTCTTTTTTTGCCTCTTCTTATGTTCCAATGACAAATGGGATGGCGCAAGATGGTTCATGTGATTTGACACAGGAATGTATACTTAGTTTTAGTACAGGCTATTGATAGTAGTAGATATCCCATATCTTGATTGTTTTCTTTTTTTGTTGGTTCTTTTATCACTCCCCTTTCACGCCACCACGTAAATTAATCCACGTAAATTTCATTTAAATTAATTTATGTCAAGAGAACAAATGACACTGGATGTATTTGCCGATCATTATCCGGACTGAGAATTAAAAAATGAAAAAATGAAAAATGAATGAAAAGAGAACCAAGTCTCACAAGGTGGTAAAACGGGTTCAAGTTCAATGCAACTTCGTCCGAAAATGGGAAACCCTTCGTTTTCCCTAAACTGTTTCCTGCACTGCTGACCGACTTTCCCCAGTGAGTGGTTTTTCACTTCGGAAATATCCAGATTTCTTCACTTCTGCCTCATTCTGCAGGATTACGCTATGGCCATGTCTGGAAGTCTATCTCCTCCGTGAGACACGTCTGGTTCAGCCAGGGATCCTAGCGCACGAAGATCGACACCCCCCCTGAACCCTATCTTAGCCTGGCTCGCATACCCTCCCATTGACCGTTCCAGTTGGCGAAGCATTCCAACAAAAAGAGCGTATCAAATGCCTCAATAGCTCTTATGCAGCTAGTGAATGCGCAAGCTACTACTAGTGGTAAGCCAAGACTAGAAGGAAGGACCAACCAGGCTCTAGAGATAGTTCTATTGTTTCAGCTATCGACTGCACAATCTAGCGGAACCGCACCCAAGGATTTAGGTCGATCCGATGCGACAAGGAAATAGTCTCACCTTAGCTCACGATCGACCCGTGTCATTAGCACGCTCTGAGACCGTCTTCCATGGTTAGTGGCTGCGTTACATCGGATTGCACTCCCGGCGAAATACTGTGACAAACAACTACTTAAAGCCCACCTGGGCCTTAGGTTGGAGTTTCCACAGAAAACAAAGAAAACTTTATTCCTGAGAAACAATGGACTTGTTGAATATGGGAAACCTGAGTGACTTCCAGACCCACATACAGACTGCATATCAGGCACGTCAACGCCTACAGAATTTGCAAAGAGAGGGTACACTTGATGTTGACGGAGCTACTCTTGACATCTCTGCTATAGTAGCAGTAGCATAGTAAGTAGTTAACCTTCTAATTTACAAGACAACCCCTTTTTGGCTGATTCTGACACTGAACAGTTATGGCTGTATACCTAAGATCACCACAGATCCTGCTGTCCTTGAAAAGATTGAAGCAAGCGTGCAGGTGCTGAGAGACCATCTGGATAAGGGATACCACGTCTACGGTTAGCTCCCCTCTTGAGTCAGATTGCTTTGTAACTCGGTGTGCTAATATTCTTCGAAGGTGTTAATACTGGCTTTGGCGGCAGTGCGGATTCTCGAACGGATCGAGTGGTAGCGCTGCAATCCGGACTCTCCCAGCTTCTACAAGCAGGTGTGCTAGTCGCCTCAGATAAGGATACCAATGTGGACCTCGAGCGACAAATTCGCCTGGATTCACATGCTGTGCCCGTTCCCTGGGTGCGAGCAGCCATGTTGGTTCGGTGCAATTCGAACGCCCGCGGCCACTCTGCGGTTACGCTTTCAGTGATAAAGTCTATCTTGCAGCTCTTGGAGAGTCACATCACACCAGTTGTTCCTTTACGAGGCTCTATCTCCGCTTCTGGAGATCTCATTCCACTTTCTTACATTGCAGGCGCCATTGAAGGCAATCCCGATGTATATGTTCATGTACAGAAATCTCATAGATCTCAGATAATATCTTCTAGAGATGCACTTTTGTCTGCCGGCATGGAACCTCAAGTGCTAGGTCCTAAGGAGGGATTAGGCCTAGTTAACGGCACTTCATTCTCTGCAGCACTGTCCAGTCTCGTTATGTACGAGGCTCATCAATTGGTCGTGCTGGTGCAGGCGATCTCGGCTGTGGCTCTAGAAGCACTCATGGGTAATGCTGAGAGCTTTCACCCCTTCATCTCTGCCATTCGGCCTCATGACGGCCAAATGGAATGTTCCAGGAATATTCTTTCATTTCTCCAGGGATCTCGTCTTGCCCAGGGTATTCAAAGTGTGAAGACTCATACTCGCCAAGGCTTGATGCAGGATAGATATGCACTTCGATGTGTGCCTCAGTGGATCGGACCACAGCTGGAAGACCTCCTGCTCGCACATAAGCAAGTCACCGTTGAACTTAACTCAACAACAGATAACCCACTGATAGATCCCGAGACCGGCGATATTCTCCATGGCGGTAATTTCCAAGCGGTTTCCGTTACTTCTGCAATGGAGAAGACAAGATCATGCCTTCAGATGCTTGGCAGGCTCCTCTTCTCTCAGTCTACTGAACTGGTCGACCCAAGCCTTAACAACGGCCTCCCTACCAATCTTGTCGCCGATGACCCAAGCCTCTCCTTCACTATGAAAGGCGTCGATATTAGCATGGCTTCATACATGGCAGAGTTGGCTTACCTTGCCAACCCGGTAAGCTCGCACGTACAAGCAGCGGAAATGCGCAACCAATCAATCAACTCTATGGCTTTTGTATCCAGTCGGTACACCATGCAGGCAGTCGAGATAGTGTCGCTCATGTGCGCTTGTAGTCTATACATTGGATGCCAGGCCTTGGATCTCCGAGTACTGCATTTGACCTACCTCGATAACATCAAGCCCCAACTCCATCTGCTTACCTCCGATCATTTCTCCTCATACCTATCAGACAAAGAGCTTGAAACTCTGACCGAATCACTCTGGGAAAACATCTCAAAAAGCTGGTCGACAACAACCCGCCAAGGCATACCTGAACGAGTGCAAGTAGCCGTAAAAAACGCTATTCCTACGCTGCTAGATACTCTGAAAGAGAAGCGCGGTCCAGGTCTTTCGGATCTGAATCGATGGGAAACCCAAGCCGCTGACCTTCTCAACAAAACATATCAAAACACGGCAGACATATTCTTTAACCAACAAAACACCGAGGAGTTCCTGGGCGCTGGTGCTAAGATTCTCTACCGCACCGTTCGCCAAGAACTCAATGTTCCCTTCCACTTGGGCTTCGTGGAGCACCCGACAGTTAATAATGAAACCTTGAATGGTCGCTCGAAAAAGACCATTGGTTCTTGGATATCAATTATCTATGAGGCCATTCGTGACGGCAGGTTAATGGGTCCTTTCATGGAATCCCTTGCTTCAAAGAGCTCCAGTGCTGATGACTCTTTGACAAAGATAAGGAGTCTAAGGATGTCCCGACTTTGAATTAGTGATCCAGATACTGCAAGAATAGACTTTCCATAGAGTGCTTGAACAACCCTGGAGGTTAATTCCATCAAGAGAATCATTACGCTCAATTTAAGTTCTGCTGTAATCATCCATCATCCTCTCTTCCTTATTATCACTTGGCTTAAATTTGCGCTTCATAGCTGTTCCATAGATGAACCTTATCATATTATTGACGACATGACTCTTGAAGTCAACTCTAGTGATCTTCGGAGAATAGACACACAGCCAACCTTTGATTTCCGTAGTCTGCTAATCGACCCCAAAGCCAGGTAATCATATTAAAATATCTCGCAACATTGCAAAGCTACTTCTACGTACTCGAAGATATTTCGTTAAACCCTCACGTATGCCCTCACCCAAGCCTCACAAGGTACACAACCGGGATAAGCTTTTAGCATACATATAGATTTAACGTCCCCCAACTTCTTCAACCCGCCTTGAAACCTCAAATGATACAAGTCGACTCATAAGATGGCAGATATAGACGATTAGGAAGTACCTTAATAGCTTACTAAGGCTATTATTCTATAAGTCTCACTATCAATTATCTTATTTATTCTGTTGAATTGTTGATCCTCGACAGTCGAGTATTTGCTCCTTGATAAGGGGCAGAATTATAAGATATCACGATCTGTTGTATCAAAGTCCAGACAGGTACTAAGTGCTGGTAGATACTACAAGAACAAAAGCTTTTGTCCCAGAGACCTCTTTATTGTGAGTATTAGTTGCTTGATTGGTGTTTTCTTTGGGTGTGAGAATGTGTTGAATACCTCTCTTTGGTTGCCACCTAGTTACTGTGTAGATGTAGCACTTCCACAAAGAAGAAATCAAGCCTATGATCTTCACACATTGCTTCTCTTGTAGGATCCCAACGGGAGTAGCATTGTCGGGGCAGATATCCCCCCCTTTGGGATATGTGATTCCATTCACTACAAGACATGAAACACGACACAGCAAATAGCAGGCCATGTAGGCAACGAGGCAATTTCACTGTGAACGATGCGATTACCCCTGTAGCAAGTGAAATTTTCATTATATCTCTTAGGGCCCAGTGACACACGTCCACATTTTTGTTTATCCCTCCTATGTCTACATCTCCCAAGCACACTCACCATCCTCATCCACTTGACAGAATCGTGCCCTACAGCACTCATTTGGATACATCCTGGCTCATACAGCTTGTTCTTAGAGAGAAATATCTTTGGATCAGCAGGATCATTTTATCTCTTCTTTCAGAAGCTTCTTCTTTTTACATACATTCGAAATGGCTCGTGGCAAGAGACCCGCCTCCTCTACCCCCTCCGTACGCACAACCAAGCGTAGACGCACCCAACCCACCGACGCTGGACAAGCTAGTTCAAGCTCCACTCCTATTATCGAGAATCAGACTGTTGGCATGGACCCTGAGCTGCCAGAGGTCATTAGATCGGAACCTCATTTTGGCAAAAGACGGCTCAGCACGCAGCTGGCTCTGAATCTCCCTCCTCTTCATAAACTGAGCGACATCTATCGTTCCATCACTGCTCAAGCACTGGAGCTTAACCTTGGAGAGTTTCTTCAGCATATTGGATTAAAGCCTTTGAGGATCGTAACTGCCTGCTCGGGGACTGAGAGTCCGTTGTTGGCCTTGGAGCTGGTGCAGGACAGTGAGTGTTCCCTTATTCTTGTCTTCTTCAATAGTGGTGAGGCTGGTCTGACCGACATGTTTTCGATAGATCTGAGGAAGCACTTCAATCGAGACTTCAAGTTTCGTCATCTTTTCAGCGCAGAGATTGTGCCTTATAAGCAGCGCTATATCGATAATAACTTTCATCCGCGTCTGCTCTTTCGTGATGTTACTCAACTGAAGGACCGTGTTGCGTAAGTTCGCTCGATTTTCTTCTTTCGCTCGATTTTCTTCTTTTTTTCCCCCTTTTTTTGTGCTGCCCTCCCTTCCCTCTGGTTGTATTTCTGTTTTATGCTCCTTTTGTCGGATTTTCTTTTGTTTTCAATTTTTTGCTGCTTTGGCTCTTCTTGCATTAGCCTCACCCCCTTAGTCCGAGACGCCGTACTTGACAAGATCTCCGCTAACTGTCACCGAAAAGTCAAACCGCTTATGGCTCTCTGGAGAAGGTTCCCAGGAACCCAGACATGTTAATTGCCGGATTCTCTTGCGTTGACTTCTCTTCACTGAACAACAAGCGCAAGACCCTCGACGACAGCGGAGAATCCGGGGGAACATTCTGGGGGATCCTCGGCTACGCAAAGAGGTACAGGCCGCGAATAGTTGTACTGGAAAATGTACGGATGGCCCCATGGGGAAAAATCGCCGAGGCATGGGGCGGCATCGACTACTTCGCGTGCCATGCAGAGGTAGACACCAAAGCATACTACCTCCCACAAACCCGCGAGAGAGGGTACATGCTCTGCGTTGACAGACAGCGGATGCGAGAACACGGTCTGGAGGAAACGGCCATAGCTGACTGGGTCAAGATCCTGTCTCAGTTCAAACGCCCTGCGAGCTCACCGGCCGGTATGTTCCTGATGGACCCTGATGATCGTAGACTGGAGCAGATAGAGAACGATATGACGGCGCGGATAGCGTCGCATACAGTCTACAATTGGGAGCGGTACCAGGTCAGGCATCAGAACTACCGCATGAACATGGGCCTGGGACACCGTCGCCCGTTCACTCGCTCGCAGGAGGACGGATCTTCTCAGATGCCGGATTTCACCTGGCAGCCTTGGCTCCGAAGTATGCCAGAGCGAGTCTGGGATACACTTGACGCCAATTTCCTTCGCAAGCTCGTGGAAGGGTATGACATGAACCACAAAGAGTAAGCACTCTTCTAACCCTCCTTTCTACTCCAACAGTTCAATCTTTCTCTTCCTTTCTCCCCCGCCTCCTGCCCACCCTCCCACGGCGGGGGAAAAGGTATCATTCGGCTAACAGTCTTTCCAGGCGGTGCATAGAGCTTTCTCAGGGTATCGATCGAGAGGTCGACACCCGTGCGTACGGCATAGTGGGCTGTATCACTCCCTCCGGCATCCCATATTTGACCATCAGAGGTGGCCCTCTCTGTGGACTCGAGTCCCTTTCTCTTCAGGGATTACCGCTGGATAGACTGATACTTGCCCGCGAAACTCAGGCTGAACTTCAACAGCTCGCTGGAAATGCGATGAGTTCGACGGTCGTAGGCGCTGCTATTCTCTCTGCCCTTATTGTGGGCCACAAAGTACTCGATAAAGGTAGTCAGCAGCCTCGTCCGAAGAAAGAAGTCCCGAGGCACAAACGGTTTGAGCTGTGTCACGATCACGAGCTCGTTTCAGGCAGTATTAATGTCGACGAAGCGACTGATGTAACCATTTCTGATATCCAAGCTCAGGCCGCGAGTAGCGCGAGATATTGCGTATGTGAACGCCAAACCGCCATGAAGCGGGATATCCTTCGATGTAAACTTTGTGATCATACCGCTTGCTCAGACTGTGTCGGTAACCCGACTCATGATTATCAACGTGCTTCTGAACTGGTGCGTACCCAGCCTTTAGATTTCATGAGCCGACTCAGAAGCTCTCTTCCTGCTCGACTGGTCATATCCGGTATATTGCAAGAGCATTATGATGTCTTTAAGACGGGCATATCGATCGATTGTTCCCCTAGCGTCTGGAAGAAATTCTTAGGCGCTGTAGCTCTGTTAATGAGCGACGAGTTCCGCTTTGTCGACATCAAAAGGAGTTCAGTGTGGACGGTCACCTATGAGGGCAAGTATGGAGTTTTAAGTCTTGTTGTCAGTGATTTTTGGTCGTGTTGGTCGCTCCATGCAAAGCCCTCAGAGGATGAACCTGTCGTCTGTCTCATTCGCGAAATCTTCTCGAAACCAATTGCACTCATGACTCCCTATCCCAATTCCCTTTTGGAAGGCGAATGGGAGATTCTCTCCCCTATCAGTTCAAAGTGTGCGCTCATGTTCTCAGGAAGTGATCATCGCATCGAATCTTTCGAAGCAAAATGCGGTATTCAAGTTAAAGGCTTCCCTGAATCCAAAGTATGGACACAAATCACGGTTGATGGCTCTGATGATGATATCAAAGCTCTTGGAGTAGACGTCCGAGGGACATATGATCTTCTCCCTCACTGCGGAACAGCGAGTGGCTGCTTGCATAAGAAACCCCCGGTTGGAAATTCTCCCGCAATATACTTCTTTTTGGATCCCTCAAAGCTCGATGAGCCAATGTACGACTCATTTGTCTTTTCTTTGGAACACGAACGGACTCTTGGCTATGCATCACGTTCCACTATCGCGGAAGTTTCTCACAAGTGGCGGTCCTCAAGTCTGGGTTCGGAGCCGGAGTATGCCAACGTGTACTATCGTAAATCCATCAAGCTGCAAGCGGTCACGTTGGCCTCCTATATTCCGAATTCCCCCATCATCTGCTCCAATTTGAAGCCGCTCACGTCAATGGCGATCAGTAATCGGGACTGTCGTAGTGCAAATATCACTCTTCTCTCTTTTGAAGCAGAAGCCACCGCTATAGATTCTTTCTGGAAAAAGGGGCCATGGGAAGTGGCTAATCCCGTGGAAGCTCCCGCTCTTCTTGGAGATATTTCTTGGTTATTTCAAAAGGCAGTCGGTTTTTCCGCATTTCAGGATTGGATCTCAGTCAACGACGGCAAATCTTCGAGCAAATCGAATAGCCCTGTGTGTGGAGTGTGTGTACCAGCAAAGCCCCGGATCATATGGGGTCGCAACACTCGAGGACAGATCAAGGCATACGAGGATCCACACGATGCAGCTCTGTACGAACGGCAGGTCAAGCTCAGGCCTCCACCCTTTTTAGTATTCCGTCGTGTCGACGAAGAGGATAATGGACACATGCGTGTCACGCTCAACGTTCAAATGCTACTGCATCAAGCCTATGAGAGGCTCTTGGACACGAATGTCTCTGATAATGCTTCTTTCTTCTGGCGTGTCGTGCCCAATTCTTATGATTCGAGAAATCTCGTGTTCCCCGATTTCAGTCTCGTCAGCAACAGAAATAATGCTCAAAGCGCTCAACCGCCTAACTTCAAACTCGATCTGCGGCCTGAGCAGCTGCGCTCCCTCTCGTGGATGATCCACCGTGAAAGCCTTGATATTGAACCTTTCATTGAAGAAGAGGTGGAGGAAGCCCTTCTTCCTATGCTTATGTGGCGCGCAGAGGGCAAAGTATGCATGGAGAAAACCGTCCGCGGCGGTGTCCTAGCGGACGACGTTGGATATGGAAAAACAGCTATCACTCTCGGATTGATCGATACTCAGTACAGTCAGCAGACCGAGCCAGAATCTATCGATGGCTTCATCCCCACAAATGCCACTCTCATCGTCGTGCCTAAGATCATGATCAAGCAATGGCAGTCCGAGATCACGAAGTTCCTCAAAAACACATATCGTGTGTTGGTGATCGACGGACTAGCGGCATTGGGAAGAAAGATGGATCGAGATATTCAGCAGGCAGATATTGTTTTGGCTTCTTGGGCTGTTTTTAACAGCCAGAATCATTATGAGAAGCTGCAACAGTTCACCGGCATGCCGCGAGTCCCGCCAAAGGCAGGTCGCAATTTCGACGATTGGTTTGTTAAAGCGCATGCGGTGATGATGGAACATGTCCAGCTCCTGGTAGACCAAGGCCCGAGGACAGTACTTGAGTCGATTCAGGCCAGACGCCAGGAAGTCAAGGACAACGAAGCTAATTCCATATATATCCCGTCAAAGCGGCTTAGGGGAAACCAGTATTCAGACGTTCACCAAGGTCAGGATCCTGGCATCGAAGCGGGGGCTCAACATGTCGATTCATCAAGTGAGGATGAGCTGTCGGAATCTAGCGAAGAAGAGGATCCCGAAGTAATTCGGGCGAGAGTTGACAAGCTCCTCAAACTCCAACCTAGGACAACCGCACCCACGACCTCAGAAAAGGAGAAGGATGACGAGAGTGGGTCAGAAGATAGCGAGGATGAGGAAGCCCCGACGGCATCACGCTCTGGGAAAGCACAAGGCTCTGGTAAAATGGGTCAAGGTGTGAAGCGCAAGCGTGCACCCGTTAAGACGTCCAAAGTTTGGGACGACAGAAAGGAGTTCGGCATAAATAACACCGCTCAACAAACTTGGACGACAGTAAAGCTTCCTCTCCTCCATGCATTCTCATTCAATCGACTTGTTATTGATGAGTTCACTTTTGCAAACCCCGAACGACTGGTGCCTCTTCTCAAGCTTCAGGCTCGTTCGAAATGGGTCCTATCCGGCACACCGCCGCTGAACGACTTTGCTGATGTTAATACAATTGCGCCCTTCTTGGGCATCCATCTCGGTATCGACGATGACGACATTAAGTCACAAAACGCACGACTCAAGATGATCCGCAAGCAGCGATCAGAAGCAGAATCTTTCCAGGCGCTGCGGGCCCCTCGAAGTGAGGAATGGCATCGTCGACGACACGATGTTGCACAAAGATTCTTGGACGAGTTCACTCGCAAAAATGTCGCAGAGATTGATGAGATTCCGTCATCAGAACACATAGTTCTCATTCAGCAATCACCTGCCGAAACAGTTATATATCTTGAGTTGTGCAAGCAGTTGATGACATACAACCGTTTTCGTCGCCGAGGTGGCAGAAAAGGTATCAGGGGTGATCGGGAAGATAGACTGGATGAAGTGATTGGGAGCAGCAAAACAAGCGAAGAAGCCCTTCTCAAACGATGTTCATCTCTCGCTTTGCAGGGTCGCTGGCACAATGGTGTACCTGAAGAGCTCACCTGCAGCTCGCTGATTGAGACTCGATTGAAACAGCTCGAGGGCCTCAAGGAAGAACTCATGGAGAAGACCAAGCAAGCTGCGTGGGTATACTGTGCTTGTGACATAAGACATGAAAAGTTCCACGAGTTCATTGAGAGCATCAAGGCGCACGATTTTGGTGACAAGGCTGTGACGGAAAAGATATATCCACTCGTTAAGAGTGCAATACTCACTTCACAGGCAGATGACTGGAAGCTATTCTTTTCTGATCCAGCACAAGTAGCTGAGGACTCATTCGATACAGAAATGCGGGATGAGACTGAGGTGAAAGAGGACAATGTTGATGCCAGTGAAGAGGTAAGCTCTCGCGGTACTCCACCAGCTTTGAATGGGAACTTGAAGCTAACAAAAAATGGCGAACAGGCTAGTGTACAAGCCACAAAGCGTGGTGTAAAGGGTACAAAGAGTGGTAAACAAGGTGGAAAGAAAGAGAAAGCAGGAGAGCTTCCAGTCAAGCCAACTCGCATCAGCGAGTTCAAGCTCATGCTGCGAACAGTCACGAGTGGTCTTCGAAAGCTGATCCTCGAATGGGTTGCCCGGGAAAGAGCGCTCAGGTTCCTAAAGGCCGTACACCTTGTTCAGACAGGGTCAGAGATTGCTGAGTGCAGCTCCTGTCATACAACTCCAGAAGCAGCAAATCACATCAACATATTGGGCTCATGCGGTCATGCCTTGTGCTCACAATGTGCCATGAAGACAGTTCAAAAAGAAGAATGCAATGTTGAAGGCTGCCGAGGCTCAGGAAAGAAATTCAATGTCATGGACGCATCTACTCTTAAGTGCGATGAAAGGGACAGAAGTGCCAAATATGGCGGCAGCAAACTGGATAAGATGATTGAAATCATCCAGGCAGTGCCCACAGGCGATCGGATCCTCCTCTTCATACAGTTCCCGGAGCTTATAGACGTCGCATCCAAAGCCTTAGAGCTGGCAAAGATCAAGTACATTGCAATCATAGCAACTGACCGCAGGGCAGCACAGAAGGTCCAACATTTTCAGGAAGCTGGTGGCTTTGGTGAGAACAAAGTTTTGATTTTGAACTTGGGAAGCGAGATGGCCGCTGGATTGTGAGTTGACTGTCAACTTGTATCTCAGTCTGTACTAATGGAGATCAGGAACCTTCAGTGTGCAAACCACGTTATATTCCTCTCACCTATGTTTGCACAGACCCAGTACGACTATGACTCTTCGATGACCCAAGCTATCGGACGAGCCAGACGATATGGACAAACCAAGCACGTCTACATATATCACCTGTTGGCAAGGATGACCATCGACACTACCCTCTTCCAAGAGCGTCATGGTAAAGTGTTGGTCGAGAGGAATGGCGAGGCCACCCTTGCTGCGAGGGAGGAGGTTGAGGAGTGGGAGATAGTGAAAGGAGAAGCGATGTCTGTTGTAGTGGACAACGCGTTCTAATGTGTGGAACAAATCTCGCTTATGATATACGTGATTCTTTCATTTTGTGTTTTTGCGTGAATATATGCACTTGGCTTTGAAAGAAACCAGTTTGGTTTGTGCGGGCAGAGCAGTTGTTAGCTGGTTGAGTTGGTGAATTAGTGGTGAATGGGGTTTCAAGAGGCTGCCGGAGACCGAAGTCCCGATACTCTGAACAGCATTTCGCCATGCACGGGTATAGGAAAATAGAACAGGTATGAAAACGTTATAGACATTAGATAAGACAGTTATATGGAACTCGTTGGAGGATAGAAATAACAAAGGTCATATCAAAACCCCATTCCTCAAACCAGCGATTCCCATTATCATCCATTAGCAGGTCATATCTTTCAGATCACACTCAGGTATGTATGTATGTCTTTCCCAGTCTCTTACAACCTGCATACTTCTGCATTTGCTGACCTGCCTGTATCAAGAATCTCCTCAATCAAACGTACGCAAGTCCTCGCACAGCCAATCGCAAGAGTCCATCCCGACCCACCATGGCTATAGTTATGAACGATCCGGCATGTATTCGCTCGACTATCAGCGGAGTCTCTGACATTCAAATGAGAGAAGGGGTGCAAGCCTTGTGCAAGAGACTATACCTCATGGTCTGCATCCTCGAAGACCGGCAGAAACTCAGTCGTCCGTTCCCACATCGCCTTGACTTCAGTAGAGTCAGGTGAGAGGTTCAGCTGCCAGTTATTGCATTGAGTGATTGAGCCGATCACAAGTGTATCATCGTTACGGGGAACAATGAAGACCGTCTTGCTCACCGAGCCATAGCCATCATGATTCATCTGAGCTGGAAGGAGGAACGCATGGTCCGCTGGATAACCCTCCGGCCTCCTGATCTTCTTGACTGCTCCGCGGACGGGGAATATCTGACTATCGGTTGCAAGCTCACGGGCTCCTATGCCGCTTGCATTGACAATGATATCGGCATGATAATCACTCAGTAGCTCTCGCTCATGGAGCCGGAGATCACCAATAATCTCTCTAGCCTCTAAAACCACCCCTTTGCTTTGAACAAGTCTCATCAGAAATGCCATAGCAACATCAGTATCAATCATAGGGGCTGGATGCTAATATGCGCAAGCAACATTAAACTATTTCTTCCGGTCCACTAAATCTCCCAACACTCGTGAATTAACATTCTTTCCACCATTGGCATCAGCCATGCAGTGATAATTGACTTTCAACTGATCCCTGAAGGGCGAATCCACGCTCTTGTCCAGTGTCTTCATTTCAAAATACTTGTCACAATGCCTGTCATCACGTCCATGGACACGGGACTCCTCCTCAATCGGGTGCTGAAAGAACTGAAACAAGGTCTTCATCTTCGCCCCAAACTTCCCAGCCCCAGCAGCCCGTTCCAGACCATCACCAATAAGCTCATCCCGGTCCGCCATCAACCGATAGAACTCAAAACTCTGCAAAGCCCACTCCCGATACTGCTCCAGAGTTGAGCACCCGAACAACGGTGTCTCAATCTCTGTGATGCCGCACCCACCAGGTGGGTACTCCCATAAAGCACGAGCAATCTGCGAGGTCAACGGCTTCGCGAGACTTGCCCATTCCTTAGACACGACGGTGACGCGGTAGCCCTTGTCAAGGAGAATCCAAGCCGTCATCAGACCGCCAACGCCGCCCCCAATGACAAGGACATGCTTGGAGCGGTTTTGCGCTTTCTTGGGGCTTTCGGGTATCTCTACGGTTGTAGAGAGCGTTAGCTCTTCTAGATAGGATAAGATAGCGTTCAGGGTGATTCTTGTAGCCATTGGAGGAAGAAATATTTGTATTGAAGTTTGGCTTAGAGAGAAATGCTCTTGGTTTCGAGTTTCTACACCAAGTGCACACAGATAGGAGACACGGTGTGCTCTTTATAAGAGCAGTTCTTGTACTCGCAAACATGTACATCCATCAAAATACACCATGCCAGACCATTGTTATGCATAGATATGGTTTTATTGATTCCTTCGAAGGCTACCGCTGTTTCAAGAACGGTACAATCTTACTCCTTCCACGCAGTTCAACAAAATTCGCCGCCACAATCGTTGTACACATTGCAATCAGCATATTATACGTCGTTCTGATAGATCAATTTGCTTAGAGTACCTCTCCAGTGGCTTTCGAATCTCAACACCCCCTGGATATTCTACGTCTCGGTGTACTTGTGGGGCATGATATATGTATAACACAGCGTGATATAAGCCTTCGCATTACGCCGTACAGGACGATCATCAGACAATTGACAAATATAGATTGGTCTGTGCAATTGCTGCAGGATCCCGTATACTGCATTCCGTCTTCTGCAGAATCCAGTGTTCTAAGGCATATACAACCCGGTCTAGACTCTAACCCTATCCGACTTCACCCGTGGGTCTGGTTGTTATTTGTTCAGTTGTCCCGGCGGCTGGCATGTTTGCTGGCCTGGTTGACGATCTCGGGGAGGGTGGTGTACCTGCTTGATTTGTTGGGGTTGGGATCCTTATGCTTAATCTTACGTCTATTATACGTATCATGGACCTTTTCCTGAGTATATTCGGGAATTGACGTACTGCGTTGGTTGTTGCAAACATGCCTTGGAAGGGGGGTAATCAGGGATTCGAGAAACGAAAACTGCATTGGGTACTGCTAAATAGAACTTCTATGGTAGTCTCTACCATCAATGTTTGACTTTTCGAAGAAAAACATCAAACAAGCATACTGTACATAATCGACATCTGGCGGTCCTGTCCCGTGTCTACCGGCCAGGGAAAATAAACTAGAAACGCGAAAGGATAATCCCGACTCCAACGCATCGAGTCAGAATGAACTTCTTGAGATGAAATTATGATTTGTCATATATTTATTGCTGCTGAGGCTGGTCCAAAGCACCGTCCTTTCTCATCATCGTCTCCGGATCCCACACAGGGTTCTTTAGGTTTGTCAGTCCGGCGCTGTTCTCACAGGTGTTTCTTCCACTCATTGGGCCAGGGGCAGGAATCTGGACGGTCTTGCCGGCGTCGGTGGCAGTCGCGGACTCCTTGAGTGCGGTGAGGAGAGTCTTCATGGACTCGGGAGTAAGATCCTCGTAGTAATCGTCGTTGATCTGGACCATAGGGGCGTTGACACAGGCGCCCAAGCACTCGACTTCAAGCAAGGTGAAGAGTCCATCCTCGGTGGTGTGTCCGGGGGTGATGCCGAGGTGTTCCTGGATAGCTTCAAGGATCTTGGTGCTGCCGCAGCCTCCGAGCTGGCATGGCGTCTGGTCCCAATCACGTCAGCAGATGTCACTTATTAAACCAAACCAGTAAAAGACAATGGTTCTCATACCGTTGTGCAAAGCTGAACAAAGTATTTGCCAACAGGCTCACGGTTGTACATGGTATAGAAAGTAGCGACTTCGTAGACACGCATGGGGGGCATCTCCAGGAGGCGGGCGACCTCGTTCATGACGCTAATGCTGGTGAAGCCGTGCTGACGCTGGCCCAGATCCAGGAGAGGCATGACGGCGGCCTTCTTGTACTGGGGAGGATAGCGCTTGAGGATCTCATCGATCAATCGTTGGTTCTGCTCGTTGAACGTGAACGGGATGCTCGGGTTGTTGGTAGGCTTGTTGCGGTGCTGGGAATCTATCGGTCAGCAAAGACACGGTCTCAAACACCCCTTCATCTTTGCACCCATTGAGGAAAAGCAAGGTATCCGAAAAGATTGCGACCGCCAATATTCTTCAATGGGCTATCGCAAAGATAATGTGAACGTACCACGGAAAGGGAGTCGCTGCAACGTTGCGGACCAGCCGAGAACGGTCTGCATTGAGTCTTGGGGGCGCGCTGGAAGAACTGACGACCGACCCGAGGGACGGCGGGGAAGAATTTCGAAGCCATTGCTGGCGGGAGAGAGGGGATATGAGTGGACGGGGGAGGAGGAGAGCGACACTGATGGATTGATTATTGAAGGTGGACGATCGATTTGGAGTCGAAGAGGCGTTTTGCGGGAGCTGCGGTTGGCCAATCAGCGGCGACAGATTACTCCCGCCTTGTGTGCCAATCATTCATTACTAACCCCCAATTGAGAGAGGGTTCATATATCAGTGACTACAACTTCAACTACTACATGAAAGTGATTTCATTTTCAATATTGATCTGAATTACCACCAAGAAAATCATTGGTACCAATGGGTTGCTAACTCAGTTTGTCTCCATTGAGACCCCGATCAATCACAACTATAAACGCCCGTTATGCATATAACACCGTCATCGTTATTAACCATCAACTCCCCTCTCCCCTAAGTACTAATCCTATAGTGACGGCGCCCTTTTCATACTTCCTCGAGTTTATAGACCTCATAGGCAACCTCCTCGTACGGATGCGCCTTGATCAACGCATCTACCGCCTGCAACATGATGCTCCGACCGAAACACATCACTTCGACCTTCATCTCCTCCACCGTCTCTAACGCCCCTGCAGCTCCAATCGCGGGGTTGGCTTCATCAGACGGCAGGAATTGGCCTTGACCCGGCATCTGGAAGCAGCACTTGGTATATTTGCCGCCCGGGAAGGTCCCTGCCCCGGTCGCGAAGATGGCCTCTTTACACGCTTCGAGGTGGGAATGCGGGACGAAGAAAACGAGTTTGTAGCGGCCCGAGGCTGGGGCTGAGTCTGAGGACATGGTTCTTCTCTGATAGATGTAGTTGGTGGTTTTTGCGGCGGGTATAGAGCGTGAGGGGGAATGGAGAATAGTAGTAGCTGGTGACTGACGGAACCCGCGACGGATGGAGTTGTGTTGGGGTCGCAAGACGGCTCTGCAACCTATCAGGGTGAGAGAGGAGGGGATGGTTGGGCGCATTTGCTTATTATCTGGGATAAATTGCTAATGAATAAGATGTACCCTATCTTGTTGGGTACTCCTCC
Source organism: Aspergillus flavus (assembly GCF_009017415.1). NCBI lineage: Eukaryota > Fungi > Ascomycota > Eurotiomycetes > Eurotiales > Aspergillaceae > Aspergillus > Aspergillus flavus. Next base: position 2,050,956 of record NC_092404.1, on the reverse strand, counting down.
AGTGATTCGTCCTGTTCTTGGCAACTGGTGCTGTCCGTTAGTAATCTTTGCGTAGACTTCTTCGAAACCATGCGTATTTGAATAGTCTACAAATAACTCCACGATTTCTACTATCCGGCCTTCAATCTAATCTTTCTTTGTAGAACCATATACTTTCTTTTATACCTAGTCACATTGGTTACTTTGCAATTGGGACAGTATCGATTCCTAACATGGTACACATGATATTTTAACTAAACCCTACACAGAAATATATAGGCTAGATTGTTCTATGAGCAGGACTGTGCGAGGTGAGTATAATTTAGTAAAAGTAGCCTGTATATATCGTACATCTAGAGGAAAAGCCACCCAGTTAAACAGCAGCAACATGTCTTTGCACATGATCATTAATACGCTTCAACAGCTCCGTCTTCCTCTCCTCCCCAATCCAGCTCCCCTTAATACTATTCTCAGCAATAACCCTCCACTCATCCACCGTCAGCTGAAACGCCTCCTGCACAGCACAATAATTATCCAAAATATACCCTCCAAAATACGCCGGATCATCACTATTAATAGAGAACATAACACCCGCATCCAAGAACTTACGAATAGGGACATGCGCAATAGACTCGACACAACGCAACTGCAGATTCGAAATCGGACAAACAGTCAACATAATCCGATCCCTCACCACCTTCTCCATAAGCACAGGATCCTCCACAAGCCTAATCCCATGGTCGATACGCTGCGCGCCCAGCTCCAGCGCAGCACTAATATACGACGGATCACCCTCCTCGCCGGCATGAGCCGTCAGCCTGATCCCTTTCGCCGAGGCCGACGAATACAGTTCCCGGAACATGTCCTTCGGGGGTCCGACTTCCGTCGACGACCAGCCTAGTCCATGGACGACCTCGTTGTCGAAGTGTTCCTGATCCAGGGCTTCCTGGTACACCCGTGCGGCGTTGTCGACGGGAAGATGGCGCACGAAGCACAGGATGAGACGGGTCGTTAGACCTAATTCCCTTTCGGCGCGCTGGCAGCCGGCTACGAAGCCTGAGACGATGGTCTCGTAGGGGATTCCCCGGTCTCGGTGGACTTGTGGGTCGAAGAAGACTTCTGCGTGGTGGACGCCGTCGGCGTGGGCTTTTTGGAAATAGGCCCAGGCGAGGTCTGCGAAGTCGGATTCATGGTGTAGTACTGACATGCCGATGAAGTAGAAGCGCAGGAAGTCGTCGAGAGATGTGAAATGGCCATAGCGGTGGCTGAGAGTCTCGATGGACTCGTAGGCTGGTTCATTAGGGAGTGAGACGTTGTTTCTCTTGGCCAGTTCGAAGATTAGGTCGGGGGCTAGACAGCCTTCTAGATGGACGTGGTGCTCGCATTTGGGGAGACCGTGCAAGAAGTCGTGGAGATCGGATTTGCACATTGTTTTGTCTTGAGACTGTACGGGTTTAAATCAGAAGATAATGTAAAAATAGTGGTCTAGATGGGTTTAAAATTTTATAAGAGGGTGTATGTACAACAAGAGTGTCTTATAAAAAAAGATTATATAAAGAGAAAGGATGTTTGAGGCTTCCAAGTTGTGACCCTTGATATGCCGATCTGAAGTTTGAGTCAACTACTCATTATATGGATCATGTATACAAATTAATGAAGAATCTTAATTTCTGTTTCCTGCTTGTTTCAAATTTCAAGTAGTACTTTAGTCAAGTGGACTTACTGAACTAATCAAAAACCAATATCCGTTCATGGTGTGATAGTATTGGGCTACCAAGAAAGTCGAAAATTTTGAATACATAGCAGGTACAAGGTATTTCACATTGGTGAAATTTAAAATCCATGTCTTCTAATCAAGTGACCCACATGAACTTTCACCAAATCTTCAGTCCAGATAAGACGCAATCTGATAAGCCGACCCAAGCCCTAGTATAATCGTAGATGGTCATGAGGGGTCGGAGACTTCCGACTTCTGAGCGCCGGAGAGCGGAGATAAAAGAGAATAAATTACTGTTATCTTCGTGGGGATCATCTCAATTTCGTATTTTGAATTATAAACGCAATAGTAAGCTCTATCTATAACCAGGTACCAGGAAGAAGGGAAAATATGTAATCAGAGCATCGTCTACCTTTTTAGCTGTAGCCTATACATCTAGACTCGCAATTCTGCCCCCGCAGCTTTACGGAGACGGTTCATGACGGCAGCTGCGCGATCGCCTTGTTGATCCGAGATGCCCTCTACATAGATGACATCCACCTCCATTTCATCCATGGCCCGCAGCGCCGCAAATAGCCCGCGCGCAATGGACTCGACGTCGGGCCCAAGATGACAATCAAAAGCCTCCTTGAACGCAGGACTACGACCGGGATTGCCCGTGATGGGAACAGAGAATCCCGCAAGGCCGTCGATCAATGACGGAAGGGGCTTGAGAGTTTTCTCAATCTCTTCATCAGATAATAATCCGAGACCCCGCTTCCAGTGCTTCGTTCGTACAATACCAATCATATGTGCTCCAATCGCCGTGTCTTCCAGGTCCTTGCGGATATGCTTGGTGACAGACTGCTCCTTGGAGCCAGCCTCGAAAAGTACCACACGTGCCTTGGGAGAATAGTGTCGGTATTTCATGCCCGGTGCACGAGGAATCTCCTTAACGTCGAGGGTACCATCGTGGTATCCAAGTTGTACATTTTCCCAGCCGGCGCATGTCCGGATCTCTTCAATGCCAATACCGCCTGGTCGCAGAATGGCTGGAGGGTCACACAGACCATCAACCACGGTGCTCTCAACACCCACACCGCAAGAGCCACCATCAAGGATTAGCTCGATACGGCCCTGAAGATCATGATACACATGCTCGGCCGCTGTCGGGGATGGTTTGGTCGATGCGTTCGCCGAGGGTGCCGCCAGCGGCCGGTCCGCAACATGGATCAGTAGCCGTGCAAGCGGCGAAGAAGGCATGCGCGCCCCAAAAGTCGTCAGTTTAGAAGTAACTTCCTTCGCGAGAAGCGATCCAGATGGATTCGGAAGAAGAATCGTAAGAGGACCTGGCCAGAAACGGGCGATCAAGGATTGATAGACGGAAGGAATTGTGTTTCTCGGGCTGTCGGATGCGCTCGTAGAACCCGATTCCTGCGGGTTGAGTAGCCGTTCCAACATTTCGAGTGAGTCGATATGCACAATTAACGGATTGTCCGACGGTCTTTGCTTGGCCTTGTAGATCCCTTGCACCGCATCGCTTCGTGTCGCATCAGCTCCCAAACCGTACACTGTCTCTGTAGGAAATGCAACCGGAATATTGCTCGTCCGAAGGAGCAGAGCAGCCTCCTCAATCGCGGCAGCTTCTGCCGTTTTGTTGCTGCGCTCGCTATCCCACCACTCTGAAAGGGATTTATTGCCAAGGCCTTCTTTATTCAATCGGCGGACCGACAAGATCCGAGTTTTCTCCTTGGACGACATGGTGGTGGTAATGCTCAAAAACCTCGTAAAGCTGCGCGGACAGCCGCCAGCGACAAGGCGAGAGAGGGAGGAAACCAGCTTCGCTGATATAGTCGGCAAAACTTCAGAAGTACGGACGAGTGTCGCGGGGTGACTCAAAACGCGAATAGATTGGGTGGTGGGGGAGAGCGTTTTCGGCCCTACAAAGCCTTATTTGTTAGGTAAATTCCAAGTGGAGTCCGTCCAGACCAGACGCCCCTCCTTGAGGGACTTACCAAACTAGATAGAGATTTTGCGAAAAGACTGATGTCGCTAATTGCGGTCTTTGAACCTGCCGAAAATTTGATCTTTCCGATGACGTCGATTGCATGTATGACTAAGCAGAAGGACTGTGAATGCAATGCATACAAGTTCACTCTGATATAGTGTAAGTGCTAGCTCTTGCAATGGAGATGGAAGGCTATATAATAATAAGAAGTACTTCGGAGAGGCTCAGAGTGAAAAGGTTTCGTTAGCAGATCTTCATACGTGACCCGAACGTTGATTCAGGATGGTGGACATTGTAACCATCCAAGGTGTATGTATATAGAAGAATAATAATACAACATGCCAAAGGCTATGTACAAGATCGTAGTCTATTTCTTCTTTCCACCCTTTCCACCCTTTCCACCTTTGTTACCACTGCCACCACCTTTTCCTTTTCCTTTACTATCGCCTCCTCCACCGCCAGCTCCAAGCATAATTCGCACCTTCCCAACGGGAACGCTGTTGATGATCTCGGTCTCTTTCCATGCCTTGATCACATCACCTTCCCGAGCCCGGAGTTTCTCTGCATCAGCAATGCTGATGCCAGCTTCTTCAGCATATTCCTTCTTAACCTTGCCAGTGGTGGTCTCAGCCACCCATCGTCCGAGTATCTCCTTGACGGCCTTACCCTTCTTCACCGTACCTGGCTGCAGTTTGACCTTGTATCGGTATCGACTCAATGCTGACCAGGGAGCACAGACTGGAATGGCTGCAAGAATCTCATCCTCAGGACGAGGCGTCCCAATCAATGCTGGGATCCACTCAAGGTCTGCTGCCTCTGCGGCAGCCGTCTCTTCATCGTAATCATCACCACCTTCCTCAAGCAGGGCCTGTCGTCTGCGTTCGGCTTCTGCAGCACGTTCATGCTGCGCCTGACGACGCTTCTTCTGTGCCTCAGCTTCTTTCTCGCGATTCGCCTTAGCTTCGGCGGCGGCAGCAGCCTTACTAGCTTTGCCTTTGTTGGCCCCAAGCAAACGAAGAGCTAGTTCACGATCTTCATCATCCTGATCAGCGTACTTAGCGGCCGCTTTCTTGGCTTTCCCTTTCTTGCCTCGGGTAGGTGGCGGTGCCTGTTTGGCGTTGGTTGCTTTGGCAGTTGAGTTCTTGCCGGGTGCTTGTTGGCCAGCCTCGGACGAATCAGGAGACTTCCCCTTCCGAGGCGATTGCCTGGCCGTTGCGGAGAGCCGGTGTTCACTTTCATCTTCCGCTGGCGCATCTGCTGAAGCTGCCTCTGCTTCTTCCTCATCCAACACATCCGCTTGCTCTTCTGGCTCATCTGCAACCTCTTCACCATCAGATCCGGTATCCTTTTCTCCCTCCTGTGCGACTTCAGTATGAGGAGACTCCGACGGTCCACGCTGTAATGGGTTTCGAGCGGGAAGTGAATCAGCATTGTCTTGTTCGTTTTCTGAGTCCGAACTTTGCTCTTCAGCTTGTTCTGTAGGGTCCAGGGAAGGTTTATGAGCTTCCTCTGTCTCCTGTTGTTGCTCAGATCGCTGTGTGCTTTCCCCAGCTTGCTCGTGACCACCCTCTCTGGTTGCCTCCGGCGCCTCAGGCTCGTCAACAAAGTGGGTTTTGTGGTTTTTCAGGCTGTCTTTGCTGATTTGGAATGTCACTCCGAAACCTAAAACGAGTTGCGACGGCGCAAGGAAGTTCTTCTCTCCCTTGACCAAGAAATCTCCCATGGGGAGAAGCCCTCCCACTTCAGCTGTTTTTGTTATCTGACTGGCCTGGACCCACCATGCAGACATGACAGCTTTGGAATCCCATGCACTCGATGTGGCAACGCATAGATTGCCAGCCTGTGAAAGGGTGCTTGGTGGTATTGGCGCGGTAGGGTCTTTCGATCTATTTTTGACAATCATAGGTCTAGCTCCTTCCAAATCCGCATGCACGAAGATATCCCCTTTCTTAAGATGGCGGCGGTAGAGCAACTCGCTCTGCATAGCGTCTCGACCACTGCAATAGTTAGGACACATCCTTGTGAAGGGAGTAATAACAGAACTTACCCCAGGACAAGGTATCCTTCCGAAGAGATGAAGAAGAGGAACTTTTCAAACCAGAAGGGTTGTCGAGTTTGCCGGAGAGTTTGTTTCTCTTTTTTCATGCCCCGTTTAAGGTCTTCCGTTACTTTCTTTTCGTGGCTTTTGAGCGCTTTGGTAGATGACTGGGCCGTCCTTTGTTCCTTAACGGCAGCCTGTTTCTTCTGCTCATAGTACTGCTTCGCATTCGCCCATGGAGAGATACCCAGATCGATGTCAATAGTCAGTACCGACGGGGGTTGTTGGCTTTCGCCATTATCCTGCTCGTCCTCGGATTCCTCAGACTCGTCGCTCGAGAATAGCTCGTCTCCTTCATCTTGTTCGTCGCCGGCTTCTCCAAGGAGCAACGTGATCGTGTTTTCATGGAGTTTCAAGGGTAGTTTGATAATTCTCGCCACAGGATTTCCTCGGCTCTGCTCCATTTCGATAAGACGTGCGATTTCTACCCAGTCCATGCCCTGAGCGATCAAGCCATTAACCGCATCCATGGCTTCTTGGACACGATAGACATTATCCTCGATCGCACTTGCTTTGCGAATATGCAGCTCTTGTTGTTCTTTGAGGGCACCTATTTTCTTCTCGTGTTCTTGTCTCACTGCCTCAAGCTTTCTCTTCGCTGCCTCCTCGCGCTCTGTAAGCCGAGACTCTAGCTTCTGAGTCTCGATCGAAGAGAAATATTCGTCAACCGTGGCATTCAACGAGGGAAATTCCAAAATGCTAATACCCGGTTTCCCTTCAAACTGCCGAGGCTTGAATGGGTGGAAATCCTCGTAGAGAAGGTTGCCTGTCTCCGAAGGCTTCTCATTCTCATTAGCCGACTGAGAAACACTGCGGTTATCGTCTTTCGCAACAATGTAACCAGGATGACTCTCTTGCGTTGAAAGTCTTGTATTCTCATTCTGGGCCTCCTGCAAAACACCGTTGACTTCCTGAAGTAGGCTTTCATCCTGTAGTACCTTATCCAATGGTGTTGTTGGATCAACCTCCTTTGTCACAAAAGCATGGTCCAGCAAAAGGGGAGGGTATTCTGGGAAGCCTTGTGAGAGAGCCTTCCTTAACACGTCCGCATTTTTCTTCTTTGACTTTTTTGGTGCTCCGTCCTCACGCGCAAATAGTGCTTTCGCCTTCTCCAGTGTCTCCCTGATCCTGTCTAACGTGATTTCCGGGATCCCGTGGTAGTTCTGCTTGTTCGTCACCGTGTACTGAATTCCAACTCTCGCCTCCTCTCCCTCGCTAACAGAGACCTGGCGGTATAGAGCCAAGATATTATGTTCGCGGTCGGTGATAATGATGTTTCCCCCCGCAAAGAACTCCAAGAACATGTGGTACATGCCATCGCTGAACGAGATGTCAATAATGCGATCAGTGCCGATCTGCTTAACCGAAGTGATGCGTCGCGATCTAAGAAATTTGCGCATGCGGGTCACGAAAGGGGATGGCATGGAAGCCGTCGCCCGCGAGTATTGGGTGACATGGCATCGGAAGCCTGAGTCGACGATGAGCTGCTTGCGATGATCTGGTTTTGCAAGTTTGAACAAAAAGATCCTCTTGAGACAATGACCCGCGTTAGTTGGATATATAATGTTGCTGGAAAACAAAACACATACCGATGAGAGATCATATATGTTCGACACTCGCAAATTGACGATCTCCGAAGCGAGTTCCTGGGAGATGACCTGAAAGGTTCATGCATGAGTCCAACTGAGTTCCGTTCAAAGTTATGAACATCCGCCAAAGCATACCTTAACGTCCAACGACGAGAATCGCTGCTTCATCTTTTTTTTTCTAAATTTAGCTTGAGACTCCAGGAAAATGAGCCAGTACGGCGAAAAGTGGCTGGTGAGCAAGAAGTTTGCAAAGACCAAAATGGGACCAGCGTAGGCAAAGAGCGTGACGTATGCGGGGCAGTTTTTCACTATTTATCGATCGCTTTTCCATGCCATTCGATAGTGGTTTTAACCGCATAAGCCCAGCCCACAAAAATGTGGAGAATATCATGATTGAATTCGGGTATTTTCTACTCCGTACAATGGCTAGAATGCTGTTTGTCTGATCTTCTGTTGCTTTGTTTCTTTTGCGATATCTCGAGACTGTGTGAGACAAGGGATTGCCCTCCCCTGCCGACAAATGACAAGTGTAAACCCGCATCAGATCATGAAGGAGTATCTCTATAGAATCTTTAGGTGTCCCCCGAAGAAAAAGAACGAGACAATCAAATAAATCAATCAACATCGTGAAATAAATAAGCAACACGCACAGTACCACGCCGGGACCAGCCACATAGTATTAAATGAAGAAGGATAAAATAAGACATCAAATGCATAACCATGCGAGAAATCAACCAATTCAAACACGCCCAAGTGGTATGTAAGGCCCTCTACATCTGCCGCAAGCCCTCGGCCAAGCGCCTCTTTCCAAGCTCCCAGGCATTGAGCAGACCTTGTTCGGACAGATCGATACTCTTCAGATTCGGCGCATCGGCCTGAGGGGCACGGCTCACACGCGAGGAGATAAGAACAGGGTCCGTCTCGAGAATAATACCATCATCAATGATCTCATCGATAGCCAAAGCAACAAGATCATAGTTCTCGACAATCGTGCGCTTGTCAGTAGCACCCCTATCCCGGAGAAAAAAGTAAACGTTAGCTTCCACCAACCTCCCATACCCACAGTCGTATCTCGCAACGCCGAGACCAAGAATCAGGAGAAGATAACATACTTGAACAAGATACCCAAAGCATCCCTCAACGACAACACGACATTATAAAGCAGAACTTCGTTCTCATCAGCACTCCCGACAACGTAGAGCATGACATCGCTCTCCATCTTGAAGACGACGATCCGGTTGTCGTATAGGATCACATCGCTAGTCTGCTTGTTTGTCTTCTCGAGAAGACCCTGTTCGAAGGCCTTCTGTTCTTTGACCGTGGGATAGGGGTTTGCGCCGGGGTAATCGGTGGAATTGGGGGCAGCACCGGCCGGGGGGTGAGGCGGAGAGTAGTATTTGGCGAAGATGCGAGAGCCGTCGTCGGCCGACATTAGGAGGACGGCATTAACGGAGAAGAGGGACATGGAGCCGGGCATTTTGTAATTGGGGTATCCTCTTTTCTTTTTTTTTTTTTTGTTTGTGAATTGCGTGTGTGGTTCTCGGCCTTTGTGTGTAGTTGGTACTATCTATTTACTGTCACGCTGGCCGGTATCCGGAGGTCGTATTAATGTTGTTCCGGAGTATAGGATGGAGGACACCGTTTTTATTAGCCATGGGTGAGTTTTTTCTTTGAGGTTAACAAAAAATAAGTGAAACATGCTCTAGGGTGGGAAGGATTTCTGAGTAGAATTGTTTCTAGATCGTATTGAGACATTGTACCTATTTAATTGATATACACAACGTGTCCGCAATCAGGACATACAGGACCATCAGAGACAAAGTAGTTTCACAAAAATTATCACTCTATAAACAGAGTATTTCAATCATATGTTCATCAAGGAGAGGGAGACATAAGCAAGACCGGAATATCGTCATAATCAATCTTCAGCAAATATCCAACAGTAGAAGGTTTCAACGAGCGTCCAAGCATAAACATGGGTAACATGACAAAAATCCCCGATGGCGTGGCCATGAAATGTCAAAGAAACATATATAATAAGTTATCCAACAACAGATTCATCGCCATCATAAAGTCCATAAGGTAAAAAATGATTGAAACATGACGACATTCTGGGTGTTCTAAACGCACAACAAAGGCCGCAGAAAAAAGTAGGCAGGGGAGCCTTGTAAGGACAAACGCCAAAATAAAAAGTAAGAAGAAATAAAAGAGGCAGACAGAAGAGCAATTCTCAAGAATTAAAGGTTACAGCCAACGACATAATGCAGGTTTATGCAGAATCACCTGTGTTTGGCCGGTTGAACCATGGAATCCAACTGCCACGGTTCGCCTTCTTCCGAGCTTCTTCGTCGTCTGCTGCCTTGGTTTCACTAACAAGGCGCAAGGGGCGCAGCTTGCTCTGAGTCATTACCGCTCCGGTATAGTTTGTCATTCCGTTGCTAGAACGAGGAGAGCTCGAGGTTGCACCTGTGGAAGCCGTATCGCCAGGTGGCTCGCTCGTAACACTGTTGGAGCTGCTCATCTGGCTGCGATCATGTTGACTGGATAGCGATGGGGCGCGATTACTACCGCTCATGCCAGACATATAGCTCGCCCCAGACAAGACGCTTGTGCGGGATCCAGGTCCCATGAGCGTAGGGCTCATTGGGCTCCCAGAGTTGCGCCCGCGATAAATTTGACCAACCACGGCAGCGGCAGCAACATCGGTCTGTTCTGATCTCGTTCTGCGATGGCCCCTCGCCTGGACACGATTCATGGGAATGCTAGGAGCGGTTTCCGGGTTCTCATGGGGCGTCGCTGGGACAGAGACCGCGCTTGTTGGAGGAGGCGGCATCATGCTGGAAGGACGCGACCGTTGAGGTCGTTGCGTCGGGCCAGCCACGACGGATCTGGCTCTCTGCAAGAAAGACTGAGCATCCTCCTTGTCGGAGGGCGTCGGTGGAAGTTCCTTATCAGTACTTGCCCGCTTAGGAGGGTCATTCTCGTTCTTGTCTAAAATGGTCTCGAACCCATCATGTTGTAAGAGACGGCTGATGATGCGCTCGATATAAAGGGTGAGGGCTTTGTTCTGGTCCTTCAGCGCCTTGATCTCTGCCTCGAGCTTGCGGTTATTATCGTTATTATCGTTATCCGCTCTTGCGTCTACAGACTCAAGTTCATCAGCCAGCGAACCCAAACCGCTGCCAGACTCCTTAGTCTCTTCAGCTTCGGGGTGGGCTTCTCGCATGAAGTCGCCCTTGGTGAAGTCACCATTAAGCGTTTTCTCACTAAGGAGTAGCTGGTAGCTCTCGTTGTCCTCCATGAGACGAGCGTTGGCCATACGAGCCTCCAGAAGTTCTTTCTCTAGTTCCCGTTGACGGCCGCCACCTTTGTTTTCCATCTCCACGAGTTTGATTTGGGATTCGGCCAGTTCAAGGCGAAGGGATTCGATCAATTTATCCTTCTGCAAAAGCAGTGTGGAGTTGCTTCGGGACGGGCTCCGCTCAATCTGAGACGAGGGCGCAAACTGTCCATCGACATCCGGCGAGGACCGATTACGGAAACTGGCTAAAAGGGAAAGTTAGAAACAAAGACCGGGGGAATGTGGAGAACAAGAGGAGAACCATACAAGAACGAGACACATTCTTATCTGCATCAGAGTTGATTCGCTCCCTCTGAGCTAGAGAATCCTTAAGACGCTGGATGGTGGCCTGCATCTCTTCTTCCCGGCTCGCCTGCTGCTCCTTTTCCTGAAGCATAGCGTTCCGCTCCAGTTCATGCGCCTGTTCCAGATCACGTATCTGCCGGACATGGTCACGGATCTCACCATTGAGGGCTTCAATCCTGCTGTCCCTCTCATGAGCCTGGTCCTCCAGTTTTCCTTGCTCACTGACGGCCTCATCGAGTCGCATCTGCAGGACACCCAACTGCTTCTGGTATTGCTCAGAAGCCGTCTCGGCTTTCTGCAGTTGTTCCCTCAACTCTTCGATGAGGGCAGCATTCTGAGCCCGTGCTTCTTCCTCGGAAGGATCGCGATTCACTTTTGGAACACTCGAGGTGCTGAGGTTGGACCGACCGGGTTTTCTGGCCGCAGCCCGCGCTGACACTGGGCCCGAGCCACGGAGGGATGGAGATCGAGATATTCCATTCGTAGTCGTACTGGGAGACCGGGTATGGCTTCGCGATGGAGTGCCATTCACCGTATGATTTTCTGCGGGCGAAGATTTGGTCGAACCGCCTGGCGTTCCAGGCTTCCGGGGTGTCGTAGACATTGTCACCGGCAATGATGATGCTCACACAACGAGCGGTGGATTGTAAGAAGAAAAGACAACCCAGAAAGGGGCAATTCCAAGAATTGAGGGCAGTGATGAAACGACCGGGAAATTAAGTGATAAATTTAAGGATCGGGGAAGGTATATAGTAGTAGCGGTCAAAACACAGTGGACACTATGCCGTAGTGGGGGAAGTCTAGTTTGTTAAGTAGTAAGTAGTGGTCGTTGGATTTATGGCTGGTACAAAGACGAGCCCCCTTGGTTCAAAAACATAAAACAAAACCGGTGGGAAGAAAAGAAATTTATAAGCAAGAGGAAGGTATAAATATCTATCAGGGAAAGACAAAAAATGTGTATCACGTTAGGGATAATTCCAGAGTCGAGGAAATTCTGGGGATGGGATAATGGCTTATTTTATTACAGACATTAGGGGGGGGGTTGATGATCCCGTATGAAAACGGGCAGCAGAGCAGTATTAAAGTGGGTAAGTAACGTTCCATACAGCGATAATACATCTGTCGCTGTTGGTTGCTCAGGGAATTTAGTGCTAGTTCAACTTCTAATAAATAGCGCAACGGGGGAAACAACAATTTGCTAGGTACTTCCTCTACTCTCTTTCTGTTGGAGGTTGACTCGCTCGCAAGTATGCATGAACTACTACTACTCCAAATGCATGAATTTGACTGTCCGAGAGACTACCCAGAACCAACTATAATACTCCATCCTATTATTTGTTATTACCACCACCACTATTACTGTGGTTACTGAAGTGAACGGCATATGCAGAAGAGATCCTTTCACCGGGGAGACAACTTCAAACCTAACAACAACCTAACGCGACATATGGCGGGATAAAGATAGTAGTACAGAGCCGATAGTCGTACCGTAAATCACCTTAGTTCCTTGCTGCGTACAGGGTCTCGCCATCTGTCCATCTTGTGAAAAGAATAAGAATAGAATTTAGTTCACCTGCCACCCAATAAGGAGGGAAATGGAGAGAATCTGCGCCACGTTTGAATAGATGATAACGGACGCCCAACTGTTTTATCCGACCCTCCATTGGGAGCATCGACCCCAAGCTACGAAGAAATAGGGTTCGATTGAAGGCAGTGAATGCTGACAGCACATTAGCCACGTCCCATGAGAAGTAGGGCTGTATTTCTCGTAAGATACGGACTCGATCGTCGGAAGCTGATACAGACCTGATACAGGGTGATAGTGACCCAAAGAAGGCGGAATGACTCAGCAACGACGGAACGGATCAGGAATAGTCCGAGCGAATATAACGCTCGACCGCCAAACCCCACAAAGGAAAGAAAAAACTCAACTTCACGATAAGGCCGGAGCGCATCTTTTCAGACTACTCTCAAAGCATACCGAACTACTCAGTTCAACAGCGTAACGATGGCCCCCAAGAGCAAGAAGAACGCCGACTCCATCAACAGCCGTCTGGCTTTGGTGATGAAGTCTGGAAAGGGTATGTCAATCTTTAATTTTCATCGGTTTTGTGGATTTGGACTCGGTTGCTAACCTCCGGTGCAGTCACCCTTGGCTACAAGTCGACCATCAAGACCCTTCGTGTAAGCTTTTCTCGCACACAATTGGAGGCTCTTGAGAACTGAGATGGTTATCTAACTATTAAATACAGTCCGGCAAGGCCAAGCTGGTCATCATCGCTGCCAACACTCCTCCTCTCCGCAAGAGTGAGCTCGAGTACTACGCTATGCTCGCCAAGGCCCCTGTTCACCACTTCTCTGGTAACAACGTAAGTGTCCCTTTGTCGCTTATGTCTCTTTGCTCCGACACTGCCAACCTTCCCTCTGGAAGGAAAGTCGTGTTGGAGCCGCCCTGAGAAGCCGCAATCTTTGGCTGTGGAGGGTATTCGATAACTGACGTTTGCGCGTAACTACAGATCGAGCTCGGCACTGCTTGCGGTAAGCTCTTCCGCACCAGCACCATGGCTGTCCTCGATGCCGGTGACTCCGACATCCTCACCAGCCAGTAAGTGTAAAGCACGGACAATGTCTTCATGTTATGTCTGGACGATATACAGCCTTGGAAAGCGATGAGGCACGTGATAGATAATGACAAGAAACTTTGCACTTATTAACCATTTTGACTTGGTACATCTTCGTATTGGTATATGTAGGATGAACTTGATAGAAAGTAGTGGAACGTCGAGTGCACGGCGACGATAGATTAACAATCAATATCTACTCGAGTTGAGTATAACCGATGATCTATCATATCTATCTGTATCTCTGTCTCTATAGTCAAGCCTGCAAGTTTGAAATGTCGCCGAAGTCTGACAAATGCGGTCTGGTCGCGGCAGCCGCTGATTGGTGGAGACGGTAGGGTTTAGGGTTTCGCCACTCGTTAGTGGACGCTGCTTGGAAATCAACGTCGGAAGTGCCTGCGCCCAAAAGCCTCCCCTTCCCTTTCGCCTTTCGACACCACCCTTTTCGACAACCTCACCGTTCGCAGGAAGTGCAGCAAGGTCACCTCCAACTCTCAAAATGGCCCGCCGTCCCGCTCGTTGCTACCGCTACTGCAAGAACAAGGTGCGTTGACGGTTTGATGGATTTTTCCCGTATTTTCATGTTCTGTGGATTTTTGGCTCGGAATTTCTCGCTTGTGGGGGGAAAAGCAAAGACGTCAACCACGTCGAAGGCTAGGAGGGACATGAGATATTATCATCGCGATATTGCTTCGGATGGATGGACACTGGCGTTTTTTTTTTTTTTATCATCGGTCTATCAAGGATCTTTGACTAACATGATGGTCGCTTCATAGCCCTACCCCAAGTCCCGGTTCAACCGTGGTGTTCCCGACCCCAAGATCCGTATCTTCGATCTGGGACGTAAGAAGGCCAACGTCGATGACTTCCCTCTCTGTGTGCACATGGTCTCCAACGAATATGAGCAGCTTTCCTCTGAGGCTCTCGAAGCCGCCCGTATCTGTGCCAACAAGTATGTCGCTTCTCGAACCGCAACCCAGACGAACAGACCGTCGCAAGACTTGAAGGAAGAAACTAACAGGTCCCCTTCTCCAGGTACCTCGTGAAGATCACCGGTAAGGAAGGTTTCCACATGCGTGTCCGTGTGCACCCCTTCCACGTCATCCGTATCAACAAGATGTTGTCGTGCGCTGGTGCCGATCGTCTTCAGACCGGTATGCGTGGTGCCTTCGGTAAGCCCCAGGGTACCGTTGCCCGTGTGAACATCGGCCAGATCATCCTGTCCGTCCGCACCCGTGACTCCAACCGTGCCGCCGCCATCGAGGCTCTCCGCCGTTCCATGTACAAGTTCCCTGGTCGCCAAAAGATCGTCGTCTCCAAGAACTGGGGTTTCACCCCCGTCCGCCGTGAGGACTACATCCAGCTCCGCAACGAGGGCAAGCTCAAGCAGGACGGTGCCTACGTCCAGTTCCTCCGTGGCCACGGTCTCGTTGAGAACAACATGAAGCGCTTCCCCGACGCCTACGAGTCCCAGGCTTAGATGGAATGAGCTTTAGCGTTAGGACCCATAAAAGACATGAATTTTTATTATATTCCTCCGGTTACCAATACATGTTCTGTTATTTTGTGATGTCATTTTAGTGTCCTCACGCACGGCGGGGTTGATTTTAATCATGGATTCCTCGGGCTTATTCCTGCGTACTCAGTTCCTGTAGATCCTGGGTCTAGTCACAAGTTTGACCTGTCGATCGTAGTGTCTCTCGTACCGGCTTTCTCTTGACCAAGCTTATAGCCCCTACCAGAGCATTCACCACTCCAGTATAGTCAGATAAGACAACCCTAGGCCAGGATTCTAGACCCAAGTAGTTCGCCGTTATCTAGATGTGACATCATAAGACTAAATCCCTTGAAGAGGATACGAAATGGCCATTCGAGTAGAATGAACGTTAGTCTAGAGCCCGGACAAAGAAAGAGTTTGTATGGCTAGTTATATATATGCGAAATATTTATGTACTGACAATATCTACATACGGTCGGGACTTTTGACAAACATCCACATATATATTTATCTGAGAGATAATTCATATAAACTTATTGGGAGAAATGATATCTTTGAAAATACTAAGGATTCTGTTTCGAGGACTGAAATATTCAAATGCGATATGTGATTGATGTGTATCGAGAGAGAATATAGACAGTCACCATCCGATGTATATATAACCCCAGACCGAGTCGCCCCTTTACATACTGTACACCGTTGACATGCACCTGTTCCGGTTGATATATATGTCTAAGCCTTTGCCGTTCCTCGTGATATGTAAGAAAAATGCATAGAAACCACACTGATGCATTACCGAGGATGATATGTGAGATGATTTAGAGCAGTATGTATATGGAAGGAAAAGAAAATGAACACCGAGGAAAACAGAGCAACAAAAAGAGACAGACAGCCAAGCCCAACAAAGCAAGGTATGGCTATCATTAATCATGACAACATCCGAGAAACTCCTGCTCGGAAAACGACGCAGCATGATTAAGTTAAGCATTGATGGCCAGCATGCAATATAGATGGGGTGAATTGGGGAAGCTTCTTGATATTGCCACAAGTCGTAAATGGTAAATGCAGCCGGGATGGACAGCGGATGGTTAGACATCCCCCCAAGACCCAACTCCCCCGACGGGGGCAATAGCACTTCCACTGTCTACACTGCCGCCAATGTCCCAATAGTTACAGCTGGAACCGGTAAGGGTTCGGCGGCTGGAGATAGCAGACAGCTTCGCGCTCTGACCGCAGCTAGAACTGGGACGGCGGAAATGCTGGCGCAGAATAGGGGATGAGATACCCGTTGGGCCGGATTGATTGGTGGAGTGCTGGGACTGACGTCGAACTTGCGCCTGAGAACGGGAGTGTGCTCGTGCCACCAGCGGGTGGTGCTGGCGGATAATCGCGGCGCGTCGGGATGCATCTTGCGGGGGCCGGCGTGCAGGGGGCTGGTAAGTATCGGCGTTACTGCCTCGTTGACTGAAGCGATTGCGAATATAGCGGAAGACCATCATCACATCCAGTTCCCGCTCCCAGTACTCCTTCTCCTGCTGGAGACGCACGGACTCAGATAATGAATCTGGAGGAGAATCCCGATTCAAGTCATCATCTTCAATGCCCCATTGCGCGGCATGCTCTCGGCCGGCGGGATCCCGAAGCGTAGGGGAGAACTGTGGAGACAACACTGAATCCGCATTAGTCGCAGGCTCCTGTGAGGCTGTTGGAGCAGCAGATACTGAGCGAGACTGTGAGTCACTCTCTTCTGGTAATGGTCCGAGAGGCATGCCAGCGTATTGGTTCGGGATCTCGTCCGACATGTTGAGATACGATGTAAAGGCTCCCGGGTGTTCACACAGTTGATTAACAAGTATTCCCAATTCACGTGCAATGCGCTGAAGCAGCTTGGTTTGCCAATTGTCGTGGTCGTCGGGGACAGAGTCCAGCTCCAAGTTAAGGGTTTCATTCATACGAAGGGTGTCATCTGTCCCAGCAGATGCCCCTCTCTCACTCTCTGGTAGGGATTCCCCAAAAAGGGCAAACAGCACAGAGTCGTCGATACCGATGAGATCCCGGATGACTTTGCGGGTGATCTTCCTCCATAAAGACTCGTTTTCGTCCCCATCTGATGCCGTCGAGGGAGGGGACGCATCTTCCCTAGGCATCTCTAGAGTGCTATCAATGCCTGCCACTCGGGCTTGAGAACCAACGGGGTCACCCAGCCTGCTGGCGCGGCTATGGCGCCGTTTTCGTGTCTCTTTCTCAATTTCCTGCAAGAGAACTCGGCTCTGATCCATCCTCCACTTCTCAATACGTTGCCATCGCTCGCGGTCCATATCTATAGCTTCATGCTCTTCCACTGAGTCCAACTGACGTTGGACATTCGAGAACCGCCGGGATCCTAGCGTGGGCCGCCAGTGAGGATTATATTGTTCGTGCTGCCACAACTGGTCCTGCACAGGCAGTGCAGACGCCTCGAAACTGCCTAGCCCATCATGAGCCGGAAGGACAGCCGGTGTCCCTTGGTCCCATTTGGCGGAAGAGTCTTCGTTCAATGAAGGCGCCCGAAAGGCATGTAGGCCGTCATCTAGACTGTCCAACTCTGTGCCGTCCTCATCCAAGGACTCTTCGAGGGGCTCGTCGGCATCATCATTGCCCGGTCCCCATGCTGACCGTGTTGGGGTACCAAACGAGCCAAAGTCGCTCAAGCGGGAAGGCGCAACTGTTCTTGGGGTGCGTTCAGTGGAGGTCGTGTGCGTGCGGGCGTCGGCAGACGGTTGAGAGGGAGAGAAGAGCACCCACTCGGTGGATTCATTATCGGGCAGGTGAGACAGCCTGGGAGGCGCCTCGAGGGTGGGAGGCTGAGGGGGTTGCGAAGTTGAGTAGGAACGTTGACGGCGGGGAACTTGTGGTGGTAGCCGTAGGGCCATCGTTGATCGGAGATGGTTGGAGGGAGATAAGAGGGGGTTTTATCGATCGCGGTGGATCTGTTCCCCGCGAAGTATGCTGTTTCTCGACGACGTTATGGAGTATAGCAGCAATATACAAAAAGGGTGGAAAAGGGATAAAAGGAGGATGGCGTGAGATGCGTCTAAAATAAATGATAAGAAAAAGTAAAAAAAATGGACAGATAACAATGACGGATCCTAGAATCCCTTTGTGAGCGGATTGGCTCAAGATGCGGTGATCGGACGCGACCCAACCAGGAGGCTGGTGGCTGAGGTTATGAGATGCAGAATTAAATATTGGGAAAAAAGAAATAACAAAGACAAGAATGGAAGAAACAATCAGAACCCGTCTTTGTTGTTTTCCCTCGCCGAACTAAGTGAATCCGAAGGAAGAATAAGAGAGGGTGAACAGAAACAGAACCCCCGAGGTGGTCAACAAACGAGACCCAGAGGAGGAAAAAGACGATGATGCAAGAAAACGGCAAGTCATCAGACGAGACGAGACCGGAGGATGAGCGCAAGTGGGTTCGAAGGGTCCACTTGGAACCGACAAAAGTTCCATATACTTTGGTGGTGCATGGAAGTGGCTCCCGGTCCCGAGTATCGAGTACTTGATGAGTTTATATTCCCATGGACATTCGCGACACTGTGAGTATACTTTGGACTAATTGTTGTCGTTCCGTATGATACTGGGATCATCTGACCGCCAAATGGTGTCACTGCAGAAAATCCCACCACTGGACAACCATCAATACCGACTAGTTCGGTACTGTATGTGTTCGGTATCGACATGGATCGGGTGATCGACCATCTGTTAGTTAATTTATCACTGATGAGATAAGGATCATCCTTGATTGCCAAAGTTGCAATCGTGGCTGGATTTCGAACGCAAACATACCTGGCTCTACTTACTCTGAGACTTGAATTGCAAAAGCACTTTTGACTTGCGTCTACCCCTTTTAAGTTTTCATTATCTATAATTACTTGATTTGTTGTCTCTCCATTCCATACGTCCAGTCCCACCAAACGCCAGATGATATGATCGACTCCCGAACGGGCTGATCTCAGTGACATGTCATCCTCACCGCGATGGCCTGCATCGCCCAATTCGAGGCTGACATCCGTCAGGGTTGGTCCATCCAGACCTTTAGTTTGACCTCTGTGCTTTCCATGAATCAGATGCAATGCGACGAGGTTAGCAGGTAAACTACGCACTAGTTCCATACGACTAGTCCCAGTATACCGCCTCGTCTCCATGCATCATTAGATACTCCGTACTAGTGACTGATCTTCTCTTTCCGCTTTAGTGCTCACCCCTCGCCGCATTTGGATGCCTGAGCTGAATGTACAAACATACCAAGCACAAGTGAGTAGCGAGTAAGAAGTTTGGATATATTACTTGATAGATTGCTTTTTTTTTTTTTTTTTTTTTTTTTTTTTTTGATACACAATATTAGACCGAAGAGACGCTCTACCTTAATCTGTTAATTCCTTGCGGTTATATTCTTGTCAGCTGTGCCCCCTAAAAGTACCATTTTCTCTAGTACAGCATAGCATGTTGCAAGAGTGAGATTCGCCAAGCAATATGTGAGTGAGTAATAGAGTAATATGTTACACAACACTTAAGGTAAAATAATGTTAATATGACTTGACCAAATGTCCCCAGTCATACTGCTTAACCACAGTCACCTTCCGTAAGTAGAAGGTATGTAGGGAGCGGACTGTGTCCAGGATAGATCTACACTCTCTGAAGCCAATTATACAGAGTATTCCAGAAATATTATAGTACCGATCTGGGTATGGGCTTTAGCTATACAGAGCACTATAATGTATCAGCGAGGGGATAGTAAGAAGAACGATCGTATTCAATACGTTGATCCTTCTGCTCGTCTTCAGGTCTTAAAACCCGTCTCTACACTAGTCTAGAACATGAATTGGGCCGACGGTGCAGAGGTCTTCTTTGCCTTTTGATCCGCATGGTGCGGGAATTGATAGAGGGGAAGGTATTTCCTTAGAGCGGAGGTTATTCCATAGTAAAGTACAGGGCTGAAAGTCAACGAGATTTTTCAATGGCTTACTCAAAGTGGACGATCTGTGCGGTGTATACGGTTCGTTGGGTATAAATTCTACACCGGTAATATATCAAGTGGGCTTAACTGTACAAAGGCCCGCATAAAAGAAGAAAAAAGCGTGGAAAAAGAAAAGGGGGGGCTACTGCCCAGCCAGCGCTTCTCCAACCCAGTCCATCTGCACTGCACTCACTCCTCGAGCGTAACTCCGGTTCGTGAAGACGTACTCGTTGTACATAATAGCCTCGACTTTCTTGCCAAACAACACACTGGACGGGTGAATCGCCACTGTTTGGTTCCCGACAACGGTCCGATAGCTGCCGTCCGGCACCAGACGGGCGGTATTGGTAGCAAAACCCCGTAGGAAACTCTGCAGTATGTGAATTGGCGACGGCTCGCGGGTGATAGAACTAGTGGAAGGACCTCGAGTATCACTCGGATTTGAAAGAAGTTTAGCTTGACGGCATTGAGTAGTAAGCTGCTTACGAACATCCTGTAGATAACTCTGTTAGTGGAATGCGTGTACAACCAAGTCAACGGAGTCTTACCATTACGGCTTGCATTGCCCGATGCGAGACCATGTGCCTCTCAGCCCATGCCTTACGATCGGTGTTCTCGGCGGCGTAGGACCGCACGGTGGCGAGCATGGTGAGATGATCACCTTCTCTCCGATACAGATCCCGCCGCGCTATCTCTGCCTCCTCTTTCTTTTCCTCCGATGTCGTGTTCAAGAAGATGGTCTCCACACTGAGGCACGAGATTATGTCGATCACATCGGATAGACAGTCTTCCCCATACTCCGATGCCGCAAGTAAGACCCGACCGAGAGTCGGAGTGAGAGGAAGCTTGGCAATATGTAGGCCGACCGGACTAATTTTGCCAGACTCTTCGAGGGCATCAATGCTTAGCAGCTGGAGAAGGGCTTTCTCCAAGGACTCCCGCGGGGGACGTGTTAGGAAGGGGAAGCCCATGACGTCGTCGACACCACGAGCCTTCATATTAAGCAAAGCTTGACTCAGATCGCATCGTAGAATCTCTGGCGTGTTAACTTCATCCAATTCTAAGTAGTCTTTCTCAGTAAACAAGCGGTAACACTGGCCGGGTGCCTCTCGTCCTGCACGACCTTTACGTTGGATAGCAGCGGATTTAGAGATAGGCTTGACCAAAAGAGAATCCAATCCCAGGCGGGAGCGGAATTGTTTCACTTTGGCTTTCCCGCAATCGACTACAAACCGTACCCCAGAGACAGTCACTGAGGTTTCAGCAATGTTCGTAGCTAGAATGATTTTGCGAGTCCGAGGTGGTGCAGGGACAAACACGCGCTGCTGCGCTGCCTGTGGAAGAGCAGCAAACAGTGGTAAAACTTGGATCTTCGGCAACGCAGGATCCATTCCAACGGCATATTCGTTCACCAACTTCTCCAAGGCTTCCACAGTCTCCTGTCCAGTCAAGAAAACTAGAATGTCTCCAGGTAATGGCTCCTTGTAATGGATGTTGAAGATAACTTTGAGAGCTGCATCAACAAAATCGTGAACTGGTTCAGGAGAGTAAATAGTTTTGACTGGGAACTGCCGACCCTTTATATGGCAGACAGCGATTTCATCATCTTTCTTTTCAGAGCCGTTTGTCACAGTCTTGGTGCTGTTCTGTGCGTCTACCCCTGTTTGTGAACCTCGATATCCTTCCTGGAAGAAACCGAGTAGGCTCTCCATATCCGCTGTGGCACTCATCACCACAACTTTTAGCGGCACTCCGCCACGGCCTTCTCTCTTCCCCGACACTAGATTCCTTAGAAATCCTAGCAGTAGATCAACATTGACACCGCGCTCGTGCACTTCATCAACAACGATCGCGCTATATTTAGTCAACGATGGGTCGCGCAGCATCTCCTGAAGCAGCATTCCCTCCGTCAGGAACTTAACCCGCGTACTAGGAGATGTAGACGTATCGAAACGAACGGAGTAACCGACTTTACTCGCAGGAGACGACGACCCAAGTGGTGTACCCATTTCCTCCGCAACACGTCTAGCCAACGAAATCGCAGCGACTCGCCTGGGTTGTGTAATAGCGATACAGCCGCCAACTTCTATCTCCTTCTGCGAACCATCCTCCTGGGTCACCTTTGTCTTCGTTGGCCGACACCATTGTTCATTGAACAGAAACTGAGGAATCTGCGTACTCTTTCCGCTACCCGTCTCACCAATAAGGAGCATCACATCGTTCTTGCGCAGGTTTTGTCGAATATCGTCGGCATGAGGGAAGATAGGAAGTTTCTTGCGAATTTCATACAGCGTTTTCGCCTTCTCCTTCAATGAATTGAAATTTGTCTTCGTATCCTTCCGCGGCTTGTGGTTTTGATCCTTCTTCTTGTGTCTCGGCCTGTCCGATGCGACGCTCACGTTGTTCTTGCTTGTGTCCTTTTCCTTTTCGGAGTTTTGCGCAGGTGGCTCGGGTTTGTTTTCAGCGGCTGCTGGTATTTGTTGCTGCGAAGTATCGGTCGCCTCGCCATGTTTCCGTTTCTTCTTTTTTTTCTTATCATCTTCTTTGCTGGGATTTTTCCTTTTTACTGATCCTGTTTCATGGTTTTCTTTCGCCGTTGTGGTTTTTTCTTTCCCACTTGCGGGGGTCTCGTCCGTGTCTTCGAAGAAGACCGTTTTCACCCGTTCGGGCATCGTTAGTAAATTCTGTAGGACCAAGAAAGATAGCCAAAATGAGAAAAGAATGATATTAACGCTGAAAGACTGAAAAGACGGTATAGGTTAGTCTAATTAGGTGTTCATGTCGTCGTATCGCGTTTTTAAGGTGCTTTCTGTCGGAGTTCCCAATCCCCGAAATTTTTTAAGTGAAGCTTATCGATAAGACGCTTGGCGCGGAGACTGATTTAACAGTTCGACTATACATACTGCAGTCGCAAACTATACCTAAGGGAAGCTATATGTCATGCTCACATTTGATCGGTCATTCATAATGGTTTTCGCATTCATCGTATATATTATATATCTAGTCTATGGATTACAGACTTCGTTTTCTCATGCCATAATTTGCCTATTTAAGAATCTGCTAGATGTTTTCCCGTCATCTATACATTCCCATCTAGAAAGCGCCAGTGTAAAGTCCTATGATTCGTTACTTCATGCCCCATCCACGAACACGTCGGAAGACGAATACGCGGTCATTGCGAAGACCATATTCGGCCCAGTCATCAGTGAGTCTGTTGTAGCTCCAATAGCCCTTCCATATCAACTTTGTGTTCTTCGGCGGATTGCTAGACTTGTGCGCAGCAGCTGACCGCAGTGACAAGTGGAGAACATTAATGCTCGACTTGCTTACACTTTCTGTCTCGATAATGACGTCTCTGGGATCAAAGGCGTCGGCCGACAGGTCTTTGCCGCCATGTACCGTAGGGAGGCCAGTCTCTGCCCGCGCACCCGTCTCGGATGTTGGAAAAGGATCGGCCAAGCGCCAACGACCCCGGCGACCGTCCTTTAAGGCTCCCATTGCGACCGCCGGTATTGGCTCTGTGGCTCCTGCCACAGTCTTACCTGCGTCCAGATGCTGGCGTCGATGATGCTTGTGAGATGCCCGGGCTTCTAAAACGTTTTCTATGCTAATATGTGGAACCAATTCCTGAGGTTCCACGGTGGTGAGTAGAGCTATGACTGTGCCGTCCGGGTAAAATCGCAGGTATCGGTAGTACGTGACTATATGGATGGGGGAGTTCCACGTTATGTTTTGGTAAAATGAGGTAGCACCGGCGCGAGTATAGTTGACTGTGCTAATGTAGATTCCTGTGAATCGAATACGAGGGAACATACGAAAGACGTCACTCCATGAGGTGAGCGGCTTGGGAACCTGCACAGAAGTGCCACTAGGGAACGGGGTATAGGGAGAACTAGGGCTTAGTGTGTGTTCCGGATGACCGTGAAGGTCGCAATCAAAAGCATAATGCATAGACTTGAAGCCAAATTCAGGGCCCTGGCAAAGTCGTTTCCAAATGTGCTGTTCGTGGGCAAAATGCCATGCAAATCGTTTGCAGACCAGTGACACCCGGGAGAATGCCGCAGGATCCATTAATGCCACATGCTTCAAGATCTCGACTATCACCTCTGATGGAACGTCAGCGATGGGACATGGGGGTGCGGGGTCACCCTCGAAGAGAGGCTCTGGTCGAGCAATGGGCAGGTGGGCAAAAGATGCAATAAGCTCAGGTGTCGGTAGAATCTCGTTTTCACCCTGATTTTGTTGATCTTTTGAAGGTATGTTCGCTGTAGGGGCTTGGGCTGGCTTTTTCCACGCCCTGGCAAAGTGCTTATCACGGTAAGTCTTGTCGACAGCCGAGTCCAACTACAAGAGTTGAAGAACATAGTGGTTAGCAAAGATCAACCTATATTGGAGAGAGTAGCAGCCCTCACCTTGTATGCTTTGCGGTAATGATGTAGACTATCCCCCAACTTCCCCTCAGACTCCCTCTCAACCGCTCGTTCAAAGTGCTCTAGAGCTGATTTAGGCTCCTTTCGTGTTCCGTGTGAGTGGAAAACATCCTCATCATTGGCTATGCTTAGGTTGCTGACACCTTGGATGATTTCAGAGCTGCCAAATGGTGTACCCCCTTCCTCATCATCTTCTTTGCGTAGCGAGGCTTCGTGGCGAGTTGGCGGGAACTGACTCGGTCGTACAATAGAAGAGGGGCCCGTGGTAGATATTGGCCGTGGTGTGCTAGGTTTAGCCTGCTTCGTCCGGCGGGTAACTTCCTCCCGCCACTGCCGTCGAAACGACTCTAGTTCAGCGTTGTCTTCCATTATCGCGACGACAGGACACCGTATAATGGCGGGTTGAGGCGAGATCCTGATTGATAAGCACGGCGGTGTCCGAAAAGCACCAACACTCGATCACACCTGCCGAGGGACGGAGGACAATATGTACCGCAATGATCCGAAAATTGCAGATATTCACAGGGCTATTTTCCGTACTGCAATTGAATAGCGATCGTGGGGAGTGCGTGAATGATACTATTTGGTATCGATAAGTTGAAGAGGAGAAAGTTAATGTCAAGCGGCAGTTCGGCGCTATCTTATCTCCGGATCCAATCTTGCTCTTGTCCGAGCGCCACCGCTAACAACCGAGCCGGGACCGTTCTTTTTCTTTGACTGACGCATTGCTCCCGTCGTTGCTGCTCCCCACAACCGGATTTTCTATACTGTCTCACGAAAGACTATTCTGCTGATACTCATATCCGAAAGGACGCAGAAAATTGACTATAGTGACACTTCTTGCTGTATCTTCCTAGTCGAATGAATGTCTGACTATAGGTCTGACATCACTCGCGGGGACCGATATCGCTCTGACCTCTTGACCACCACTGGATTGGAGGGGAACACGGCAGAGTCATGGCCTTGGATTGAAGGCAAGGCAATGACGGCTACTTCTGGAACAGGAAACGCTCCTGCTCCGGACGCTAGTGGGAATAATGAGCATGTTTCAATCATCCAGAAGATGGTTTCCGCCACCTGTGGCAGCGTTTTAACAAATCTACTAGGTATGTCTGTTACTGAATCTGAATTCGATCTTCTCAACCACGTTTGGGGATGAGTGTTATGTATCTATATATACTAACACTGTTGAATAGTGACCCCTCTTGACGTCGTTCGAGTCCGCCTACAATCCCAATCTGCGATTAAGAATACATCCCCTTTTAACCACCACACGGCGCAAACGTTGAAGAACATGCCCCCGAATTTAGGAGTGACTGCCTGTTGCCGTGAAGTTTTTTGGATAGGTCAGAATACTCAGGTGTGTATGGTTGGGCCCGGCGCAGGAGCTATTGGATCTCCTTCGCCTGTTATCGCGGATTGTGCCGTGGAGGAAGTTCAGCGGAAAACCTTTACATCCACACTTGATGGCCTACGGAAAATCGCTCGGAATGAAGGCGTGTGGACTCTTTGGCGTGGACTTAGTCCGACCATGATGATGAGTATACCGGCAAATATCATCTACTTTGCGGGATACGATTGGTTGCGAACCGATGACAGAAGCCCATTAAAGAGACTTCTGCCAGATGCCTATGTTGCATTTATATCAGGCTCTGTTGCAAGAGTTGCTGCAGCATCGGCCATTAGCCCGATCGAGATGTTCCGAACCCGTTTACAGGCTACCCCGGGCACCGGCGCAGGGCATTTCAGGGCCACTCTCGAGGGATTACACCATATGACCAAAACTCAGGGCTATGGTTCGCTGTGGCGAGGGTTAACGCTCACTATGTGGCGCGATGTACCCTTTTCTGGTCTGTACTGGTGGGGATATGAGGAAGTAAAAAAGCATCTCATTGAGGCACGTCATAAAGCCCATGACCGCCTTTTTCCAACTGGACCGCCCTCTGTGAGACACCAACATGAGGACGACATGCATACGCCAACGTTCCTTGAAAGCTTCATCGCGGGTGCTGCGTCAGGCTCGGTAGCAGCATTTGTCACAACTCCTTTTGATGTGGGGAAAACACGCCAGCAAGTTTTTCGACACATGGGGGATGAGAAGAGCAGCGTACCGCGGGGCTCTCTGCACCCTGAACAGCTTTCCTTGCCCAGGTTCCTCATGCATATCTTCCGCGAGGAGGGTACGGCCGGGCTCTTTCGAGGCTGGGTAGCACGGTGCTTGAAAGTAGCACCTGCCTGCGCCATCATGATTTCCACATATGAAGTGGGTAAGAAGATGGCAAGGGGCGTCAACGAGAGACGTCATCCTGTGGAGGAACATTCGGACTCTGTATGAGGAGTTGCTCAGTCAGCCTGATTTGCTGCTGGGATCAAAACACAACGTAACCGCTCGCGACACCTCGCGTTTTATTCGAATTTTCCAGCATGCCCTACATGTGTACATGTGTACATGTAGGGCCGTGAATACCCCCGGCATTATTAGTTATTGTTTAATTTTGTAGCAGAATTTCTGCTCCTTGTTATTGTTTTTTGACGATACCGCATGAGTCAAGTTATAGAGCATCTATTTGTACTTTATTGGGGTTGAATGGTGATTCTGGTCGCTACACTCCAAAAGCGTTGCATTCTAGTTATTGTGTACATACTTATATCTGGCAATAGAGCTAACAAACCCCCCTCTTTAGTGTATTATAGTGACTAAACTATCGTCAACATCTCCGTTATACTAAGATCTTTTCAGTTTCAGTGCCACTCAGGGGCCAGTGCTGCAGACAATAGGGTAAATCCAACATAACTAATAATATGAGAAAGTGAGCTATCAATATATAGTAAAAGTTCTATTAGGAAATCAGTTTTTTTATGTTATAGGGTTGTAGACTGTCATGTGCTGGGTAAGTCACGAGGTGGTATTGATCCCCGTGGATCCGAGCAATCGTTCTTTCCAACACTTTGGCCTCATGATTGGCGTCTCGATTGCCCTAGTCGCCTTTAGTACGCTTCCTGATGAGGCTGAATTGCCAAGGCTTCTGCAAGGCCCCAGGAATTGTCAGCTGCCATGGATTTTAATCGAAAAACAGAGGTGGGATCAGATGATGGCTGTCATCTACCCATAATCATATCTTTTCCACCCCTAAAGTCTGAAGTATGGTTCAATATATTCCCTCCCAGAGAAAACAACCACTATGGCGATCAGTAGCGACACGAACAGTGAGGGGTCTATTCAACTCGAGAACGAGGTAGAGTAAGTCTCATAGCTATAACTGCCCACCCTATTTGATATTTTTGTCTGAATGATTATAGTGTTGTGGCGGTTCCTGCGATTGGAGCAGATCCACAGCGAGCGTGGATCGGTGATGATTTCCAGAGGCCATGGCTCATCTCAGAACTGACACGATATATTCCTAATGTGCGGGTGTTACTGCTGGACCATGGACCGCTAGATCGTCAAGATGATCTGGACTCTTTGGCCCATCATCTCTTGAAGCAGATACACGCAGAAAGGCAACACACTGTATGCAGCGCTTATATATTGCTGCACAAATACATGAGATTAGTAACACTATACAGAGCGGAAGGAGGCCGATACTCTTCATCTGCCATGGTACAGGTGGTCTTGTCGCCAAAGCAGCGCTTGCCATTGCCGCACACTCAACGTCGAACCTCGCGTCGATACTAACAAGCTGCTATGGGATTGCTTTCATGGCAACCCCTCACCAAGGCTCGAGTTATCTTTCAGCTCCTGAGTATGCTAAGTGTATCCGCCGCTTAATGCAACTCAAGTATCATGTTCCACACTCAATACGAGAGGTGCTGAAGCCCAGACATCCAAGGCTGTTGCAACTATCCAACCAATTCAGGTCCATATCTGCAGATATCAAAATATGGACATTCTTAGAGACTGTCGACTCTACACTCACAGTCGCCGATTCGGGCACCGTAAGCACAGTGGAAATGCATGTCCCAATCACTTCTATTCGGTCGGGAGTTCTAGATCTGGAGCACGAAAAGGTGATTCCGTTAGCCACGGACCACGTTGGTGTAGCATCCTTCAAAGGACAAGAACTCACAACGAGAATAAGCTTCATTAAAGAGCTCCAGCCAATCGTCGCCATGGCTGTACAGCTCTCCAAGCTACCAGATGCTCCGTTGCGC
The DNA here is from genome assembly GCF_009017415.1 of Aspergillus flavus. NCBI lineage: Eukaryota > Fungi > Ascomycota > Eurotiomycetes > Eurotiales > Aspergillaceae > Aspergillus > Aspergillus flavus. The sequence goes on along the minus strand of NC_092404.1, from coordinate 2,022,240 downwards.
GTTAGTCGAGAGGTTATGGTCCAAGTCAATGGTTTCTTCGAAGACACAGCGCGGGGAGTCAGCGATGAGACGCCTCTCAAGCTCTGGTCAACGAAAACGCCACTACGAGAGTATCTGAAAGAGGGGCCTGCAATTTGTCTCACGGATCGACTAAAACAGACTGGTAGAATATCGTCCGGCTCAATCGATGACTCCTCGATAAGTGACTTTGATAGCAGACCATCATCTGCCGCTATGGCAGATACATCGTTTGCTATGCGAGATGGGGTAGTGGCGGAGGCTAGCGCCATCCAGTCTGAAACAGTTTCATCAAGACCGTCCATAAGAAGAACCCGCAGCTTCGTGGCCGCTGCTTCCCCCAGAATTCACGTTACGGAGGCGGCCGCCGACAGTTATTTCAATGTACCACAAGAAGAAGCAACGTCGGATATTCAAAGTGATACTGTTTCCAGTGAAGATCCAGGGCATAGAGATAGCGTGGCTGATGATAGAAAAGAGACCACTGCTGGGAGTTCCAGTCCTAGTAACGAGGGACAGCCCAATGTATTGTAAGAATTGCTTTAACACGAAAGTTGGATCACAGAATTGACTGACGAAACCAACCACAGAGCCAGTTTATCATCGAAATACAGGAATTTCCTACCTTTACCACCGCCCACAAGGGAGCGACTCCAAGAGGTTCGAGCAGAACTACCTCGGAGAGCTCCTCGATTTGACAGGCCAGAGCCAGGTAGCGAGAAGCTCTTATGGATTCATGTTCCATACACCCATACAGGATGGGTGCCTCCAGTTCTGTCTAAGGCTTGCAACGACCAGCAGAGGCCAGAGTTGTAAGGTCACTCCCTTTACATGCGCTACCTCTTTAGCTAACGTACTTCATCAGCTTCAAACAGTTCATCAATGATAAAAATTGGTACTCGCAAATTATTAGAGCCCGCCATCTGGAGCCTCATGCGCGTTTTGTCCGTCCCACATGTATCCATTCCAGGCTGAGCGATTCTTTGCCAATAAGCCCACCAGGGGAGCCCCGTGATCCACAATTAGCCTTATACGTAAGTCCAGCCATTCGATATTTGATAGGATAGTGTACTAACGATATGATAGCTTCCTTATGTAAGTCAGTTTATTGGACTTATAATCCCATTAGCTAAGGTATGATCACAGCTTCACTGGGATACATACTGGAATCTCCTTCAACGAAGAAAGGTCATCGAAAAGCGGCTACAACAGGGAAGATCCAAGCCAGTCCCTGAATACATCTCGGAGTCTCATGTGGAAACGAGATTGATATGGAAGTTCCTGGGCGCCGAGCCCCCTATTCATATACGAAGAACATTAGACCAGTATGGGTATCCAAATCTGCGATCCACGATAGCAAGAGACGACGATCAGATGCTATGGAAGCGGACTAGAAAAGTCGTCGATCTCAGTCACGAGCTTGGTAGTTCAATTCCCCTGCAAGATAATCCTGACTCTTCCAAGACGTTCGTCGATGGAAAAGTTCTCATGGTTGATCAGCTCTGGCTCTGGATCGTAGACGAGAAAACCGTCGTTACCTTTTTCCCCAAACAGGAGGCGACGACTGCTGAAGACAAACTATACGAACAAGCGAACCTTCATAACAGCATTTACAACGAGTTGAACGGGGACCTTGCAAGACGCTTTGAGACAGCCGGGGATCTCGCTGCATTGATAGTCTTGCATGCAGTCACTATCCTTCTGGACAGGACGCTGGACCATGATCTACAGATACTGCGGATCTTCGAGGAATCCATTAGCATCCTGGTACGCTACATTCCATCGGCGACTCCAATACAAAAGCTAATGTCAGTAGACTGAATCAACCACCAAATCATTCAAGCGCTTCCGCACTCGAGGGTTCATCGCTAGACCAGCTGATTACAACAGGACACTAGAAGGCAAGACAATGACCGCATCAGAGCGTGATGAAAGAGATCGTCGAGTAGCCAACCAAAACCGCGAGGATCTCTCTACACTTCTAGAACTGAGAGACATAATAGACGAACTAGGAACCATATTGAAACTTCTCGAACAACAAACCGCCACCGTCAAAATTATGGCGCAATATTTCGAAGACAAAGGATACGGCAAAGTCTTCATAGAATCCGCTCTTTCCCGACTTGAAGACTACCGCACTCAGGTTACAGACATGCGCGAGAACGCACATCTAGCACAGAAAGCTGTACGGTCCCCTGTCCTCATGCCACCTAACTTACCTAACGCTATGTATTCTAGGTCGAAAACCTCCTCGACCTCAAGCAAAAGCAAGCAAACGTCGACGAATCCCGTATAACCCGCTGGCAGGCAGAAGTAGCCCAAAACCAATCGCAGTCTGTAATGGTATTCACGATCTTCACTGTCATGTCAGTCACCACTCTACCCTATACTATCAATTACCATCTACAACCTTTTACTAAAGGAAAAACGTAGCTTCCTCCCGCTCTCGTTTTTTACCTCCCTATTCGGCGTCAATGTCCGCGAATGGAGCGGCGAAGAAACAAACCCCGACTGGGCCTACATGCTAGCAATATCAGGTCCGTCAATGAGTAAAAGCCCCTCTGAAGCCCACCACTAACCAAACACGACTCAAGGCCCAACATCCGCCGCAATAATCCTCATCGCCCTCTCCATGGCCTTCAGCGAGCGTCTCCGCGATAGCGTCGTAAAAGCCCACATCATCGGCGTCGGCATAATCACGGATTTCTTCCTGCTCCCCGTCAAAGGCGTATTCAAATTAGGAGCCGTGGCGTCCCCCGCAAAGCCGGCCCCAGGACAATCGGAAAGTACGGGACGTCTTGACAGGTATCTGGGGAACAGACGGTATAACAAGCAGTTTGAGGATGATATTTGGAAACGACATGAGGATCGGGTGATTTCGCCGTTGCCGGCGGTCCATGTATCTGATATGGAGGGGATGATGGGGTTTGATCTTTCTGAGAAGGGGGGTCGATGGCAGCAGAGTGTTAATGGCGCGTAGTTTTTATCCTACGTTATCTATTTATTTATCTATTTTTCTGATTTTTTGTATACGTTGCAGGCGGTTAGATACTGCTAAGGCGATCTTGCTGCCGGTTCTCTTGTAAAGACGGGGGTTAGGTAGAGAGGAACCAAGCTGTTGACTGGGAGTGAAGGAATTTCCTGGGGATGAATACCATCTATATAGAAAGGCAATCTAGGCAGTGCAGTTCAATGATTCATGTCATCGAAGGTCAGGTGAGCCTAACCCTCTAGGATCGTCACATGAGGTACCTACTTAATAGCACAGCTTGGTCAGTGATGCCGCTAAGAACCAATACGCTGCCAATCCGAGATTCTCGGTGAAGATCTTCTCAACAAGAGCTCGCACACCCTGTGCGGGAGAATAGGTCTTCACTCAAATTCGTAACTGCAGACGGGAAGCAGAATATCCACACTCCTTTTTCGCCGATGACGACGCTGCCGAAGGTTTTGATGCTCTAGCAATCCTGGATTGCTGCTACGCAGGTGCTACTCGATCTAAGATCGACAGGGTTGCAGACGTCCTGTCTGCCTGTGACCCCAGAGCAACAGCGAGGTCGCCCGCTGCTGGGTATATTTCATTCACCCAAAGATTGGCGAACTTGGCGCGCCAGTTGCGTGAGGTCCAACCTTATATGACGGTAGACGATTTGTTACAAAAAATCCAAGATAAGACGCCAGCTGCCCCAAATGCACAACTATCATACCTAGGCCAAAGCGCCCAGCCAATCGCTCTGCCGTGCAAGAAAAGGTCATCACAACCACCCAATCCGAGAATCATAGCCCCTACTGGAGCACCATCGTTCAGCAATGTTCTAGTGAAGCTTTTGGTAGCTGCAGCCTGCGTCCTCAGAGGAGACATAGGAGAAGCTGACAACAATCATTCGAACATTACCCTCAGATATCAATGTTTCAATTGAACAAGTCTATGAATCAACATCAACATCAATACTGCTACTTCTATCCATGCCGTGGTCAACCTTCTCCAGACTGTCCACCAGGATTGACCTCACTTTAATTGGGCTTATCATGGGTCCAGGACTCATTCCCCCGCATAAGTTAACATTACTTGTGCATTGGAGTACATGCTAAACCTCGTAGATCACCACACCCAGGCCACAGGCATGCGCGAGAACGCACGCACACCTAGCATAGAAAGCTGTACGAACTCCTGACCTCGACCATTAAATTTAACTAACACTAGGTATTCCACGTATATCGTAGCTGAAATGCAAGTCTACGATTCTATACGGGCCTGAGCTACGTAAAAGAGACGACTTGTTCATGAACAATTATTGTAAATTGAGAACAGAACCACAACTACAGAAGCTGCGGCGTACGTAAAGTACATGATATGGTACACAGGACTCCCTGAGGCTTTTTATCCCGACATAGTGGAGTGGAGATGATTTATGGGGAGAATACAATAGAGGTAGGAGGATAGGGAGAATCGGAAGTAAGGAATTGGGTAGTGAGGACGTGCAACACATTAGGACAAAAGAGATATTAAAAACACAGAGATATCAGAATATGCAATAATATGCAAAGACACGCTGGAAGAGGAACGGTTAGAAACAAGGAGAGGTTAGGCTATAGCAGGCGTGGCGGAGTTTAGAACATGCCACCACCCATGCCGCCCATACCACCCATGCCACCCATACCACCAGGAGCGGCAGGGGCCTTCTCCTCAGGGGCATCAACAATAGCGACCTCAGTGGTACCAAGGAGAGAGGCGACACCGCTAGCATCAACCAGGGCAGTACGGACGACCTTGAGGGGGTCGACGATACCCTTGGAGATCATGTCAACGTACTCGCCCTTGGAGCTGTCAAACCCACGGTTGAAGTCCTTGGCGTGCTCCTCAGTAAGCTTGCCAACAATGACGCTGCCCTCAAGACCAGCGTTCTCAACGATCTGGCGAGCAGGGCGGGTGATAGCATTCTTGATGATGCTGACACCGAGCTGCTGGTCGAAGTTGGCAGGCTTGACGTTGTCAAGGCCGTTGGCAGCGGCCTTGAGGAGAGCAGTACCACCACCAGGGAGGATACCCTCCTCAACAGCAGCACGAGTGGCGTTGAGGGCGTCAACGACACGGTCCTTCTTCTCACCGACCTCGACCTCAGAGGACCCACCGACCTTGATGACAGCAACACCACCGGAGAGCTTGGCCAGACGCTCCTGGAGCTTCTCCTTCTCATATTCGGAAGTGGTGGGGTCAGCCATGACACCACGGATCTGCTCACAGCGCTGAGCGATGGAGTCCTTGGTACCCTCACCGTTCAGGATGATAGTGTCCTCCTTAGTGATAGTGATGGAGCCAGTGGAACCGAGCATGTCAGGGGTAAGCTTCTCAAGCTTGATGTCGAGCTCATCGGTAAAGACAGTACCGTTAGTGAGAACACCAAGATCACCAAGGATGCTCTTGCGGTTGTCACCGAAGCCAGGAGCCTTGACGGCAGCAACCTGGAGCTGACCACGGAGCTTGTTCAGAATGCAGACGGCGAGAGCCTCACCCTCAATGTCCTCAGCAATGATGACGAGAGGGCGGCGGAGGGTAGTGGAGGCCTCAAGGGCGGGAATGATATCCTGAACAGCGGAGATCTTCTTCTCGGAAAGGAGGATCAAGGGCTTCTCGAACTCGACCTTCTGGGACTTGGTATCGGTGATGAAGTAAGGGGAGGTGTAACCGCGGTCGAAACGCATACCCTCAGTGACCTCAAGTTCATCCTCAAGGGTCTTGCCCTCCTTAACGGTGATAACACCCTCCTTGCCGACTCTCTCCATAGCAGTGGAGATGAGCTTACCAACGTGGGTGTCGCCGTTAGCGGAGATGGTAGCGACCTGAGCAATCTCCTCGCCGGTGGTGATGTCACGCTTGTTCTGCTGCAGGTAGTCGACAGCAGCCTCGACAGCAGCCTGGATACCACGGCGCAGATCCATGGGGTTGCAGCCAGCGGCAACATTCTTGACGGTTTCGGAGAAGATGGCACGGGCAAGGCAGGTAGCGGTGGTGGTACCGTCACCGGCGAGTTCGTTGGTCTTGGAGGCAACATCCTGGAGGAGACGAGCACCAAGGTTCTCGAACTTGTCCTGAAGCTGAACGGCCTTGGCAACGGTCACACCGTCTTCATGCAGTCAGTATCATCCTTCGGTTTGGTTTAGAAACGGTCGGGGTGTAGCGACATACCCTTGGTGATCTTGGGAGAGCCGTAAGGAGTGTCAATCAGGACATTGCGACCCTTGGGACCAAGAGTGGAAGTAACAGCCTTAGCAAGAGTGTCAACACCCTTAAGGAGCTGGGCACGGGCTTCGACGCCGAATTTGAGCTCCTACACCGCATTAGCATTCTAGTAATTCGGAGGGAAACAGTCCGGGAGCTGTCGGGAGGCTTTGGGAAGTCAGTGTCGGATAGTACGTACCTTGTGGGCAAACCGTTGCTGCTGGAGGTTGAAGCCAGAGGATCTGTAGAAGGGAGCGCGCTTAGAAGCGGCGGAAAGGACAGATGTCCTGGAGGAAAGAGCTCTTTGCATCTTGGATAAGAGAGGTAAATAAGAAAATACAGAAACAGAGTCAATTGATGGTTGAAGTAAGTCTGCCCGAACAGAACTCCCAGAGCAAGGACGGGTGCAGAGGAAGAAAGAAGGGAAGAAGGAGATGGAGATGGGGAGATGGGAGAAGAGAAGATGGAGAGGGAGGATGGAGATGAAGCCAAAGTCTCGAAAATTTTCCAGGCGATTCTCGATCCCCGGATGTCTTGGCAAAAGAAGCTCCTAGAATGGGTCACGTGGCTCGTTCCCGAGGGAATGTCTTCGGCTCGTCGGAAGCGGAAATTCGTATACATTACTAATTGCCGCTTATCGGCGTTGATATTGCTAATTAAGGACTATAACTTAAAGATTCAAAAGCGAAACAACACCAATCTGAAAAATAAAACTAAAAACAAAACAATACAAATATGAAGCGCATGCAAAATTGGAGTAAGTCAAAGAATAACAATGCATAGTCGCTGACCGAGGCCAATGAATGTAAACCAAAAGTTGGAAAGAGATCCCCATGTATTGCTCGGACTGAACAAAGCAGAACACCGTCTCGTCAACACTAGATAAAGCAAACCAAAATCCAACCTCTCAATTCAAGGTACCTTCAGACTTAGTTCAAGACAATAGAATAGCACTAAAGTCGAACTGAACCGGGGGGGGAACGACATCCAGTCGGTGAAGTCATGTTGTTTGAGGTTTATTCAATCTTCGTCACCAGGTTATCCTGAGTCTCCATGATCAAATCCTCATTTGGTTCAATATAGTTACCATGGAGAAACTGGTAGTTGTCACCATAAAGGACACCACCAACCGAGTCATCAGTGGAGTGGTAATAAGCTGGATGCTGGTAGCCAGCATATGGTGTATTGTGAAAGTCTTGATTTTCCCCGAGGGAGGTGAGGTTAGTAACAGCGTCTTCAGGAACAACTGCAGACATTCCCGCGATAGGATTATATCCAAGCATGTATTGATTCTCCATGTTGAGATTAGGTTCCAGTAGCTGTTGATAAGGAGCTTGGTAAGGCGTATTGTCATATGCGCTAGGAGCTGCGGCTACTGACTGTGCATAGGTCGAAGGAAAGCCACTAAACATATTACCCACTGGCTGCCTGTACCTCAAAGTAACCAGTTTGCTTGTAGCATTGTCTGACACAGGAGAGGAGGTTGGCTCTGAGTGTGGTTCTTGCTCGTTGGGATATTGGAGAAACTCAGCCCCAGGGACCAACAGCTCACCGAATCCATCGTTACTGCCGTCCATGTCCTCGTCTTCACTTTTGATCGGAATGACTTCACGTGGCTGGGGTTTGTGCAATTGCTTCTTGGGTCGACTTCTGCGGCGACCTTTGTCGATATAGTCTTCGTCAGATGAAGTATCGTCGTGAAAATTCATTTCTAGACCTTCATCCTCCTCGCTTCCTGCACTAAGAGGAGCTCTGAGGTTGCGTTTGGCTCCAGACGCAGTTCTGGTAGGTACATTCCCAGAAGACTTGTTCGATGACCCTACACCACCACGCCGTAGGGGAGGAGGGACTTCTTTGCCAGCATCGACACGACGGGTCCGAAGCTTTGCCAGATGCTGGACGATAGCCCCTTCAGTGACATTGTTTTTCATTGTACTAGCAACCTCAGACCAAGGAATCTTAATAGACTGGTTGTTGCAGACTGACTGTACGGTCAGTAAAAGAAGCTCGTTTAGGTTATCTAGCAACTCAGCGTCAGCTTAACCAGCAAACAACATCAATGTCTTCCAACCAAGGAAATACATACCATCCCAGCGGACAAGGGTGCGCTTCTTTGGTCTGTTCAAGGCTCTCTTGGAAGAACTCATAGTGTTCTGATAGCATAAGAGACTGCAAGTTACGTCAAATAGTGAATAGATAGCGCCTGTGAATACCCTTGTCGTAAGTCTGATTCACCGACAGTCACTGGAAAAGATGATGTGTAGAGTAAGGGTGGGCGTTGTACCAAGCTGTTGTAGAGAAGAACTGAGTGAAACAATATATGAAGAAGGGTGAGATGAAGTGAGAGCAGGTGTGTGACAGAATCGGATCGCTAAGTATCTAGGTATGGACATCAACTGAGATATGTAGACAGTAGGTGAAGCTCACAATCCGGGATAGTATAATGGAGAGGGACATCATTTGTTTGTATGCTTGTCGACTGGTACTCAGCCGCGCAGCCACTATACTGGACAGTCAATATTAAATAGATCCTGACTATATTATTACCATCTCGGAGATAGGAGCTCTGGAGTTTTGCTAATTTGAAACTACTGCCTATATTATAAGTAATGACCACTTTCATCTGTAGTTGAAGTATATAATATCTAGCCTTAGTAGATACCCCTAATATATATATACGTGTAGGGAGACGCCGAAGAAGAAAAGAGATTGTACAAACTTGATATAGCCAGGAAGTCTGACAAAAAGAGAGAAGCATATATATTGAAGACATGCTATTCTCCCAGTTCTGATTCGGTAATGGAGTATGCTGTAGGCCATGGCTAGAATATACTACTTTTGTAAAAGGTCAGGTGAAACGGCTTGCTTGATTGGTCATGGGCCCGGATAGTCACGTGGATCACATGACCCGAGATCCCGATGCTCCGAAACTCGACGCTTTGCAAAGCATCCCGTATCGGTTGCTTGATTCTCCCACCCCCAATTGAATACCTCATCCTCCACACACCGTCAAGATGGCATACTGGAAAGCTGCTGGTTTGACGTACGCATGATCCCTTATTATTCCACCTCTTGCTTCGAAAACGCCGAACTAACTGGACGTTTGACTTTTACAGTTACAACCGCTACCTGGCCGTTGCTGCTCGCGCGGTCCGCAGATCCCTCAAGGAGACCCCTCGTCTGGCTGCTGAGCGCCGTGGCCAGATGGACCTGCGTTTTGCTAAGTGGGAGGTTCGTTTTGGTGCCCCCGCTTGTTTTGTTGGAATCAATGGGTCATGAACTTGGGCTAACAATGTCTTTCTCACCAATATAGAACGGCAAGCAGGGCGAGGTTCGCTCCCTCGGTGAGGCCAACCAGGAGGCCGCCGTTGCCCACGCCGAGAAATAGACGCTTTTCGAAATCACTCGCATGCGATAATATGGGATATTTTTTACGAGAAGGGGGTTACAGTTGATGATGTGTGGTGCAGGAAATGATTTGGAGCTCTGTAGCATATTCGTCCGTTGACCTGGTATAAATAGAAAGAAAAGACCATTTCTTTCCTGCAAACGGGGCTGTCTAAAGTAGTTATCGTGCACTGTAATGCCGTTTGTACTCTGAGCGTAGTCACCGTAACCTGCGGTCCTTCGAGCTTTACACCGCGGGCAACGCTTCCGCAATTTTGCCCTGTCCGCCCGACTCCCCGCCTCTCTTTCGTCGGCACTTCTGTTTCTTTCTCCCATCATCCTTCTTTATAGAGTGCTTTCTGCCCAGGGTTCGAACGGGCAAGTCTGTCAGCTGGCTGCAGATTATCGATACTTTATATGTTGCCAAGTAGCGAGGGCCGAACCCCGATGATGCGAGTCATTTCGCAGTCCGTTGTCCCACGCGACATTACGGACGAGTTTACCAACGCTGCCTCGAGTGAGATCTGTTCTACCTCTGTCCAGTAGCTAATTTACCTAGATTATATGCTACTACGTGATATGGCTTTCTGACAATTGTTTCATTGGTGTTAGGATTGCGAACCGGGCAGTTGGTTAAAGATGAGTACTTTACTTTGTTCGAGGCAGTGGGCGCACTGGAGGTGAGCTCATGCTACTTACTCCTCGTAGCAAGGGCTATTCAACTTTTGCGTGACATGAAGCTTATATATGCTATTATCGCAGATTATGGACTCGAAAATGGACAGCGGCTATCTTGGACCGGGACAAACCGACGTGCAAGCATTAGAGGACGACTATGATACCACGCGCGAGCTGGCTCCGGAGCAGGTGATAGGGATAATGGATGAACTATTATGTCATGAGGTAGGTGGTACCTTCCCAGAGAGCGACGAGTATCCGCTTATGTGGAGATATACTGAGACAAACCGCGCAATGGCAGATGGCATGGCATATGGGACATCCACTCTCGCAAACACTTTTCACCTCTCTATACCTTGATAAACTCCTTTGGCCCATACCGAAAACACTTGAAGAAGCACACTTTTGTCGTCCGGGATCCGCTAGGAATAAGGAAGAGCCTGGGATGGTACATGTCGTGCTACGTGCCTATTGTCTTGCGCTTATCAAATGTTGCGACTTTGTTCATGCGCGAGTGATAAATGAGTATTTCTACGAGGTAAGTCACACGGCTTTCACATGTACATATACGATCGCTAAAAGTATATAGGAGGAAGATTTTGTCACCCAATTGTACAACCGCAGTCTGCTGTCGCAGTTCGACCAGGAATATTTCCGCAATCTCTTGGACCGGGCGATTTCATGGGTCGATGAGCAAGGTGATAGTGTCGACGGAAAGTTGAAAGAAGCAATAAAGTGCCGGTTGGTCTTTCGGCGTGATTTCCTTCTCAGTTTGGACCAGGATCTCGATATCATGCAGAGTCGCTCAGCCAGTCACTTCTCATCCTGTCTGTCGCAATTGGACCCTATAACGGAATCGGTGTCACTTGGAAGACCAGTACCTGAAGCGTTCAGTTGGAAGATCCAACGAAAACTGGCAAGCACAGTCCCCCCTCGGCCAATGGTAAAAATAAGCTTTGAGGATGCGCTGGCGCATTTGAAACGGTTGTGTCAGGATGCCATTGATCTTCTGGAGGTCCTGGATTACTCTGGACCCCATAACCTCAAGGTATGCTACTGAAGGAGCTAACTGAATATTTCTCTTCTGGCTACTTATTCTCTAACGTTGTTAGGTGGCCGTTTGGACTCTGCTGTCTCGGAAGCCCCAGCCGTCAGTTTATATTCGATCACTCGTTCAATCTATGATTATGAGTAACACGATGGTTCTGGGAGCTGTACCAGTGAAGAAATTCTTATATGATGAGCTTGCGGAAATCGTCCTCCCTTCAAGCACGCTTCTGCAAGCCAACACAGACGAGACGGAAATGCCGACCGACCCTCGCTTTCAGATAGCCAGCCACATGGATGCTTTTGTTAAGCGCTTTGCTCAGGTGCGATGCTGCATATATCTCCCTCACGTCATTTCCCCCGCGAGCTAACCTGTGATAGCCATTTGTGGACATTTTCCGAAGTGCGTGCCTCAACCGTTGTCGTATCCGTCGGACAGTATGCCATACAATTGTTGACTGGGACAACCTACAGATGGAGGTATCTATGCGGTTTCTCTCATATACGGTATACCGTTACTAATTACTTCGTAGGCCGAAGATCTCGATGAACAGCTACGCACGCTGAACAACGAACCTCCACTTATGCTCCAAAACGGCGACGCTACCTATTCATACCCGCTTAGCAGTTGGGCCTACCACCAGAAACTGAACCAGTTCCGGCTCATTATCCAGCTCGGATTCGAACTTTCCATCTATTCTCCCGAGGAACTACCAGGGATGTACTGGTACTTGTCCCACATCTGCTCCACACATCTCGGCCACATTGACCGAATCCGTACATTTACCGTTGCTGCCGCGAAGCGGAACCTGACCGCTCTGGCGGGAAAGAAACGCGATGCCGTTGAGCGACACGCCACTCTACAAAATACGCTCCGTCTTCTCGAAAGACTTACTACGCAAATAGTCGCCGTGGATGCCTTCGCCATATCCTTACACGCTCTATATGTTCTTCTGGCTCGCCATGAAGTTTTGCCCACAGCAGCGGCTGCGCAGGCATACTCCAGCGAAAGACTACGGTATGAACTCCGCATGAAGCCCTTCATACCGATTACTTTGCCGGAACTGGTTCCTTTCGACGAATACCGCCGGGAGGCCATCTTAGAAGGGGACAGTGACGAGGCAGTCCTGGAGCGTGCCACGAAAGCCATCTCCGAAGCCCGCAAAGCTTGGGAAGCAACCCTCGCTAACGGTGCTTTTATCCGGGATCCTCAAGGCCAAACGAACCAGACACTAGCCATTGAAGAAGATTGGAAAAAGGATGTTAAGAATACGATGCGGGCATGCATCGGGGCCAGCATTGCCATTGAAACTGTGAAGAAGGCGTTGGCAGCGCGCCGTGCATCCACCAATGCTGTGAACCTTCAGGTAAGTATTCCTGAAATGGGCTCGAAGGCGCGTTGGCATGACTGGTGGGTTGTACCCCAAGTATCTCCGACCCCGAGCGGCTCTCAGACATGAAAACCATATGATGTCCACTGAACTCTGATGAACGACTTGATTTGATGTGATGATGAATACCATGTACCCGTCGTTCGTTCTGGCAATGCCCTTTTCATGTATGATGGATGATGAAGTTATGTACATAGAGTAATGGTATTAGAAATATCCCGAAGCAAGGGAGGTGTACCGAGGGTTAAAGAAATAGAATTTCTCAGTTTTACCCACTTTAATTAACCTTGGGGATCAGGCCATACACAATGAGAGCCTCCGGGATCACCTGATATGCAACTGCAGCTCAATTCCCGTGCAGAGGATCGGCACATGGGCAGCAAATTCATGACATGCCATGCCGTTGGGGGACACACAAGCTTATTGTTTGGGTTCAGACTCCCCCCCCATTGTCTTTTTTTCTCCCCGTTTCCCTTTCGTCCCAAAAGGGTTGGAACCGAGGTTGAAAAGAGCAAACTTAACGAGCGGAGGGAAATGGACCTTTGATCCTGACGTTATCTTCCCGAACATGACTTCATTACCATCATGACGGAAAACAAATTCGATTCTGCGAACCCTCATTGATTGCATGGAGGCGACTTGGTTTGGATTGAATTGATTTCATATTTTAATTCTCAAATACATCCCAGCAATATCCCATTCGGTCAACATAAGCGAACAAAACAGGACGATCTGCGCTGCAACCACGCCATCTCCAGAGTCCTGGTTGGCCGGTGCGCCGTTGCTCTTGGCCGCTGTCACTAACGGGCCCCAAATGCTCCAATAATAATCCACTCAACGGACCTCCGTAGGGTATTGCTCTGTCTTCTTGTTACCTTGGGACTTAATATCAAGGAACTATTACTATCACAGATCAGAAACCGGAACCGGAAAAGCCCTCCGGAAATCGATCCGTTGGCTTTCTTTTTCTGCTTTTGGTGATCTGAACCAAAAGAACCAAAAAAGGACAGAAAAAAAAGGGCAAAAAAAAAAAAAAAAACAGGGAAACAGTGATCCGCTACCTATTATTAGGTGGTCTGTCCCTTCGCGACTCGCAGATTCGCCGCGAGGATTCCGGAGCTATTCATGGGGTTGAGCGATGATCGATTGAGAAGTGGATTTGTTTCTCGTGCATCTCATTCGTGCTCCCTTCGGTCGCGGCTCGTCGGTGGCCTCGCTTGACCTTCAACGATCTGATCTCGAATGGCTGAAGCTGACACTTGCCATTTCGGTTGAACCATCCAGTAATAATAATAATAGCCTCTTTTATGCGCGCTGTCTCCGTCACCCTACGCACTACTACCCCCCGAATCCCTCCTCCTCCCCTACTATCGCGCCCGACTTCGTCCCATCCCCCATCCGGCGGGGCGACAAGAGGACGTTTCGGTCGCCATCGCAATGCCTACATATCCGATCCGACGCCGGCCTCGCGAGTGCAAAACTTGTCTACCATGTCGCGCCAGTAAGGTTCGTTGCGATCGCAACGTCCCGTGCGGGAATTGCGTCAAACGTAACTTTACTTGTTCTTACGGTCGTCCGCCGCCAACTCAACCTAAACCGCCGCTCATTCCAGATCCTACCTTTTCAGCTGCTGCCTCCACTGTATCTACACCTCAATTTCCTTCGGGTTCAGCCTATATATCTTCTAGTCGAGACGATGCCCCCATTTCCTCCTACAGCGCAGAGCCGACCTCGGATGATGCTCTGTCGGAAACCGTGACGATTTCTCAATTTGAATGGGATGAGGTGAATTCCAAGATGCGCGCGATGGAGTCAATATTGGCTAGTCTGAACTCGCTTTTTCAGACCCATGCAGCGAGGAAATCCATTGACCCTCGGTCCGAGCCGTCGGTGACTGAAGACGGCAAATCTCCGGCACCTCAAGGGATCTATAACGAGAACACGATGAAAACCGGCTCCATTCACATTGGCGCAAAATCCGCATTAATAGATATCCTGGATAGATCAAAAGGCTCGGATGGTACGGCGGCTGCGTTGCCGAGGGAAGACTTGCTGGCGGAATTGGCGATGGAAAATGAGGCCGCCTCATATCCTTTCGTCGATCTTTGGTCGTCTGATCCTTACACTTTCAACATCGCCGGGGTCTGTGGCGTACTGCCGGATGACGAACAATGTCGCAGGTGGGTAGAGCGGGCTCTGAGTCCTTGGCTGGACTCGTTCCTGTAGAGTGCGACCTTCGCTGATAATGGAGGTCTTCCGCACAGGTTTCTTCGCTTTTACAGGGACATCGGCTCAGTACTATATCCCGTACTTCCAGACGTTTCCAAATTAGAACACGACACAAATCAACTCTTGCATAATCGGCAGAAGGTAGGAGGAACATATCGACCGGATGTGAACGGCCTAGTCAAACCGTTTGGCATGAGCTTGCCTTTCCTTAGCCTTCTCTTTGCTGTTTTAGCTTCGGGTTGCCAATTATCCGACTTGCCGTTAAAGGAACGGGAGTTGACGTCGTGGGTGTATGGTGTGTGCGACCTCCCGCTGGCGACCAGAATTTCTTGGGGCTCACATCTTTCTAGTCTCGTGTTCTTACCAGTGCTTGCGCATGATCAACTATGTTTCGCAGCCAACGGTAGAAGTAATCCAAATTCTGCTAATCATCAGCAATGTGCTATCTTATAATATGAACGCTGGTGCTTCTTATACCTTACTCGGTACGTGAGATGTGGCGTGAGGGGCCGCCTGATTTCCAAGCTAATGACGATGCTTGTCAACAGGGATGACAGAGCGGATGTGTATGAGTCTCGGGCTTCATGTTGAGACACCGGGATTCTCGCAAAACGTCACAGCGTCTCGGAGAAGAGTATGGTATGGCATCCACTGCAAGGACCCGTCTGGAAGATACATGATATCCTAACTCTCGCAGGTGGGCAATGGCTTTCCAGAATAGTCATTTCTCCTTAGCTTACGACCGACCGTCCATCACTATGGTAAGCCAGCCGGAAATTCCCTATGACAGGAAATCAATGCCCGGCCATCGCTCCTACTTCGAAAGCCTCTGCCGTATTATTTCTGTGGTGCTGGAGATGCTGCGGGGACTTATGTTGTCGCACCATTCTCATCTGCGGTACCATGAAATCCGCGAGTATAAACAGCGAATAGAGCGCATTCTTGCAGATACTACCCCTCATTTGCGTTATCGGGAACGCTGCGTCACATTGGCTGAACATATTGAGCGGACGGAGTTGCGGCTACACTCATCTTACTATATCTCAGTTATGTGTCGAGTATCCTTGGACCCAGACGCACCGCTGGATGACCAGCGACGGGCGGTGGTCCGAGAGGACTGTATAACCAATCTCATGAACACGATTGAAGCTTTCATTGAGCTGCATTCACTTCATTCCCATTGCTCGCGTAGCTGGGTCAGTCTCCAGCGGACCATCGCATCCGCGTTCCTGCTGGTTGCCAACAACAACGACCATATTCACCCACGGACGTGGGAGTTGATTGAGAAATTAGAGGCCGTCATCGCCGAGCATGTGACTGGAGATGGAAATGTAAACCACAACACCCGGACAGATTCGGCCAGGCATTTGGCATCGTCTCTCCGCGCTCTCCGGGAAGTGAGTGCTGCGTTCTATTCTAGGAAGAAGAAGAAGAAGAAGCAGGCATCAGCCCTAGCCCCGGAAGCTATTTCCCCGAAAACCGTGCTCACCTCACCCGCTTCGGTAGCTGCCACCGCCTCATCGCCTTATGCTGCCAGATACAGTGTCAGTTCCTCCGAGGACGGACATATTGACAACATCCTAAATCAGGTGTCGGATGTGATGTTGTTCCCTACCCTGAACATGGGCACTTCATGAGTCATTGTAACCAACATAGTTCCCCAACCCCTCCATTGTGGATCTGACACGAGGGCTGCCGCCCGCTATGATCCGTGGGCATATAATTGGAGCCGCTGTGAATACCGAGAATTCTGTATACCCGCTGGAAAGGAACGCTTTCGATAGAGCTGGAAATTTCGGGTTAGGTTGTTTTGGCAAGATACACGTTTGCCACAATCATTCTGGACATAGGCGATCCTCGGACGAGGGGCATATTTTTCATTGTGGTGGCCCTCGCCGTGTGATCTGGAGGTTGACGGTGAGAGCGAGGTTGACAGCCTCACGACCGTCGCGTCGCAAAAGGGATTGGAAACCGAGTGGTGTCTGAGAGTGGGAGGGGAGGAATAGGCATGGAGCGGTATTTGTAGCTTACCGGGGCACCCGAGCTCTAGGGCGTCGGAGATTGAGATCCTCTTTCACGAAAATGTTTGGGGCTATGTTTTGGGATGGAGATGAGCCGGACCCCAATCGCACGTGGCCGAAGCAAAGCCGCTTCGGCCGAAGGCCGTCCGTGGTTATGGCCTGAGGTCGAAACTCAATCGGTGTACTGTAGTTGAAGCAAATCCACTTTCGGTCATTCGTGCCCTATCGCGATGCTGTGGCAGGGCATTCATTCTCCCTCTCCCTTACTCCTCATCCATCCTTCTGTGAAATGAATACTACATCGTATTCCCCGTCATATGTTGCGCACCCGCAGTCTTCGTTTCATATGAGCCCAATCTATTTTTTCTTTGACCCTCTCTCGTGTGACGACACCTGAAATTGCGATATTTCCTAGTTGAGAGGGTACGTACATGCACCGATTCCAATAGTTAATAATAATGAGTGGTGATCTAAGCTCGCTTTAGACTTTCCCTTTACGGTCGAGGGCACCACTTCCGAACGTCTATGTCCGGAATACCGGGATAGTGGCAAAAGGGGTCCAAGATAATAATAAAAAAAAAGAATAATAAACAGGATTACTTCGTAGCGCATCGAAGGTGTATCCTCCACAACTGTCTTGCCGAAGTACAGTTGAGACAGTCTCGGAGATTTCCTCCCCACGGCCATACAAAACCGCCTCGGAGCCGAGGGGCGGGAAACGCATCAACCTCATCATGAGGCTTCAGCAAACATGAGGCTCCGCTTGTGGGGTTTCCGTTTCGGAACCAGATCGACAAATATATAGCCTTTGACTGTGAAGAAAACCGGTTATACCAGCTCCGGACTTCGCCCAATTCCCTGAACCACCGCTCAATCCAACGACCGAGATCGGTTTCTCCTGTCAGCGTACTCGGAGAATGGTCGCACATGGGAGCTGGAGCCTGGAGGGGGGAATCCACCAGCCAGATGCATTCTAATCCCAACCACGAAGGATTGATCAGGCAATCCAGACAGGGACTGTCGACTCAGATGCTGAAACCGACCCTTTCTAGTGTCCTCTTGACGATGACACGTTTCCAGGGGATGATGGAGGACCGAACGCACGGATACAAATGGGAAACACGAGCTTGGCTTGAGCCATGGGTGGTATGATTCTGCCGTTGTTGGTCGGGCCCAATTGGCCAAACACCAACACGGACAGAGCACAGCAGATGAGCCATGGAATCCGTCTAGGTACTACTGTGGACATAGGGCCACCTTAGTGCAAGCGTCTTTCACCAGCAGTTCAATGCCCGATTTCTAGTTGGTTTCAGGACATGGACGCCTTTTCCAGAGCCCGACCGTAATAAGCGCAGCAATGACGATCCCGCCAACGGTGGAATGAATGAATCAAAACACTGTTGCAGTTGGTGATAGCGCAGCTGGAGGAGGGGCTAATGTTGACTACTCTAGGTACCCTCGGCGGGCTCCCAGATAATCCCTCTCGAGAGAACGCAGGCGGCAGCGAAAGACAGCAAGAATATGGCGTCGCACAACTGCATCGATGAGGGAGCCTGACCCATGTAGACATGTCCGTAATCATAATCGATCAAAGTCACTTCTACCTATCGTGACGGATGTTGGTGTTACGCACTACAGTAGTTATATCTCAGTATTCCCTTGGTTATATAACACTGATCTGAATCATTTTTTGGTATCAATAGGACCTAAGAGTCGATCTATCATGGAAGGCATGATAGATCGACTCTCAAACTGTCGGAAAAAAGTGCCGGAGTCCTCTGACACTTTGAGTTCACTAATTGATCCCCCTCCCCACTCTAACCATATCCACTTTCTTTCACTCTGCAAAGTATGGTACAGTTTCTAGGGGCCTCCATTCTTGTACAATCGCTGGAGAAGGCAGACAAGGTGATATTACTCTCTCGAATGAGCTTGAAGTACGGAGGGAACCGTTATTTTCCCGCATTTTCATCCAGGGGGTCTAATCCGTACGAGCAGCGGCATAAAGTTCACTATGCGAGTGAAGATCCCTCGGGCGGGAGTTCAATTGGATTCCATACGAGCAAGCTTTGGCGTGACCCAGCCTGATGATATAGGAGAGGGACGCATAGCTATGCTGTGGCGCAGGTTTACACTTTGCGGGATCGTAAAGTCTATCTCTTTCGATCGCGCATGATTGAAAGTACGCTTCTGAGTCCTGAATCCGTCGCCAGAATGGGCCATGAAGCGGGGATTGCGTTCGTGGAGATTGGTATCGACAAGGGGGAATGGCACTATCTCTTGCCTCGAGGATTCCTGGTATCTTGATCTTGCCCATTCTTTACCCACGACGCGTTCACAAAAGTTGTGGAGGCATTCCGGAAATTATACCCGATAAGAATGGTATGCGGTGAATGGACGTGGGAGTGTAAACGAGCATTCAGGAAAACGACTGTTCGTTTCGGTTGCGCAGAGTTTACACGGATTTCTAAATTTGTCTAGAGTTTTTCGCTGGACTTTCACAAGCGAAATGACACTGGGTAAGGACCCTCAGGATTCATTGGCTACGGAAAAGACCGCTAAGTTGACGATTCCTTTTAGTTTCAAGGCACAGGGCTTAGTTCGGCCCTTTCGGCTGTTAGTTCACGGTACTCGATACCCGACGATGACAGTCCAGGACCGTGAAACCCCCCCTATCACATTGGAAATACACGGGGCCATTGTTATTGTTTGGATCTGGCCTATGGGGAATGTACCCGATTGACACATTCTTATCCCTAGCCCCCGCCTCCCCTGCGGCAGTTGCGCCCAGGACGCATACTCAAACTAAACCCTAAGTCGATGAATCGCTCGTAGCGAGTCAGACACATTCTCAGCAGGCCTCCTACATAACGCGGATAGTATTAGGTCCAATCATGTTTCGCAAGAGTCTTGTGTTCCAAGATTTACTTTCTTTCCCTTTCAGATCGTTCATCAATGATGGAACTGGAGGCTACTTCTCGTTGAAGTGATGCTGGCCACGGGGGATCACCCCTCATAGAACTGTGGATATTTTATCTCCGCATTGCGTACTTTTTGTTTTCTGGGCGTGTTTCATAGAGGACCGATGCTGTTTTCGAGTCACAACCATGAAAGTCACCAGGCTAGCGGTTTTGAATACCCTGGCAACCCTAACTGTTGCCTGGCTTCCAACAACCGACAAGACAATCACCTCTAGTAATGGAACCGATCTCTTCAAAGCCTCGCACGGGAAGATTCGGGGGGTGAACTTGGGCTCGCAGTTCGTGTTCGAACCCTGGATCGCTACGAAAGCCTGGTCCGAGCTTGGCTGTGAAGGGCAGGAATCCGAATTTGACTGTGTGATGAAGTTGGGTCAGGATGCAGCTAACAAGGCCTTTGCCAAGCATTGGGACTCATGGATTACCAAGGAGGACATCAAAGAGATACGAAGCTACGGTCTGAACACGATTCGCATACCCGTCGGCTACTGGATGAACGAGGATCTCATCTATCACGACAGCGAGTACTTTCCACACGGCGGGTTTGCGTATCTCGAGAAGCTGTGCGGGTGGGCCAGTGATGCTGGTCTGTACATCATTATTGACCTGCACGGGGCCCCTGGCGCCCAGGTTGCGAAGAACGCCTTTACGGGCCAGTTCGCCGATACGCCTGGATTCTATGTGGATTTTCAGTACCAACGGGCACTTGAGTTTCTCGAGTGGATGACGATCAAGGTCCATACCCTGCACAATTTCCGGAACGTGGGCATGTTGGAGGTCGTCAACGAGCCGGTGCAGAATCCCCAGGTGACAACTACGTTGCGCTCAAACTATTACCCCAATGCTTTCCACGTGAGTGTGCTTTATTGAGTTGTGTAGACACTGTCCTACTGAGATACCTGAACAACAGTCCATTCGCAAAGTGGAAGGAGCGCTGAGCATCGACCGAAAAGACTACCTGCATATCCAGATGATGGACGGCGCCTGGGGCGCCGGGGACCCCCACGAGCACCTGACGGACGACTACTACGCTGCCTACGACAACCACCGCTATCTCAAATGGGATCCTCGAGTGGAGGTGTCCAAAGATAGCTACATCAAGACCTCGTGTAACGACAACGTGGCGACCAACTGGCCCGCTATCATCGGCGAGTGGAGCTTGGGGGTCCCCGATAACGTACAAGAGACAGCCGACTGGAAGCCGTATTCTAACCTAGACTTTTACCAGAAGTGGTTTGCCGCGCAGGTGCAGAACTATGAACAACATCAGGGGTGGATCTTTTGGACATGGAAGACTCAGCTGGACGAGTATCGGTGGTCTTATCGCGGTACGTATCTATCTGGGTTTTGGCAAACGTCGAGCTGACCATTGTAGATGGAGTCAAAGCGGGAGTGATCCCGACCGATCTCAACGCAGTGTTTCGGGAGGATGTCTGTAAAGGTCGAAGCAGCTAGGTGGTGTCGTAACGTTTTAGGATGATCGAGTAATGATGATAATGAATACGATAGTTCAATATGAAGCACGGCGAGACACACTGTGCCCGACAAGTAAACTGAATCCGAGATTCCATTGCAACTAAACTAAACTACAGCCCTAATTGCAAGTAGACCCAAACCTATGGTTCAACCGCAGTCAATCAGTCCAGTAAGAACCTGGTAAAACCCCACATGGGGCTCGGGGACAAAAGTCCTATCACGATCTCGATAGATAGGGAAATAAGGTACGGGAATGACGCACCTCGGCGATTCCACTAGTTTACTTTATTTACATAACTAAACAATGACTCAGATACAATAGCATATATTGAACCACCACTCGAACAGATCTACCTCACTCACACACTTTACAACCTCCCACATCAACACACCTACAACCATAACCACTACTACAACTAAACAAAATGACTACCAACCCACCCCCAGGAGCAGAAGTCCTCCTCCCCCCAGCACAACCACCAGCTCCCCAACCCCTCGTTGGCCGGACAATAACGCTACACCCCATCCAAGAATCTTACACCCAGGGCCTCTGGAATATTGTCGGCGGTACCACCGATCCCAAAAAGACCGCAGTCTGGACCTACCTCCCCGAAGGACCCTACCCAGAAGACACATATACCGACTTCAAAACCTCCATCCAGAAAAAGACCACGAGCAAAGACCCCTTCTTCTACACGATCTTCGACAACCGCACCCAGAAACCCCAAGGCTGGATCACGCTCATGAGCATTGTGCCGGAGCACCTCCGCGTCGAAATCGGGCACGTGCTCTTCGCCCCGGAACTGCAGCGTACGACGGGCGCTACGGAGGCGGTGTATTTGTTACTGCGGTATGCCTTCGAGGAGCTGGGGTATCGGCGGGTGGAGTGGAAGTGTAATGCCCTCAATGAGGGGAGTAAGCGGGCTGCGAGACGGTTGGGGTTTGTCTTTGAGGGGGTGTTTAGGGAGCATATGGTTGTGAAGGGAAGGAATCGGGATACGGCGTGGTTTTCGTTGCTGAAGGGGGAGTGGGAGCGGGGGGTGAAGGGGGGATTGGAGGGGTGGTTGCATCCGGGGAATTTTGATGAGAGTGGGAAACAGAGGAGGGGGTTGGAGGATATTCGGGAGGGTGTTTTGGGGTCTCTATAGATAGTCATCCACCCATGGTTGTGATATAGGACTTGACATGCTCAGTAAACGCGGAACCGGGGATTCACCACCCGGTACCGGTTACAGCAGCGGGACCGGGATGGAGCAGAACAAGTATTTAATAAACACTCCACAGGAGCAAACAATTGGATTCTTCCGGCCCAAACCAAACAACATACCACAATGGCGTCGAAGACCGCCTTCCTCGTCCTCGACCTCCAGAAAGGAGTCACGGGCCAGATCTTGGACGACTCGACCCCAGAGAGAGAATCATACATCGACCGCCTCGCCTCTGTGGTCAAAGCCGCCCGAGAAAAGTCCATCCAAATTATTCATGTGAAAACAGCCTTCCGCCGTGACTTCCCTGACTTACACCCTCGCAATCCCTCGGCGCAACGAGTCATTCCTACCGGCAAGTACACCGAGGGCGATGAAAGCGTGGAGTTACATCCTGCTGTGGCGCCTCACGAGAATGACATTGTAACCACGAAACGTCGGGTGTCCGCCTTTGTAGGCTCCGACCTTGATGTGGTCCTCCGCAGCTCCCGCATTGAGAACCTCGTCGTGGTTGGTTTGATCACTAGTGGGGCAGTTCTGTCCACGGTTCGACAGGCAGCGGATCTGGATTATGGGTTGACGGTGCTCGAGGATCTCTGTTTGGATCGAGACCAAGAGGTGCACGATGTCCTCATGAAAAAGGTCATTGCAAAACAGGCCGATGTGGTCGGATCCGAGGAGTGGTTAGCTCGTCTCTAGGGATATGCAAGGGGTCATCCGTGGACGGAAAAGAATTGATATAGCATTGATATTGCGGTAAGGGTCCTTGATGTTTTTTTCGTGCATTTCTAAAAGCTCTCTCGATACATGGCTCGCCATAGCGTCGGCATTTCTGCTCATGAATAGCTTTACGGCCCTAGCGAATATGACGCCTGTCTGGGACATTCTTTGGGTTCCCTCTCTTCTGAGCACCTATTCATAAGTATTTGGCCCTTGTCTGACCAGTTGAACGTGAGACGCATTCGGCACTCCAATGCAAGGGGTTGGTTTCCTCCACGTGCTGGTCCAACCAGCTGAGACCACTTTTTCATACGTTCACCGATAGGTCTAATCCCCTTCCTTCGTCGAGCTCCGTGGGATGAGCTGAGACGCCACGAAATGCTTAATGACGACTGGTTTCTTTGAAGTCGTGTTGTGGGCTCGAGCTCGTATCGACCATCCCTAGAAGGGGTCCATACCAAGCAGACCTTATTTCGATGGAGTCAATGGAGTAAATGTGACTTCCACCAATCAGTCCACGGAGCTGACGAGGTCCAAACTTTTTTCTAAGCACGGAGCTTTTTAGCATCTTTGCTTTGAAAATGCCAGTAATCCAAAGCCACAATGCCAATCGATCGCTTCCGCATCCGGAAACATCAAACTGCAAGTTTCCACTTATAAAATTCTTAAAGATAAGCTAGTCGCACTGGAGTTGTTGGCTAGCTCAACTTTACCAATTCACACCTCACTATTCAGTAAATGAGGTCTGGCTTTGACAGATGTCTGTTCTTAGGGCTGTCACAGCCTTCTTCATATGGCTCGGCCTAGTGCAGGCCAAGCTGGTCCGCGAGACACTAGAGTTCACCTGGGGCGTTGGCTCCCCCGATGGTGTCCCACGCCAAATGATCCTCACTAATGGGAAGTATCCAGGGCCTGACTTGGTGTTTGACGAGGATGACGATGTCGAGGTATTTCTAAACCGGGCAAACCTGCATACGGTAGTCATTGACAAGCTTGACCTAGATACATGTCATCAATCACATGCCGTTCAATACGACAGTCCACTGGCACGGTCAATCGTGAGATACTGCCGATACTCACCTTCTGAAACGCGACTAATTAGAATATTATGTAGAATGGAATCCGCTCCGTGGTCTGACGGTGTCCCAGGGCTGTCGCAAGCGCCCATTCAGCCGAATTCATCTTTCGTATACAAGTTCAAAGCTTCCCCAGCAGGGACGTTCTGGTTCGTGGTCTTGCGGTATATTCTACTTAAGCTGCTAACCTAGTGCAGGTACCATTCGCACTTCAAAAATGTGATGCAGGATGGGCAAGTGGGAGCTCTTTATATTCGGTAGGACTGCCGCACGCTTGACCGAGCGTAGCTCACGTTTACAGCCACAAGCCCGACACTCCCCGGCCATACTCGATGATCGCCCAAGATGCCACCGAAGTAGCCCAGATGCAGCATGCGGAAGCCAACTCAAACCTGGTTCTAATAACCGACTGGACTCATTTCACCGCCAAGGAATACTTTCAGGCCGAGATTGATTCGGGCTTGAATCTCTTGTAAGTTTGAAGGTGCGGCAGGCGATATCCGAGACCAGCGAGCTAAATCACGGTGTAGTTGTGTTGACAGTATCCTCGTAAACGGCAAAGGTTCCGTTTATTGCCCGGGAGCCGAGTATATGCAATCACTCATTGGCCCCCAGATCGCGTTGGTGCTGGAAGGGACGAATCTGACCGACCGAGGGTACGTACCGCAGAAATGAAGCAACACGTTTGACAGACTGCTTATGGTTAACTTGTCAATAGATGCTTGGTACCCAGTTTACACAATGTTCAGGGAAGCTGGCCAAACCAGAAGCCTGATGCTGTCCCATCCTCAATGCACAACAACTGCACCCCGTCGGATGGTGGGGTGCCTATAATCGAGGTTGATGCGAAGGACGGATGGGCGAGTCTGAACTTCATTGGGGCACAAGCGCAAAAAGGAACCACTTTCTCGGTAGACAACCATCCAATGTGGATATATGAGGTAGACGGTCAATTCGTGGAACCACGTCAGTACGAGATGGTTGGAATGTACAACGGTGCTAGGTACTCGGCTCTTGTCAAGTTGAACCAGACACCAGGAGATTATGCGATTCGAATTACGGACAATGGAGGCGACCAGGTCATAAGCGGCTATGCTATCCTTTCCTACCGTGCAGCAAATACGACGGAGAATGGGACTCGACCGCAAGCACAAATTGGCCCTACGACCAAGGGATACATTGACTACGCGGGACAGAACACATCTGCTAGCGTAAGGCACCTAAATTACACAACGAACCTCCCAGCGTTCAATGTTCCCCTGCCACCGGCATTTGCGGACCTTACCCTGAAAACCAACATGACACGTGTGAACAGTTCGTATCAATGGTCTATAGGGAACGGAGTTCTGTACGAGCCTGAAGTCACAGCAGATACACCACTCATGTTCGAGAAACAGCCACTGGATGTGATACCATCAAACTTCACGCTCCAAACACTCAACAACACCTGGGTAGACATTATCATCCAAATTATATCCGACCCAGAAATGGACCCCATCCATCCACCCCACCCCATTCACAAGCACGGCAACCGCGCCTATATCATTGGGGATGGAATGGGCGTCTTCAATTGGTCGACTGTCTACGAAGGAATGCTCGAGAGACCTGACCTGTTTTACCTTAACAAGCCCGCATTACGGGATACATTCGTGACGAACACCCTCACCGCAGCCTTGGACGGTGGAGTATGGATAGCGATCCGATACCATGTCAGCGGGCCATTCCCCTCGCTGCTTCATTGTCATATCACGACGCACCAGGAAGGCGGAATGGCCTTGGCCCTTCTTGATGGCATCGACGTATGGTCTGAGCTACCTACAGCGGCAGAAGTGGTGAGACTGCAGAATGCAGATGGGCCCGTAGGATGACCTCTGTTTTTGCCACGTACATTTGCGTGCTGGAACACTCAACTTTCTTTTTGAATGCATTCTTTTTGATTTACGATACGCAAATGAAGTATCCTTTGTTTTAGACCTTACCATAATATTTACCATGTACTCTTCCATTATTGTCGTGTAGTCTGGAGGCTTGTAATACACTAGAATCTATATCGCGTGACTGGCTATAGACCTGTTCTAAGTAGTTAAGAGAGCTAAACAGAGCTTCGGAACCTCCATTTCCAAGAGCACTAAAGGTGACTTTCTCGAATGGATGGCCACGAAACTAAATGTCTAAAGGATACCGAAGTCGAGGCTATGAAGATGACTTTGTGCTACAAGCTTACCTTAATCCTCAAGAGTTTTACACTTGAATCAAGTACAATCCGGCCGTGGAAAGAATATTCATTCTTCGACTGACTGTGATGCTCGATATACTATTCCGAACTATTACATCACCTCCTATCCTTTTCACAATGTCTCTTGTTCCGATGCGGGATATAGCAATAAAATTGGACTTCGACCTGGAAAAAGTGGACCACCCATATCTATCTGCACGCAACTTCTTAGTGAGTAGTAATCATTGAACCTCCGTGATATCATCCCGAGAAACCCGCCTTTGTAGTCCAGTCATGTCCGAAATATCTAGGTCCTACCATGGCATATCGGGACAGAATAGATTATCTGTCTGTTATACAATACCGGCATCTGTCGTGACTCATCGTGTGCTTGGATTTATGTTGTTGTTGTTGTTGTTGTTGTTGTTGTTGTTGTTTGATATTGAGATATTGGATGAATGGCTTATGGGGAAGAGGATATTTAGTGAGATGTTCTTGAATATGTGGTTTAGGTGTATGGCTCTTAGAGTGTATTGCTTTGACTTATTTTTCTTCGAATATGATATCTCAGGATAAGGGTATGGCTGTGGACTGATTCACCTTGCATGTATGAATCGGCGTTATGCATGGATAGTAATGCAACCTCTCCGCTAACTGAGATGGTGACTTGTAGTACATAGTCATGAAAAACATCTAAACCTGAAATCTCTAGATTGTGTAACCAAGGCTTGGCTTTGGATCTTTCCTTGAAGAACAGAAACATGAGCAGGGCTGAACGATAGCAGACCAGACATTTCACATTTCAATCGTATGTGCTAGGTGACTTTCTAGGTGTTACATGTCCAATAGACATAAACTATGGTAATATATTATCTCAGACTGAACGATAGCCGGGCCTTGGTTTCTCTATCCAAAGATCGAAGAATCGGAGTAATCAAAATGTTCATCTGGAAACGGACAAAAGGTTCTAGACCGTTAGGGACTACATAGAAGGTCATCTGGCCTTTACGGTGTCTTTCTTAGTATCGTCTATCAGGTAGAATGACGTGCAGATGCATAGATGATGGTAAAATGTTTACAACTAGTATATGGGATCGAATCGGCCACCGAGTATACTGTTTGAGTAGAACTATCCTTCGAAACTTCGCTAGTTGCTGTTCGGTATGAGTTTAACCAAGTAATTCTATAGCTGATACTGCTGCCGGTGATTGAAGCCTGACAAAGTGACCTGTTCGGTGGCCGATTAGTCCTAGATGAGGGCCAGTGAGATATGGAACTCGAAGGTATAAATATGACTCCAGTTCCTTAGTTAGTGGTCTTCTCATCATCGCATATCATCACCTCATTCTAGTCATAGTTCTCTCAAGCCTCTTTTTCAAAGAAAGCCCTCGCCTCCAACAGCAAAGATGTTCAATCTCGGAACCGCCATCGTGACAGCCCTGAGTCTCTTGATGGCAGGAGTAGCCAACGGAGCTCCCGCCGAAGCTGCATCTATGGCGGACATCAATCCCGTAAGACAATGGACAGCCATACATATCTACCCATGAAACCACCATCCATCGAAGCCACATCTAACAAGACAACATTCAGGTCACTTTATACCAGGACATGGAGTACAACGGAAACTCCCAGGAGCTCCGCGAGGCCGGCGTCTGCTACCCATTCCCGGAAAACACTCCGTGGTAAGTAGTTTACCTGCACAAAATTGATTCTAGCTAAGGCGAAGAAAAGGTTCCACAATATCTCCTCCATGAATATCCGCCCCGGATATATCTGTGATGCCTACATGGGCTTTGCCTGCAACCAGATGCTTAAGGCAGAAATGCAGGGTGAGCACCGTAACCTTGAGAATGAGAATGTGAACAATATGATCGAGAGCATGAAGTGTAGACCTAATTAGGTTGGTCTCGAGGGGACTTGAGGAACGGGGGCTATTTCGATGGGCTTCTGTCGGGTGATTTTGGGATCATTTTTGACATTACATTCCTTTTTAGGCCCATGAGTGGTCTCTGTGGTTTATTATGTGGTTGGATTTAAGGTCTACGTTGTTTTACTTTGAGTAGTATGGAGTGCAGATGAATTGATGACTTATTGATATGACTGTGTCTTACTGTTTGGTTGTGCTTTAGGGTTGATGTAGGGATCTTACGCTGATACTCGCAGACTACTTCCTACAATCTCAGTATTTCTGATTGAATTACTGATCTACGTATAGTATGTAGAGTGGCAGGGGCAGAAGTGTACTTTTACTGGTGGATGAGTAGCCCAATAGAAGATGCTACGCATACATATCTCTGAAGCCCACCTTTTGTCTATAATTGAATCATGGGACTAGTGTCAACTTTAGTCAAGCACACTTGTAGATACTGGAAGCATAACTGAACACATCTACATAGAAATAATCAAACGACTAAAATGTACAAAGTAACTTGACATAGGGCAGGCATGGGTGGGTGACCCTTGTTCAGAAAATACATTACTTACTTTTGTAACAACCTAACGCCTGATTACTGCTACTGCGGCAGTCAGCAAACCTAGAGGATACTAGCAAGGAATTCTACTAAATCACTTTACTCACCCGCTTGATAACTTCAGCCACCATCACTCCGCAACAGCAACCCACCTGCGCTGACCCATAAAGCAGCAAGTAGTGCAACCATCCGAACATTCAGCCAAGCCAGTCTGACATCTACCGTATCAGTTGGTTTCAAGATGCAGATACATCCGGGATCATAGCCAATGACCGAATAAAAACACAGTTGTGGCGCCAGATCGTGACGTAAGGTATCGGACCTTAAATAATCTTCCAGCGCCTGATTGTCGAAGAATGAGCGAGTGTCCTCCTAATGTGTCAATTGCAAAGTCAGGGTATTTCAATCTCGTCGCCATGATGCCAGCAGTGTCGACAGAACCCCTCGATGTTGCTATTGTTGGTGCGGGTATGTTACACCATCTACATAACTTCGTGCTTTCGGGGATCTAATTCACATGAAGGATGATTTGGACTCAAAGCGGCCAGAACGTATATTGACTTGGAGCCGAATACTAACTTGGCTGTGTTTGATGGGAGAACTGTGTTGGGGGTGGCTGGAGTAAGGGGCGCATCTGTCCCACGCTTGTAGGGCAGGTGTGTTATCGACTTCATGTTGTGACCCATTTCCGATCTAATGGAATTATTCAGATTGAATTCGGGTACCTTCATTATCCTGGTACGCCAATGTCTAGCGATGGGATGCCAAACAGCCATCTGGTGACTGGTGAGATGGTCCAGAAGTATCTCGAACAGTTCGCCATAGAGAATGATCTCGGAATCCACTGATCTCGAGCTACAAATTAAGGAGTGAATAATAGCTCTAGCTTGATGTTCAAATCCAAATAAAACCATCTATCAGTAGTGATCCCTTATACAAAGCAACATCCTCACACAGAAACCCAGAACCCAATCCCACAATCAACACACAAAACCACCTCATACACAAACAGCATACATAACCATACATCACTTCCCCCCGACCTCCTCCGCAAACCCAACCAACAACCGATTCACCACCTCCGGCTGCTCCAACTGCACCCAATGTCCAGCCTCAACCTCCTCAATCCTCCCCTCCGGAGCCCCCCTCCTCGAAGAAACACTCTGCAAATCCGCCCGACAAACATAATCTTCCTTCGCCGCCACAAACAAGCTCGACACCGGACACAGCCCATCCTCCTTGGGGAAAGCAGCCTCATCCTCGGCATTCACACCCGCTATAGCAGCCTTATACCACGAAAGCGGGCCAGCATAGCCTCCCTTCGCGAAGATACGATCATGGATTGTATACTCGTCGAGGGGAAACCAAGAAGGGAGGGGATTTATACGCCCGGAACGGACGAATTCGACTGCTTTACCGGTTGGGGCGAAGTCGGATTTCCAAATCGATGGGTCGTGGGGGTAGAGGAGGGTGAAGACTGAGGCGGGCTTTTTTGTATCAATTATGTATCATTAGTTGGGATTCTTGTGAATGTATTTGTGGGGTTGCGGACGTGGTTGTTGCAGTCTTGAGCTGCTTCGTCGGTGTTGTGCCATTTCCAGTAGCCAAAGGTTTCATAGCCTATTATGCTTTTGGTGGTTTCGCAGATGGCGTCTGAGGTTGTTAGTTTAGGGTAATTGATTAATGGGTATGGGTATGGGGATGAGGGAACTGACCGATGTCCCAGATCGTGCCTGGTTCGATGTATGCGACGGCGATTGTCACTAGACCGTAGAATCGGGAGCGGTGGTAGGTTGCTAGGCGCGATGCGAGGCCGACTCCCCTGTTCATATATATGGTTTCATTGGTTGGCGATAGACGCGAGATATCGGCTTTGAGTAGTGATGCTTGATTCCCTCCTGCAGACTAGGACATCACAGAAAGGAGAGACATGGAATAAAAAAACAGATCTGCATACCAATCATGTCCCACCAGGACTACTTTATCGATACCCTCTCTATCCAATATCTCAACGATATGTGTACTCATGGTTTTATTGCGATAAGCTTTCAGATTCCTGGGTTTGTCAGTATCACCGTAGACGAGAAGGTCCGGCGCAATAACACCATATCCCGCTTCCTGTAGACCGGCTATCTGGTGCCGCCAGTCATACGACGAAGAAGGATATCCATGGAGAAGGAGAAAGGAGACATCATCTGGAGTCGAAGGAGGCACAGCGACATAGCCGTATGTTGTGCCGTCGGAGAGCTGGACCTTTTTTGCTAGAGAGGGGAATGCGGTGGACGCCATGGCTTGATTATGTACAGATGTGGTTTGGGGACATTTTCTGAATCGTTGGACAGATCTTACCGTGCTATATATAAGAACATTCTAGCCACGGATACTCTCGGATCGAGGCCCTAGGTACATGTTAGTTAATCTACTGTTGATCTCCGGTACAGCCCTGCGGTGTAGAAGGATTGGCAGGATTGGTATCTATGCAAATAAGCTGGAGATAGATAGATTCGCTTGGGGATTTACTTTTCACTGCCTCAAATCCTAGCCAGTGGTATCTTTAGTTACTGGCATGTGACATGATCGAGTCAGATATGCTTACGAAGTTACAAATTAAGGTCCTCGGAAGTTTTATCCGCTGAGGAAGTGCGGATACATACTCGTATTTTGTAGATAAGACTCCTGCGAGGCTGCAATTGACTCTGTGCTGCGCCGGATTCATGTGCGGTTGTGGGTCGACTTGTTCTATAATGGTACTTTCTGTGGAGGACTGTCTTTTAAACTCTGGTCTGTTTTTAAGGAGATTACTTGCATTGCCAAGATCAGGTCCATATTTGCATCTTGCTATCTTTCGCCAAGTCTAGATATGGTGTCTTCCATGGTTCTCTCATGAGGCCGATGTTGGATATCCACAATTTTGCAATACTAACGAGCCCATAATACGGTTCAATATGGCACTATAGACAGCAAATCATTGGATATCTTCATCAAGTGTTAGTATGAAGACAAGAATGTCGGTAGGACAATACGATGGCCCACTACTTATTTATTTCCTTTCCTTTCCCCTCTTTCCAGAGAAATGGAATAAGGCTAGAAGGACCGCCATCACTGCCCTACACTGCATCTTTTGTCTGTCTCCGATAACATCCTGTCTGGGTCTATGTGCCGCAGCCGAATTGAAACAAGCAATGAAGTCGCCCTGGTTAGCCGCAGGACATCCTGCGCTTAGAACTCCAATAAAAGCGATATCTGTTTTGTTTCATGGCTTTTATCTCTAGTATAATGAGTGGAAGTTGCATCTCAACCAGTGCCATGGTGCACGACCTGTGAAAACAAGCCTATCTGTCAAGCTTTGAAGGCAACGGGGTGTCCTGTACCGAGCGCCCTTCGCTTATGCTGAATTAGCTCAATCAAATGTTCTTGGTCGGTTCGTCTACGAGATTGACATCAGCAAACAAGCAAAGAAATCACAGAACGAATGATTAGGCTAACGGTGGTTGTGGATGTGAAACGAACATAGTCTGAAACACAGCCGAAGGATCCACATTGACAGGCCTCGTCAGGGCTGCCGAGGCAGACAAGAATCAGCCACTCGGAAGAACCCTAACAAACCAATTTCAGATCAAAGCCCTGACCAGTACATTCGCAACTGGCATCTACAGTGGGCACAACCATTTCTGTCCTTGTTCACCCACAGTTAACAACGCGAATGGACAATTTGCTGTTAAACCGAAGTGGCTCCATCGAGGTACAGCGAAGCACATACGTGTCGGTGCGGATCACCAATGATCGGGCTGTGGGGCGCCCAATTAATCCCGGTATAGCGAACTTGGGCTCTATATTATGGAGCTTGCTCTGGACGCAGAAGGGAAATTAAAACATGACATAATCCTAGTTGGCTCAGTGCGCATCACCATGGCTATATGTGAGTTTGTCCTTTAAACATTTTGCGATGCTTGTTCACGTTCACTAACATATTATCTGCTAGATCTGACCAAAGCTTTCGAGATAGAGTAGCGCCCGAGCTGGGTAGTCCACTATTTGAATCCGATCCACCGTGTTCGAGCCATCTCGGACGATCCATTCACCGCTGGAAGTATTTTGGCGAGAAAACTGCGACCGTCCGCCAACGTAGCGGACATCCACCGGCAAAATGATGCTGTTCGAGCAACGGAAGAAGAAAGTGCTAGAGTTAGCCGAGCAAACAAACGATGCCCTGAAAACAATCCAAGAGGTCGGCCAGAAACTCAATGTGACCAGCGACACCGTCAAAAAAGTGATCGAGACGATCAAAATCGCCGCGAACTCGTTCGGCGACAAAGCCGTCTATGCATCCGCATTTACCGGCACCGTGGGGGCAGTCGGTATCGCCGCCAACATGATTGCAACTTATCAGGGTGTGGGTGAGCTGCGGGCGATCGCAGGACACCTGAAAAGTATGAGCGAGACACAACGAGCCGAGCTGGCGCTCGCAGGAGGAGCAGCCTTCGCGGAGAATATCTATGTGATGCTGAAATCGAAGATCGAAAAGTCGGACCCCGAGCTCGACTGGTTCTTCGTGTATCATCCGGACACAGACTGGACATATCATTTCGAGGAGAAGCTGCGGACCAAGGGCCTTTTGGGTCGGAATTTTATTGGCATTGTGCATGATCTCGATGCCCTGGTCGCCTTCATGTCGTCCGTCAGAGATGTTTATGGCACCCGACACCCACGCCGGAGACCTCCTTTCTTCCACTTGGTTATTCCGGCTTACGAGCCAATTGTCATTCCTACACCACTGCTTATCCCGGAGAAGCTTCATCCATTCCGGATTGAGGGCGACATCCATCGTGGAACGTATCTGGTGTGGATGAATCTACCGGGTGTGGACGAGAAAGCCGTTCAGAATATCGGTGTGTTTCAACCACCGCGGTCGATATGGGACAACATCATGGTGCAAGGTAAATCTGCCTGCACTCACTCTCATTCAAGAACAAATAGTCCATCTTCAAGTGACCTGAGAACTAGCTAACGAGTACCTCCAGTCGGCCTCGTCCAAACCCCACCTCCCCGTTTCCTCGGCGCCAGTGCCCAAAAGATAGAACAACCCCAGGTTCCTCAGCTTCCAGAGCCAACTCCCGTTGCAGCTATCACAGCGCCCGAGCCAGAAAAAGGCGAGATAACGTCGCTGAAAGCCAGTCGTGGGTCGATGCGCCGTGCACAAACGTACCAGGACAGCGAGGCGGGATCGACGAACAGTTCCCGATCGCATTCTCACCGAAGACGTAGGCGACATCGGTCGAATAGTGTGAGCTATATATTTACATGACTTTTTCGTCGATTTCTTTGGTGTTTATTTTGCCTGGGTGTCATGTTCATATAAACCATACTCGCACTAGCGGTTTTCGAGAATATTTATTGGTGTTGCTGCATGGTACAGAGGGTGTGTCAAAGTTTGAATAATGTACTAAAATCTTAGAAATAATTACGACTAATTCTATGATATTAACAAGATACATCTGTAGCCATCGCTGGATCAGCTCAAGTGACACATAGAATGGTCGACTAGGCTCAAGATAGGAGAAAAGATGGCTTTCAAACTGGCCAGACTGAGAATCCAAACAAGCGGTCTAGATTGGATCAACACAATCCCCTCTTTTGCTAATAAATCATATTATTTTATCTCTTTCCAAGTACTAAATTTTATAGAATACATGCATGAAACCCTAAACGTCAAATGCGGGGAATTCCCTCCCAACCCAACCCAAATCCTCATCCCAAATCCAAAGTCAATCCAACCAAGCAACTCATGAAATACATTAATTAGTACATAATATAGTACAAAGTAGCTAATCCCAACCCAAAATCCAAGACCCCCACAAAGACAACAAAAAAGAAAGAGAGAAAACCCAACAATCCTACAAATCCACTCACCGCCCCACAAGCCCTAAAGGCATCCTCGCATGCAGAACAAAAACCGACTGACGTGGTTGCCCGGAAGGATTATGGATTAAATGGAGCCCAACGTGTCTGGCGGATCCCATTCGACGCACGACCATTTTCACATAGCGTGACTGGACAGCTCATACCTGCATTTAATCCTTGACTTTCATGCCTTGGAAGAAAAAGAAAGATGAAGAATTATATTGCATGGAGGGTTTAAATAAAGAAAGGGTTCGTTGGTTTGTGAGGGTGGGGTAATCTTTAATTCTCCGGGTTTGGTTTCCTTAGGGATTCGTACTCTGTGTGTTTGTTTATTTAGGGGTTTCGTTTTTTATTTAAGAGTAGAAGAGAAGAGAAAAAGCAAGAGGAAGGATAGCGACGACCATGCATCTAGATCCTGTTGAAGAGACGTCGTATATTGACGGCGAGGTACGGGAATATCCGCAGCCGACGACAAGGTAACTAACCCTCATTCTCACCTTCAACAAAAACCCCTAGACGAATTGCGAATTACAGACTCAACCAACTAACAAGGAACCAGCCCCTACAAAGCCCCAGTCGTCACTCTCATCATCGGTCGAGACGAATACATCATCCCAGAATTCTACCTGCGTCAATTCCCCCAACTACGGCGAAGTCCCAAAGCCTTCGAACAGGGCTACAACCCCAGCCTGAAATTCGTCTCTAGTATCGACGTCGACGAAGACATCGGCCACACCCTCGTCCACTACCTCTACACAGGCGAATACGAGACTCTCCGTGACGGACCGGATCCCAGCATCCCCAGACGAACGATAGAATACAGACGGAGCGCATTCGCCTATTTAGCTGCCAGGAAATATGGTCTCGGTGGACTTGAGGCGCACGCGAAGCATTACATAGAAGTGTTTGATCGCGATGTGTCTACTCCCGACATCCTCCGCATCGCGCGGAGTATCTATTCCAAGCTCCCACGGGACGAGACGTGGTTTCAGGATTATATCCGAGTGAAGATGGAGGACGAGTTCGAGGCCGACGAAGCGGTGTTCAAGCGGGAGTGGTTTCTCAATGGAATTGGGCGGGACGCTTCATTCGACCGATTACTCGTGCAGATTATGGCGGAGATATATTCGGACAAGTTGGCGACGGTGAATTTCCGGAGACTCGAGAACGGACGACAGATTGTTCATTCCATGGCGAATGGGGATGCGGTACGGATCTCCGAGGAAACTATTCCCGAAGAGCCCGAGGAAGAACCTGCATTTGAGGATGTCGTGCCCGAAGTCGAGCCGAGTCATGGATACGACGGGTCGACGGAAGACGAAGGAACCGGTGAGTACAGTGGTAGACGACAGCAACCAGAGTCAGAGCCTGTAAGCGAGGACTGGCCGCTGACTCCGTCGCCACCTCCCTCTGCTTCTTCTCCGCATCCTACCGATGAGACTATCGCCGTGGATGACCAGCCTTCCTTTCCGAAGCCTGAGCCCAATAGTCACACCGAGCCCGACGAACAGCCCAAAGATGACGGTTGGGGCGCCTGGGCACCGCTTAGGAAACGGGGTAAGAATAAGAAGAAAAACAAGAAGCTCAAGATCGTCGAGCCGGAGGCTGAATCCAGAGCGGAACCTGCCCCGGCGGAAAGGTGGCCGGAGGTTCGCCATGCTACGTCGGATGAGTCGTATGGTTTTGGGCCGCCGACGCCCTTGAGTCCGGTTTATGAGGAGGAGGCTCCTCTGCCTTTAAGGCCGGCTTCGGCGTCTCTTCTGGAAGGGCCGAGTTATTGAGTGGTGGGGGTATATTCAGATTGTATATATGTTTAGAACATTTTGCGTTTCATTTCTCTCTGTGTGTTCCTTTTTGTTTCGGATATGGTTTGCAAAAGGTTGTTTGGTATTATAAAGACTGAGTATAGCTTCAGATTGAGATATAGATTTCAGTTTATCTATTTGGTCTAGTGCTCAGGGGGAGTTTCTATTCTAAGGTCGTAGCGATTGCTGGTATTAATAGAGCATACCCAGCTACCAGCTGGACAGCTGTACTTGAGTACATCTTGTTGATACAAAGCACGTACTTGAATCATCTAGAGGTGTCCAAGATTGTAAGAATATTATTGGAGGACATATATTAAAAAACTCTATATTCTATAATGCCCGTCCCCCGAATACCTAGAGAGTCTATTTTCAAAGAACAATCTCCTATTTAGAAGAGGATTCAAATTCCATCGAAAACACCACACCATGCAACCGCGACACTACACAAGACAGCAGATAGCGTAAAGCAGTCTATTGCAAGGGTACCACTTCTCGAATAACGCAGCTTGGGTATCACATGTATACTGCAACTCAAGATGCCAGTAATTAGCCGAAACAGGCTTCACACACATCCACGCCTCGTCCAAGGCGTCAACCAACTCAACCGGAAGAGGACCCCGCTGAAGCACTTTTAACTGTAGTTGTATGTAATATTCCTAGCATCAAAAATACCCTATACCTAACATAATGTTCTAGTTAGCTGATCAAGTATTTGCGGGACAGGCACTAATCCGAATCAACCGCGGTGCTCCAAGCGACCTCTTAATTTCCTCCAAATTCTGTCTCACATCATCCCATTTGGCCATCATTCGCGGGAAGCAACCAGTCCCCAGCGGCAGTCGAAGAAGATATTCCTTACCCTGCCCCACTCCTTTTAGCTGAATCACATCGAGGATCCGTTCAGCTCCTTTGGTGGGATCGCCAGGCTGTTTACCAGCGAAGGTGTCCCAGAACGCCATGGCCGCTGCCAAAGATTAACCAAGCTTGACGGACCATTGTGAATGTGACTTTAGAATGTAGAACTAGAATGGTTTGTTATTGACATGGTTGTGGTGTCACTTTGGCTGAGCGCGGCGTTATATAGACAGTTGTCCAAGGAGATAAGAAACCCTATCCACGGTATTTTGTCTGCGCAACTCAATACAGGATTGCAGCCTAAATAATTTGAGCATCTATTCTTGTTGTGTTCCAGAAGCTGTGGCATATACTACTTGACAGGATGTCAAGTGCTGAAAGATAGATATATCATGCGAGTGTTGGGGTAAGTCTTGAAATTATAAAATATCGGATATACCAATCCCTACTTCTTACCAGCATTCAACGCCTCATATAAAGCCTCATACAGCTGACACCTCCAATCAATCTCCTCAGCATCAACAGTTTGGAACAATCCCTGCGTTACTCTGTCCCCTTCAGTCTTCGGCCCATCACCAAAGACCCCAACCTGAGGGACAGTTTCCCAGCCAGGTCCGGCAGACGGTTTCTTCGCGAAGTCAGCCCAAGTTTTCTGCATCAATTGGCTTAAATCTTTCTGAGCCTTTGTGGCTCCATCCTGCTTATATGTGCCAAAGACCAGATCAACCTCCGCCGAGTGAAAGGCCCCACTGCCAAATAGCGGGTTTGCATTCGGAAAGGTGGCATTAAAGTAGTATAGCCAAGTATCAATGCCCGCGGAAGCGCTGTCACTAGCGACGCGCTGCGAAGGGCACTGGAATGCAAGTTCAGTAAGAATTCTCGCCACACGATCGCGTTCAGTCTTAATTCCCGGGGTACCCAGAGGGTATTCTTTCAGGACAGCTTGGAGGAGAGTCGAATTATTTCCTAGAATCGCACTAAGAAGGGCGCGTGCTACGGTAGCATTCTGTCCTGCGACGAACGTTTGACCTTCATCAGCATTGCTGCCGATTAGTAAAGGAACACGGGCGATCTCAGACGAGTCATGCGTAGAGTTCAGGCGGCTCTGATGTGAGTTCTTTAGCCATGTGATTCCATCAGGGATCGGGGAGAAGGTGAGCATGTTCCGTTCGATAATATCTTTAAGTCGCTTTGCGGGAATGGCGCGAACACATTCAAGCTCGTTTGTATTCTGGCATTTGGTAGCGTTGACCAGAGCTTTCCAGTCAGATCCGGCAGAGACTGCCATCATCGCCGCTACGCCGGATTCCATGATTGCAGCGTGGAAAGGAACAGGGTCTGGAGGATTTTTAATGAGAGCGTCCACGCTCATGGACCCTGCGCTTTCGCCTACAATGGTGATTTTTTTCGGGTCTCCGCCGAAGACAGCAATGTTTCGCCGGACCCAGTTGAGGGCAAGACGTTGGTCGAGCAAACTTATACTATTGTTAGTACTGGGCTATATTAGTTGATTATGAACTGTCTTCAGCTCACCCAAGATTCCATTCTGATGTAGGTAGGTCAGGAGAGCCAGGGAAACCGAAGACGTTGGTGCGATAGTTGCTGGTGACTACCACCACGTCCTGGTTCGCCGCAAGACTAGTGCCATCATAAA
Organism: Aspergillus flavus; assembly: GCF_009017415.1. Classification (NCBI taxonomy): domain Eukaryota; kingdom Fungi; phylum Ascomycota; class Eurotiomycetes; order Eurotiales; family Aspergillaceae; genus Aspergillus; species Aspergillus flavus. The sequence goes on along the minus strand of NC_092404.1, from coordinate 1,982,890 downwards.
TAGGCAGAGAACTGGCTCCAATCGAAAAGCTACCGCCGTAGATCCAGAAGAGAACAGCCTTGGAGCCCTCTGCTGCCGACTCTGGGGCAAAGACATTCAAATGGAGACAGTCCTCGCTTTCCTCGCCGCCCCGAGGCGGAGGTGTGTTGAAAACTGCGATTGACCGGTTCCGTGCGGCCTCCGGATAGTTAAATTGCTGAATGCAATCAGGTTTATACTTGGATGCGTCGTAGACCGAGGACCATGGCGCAGGAGGCTGTGGAGGGCTGAAGCGCACAGGAGGGGCACCAAAGGGGATACCGAGGAATTGGTTTACTGTAACAGTTGAGGACGATACAGACGTTGTGGTTCCAGCGACTACACCTGCATCAATAGTCGCTGTGGGGCGACTTTCTGTCTTATTAATCGGCGATGAGAGGGCTATACTCGCAACTAGGCCGAGGTAAAACAGTGCAGAAGCTATCATGGTGGATGAGTACCAATTGCTAACAACAATCAAGCCTGCCCATCAATGGTATGACAACGCCTACCAGAACATTACCAAGACACTAAATATATGTAAAAACGAGGTTGTCAGGCGTCCAAAAGTAGATGATCTCATCAGACTTTTGCTCACCGGTATCTTCGGAATCCGTCCACCTGGTACGCGTCAATCTGCGCCATATATGCAACTTTACCTTCGCGTGACTTGGCAGCAGACATATCACTCCTCTCTATTTGATTGCTATGCTTCATAGGTTTGATCTTCATCTGCTAGCCAACTCAGTCTGGTTGATCGAGTCAGCCAAGCAGCAACCATACTTATGGACCGTATTGAAGGGCACAAACATTATTCTTGGCAGACGAAATTTTGACCCACTTTAAACCTTTTTTTATGATTTTATCTTACTTTTCCTTATTGGTAAACTGCTTCAGGAACTATGGCACTTTGAAGGCCGCAGTCAGACCGGTTGCAGGTAGAGATCTATTAGTGAAAGGCTCAATAACCTCATCCATCCGGGCCCCAGTAGCCGAGTCCGATGATTCATATACTCGGAAAAGTTGCAGCCTAATTTGGCAGTGCCTATTCATATTTACTTAAAATGGTACTAGGATGAGTATATGTTGTATGACAGCTTTAGAACTGCAACATTGGCCAGACACTTTCCGGCTTCTATTATCTCTAGAGAGGGTTCAACACAGCTGATATAGCAGACTATACTTTATCAAAATTATATCACCGAGTTATAGAGAGTCCCCAGCAAATCCACATAATATGTAATTTAGATGGGCATAAATTAGTATCGTCTATCCTATATGAAAAAGAAATACCGCGAAGGTAGCCGACTAGCAGTGGCAGAGGGCCGGTCCCTGAGCCTTCGCTTTTTATTACCTGCTCCAGCCCTCAACATACTAGACCAAGTAGTTATTGTCTTCTGGTAAACATATTGTAAACTAACCCGCTCCAAGTATATATCCTATTTTCTAGGTATTGCAGATCATTGTTATCACAGTCTCACAAAAGCTTAGTATACAAGTATACTCTATTAAACGACTAACTCTATAGTGGAATACGTATGGCAGAGGTTTGTAATGAGGGAAGAAGCTAACTCGCTGAGGCGTACAAGGGTTTGTTTCCCTCGTCCGATCGTAAGCTTCATATCATGAGAAAATCCCCAGTTTTCAAAGACAATTTGGCCGAGATGCATAACTCAAGACATCTATGATCCGTTATGAAAGGGTATACTCCTTGGGGTAGGGAGGAGGATAAACACCCCCGATAACGCTTTCCGATCACCAAGGGTGCCAGTGTATGATAGTTCACAGCTTACTATATATCATGGACTGGGAGAAATCTTCAGGCAAACTTGGTTATGTATAGAAGGCTTTTGCCCTGAAGCGCGAAGAAAGCATCGGTACTGACTATAACAACAACCCTACATGAAACAACTCAGTGGCAGAGTGATCTTCATCATCATAGGACTTGTCGAAACTTGCCAAATGCCTCGGACAAACGAGCCCAGCCCATGTCCATAACAGGAGTATTATGCATAACATCCTCGTATGCTGAGCTCGGAACATCCATTGACCGATTACAACTGAGAGGGTAAGTGAGGGGTTGGACCCATGGAAGTAACCCTACAAATCCACCGTGCCTGAAGAACAAGAAATCAGACAGGGATTTTGAGAACGAGGCATCGGATGAGAGGAACGCGACTACGCATCGCCCTTGCTCATTGGCCTATCTATGAAGCACTTCGCTCATCGTGCTACCTCAGGGCGGATGTTTCTTGGTATCGGTCATTATTTTGAAACATCTCGTGTCGGCGTGCAGGGGTTTTACTGTATGATAGCGTGTTCAACAGGATAGAGTGGATACGGGTGGGATTGATTTTACGTCAACGGTGAGTAAGGGTAGCGATCATTTCTTCGATAAATTGCAGGGAGGGAGCGCCTGTCCTGTGCTTGCTGGTTCTTTTCTCAACCTAGCTGACTACTGGCGTATGTGATAGAATCATGGCCCAGGAACACCATTTGGATGCCCTTGTCGTGGGTGCCGGCTTTGGTGGAATTTATACGCTCTATTCCCTTGTCAAGGAGGGCTTGAATGTCAAAGCCATTGATACGGCCGGTGATGTTGGTGGTACTTGGTATTGGAACCGCTATCCCGGTGCGTTGAGCGACACATGGAGTCATCTTTATCGATTCCTCTTTGACCAGGAGTTCCTGCAAACCTACCCCTGGAAAAGATGGTATCTCACCCAGCCCGAGATAATGCAATACCTCCGGGACGTGGTGGAAAGATACCACCTCCGCAAACACATGCAGTTCAACACCAAGATGCAACGGGCGGAATGGAACGACGAGACTAAGATCTGGGAGGTCCAGTGCGAGACAGGCGACGTCTTCCACGTGCGATACCTCTTCACGGCGCTTGGACTCCTGGTCAAAGCCAGCTACCCCGATATCCCGGGGATGGACACATTCAAGGGAGAGATGAACCACACCTCGGCGTGGAACCCAGATGTGGAACTCGAGAATAAACGTGTCGGTGTGATTGGCGTTGGATCATCGGGTGTCCAGGTCGTGACGGCCATCGCTGACAAGGTTAAATCTCTCCATGTATTCGTCCGACGTCCGCAGTACACTGTCCCCAGTGGAAACCGGGACGTTACGCCGAAGGAACGCGCCCTGGTCAACAAAAACTATCCAGCGCTTATCGCAGACGCCCGTACCTCCGTCTTTGCTATGGGTACACCGGAGCCTAAGAGAACATTCATGTCACTGTCGCCAGAAGACCGCGAGGAACTACTCGAGCAGCAATGGAACATCGGAAACGGCTTCCAGTTCATGTTTGGCGGGTTCTCTGATATTGCCACGAATGAAGTTGCGAATGAGGAAGTATGCCGGTTTCTGCGCAAGAAGATTGCGAGTATTGTCAAGGATCCGCAAAAGCGAGACGTCCTAACACCGAAGGAACTTTATGGGCGTCGACCTCTGTGTGATGCTGGGTTTTACGAGAAATTCAACAAGGAAAATGTCTTTGCGGTGGATATCAAGAAGAGCCCCATTACGGAGGTTACACCAAGTGGCATCTGTACGGCTGATGGCACGACCCATGAGCTGGATGTTATAATCTTTGCGACTGGGTTCGATGCCGTGGATGGCACCTATGCGATGGTTGATATTCGGGGCCGGGATGGGAAAAACCTGTATGATATGTGGAAACCTTCCGGCCCAAGCACGTACGTAGGGATGTCTGTGCATGGATTCCCCAATCTTCTTCTAGTCAATGGGCCGCACATGGCGTTCGCAAATATTCCGACGTCAGGGGAGACCAACACAGAGTTTATTATGGATTTGGTCCGACGGGCCGAGAAGATATCGAAGCAAACGGGACGTCAGTGCGAAATTGAAGCCTTAGAAGAAGCCGAGCGTGCATGGACAGCACGCAGTCGGTCCTCGATAGCGGGAACAATGTTTGAAAAGGTTCCTTCTTGGATACTCGGGAATAATGTCACTGGGAAAGCTGAGGGGGTGGCCTTTTACTTCGGAGGCCTAGGGACGTTTAGGGCCTATCTGGCTGAAATAAAAGCTAACGGCTTTGAAGGGTTCAAAAGTCCCCTAGGTCGCTCAAGCCGGGAAACACGGCTATAAGAAGGGATTTGATGCTTCAGGCAGGCGAATGGAAGTCCAGAGGGCGCTACATACGTTCAAGGGGATATGCTATGGGGAATGATAGAGAGATCAAACCTTAGTTGCAATGGAAGCAAAGGTATTCATCACGAATGACGGCCACGGGAATACAGTTTACAACATTTAAATGGCAAGTAGCCTGTCTACTCTGTATTAAGTTTATATACACCTCGTCTATGAAAAGCTCTATTGCGGAGCACACTGATCACCAGGATCCCTTCTATCCCGCATATTTGACTCCGATTCATTCTCTGCTTCCGGCTCGGCGTCCAAACGCTGCCGAATCCTCTCCCAGTCGGGCTCTTCGCCGGGTTGCAAATTGATTGCTTCTTCGGCTAATACTGCATGTTGTACGTTACCCTGACGCCGTAAATCCCGCGCAAACTCTCGCAGCAGGTAAGCCCGAAGGGTGGCATCCGCCTCGGTTCGTGCAATCCCTGAGGGTGGAACTGGTGGTGGTTGTTGTGTTGATGCTGTCCCATTCAGTTTTGCCTCCGCATATTCCACGACCTTGTGGATCAAAGTGGATCGCATCCTATTCTGGACCTTCCAGCATTTGACCTGCAAGGGGACAGTAGGACCGGTGTAGACCCCGTTTGGATGGTTGATGGCGAGAGGCCAGAGGTCCTCTAATAAAGCAGACTGGGATGACAGCATTGCATAAAGCTCTCCCCAAATTAGGTTCCCGAGGATACGCATCTGTCCGTAGTAGCCGGGAGATTCGTCCGCGCGTTCAATGCCTTCCTTCGGATCATAGTGAGCATCAACTGCGAGGGCGAAGCCTGAATGATCACCAGAAGGGATAAATTCGGTGGCAGCCGAGTATGAATCTCCCATGTAGGAAGCGACGCAGTCATCATCAATGACCAGGAATGTGCTGTCGTTGACATGGTCCCTGTCTTCAAACGAGGAGATGGCGTGGTCGTTGAAATGCCTAGAGAAAGATCGGTTAATACTACTATTCCTGGGTCGGTAATGAGCATCACACTTACTTCTTCGCCGCATCTAGGTCCCCTTCTGGAATCCCCAGAGCCTTTCCATCCAGCCAATGTAGCTTTAAACTCGGTTTAATAGCATTGGAACCCGTTTGACCCCGACCCCAGTCTGCGGCATGCGTCTCGAACTTTTGCAAAAACTCCGCCCATTCAGTCTCATTCTGTTGATAGGTAAGACGGTAGATGGCAAGTCCAAATGTGCCAACAGGGTCCTCGGATGATTCCAGCCTAGCTAGACTATTCGAAATCCACGGCTCACGCGGTACTGGCTCTATAGGCTCGCCCCTTGCTTCCCGTCGGACCTTGTTCTGGCTCTCAATCTGCTGCAGAGCTGTCCGATGCAGTGATTCCGGTGATCCCATGCCTTCACGAACACCTCGAGATGCGGTGCCTATATTCTGAAACATGGTCATGCGAGAGACCAACTTCAACCTCTGGTGATATTCCTTATGCCGCTTCTCATAATCCGGCGACCTGAGCCCTGGCGGAATACCCGTCTCAATGGGAGGCGAAGTATACCCTTTGTACCCATGCATGGGTATCATGATCGTATAATCCGCCACGGCCGAGATCTCCATGAGCACATGTAAAGCGTCCGTCATCTTCCACTGCACCCTATCGACCACATCCTCATTCATCGGACGATGCGACAATAACCCCTCCAGAAGGGGTGCGCGCAGCGTATTCACATGCGAGATAACCCATCGATGCGCACGCTCAGTCATCATCTCATAATGAGCCTTGATAAACTCAGTCCACCGCTTAGCAACACTAACAGGCTCCTGATCCAGTTGACGATGCTGTTCATTCAAAACCGCGTCGTACTCCTCCCAATGCCCATAGATCAAGTTAAACGTGTCCCGTAGATTCTGCGCAACCCGCGGCTTGTTAAGATACTCAAAGACAGCAAGCACAGAAGACAGGTACTGACACGCGACCTGAAAATTAGCAAAATGGTCAAGTCCCTTTTCGCGCCATCGCTGCTCCGAAAGAGGGATGATACCCTCCCATGCTCGACTCTTGGCCGAGTGGATATTCTTTCCCACAAGGCAAAGACGATCGCTGTCTTCCGTGGACCCGATTCTCTTCAACACGCGTTGCAGGATCGGCTCGCTGTTGGGGTCATTCCCGGGGCTAGTAGAGAGACTGTGAATCTCCTCGGATGTTAATCGGGGTAGCGTCGACTGCTTCCCATTGGGAAGTGGAGCTCCATTACAACATTCTAGAAAGTGGACGATCGTTTGGGGCTCCAGGAGTCGATCAACTGCGACGATCAAATTAATATAAATCTATTTTTGGTATAATTGCCGGGATAGCCGGCTTACCTATTTGTAACTCATCTTGAGCCTCGCGATGGACTTTTGTAATGGCGTTGCCGTTGCTGCGGATATGTCGATATGATGGACCGCCTGTCATTGTGATTGATACACTGGTATGAATGATGTTTCTGACATTCTTTAATCGTGAGGAATGGTAAATTTATAAATTTCCAACTTCCCCTGAATTTAGCCATGTTAGGGTCTTTTAGTGTCATGAGGCCGGCGATGCCTAGTGGCTGCCTGAGTGCTGGCTTGGATGGGGAAGGGTCTGGGACAGCCGCTATTGGGTGGAAAGTACCGGAATGGATGGTCTAACCGCATTGATCCAGGCATACAGCAGGATAATGATACCTTAGGCAGCAACCACCCTCAGATAAGTCTCTGACCTATCCTACCGCAGTTAAAATAACAATAGATGTGGTTGGAAATCTGAAAGCAGAGTAATGAAAGACTGAAGTCACTCTATCTACGGCGGATGGTAGTAGCTACTTTGAAATTAAATCAATACATGTAAGCTCTTTTACTGCATGAGTTGTAACCACTTTCAAAACACAAGACGAAAGGACAAAGGGAGACACAGCACAAGTGAAAATGATGGAAGGATCAACAAGCATATATACATAGTGAACCCAGCAGTGTATGTATATGTGTGATTCCATGACGAGGCTTTGCGATATATTCAAATATCTACCATTGGCCATGTAGTTCCCGAGGGAAACACTTCGCCATGTCATAGATGATTTGGCCACTGAGACGCTGTTCTCCAGAGCCGTTGGTGGCATAGATCATGTACCAATTGCCCACCGAAAATTCAGATTGATCAGCGCAAGACTCTCCAACATGAACATTCCCAAGTGCGGCCTCGCAGTCGCTAAGGGTAGGAGAAAGACTGGAGCCCTTGCAGCTTTACCCGCTATTAGTCCAGTCCAGAGGAGCATAATCGGTGAACTTATTTATTGGAGTAAGCAAGGGTGGTAGTTACAAGAGGTCAAAGTTAATCAAAGAAGTGATCCGCATCTTCGGAAGTCTATACAACCTCGCAGGGCTGATTACTGAGCTCAGCTGCGGCCAGGCGAGGCATACTAGTGATAAGACTTTAAAGACCTGAGGATACAAACCAGGCCCTATGAGAGCCAGCTATCTACAATCTCACACTATTCCGAAATCTCATCCATTCCACTCATCCAGCATAAAGTTGACGGTGCCATACGTTCAAAGCGTCGCCTCCTTGTCAAAAGCATCCCAATACTCCCCCTTATGTCATTGCCGCACCCAGCATTTCCTGCGGCGATTCTGGGTATGTCTTTTAAGAGGGGTATAGAACTGCTGTTTCAATGGTCAACTAGCGGTAGGATCTGCGCTATTATATTACTTCCACACCCAGTATTGCTTGCCGCGATTTTCAATGTATGTTCTAGGATGTGTGAAGGATTGTCGCTCATTCGATCAGATAGCCTCAATAGCAGCACCATTATAAGACCACCACATCCAGTGTTTCCTGCAGAAACTTTTACCACGTCTTCGGATATCGGTAGATTGTCGTCTTTTTCATGAACGAGATCTGCTAGCAGCAGCAATATATCAATCCCACACACCGTGTTTCCAGCTGCAATTTTTACCACATCTTCAGAGATTGGTAAGTGGTGGCCTCTTTCAAACGAAAGTTGTAACAGCTGTCTCATAACATCACCATCAAATTGAGTGTTTCCTGCTGCAACTTTTACCACATCTTCCGAGATTAGTACGTTGTTGTCTCTATGATCAAGCAGCTTTATTAGCTGCCCCATTATGTTGCTTCCCCAAGCAATGTTTCCCGCCACCATCCTTATCACTCTTTCACTAACTGGGAGATTTGATCCAACTTTTTTAAATAGGAATCCCATGATTCGGTTCCCATGAGCCCCTGCCTCGGTAGCTGTCATCATGATATCCTCGGTGATGAGTGCTAAGTCATGTGGCCTTTTCTTTCCAAAATTCATATCTGTTATCGGCACTGCGTCCCTGAAATTCCTCGCACTTGTGACTGGTTCTGTTCCCCTGAATTCGCCCGCGACACTTCCCAGTCCCAAACGAGGAGTATATCTCGGAGGAAACTTCCTTCTGCATGCAGAGGCTGTTGTATTTGTATATCGACATTTCCTCCCATGTGCTTTTCCTTGCGAGGAGCTGCACTGATCATTTTAACAGTAAATAATCTTCACATATAGTGACGATACTTGGCCTTGAAGCTCCATAAAATCACCCTCTTGAATCGATCTTGCCGTAGCTTGGAGTGTCCATCGAGTACGCCATTCAGTCTTATAGCGTATTGACCTTGGCGAAGTATTAAAGAAAATCTGCACGCATTGTCTATCATATCGAGAACTGTCACTGTCCACTGAGTCTATTCGACCCAAGATATATCCCCTACCCTGGATTACAGCTATTTCCCTATCGGGCCAGGTCTCCAGAGAATGGATTCCTGGGAGGATTGATGTAATGACCCTCTCGAATAATATATTCCAGGGTAGCTGATAGTTGGGTAATAGAGCGGCTTTGATCGAGTCATCAAAGCTCATCCCGAGTAAGGCGTATATTTTATCGTGTTTCTTGGTAGCCCCCCAGGTGTGATACATGTCAATCAGTTCCCCTAAAGATAGCATTCCGTGTGGCTGTGTCACGTAACCTGGCCTGGAGATTGCCCCCCTCATCAGATAGGTTATCGAGCGAATTATATTCTCTAAACCTGAATAAGCATCACCTTTATAAGAAAGGTTTAGCCCCGTCAAGCCCAAGACAAAGGTGATTCCATTGATTTTGAAATACCCACACATAACTAGAATAGATTGTGCAGCACTAATCTCTTGGAGTACCTGTATTGACGTATTAGCAAATATACCTATGAATATTAGAAAGTATTGCCTACCCAGACTCTCCGAAACCATGGTCGTTGGAGTAGCATCAAAACAGCAGTAGTATTTGTCTCCTTTCCCCATGGTGTGGTAGATTCACATCCGGAAGACGTATTCTTTGCAGCGAGACGGATAGTATCAAGCGCTCGATCGCTGTGATCTGCAGCCTTTCCAAGCCAAACTATTACATAGCTGGCTTTACAGTATATTGTTGGCATAAGCCGAATCTGATAGCCCTTTTCCTGGTTATCTTGCTGGTTTATACACACTGCATCTACCCCTAACATGCGCGAAAGCTGATGATCTCGAAGATGTAATAGTGCCGCATAGAGGTTGTCCGTAACAGATACGGTAAGGCCATCTAGGTGTACTCTCACTGCCTCATACATATGACAGCGCCTCATATGGGAGATAGCAACTGCCTGTTAGCGGTAGAGAGTAGTTGATAAGCTGGCAGTTGATTGAGGAGGTGTCGTGTGTATCGGGCAGTAGGACAAGGACGCGAATAATACAGGAACCTGTTGGAAGTGGGGAATATTTGTACCGGGGCATCGTATGTGATCTGTGTGTATGTGATATAGTACTTCTTAGAAGGGAAATTTGGAAATATTCGTTCGGCAGTGGTCCGAAGATTAGACCATGGCTTGGATTAAAACAAGCCAAAAGCAAAACGAAAATAAAAGAAAGAAAACCGAAAGGACAAATATTCATGGCAGTCTAAGTTAATAGTCCTTGTGGAACTTATTTATGCGCCAGGCCGGTGCCTTGGCTCCCACTCCAATTATCTAAACCAGGTACAGCTCTTGCTGGCACCTAGGTTTACTAACCTTTAATTCAATGGGGTACTGTAGTATGTGCCGAAGAAATTAAGTTGATATTTGTATACCCTCCCGAGCATATCCATAAGTTCTGATTCGTGATGATCAAACCAAATCTGGTCGTTCTGCCACTATATGGCCAGTACAGAACCATCTCGGTAATATGCTCGAGTAGTGGGATCACAGCATCCAAAGCCTTTTTCAGGTCCGACGCGAATTCTTCAAGACGCTTCGTTTGTTCATTCCTGGGGCTGTATATGGAACCTGTATAAGCGTTAATGTTTCAAGGAAGGCATGGTGGCGTAGGATATGCAGGGCAAGGTAGATAGAGACTGAAAGGAAGGAGAAAGCAGAGGATGTTGTTCCTTAGAGGAAGGAGAGGAGAAACGGCGTGAATTATTGAGGGATAGTTATTCATCAAGGCATTTACCGAGCTACTCGTTAACCTATAGGCTAACGGGAAAAGCCTTTTGTTCACTTGCACATTCAGCTCAATACGGCACAGAGAAGATAGTAGGAAATATGTGGTGATGTATGTACAACCTGGGCTTGAAACCCAAAGTCTCTCACAAACTTTAGGATTGGCATTATCCAAGTCCAGTCCTTGATTATGAAAGTCTTTAGATTCCAAGCTTGGATAGTCCCACATCTACGGGAGACGAATATACAGGCAGAACAGTGCTGCATCCGGTCACACAGATTATACTAGTACAATCGACCAGTGACAGACTGTAGCGTATGTCACTCATCCCTCTCTGTCAGTCAGTCTTTTCCTAGTTAGTAATCGAGAAACATTTCCTTCGAGCTTGGTTCGCCGATACCATTGCAAAGGTTACAAAATCCGCAACGCGAACCTGCTATGAATCTACACAGCCATTCACAACCACTAGTACCGAACTCAGCCTGGATGCCAAAATAGCCTAGATTTCAGATTGAAACTGTTTCTTCTGCCTAAATGGCCGGATATACTGGAAAATATCAAACTGCAAATCCCCCGCATGGGGAGCCTGTACCTGAAACACGATCGACCAATGAGCCGAAAGCAAGTATATCTGGCACAATTCGTCACGGAGTATTAGCCGAACGGCATTTTCCTCGGCACTGCCGTCTGCTGAATTGCTAAATTGAAATTAGGACAAGGAATTCTGCGACAGTAGTGATGTACACCCCTGTAAATGCGGGATGGAATTGAGCGTCAAGATTGGAAGGGAGAATTCCGTTCGTCCGGGAGCAGATGACCTGACTGTGAATAAGTCCGGGTACCGAGAAATTAACCAAATGGACAATAGAAAGGGCGTGTGATGCTGTACTGCTATAATGAGAGTGTCATGAGGACTGGTATGAGGTATTTAAGGACTACATCTCGCTGTTATGGCACGATGAAGAAAAATCTCAGCAAGAGCTTCAATATCATACCCTGGGCATAACCTCGCTCACTACAACAATAAACATGATCCTCTTGTCATACCTCCTCACCTATCTTCTCTGTGCCCTCACCTGCAGTGCCAGAGCTATACACAATGGCCGATCCCTAATCCCAAGAGCAGGATCCCTTGAACAAGTCACCGACTTCGGCGACAACCCTAGCAACGTTAAGATGTACATCTACGTGCCCACGAACCTGGCCTCTAATCCCGGGATAATAGTTGCAATTCACTACTGTGCGCACTCCTCTACCTATACCTGCATAGCATACTAACAATACTCAAAGGCACAGGAACCGCCCAAGCATACTACCAAGGCTCCCCTTACGCGCAACTAGCCGAAACACACGGCTTCATCGTCATCTACCCTGAAAGCCCTTACGAAGGAACATGCTGGGACGTCAGCTCCCAAGCAACCCTCACCCACAACGGAGGCGGAAACAGTAACTCCATCGCCAACATGGTAACCTGGACGACCAAGCAGTATAATGCCGATTCCAGCAAGGTGTTCGTAACGGGTACTAGTTCTGGTGCCATGATGACCGTATGTTCACCGACCTTCTAAACCCCTAGTCCCCTCATGCACAGTACTAACCGATAATATTAGAATGTTATGGCAGCAACATACCCCGACCTCTTCGCCGCCGGAATCGCCTACGCCGGCGTCCCAGCCGGCTGCTTCCTCTCAACCGCCGACCAACCCGACGCCTGGAACTCGACCTGCGCGCAGGGCCAATCTATCACCACTCCGGAGCACTGGGCTAGTATCGCCGAGGCCATGTACCCCGACTATAGTGGCTCGCGGCCCAAGATGCAAATCTACCACGGTAATGTCGATACCACCTTGTATCCGCAGAACTACGAGGAAACGTGTAAGCAATGGGCAGGCGTCTTCGGGTATAACTATGATGCTCCCGAATCGACTGAGTCGAATACTCCCGAGGCAAACTGGAGCAGGACTACTTGGGGGCCGAATCTCCAGGGTATTTTGGCTGGCGGTGTTGGTCATAATATACAGATTCATGGGGATGAGGATATGAAGTGGTTTGGGTTTACGAATTAGCTTTTTATGATATCGTTGTTCGTGTTTGAGTGCTTTCTTTGGGATGTGGGCTGTTTTCTGGAGTAGTGTTTTTCAATGATTGACTGAACTTACACGGAATTATTCTGTTCATACGAGGAGTAGGTAATCTGTAGCGTGCTATTTTTTGCGCCTATCACAGAAAATGGAGTAGGTCCAATTAACTGATCACATAAGGGACTGATTCGCCTGCTTTAATGCGTTATCGCACACCAAGACGCAGAAATCATATCAACAATCCTAACCCGGACTGCTTCAGCCCTAATGCAACGTGTCCAATGTTAGGAAATACATCCCACGTCCATCTACTTGGCAAGAAATGCACTCCGGACTTCCCCGCAGCATTCTTTGTCGATCAAAAATGGAGCTCGGAGGATTTCCCAGTACGGTAATCCGCCATCTCTACAATGGTCTCTAGGCCCGATACACAACGGCTAGTTTATCATTTCTTGTTTGGGCTCTTATCGGTCCGAGGCTCTTCCTTTTGGACCGGTAGTTACTCTTTCTTTCGTAGCCGTGGGTTGGTTGTTCAACTATACAGCCCAAAGCTAATGAGTACGCAGAGCCATGTTTCTAGTAAAACAGTAAATGTAAATAATCGTATATCTAAACTATGATATAGATCCATCCTCTAGTCAGGTATTGGGTATCGCTCATTCCAGTGTCCATCGTAGTTAGCTTATCAAGCTTAAATCTTCTCTACCTTCTCAACCTTCTCTTCCGTAGCCTTTTGCTCCGTCATATCACCCTTCTCCTCGTCAAGGACTTTCTGCGGTTCAGACTGTTCAACACCCGCAACAGCAGTCTCGAATCTTCGTCCACGTTTCTCGGGTCCGAATGCCGTGGTGACCATGATTCCTGTCGCGATAATAGCCGTAGCCACGCCCATGGTTGGCCCGTAAGCGGGCGCCGGCTTACCAGTCGAACCAGTGATGAAGGTCTTTTCGGCGACGGCGTTGACGATTTGTGCGGAGGGCGATGAGATCATGTTTCCCACTTGGTAGGTAATTCCTGTTCCGTATTAGACATTTTGTTCACTGAACTGGGATGGTGGAAATATACCAGGAAAAGAGGACCGGAAAGCCGGTGGCGAGAGCTCATTCAGATGAATTGGGATAACACCCCAGGCGCCCTGAACAAAGAATTGCATGAAGAATCCCGTTGCGCTCAACGCGCGTTCACCCTCTGGGAGGATCCAGGCTGGGATAAGAATGCCCGAAATCAAGGCCGAAACGATGATGGCTCGTCGGCGGCCAAAGAACTGGGACAGGTATCCGATGATTGTTCCACCGACGCAGGCACCGGTTTTCATGAGGATGGATGCGCGGGAGGCGCCGGCATTTTCCATTCCCTTTTGCGTCAACATGAACGTGGTGTAGGAGTCTTGTGAAGTGTGGGAGTAGTAGTTGAACTAGGGCTGTTAGTCTGATTTACTCTTTATGACGGTCGTTGAGTCTTTGGATTGGGAAAATGAATGGAAGCTTACCCAGGTCATGAGAATAATGGCATACACACACATCTTCCACTCCTGGCCCAGCATCTGCTTGGTTTCTTTCCAGAATGCCCCGGCGCTCATGGACTTCTTGCCGGCCTTCTTGGCTTCGAGGAATTGCTTCGACTCGGGGAAGAAGATGCGGATAATTCCCACACCAATGGAGATGCCAGCTAAGCGACCGTTAGTCTGGATCTATAATCTGTGTATGGAAAAGGTACTGACCTGCAGCCCAGAACACCGTCTTCCAACTATCGGTAGCTCCACCAACTCCGAGGTTGGCACAGGCGGCAAAGACATATCCCAGGGAATATCCCTGTTGCAGAATGCCCGACATGAGACCACGAGCATTAACGCTAAGATACATGAGTCAATCGGAAAGATTGTGATCCAGCCGCGACACTTACGGGCAATGTTCCAGAGCCATGGCGATGGCATTCCCATAGACACCTCCCATGAAAAGACCAAATAGACTCCGTACGGCCAAGAACTGCTGGAATGTGTGACTGTAGATGGTCGCAATCTGTAGCACTCCCAATACAATCATGTTCAACACCATAGGCCATTTGCGACCAAACTTGTCACCAGCCAGACCAAAAAAGGCAGCACCAACACTTCGCAGAAGAAGGGTCAGTGTAATTGCCGTGGAAATTTCTGTTTTCGAGCGGTTGTAATATTTGGCCAGTTTCACTTGTTGGATGGACAGTGCGTGAAAGTCGAACGCATCTGCCGTCCACGCCGTCAAGCCAACCAAGAAGAACAACCAATCGCGGGCACCGAGCTGAGCAAACAAGCTTATAGGATTCACGATGGGATCGGGCTCTTGCCATTCAGTACGAGTCTCCCCGTACTCGTTGGTCACCACGACTCGTTGCTTCCACTTGAACAGATCGCCCCATGCTTGCTTTGCTGTGGCTAGAATACCCGTGGGGATGGGCTCCGCTGGCTCGTTTGTAGTACCCATGTTGCCAGGTGCTCCTCGATAAACAGGAAAGACAAGGAAAAACAGAAGTGGGCTGTTTCGAAAGCGGGCGAGAATAATAACTTCTTTAAGTCGCGCAACGACATCATGATTACACATTCCCCGGGGACCTCTTTATACATAATGGTAGAGATTTCATTCCCACCCATGGTGCTGTCCCTACTGGGAAGTAATGTGCCCAGCCCACCTGATGCATTGAGATCAGTCCCCACGAATCCCCAGGTTACAGGCCAACATTCCCCGCGAAAAGCTTCCAATCTTATTGAGCCAAGATCCCGCCAAGCAGCTAAGGCTGAAGTGGTCGTCAAGCGTCCCCAGCACTGGCAAGCCACACTAGTCAGAGTTGCCGTTCAAGGTGGTATCTCCTCTGTAATCGGCCCGCCCTTGATGCCCAGAGGCGCTAAGTATCCCAATCCCAACCTGGACGCGGGGGGGTCGGAGTGAATTGGTGTGACGACAATGGAACCAATTGAACCCTCGGATTCACACAAAGGAGGACAGCAAATTAGGGTCAGAAGGTCATGGGCAGGATCCGTGGGCCTCACGTCCACGAAAGAATGGCACCTCGTGCGCGAAAAATTGTATCAGCCAAGAGGTTTAGTTTTGAGTCAATTTTAAACTTATTTCCCCCATGCGCTTGTGGGGGTTGTTTTTTGTTCTCTTTCTCCTGGAGTGTGGAGGTCGTACAATACTGGAGGGAACAGAAGCACTACATGACCCTCATTTGAATGTTTGTAAATGGCCTGAGGTCAGCCACGTTCATGATTCTGGCCTCTGAATCGGTTGGGTAATTGTTTGGATGACCTGATCAGCATGTATCCACCTCCTTACATCTCAACCGAGCATTCTTCAAGACACATCGTGTCGAAGGGCAGGCATTCGCATCCTGTGTTAAGATTTTACCTCGGTGTCCCCATCGCGGAATCCCTCCGACGACGGCATCTCAGCTTTCAAATCGTAAATGGCTGATAACCACCCGATACTTCTTCGGGAGACTGGGTCGGCTTTCACCTCGCGTGTCTGGGCGAGCCTCAAGACTTCGCCCCGCCGAAGATCCGGAGAAGCCCCTCGTGGCGCCTCTTGGCGCTCAAGGCTTCGTAACAGAAGCAAGTCTTGGAAAAACGTTGTCAAGAACCAGCGGAAGGCTTGACCGTGGGAACCAAACTTAACTCGTCGGTTGGATTCGGGAGCATGGCACAAAGAAAATCGTAAGATGCTATCATCGAAAAAACTCGTATGGGGACGAGTGGTGGTGGAAGTCACTCTTGGTCCTGGCGGAGAGATTTTCCTTTCGGGATTGTCTTGTCGCAAATCACACCTTTGGCGCTTCGTATATTCCCTGTCAAGCTAACCAGCCACTTATCCCGTTGTGATAAAGCAACTGCGACTAGTTCTCTGGTCCTTATTGGTCGGGGGGTATCTATTGATGTGGGCCAACGCTGTCCATCCCGTTCGAGATGTTGGTTTATGCTCATCATTTCTATTTTGGGTTACTCCTTTGACTAGTAGAATTGGAATTCAAACGCGTGAGGTGCTCAATACTGCTTTTGGAAGCTAAGAAATTACCTCAGTGGTAAATTGGTTCCTCTAGTAGGGTTAAACAAGATTTAAGCAAATGAGTGTCGTTGGTTTGAAGTTAGGGTTAATCGGTGGGGCCGGAATATATATTGCGCGGTACACTTCTTGTCAAATCCCTCGGTTTTCGTGCACTCAGTACCTGACAAATTGTATTTACGCAGGCATTAGTAGACAAAGAGCTCCCCTATCACTGGAGTTGGTACAATCCTAGTATAAAGAAATGACTCCACAAAGGGAGCCAGGCTTAGAGGGAGCAGACTCCCGAATTCACCGTAATCGAGGCAGACTACATCACGACGGGAGAAGATAGAGCATGGCATTTGTGATACTAGCTGATCTGGAACACAGACATATCCTATGCATTAATGAAACTCTGGACACATGTCTTATCCAACTACGCTGTACTCCGCGATCCAGTACGCTTTCGCACGTACACATCCACAGAGGTATTGGGAACGATCTTATCACCTAGCAACATATTCTTCGGCCTTCCTACTTGATCAGGCCCAAATCGAAATTCATACTCCACAAGGAATCGACTGAGAATGGCCTTCAAGACAAAAGTTGCGAAGAAGCGACCGGGACATGCATACCGACCCAGGCCGAAGTGCATGCTTGTAGCACTGGTGTGGACAAACTGGGACTGAGCTTTGTCCCCATCGACGTAGCGGAATGCATCGAAAGTGGTAGGGTCTGAGACGTACTTGGTATCCATGCCGATGGGTCCAGATGCCATGCAAATATGGGTACCTTTTGGAAGTCGGAGGCCATCAGAGAGGACTAGGTCTTTTTTCACCACCCGGTGGAACGATACTAAGCAATGGGAAATTAGTATGTAGTAAGGAGCATGGTAGAGATGTAGATAACGTACGCTCGCCCGGGGGATTAAAGCGCTGCGACTCCTTGAGAAAGCTATCCAATCGCCGAAGCGAAACCAGACTACTATAACTGGAAGACTTCCAGTCGGGCATGACCTCCTGGATCTCCTGACGGAGGGGCTCAAGCCACTGAGGCATCGTGATAAGATCATACAACCCATGAGTGATAGACATGGCGCTTGTATGCACTACTGCCATACTAGTCAAACCCAGCAGACGATGAGCGATATTGCCTGGATCGCCCTCTTTATCATTCTGGGCTAGATCTATCATCCACTGGAGGAAATCATCCGGCTTCTCATAGTCTGGATCTGCCGACGCTTGCCTCTGCCGGCGCTTCACTACCTCTGGGCCGAGGAGCTCATCTTGGACGTATCGTAGCTGTGTATCCAGACTGCGGCTGCTGGGTAACATTGGCCCAATGATCGGGTGGAGGAAGCTTGGTATGGGACGTAGAAGTGTGATTGTCATGAATATATTTTTAGTAAAGTCGATTGAGGCAGTCAGCCATTTCTCAGTACGGCAGATTTCTGGTCCGACAAACACACGGGCACCGGCTCGAGCGACTAGGCGGAGGAAAACCTCATATGGTCTGATTAGGGCCCATTTATCTATGACTTGTTAAGGCCTACGCATGCGGTATAAGTTAAGTTGAACGTACCTTCGCACTCTGGCATCTCAACAGCAAAGCCATGATCTAATTCGTCTATAATCCTTGGTATCAACCGGCCTGATCGAGCCTCGTATCAGCAATGTATCCAAACGCCTGGTGCGGTAAGATTGCCCTACTGATGGCAGGAGTCAGGCGCTTTTGTATAACCTCGGTATGGAGGTGACTATCGTTCAGGATTGTCGTATACTTGCCAACATGATCCTAGAACAGCAGGCGTGTAAGCTATAGCCCATAGGACTTGAGGAAGTATTCTAGCTCTCACCTCGAACACCGCTTCTAAAGCGTTAAGCGTTGTGAGAGGTAGCTGCCGCAGTTCCTCCACATACTTATTCGATAATACGATAATATCCCCGTCCGGCTTGAGAAGGCGGAATGCCCGATCCTTATGCTATGACCGCTTAGTACGAAGCGCAATTTTCTCAGGTAATCATCTGCTCACCTGGCGATATCCCTTGTAAATCACAGTCGCCGCTGTTGAATTGAACCATACGCGACTCAGGAACTCCGGCAGATAAGGGTTGAAGAGTGTAACAGTTGGTACAGACACATTGCTGCGTTTCACGGGGCTGGGG
This sequence comes from Aspergillus flavus, assembly GCF_009017415.1. Classification (NCBI taxonomy): domain Eukaryota; kingdom Fungi; phylum Ascomycota; class Eurotiomycetes; order Eurotiales; family Aspergillaceae; genus Aspergillus; species Aspergillus flavus. The sequence continues at coordinate 1,964,011 of NC_092404.1, read as the reverse complement.
ATTATGAACCACAGAAACAGTATAACCAGAGTGACTACCAACAACATGGAACCATTCTCTACCTCGGACGGATAATTGATTTTGGCCAGCGTGGCGGTCAATTTGTCCATATCTATGGGTGTTCTGGAGTGATTCAAATCACTCTTTTCGCGATGGAGCAAATGACCCTTGTTTCACTCAATTGTGAAGCATACCCTACTTATCGCTGATTTCTCATGAATACCCCTCATCCAGCTTGCTACAAGGTCACACGGTAAGCCCCAGGACCACAGGCTCTGAGCTTACGTGCACTGATGTCTATATAGCAAGGATATCGCCGTCGGGTATCTCGGAGCTGACTTACGTGCGCAAGTCTGTCTTGCATGGTCGGAATAGTAACAACGAAGCAAGATAAACAAAGCCCTATAACAGGAGGTTTTATCTCAGTTATATTCCTAATTATTCTGCCTCGATGTCTCACACAGATTTGCAATATTCCAGTCACAAGCACGTTCCATAGTCCTGCTGATAGAGTTTCAATTGGACTTATTCGAAATCTGTCCGTCTCGGACTCTCGGATACGATATCATGTTGTCTTACTCTTAACACCTCGATTAGTGTTCTGCAGATACGAGGGCCCTTCCGATTCCCAGATGAGCCTAACAGCCGTAGCCGAGGGCCCGTCAATCAGAATCCATCCGAGCAACCGTAAGATGAGTCTGAATTTGTCGATCTCCAATTCAGCCCGGTGGCACTCTTGGATGTAGCGATCAGTGCTCCACACCATCGTGGCCGCTGCGGCGACACAATAGTCCCATTGAAGGAAGGCAAACAGTCCAGCCTCCAGGGCGCCAAGTCTTTGTGCGGGCTGATTCAAAAGTGGGAAGGCGACACCATAAGGACACAGGTACCAGAGGTTGCTTGATTGAGTGAGAGACTGGATCTTAGACGCCACAAATGCTGACAGCCATGCCATATGACAAAGACAAGAACAAGCAAACCCAAAGTGATACACAGAGAGCACCTGACGGCGTGCTGAGGCTTCTTTCCTGTGACCACGATTAATGAATAAGTGGTGGGTGGTCATGATGATGACAAAATATACTGGCCATCCCTGCCATGCCGCGATCACTTGTTGCTTGAAAAGAGGGGAAATCATAGCCGGCGCTGGCAGTGACATCATCACCAAGGGAAAGATATAGCTCATGATCATTGACACGACTAGACCGTGGTTGGATGTGGAATATGTTCCTGTAAGATGTAGGTTCTTCTTGGGCGGTCTGGCCCTAGAGGTTAGGGCAAAGTAACATGGTATCACAATTCCGGGACCAACTGCCTGCTGTGCAATACCTACAATAAGAGTTCTTACATGAGTTGAGTTATCAGCCTCGTGTTCCTTTTGGTTAGGACCGTCTTGGTGTGCGACTTACATTGCCATGCCGCGCATGAATGAACGTGTCCGATAGATATGGACCACAACGATCATCCAGATGCCAACCATACCTCCTGAAAAGCTCAGTCCCGTCAGGGATAAGCCGACATGGTGGCCCTGACTGATGGGCCAAAAGAAGATAACAATACTTTCTAGTATACCATCGAAAGCCTTTAGTCCAGTATATTCAGACAGAAGAGCGATATCCGATTCCCCAGGAAGCGCTCTAGTCGCCAGCTGATGCGAGAGAAGATTGAAAAATCCATTGTTGAATAGCGAGATGTACATCATGTAGAACGAGGTCATTGCCAATAGAAGGAACACGTAACGTAATACGGAGTCCATGTTGTAGAAAGGCTTGGTTGGAGTGCAGGCGTAGTTCAGACGTATGTTAGAATGACTTGATGATTGTTCGAAGCTTCTGACAGACCATAAATAGTAACCCGTCCATACGAATCAAGTGGACCGCCTATAAGGGCGCTCATGCCGCGCTTTGCACCTGAATAATATCTCGCTGAAGCACATAGGATGATTGGCTATCTTTACGCGTGGCAACGGATTAGTGGTATCGTTAGAAGTATTAAACTGGTTCCTGTGCCATTGGACTGTCTGAATAAACTCTCTCTGATTCTTTATTACATTTTTATAAGAGTAGAGTCTAGGACAAACAACACCCACGCGACCATACTTTGAATCCCACATCCACAATGGACGGATTTGGCTCATCACAGGCCCCAGCTGCGTATCGTGAAGTGGAATGGATCGCAGATGTTTTCGTCATAGGGATGGGGATCGGTTGGGTTATCAACTATGTCGGCATGGTCTACGGATCGCTCAAGGGCCGTACATATGGAATGGCTATCATGCCACTCTGTTGCAATATTGCATGGGAAATCGTGTATGGCCTTATCTACCCATCCAAGACATTGTATGAGCAAGGGGTCTTTCTAAGCGGTCTTACCATCAACCTGGGCGTCATATACACAGCAATTAAATTTGGGCCCAAGGAATGGACTCATGCGCCTTTGGTGATGCACAATCTGCCCCTGATTTTTATGCTGGGTATACTCGGCTTTCTCACAGGCCACCTTGCCCTAGCCGCGGAGATTGGCCCTGCATTGGCCTATAACTGGGGAGCTGCATTCTGTCAGCTGTTGCTCAGTGTTGGAGGACTCTGCCAGCTGATCAGTCGCGGAAGCACCCGAGGAGCCTCGTACACGCTCTGGTGAGTATTGCCCTGGCTGACTTGTAAATAGTGAATCCCATCGCGTGCTAATCTTAATTAGGCTTTCCCGATTCCTAGGATCTTTCTCCGTGGTGATTTCGGCCTGGTTGCGTTATAAATACTGGCCACAGGCATTTTCGTGGCTGGGAAAACCCCTGATATTGTGGTGCCTTTTTGCCTGGCTCGTTGTCGACGGTTCCTATGGGGTTTGCTTTTATTATGTCAAGCGGTATGAGCGGAGAATTGGGCACGATTCCGATCGGAAGACAGTCTAGACCGTGGGTGTTGGATGATTACTTCTGGGCATACGCCACTGATCGAGACACTGTGTAACTAGCTAGCTTTCGGATTCGTATTGAGCATATTCCTATAGTTTAAAACAATCATGTGGACTGCTTTGAAACATCTTTGTATTACCATCCCGTGAGACAGAGTAGGTCATAGATCTGGGGATACAGCATTGGATTAGGGCATGGACTGCTTCGCACCGCAGAGGCTTGGTATAGCATTCCCAACAAACCATGAAAAGTAGCAAAGCCATGGAAGATGTTCTAGGGACAGAGAAAAAGAAATATGAGATTAAACCCCCTCATGTCTCCATGTGAGCCACGTAAACCCCGGGAATAACTCCCAAACCAAGTTTTACTCTTTCTCTGCTGGTTTGGCCTCGATGGCATGAGGGATATACCTTGCTTCGCTATTGTGTTATCCTATTTATTCTTGGTCATAGAGGGCCCATCTCAAGGCAATACTGCAAGCCAATCCTTCCTAACCCCTCCTCGGTACTATACGCAGGGATTTATACGATTAGCACTATCAGCTGCTATTTATGTCGCTAAATACTCTTGATTAGGCCGGTTGGCAATCCAAGGCTGATATAGCCGTCAACATTGATTTCATGGCAATCTCAATCAACCACACGTCCATCTACGTACGGTACTTGAGTCCTTGGCTCCTTCAAGCTATCTTAGTTATCACATGAGCGGTCAGGCGTACTGAGTCGCGTTTGGTTGGGACTTTCCTACTTCATCGAATTTCCCCAGAGACTGACCATTGTATCGTCAATGTATCGACTATTGGAGAGAACATTGGACCGCTTTACGGGTCTGGTAGAGTACCAGCCAACTTATCTATTCGCCGCTCCTACTTGGGTCTATTTGGTGGGTGCTATCCTTATCCAGCAGCTCGCGACCAGATGGTACAGATATTATAAATCATGGGTACGTGGCTTCGCCTTAAACTCAACAAATACAGCTCCGCTAAAATAGAAAGGTCAACGTCCCGGTAGTTGGAGGGCATGGGATTATCGGGTCTTGGATCGCGGCATTCCGGTGGACAGCGCGGGCACGATCATTAGTCAATGAAGGCTATCAGAAGGTGTGTAGTCTTTTCTAGGATTTGTAGCCAATATGTGACACATTCTATACAGTACGGTGACTTCGCCTTTCAGGTATCAACGCCAACTAGATGGGAAGTGTTCATCTGCAATGACGAGATGGTGCGCGAGTATCGTAATTTCACCGACGAACGCTTTTCGGCAAATGCAGTCACAGCTGAGGCAAGCTTTGACTCAACACACTCAAGCCTTGGAATGCTAGCAGCTAACGTCAATGATGCAGTTGTTCGAAGCGAAGTATACCGTTCCGGGTGTGGCAGAGGGTGTGCATAAAGTACCTGTCCCTATTGTAGCAAAGGCTCTTACCTGGCAGCGCACTCGGGCTGCAACCAAAACCGATCCGTACTTTGAGGAGTTCGTGAAGGAGCTACAGCACGCCTTTGATGCGGAGACCAAGTTTGAGAATGAAGATTGGAACGATCTTTGCTGTTTCGCCACTGGAACCAGGATTGTGGCCCATCTAACCGCGAAGTCACTGGTAGGGTACCCTTTATCTCGAGATACAGAACTCATCGATCTATTCGCCGAGTATGGTAATGCAGTTCCAACCAGTGGGTTCTTTATTGCTATGTTTCCGCAAATTTTGAAACCGTAGGAAGAGCCCCAGCTTTCGAATTCTCCCTTACACGCTAATGCATCCATAGCTTCGCTGCTAAGTTTTGCAGCGCACCGAAAATATCAGCTCGTCTTGACAGGATTGTGATGGATGAACTGAGAAAGAGGGAAGCAAATCCCCGGAGCGAGCCACAGGTACAGGTCTGTGTAGTCCATGAGATGCTAAGGCTGACGGTATGTCTTAGGATATTACGGATTGGATTACGTTCTGGAGTCGTACCTACCCTGGAACATACACCGACCAAGACATTGCTCGGTCTGTGGTATCAGCCGTGTTTGGTGCGATCCACACTACAACACAGGTGAGGCCTACACAAGAAACAAAGATGATCTAGTCGACCAGCTCACCCTAAAACTTAGGTCTTGGTCCACTGCCTGATGGATCTGGCTATCCGGCCTGAATATATACACCCGCTGCGCGAGGAAGTGGAGACCATCTTAAATAGAGACGATCAGCAATGGACCAAAGAAGGACTCGAATCCATGGAGAAGCTGGACAGCTTCGTCAAGGAATGTCAGCGGTTTAATCCCCTTGATGCTGGTTAGTAAATCACCCCATGTAGTACGTAGCGACCAAGCTCTGAGCTTCCTCTTAGGTTCTCTGGCACGACGCGCTACAAAAGACTTCACTTTCAGCAATGGTCTGCACATTACCGAAGGAACGTTCGTCTTCACACCAAATTCTCCCGTTCTTTTCGACGAGAAACACTATCCGGATGCACAACAGTTTGACGGCTATCGATTCTATCGGCTGGGTAGAGTTACAGGACGACCACTTGAATACAAATTTATCGCCGCCAATCCCAAGTACCTTCAATTCGGAGATGGGAGGCATATATGGTGAGAGAATAGTGCACCCCTGAAATAATGGAAATGGTGCTAATCTAGGTTTTACTCGTCAGTCCCGGTCGATTCATGGCAGCAGACGAGATCCGTCTCCTACTAGCGCATATTCTCGTGAACTACGACATCAGACCGAAAGACGATGGTGAACGCCCGCCTAATTGGACCTTCAAGAAGATTTTGTTCCCGGACATGAAAGGAATGGTGCAGTTGAAACGGCGATCTATCAATACATCTCAGCCTAACTAGTTAGTCTACGGGTGTTTACAAGTTTAGCAAATGGAATTTAGTGCATTCCTTTACCAAAGGGATTGACTATTTAGTTGCCAGCTGGACTCACCAAACAATGTTATAACATCCACCATATGTCTGTTGTCTTATCCACATTACTACTACATTTACCTCAGATAAAATGCTCAATAACCAAGATACGTAGCATTCTTGATCGAGGGCGAGACCATTACTTCCTGGTAGGACATAGTGGTAAATACGTAACTACACTGGATATAATCTCAGTTGTCAATGAAAGCAACCTTCCTCATCTTGCCATAAATAGACCTATCCGTATGATTTACAACATTACACAGTGTCTTCTGCTTTCTGGAGACCTCTTGGAACCGAGACTTTACAGTGTAGGTAACACCACTTCCGTTGAAGCTGTTGGGTGACGAGTGACCAAAGGGTGGCATCACTGGTCATCTGTGACACAGTTGCGGCACAGTGTAAGGGCATCTTCTTGTATGGATTGCAGTGATATGTAGTGCTACGACCCAATACGTAGAGTCGCAGTATTCTTCTGCAAGGCATCACACGACTGCAGTCACTTGTGATGCCACGGACCCCGTTATTGACTATTTTATCTTGTCACTCTGATTCCTTGTATTCCATCGGTGACTGGATAACCCCTCACAGCGCACTGGACTTGCCAATCAACCCTGCTGGGAGTGTGCCATCCAGTGACCTGATGAACATTTGCCGGGGATTCCGAGGCCTGCCTTTATTCCTGGACCATATAAACGTCTCTTCAAAAACTATCGAGGTCCTCATCAGCATCCTCTCCATTTCATTCCACAACTCCAAATCTCAAATTCCCCCCTGCAGCTCTAACTGCACGTAAGAAGAGCAAGCAACATGTCCACTCCCAAGTCGGATACATGCTCACCCCACCAAGCCCTTGCTCGAGGCATGGGGTTCAAGAACCACCATGAAAGGCTGTGGTGGGCTACTTTTGGGCCTCTCCTCGAGAAGCTTCTAGCGCTCTGCAACTACCCAGTGTCCCTTCAATATCAGCACCTGTCATTCATCTACCATCACCTCCTTCCTTACCTCGGCCCATACCCGACCGTCGAAAATGGCTTTGCCTGGAAGACCGCCTACTCACCAGACGGAACACCCGCCGAAGTCAGCATCAACTTCGACGGGCCGAAGAAGACAGTTCGTATGGATCACGTTCCAATCAGCCAATGGAGCGGCACCCCGAAGGACCCTTTCTGTCAAAACGTCGCCCTGGAATTGACCAAGTCCCTGGCTGGCACACTCCCCGATTTCACCTGGGACTGGTTCAACCACTTTGTCCAAACGATGTTTATCCCTGAACCGGCGACTGACGTGGTCCTCGCACGAGAGCCCCCTAACTTTCGCCGTATGGCCATGCAGAGCGTCAATGGGTGCGATTTGTTAACCACTGGCGTTCGGGTGAAGCCCGTCTTCAACGCACTTTGGAAAAGCATCGAGACAGGGATCCCTCATGACAAACTGCTGTTTGACTCTATTCGCAATAATACTGAACTCTTTGGTGCATACCTCCCCGCCCTCCAGGTCATAGAGGATTACTGCCAGTCGGATCGAGCGAAGGAGTTTCAAACAAGGGGCTGTTTCCTCAGTTTCGACGCCACGAGCATAAAAGACGCACGACTGAAGGTCTATCTGCATGGGCCGCAGACAGCATACATGAAGGTCGAGGATGCGTTCACTCTCGGTGGCCGCCTCAGTAACCCCAATATTCAGACCGGTGTGAAGGAGCTACGCAAGCTTTGGTATGCCGTGCTCAATCTGCCTTCGGACTTTCCCGAATCCGAAGACTTGCCTGCGACCGACGACCTATACCAGGGCTGGCTGGTTAACTATGAGTTGAGGCCTAATAACCCTGTCCCGGAGCCGAAAGTATATATTCCAGTGGCGATCAACAATAAAGACCAGGATAGCATTGTCCAGGGGCTTCAGGAGTTCTTTGATCGCCATGAATCTATGGATGTACGGGATTACCGAGACATCTTTGAGACGTTGTTGTAGGTTTCTTCAGTCCACGCTAAATATCATAGATTGAATTGGGTTACTAACATGATTGTTGTCCAGCCTGGATGCAAAGAACCCCACAGGAATCCACCACTTCATTACCTTCAGTTACAAGGCCCATCCGTATGTCACTTGCTACTACAAACCACACCTGGAGCCAGTCCCAGTCAAGGAACTAGAAGAGTCAGATGTGAAGGGGCTTTCCAAGTAGGGAAATCCGAGAAGTCTCCAAATTGAACCCACTATGTATGTCGATGGCGTCATAATAATGTCAAACAAAGTTGTATTTCCCTTAGTAATTCACGTACATATTCTCTAGTACCAACGAGGCGAGGTTCTCTTTCTGCTTACTTGCAGCGTCCAGTGGTTCAATGCGTGGGATCTGGGATACAAGATTCGGGACCCATGAGTAACCGAGAAGAGTAACGTTATCTACCCCGTTTAACTTGAGGAAGATGTATCGGGACGCCCGAAAAATAAATAGCATAGAGGATTTTTTGTATACATTATCGAGGGCCAGTCCGACATTGCGTGGCAAAGAACGAATCCATTCAGCTAGTGTGGCAAGTGCAGATGCGGATAGAGATTGGGCAACATAGAGAAGACCGCAAAGTACTGCGGTTCGACGACAAGGGGAGGGACAGCAGTTGACACGGATCCTCCTGGTAGCTCTAACCAGAGGGAATGTACCCCGACAAGGAGCTCGTAGCTTAGTATCACCTGTGGCGACTTTGTGATGAGGGTAACCATAAGTACGGCTAGCTCAACGCTTTTGTGGCCCTGTACCTTTCTGTACATAATTTCATTCCACAGCTTCCCCGTAAAGGAAGCACGCCCCTGGGCAGCGTTGGCAAAAGGACTGTTGGGGCTCGTTGCTGCTAGAACTTCGACGATGCGTTCGGTATTGACCATATTTCTTGTCGCAACATGACTGAAGCAAGAATCGAAGATAAACACAATGTCGATCTCGGAATCAGGTAAGAGAACGTCAGAATCGCCCTCCACTAAAGCTAGAAGGAACATAGCAGAAAGGTTTCTGCCGTTCTTTGACGTAAAGATAGGTTTTCCATCCCTTTCGACTCCGTGTCCTGCGTAGTGGAGCAGGAAAGGATCTCGTCCTGGTGCATCTAGTCCTTGTTTGATCATCGTAGTTACTTTACTGTGTATATCCCAGCCCGGCGTGCGATCCTGTAGGGGAATAACGTATTGTTCGGGTGTCGGAAATCCGAACAGGTGGATAATGTCACGAAGCCTCTCACAATCTTCTTTGGCATTTGTCTGGTCGTTTTCCCAGCAAAGCGAGAGTGAAGAGACAAAGCTGTATGCACGAGAGCTGTAAGAAATATCGCCAAGGGCCGATATTCCACAAGGCCAAAAGGTCAAATAATTCTGAATCAACGATTCAGAATGCCCTGGTCAGACCTATATAGCTTCCCGCCGTTACATATAGTGGGATGATAATAAAGGAGTAATGGAGGAGTATTAGAGGAGTAGTGGAGGAGTAATGGAGGAAGGATTAATGGAGGAAGGAGTAATGGAGGAAGGAGTAATGGAGATGCTCTGGTCACGTCAATTACCGCCTTCCGGAGCAAGCTTAAGAACAAACACAACCTTACCTGTTGGTCTACTTGAATTGAATAAACAAAGAAACACAACATTCTGATTGGTTGTCCAGGGCAGAATTGCCAATGTGTCCTGCGTTAAAATGGTAGACCGTCAGGCTGAGTGCATCCCAGTCTTCGTTATTGTACCGAAAATCGGTGTTATCAAGCAAGCATATATGTCTTGGCGGATTGGCAAGACCTATTCGAGATTGGTTATGATCTCAAAAACGCAGAGAATAAACCGACACTTGGCAGTTGTGAATAAGAGCTGATGGGCCAATTGATATGTTGGTTTGATCGCGGGCAATTGAATTGTGAAATCTGGTATGATATATCCACTGAATCTTCGAAGTATAGGAGTGTTTGTCACTGTATCATGGGAATACTCTCGGCTTGTGAGTTCTTAGACTGTTGTAATGCTTGATTGAATAGGGTTGACTCTATTGAAGAGTACAGTTAAAGTATATCTTAGTATCCTAATCTGGTTGAAAGAGTTTCAAATGCAGAATATTTTCATTCCCACAAGCGAACTTTCGCACCGGGCGAGAAAATCCCTTCTGTGCTGACAAGACTTGAGTTTTAATGTTCACTAGAGAATGCCACTTCTCTGTAGCGATGAAGTTCCTTTGTCATGGTTGGCCAATCACACAACAAGGCTGTATCTGTAAATTCTGGGAGTCCTTTAACTTGTAGTGCTCGCGCTAGTATCACCTCTAAGGGGCCACTACGATGGACTATAGCTGCTGGTTGGTCAAAATAAACGGATATACGGCACATGGTGAAATATTACTTAGTACCTCACCCGTTATCATATGTAGAACTTTCATCTTGACTGACTTGCAGCTTAGCAGCTATGGTCCGCCATCTCTGTACGGTATTACAGTCAGTAGAAGTCCATGTGACTCAGCAATGATGTCGATTTGCATATCAGATAAACTGATAACGATGGGCATCCCAAAGTCTACTATGGCTATGGAGGAGACATGAGGAAAAATGGTGCTGCGGCACAAAGAGGTCAACAGAGCACAGCCTCCAAGATACTAGTATACATCAAAATTTCAAACACATGCAAACGCGTTTTTCAACAAGGTGTAATCAACAAAAGATGTAGGAGGCAAATTGAATTTGTTTAGGGATGTGGCGTATTCTCATATAGATTGAATCCCAATTGTGAGAAAATTCCACAGCAGGATTTCACCCTGCACTTTACTAGATAGAACCACGACCTCAGGATACTAGAGGAAATTAGCCACCTCTTTGAATCCATACCTTCACTTAGATGAGGTCACGGTACCGATGAATGATTTTTCAATTGACTAACAGAAATATTCCCCAGACAACAGGATTTCCTTTAAATACATAATACTTTTAATCCCTTACTGAAAATTTATCTTCTCAAGAAAGATAGAAATCTATTCCGGCGCGCTATACAGGTATTGTCGGAACGCGTGTCAATATAGCAAAAATTTTGCTTTGCACCAGTCAGGTCGTTGACACGGACATCGTTCGAAAGTATGGACTCAGGACACAGAACGATGTAACCCCATCACGCGGTATTGTTGTGATTGCAGACGAAGGTGGCCAATGTCTCGAGACCGAGGCGTGGATTCCTGTCGCTGCCCTGAGCAGGGCTCATGATATCAAGGGCATTATTCGGTTTGGAGACAGGTTTCAGCTGGGTCCTGTCGTCATGAATTCGGAGGATGAACCTTTCAACGATTTTGCCTCCCAGATCAGTCGATCATTGTTCGACAGAATTCTTCGGTCCACAGAGACCAAGGTGTCGATGAATATACAACAGCGCATGAGGCCTGAGCTCTGGGAATTCCCCAATAGGTACACATACGAGGGGAAAAGGAGGAACGCGACCTCGACTCATGGCATCGCCATTCCTCCTACCTTCCTCAACGGCCTCAAGGAATGGATCTTGATGCACTATCCCGAGCAAGACATGAACAGGGTCAACTGTCACCTCCTCGGGATCTCAATCAATGGGACAATGGCCAGGGATGAAAGGACCATGTCGCGTTACAATGTGGCAAACGTTACCACAGTGATGACACTCATAGAACGCATCCTTCCCGTCGATGGTTATACCTTTACATTGCTCGTGCCATATCTGGGCCAAAAGAGCCTGTACATCGAGGCCCTCCAAAGGCTTTCTCAAAGAACTGGCGTGGCCTTTGAACGTCTCCCAAAGGTCCTCACGATCGATGCGGCCCAAGGCCACGAAGCGGGCGTCGTACTGGTAGACTGGACAGTCACCAACTCGGAGAGGCGCTCCGACCTTGGCTTTCTTCAGGAAAAGCCGTCGGGTTAATCTGGGACTTACCAGAGCAAAGGGCTGTCTTCTCTCTGTCGGCAACGAAGATATTGCGTCTGGGAAACTGTCCAATCACCTATAGTTTGGCAGCAAGACAATGTGCAAGTACGAGCTGGTTGAGCACTGGAAGGATTTGCTGCAGAAGGACGTGGTCATGCGCATTGATATTCAGGGCAATACTCCAGATGTGACTAGGCGGTGATTCAGATGTCCCACTTGACGATCCGACCGACGATAAGATTCTTGGTCCTTCAAAGGTGGGTTGGGGGCCTTGTGACGACGGAGGAAATAGTTGGCCTCAGAAGGAAAAGAAGGGCGAAAAAGTTGTGCGAGAGAACTGGTAATCTTTGGACGTCCTGTGACGCTTTCCCTTGCTGTTATCGGCATGTTTTGGTTTGGAAAATTGGCGGTGTATTAGCCATGCAATGGACCTTTTGATGTACTACTCTAACGGGAATCTTGGCTGGACTAAGTGGATGTTAAAGGGGTGTTTCTACTGATAGCTAGTACAATCACAAAGCGTTGATTTTCCGCTGTCTACATTTCAACTCGACTTAATACTAGGTAGCTATATCAACGATGTAGGTAGGTTAATGGTGGGACGAAAGCGAGCCAGCAACTGCATCGGTCATAGTATAGTACGATGTGTGTATGTGTGTTGACTTCGAAGACGAGAACAGAAATCGCAGTAATCGAGATTTGGCTTAGATATGTAGATTTGGATAAATACGAAGGTCTTGCCATCAAAAGACACTTAAGCTCGCCCACACGCTAATACATCACCAACACCTTGTCAATCAATTGGTATCAATAGAGTCACCAGTCATGCATTCCGTCAAAAGCCAATAGAAGAGACCCAGACATCACTTCCGCATACCAAGTGCCATCAACTACACTATTCCACCATATATTTGCGCTGATTTCGTTTCCTTATGAATCAAACCGTGCCAGCCCGAGGTACGAGCCCAAAATCAGTTGGTCCTTGACCATTAAGCCGACGTTGCTTATTAGTCTCCAAATCCAACACCCCATGACACGCGGAACCCTCCTTGTAGTTGAACAACCTCGCCGCTCGATGGTCATGGCCGAACTTGCAGTGACTCGGATTCAACTGGGACAGGAAAAACATGACACAACCTCTCTTCTCGAGGATCTTCAGGCACGAAACTTTTAAACCGTGGATATAGGTGCATCTTTCCATGGCACAGATGATGGATTCATGTTCTTGCATAGACTATTATCTTGCGGAAAATATGTTATGAGTACCATGTCAGTAACAGGTAAGGGACGAGAAATGTGAGACTGACCTCACATCGTCTAAGAAACTTGCAATCTGCCTGATTGCATTTCACGCCCGCCAAGTCGGCTGGACACATGATTGTGATCAGGTCGGCTGTCTCTTGTTCGCTAAGGTTCGCGATGTTTATCATGCCTAAGGCTTGTTGAGTTGTGGATGATTCCTCTGATTGGATACTGATTTCCGTCTTGTTTTTCTGTGATGGCGCCTCCAGCTTCAAGGTTGACGGTCTCTAAAAGGAAGGCCATCTGTCAATCCTCGTGTATTAAAGAATCATCTTCGACACGATAAGACGCGACGTACCTTCACGCGTCTGGCCTTTTGGGTGGTCTTCGTGAGTGTGTCATCGCTGGTTTGTCCCTGTGACACCTTTTGTACCGTTATGGTCTGCAGATTAGGCTTTTCAAGTAATATGGACTGTACGTGTTCCTGCGCGAAAGTAACGGTCAGAGTATTTTCGAATGGACCGTGCTTCTCGATACGTCTAATGAGGCGTCCGAGGTCTTCATTTGCCAGGGGTAGCTAGTTTGTGTCAGTTTCGATAACGGGGCTTTGTTGATATGGTTCGCGTACAGATAGCTTGATGATACTAGCCAGTGACTCCGCCATGGTGATTGGAGAGATCCCTGATGGAAAGGGTATTTTGCTGTGTGAATAAGGACAGTAGACTGGAAGGCTTGGAGGAGTTGAGACAGCTGTTTGGGGAGGGCACGCATAGTGAATTACAGGTAAGGAGCCATGTGGGCAGTGAATGGTGGAAGGAGAACCCGTATACTCGACACTTTTACCACCAAGTATCCACCTTGCAGAATCTGAGGTTAATAAGCCACTTCTGTCTTACATGCGCAATTGCCTTGATTACTGTTTTCTTTCGTAGCAATATCGACTATTTTATCGCTGTATTTCTTTAGTGACCGAGCTCACATATCAATCTCCCTATTAATCCAAACGCGCACTCGCCTTCCATATAAACCAGCTATATGAATACTGCTAAGAAGGTATAATATCTCCTGGATTTGCGTATAATGGAACAGAAGGGTGGCATGTAACAGGACTCTGTAGCACTCCAACTAGGGAACCGTCAGGGACACCTTGGGTGTACATCCGCCGTTCTAACTCTAGAAAAGGTCTGTACTCGAGGTATGAGATGTTTCAGACTGTTATTTCGTCAATATTAGCAGGCCAGACATATTCTGTGGGTGCAGCACGACATATCTCAGAATCTTAAAAACAGGAGAGTTGTTTCGTATACGGTCGAACAATAAAGTGACTTTTCGGGACAACCTTTACATTTGGATCTCACATCACAGCTAACATTACGCAAAGCGACAAGGTTTGCATAGTGTTTGCTTATAGGAGAGCAAAGGTGACGTTTAGGAGATCATACCGAGAACCTTCTGAGGATTGTTCATATATAAATGTGTCACGTGGTTGGACTACCACATTGATACGAGGGAGCAGTTGCGTGACGTCTACTCCGTCTATGTTTTTGTTTAATTTTCCTTCTTGATTTATCTCCTCGCTTATGCTTATACGGAATTAGGTTGACGATCCTTGGGTCCGGGGAGAATTCGTTGATGTCAATGGCGGAAGCATGAGTGATTAAACGGAGCAATCAATGGGTCTGGCCCTAAAAATTCGCCTCCCTTCCTTCAGCTGTTGCCTCCTTGATCCTGTCGCACAATTGCGTCAGGATTTTCTCGAGTGAAATCTTTGGTACTGAGTACTTCCGGCCTATAAAAGCCCCACAGGAGCTACAGTTACATGCTTTTTGTAACGCTTACAAAACTAGGGCGTAGTGCCGGCAAAACCATTAGAGCCATGAGAATGAGGCATTTCTCAGGGTATCCGCAGCCACTCAACTTTGACCTCCTCACTTCACGATGATCCCACAGTATTTATTTTAGACATGTTACTCCTGCTCACTGCCACGATCGTGAATTTTTCCTTCTCGTCCTTACACCCGTGCCGCAGACCTTCTGGAGGGTATTTCGCGACTAGACCCTCTTCCCTCCATGCCCCCCTACCCTGAGCCACAGGCTGATTCCTCTCCCCTACGACTTCACCATCATTATTTTTATATCATCATCTGGGCTCTGGTGGCTTCAATCATTCTTTACATTCCAGGGGGTCTAAGTTTTGTCGATGCCTTGCTTCTCGCCTCCGGTGCCGCTACCCAAACTGGGCTCAATCCCATCGACCTGAAAGATCTGCATATATCGCAACAGATAACGCTATGGCTGGTCCCTATGGTGACCAACGTAGTGTTCCTTCATACATTACTTGTTTTGATCAGGATTTACTGGTTTCGGAAACGCTTCAAAAGTGCCATCCGTGAGGCCAAAGCAGTATGTCACAGTCAGCGACAGCGAATGAACCAGGCACTCGACTATGAAGCCCGAAGGCCGATAGGCTTGAACAGAACTATTACGGATACGACAGATACGACTACTACTGCATTTGACTCTTCAGATAGGGACGACGAAGAGCAACCCCTACTCGGAAGTACGGACGACGAGATCTCCCCTGGAGCATCTCCCAAGACACAAGTCGGGGATCAGTCTCCCGTCGGTTACCAAACTTTCAAGCCAGCTGCCATAGGCCCTTCTAGTCCACGTATCACATTTTATGAATCTGACAGGGACTATGAAGCAAGACAGAAGCGACGATCCTCTTTTTCTCGTCGTCGCTCGTTTTCTGAGGCAGTCAATGAAGCTTTCCCACGGACAGACAGCCCAAACACGCCTGTTTTGCCGTCGTTGATGTGGCAGCATTCGATTGCGAGTTATTCCGACTGGGATGAGGATCAGAAGGAAGAGCTAGGAGGGATCGAATACAGGGCGTTGAAAACATTGATGGTCATCTTGGTCGGGTACTTTCTGGCTTTCCATCTACTCGGCATTATCCTGTTTATTCCGTGGATTATGATGGACTCCAAGTATGGAGGGATGGTCAAAGACATGGGTTTGAACCGACCGTGGTGGGCAGTATTTACTGCTGGTTCAGCTTTTCATGATCTAGGGTATACTTTGAGCCCCGACTCCATGGCTTCGTTCCGAAACGCCGCATTTCCACTATTAGTGATGACCTTTTTGGTGGTTATCGGGAACACAGGCTTTCCGTGCATGCTGCGCTTGATCATCTGGTTGATATCCAAATTTACAACGTACGGGTCTCCGTTAGACGACGAGGTACATTATTTGCTCGAACATCCCCGACGATGCTTTACGATGCTCTTTCCTGGATCAGAGACGTGGAGACTAGCAGGTGTTCTCCTCCTGCTCAACGCTCTGGACCTTTTTGTTTTCTACACACTTCAAGAGGTGAGTTCGACATTGTATAGTACGTCTGCAAACATGTCAACTAAGTAGTGATGTTCCCACAGAACCCACAAAGCAATCCCTTCTCACCCGGTCTCCGTCTCGTAGACGGGCTATTCCAAATCGCCTCCACCCGAACTGCCGGCTTCTCAATCACCTCTCTCGGGACACTCCACCCCGCAGTCCAAGTCTCCTTCGTAGTAATGATGTACATCTCGGCGTTCCCAATCGCAATCGCCATCCGCAAAACTAACGTCTACGAAGAAAAAAGCCTCGGCATCTACGACGACGAAGACAAACCCAACCCCCACGGCCTGGCCGCCCACATCCAGCGCCAACTCGGATTTGACCTGTGGTACGTGATGCTCGGGTTCTTCCTCATCTCCGTCACAGAGGGCAAGCGGATCCAACAAACCCACGGCCGCGACTTCGCGTTCTCTCTTTTCCCACTTCTGTTCGAGATTGTCTCCGCGTATGGAACGGTGGGGCTCTCGTTGGGCTATCCAAAGACGGAGACGAGTCTCAGTGCGCAGTTTAACCCGATGTCGAAGTTGATCATTATTGCTATGCAGGTGCGGGGGAGGCATCGTGGTTTGCCGCATGCGTTGGATCATGCTATTTTGTTGCCGTGTGATGTGCATCAGGATCAGCATGGGGAGTGGTGGTGGAAGCGGTGGTTGAAGCGGAAGAGTTCGAATATTAGCAATTTCTTTTCGCATGGGGATGCTAATGAGGATATTGAGCGGCTTGCTTTGTGAGACTGTCATTCGGCATTAGGTACGATACTGATATCAATACCTACGGCATTACTGACTCCGTGAATATGGAGTTCTAAAAATAAAAAAGATTATATTTTTGTTGGAATACTGTAGATCGCCCCACAGAGTGTCCTTTTCGCTCTCTATAAGAGCCATTTAAACATGTTTTGGTTGCGGTACCTGGCTATACACACAATGTACTCCATACTACTCCGTGAATGAAGAATAATTAAGATCCACTACTGGGTAGCCTGCGCCACAGTGTTACTACTTCTGGTATGGTGTGTATACTGGTCATGTGATAATATGGAATTCAGCTGAGGTTGAGATCAAACTCTTTTCTCTCCTGCTTCGTTTTACCCAACGACCTCACTGCATTTATTATTCCAATCAGTAAAGCGGATATATTTAATCAGAGTTGTTGAACAACTGTAATCACAAGACTACTTCTATCCTTCCAATGCCTCTCCTCGACCTTCCAAATGAGGTACTGCTTCTAATCATTGAAAACCTCCCGACTGCGAAGGATGTTCTCTCTATGTTATTGACAACTTCCCGTGTCTACGCTATTCAACGAATGGTCCCGCTATACAGTCATGATATTAAGTGTTCTGGCTCATCACTGTCATAGTACTCCAAAAAAGGACATATCTCAACTATAGAGACAATGCTTCAAAGAGGCGCCAATATAGACTGCAAAGATAAGAATGACTGCACACCACTGATATATGCTGCATCCAATGGAGATGAAGATTTGGTTAGATTGTTGCTCGAAAAGGGTGCTAACCTGGAGAATGAAGACTATACGGCCTCCACAGCACTAATATGCGCTGCCAAAAATGGACACGAAGGTGTTGTTAAGCTACTGCTTGAAAAAGGTGCTTTCGTCAATCGTATGGATTGTGGTGATTGTACATCCCTAACATATGCCGCGATGGAAGGACATGAGGGTGTGGCCAGACTGTTACTTGAAAAGGGTGCTAATCCGGAGTATGGAGATACGAAGGGTTATACCCCATTAATTTGGGCTGCTAAGAAGGGCCACGAGAGAATATTTAGGCTGCTAGTCGAAAAGGGTGCGAATATCTAGCACGGAGATGATAGCGGTTGCACGCCACTAGCATATGCTTCTAGCAGAGGACATGAGATGAGGGCATTGTCAGACTGTTACTTGAAAATGGTGCCAATCCTGGACATGGAGAGTTCATTGATCGCATCATTGATTGCACACCACTGCTAATCGCTACTTTTCAGGGACATGAGCATGTGGCTAGGTTACTACTTGATAATGGTGCTGATATCGAGTGTAAAGATGAGGAAGACTACACACCACTGATATGGGCTGCTATACAGGGACATAAGGGTCTAGTCAGCCTGCTGCTCGAAAGAGGTGCCGATATGAACTGCGAGGATGAGGATAGTAATACACCACTGATACACGCCGCTAAGAACGGAGATAAGGTTGTGGTTAAATTACTGCTTGAAAAGGGTCCTCCTGATCTGGAGCGCAAAAACTGGCATCGCATGACAGCACTCGCATGTGCTGATGCGAACGAACACCAGGATGTGGTCAGTCTGCTGCTTGAGTATGGTGCAAAGCGTGAACAACTTCCACCACCAGACCTATCAGTTATACTGTCGTATTATTCAGCCTCATACACAAATGAAGATGATGAAAATGTCTAAAACTCACACTTCTAACATCTCCTTTGGTTACGTGAGCTTTCGCGATGGTCTGGGCGCCTTCTGTGCCACTTGTGCCTTGAGGCTATCATCATTACTCATGAACTGGGCTAACTGCCACATTGGCTGGGATTGACTCCTTGTGACAATGATTCCGTCGTGTTCGGGCCTCTGCAGAAGGGGCATAACTTCGCCAATAGGATCTACAAATGGCATGTAGGAACTATGTCTTGAGGAGCAGGGGATGTCCTTCGAAGTCTCAAGTTGCTTTGGCATTCGTTATTTGTCAATAACAGCCACACCCGGAGCGAAAATAGAAGCGACAAGGCTACAGACAGATGGGAACTAGAATTTTTCAATTTTAAAAGCCCCTAGGCACCTTCTCCCTCGGACATGTGGTGCAATCTTGGATCTAGAGTTACATAGAACAATAAATCGATATTGCCCATTTCGAAAACAACTAATCGAATAAGTGATGTGACTGGCTTCGCTTTTCACGAACCAATATGCACCATTAGCTATGGATGTTACCTCATTAAGACGACCCTCTCTTGAACAAACCTGATAGGTTCTCCTTCAATCGCGAGCGAGTCATGCAACGACAATCAATGTCGTGCTCTACTGCCCCACATAGCGGGGTAAAAGCCATAGCGTTCAAGGCTTCAATATGAATCAAAAGCCCAATTTCCAACCAATAACGTTTGGACCTCATTCAGAATCAATCATCTTGGAGTGGGGCGATACTTGAGGAACGGTACAGTTGTCTCAGTCCCAGTTTTAATAGGCCCATAACTAGATAACATGAAGACACTAGTCTATCATATGTGATATCATCCAGCATATCTTATGCCAGAAAAACAGATCAAATGTGCTTTTGGTGTGGTGATCTTCACAACTTTCCGGCAGATTGCAACTAGCTACTGAACATGACCCAGCCACGAGACTGATCGTCGCGTCTACCATATCTAATCAGAGAGGCACTGATGCCTTATGATGGGCTACTGGGTTTGTTAGTGCTCAAGTTACTACTACCGATGGAGCCTCACTTTAGTCTTGGCTGTAGGAATATTGATCCGAAGGGACAAGGCTTTGCTTGTTTGGGTTACTGAGTACGAATCTTTGCAAAGTCACCGGATTCTGCCGAAGAGCGAGCCGAAGAAAGGGCATAGTCTATCACATGATGGGCTAATTCTAGACCTCTGCAATGAAAACATGCAACATCACAGTCCGGTGAATAGAGTATGCAGCATAGTGGGCCAGTGTACTAGATTGAAATGCCTCACATAAAAGGGGTTCGGTTCGCGAAATACTTCCTCTCAGGTGTTAGCGCAATTGCCCACGCTCGGTACTCTTCACACCCCACCCACATCATCCTACCGATGTGAGCGTGATGCAGTGCTTTCTTCACTGTAGATATACTATGGCCAAAATGTATGTATGTATATACACGCATGCGGCCCGCGCGATTGCCGGCGCGGACCGTCAACGTAAAGTTGTGGCTGGTTGAGGATATTGTGCAATGTATGAGTAATTGAAGATCAGATATATTTTTATTGTCCCTATCTGTACCGCAACAGGCCGTGTTATTGATACTCTGTGGTGTTCAGCACCACTGTGCACTAATTCCCATATTTGAAGCGTTCCACGTGGAAAGGAACCCATTATGCCCCTTGCTTTAGGATACGACGATAGCCAATGATGCCGCAATAGAAGGGAGAGCCTCAATAGCACAGACATCGGATCGACATACTCTGGGCTATCTTGCTAGTAATCCTGCTTAAGAAAGAAGTCTAGATTTAACTTTTCTTCGTCTCACGAGCTAGGTCTACGAGGGCTGCAACTTCCTGCATCATGCATCTGGGATGTAGCACGCGGAGTATTGTCAACACGTTTGCCAAAGCATAGTATAGCGTAACTCGGCCCTGTACGCGAGGCTTTCACCACTCTAGAAGGCGCATTAGACTTCCAGTGCTCATGAGGAAGCTAACCGGTCATCAGATGCTCTGCTCAGAACTACATGTGCAAGCTTCATCGCATATGATTTGGCGCTTGCTATTGTCAAGGGAGGTGTTTGGACCAGCGACAAACTTTTATTGGAGAATCTTCAGACATACGAGGCTGGACGAATATCCCTCATAGCAGAATGAACTTTGCTATCCAACCCACGCAATGCCACAAAGCGTGTCATCGTATAAGTGCTAATAGATCTCAGACTATAAATACCACGAGGATCCCTGTTGTGACCCGCTATTCCATCCAGACCAACTTGAAGTATTGAACAGTCCAAAGTAATCAGCTCCAAGCCCTATCACAGAACTCATATACATTTCCCCAATCCAAGTACCATGCCAACTGCACACACAGTAACAGTACACCCCAGCCAATACACTCCAGGGGCACGTGCGTTCAAGGTATCGACCAGCGATGCCCCGCTGAAAGACCTCAACGCCGAAAGCCGACACGTTCTAATCATCGGCGGTGGTGTCAGCGGACTGCTAGTCGCATGGATGCTTCTCGACAAGGGCATCCGAGTGACAATTCTTGCCAAAGAGTGGGCACGCACTTGGGACTTCGGCGAGCCCCGCATCACTTCCCAGATTGCAGGGGCTTTGTGGGAGATGCCCCCCGGGGGATGTGGCTTGACTGAAATCGAATCTCTGGGTGCTGGCTGGGCTACTGTGGACCATTATCGAGAATGGGCTATGCAAAGCTACAACTTCTACATGAAGTATGCTGAGGTTTCTAATGAGCATGAGAAAGGAGGACACTCGTTTGGTCTCTCTGTTGCCAAACTTCATCAATTTTTCTATGAGGATGTTATCACTTCGTGCAACACAAGATTGCCAAGGAGTGAACATTATGAGAAGTATGCTGCTGTAAATACGAGGATTGGCGATGTTGAGGTGTACCCGGACAGAGACGCAATCGCACAACGATTCAACAAATCATTCATCAATCTAAGCTATGGTGGAAAAGAATTCCAAAGCGGTTATACCCATAAGGCTCCGATTATCAATACCGACAAAGCCTTAGCCTATCTCATGGCCCTTATCCAGCGAAAAGGGGCAACACTCGAGACCCGAGAAGTGAAAGATCTAAGACAAACCGGCCAGAGATTGCTGATAGACTACAAAGCGGATGCTATTGTCAATGCCACAGGTCTCGGCGCTAGAGATCTAATCAGGGACGATGATGTTTACCCGGTTCGTGGCGCTATTCGCCGCGTTGAAAATACACGCCACAGCAAATTCCGTCATCTAAATGACGCCTATTTAGTTCCTGCACAAATCGGGCCCGGTGGTCTCCCTTCCAAGACCGTGTTCATTGTACCTCGGAACGACGATATCCTCTACGTGGGTTCCATCATACAGCCACATAACGATAATATGAACTTGACTCCTGAATCGCCCGAAGTCCAGCAGATGTGGGATCGGGCAGGAGAGTTTATGCCCAGTTTGAACCATGCAGGCTTTGTGAACCATTTCCCTTTCACCCAGGGCTTGCGGCCATTTACCAAGAAGAATGTCAAGGTCAGAGCTGATGAGGACTGTGGATTTCCTCTCGTCCATAACTATGGACATGGAGGGTCTGGGTGGACACTAGGCGTGGGAACTGCCCAGTGCGCGGTCCATATTGTCGAAACGCTTATCTATGATCAAGATAAAGCTGGTCTTTTACATGTGGTTGGTTTGCAGACAGATTGGTCTGGCAGTAAAAAGGAGAAATTCTCCAATGCAATCAGAGGAACCCTGGGAGCAAGTGAAAAAGCTGAACTCTTAGAGAAAATTCGGGCTTCAAGTTTCCCACAACCCTACAAAAATCGGCTAACAAACGTGGTTAAGTCGTGGTCTGCGGAATTGATCAAGGCATCGGCCAAGGTTGGCAACCAGACGTTGACAAAGGTCGGCGACAGGCTTATCGATGATAAAACTGGTCTTTTAGAAGTGGTTGGACTGTCAGATTGGAGCGATGAGGAGAAGGACAAGTTTCGAAATACAATCAACGGGACCCTGGGACCATCTGATAAAAACGAGCTCTTGGCAAAGATCCAGGTTACCACTTCTTTACGATCTGACAAAGTTCGGCTCACAGAGGTCGTCAAGTTGTGGTCTGCAGAATTGGTCAAGGCGTCAGCGAAGGCTACCAACGGTGCTATATATCCTATTGGGGATACTGTGTACAAAGCACGATTTTAGTGGCATTGGTGTTTTAATCAAGTGGAATTGATATATCCTGGTGGAGATAGTGTCTGAGAGACCTAGCACCTAGTATCCTTGTTTTCGATTGTTTTGTTTACTAGCAGAATAAATAGTGGACTTTGGCTGAACCCATCATGAATTCAAGGTCTGAGCCCAAAACCAATATAGATAACCTACACATTACCCAAGCTATCGGCATGATAACTACACACCACTACAGTAAAATCTGACCGGACCATTCTTCTGGGCGGACGAATATCGAATCAAAATGTACTTGAGAAACAGCTGGGTTTGAAATGCCTATGGCACTATCTCAGAACGCAACACGCCCAACGGACTTATAAAAGCAAAAGCGCATGAGAATATGTGAGCCCTGTTCAGAATGAATGAAGTCTCCCTGCCTTCCAAGTCTCCTCTTTGCACCTCACAATGCCACTATACTCCCAGCGTACAGTTAGCTTCTCTTCAACCATCGTGACATAAGGGCTCACCTTGATGGATTCCCATACGAACTAGTTCCAGTAAGAAGCGATCGCATTCGCAGATGCACCGTCGAAATGATAGCATTGTCCAAGCTTGAAGTCCTTGGTTGTGGAATCCACATAGCCATGTCTAATGGCCCCAGGAAGGCTGCCGCAGTTATCGGGCGCGAAGAAGTACGCGAGCTGTCGGTTTCCTCCCCAGGTTGTGATCTTGAAAGACTTGAAGCCTTTAGGCCAAGTCGCACATGTGTTGTCCCAGGTGTTGACGCCCGATTGGACGGAATCGCCGCAGTTGGTATCACTGTAAGTGTCCATGACGAAGGCGGATCCGCTGGCACTAAGGCCAGCCATGATGGCGACGGCGGTGATTGAGAAACGCATCTTGAAAAGATGAGAGATTCTTGACGTTGGAATGATAGAGTATTAGATGAAAGATGAGGCTTGGTTTGCTGGAGTCTCTTGAGCTGATGGGTTGTGCAGATGTAGAACGGCAGAAGAAGGGGTTTATATACTTGAGGTGCTTTGGCATTTCTCAATAGAACAAAAGTGTATAGCCTCGTCGGCACAGTACTATAACCTATTAGATACACAGACACGCGTAAATATGTAAGGCCTCCTAGATTCGTTCCTAGAGCCCAACAGAGCCAAGGGTAAGAACAACAGAAGCAACGCAGACGGTATCTAATTTGTTCGTATCACTCCGCCGATCAATTGCTGCCGGGGCCCTTGGACACCATACTCGTCGATCACTGCCCTGACATAGCGGTGTAAGGAAGAATTGACAGGCAGATATTGACTATTGAATATTCAAGGGGCTCGTAAGTTAATTACCAAGCCTGGAAAATAGTCAGCCAGTGAGCAGCTGCAGCCTTCACACAGGAGCAAAAAGACGCTCCGGGCTGGATGGGATCGTCGCTATTAGGCCGTCTGGGGGCAGGGCTTGAACCTTGGCAGGGTGCCTTAAAATCCATTTTCTTTCCCATTCCGGAAAATTCAACAGTTTGGGGCATCTTGGGCGCCTATCACTAGGATAGCTGGAAACCTTGATCTTGACTCTATTCCCACGCTCCTGAAGCATAACAAAGCCGTTCAGCCTTGCCAGGGGGCTAACATCCTTTACCTAGCATTGTTAGTAGAGCGCACATTATCTCCATAATAGAAACGAATGATTATGATCTATACTCATCGGGCAAATGATCACTACAACACAACATATACTTGACACTTGGGTCTTGATTAATGTCTTGAGTTGTCGAAACTCTTCTTTAGGGCACAGGGACCCTGGACGCCCGGTCAGCAAGGAATGAACGAGGCTACTGCCTTCTGAAGCTCCGCCCCGTTCCTTCAGGCGATGAATTATCAACAGATCAGAATTTCAGGCAACCAGGACGGACTATTCTCGTATTCTCTGGGGAATGTAGATCATCCTTTAGACAAAAGTACGGGGGTGCATAGTACCAGTCACATCAACTTCCTTTGTACTCCGTACATGAATCCAGTAACAACCCCGTGTAAGGCTTCTCGCCCACCGAGAAGTCCACCCGTGACTGGGCTTTCCCCCCTGCTTGAGAGTAGTACTACTACAATCATTTGTTTAACCACGTTACTAGAATTTGCAATATACGTTATATCCAACTGTACAGTCAAACGCTCATCGGAACACGAGCCGCAGGCATTGGGTGGTGCGACAACAGCCATAAGTTCCCCCACACATTCCTGGGATCCCTACGGATTAAATATCCGGGTTGTCATTGATTGTCAACCCAGCATGCATTAAAATGATATAAGCCAACATACTGAATGTTACATGTAATCCCAACTTGATGCCTATATGTTGACGCTGCCTAATTAGGCCTAGCGCTGTTGTTCTTCCTAAGTGATTTCTTCCCAAAGTCGTGTTGATAGATTCAAGCAACTCAGTCACTATTTTAAGTGGCTTGATCAACTTCCCCTGTTAAAATTATTCTTTTGCTTCAAGGGCGAATGAATCTTCGTATCTATACAGAACCCAAACCCGACCTGTTAACCACTCTAGTCCAGACCGATGATGGGTTCTGCCGAAGTTAGCATAGTACATATTTACTGCGTCGGGCCGTGCGGGTTAGGGTTCCTCGGCCTCGGAGATATCTCCGAGACGACTATAAATATGCACACACAACAAACGAAATAGAATTCAGTCGTCTATAGATACGCTCGTAGATAGTAATAGTTCTCCAGTCATATCAGGATCACATTGCGAACCGACGCGACTTTTACTTTGTCGGAACGTAACTCAACCTACGGGCTCGGAAACTAGTCACCTTTTCTCACTCGACCAAGATGCCATAGACATCAAGGTCGCTCCTTGACTACCTTATCCCCAATATCTATCAAAGAACATATAGAACTGTGTTAGAAAGAAGAAGAAGAAGAAGAAGCCGTAGACCTGAAACTAGACTTACGTGGTCGTCCTCCTCATCTGTCATGGGACAGTAGAGAATTTTCTTTGCGGTGGAATATCCTTCCCAATAGTGCGATTACTGCCAATTGGCAGTGACGATGCCATTGTCCATAATTTCAAGTATCCGAGCATATCTCGGGTGCGATTGTTGAAAAAGGGCGTCCTCGTCATGAGTAAGTTGAAGTCTGACTGCAGCCACCAGACGCTTAGCGAGATCCCGGACCCTTTATTCCGAACATACTGGGCCTTGTCGCATATGACGAGACCGAAGCACCCTTTGATGTTGACGGGGAAGTCACCGGGTAATGTGTCGCCCGGTTGGTAATTACTTGAGTATTTGTCTTTATGGCATTGAGTTACCGCTGATACGCCATAGCGAGCCTCGAGTGTATTATATGCCGTCAAGACAACGGTATGTGTACCATCATAGTTCTTTCCGAATATCTTGTGCTTTGAGCTTAGACGTCCCTGGATACGGACACTACTGCCCCTTGTCGGCGGTTATCTCCAAGTATACACTAAACTTCAGACTGCCGCTGACACTTCCCAGCTCGTCTATCCATTGTTCAATGAGATGTGGAGGAACCACCACCATTGTTGGCTTCCGCTGAACGTCTTCACCCTTATTTAGTGCCAGCTCTATCTAGCGCGCTCGCTAATAAGAATCAGCTAAAAGCCTCATGCAGAATCCCCTGTTAAGACCTACCGCCGATTACCCCGATTGCTTCCCATATCTTTCTTAGTCCCATAGAATCAGCTATCATAGCACCCCTTGTTTGTTTGCTTAACATTATCTCCATGAACCTCCAAATAGCGCATGGCTGCCAGAATTTAAGTACAGCCCTCCGGACCATCCCGGGTAGCCGCGGGCTTGCGGGACACACCTTTCGCACGCCTGTTCATGATTATCTGGCTGGAAGATATCGTTATCAAGCCAATTTTCTTGTTGGCGCAACTCTGCAACATCTTCTTGTGTGATATTGGGAAGCTCATCGGTAGTGGTCTCCACCGTCACCGGCATAACATAGTCTTGTAATGCCTCATAATGTGCGCTGTCGAGAACGTGGTTCTTAAGTTCTCGCCCAAGTTTATCAATGGCACTATCCCTCTCCGTCTCAACTAATTGCTCTGCTGCTGAGAGGGTTTTCGCCTTGGTTAAATGAAGGGCTTGGTTAATCTTTACAACCTTCCAGAATGGCTCCGTGGGATCGTAAGTTTCTGATTCGAGCGTCAACATGGCTTTTCTGGTTGATGATAGCACTTCCTTCATCCATTCTGGCTCACTCTTCGATGATATGAGCGATAGGTCGTTTATTTCGGATTTCCGAGTCGATACTCAGATACTCAAAAAGGTCGACAACAAATCGTCTCCTTTATCGTCAAATACATTTCGGATAACTTTCTCCTCTTCGTTCTTTTCCTCTCTTCTTTGCGCTGGAAAACGTGGATATGGATCAAGAAGGCGATAATAGTACTGAAGAAGTTCAGAATGTAGAGGAAGAGACTCAAAGATAGGGTGAGGAATAGAGAAGTGAGAGAAGCGGTTATATAATCATGCTCATAGACAGAGAATAAAGATCGTTTAAAAGTGTTGGATGGTATTACATCATACTTTAACGATCCTAGAGAATTATGTCAATAGTCAATATAGTATACATGGAACAAACACTGACATAGGAATATGGCCTAAGGGCCGCCTGGAAAAAAAGTGGGGCGGTCAGATGATCTGGTGTCGATTCGAAACCAAATTTATATTAACGGAAGTCGATGACAATCTTTTCTTCCAGCCAACAACACAAGTGCTGGGCCTCCACAATGGAGAATTCAGACTCAAATAAAGAACTCAAGTCAAGATGGGCTTGCATCCCATGCCGTACGCGCAAGGTAGTCCACTCTGCCTTCGGGATTACGACCGTATCGCTCTAACCCTGATTGTTCTAGGTTAGATGCGACGGGAATCGCCCGTCTTGCGCACGGTGTAAAGAGCGAGGGGATAGCTGCCAGTACAGTAATATAAGGCAGCGTCCCCCAAGCCATAGAATGTACCACTCATGCACTGCATCATACCCAGAAAATTGGTTACATCGTGCTCATCGTGTGGCATAGGTCCTATCGTGCTCTAACTCAGCGATTGGAGAATATGGAGCGTTTGATCTCGGAATCCATGCATCTACCCACTAGTCAAATGAGACGCGAATATCTCCATAACGTGGCGGGACAATTCACTCGGCAGACTACGGGGCTCTCTCTGGGGCCCACCCAAAGTCCGTTAACTATTAACCTCTGCTCGCACGAGGATAGGTCGATGTCTCTTGACATGAAGGACAGGAATGGGGAGAGATTGTGTATAGGTAATTGGAGCACTGGAAGGAAGGCTCAAAGCATGGCGGCTATAACTAATGCAACACCATTTAACAGGATCATGCTCTATCCTCTCTCCCGAAGGCATCCGTTGGATTAATGCACTGGTAGGCGATGAAAGCTTTAGCTCCCTCCTATCCGGCCTGAAGATTCCAAGAAAAGCACCTTTGGGAAACTTCGAAGGGCGGGTCAACCATCCTTTACCTTCCAATGATATGATCAAAACATGCTTCAAAGGTAATGGCCTCTGTGCATTTGCAGTATTACACAAAAGTCTCATATGTACCAGACTTTGCTACCACCTTCAACAACGCCCTTCATTTATTCGAAGATGATTACTTAGATGGGATACTTCAAAGACATCTCGATGGCCAATCCTTCTTGGATGCCACCTCATACGCAGCCTTCAACATTGTTCTAGCCCAATCGCTACGCAAATTTGACAATATGCGACCAGATGCAGCCGAAAAGTGTTTCGAAAATGCTTTCAGTATCCTGCCTGTGATGATGATGCAGAGCCCGAATAAGGCTAGCATTGCGACAATGCTTTTCATGGTCCTGATCCTGGTCCTTAGAACGAGACCTTCCTTGCTAATTGTTCATAGACCATGTACCTTGTATACACATCAAGAAGCCATCCTTCAGCCACGGTCCTCGGAGCTGCCATTCAGTCGATCCTCATGGCTGGCTACCACCATCCTCTGCCCCCTCAAGATAGCTCAACAGCTCTACACGAAAAAATACTGCTCTATCATGCCTTTATACTCGACCAAGACTTGGCCATGTACCATTCAAAGCCGCCCTCACTTACGAGCGACCTGATTTCCTGTCTACCAGAGGAGGATCCCGAAGATGGGCGGAACACGCTAAGGTTTGACGATGGATCCACAATAAACTGGCTCCGTGAGCAGGTCATCCTGGCGAATATCCAAAACAAAGTCTATGACAAGCTTCGCTCGCCACGGGCGTCTGCACAATCTCCAGAACAGTTATATGTCGCAGTGATGGAGCTCGATGAAGAGTTACAAAGTTGGAGGCAGAACATTCCTGATATGGCTCGACCCCAAACTCCTTTAACTGGCTTGGATGACATGCGATTGATGCCTCTAACCGTACTCCATTTCTGTTACTTTCAACTTCTTATATCTATTCACTCCGTGGTTTTCAGCAAGGCTGTCCCTCTCTGGAATCATTACGAAGAGAGTGACTTGGTCATCTCTAGTGTTGCATTGTGCGTTAGTGCCGCGCGGGCCTCGATTTCCTTACTCAACTATCATGACCAAGGCCACCCCTTCACTATGTAAGTGGCCACAATCCTGCAGAAACACCCGCAATGAAGGAAGTACTAAAAGGCTTAATAGATACCTGGTATATCACATCGCATGGAACGTCGATATCCTACTCATCAGCATTTTGGAAAACAAAACTGCCCCGCAGGCCCGCGAGGATTTAGATCTTCTGGGCACGGTGATCAGGTTCTTTGAAAAGCACGATCCAAACTGCGAAAGTGCCGTTCCTTATCATATCACTCGGCTGTATTACCAAGTTGCACTTCGAGCTGTCAACAATGCAACTGCTGCTTCACAAAACGCCCCTCAAGAAAGCCCCGCTGGACCTTTAGCTACAGCCAAGAACAATGAGGATAGCTCAAGCTTTCCATATTCTAACCATGGTGACTCAATGGATACTGGTACAGCAACACCAGTATCGGGTTTAAACGGGTCCCCAAACCCTCTGTTATATTCTTGGGGGATGCAGCTCAGCTTCCTACCTGAGCTTTGGCAGGATCCTCATCTGGCCATGTTGGATGACGGCTTAGCTGAACACTCACCCGACGTTTAACCTGAATACAGGCCTGGTGCTTTTGATAGACCCAGTAGAGTGACTAATCTGCTAGATAAATACGAACACTGGGACATATATTTGAAGAGATAATCATAAGCAATATATTAGTATGTTATAAAAGTCCAACGGCTGAATCCTTAACTCGGTTCAATAACACCACTTTACTACAAATGTATGTTGGAAAAATACTTCTTTCGGTTCGCAAAATGTCATATTATGTATACACGTAGACAAAATATCACCTGCGGAATGAAAAGGTCACGGCCATTCAGATACATGACGTGAAACCTGACCACAACTTCTTTATCACCTGGTTTAGGTACCGTCGCCATCTGCATCTCTCAGGAATCGAGATTATCCTACATGTCTTTTCACGCTGCCTCATAACTGGGTCTTCCATTGCGCTAAACATTATAACTTCAGAGCCTTCTTGATGGAATGAAAGTACAACATGAATAAAATAGCGAAGGCCTTGCTAAATAGTCCAACTCATATTAGGGCTTATAGCTCCGACGGTAGTTTGGGATTGACTTCGGCGTCCCTATCTCCTTCGTGTCGGCGATAATGTGGGGACGATTGACTCGTTGGCAAACCAGTTCCGCACGGCGAAACTTGCCGTAGACCTTTTCCTGGTAGGGAGTTTCAATCGATATCTGCTTTGCGGATCCCCGACCATGGACCCACTGGGATCGATCTTGTGGTTTAACGCCACAATATCTCAAGGGAAGATTGGATCCACGATTGCCCACCGGGCCGGATTACAAATATGTGGATCGCAGGCATGCACAATGTTGTGACACATACAGCCTCTACAATTCTCGATTTCAAGACCAAGGTCTCACCTTCATTGACGATTGCTATTCATATATGGAGAGCAGAGGAGTGACAAGCAAAATGGACTCATCCCAGATCGCTCGTTCAGAAGAGTACTATGAATTGGGTACACATTCTCGTCAGATAACAACTGTGTCACCGGATGCCCAACTATGGTTCAACCGAGGGCTTCAATGGTCTTACGCCTTCAATCACGAAGAAGCGGTACGTTGCTTTGAAAAAGCAACAGTATACGCCCCGAGTTGTGCAATGGCCTGGTGGGGAATAGCGTACGCATTAGGCCCTAATTATAACAAAGCCTGGTCTCGATTTGACCGGTTGGACCTGGAACAAACCATACCCAAAGCAAAAGCAGCGCTATCTCGAGCTATACAGCTGGCCAGAAAGGCTGACCCCGTAGAGCGCGCCTTGTGCGATGCTCTTTCAACACGGTTTCCATCGCTTGAGATTCCGAGTGACTTGACACCGTTAGACCACGCCTACGCCAACGCAATGCGATCGGTATATGAGTCAAACAGAGACGACCTCGATGTCGTAGCTTTATTTGCCGAAGCACTAGTCTGCACTAGAGCCCGAGACCTGTGGGATCTGGATACAGGGAAACCCACCAGCAACTGCACAACTGAAGCTCGCGCCGTCCTGGAATCCGCTATGGCCAAGGACAGTGGCAAAAACCATCCTGCTTTCTGCCATATGTATATCCACTTGATGGAGATGTCCCCGTTCCCCGAGCTGGCATTATCCGCCGCGGACACTCTGCGCCACCTCGTCCCCGATGGCTCCCACCTGATGCATATGGCAACTCACATCGATATCGCCTGTGGTGATTACTGCCGTGCAATGCATTCAAATCACGATGCTATGTTGGCGGATAATCGATACTTCTCCAATAATGAGTCAAGCTCCGTCTTCTATATAATGTATCGAGCACACAACGTTTATGCCAAATTATATGCAGCCATTATGCTTGGGTATCAAGCCGAGGCTTTGTCGGCTGCTAAGCATCTTTGGGAAATCCTTACTCCCGAGGTTCTATCTGTGTCATCTCCTCCTATGGCTGACTGGGCAGAGAGCTACCTCGGGGCTTTGGCACATGTCCTGGTGCGATTCGGCCGGTGGGACGATATCCTGCAGTTGGAGCTCCCATCAGACCGTGAGCTTTTCTGTTCCACTATCGCTATGCTTCTCTATGCCCGTGGAATTGCATTAGGCGTTCTGGACCGTATTGACGAAGCTGAGACAGCCCTAGCCCAATTTGAAGTTGCGCGGGCTGCAGTGCCGGCAACCCGTCTCAATAGCCTGCCTAGCAAGGAAGTTGATGTCCTATGTATCGCGTCAGCCATGTTAAAGGGGGAGCTTGAATATCGCAAAGGAAATTATGACCTAGCATTTTCTAACTTAAGAAAAGCTGTGCAACTGGAAGACTCGTTGCCTTATACTGATACACCTCCCTGGATGCAGCCGGTACGCCACGCCCTTGGTGCTCTGTTGCTGGAGCAAAATAATATTGCAGAAGCAGAGGTCGTTTATAGAGAGGATCTTGGTTTTTCTGATACGTTGCCACGCCGGCGTGCGCGGCTCAACAATGTTTGGGGCTTACATGGGCTTTACGAATGCTTTGTACGCTCTGGGAAGACTTCGGAAGCTTTGCTCATCCGTACCCAGCGCGATGCTGCCCTACTCAAGGCGGATGTTCCTATCACTGCTTCGTGCTATTGTCGATTGTCTACAAGATCCGATGAGGATTCATGTTGCCGTATTTCTGGCTAGCCAAAGGGCAGTGAAGACTACGAGTGATCGTAATGTCTATCTCCGATTAACCTTAATATGGTACTTGCACATGTTCAACTGAGAATGCTATAATAAATGCTAAAGGTACTAGATCTATAAACAAAAATAAGGTACCGCTAGTGGAGTATTCCAAGCATAATTTCTATTAGTTCAATACTTTTCCATCAAAAATTTCTTACCACGAGACGTCAGTTGTAAACTTGAAGGATCTCAGTGCACTTCTCCAGAACCACTCACGAGCTGTCCCACAGGCTCCATAGCTGCATCTTTATATAGGCTGTGCTTATGGGAACGATATTAGTATCATATCAATTTAATCAGATCTGAAGATCAGATAACTACAGGCACCACAGCCAGGCGAGGTACATTATATAGTAGCTCTCCTACCTTATCCTTACAATATCACCAGTCTTTCAATTAGACCGCAAGAGTTTCTTTGTATAATTCATGAGGAGCTATTTTATAATAGCAAGTTTCCAACTCCTCGCAGGAGATAGAAGAATATACGAGTCAGGTATACTTGTATCCATCCACGGAATTTCCGCGGAGATAAGCGCTTCGCAATATTCAATAGCACCCCTGCACTGATCTGTCCGCGGAGCAGCAAGCTTGCTATAGCTGTCTATGAAAGCCTTCGCCTATACATTTGTTCGTCCATCCTTTGCAACGCATTGGCAGTTGCTTTGGCAATAGGCAGGTGGATAATATCACATTAGGGGTATATTCGGTCAGGGTCTTTCAGACCTATCATCATTACTGGAGACTGCAATCCCTTGTCAGTACGTTCGAACCCATCGTGGAATATCTGTTGGGCTTCCAGTTCCTGCATTGCCTTGCGCCAATATTATAGCAGTTACGATAGTTTACCATGGCCGACACAGAGAAACCAGATGCATCGGACAACAAGCCCCATCACCATCTCAATACCGATGTTGAGCACTCATATGGCGAGAACCAGTCGGCCAAAGAGGCGAACGACCCCAATGTGGTGGACTTTGATGGTCCTGACGACCCAGAGAACCCCCATGAACTGGTCGACTGCGAACAAAACGGTGGCAATTGCCATCGTGTCGATGATGACAATGCTCTCGTAAGTACCCCTACGTACTACTGAGGCGCAAGACAGAGCGTCTGCGAAGGGAGACAGGTAGCCCAGATTTGCGCTCGGCGCTAGACACTGGCAAAACACCAGGTCAATTGTTTGCTTTCTCCATCTGGCGCCCTCTTAAGATGCTCATGTCTCCCATTGTCCTTTTGTTGTCATTGTACGCCGCCGTTGTCTATAGCTATCTATGCCTGTGCTTCACTACCTTCCCTCTCGTCTTCGGTGGCCAGTATGGCTTCACAGAGCGATGTGGTTCAAGTCAACAAGAACGTCATGCATCGGGATAAGGACGTGTGGGGTGAGGATGCCGATGAGTTCAAATCGGAACGATGGTTTGGACTTCGTCCGTACTGGGACTTCGTACCCCACAGTGGTGGTCCTAGACATTATCCTGCTCAGCTGTTAGTCACAACTGAGGCCAACTATGTCGTTGCGCGATTCTGTCAGCGCTCTAAGGCAGTTGAGAACCGCGACGTTAACGGCTATGTTCCTATCATGCGAGCGGGCCCTGTGGACTCAAATGGCGTCAAGATTGCGGTCACGCCTGTCTAGATAATACGATATGTCTCGCCAGGTTTAACTCTGTACAGTACACGAAGACAAAAGAATCCTAATTTGAAGACTATTGTTTTATGCACCCTGGGTTCATATAGATATAGCGGATCCTATGGGACGGGGTTTGAATTTCCCTTCTCTGGTTAGACTTGTGGCTTTAAACTCGTGACTTGAGACTCCACGTATAATTGGTGGTATTTCTAGTTTCGATAAGTAAGAACGGCAATGGAAATCAATTTCCGGCCTCAGGTTATAAACCAGCTTCCAGCGAGAGACACCACATTCAACAATCACCTACTAAATCACACTTACATTACGAATTACCAGCCATGTCCGAACTCCCTTCCATCCGGTGGGGAATTATCAGTCAGCCTTTCACCCTCTACAATAGACGAACACCAAGCTAACAATCCCCTCCAGCCACGGGTCTGATTTCATCCTGGTTCGTCGAAGACCTAGTGACACCCCAGGAAACCCCCAAAGTCAAACACATAGTACAAGCCATCGGCTCCTCAGCCCTCGAAAAAGGCCAACAGTTCGCAGCCAAGTACTGTCCCCAAAGCACGCCTACAATCTACGCCTCCTACGAAGAAGTCTACAACGACCCAAACGTAGACGTAGTCTACATCGGCACCCCGCACTCATTCCACAAACGAAACTGCCTAGACGCCATCCGCGCGGGCAAGCCCATCCTCTGCGAAAAAGCCTTCACCCTGAACGCCGCAGAAGCAAGGGAAGTGTTCGCCGCCGCAGCCGAAAAGAACGTCTACGTCCACGAAGCAATGTGGCTGCGCCACCGTCCGCTCGTGCACGAGCTACGCAGACTCCTCTACGAGGAGAAGGTGATTGGAGATGTCTTTCGGACGATCGTGGATTTCGCCCTCGACGTCGATATCCCCAGTTTACCCCCGACATCGCGGTACAGGGATCCGGCGCTGGGAGCGGGCTCGCTGCTTGATCTGGGTGTTTATGCCCTCACTTGGGCTATGCTTACTCTGGATCCGAAGTCGCCTGGGGCGTCGGAGCTTCCGCAGGTGTTGGCGACTCAGACGCATCTTCATGGCGTGGAGGTTACGACTGGGGTGCTGTTGAGGTATCTTTCTTCTGGGAGGCAGGGTATCGTTAGCTCTACGACGATGATGCCTGGGGATCCGGTTCATATTGCCCGCATTCAGGGGACGAAGGGATATATTGATGTTGAGGGTCCGGCTGCTTCTATGCCCCTTTCATTTACGGTTTATGAGAAGAATGCGGCGGAGAAAGGAGGCAAGAAGTTTGATTTTCCGCGCATTGGGCGGGGGTATATCTATGAGGCGGATAATACGGCATTGGATGTACTGGCGGGCAGGAAGCAGAATGAGCTCATGCCGTGGTCGGAGACTCTTCGCGTTATGGAAATTATGGATGAGATTCGTCGGCAGGGTGGAATGAGATATCCTGTCGATGTATGATGGCTATCGTGTAGAAGCCCCTGGACTAGTTCGGTCTTATCTCAAGGTCTGGACGCCTTTGGGGACCGACTGTTGGGAACTATGGATGTTTGAGAAAAGAATAGAGTGTTATTAATGATACGTAGTAGGAAGAACATGACCCTATCTCTCGTATGTCACGAACTGTTATTCATAGAAACATATACTACACTTCACACCATCGATGCACGTGCTTCTCATGCCGCAATGTAAATATGCGGACCGATTCGGTACAAACTTCTCTTGGTTCTTTTCGTGTTACCATGCGCCGACACAGATCTAGGACGATCCGATCTTAGGATGGCTTGAGACAGGGCTTGTTTAATCAAAGGATAGTCGTGCGTCCGGTTCTGAACGGGAATCGCCTGCAAGACACAATGTGAGTCCATGTCGGCATGTCTCTCGTCATCCTTGCAACAGGAGCATTGCTCTCCTTCTATACGCTTTTCAGGATCTGCTTTGGCGGTCAGAAGCTCTTTGACCTCATTTAGGCTTTGCAATTGAACGGCAAAATGAAGCGGCGGCAAACCCGTTGTCGCATGAGGACGATCCTTGTCTGCTCCGTAGCGTATTAACATAGCCAGCAACCCCGGACTGGCTCGCCGGTTTCTTATGGCTTGGTGGAGTGGTGTGTTCCCCTCATGGTCAAGAATATTCTTGTCTATGTCTGGTAAACGGCAGAGCATTTCAGTTGATTTACTGTGGCCCATTTTGATAGCCTCATGCAAGGGGGGCTCGAAACCGGAGTCCGCAGGTGGAATCTCGTTGGCGAGACCCGGATCGTGCTGACAAAACGTTTGAAGGACTGGCACCCTGCCTTCTCTTGCTGCCTGAGATAGTGCAGGAAACCCATACTTCCTTGTGAACGACTGTCCCTTTTCATGGGACCGTAAGAACTCCTGAATGAGATGGATGGCAGTCTCCTCTTCCGATAGGGGCAGTTCCATAACATATTCGAGCGGTACCTTACCAGCCCTATCCTTGCAGTTAGCTTTCGCCTTGTGCAACAGCAGCACACGCACAATCTCAACATTCAGGGACTTCACAGCGTAGTGAAGGGGCGTTTCTTCGTTCCGGTCCTCAGGCATATTTTCCGCGAGTAGCTGCACAATGTCTTTATTGGACAAATCGACGGCATAGTGGATTGGAGTCTTTCCGTCTCGGTCTACCGTACATGGGGACGCATTCGCGTTGAGGAGCAGCCGAACGATCTCCTGATACTCTGCTTCCACGGCGAGATGCAATGGGGTTTTCCCATTTTTGTCTGGCCACTCAACCGACGCTCCTTCACTGAGAAGCAGCTTAACTAATTCGCGTCTTCCAGCAATCACTGCACAGTGCAATGGTATCTCCTGTTTATGATTTGCTGTTCGTACAAGACTCCTCATCTGCCCCACGAGTCGCCTAGATGCGTCAACTAAACCCTGCGTGGCGGCGACATGCAACTCCGTGTTACCATTCCTGTCCGCAATCCCAATGGGAGGTTTCAGCCTAAAAACCTCTTCGATGATCTCTTTACGGCCGTCCTGTAGGGCAACGTGTAACAAAGACTCCCCTGCGTCACTCTGGGTCGCAACACACGCACGTCCCTCGACAAGCACTTGGATCGCACGCATATGGCCGGATTTCACCGCCCTCATTAACGGTGTATATCCCATATGAAAAGGCGAAGTACTTCTAGCTTCTGTGTTTGCTTTCCTATTCAGCAGAAGGGCGATGGTAGAAACATGGCCAGCTCCAGCCGCAGACAGGAGCGCGGTGCTGCCGTAATCACTTCGCTTCTCAATCTCCGCCCCTCGTTCTAAGAGGGTTTCCACTATTCTGTCACGTCCATGCTTGGCTGCCAGACACAACGGCAAATTGTTCTCGCACCTTTGATTCACATCCATACCCAGATCAAGAAGGAGGTTGACGCCATCCACGGAGTCCAATTTAATTGCGCGTACCAGGTGGCTCCATCGCTTTTCCGGGGCTTCACGCTCGGGTAGCCAGACAGTTTTCAGAGTTTCGTAGATCTTCGCACGCTCCTTCTCCCGACCATGCTCTGCAGCAGCTTGATAGTGTTGTTCCTTGGATAAGTGATTTGGAGCTTGGAGAGGAGGTCCAGGAATGGCTGGAAGGTCGTCATGGATATCTCCATCAATGATACTGCTTGGTGGGGTAGCATAGGTGGATGGCGGGTACTCCTGCTGTACGTCTAGATAGCCTGGTGTGTCAAGAGAACCATCCCACTGTTGCCCTTCATATCGAATTTGAGCTTCCAGTTCCTGTTGCACGTCGTTATTTTGGCTCTCGAACAATCTTTGAAGCGAACGATCATCGGAAACGGCGTCAAGACTATATCGTAGACCTAAGTCAGCCACGAAATTGGCATCATTCACGCACCCGGTGACTTACGAATCCGAATCCGAAGTGCCAGTCAATATTTGGAGATTCATGGTATATTGTTGTAGCGTCTCAATAAGTGGGGTCCACGAGTTAGAGACATACTGTCTGCCGTAACTGGAGAGTCGGTACAATTGCAACCGCCGCTCAAATAGGTCAAGTGCCCAGGTAGAACCCAAGAGGGCGGACGTGAAGAGGGGGATTGACAGTTTTATCGGCTGCAGGATCTGCCGGAGCAGGCGCTTTATCTCAAGATCCAAGCTGATGAGGACGGCGAGAGTTTGATCCTGCGACGTGCTTAAATCTTCCTCGAATTGCACCTCGGAGGCTAGTATAGTGGCCCTGGTACAACTGTGCAACAGCGCCTGAATGGACGGGAGAAGCCTGTCCCTCGATGAGGGAGACATGATAACAAAGACAATGGTCGGAGGTAAGGCCTCCTCGACTATAGCATAGAGAAGGTCTGCAGATCAGATCAAAAATCAGGTAGATCTCCCGCTATGAAGAATTTGATCTCACCCAGTGGGGTTGGCATATCTATATATGCTTTTATTCCATTTTAATCGTCAAATATTGTGTTCCTCAGTGTTCCCCTCGCTATTGTCATTGCCTAAAGGAAACTGAGCCTCGTGTTGGAGAGGTGTGTGGCTGTCTTTGATACGCCGCCCTGGACTGCTGTCTGCCCAATGAGACCATGGTTTCGAGTCTGGCAAGCCAGGCCGTCATTCGCTTAATATCGAATCTGACGCAAGATGAAAAGGAAAGACCCTGTATCTTGGGCTACAGAGAGGACACCCAAGGGCGACTGTTGTAACTGGATTCTCCACCAGCTTGAAGAAAATAACTTAACATCAAGAGGAGGGAGGCTTGGGTCCTCCTCCACCATGAGGCTGACAGCGAGTTGTTTGCTGACGATA
Source organism: Aspergillus flavus (assembly GCF_009017415.1). NCBI lineage: Eukaryota > Fungi > Ascomycota > Eurotiomycetes > Eurotiales > Aspergillaceae > Aspergillus > Aspergillus flavus. Next base: position 1,924,858 of record NC_092404.1, on the reverse strand, counting down.
AGGTTCCATAGCTAATTCAGCGATGATTGGCCCACAGCCTTTGCGAACTCTTTTTCCTATTTTTGTGATAATCCCTGTCTCCAGCAAGATTAGGCTCAGCTCGCACGATAGTTAAACATACACAATAGCGTTGTAAGACTGAGTGCAGCAACCATCCTCAGACTAGGGTATTAACCCCACTGGGATAGGCCCCCTTCTGATACAGTTGATTCGTCCATATCATGGGCTGCAAGATGACGATGCCCATGTATGAGATCCACCTGCTTGGAACGTATGTGTCTGATACAATGCTAGTCAGAGGAATGCATGGGTGCCCAACAGAGCGTCGAACCAAATACCTCTTGTTCGTTCCGGATTCCCCTCGCAATCCATCGGTATCTCAGTTCCTTGAGTTTGAGTTCTATCACGATATGGTACCATTCGGGAATCTTAGATCCCGATCTCTCTGCTGCAAATGGCAACCTCAGATCAGGCATGCATGTTAACTCGGTTGAGATCAGTGGTCCATGCTCAATCCAAGTCGCCGATTGTATTTTCTGACCTTGTCTCTACCTTCCACCCTCTCTCTTTTTCTCTCCCTTATGGCTTTTTCATATTTTCTGTTTCTCTTTCTCTTAATTTTTCTGCTTTAGCTGCATGAATCTGGCATTACCAGGTAGGCTAATAAGTGGAGATGGCATCTGTGGAGGCGGGGGAATACCGATGTATAATCTCACATAACCCCAGATGGCCCAGATCCGATGTGTAGGGAATGCACAGACGTCCTTGATTGTCGTAATTCGAGCTATATGTAATGGCACGAAGGTCGATCATTTTACCTATGAGAATAGGAAGAGGGAAACATCTCCGTGAAGGAAAAGGCACATAACTCCATGCGGGGTAAACCGGCGAAGCTTCACCCGACGGAGGTCAATATCGGCGTTTGAACTCCCAGAACAGTCACTTAACTACAACTTCTCTCATTGAGAGATCATAACACCAATTTTATACTATGCCGCCGAGACAAATCCCCTGGTGAGTCCCTCTTATTGTAATCTACTCACTCTGCCTTGTCAATTGCTGACATATACGCATCAGTGAGAGCTGTCGAATTATGTGATTCCACATCCGCTTGTTCTAGACATTCCCTACTCAGCCAGACAGAGCATCATGTCAAATGTACGTCCCGGTTACTTCCAGCTATGTGAGGGAGGTAAGGCAAAGCGCTAATTATAACAATCTGGCAATTATGGCAACCTGAAATGTACACGGTGTGAAAGATCCGGAATAGAATGTATTCGGAGAGCACCTAGGAAGTTTCGACACACTGTATCGGGTGCTCCTCCAGCAGGTTCATCTAAATTTTACCCCCAACCAACATGTATTGGTGTCAGCCTTGCGCTGCATCGTGGGATCCTCCAATCCAATTATCAGAGAAGAGAGTTCAGTCTACAGAAACGAACTCTCCCAGCGGATGGCTACCTGAGCGCTTATCGCACATTTTTCCCCTTGCGGCATCATAGCACCATGCATTCAACATAATGAGGCTTTATCTACCAACCACGGGAGATCTGATTTCGCACAGGCGGCAGATCAGCACATTTCCCAATGGCTATATGAGGCTCCGTGACGACTCACGATGCAGGTGAGAGAGGTCAAAGCGTGTTGGGTTGTGAACCGATAAATGAACACCGTTCTTCTGTGTTGAAATTTACTCCATCACCACGCATCATTAGCAAGCTCCCGGGCAGATTTTCACACTGTTTGTCTGAGCTTAGCTCTAGATTCGTTCAAACCCTCAGGCCATTACCCCTTGAAAGCATTTGGCATTTGATTCCAGGCATGTGCAACCACCACACCATACAACAGGACATGTTCGCTTTCCCATACTGACCATTGCAGGATCCACAATGTCTCTTATCACCGACGATATGTTGCTCGCGTTATGGGAAGACGCCCAGAGAAACCCAACAAATGAATGGAGGGTCGTTGCCGTCTGGACCCCAGCTATGGACCAAGCATATTTTCTGGGAGAAGGATTGGGTGGTCATGTCAGAGTCTCCTCCGGAAGGCAGTGGTCGTCGACGGGTAGGTATCACGATCAAGTATCTGGCCGGAGCCCATAGAGTTGCGATTCTCGCCTTCCACGAGGCAGAGGCGGGGGATGCAACACCTCAGGATGTTGAAGAGGCCGAGCATCAAGCGATAGAGGCTTGCATGGGAAACCGGAAAACGCGGAGCTGGAGTTCGTGTACGCCATCACTTCTTTCGGTACGAAAGGGAGAGCATGGAAGTACGAACGTGGGATGGATTACCTTACAGCCCTTTTTGGTCCTGAAAGCCTCGCAGAACGGGGTGACTACATCGAGCTTCACTAATCCGAGGCAAGGCATCTCAAAGCAGCCAATCTGATGAGAAACGTTAAGCCTTATACGCTGAGCAACTAGAGCTTGTGACACTGTTCATGTTTGGAGGGCCCGTGAGAATATTGGATGTTAATTAAGACGGAGACAATCAATAGTATACAGAGTTAGAGATTCTGAATGCTATATTCTTGAACACTCAGCTCACTGGATCGTTATATAAAGCAACCTTGTCCCCAAGATTGCCGAACCACCAAACAAGGGTCCCATGCTGGGGTATTTTCTGCCATACACCAACTTCAGAATCCAGCTGAGTGCAGGCTGTGTCTCTCTGAACGCCCTTGATGTAATCCTTCCCATTTATGTTACCTATTTCGAGATTGATGGGTGCAAGAACGTCGTACGTGAGGTCACGGTCCCAGCGAACCTGTCCCAGTGATTCAACGCGCTCTTTCGTATAATACAACAGGAGGCCAATACATGGACGATGTGGCTTTTTTAGATCCCTACAGACACGTACTTTATAGAGGCCTTCAAGCGGGGCCTTTGTCATGTACCAGGTAGTTATTGACGTACTTCTTCCACGTATCTCGGGGCATTTATAATGCCCAAACTGGGGTTCTTGCCCTGGGGCCTCAACTTGGCACCCAGGATTGCAAGTTACTCCGATCTCCGTAATACGCTTAGATTCTGGATCTAGTCCATTATGGACTATTCCTGATATAGCACCGTCGCCATCTTTGACAAGGGGCTGGTACTCGTAGACATGATTCAGATCAATCGGCGGGTGGGTCCCGAATATGACGTCCCTTCCTAAAGAGGTTTTGAACTGTTCGATAAGCAGAAGGCCTTGGATTTGAACGAAATCAACTTACAGCCAACGCAGGGGGCCAAGCCAATGAATTGCAATCTTTAAATTTCCGAATCCAAGCTGCTGTAATGAGCTCGCCATTATTAATCGGAAAATAAATCCAATACGTTTGGCTATTTTGGGCGCGTTGGTTCATCAACTCAACGAATGATTCGAATGCCTTTGATATACCTGTGAAGCCGTAGATCCCATTTGCATTACCGCGAGAGCAACAGACTATAAGACCACGAACCTTAGCGTCAAGTTTCACATGATTCAAACGGCGGTTGCCGTGAACATTATGGATATTCCACGGGTTGAGATTCGGTAACTCTGGAAAGCTCCAGATTTTCCGAGTACTTTCCAAAGCCGCTGCAAAGACGCTGATCTTCCTGACAAAAAGCCCCTGTCCACTTTAGCTGATATACGCTGGCTATTAGCAGGACAGACTTACATCCCAGCTAATAGACGCATCCACGTCAGAATCTGTGGTCTCGAGAAACTCATACCATGGGGCACCATCCGACAATGGCTTTGAATCTCGCTCCAGAAATTGTAGTCGACGAATACCCATGTGGTCAATAGATAAGATTATCCTCTTGGTATAAGTCGGTGGCTTTATGTGCTGCTGATCATATGTACTTGGCAATTCAAGTGGCATGTTGCTGATTGTGGAGATATAGGACTTTCCCTGGTATTTTTGTCCTGCCAATATACAGCTCCTTCGCCAAGTTAAGCCGTTCACACCGATTTGGATGATCATTTCGCATTTGCTCAAGCAGACGACGGGTCTCCCCAAGCACAATTAAATACCAGCATGGACCAAGGAACTCCAAAATCATGGTCTGGATCTCCATTGGCAACTGCATAAACAACTCCTGGCTGAACCCATTCTCTAATATATCACTTGTCGGGCAACATAGCAACCCTTCTCGAGTTGATGCAGTATCAATGCTGTCTCTATTTTGGGGCTTATAAAGGGGTCTAACCGCAACTGCGAACCTTTGCAGATCTTCGAAAGTTGGCTTCTCGCCAGCAGTATAGCTTTTCCTTCAGGATGTCATAGCAATCCAAGTGACACCAGACAGATGGACTTGGGGACCTTGAACACCGTGGGCATGGAAACATACACTCCATCGGGACGGTGAGCTGATTTCCATAGAGATCTATGGATTTCGGATTAGAAAAGGGTCATCCATCCCGGGGTGAGATTTAACAAGGATCAGCGATCCGGTGCTTGCCTGTTGTCTACACAGCAGACATGAGGTCTGCCACGTATGGATACCATTTTCATAAAATGACATCGCAAAGCAATAATACACTTGGAATTTGCATAGACATCCGTAAAATGGATTTTATCTAGCGCGAGGAAATGATGTTTCTGCTTGTATTACCAAAAGCGATGTTTTGCCTAAGACTAACTAAGCCTTCGGAACAAATTCCTGCCGATCACGATTCACCCAAAGGGGCAACAACAGTCTGATATAGGCTGCATGTCAGGTACGCGAGGAGTCTAAGGAGGCTTTCTCAATGTTGGAGATAGCGCTTCTGAGGTACTCCGTACGCTAACCGATAAGTTAAAAAGACCAAAATGCCTGATTGTTGCCCCAGTCAGTATTCCCTAGAACAAATATATATCTATATAGGGTCCCTACCCTTTAGAATACCTAGACTTTGCAAGGTCCGCTCCTTACGCTCAAAGGTATCGAAGATAGCAGGTTAGCATATATTGACAATCATTAGCTTGGCGAATGCCATCTCTCCTCTTATTACGTATGTAGATGATCTGTATCTTCAACGGGTTCCTACTTCCAGCACCTCCCAGCTGATCAAGAGCAATAGCATTGTTTTGCAAACGCAACTTGAAAATGTTCATACGCCTGTAATCTACTGCACCAGCTTGTGAGGTCAGATGATAACAATATGGTTTGGAGCTCGATATGCTTTCCTTTCGCAGCCGTTATCTACCCGTAATAAGAAAGGAACCCTAACAGGGGATAGAAGAGAAGAGAAAAGATAAAACCAGAGGCTCATATGTTACTCCCAAGGTAGAATAACTAGCCGAGGTCAATCAATTGATCTCTGTGGCCGGTAGCAGTCTCGATGATCAAAGTTTGTCCAAGCACTGCTGATCATCGCTTAAACCTAATTGAAGGTCTCAAAACAGAGATGCAGCGACCTATAGATGTAATCTCAAGTACATCATTACAAACGGGCCCAGTCTCTGCCAGCAATGTATAGCAGCACAGCATGAGGCAGGAAATGAACACCAGAAAATGAACGCATGAGAGTCGAATCGTCATGAGTCATCGACAAGGTCTAGGGATCTCTCGGACTCAATGCCCACTAACTCCGGAGCAAATGTCCGACCTCAGTATAGATTCTATGGGCACGGATGTATCGTGCCGGTGGATCAACGCTCATTCTCCGTAACCGGGAAACCGGAATACTACTATTCTCAGGGATCTGCCAGGGCTGAGAAAGGTTCCGAGTTGTGGGTCTCCATTTGATTTTGACCTACTAAGGTTTCTCTTCGATTCTTATTTTCGGGGACCAGTAAATACTCGCTACTGCCATAAGGCCATAGGTGGACTGATAGGATTATGCACGTCTAGACAGCGTTCTAGCCAGCGGTCAAGATTTTTAAGATCGTCATATCATGAACTAACTTCCGCCGAAGCGAGAAGATAACATTGGCTCAATACTCTATCCGTAAAAGTATGTAGTTCAGTTTACTCAAGCCTTATATAAGTGTCATGCATTAGTTTATAGACTAAAATAAGGCCTGAAAATTTTTTCTCAAGACCCAACAATTTAGTCTAAACCAGAACACTATGACACCGACACCTCGGCTGAAAAATTTGACATCCAGGGATCGGACCCAGCTGATTAGGGTGTATCCAGTGATCCACTGCGAATCCACCGGAACGGGCTTCGCCGATTCAAGCCCGACTCGCCGACATTCGCAACCCACGGGACGGCCGTCTGTGGCTTGTGATCAGATCAAGCTCGGTTATGAATCTCCACTATGCAGTGGATTATGTAATTATGCCTGGCACAAACTCATGTTCGACCGATTTTAATCAACTCTTGCAGAAGGATAACTAGTAGGAAATTAGTAGTTCGAGGTCATTGTTGACCTCACGCATGACAGCATCCCCCGATCGGCCTCATGTCCAGACTACCAGCAGTGGACACATGAAGTAATTCATTTGCGAGATCCTTCAGGGATCGACAGGTCGTGACGTCATGACATCATCTCGCTGATAAGGATGGCGATAAATTCACACCTGCCTTGCTTGAAAGTGGTACACAGCGAACGAACAATGACTTGATCCGATGTCATCGAGGGCAATGGATTGTGGCCAAATCTCATGTCTGGATTCTTTGGCAGAGCAGTTCTGGAGACGTGGTAGGTTGCCATTGGCATTTGTCCCTGCCATCGATTCTGCGGAACAGCCGTCTGTACTGGTCAGGCCAGTTTAGGATATACGACAGAGCATGTAATGAAACATGGGGTACATCGGAAGTAAGACAATTGATTATCTGGCATTGGCAGTGCGATAACCATAAATTTGGCAGTGTATAGGCAGAACAATACCCTCCGTAACCGTACGCGTATCAAATCCATGCCAGCCAAATGGCAGACCCAGTTCTAGGGCTGTGTTGATACCACGGGTCCACCGGGGACAGCCACAATGGCCGTGTCTCGACACATGGCTTGATCAGGCCCCAAGACCCCTCGTAGTTGAGTTACCGTAAAGGGCAGGTCACTTCCCGAAAACGTGAGGATCGTATTCGTACCTCTCGTGGTCTCCGAAACGTTTCCAGACAAGTGGCCTCCCAGCAATGGGTGTTGCCCCGGCCACACAGCCTTCAGTTCATGGGGGATTAAGTTCTTGGCCAATTTACAGTTCCATGCCAAGAGGCGACTAAAGTATTCGCACAAGTAAGGGCTCGTGTCTCTGCGTACGTGTTAGGCAGATAGATCCTAAAGATCTGTGGGGGAGCCGCATACGCAGTGCCGAGACCTTTTGTACGATAGGTATATGTATACCAAACAGGTGCTCGGTAGTTTATTGGCAGCAAGGGAGGAAATACGGTAGCCTTCCAGTCCGGCCACAGATGGTCTTACGTGGGCGGCTGGGAACAAATGGACCGGAGTCGTCGACCCTCGTTACAGGTTTCTGAATCTCATAGTAGATTCGGGCCCTGCGTACATTACTCGGGACTCACTCTTTTATGCTAATGTCTGCATGATAAGCAGTTGAGGCCCCAAAGTGGAATGGCGAGAACCAAGCCCTAGGGGAGGAATTTCCCCAACCAGCGTCGGAATTCGCTAACTCCGAAATCATTCCAACGTCAGACTGGCATGTATCCCAGTCGATGAAGGGCTTCGTTCGCCTCTCGCGAGTACCTTACAGAGAGTACTTTATCTTTTGATCATATTGATAATCCTTCACATTTCGATGATGCCATCGCTTGTCATGATAGCGAACTGACCAAAATCAGTAAACAGCATTGTTGAAGCATTGAAAGTTTAATTGGATTTCAAATCCATCAGAAATTAACCTTCGTATTAGGGGAGAGACTCATCCTCAGTAATCATCACTAATACCGGCTGGAACGATGCCGACCGGAGGAGTGGATATATCAAAGTCGATGAATAATAGGGTACTATGGACCCAATGTGATGCCTGGAAAGTTCTATTCAGCCTGTAAAATTTGGTTTCGGAGGTAGCGGGCGGAAAGATTGGTCATCCGAAGACCTTCACTGCTGGTCGCTGGGTCCCCGTGACTCATCATGATCCAACCTGATTGGGCTGCAGTGGGGCGGTGAGTGAAGGGACTGCCTTATGGATCCCCAAGCCTGGTAAACAATACCGTGGATCTGCTGGGTCGGATGGGGTTTATGCTCTCCTCCGTTCCGATCGGCGGTCGGACTTTACACGGTTCACGGAACTTGATTAGCAAAAGAAAAAAAAATGATACCACATGAAGAGCTCGGTATCAACTAAGAAAAAAAACAAAGAGTCAGCCTAGTAAAAAAAAAAAAAGAAAAAGAAAAAGAAATGAAAAGAATAAGAAAAAAAGTTTTTACAACAGTGGATATATCAAGTCCTTATCCCTCCCCAACCAGAGTTGGAAACTATTTTCCTATATCCTTCATCAATATTGCACCCCCCTACCGTGACTTTTTACACACCGATAGTTGATCCTCCAGCCATAGCTAATCATCTCCATCGCATCTATCAGCCACACACACACAACTAAAAGATCCGACTATTGCTGCAGTGGTTGAACAGACAACCAGTGGAGACGACGCACCATTTCTAACCAGCCTGAGAACACGACACGACATCAACTTCAACTATTGAAGCGTCCGTCGTGCAGCTCCTTTCGAAGTACTTTTGTTGTGGTCCCAATTATTGGACCTGAAAGAATTCATACCTTGCCTGCTACTAAGGGCTACTAAGGTACCCGATAAGGGATTCATTTTAGTTGATCTGCGCCTTGTTGCAGTCTGACTCACCGCCCCCTCTCCGGGACGTTCATTGGCCGATCTACCCTCGCCGGAAACAGTAGGTCTGCCTGAGTCACAGTGGGAACGGACGAGTCATCTTAAGTCTGGGCATTCGAAACTTGAGCTCATAAGCACATCAACATCCGGAGATTGCGCCATGGGGTCCTCTTCTTTCCCCACAACTTCTTCAACCACTACTACTTCTACTCCCTCTCCCCTCACCTCCTCCTATCACACTTCCTCACCCAGTGCCTACTTCACTTCCCTCGCCCGGAGGCGTCAACAAAAGAAAATGAGTATCACTCAAACCTACTACCTCGCCCATGCCGCCCGCAAGAAGCTTACCCGTGAGGCTTCCCGGGCGGACCACGACTTGCGCCTCTTGGTTGGTCATGCCAACCTCCTCGATACCTTGATGCTTGAACTCGCCGATGCCGAACAAGAGCAAGAACGCTGGTTCAACCAGACCGTCCACGGCGTAACCAAGGGCTCCCCATCTGAACCCCGCCACATCCAATGGGCAGAAAGCGTGGTGGAGGATCCCGAAGAGAACTGGGATGCGGAAGATGTTTCCGACTCCGACCTGAGTGACGATTCTGACTTGGAGGAAGACGACTATGAACCTGCCTACACACCCGTTCGTCGACGTGCCCCGTCGCCGGTGGCCATTGTTCGAGAGAAAGAAATCGAGGAGGACTACGACTCCGACTCCGACTCGGACTTTGAATACGATGACGCGGAGGACTTGGAGGAGCTTGCTTTGACCCGGTCGCCATCACGACAGACTCCGCCTGAGCTGTCGTCTGATTCCGATGAGGAGTCGGAGGAGGAATCAATGCCTCCCTCCCCCCCGCAACCCACGCTGGACACTTTCTCTGAGAAGCAAGCCGAAGCTACCGAACTTCCACTGTCGGGAAATGGATTTGAAGTCGGGTATTACGTATCGAACCACTCGCAGAATACGATTATTGAGGCCTACTAAACGTCCTCGCTGATTGACGACTGCATCGATGTGCATACCCTTCTTGTGATACCCCTCCTACATTCTTGGGTTTGGTTTTGGATTTGTTTCAGCGATACATTATTTCAGCGGGTTCGGCGTTTTGGGCTGCAGACAAAAAACATCTTCATTGTTGGCGAATTTGCATTTTAGTGCCTGGCATGGTCTGGACTTACTGGCGTTCAGACCTAACGTGCCTAAATGATTGGGCATTGTTGGATACTCTACTCTCATATGGAGCATTATTTTTTATGTTCCCCACCTGCTGGCCAGGCATGGCCTGTGCCCATGAATGTCTTTGACGATGACGATGCATATCACATACTTTAGTTAGAATTATATATAGGATTCGCATCAAAGAAATATATAGATAATACTTCTTCACTCTCCATCCTGGTTCATATCTACCATCTTATAGACCAATATCTTGCCAGTGTCCTTTTGTGCAGTCAAGAGATGGTACGCGGTGCCTTTCGAGGGGCTGATAACCATTCTCTTAGCTCAGGACTAGTTTAGGTACCGATCCAATAGTTAGGCTGACTATACGGAACTAGTTGACAATCTAGACCAGGACCCAAGACGCCGATCCATTAAGGCGGCACCGCACCCGCGCACACCGCCCAGTCGACTTGGATCAATCACATGGGCGATCAGCCGGCGGATCACTGGTCGAGACAGTCAGCAAAGCGACAAGTCATTTGGTCGTGGTCGCCTCACTTGTTGTGCAAAAGGAGGGGGTCGGGATTTTCGGCTGGGTGGCTGTGCCATCAACTCCCGCTGATAAGATGGTATTTCAAGTGGAGATTATCGTGGAACGCGGGCAAAAACTCTCCGGAAGACCGTCTTGCAAAAAAAACAAAAAGAAGGTTATTCGGACGCCGTGACTCCCGTGAGATCCGAGGATTGTCCTCGTCCTCAATAGCTGGGAGCTTGAGTCACCATTGCACACTTGCTCTGGTGATTGACGTTGTTCGGAGCCTCGGAATCTCCTGTCGTCGTTTCCTCTGGTTAGACTTCGTTTCCTTTTCCGGTTGGATTTTCCCCATTGCTCAACTGACATTCTCCAGTTCGGAGAATAGAGGTGAACCTCCGTGATCTGTACCAGGCGGCATAACTGTGGCATAGATTATCTCATCAGCTGCACAATTTATAATCATAATCAACCTCAACCAGGGTATTGCTTAATCTAATTTTATTAATAATACAGAGTAGTGTTTAGCTTGTTTGGATCAATAGCACAAGTTGCCTCTATGTAATCATCTGGCCAACCATTACTCCGTATATCTCATAGACTTGAATAACATAGTCAGAGAGTTCCTTAGGGTTGAGTCTGAACCGTGACCAAGGACCCTCACATGCCACCGCAACGTGACAGGGGACGCACTCACCGCCTTGGCCCCTCCTCCCCGTGGTTCTCCTGCTGCATCCGGAAACTGATCGTAAGAGGCTCTTCTTGTACAGAGAAGTCCTGCTCGACTAGTATCCTACTATTCTATCCTACAAGGGGTCCCTACCTGAAGGTCAACCCAAACCCCCTTGCTCAAGGGCGCTCTAGCCGATCCCGTCGCAAACCATGCCCAGCGTCCTCCGCATTACTCCACTGGCAGCACTTCAGGAGCTTCACGGTGGCTGAGTTGTGACCTGATCTATCCGGATCGTATCCGAGAATACAGACAGGCATTGCTACCTCGCAACCCTCTCAGTGTCTCAATCCGGTCGCATTACCTTTCGGGAAACGAACAAGCATAATACTATATCATTGAGAACGCTCACTCAAGCGCCATTGGAACCCACGCTACATCATGTCCTCCACCCCTAAAAGCTCCCTCGATAGCGAGGAGCGCGCATCCAACGCTTCCGAACCCTCATCCCAGAACTCACGCATCTCATCTACGGCTGATAGTCCCCGTCGGAAGTCGATTCAATTCAACTTTGGTGGGACCGAGCCACAGAGTCAGCACCGTCGGTCTACCAGCGCTGTCGGCGGGCGCCGGCCACAACAACAAGAAGCGCAGGACAAAGAACAGAAAGCCACTGGAAGAGGTCATTCACCTCCGCCACCCCAGTAAGTCGATTATGCTAGTTCTATAAACTCTCTACATCGCTAACTGGCTTCCGCATTTATGTAGAACTTACGAGAGAGGTGTTTCTTTCAATACGTTCGACAACCCTGACGCGGCGGACTTCTCTTTAACTTTGAATTACAAACACAAGGGGTATCAGTGTACCCGGCGCAGTCGTACTTTTCTATGCGGCACGGATCAGAATGATTATTCCGATTTTGCCTTGGAGTGGCTCATTGACGAATTGGTGGATGATGGCGACGAGATCGTCTGTCTACGGGCCGTGGAAAAGGACTCCACGATCGCAAGTGACGCCGCAATCGAGGAGGGAAAGTACCGCCAAGAAGCAGAGAAGTTGTTTGAGCAAGTGATCCAGAAGAATAGCCAGGATGAGAAGGCAATCAGCTTAGTCTTGGAACTAGCGGTGGGGAAAGTCCAGGATATCATTCAGCGCATGGTACGTTGGTCCTTCTCTATATTTTGGCACGTTGAGAACAAGCTGACAAAACAAGATCCGTATCTACGAGCCTTCGGTACTGATTGTTGGCACCCGTGGCCGTAACCTAGGCGGCGTACAGGGCCTGCTGCCCGGTTCCGTCTCCAAATACTGCTTACAGCAATCCCCAATTCCCGTGATCGTCGTCCGTCCCTCCACCAAGCGGGAAAAGAAGAAGAAGAAGCGTCTTGCGGATCCCACTCGCCGCAACTATAATCACATCCTAGAGCTGAGCGAGCAGCGTGGAAGCAAGTTGTTCGACGCAAGTTCGAGCACGGACAGTCACGTCTCGAAACTTCCGGACGAAGAAGCAGCCGTAGCCGCGGCTCTCGGCCTGCCTCGGTCGTACGCCAACTCCCGAAGCTCGCTGTCAATGTCCGAGCGAAGCAGTGTGAGCCATGATGAGAATGATTCGCCGTCTCCTAATGTCGACTCCTTGGGCACCAGCCACAGCCCAGCGGCGGGCACCCCGGAGAGCACTGAGAGCGAAAGCACAACAGACGATGAGCCTGGACCGCAGATCAAAGATGCACCCGAGGGCTCGTCATCGGAGACTGCATCTACGGAAGAGGCCAAGGCGGTTGATGCAACATCGACGGATGAATCCGAGTTGATCAACTCCAATCAAAGTACACCAAGGCCAGGCAGTTCTAAACTGAACATTCCGGTCATTGTCACTGAAGATATGACCGAGAAGGGAACGGATGGCCAGTGAGCTTGACACTGCTCCAACAACTCACTACAACGTACCATTTCAGAACTCATCCGGAAATGGGTACTAGCCGTATATTTTACCACGAGAAATCTTATCACACCATCAGCCAACCAGGTCATAACCTCACTACATAATCAAAGGCCACAAATAAGGGGAGGTATGGCTACATGAATCTCAGGCCGATGCATTACCTCTAGACAAAGGAAGCACATACACCATCTCTACTCTTGACGGACCACCATGTGCATCTTTGACAGCGTCACTACTTCTTCATATTCAGAAGCCAGTCACACTTGCAAGGTGTTTACGCTATGCAACATGAAACAGAATCTATTACATGCTTCGGCTGATTCGCGATTCATAGGACTCGTCACCGATGCTTGATTCCAAACCCCACTCCAATACAATAATCTCAATCATACATCGATAGACACAAGCATTAGCATCAGCATCAAGACCTGCACAGATAGATCTCGCATCTATACATAATCGATAAATAGATAAACAATCCACGAATAAACTATTCATTTCAAACAATAAACAAAATCCGTCCATACCCAAGTAAAATATAGAATACAAACATCCTCAACCTAAAGATATATTTCCAGAATCAACAATAATCACCCAAAAACAAACATGCAACACTAGGTACAAATCTTCCATACAGTTAAATATACAGCAAGCTTTAGTACACCTCTTTCCCTCTTTAATTTTTTAATTCCCCCCCCTTCCCCCTTTTTCTTTCACATCGAGAAGTAAACAAAATCGAGCAGTGCATAGAGATTGCGGAAACATAATACAAAATTATATGCGAGCAAAAACAACATATGGTATGCTACATGTTGCACAAAAATATCAAGCTTATCCACGGATTCATATGGCTATTAACTATAACCTCAGTCTCAGTGTTTAATTAGATACTTGGGGAGGTGGGGTATTAAAAAGAAAGGAAAAAAAGGAAGGCAATGGCTACTATCTAGAATAGTATAAAATGTCACTCAAAGGTTCCCAACATTTGTAATATGCAAAGAACTGGGGGATGAATTTACAACATACAGATGATTACCAAAAGGCTGATAGATGCTATACCTTCAATCGAGGGCTAAATAATACATGGAGACAGAACTCGATTGATGACTTTGGTTGGGTCGGTTGCAATCATGTTCATCTGGCTGTCAAGCATGTCAATCAATCGAGGAATGCACTAACAGAACACTATGGTGACATTATAACCCAAGAGGGCGTGGATATACAAGGTAGTAAATAGGAAATGTTTGAAATGAAAAGAGGAAACTTTTTCTAACGAAGTTTTTGTCTAGCAAAGGGTTTTAGAGAGACATATCATAGCAGATAAAGCAGACATCGCCAGCACACACCAAGCCAGTGTAGATGCAATGCATACAAGATGACTGAAAACGACAGGGGAAAAGAAATAAACACATAAGCTACATCATGTCTTCCATGAGACAAACAAGTAGCCGTGAGAAAGTCTTGTCCTGGTTGGGTCAAACGTCGGTGTCAACGCTTGTCCGGGACGGAAAACTGCTGAAGCAACTCCGGGTATTGAAATGCAAAGGACATAACAAGAAAACAAAAACATATCAGATATCCCTGCAAGCCAACCTATCTCGCTAGATTCTTCAAAAGCCCCACCTTCATTATGGCATTTCGCTTTTGAAACACAACATTCATTGTACATTATAACGTCGGAAGTGCCTGCCTCTTCCAATCAACGGATGGAAACGGAAGAGTGTATAAGCAACCGAGTACCGAAATCATGGACGAGAAGATTAGGAGGAATGAGCATGTGACATGAATAACATGGCATAAGGTTCAACAAAAAGAGAAGAATAAGTGGGAAATCTTTCCAGAAGAAACGGAATAATTTTCATTATCATTGCCAGAGAATCTATGATGCTTCCTCGCCGTCCTTCGAAGGGGTCTTGGATGGCCGGCGCTCAACGGCGGGTTGCGACTTGGCTAGCAAAGGGGAGGTAGGGTTCGAAGGGGGGGAGGTAGCCATGTTGTCGCGGTCTTCCAAGCTAGCAAGAGCACTATTCCAGAGTCAGATGAGGGGTTCAAAGCAAGACGATGCGTGGAAATTCAAAACTTACCTGAACGCGTTGATCGACGACGCAGCTTCCTTGTCTTCCTTCTTGCCAGCAGGGGGCGTTCCAGTCCGGCTGCTAGCAGCGCTATCATCGCTGCCACGAACCAAGTTGCCGCCAGGGCCAAGGTTCCTCCGGCCGCTGCTGCTGCGAGAACCCAGCATGCTGGAGGGACCAAAAGACATGGGCTGGCTGGTGTTGCGAGTGGTACGCAGGCGACGGAGGTCGTCGCTGCCGACCTTGCTGGAGGCGTAGTCCTGAGGAGGTGCCTGGTTGCCATAGCCAGAATAGCTGCGAGCATCACCACGGCCCATATTGGGACGGCCACCCCGGTTTGCCTGCTGGCGGAGACGCTCCATCTCGGCCTCTTGTTGCGCGCGAGCAGCCTACAATAACCGTTAGGAAAACCATATCAAAGGTTTGCTAAGATACACATACCTCTTCTCTGATCTGTTGGATAGTTTTAGGGCCCTTGTCGGCGTCCTTGGACTTCCACTTGGCATTACGCAAATCGATGATGTCCTGTAAAAAGAGGGATGTATTAGATATGCGTCTATCGTGCATGAGGATCGTGTGAGGCTTACCATGAGCATGAACTTAAGTCGGCTTGGCAGACCTTGGATCTGCACCATGTTGTTAATGCGCTGGAAGTAGACATCCATGAACGTGTGGCCCTTCTCGGAGGCGTCGAGGCTGGCACCAATAGTACGCAGCAGACTGGTCAAGCTCTCTACTTCGGCTTCATCAGGAACACCTTCGTAGTCAACCAGCTTCTTCAAGCACTCGTGCATGATACGCTCTGTCAACATGCCAAGCTTGTACAATTCACCAATGAACTTAACGAGACCCAAACCACGACGTTTGGCAGCGGCAGCCTTATAGTACTCATCCGACAACATGGCAGCCTCCTCAGTCTGGCCCTCAGGCTTAGGAGGAAGGTTAACCTTCCAACCACGTTCGAACTCTTCTTGACAACGGTTGAGCAGGTACTTGCGGAACAGACTGCCGCCAACAACGACATTACCGTTCTTATCGCGGATGTTCTCGTCCTTGATCTCCGGGCTCATGCTTTCAAGCATACGCTTGCAGAACTTGGCATAGATCGAGGCCCAGTGTGCCTCGTCGGTTGCCTTCTCGAAGGTCAATTGGATCACTTGGCGCAACGTACGTCCGTCGGACTCGTCCTTGGACTGAGAGACAATTTCCAAGATCTGGCCAGAAATACGGTCGAAGTTTTCGGGTGTCATCTTGTTCAAAGCAGCCTTGACCTTGCGCTGCACCACATCGGGAGCCAGATAACCAGCACCTGGGGCAGCAGCACTTGGCTGAGCAGCCTGACCCACACTGCGAGGCTTCCAACCGGTGGTCGAGACCTGGAGCGCCGCGACCTCCTTTCCGGCGGTAAGAGGCATGGACTTGGCCATCTCCTCCTCCTTCTTGGCTTGGTGCTTCTCACGCTTGCTACCGGTGCGCGTGCCCGAACGGTTAGAACCCGGGCGAGGAGACCCTGGCATCATGGGATTGGCAGAGTTGGTGCGACTGAGCGCAGGCGAGCCCATCGGCATGGGTCCGCGTCCGAAAGAGCCAAACGGGTTGTTCATCGAAGCGGTACGAGCGGCATTGGCAAGAGCAAAGCGCTGCTCGGAGGTTGAGCCCGGAGGCAGACTGTGCCGGGACGCAGCTTGGCCGAAGTTGCCCATCTGGAATCCCTGGGAAATACCGCCGCGAGAAGTGTTGCGACCACCCATCATAGGTGTGCGAGCAGACTGTGGGCGAGATGAGTCGCTATCACCTACAGTCTCACGCACGCGTGCATCCCAGTCGACAGATGGCTTCTCCTTGAACACACTCTGGAACTGAAGCAAGAACTCCTTGTTGTAATGGAATTTGCGATCAGCGGGTGCGCTGGCATTCAAGGCCGGGTTGGGAGACACAATGGAGTCAGGGTAGGTAACCTGGCTCAGGTCCTCGATCAGCCGAGCGGAGTGAAGGGACTTCATAGCGGCGCTAGGCTGAGGAGGCTCAACGGCCTTGTTAGTCTCCAACTTGAGCGCAGCAGGCTTCTCACGCTTGCCAGCACTGGCAGGCTTCGCGGGAGGACCCATCGAGGCATCCGAAGCCGGAGTAGCAGTTCCGCTCTCAGCGGGCTCGCCGGCCTCCGTCGCAGCCCATCCTCCCTTCTTCAGCGAAGCGAACAGGTCTTTGTTCGAAGTGTCTTGCTCACCCGCTTCGCGCTTCTTCATCCGAGCTTCTTCGATAGCCTCAGCCTCGGCCTCGGCCTTCTTCATGTTGGCCTCGTAGGCTTCCCGCTCCTCTTTCTCCTTGCGCTCCTTCTCCTCCTTCTCGGCTTGCTTCTTGGCATAGTAGGCGGCTTCCGCGGCAGCTTCCTTCGCTTCGATCTCGGCCAATTCCCGCTCGATAGCATCGTAATCAATCTCATCCTCGTCAGCAGGAGCCGGAGTAGGGTCGGCGGGTTTGGAAGATTCTTCGGCAGCGGGCTTGGCCTCCTCGGCCTTGTCCTTCAAGCTCAGGTCCTCGAGAGCCTTGCGCGCGGCTTCCTCATCCGCAGCCTTCTTCTGTGCGGCTTCCTCTTCCTCCTTCTGCTTGCGGGCCGTCTCTTCCTCCTGCTTTTTGCGAGCGGCTTCTTCTTCTTCCTTCTGGCGAGTTACCTCGGTCTCGGCTGCCTCTTTCTTGCGGCGGGCCTCGGCCTCATCCTGTTCGATCTTCTGGCGCACCGCATCCTTCAGCTCCTGCTTCTTTTCCTCATCCGTCTTGGCTGCCTTGGAGTCAGTCCGGGCGTGATCCGCACCACTGCTGCTGCGAGGAGGCGGCGTGGCGGTCGGAGTCGCCAACTTCACAGGAGACGGGGTCGCACGAGCGGGCGACGCCGGGGCCTTCTCGAATGTCTTCACGGCACCACTACCAGGGTCCTTGATAACGATAGCACTCTTCTTGCTCGACGGGATGACAAAGTTCTGCACGCCCGGAGCGGGGCTGTTGGAGGGACGGCTGGCGGTATGCGCATGGCCGGAGGCCGGAGGACCAGCCGGGGGCTGACCGTGTCCCAAGCTGGAGCCGGGTCGGTCATTGGACACCTGCGAGGGCGAGCGGGACATGGCCTGAGGAGGCTGCTGGGGTGGGTACTGGCCTTGCATATACGGGGGCTGAGGGGTGTAGGGCATTCCGGGACGCGGTTGAGGGGACGACGGGGGAGCCATGAACTGCTGCATGGGGTACTGTTGGTAGTAGCCATAGTTGGGGTCAAAGTAGGGGCCCTGGTTCGATTTCATCAACGTTAGATAATGTTCAAATTGTCCACTCTCTGGAGCCAGATTGGGCGAGGGAAGTGAAATAGAGGGGTGGGGAGGGGGAATATTGGGGGAAGGTATAACTCGGGGACCAGGCTTCCTCTTCGGGAGGAGGCCGCCACGACGGGGGGTTCTGTTATAAGAATGGGTCCTCACAGATTGGTGTGCCATGTGTGGGGGGTAGGCGCCGTAGGGCTGGGGCGGTCCCATCGGCACGGTGCTCATCTGCGGCGTCGCGGGGTGCGCGGTGGCCAACGCTGGGCTGCGGTTGGCCTGGGGAGAGTTAGGGAACGGCGGCATCGGGCGGGCTTGGTTGGGAGGATGGTACTGGGGGTTCATGCCACCCCGGGGCTGGTTGGGAGTGCGGAAGCTAGGACCAGGCGAGTAGGCCATCTGGCCCTGATAGTTAGACTGTGAGTATCCGCGGCCACGGCCACCCTGATGGTGATAACCACCACGACCGGGACCACTGCCCATGTGGTTACTCATGTCGCTGTGTGTCGACTGGGACGATTCGCGTCGCAGATGTGTCGACTGAGGACCGGGACCAAGGGGGGCTTGAGACGGGCGAGTCTGCTAGTGGGACGATTATTATTAATCCCGAAAGTTTCCAGGTATGCCAAGAGAAAAATAGATCCAAGTATATCACCCGCATTTAAAGCTCAACTTGCATGAAACCAAAAAAAAAAAATCGTTTTTCTTTTCTCTCTCTCTCTCTCCCCCTCTGCCCTTGTCTCCATGCCATGTCTATGGGTATCGTAAAAGACGGTACAGAGATGAAGATCGAAGATCGTAACACAATAAATCCAGAAAACAAAAGATAGAACAGGGAATAAGGAAATTTGAAATGAGATGAATACCGCCCACAATTTATACGAGGGAAGAAAGAAGAGTAGGCACTTACATTATCACCTGCATCACCGAAGCTGCCAAAGTTGGGAACATTGCCTTGAGCCTGGTATGACGACGGCGGTGGCCGGCCACCGCTCGAGGCGGGCTGAGGAATAGGCGACGGCGAAGTCTGAGGCGACGTAACACGGGGGTTCGCAGTTGGGTTGACACCCAAGCCGGCCTGGGCTTGGTTGGCCAACACGGCTGGGTTACCCATATTGGGCGAGGCCGGCTGGTTGGCAGCAAAGCCAAACTGCAAGCTATTGGGACGACTGCTGGGGCCCCCGTTGGGGATGTAGCCTGAGGTACCGGCGGAGGTGATAGTCACGGAGGGCTTGCGAGAGTGGTCGCCTTGCGCAGAGGAAGGAGCCGGGGCGCCATTGACGATGGTGACGCCGGGGGTCTGAGGTTGCTGCATGGGTTTGCCGCTCACAGGAGATACTGAGGTCGACTTCCCATGTTGCGATGAACCGCCCACGGTGACGGGAGCGGCGGTCGAGTCCGTCGCGGACTTTTTGGTGGCGCTGGCGTAGGACTTGGTCGCAGCCGGCTGAGAAGAGGGATTCCCAGAGGTTGCAGGAGCGGTAGATTGAGAGGCGGCCTGGTTAGAGGTGCTCTGTCCTTGAGGTTGAAGGCCTGACTTTGGTGGGATCGAGCTCATTAGACAGGTAGGTTAAGTGAGTTGTTAAAAACAAAAGCGCTTTTAGGTTGGAGGGGGAAGAAAAAGGGAAGAAGGAAGAGAAAAAAAAAGTTTTGAGATAAGCGGGAAGGAGTTTTTGATAATAAGAAAGCAGTGTGGGTGATGTCAAAGCGTGTTACAGCAGAAGGCGAACACACTCCAGATCCCACATCAAATAGATGTCAATTTTATTATCCCACGGAAATTGGATAATAAAACCAGAGGGATTTTTTTAAGGTATCGGAAAGAAGAACCACCGATACACAAAAAAAAAGGAATTCTCTGATGATAAAAGAGAATCAAAAAAGAAACGTCGTGGGTAAACGACGAAGAATCCTGGGGTAAAGCAGGAAAAAAAAGGGAAAAGAATAATAAATTCCAAAGAGGGGGGAGGAAAAAAGAGGAAGTAGGGAAAGATTTCGCTGGTTCCTCTTTTTTTTCTTCTGTTCTGGTGGTGCTTTTTTTTTCACTGCTCAAAGTGGAAACGAGCGAGACCGACAACGTAAAATAAAAAATAAAAAAATAAAATAAAAATAAAAATTCCGTACGGAAGAAACCATACCAGCAATGCAGGCAGTGAACAACACAAAACTTGCGGTATTCCTGATAGGACCACTTAAGGCTTCCTTTTATTATTTCTATTGTTTCAAAGAGACAATCATGCTGCATCAGTTTACTCTATTCTATTTTCCCTCCCTTTTATTATTATACATATTTTGTTCCTTTCTTTTAAGAACAAGAAATGGCGGAAAGGAAAGAGAGGAAGATCGGACAGTTCTCCGTACAACGTACGGAGTATACCAAAAATACATACCACAATACGCACTCCACCTCAGGGAAGAGACAAAACAAGCTGAGTAGGAGCAAGTGACGGAGCCAAATACCATTAGTCTAGTCTAGATTAGGTGCTGGAAGGACTAACATTCAATCAATCATTCTCTCCAGCCGAACAATACAGAACCAGGCTGGTTACCCGATCGGGAACAAGTCGGGTTGAGGCGGACAAGAAAAAGCAGCGCCAAGCCGTCACTCATTCACGATTCAGACTCTCGGTCATTGCTCTTTGCTTGTTCAGCCAGTCAATGCGTCAGTCCTTTCAACTGTCGACTACTACAAAGTAGTATTGCCCTCCAACTGTGATTCATATTATGACTGTGAATCGTTTAGTTTTCCTTGATGATTGGCCACAGCAGCGCACTGGTACCTCTCACGGTCCAACGATCTATGCCAAGTGGAGCCTCATCATGAAAATTATCCATTCAAGAGGGATCATGAAGAGTGGTCGACACCTCAGGCGTGAATTGCCACGATCACCCAACCAACCGGACTTAAACCGAGACGGGGTTAGTGTACCAGAGTCACTGACTCGTCAGCCTCACTTCCATGGACGCCACCATCTATAACGCGTACACTCAACTTCACCGACTTCCGTTCAATAGTCAAAGGAGACTAGCTGCAAAAGCAGGGTCGGGTGTCGTTATTCTCATGTTCCTGCAAGGATCGATCGAATCTATGGGCGCGTTGGGCAGCCACCCTGCCGCTTAGTTGATACCGCAGATTGTATATTTATTTATAGCCGAGTATAGCATGATACAATAGTCATCCTGCTGACCAAAGTCTGTCATGCCGCAGTTCAGTCTAAGTCTACTATCTCTTGTAATAAACTTTAAAGGAACCTTGCTCTAGCTGTTGAAAGGTCTAAGTTGTTCAAAATCTGCTGATATTTCATTGTTCTAGGCAAACATATATATTGTCGTAACCGTAATCCATCCCTCATGATACCTAGTAGAGACCACAAGCATTCACTTTGACTCGCCTCAAACAAACTCAATGTTTACTATAAAGCTCACAGAATCACCATAGTATCGACGCAGAAACACTGTTCATCTATAATATTGTTTATCCCCGAAAGTATCTCCATGCCCCGGCCGCAGCTCGCGGCGCCAGAACCATACCTCGAGCCACGCCTTCGACAACAGTGCGTCCGTACCCCTTCATTGCAGTGCTCTGAACATACGCAAAGACCCCTTGTCTAGCAACAGGTGCCATGTGACTCTGCGCCCATGCAGCCGCTGAGCCTATCGCATGATGCGTCAGCAGCGGTCGCTATCTTTGACGAAATGTAGTAGATGACAGGCAGCGAAGAAAAAGGTATAGTTTTAAAAGAAAAAGACATACCAGCAGCTGGTCCAGCGCCTGTAAACCCAGCGACGTGCATAAGAGGTCCAGTAACCACGCCGGGGCAGAGAAAGGTCCCAACTTGCACCGCTCCCCAGAGAAGGCTCTTCGGGTTCTCTGAAACATATTGTGCGGTTTTGCTAGGAAGATTTGACCAGTCTACCTGGGATGCTTGGTCCACCACATGATTGGCAAATCCTTTGGAGGTGTTTAGGATGGACTCCGTGGAGAGATTGGACGGTTGGAGATGTGCTACGATTTGCTGCAGTCGTTCCATGATTCTGGAGAGTGAACGCTTGAAGCACTGCAGCTGAAGGCAAGGTTTATGGATCGAGGAGTAACTGACCAGAAAGAGGGTTCTTATAAGACTGACGCGTTACGGCACACCAAGTAGCTGGGCAGAGAAGCTAATCCTCGAGAAAAAGCAATGTCCCGGAGAGTGAAGACCTTGCGGGGGTTTGACGGGAAGAGGGGACGTAATGACGAGGCTGTTGATTTACTCCATGTTTTTCTGCATACGCGCCCACTCGCTAGCGCATACAACGACTGCGGCAAGGCGCATTTACCCCGTGAATAACAAGTCATTCAACCAATTAAAAATTCCCTTTCTAATTGTTCAGACCATCTATCCTGCATACACACAACCCATTTTGAATTCAGCAAAAACAAAAACAAAGACCGAAAGTTTGACAGAAGCGCGAAAGAGCCCGATCACGCTTAGTGAGAACCGCGGGATCGAGCCAATTCCTCCGCTGCTCGCACCGCATAGTCTACACCAGACGTCCAGTTGCTGCTGGTCGACTGATTACGGATATCCTCGGGCTCGATATGATCAAACGAGTTGTCGCTACGGTTCTTCCTCAAGGACGAGCCGTACGCGAGGTCATCATCACGTCCGTGCAGGTTTTGCTGTTCCTTCGCCAACGCATTGCGCAGCACCTCCAACATATCCTGCTGGTTCGAGAGGTATTTGGCCTTCTCATCATGAGACATGCCGGCCATATCACGGGGCAAGAAGGAGCCGCTGGCCGAGAGTTCCTCCGCCCGTGCCTCCGGAGTCTTACCGGTGGAGGTCATAGAGGCCACGGCCGAGCCAATGGCCGAAAGCCAGTCGTTGCCCTGGGCAGGAGTAGTGGCATTTCCTCCGGCAGCCGTCGGGACGTTGAACCGCGAGAGAAGCGACTGAGCGTATGCAGCAGGGCCTGTCGCCGGAGGCGGAGCGGCAGCCTGTTGGGCGGGCAGGTGGAAAACATTCTCGCGTACCCAATCCAGCCCCTGGTAAAAGTATTGGAGGCCCAGAGCCTTGGCACGCTCATGGGAGCGACCGATGAACTCTTCGATTTCTCGTTCGTGCTGGGCCAGGAACGGGTCCACGTAAGTCTGGTATAGGATTCTGGCACCCTGAGTCTGTGGCAGGACCAGATAGGAAAAGAAGAAGAGACGGATCCAGCTATAGAATGGAAGCCTGTATAGGTTGTACATTAGACACCTGTATCGTGGTGATTTCCGGTTGAGGTAACATACCATCCCAAAATCCAGACCGTCCAGGACTCAGCCATCAAAATGGCCGACAGGACCACCCAATACATCAACCATGGTGCGAGCTGAGAGGGGTTCGCCGAGCGGAGGGCTTTGAAAGAAGCGAAGATAGGGAAGAGGATCGTGATGATCGAGCTACGCATGAATTCCTGTTAGCATTCCCGAAGCAGGCAGAAGATTCTTGAGAGATATAGAGGCACAGTTCCGGGATTTCCGGAAATAGGAGTCATATCACTTACGACAATAAATCGGCGATGATACCAAACATGATGGAAGACGGAGAATATTTCACTGGCTTAGAAACGTCTCAAACGTGGCCGACGTGAATGAGTCGGTAAGGGTTGGTAGAATCTTTGGCGGTCAGGGAAGCCTTTGCTTTTGCGGGGCAAAAGAAATATGATCGACGAGGCTTCACGCGACCAGCTGAGGGCGGAATAAGAAGCGGCCAGCCGCAATGGCAACTAGAGAAAGAGAGGAGAGGAGAAATATGATTTTGAAGGAAGGGTGGTTAGGGGAAAGAAAGAAAAGGCCAACACGACACGACGGTGGTTGCCTTAAGGGAGATCAGCCCTACTGTGATCCATCCACTATTACTCTTACAAGTTTAGTAGATGGAGCTGGAAGAACCATCGACGAGATTAGGGCAACTTTCCCATTTCCGGGATTACGATTGCAGCGAATCACACTCTGCTTGACGTCATGATTTAAGGTTCGTCAAATGCCTGCAAAAAGTTTATCCGGACGATATATGAAGATATATAACTAATAGCATATATTGGATGAAGCTGAGGTGTTGCTGGTCAAAAGCAACGTGGTTGCTTTGCTATTAATTACTACTGAAACTTGTCCGCAGGAAATTGGCTTGGGTGTTCATATCCAGTCTTCTGACTACGCTTCCAGGTCATCCTACTACGTGTCGAATCTTCCAAACAAACGCCAAACAAAACCGTCAGTTCATTCAAGATATGACCCGAAGGTTTGTGTAGTACCTTGCAGGAGAGAGTATGTCTCAAATCGTACTTTTTTGCATCTCAAAATAACTCAATGTGCTGAGTCAACTAGCTAATCACGTGAGACGCTGCTATTTGAGGAAGCGAGCCCCACACCGGTGGGTCCCGATGACGGAGCACCAGACAGGCGGTGAGGGGAATCTGCCGGCAGGGTCTCTGCCCGATGACTTCAGTGCCTGTAGTTCTCGTGTCTTTCCCTCACGACTTCCACGAATTTGGAAATTTGATGCCTGTATATCTTTGATGACCTTCCTATAATATTATTTACGAAATACATCAAGATTTGAACATATCTGTGACCAAGAAACTGGTAGTTCATACCCAATAACGGTGCTCCCCCTCCAAGCAGCACTATACCCTTGTCTCACACCCGCCCACGATAACGACCTGAACCTCCCGAGCCGTTGAAATGTGCATTGCATTAATATCTACAGCCCATCCATCTTATTCGCTTATTGTTATCGACAACAGGGATGTATGCGATTGAACCACCTGCAACAGGAACAACTGATACGTCGTGACCTAACAATGTCTAGGAATACCTGCGTCGACCGACCGCCCCAGCTGATTGGTGGCCCGGATCAAACTCCAATATATTGGGTGGCCGAGACCTAGCACGTGCTACACAAGGAACATGGATGGGAATCACGAAGGAGGGAAAAATTGCCGTTTTGACGAACTATCGTGAAGATACGTCCGAAAAGGCTACCGGCACACAAAGTCGAGGTGCTATCGTCAACGGCTGGCTTACGGTCGCCCCTGAGCCTAGAGAATCTACTCGGGACTTTGCGCAGCGGATGGTAGCAAGTGCCACGGCGAGAAACGTCGGGGGATTTAGCCTGGTGTGCGGCTATGTCAATGAGCCATTGGCTGTGATCTCCAATCGCTCATCTAATATAGACCAGGTTACCTGGTTGGCGACAGAAAATGGCCAAACAGTGGGGCTAAGCAACACACATTTTGATGACCGCTCCTGGCCAAAGATCATCGATGGCGAGAAGCTGATGATTGAAGCTATCCAGGCACACGTTGGGGCCGGAGAAGATGAAGATGGACTAATTGATAGACTACTTGGGTTATTAAGCAAGAATACGCTCCCTAACCTTTCCGAAGGTGCAACTGCGGAAGACTATCTCCCGCACTTTAGGAAGAGTATTTTCATCCCCAAGCTTGGGGTTAAGGAGGTACATGCGAGGTCAGCTGATGGAGTAGCCGTGCCTTGTGCCGAGGAAAAAGCGACTGGAGCCAAGCAGGGCGATGAGCTGGACCAGTCATACTTGCATGGTGCGTACGGTACCCAAAAGCAAACCGTTATCCTTGTAAGTAAAGACGGACGAGTGAGGTACTTTGAACGCACCCTTTATGACAATGAGGTGAACGCTATTCCACTTGGCAACGGAGACCGATCATACGAGTTCCAAGTAAACCAATAATCATTTCAACGGCCTATCTTGGCTGTCCTGCTCTTCTCCGCCGTGATGATTGATTCTTGTACATACATAGCAAAATTGACATGATGCCCAATTTTACTCTCATTTTGCAGTCGAGCACATCTCACCTTCACTCTAGGTATTGTACAGTGGAGTCGTCACTGTAGTAATGATAGTAGTGCTAACAATAATATGGATAGTAGTAGGAGCGTTGTCAATAGTAATCACTATTATCCACCCAAATGCAAGGGCCGAGTTCCCCTTTGCACGTGTTGGCCTTGACTCATGCCAGATCAGGTGCATGTCGAGTCACGCAACATTCGGCGATTTTAAATCAGTCTCGGTTCCTTTGATATGATCCCACAGTCTTTGCTTGGAAAGATCTCTCGCCACATGGCGCAGAGGGTCATTTGGTCTTGATTCTGCTCAGCCCCTTTCCTCTTACGCATGCACTCGGACGTACAATGTAAGATTCGACAAATTCGCGGTATATGTTGATAACGAATCCACAGAGACGGAGATTTTTTTTTTTTGGTTCCGTGCAGCGCTCGCATCCAAGTCAACTACCAGCTATGATTAGTTTCAAGCCTATCACGGGGGCCCTGGGAGCTAATGTCTCATAGTAAGCGCTCCTCAATCGATTGTACCAGCGTCCGATGATCCTTCCACGGTTCTTACCGTTTCAGTTTCATCGAACAAGCTTTGCTAAGATTTCACCTAATCCCTGGTGTTGCCCACTATTCCAATGTTGGCCGTTAAGGAACTTGCCGAGCACCCACAACGGATTTTGTCGAGGTTCCTCCACCAATCTGCGGAGCTTCTTCGTGTTTCATCTTGATAACATATTTCGCTCACTATGCGCCTGGCCCCACGAAGCTGGATCTGTAATTTGCCGCAGTTTTGCCATAAGAGCGAATAATCAGATTTCTGCCAGACTGGATCCATTCGAATTAATTGCTTAGTCTGGCTTATTGATGGTTAGGCGTGCCCTAAGTAATCGACTATTGGCGCAGGAGCTTGATTCATTTCCGCCGGTCCCACAAGTCCGTGCTTCATAGATGAACGGCGATAACATCGCGATGTCTTGAGACCATTCATTAGCACCACCGGAACTCTCTTAATGGTTTCTGACATACTGTTCCTTTTATTAGGCCCCTGAATTATATTAAAATAGCCGACTACTAGCTAGCTTGAACGCCTCTTCATATCGAGCAGGCAACAACTTATCGGCCCACGGGGGCACTCGGGAATGTGTTCCATCTTAGGAAATGCGCACACTAAGGAAACCGATTCTGAATCAGCCCACAGGTTAGCTGTCTCAGAATTCTAGTAGAACTTCTACGGTAGAATTTCTGGATGAGATTAATGTGGAGACCTGCGGAATCACCGGATATTTCTCTTTCCAAGCCCGAATGCATATAAAAATGTATGACTTGCAACGTTTTCTGGCGATGCTCTAACACTCGAAGCTCAAGACTGGTTCTTGTCATTCATTCATTCATTTTGTCCTTTATTCCTTCGCTCTTTTCGTCATTCTTTTCTTCTCCGACAAGCTCGGCATACATTCATTCAAAATGAGAATTGGCAACTTGATCGTGGCTGCAAGTGCTGCAAGCCTGGTGCATGCGTATCCCACGCGTGATATCAAAAAGCGTGGCTCGGGATTCACCTGTACGTCAAGTATTGACTCTGAAGTTACTGGATCTAACGAATGAGCTTAGGGGTCGGCGTTAGCGAATCTGGCGCTGAGTTCGGATCCAGCATCCCAGGAACACTGGGCACCGACTACACTTGGCCTGATACATCTAAGATTCAGGTTCTGAGGGATGATGGAATGAACGTCTTCCGTATTCCCTTCCTCATGGAGCGTTTGGCACCCAACCAGATGACTGGATCTCTGGACGCGACCTATTTGAAGGACCTGAAATCTGTATGTCCACACCCGATGGATGGTCATACAATATTAACTAACGCCTCTGTAGACTGTCCAAGCCGTCACTGATAGCGGTGCTTACGCCGTTCTCGACCCCCACAACTACGGACGATAGTAAGACCATCCATAGTTTATGTGGTGAGAGGCTATATGAAGCTAAACAATTACATAGCTCTGGAAGTATCATTTCTTCTACTTCTGACTTTAAAACATTCTGGAAGACCGTCGCTGGAGAATTTGCATCGAACGAGAAGGTCATCTTCGATACTAGTGAGACAAGGACACCGCCTGCTCCCAAGGGGATTTGAATACTAACATATGCAGACAACGAGTACCACGATATGGAACAGTCTCTCGTCCTTAGCCTAAACCAGGCCGCCATTGACGGCATTCGCGCGGCTGGAGCCACGACCCAATACATTTTTGTTGAGGGCAATTCGTACTCGGGTGCTTGGAAGTGGGCCGATACCAACGACAACCTCAGTCAATTGACTGACCCGCAAGACAAGATTGTCTACGAGATGCACCAGTATCTCGATTCGGATGGCTCTGGTACCTCCGAGACCTGTGCCAGCTCAACCATCGGCAAGGAGAGGCTGCAGACCGCCACGGAGTGGTTGAAGACCAACAACAAGAAGGGTTTCCTGGGTGAATTCGCCGGCGGTGTCAACGAGCAGTGCGAGCAGGCTGTCGAGGGTCTCCTCTCTTACATGTCAGACAACTCCGACGTCTGGATGGGTGCCGAATGGTGGTCGGCTGGCCCCTGGTGGGGTTCCTACATGTACAGCATGGAGCCGACTGACGGAACTGCTTACTCTACATACCTCCCTATCCTGAAGAAATACTTCGTGGACGGCACTGGCGCTAGCACCAGCTCATCGGCCACTTCCGCAGCCCCCTCAACTGCAGCTG
Source organism: Aspergillus flavus (assembly GCF_009017415.1). Taxonomy (NCBI): domain Eukaryota; kingdom Fungi; phylum Ascomycota; class Eurotiomycetes; order Eurotiales; family Aspergillaceae; genus Aspergillus; species Aspergillus flavus. The sequence goes on along the minus strand of NC_092404.1, from coordinate 1,895,880 downwards.
CCAGCACCTCTACCTCTGTCAGTGCCTCGACTTCCTCTGCATCCTCGACTACCATCAGTGCTGTCGAGTCCTCCTCCACTAGTAGTGTTGCCGAAGCCCCCTCAACCACCTCGGGAGTTGTCACTGCCACGCCTACCCCATCTCACCCAGCCCCTCAGCCAACCTCCAACTCGTCCAGCGCTTCATCAGGTGCGCCCACAAGCAGCGCCCCGACGACTCTTGCGACTTCCCCGGCCTGTGGATACCAAACCACTGTCACTGTGACCGCCAGCAGATCAACCGCAGCACCCAGCAGCTCCGCAGGCGCCGTCGCCCACTACTACCAGTGCGGTGGAATCAACTACAGCGGACCCACCACCTGCGAGAGCGGCTACACCTGCGTCAAGCAGAACCCCTACTACAGCCAGTGCCTGTAAAAGGGCCCTAAGGACGGTGATGTGGTGAGTTGTTGAATCAATCGAATTCTTCACTTCATTTGTACATATTACCAGCTTCAGTCTTGAGTAGAGCTCATCAAAATATACTCTCTGTCAATCATTGAAGGTTATCCATACAACCTACACTAAAACTATAGAATCTGAAAGAGAACCAGGGTAAACATTTCTCTAAAGCCGAAAATACTTCCATTTCAAATAGACCTATCGACCTTATGTAGATCGTACCCTCAACGGAACGAACATTTTCGAGCAATAAAGCCAAAAGCAGATAACTCACAGGCCAGACCTCGCCACCAAATGAAGATGAAAGCCAATCCACTGAGAGTATCCAACGCTCTTACTCAGCCATCTTTTCCACTAATTGAGATTTAGTCCCGTATTTTCTCCTTAGAGCTTTACACCACACAAAACATCACTCTGGGAGTCTTGAACCCTCCAATGTCTTTAAAGATCAACAGCAGCTCCTGTTTGTAAAGTCAATACCGCCATAGGAGACATGCACTGCAGCTGCAGTGCATGTTTTGGAGTCTCTAGTCGGTTGGTATAATGAGATTGTAGTTGCTGGATTGTGGTCTGACATGTTGGTATGGGTTATATTACATGGTCCAACTGGTATTATGTTAAAAGGTTGATGTAGGAGTTTAGGAAGTGCATATCATGTTTTGTTAGTGTGAATCACACTTCTAGTAACCTGATTACACTTCGAACGGCTAAGTTAAACCAAAACCACGTCGGTCAAACAACCATCCTTGAGCCACTCAGGATCTAGAGGCCGCTGTAATGTAGTGTCATGTAAGCAGAAAAGCCTAACCCTTCGCTAGACAAGTGACTGATTTACACATGGCGTAACGAGAAGACCGTTTGGCACAATATCTTCGGACACATATCCCATCCTAACATATGCCATATGTAGACAGCTAGGCAGGACTATTCCATCTTCTCCATGGTACACACGGTCCTTCAGTGTTCTATTATCATGGTACATGAAAGGTATTACACAAGCCATATGTGATGGGTTTGATATCAAGACACTACCGAGCGTGGTCCCAATGATTCTGGCACAGAACTGACATCCCTTCTCAGCACTATCCTTCGATTCACTGAGCTTGAGATGAGAAGTTGTAGTTCTTTTGTGATTCTCCGGGACTAGGAATTTGGATCATAAGTGCGGAGCACCTTCCACAGAGACTCGGTGGGCTCTCTATCGTCCGGCGTTGCAACACAGCTTCGGACCTTCTATCACAGAAAGTATATATCAAAAAGAATATTAGTCTATTGATATCTTACTGGAGCTGATTTGCAGGGGGAAATGAGGGTCTGTATGGCCTGGCTTAAGCAGAGCGATTTGGTTGTTTTATTCATTTACCATCTTAGCACAGGCAGTCCAATAATGTAGACAGGCGAAGTCAGGGTCGAAATAGCGACTAGCTTGACAGTGGAAAGGTACACAATAGGTCTGCAATGGTATTATATCTGCCAGGCTTCCACTCAGAGTAGAGCGTTGATCAGATCCATCATCTCAATCTATGCACTCGACAATACTTTTCAGAGAGTAGACGCTTGGTCAAATGACAAAGACAAATAAAGGATTAAATTGGTGTAAGAGGTCTATAATAGAGTAGGATTATCTGTGTATTTCACTTCAACTCTCTAATAACTATTCAAAGGCTATTTTTTGTAAGAAGTTCAGGGTATAAAAGTAACATTTAGAACCATATAGTCAGGGTGACCTGCGAAACCAGCTCAGCTTGCCTACCTTAGCCCATTTTGCTCATGTCCAAAAGTTCCAAGCTAATATTGGGTAGAAGATCAATCCAGTAGTCAATCAATAACGTAACCCACCACCGGCTGAACCTGGACGCCCCCGCGTATCCTTACCTAGTCGACAGACCTTCTACCTGAATAGTATATCCTACGTTGCGCTAAAGCGAAGGTTGGCGTTAATCATATCGATAAGCCTGATTTTATTGATAGATTTGTTTGAAGCTTGTTACAGCTGCATTAAAATCAGAGACTATGTAAAATGACTCTAGAGGTGCTGGTATAGTTCTACTTAGTATATGAAGAGTGCTTGAAGGGCTTGAGATTCAACAAAGACTCCTACCAGTAGTGGACCAAGCCGCCGATCAACAATTCCAGCTCTAAGAACGCCTCATAATATAAAATGGTATTCTGTCCATAGACCAAGTGCTGGTGGGTGAATCCTGAGGCTCCCAAGAAGTTACGCATTAGGAATAGTGACGATACCTGGCTAGGTAGGAAGTGGAGACGATCTAACACCGTATCCTAGAGTATTTTGCATACTTATTACCCCATGGGATCTACTTAGCTATAAAATGTGGGGATACATAGTCCGAAGTATTCTGTTTGCCACAATAGCAGTTGCTACGTGAGAAGTGACGTTGGCAACTGTCTGATGCAACATCCGAGTAGTGTTTGTCTCACGCAGTAACGAAAGTCTATATTGGCTTACATACCATGATTGATTAGAAGACATTTTATCTTCTTGGGCTTGGGAATATGGAACCGAGGACTCAAAGATGGGAAACCGAGGTGTATGGGCTTGAGTAATCCTGCTGGAGAGTCTTTCTCCCCCCTCATCGAGGGGTATAAAGCAAGACAGTTCCAGGTCGTATCTCTCATTAACTATCTTTGTCTCGATATTGTTACCTAAGAATGTCTCCAGTCCAAGTCCCAAAGCCAAACACCGACGCCATGGGACGGGATAGTCCAGTTCCCAAGGGGTTAAACAAAGACGTTGGTCTTGTGTACAAAAGAGCTGTTCAAGTGATGGTGACCGTGATAGTGATTTTCTTTGCACCTTTGTCATTCACCTACTTCTTTGATAAGACACATACATCCAACCTGAGCGACAAAGCCCTGGCCGTCCTCATATCCCCAGAATTTGCGTATGGGGCAGGCTCGGGCACTATGTCCGATGTCAATGGGAGTCAAATGATAGTATATCTGCGCAACCTCACTGCGATGTTCCCTCACACGATTGCTGGCTCTATAGCCATCACTGTTGGTCTGGTTCAATTCAACACAACCCTACAGTTCAAGTATCCTGTGATCCATCGATGGCTCGGGAGGTTATATGCCCTATGCGTCGTCATCATCAGTTGGTCTTCGATGTCTTACATAGCCGATGCCATGCCAACCAAGGAAGTTTTCTCCGGTGACCCCTTCGCATACATACTCTCGTCGCTATCAATCAGTGTCCCAATAACAATGGCCTGTGCCATCTATGCCATTTGGAATGGCGACATTGGCACCCACCGAGAATTCATGGTCCTGAACTACGCATTCATGTTATCAGCACCCATCCCGCGAGTACAGTGGATAACACTAGGTCGACTTTGGGGAGAAAACAAATACATCGTCAACCTATACTCTCCAATATTCAGCGGCCCATTCCTAGTCGCAGCATCCATATTCTACCTCCGTCAACGACATGTCCGCCCCTCAAGCCCGCTCCTGACCAGCCCAAATGCCCGCCTAACAGCAGCAGCGAGCGGGTTCCTCGGCCTTCTCTTTCTGCTCACCAAAGGCCCAAGCATCACCGGAGGATCTCACCCCAAAGCCTTCTGGTTAGCACTAGTACCACAGCTGACCTTTTATATGACCTTATTCACTGCCTTCGCGCGAGCCGCAAAACGTCGCGGAGACATGAGATCCTATACCGCTTGGGTAACTTACCAGAACGGGCTGATTAGCGCACCGTTGTGGAGTGTGTTTGTCATGTATATGGCTCGTGATCGTATGGGCTGTTCTGAGGAAAGTCTTGGGATGATCACTGTTTCTGGAGGTGTTACGCAGGGATTGTTTATCTCGTTTATGGTTTATGTGTTTGCGACCTCGAATTTGGTTAACCGGGCCCTTCGGTCTGTTAAGAGTCGCTAGGTGTCATCTACTTTGGATTTAGCTTGTTTCTTATGGTCTGAGGGCTTAGCATGCTATGCTATTGGGGTTGGTGTTTATAGTTGCAGTGCACATAACAACCTGGGTGCGGATTGAAGCCGAATGCAATTACACTCTACTGACCCCAGAAACCCTGCCCTAACCCGCCCGTCCCCGGGACTAAGGAATGTACAGTCTGTCCCCCATTTCTTTGATCACTTTGTTTGTAGATCACTAGACACCCTCTTATCTATATCCTGTAATTCTTATATGTTATCACTGTATATAGTTCTATCGGCAAGGATTTAGTGGATGAATGTAGAAGGAAACCGGTTTTGCTTCTCCAGAGTGCAGACCTTTGTGGCAACGACTGTTTTCTGCATGATCTATCTTTAGCATTGTACTGTGATACTTCCATAGAGTAGGCTCCATGGTGAGTACTACTAAGGGAAGACGCATTGGGTACGGTCGAAGTTTGTACATATTACTAGCTTCAGGCCCGGGTTAACCTATCGTATTATTTTCAAGATGAAAAGCAAAATCATTAGACTAGGTCGTGAATATACCAATCGACAAACACCAGAAAAGGCATACCCTAAGCCCCCTCCCTCAACCTAACAATCACATTCTCCCACGGCGCACTAGTAAGTGTAGCATTAAACCGAATCTCCCTCTCCGGCCTCGCGTCCACAATCTGGTCAAACCTCTGCAAAAGCCGAACAAGCACATATCCAGCCTCAGTAAGCGCGAACTGCTGCCCGATACAGATTCTTGGACCTCCGTTAAACGGCAAATACTCCCATCCAACTTTGAGATCCTCCCAGCGGTCCGGGTTGAACACCTCCGCGTCCGCGCCCCAGATATCCTTCCGTCGGTGTGTGACAAACACGCTATACACGACGGGCTGGCCCTTGCGGACGTACACGGGTTCGGAGCCGTCCGGGCCTCCGCCGCGGGGGAGGGTGGTATCCTTCAACGCGACGCGGCGGTTCCCCGGAACGATGGGGTAAAGACGGAGGACCTCGTTCATGAAGTAGTGGAGATAACGACAGGATTTGAGCGAAGAGAAGGTGATGTTCCTTGGATTTCTATAGTCACCAAAGTCGGCCAGGATAGTGTTGCGGAGTTTCTGGAAGATATCTGGATGGCGCGCGAGGAGGAGAACGCACCAGCTCAGCAGCGAAGCGGTAGTATCTCTACCCGCGAGGAGGATGTTGAGAAGTTGAGAGCGGAGTTCGACGGGGTCTTGCGTTGCGGTAGTCAGACCGTGGAGGAAGACGTAGTGGTCCGAGTTTCTCTTTTCGGGGTCAATTTTGCCTTCTTTTACAGCGGCTAATGCGGCGTCAACGAACCGGTCGACGTAGGCGTGCACGAAGCGGTCAGTTTCGCGGCTTTCTTTGTTGTTTACTATCCAGTAGAGCTTTTCGAAGCGCGCGCGCTGCGCGGCGTACCATTGGCCGCGGTCGAAGTAGGAGGGGAATTTGTCTTCGATGATTCTACTACCGCTTAGTGCGGCGGTCTGGCTTTCGACGCTATCGCCGAAGAGGAATTCCGTGGCGGAGTCGATAGTTAGTCGGAAGAAAATGCTTTGGATGTCAATTTCGGGGGTCCATTTGGTGGCAGGGTCAGCGAGCATGCCGGCCATGGCTTTTTGGACGTGGCGTTCTTCGAGATCGAGGTCGCTGACTTGATCGCGGGTAAACTGTGGGCGGAGAAGTGACCGCGATCGCGACCAGGCTTCGCCGTCTGTTGAGAACTGAATTTAAATTAGCGGTATTAGTGGTCGCCGTGATATGTTTGATATGGATCTATGCTGTGTGGGGCAGAGGTGAAAAGGAACTCACGATGCCGGACCCCAACAGCGGGTGCAGGCTATTTCTTCTGAGACTCCCGAGCTCAAATTCCTTGAATTGTGTAGCCAGAATGGCCTGCATGTTCTTCGGGTCAGAAGTAAAGATGCTCTCCCTTCCCATCTGGCGGAGGCGGAAGGTCGACACATATCGCCCTTCACGGGCGGTCATGGTCTCGACGCGCTGTGCTGATAAAACCGGGATGAGTTTCTCCTTGTCGGCGCGCAGAACTTCTTTCAGCGTGTTGATGCCGAGTATATCACCCGGATAGGTGGGGATAGCACCGCAGTGCCACTTGCGAGCATTCTGAGCATGACGAAGACTTGTAAAGATTGACCACACGAGACGAAAGACCACCGCGAGGGCGGCAAGAATGAGAAGGGGAATCATGACAGCCTTTTTTCTTTCCCCTGTGGGACTTGATGCGGTGCAACGAAGCGGACAAAGAGTGGATGTACAGCGATATTTAGCCCTCCAGATTGATCGGTTCTACCTCGGGCGATAAAATCATCACCGAGGGTACAGGCACAGAAGTGGAGAAGGATCCTGGTCTAGTGCTGCAAAGGAGACGAGTGACATGGCTGAAATGAATTAATCCCCATCTCGTTATACCCCATATAGATGACTTCATATTAATGCCGCAGCCATTGGCTTAGGCCAGCCGGACCACTGTCCCACCAAGTCATCATCGCGCACACTCCATTAGGTGACACTTGGAGCTGTAACCCACTTCGGCAACGACGAAGCGCCGATCCCTCTTAACTTGGTCATGATTAACGGGATAGATCTTGGTCGGAGTGGTCCGAGAGTATTGATATTTGCACTATCACTGGCCGGTGTTTGGGAGGGGGTGATCGGAGTCCGGGTCCGGGGAGGCCGAATATGACCTTTAGGGGATCATGTGATGGAATGTCCCAGTGACATTGACCTTGATCAAACTTGGATGTCATGTACTATGACATATCCTAAGGCAGTAAGGCTGCTACCTAAATGATCCTGAGGGATCCATTCCATATGACTTCTCTTGGCAATGGATAATTGTCAGCCGATCGGATTGTTATGTTTCTTTTTTTTACTTCAGGTCCACCAACAGTTTCACGTTTATTGATGTATCTCAATTTCTCAACTCCTTTCTTTTTTGGTCCCTACCTCCTTCTCTATCTTACCATTTTCATCTATCTCTTCTTCATGCCTTCCTCCTACTAGAGAATAACACAATCGCCGTACATTGATCCTATGCCCTACAAGAGTTGTACGGCACTGCATACTACAGCCCCGGCAATATTTGGTTTCTCACTATGCCTGACAATCTTTACGGCTCTTCAAATTCATACTGGAGATCAGGTACGCAAGGATTTGACAATGAACAAAATGGAAGAACTGGCCACAGTTCTGAAGCCATGTAATCCAGATGATCCTATGATAGGTGCGATTGTTGTGTTTTCAACATATTCTATTTTTGCCAAATGATCCCTTGTGCTCTTCCAAGTTAGTATAGTAGCGCTTCATGATTCTATCCCGCTTGAATTATATACATAGTGCTTTCAATAATGTAGCGTTATTGAAACTAGTGGTTTAGTGTTGACCATCCAGGCCAACATTCAGGCAGCCAGTCCTAGGCATCGCCCGCCGCTTTTGGCCACATGACAACAATCTGTCCAAGTAATGATATAAAGAGCCGTGAATCACGACTGTATGGTGGCTGCTGCAGTAACCGTAGGCTACAAGTCCAATGTTGCAGGTTATGTGAATGAACAGTCAAACTAACCCGTTCTTTCACGGCCAGCCACAACTGACTATCTTATTCCCCCCAACTTCTTACCTGTGAGTCTGTTGTCTCTTTTATCGGAAGTCGTCACCGAAAAAAATAAACCATCTAATCTGCTATATCCTACCAAAGAGTTTAGTTCTAAACTTCGCTTCATATCTCTTTTGGCCGTTAGAGCCAAGTTCGTTTAGCAAGCGATGGCGTCCCCACAACCCCCGTCTGTGCTCCCTTTATCACCGCCTGATCTTGACAATAAATACTTCTGAAATCCGAACAGAGGTACTACAATGATTGAAAGCCATCTGTCAAGAGAAGTTCGGCAGGGATAAATTCCCACCTACTTTCTGGGCCTTCTGCCAGGTTGCCGATATTGCAAAGCTGGAACAGATGATTAGCCAAGCAGAGTCGGTTGATAGTGAGACTGCACAACTTATACTAGAGCCAACTATTAAGGATTGCGATTCTATAATTGACCGATGTAAGTGCTCCCGTCCGCATCTTATACTCCAGAAAATGCAATCTAAATCGTCTCATCAGGGCTCGGAAGGCTAGGTGTGGGTGTGATCCAGACTTCATGCTATGATATAAGTCTGACAGAGCGATCAGATAGTGCAGCTGTCAAAGTTCGTAATCTTTTTATAATCAAATCAGCTTGACTTTGCTAATGGCTAAACAGTGCAAGGAGCGAGACAATGGCGAGTGTATCCTAACGAGGTTCCCAGGCCCAAACGTCGACATATATCCGAGTTGCCTTCTCGCAGCTTCCGCACGTGAACCTAGAGCCGTTGAGAGGTTCTGAGATATCATGAACGTGTTTTGGAACAAGGATCGCGTACAGAGATGGAAAACGGAAATTTTTGGTAATGAAAAGGATCTACGAAAGCCTCGGCATGGGTGCTTTAATCTGCTGAGTCTCTGCTGGCAGGCACGTATGCGGTGGTGTGAAGGCCAATTTGCGCTCCGACCAATGGAAAACGCCGATTCCAGGACCTTGAAGGTTCAGTTCCTTTATCAATAAGGATTATCAAATGCATCTGATGAAGTTGACCTTCTGACGACGATACCCGAGTCCCCTCGTGGGCGATATGACTCCAGAGGACGTGATTTAGTACGAATTATTAGCAAATACAAGGATAGCGAAGAGCCAGAATTGGAAGCTATTGCGTCCGGTGATGTTTTCACCGTCACTACAAGCGACCCTGAAACTATCCCACTCCCGAGCTGGGCGTTACTGGAAACGCAGTGGTTTCTACGGCAAGTTGCAGGAATGAGTGGGGGCCACAGAGGAGGTCGAAGAAGATATTCCTGACTATGACAATGATGATGAAGACACTAGCGAATTCGGCAGTTGCCTGTCAGTACTGGTGGCTTGAATTACCGTGATCCCTTCCATTGCTTTTGTCATGAAACGATGAAGAGCTAACCTCATGAAAGAATTAGATGAAGAGACTGCTGTTTTGGACTTATCTGCCTGCTAGGACTCAATAGACTACGGCAAGCCACGTGCATTAATTCATTTTCCTACATTTTTAACCTGACTTCTGCCGGTAGAAAGGTTTACTATACTAAATCTATTTAAATTGCTTACTTAGTCTGCTTAGTCTACTTAAGTCCGGTTGAACTGCCTGAACTGTCTGGTCTGTCTGGTCTGTCTGGTCTGTCTGGTCTGTCTGGTCTGTCTGTTTGGTCTGCTTAGCCTACTTAGTCTACTTGGAACTTTAGTCTGTCTAGTTTATTTGGTATGTATAGTGTAGTCTGCTTAGTCTAATTATATGGTTACATGACTAGGAAAACGAATTAATGCACGTTGGCCGCAATGGCTTGCCCTAATAGACGACGGACAGAAGGCCGGGCGGTATCTAGGGCGGCCAGTTCTGTTGTCTAACAGTATCCGTATTAGTATCCGTGATTCCTGTGCCCATATCATTCATTCGACCATCGAGTTCCAAATTGATGATAAAACACTTGATTTTATTGATTAAACTGATTACTCGACTGCATGCTAAAATGTGATGGAACAGAAAGAAATCAAAATGAAGTGTTAATGGCGGCGATAGGGACGGTAACACCATACTGCCTCCAGGCTATTAGCACGGTGTACTACTTTTGTTATCATCCACGTCATGTGGCACAGCGCCAGTATACATAGCGGCGGCTAAATACGAACGATGATACCGATACTTTTACGAAAAATAGCACTTGAGTCTAAGTACCGAATCCTGATACGCGAACGTGGGCGGATAATTATTTACCGAGACATGGCCTATCACGTCCATTGATATGTACACGTTGCGAACACCAGTTCAACCTTAGTGCATTATGCGGCCGTAGGCCATCTCACATCGCATCTAATCCATAGCGAGCATTAACATTCAACATAGCGAGTCTAGAACTCTGGGTATCTTTAACATTGACACGAGAGTCGGTCACGTAGACATCATGACGGCCCGCAGGTGATGTCCAAGATGGGGTCCGTGCGACACTTTAGCAGCAGATCTCACAGCACTCGAAGCAAGCCAGACCGGCGCAACTGCAGACGACTTGTCAGCTCTATTCATGGCAATCTTTGTCCATTACACTCCTTTTAAGATGTGTGAAGGTCTCATCGGGTGGGTAGGTACGGTAAACTTACATTCCACAGCAGACGCCACCGCCACCACCACCACGGAGGCTCATGTTCATCTGTTCCTGGCTGGCCTGTTGGATTGTTAGCGACACTGTACGACAGATGACAAGAAGGAATCAAGGCAGGATAGAAACGTGGAGAATTATGGGGATGGTGTGTGGGGATGTCACGTACAGGTTGCTCAGTAACGACCTGCTGCTGGTTGGGAGCCGCAGGGCTAGTAGGCTGCTCCATGGTGAGGGTGTTGGGGTTCCAGGTAGGCTGCTGGGAGGTTTCCTCCTCCTTGGAAGACTTGAACCAAGAGAATCCGAACATTTTGATGGGTGGATGTGATGTTGGTAGGAGTGTGTGCGAGTGAGAGTGTGAGCAAGATGAATGTTGGAAAGAGGATGAGAAAAAAATAAGTCCAAAAATTTAACCAACGAGAGGGACTGAGCGACAAATAAATAATCCTGGTGCCTGATGATCACGGCACATGATCGGCGAATCCCAAATTTGTGTTAGGAGAGATTTCGAAGGAATGGACGCCGGCTGACGCCGTGATTACGGGCCGTTTCATGTCGTCTCAGTCGCTTTTTGGACCCCTCAAGTGCCTCCCATGGGGAGAGCACGCTAGGAGACTTAGTTTGACAGGGTTTCTGAGCGAATTACCAGCTCCGGTGGAAGTTGTTGATGGCTTTGTTGACGCTGAGGAGGTGCCGGCGTAACAACCGGAGGGATCCACTTCTGTCCCGCTCAGCCTTGTCTTAGGGCGGTTGGCCAAGCCTCCTTGGCACTTGCTTGACTGCTCAGCCTTCCACCAAATATAGCAGCATCTCTTTATATTCTATTCTTGTCGCCGTGACGTGTATGGTTAATCTATCTCCAGTCTAGGCTACACTTTACGTCTCACCAGTCCGCGGAGGAAGTCGAAGCTATTGCTGTCGCTCTGCAATTGCCATATCCGCCCCGTCGGCCGATCGTCCCATCCCAATTCCTCGGCCAGCAGTAACCCATAGTCTCGGGTGATACCCTTGATTCGGGCCCTGGCGCCACCTTCTTCTTCCAAAGTGACGACTTGATGCATATGCAGCCAGTCGTTGTAATACATATCCTCGAATGTCTTATCGAAACCCGTCCGGAGGAAGCGAGTGTGCAGCTCCTCGAACGTGGTTAAGATACGCGCCAGGAGCTTTTCGAGGGTAATAGGCGCCGTCTTGTTACCGAGGAAGTGTGCAGCCAGCGCATTCAAAGAGGTAGTCGGTGACGCGTTGGTGGCGTTGACGCCGACGCCGACAACTGACGTATATTCGCCCGCTGAGTAGTGCGAGTTTACCAGGATACCGCAGATTTTGGTATAGCGTTTCTTATCAGCGTTCTCCGGGTCCAGGGCATCTGTCCAGTCAGTATAGTAGGGGGTATTCAGAAGCTTCTACAACTCACAGATGTCATTCGGCCATTTCATTTTGACAGGCATCTCTTCGAAGCCCTTGTCGTAGCTCTTGATACCTTGTACCACCGCCATGGCTGCTAGGTACTGGATGAAGACAACTGGCGCAGACTGCATCTTCTCCATCGGGTGGCGGACCACGGTGGAGAACATGAGGGCGCCCGCGGGCGACACCCAGACGTTGGAGCCTCGGCCTCGTCCTGCGACCTGCGTAGTAGCTGTGGCTGTGAAACCATTCGGCAAGTTGCGAAGAAGCTTCGGATTTCTGATCGGGTTAGAAACGGCCAGCAGACCTTGGGATATAGGACTTACTTTTCTAGGATGGTGTTAGTGCTCGTGATAACCTCTCCGTAGACAATGCTGGAGCCGAACTCCCTCGCACCCTCCCTCATTTGCGATTGGTATTGTCGGAGGTTAGAGTAGAACGCGTGGTGGTTGAAATAGGGGGTCATCTTTGACAAAGGTACGTCTTCGTGAATCACTAGGTGTTTTACAATGGCATTGTAATCGACGATGCCCTCTTCAGCCTTACCCGAGTCCTCTTTCGAATCGTCCGGAAGGGCCTCTTGAAGCGATTCCATATTCCAAGCCTCAGGCTTCTCGATGCGGAATGTGTCATTCTCGTCCTTGAGATACTGATGCTCTCCATCGGTAGTGATGAGTTCCTGTAATGATGAGAGGATTGAAGAAGTATCCGCCGGGTCTAGAGAAGAGATATGCAGCGAAGAAAGCGACGGCACGGTCGTCGTGTTCTGCGTGACTTGCAGTCCCAACTTAGTCAAACAGGCCTTCAAAAAGTCCGTCCGGGCCCTGTCATCCGCAGCTAAGGCGTCTACCATTTTGCCGTATTCCGGGCCACCGGCGCTTTTATCGAGGTTCACGGCAGCGAATCTGACACATTAGCCTCTGTTCAAATCACCTTGCCAGAAAACATACTCCGGATGTGGCCCCGTCAGAACCGCCGCTCCCTCGCCTACTTTACAGTAGACAACAGCCGCCGCACCCGATCCCGAGTCGACATTGAGCTCCTCTGCATAGCTAGCCAGCACCTCCACGCCCTTATCCGCATAGGAGGGAGCATCTACAAAGACTCCACCTCCATTGTAATAAGACCGGAAGCTCTCCGGCACAATGCCCACATTCAAGGCATCCTTGGAGACCTTCAGCTCCGCCGCCCGCGCACCAGCCTCACTATGATAAACGAATCCAGGGAACGCGCATCCTCGGCAGATACCCGGGAAGAAAGCCAGCTCGCGATCCCCGATCACCTCGTAGGTTTTATCGCCGACCTCGAACTCGCACCGTTTGCAGCCGTAGTAGCCCCCCGCACAGAAACCCAAGTAGGCGCCACCTCGGCGGACGAACTGTTCGATTCGGCGGTTACCAGGGCCGTTCAGGGCTCGACAATATCCTAGATCGGCTCCGCCGGGGATCACAAGTAGGGCGCAGGTGAGGGTCCAGGGCTCTTTGATGAGCATGTCGGCCGTCACGGGGATCACTGCATAGTGGGGGGCGAGCAGGCGGCGGAGAGTGTAGAGGCAGTGGCGGACGGAGTCAACAGTGGTTCCAATGCCTGTATAGACATAAATTGATTAGTGTAATGCGAAATTGATCCATGTAGATTAAGATATACCAGTGTAGACCAAGACGTTGACCCTCTTTCCCGTAGTGTTGGGGCCTGCGGTTGTCATTTCGGAGTCCAAGAATTCCCTCCGACAATTCCTCGTCCTCACAAACAACTACCAGGGCTTTATCCACCTGCAATTATCTCAGTCACAATGTCGCCCAAGGAGCAAAACCCGCGAGTGGTCGTGGACGTGGACGATGACGAACCGGATGAGTGGTAAGTGAGAATGAAGTGATTGCGGAGAAACGAATGACTGTTCGGTGGTGAACTGACGCGGGGAATCCGTTTCTTAGGGATAAGCGGATCTTCAGCACGGGCTGCTCAGGTGGGCTGCAAATCTGCACGGTTAACCACGGAAGATCGCTGGACTGACCCTGCGTAGTGGAGCAGGATAAAATGAACGACTGTTACTTTGCGAAGAAGGACTGGCGGGCGTGCAAGAAAGAGGTGCGTTGATTTCCGATCCCTTGTATCCCGACGCCGACACCCAACACATCACACTGCCGTAGAAACCACTACATACGAGTCAGTCCTTATGGACTGTCACATACACAAATACCTTGATCCGGACCTGGTACTCGACGTTCAGCTCAATTGACAACTGCTAATATGTGCCAATCATCCAGATGGAGGCATTCCGCGAATGCTGGAAGCGCAAGGGCAACGACGAGCGCACCCAAACGAAGGACGCTTGAACTGCTACACCTAATCTCTTATCTTAGAGCCTATGTACTACTATACTCTGTACAATAATCCAATGCAATCCATCTCCCCTCCCGCCTTTGTTCAGAACATTGAAAGCCCCGTCACGTGATCATATCAAGCTATGCTATCAATCAATGTAACATCAGAAACCGCCTCACCTCCGCATCCCAAAACAACGACAGCTCCAATCCCAACACTCAACACTCAAGAGACACAAGAATGTCACTCTCCCGCAGCCTCCGGGCAGCAGAAACACTCCTCTCACGAACAAAAGCACCCATCCGCCCCAACATCAGAACCATCACGACAGCCTCCAACCGCCAACAGCAACAACAACCACCCAAACCACCAACTCCCTCAGCCAACTCCAACAACAAACCAACACCACCAATCCAACCAACAAACCCCCAAACCCAACCAACCCCCCAAATCGCCAAAATCCTCTCCCCAACCCCCTCCCACCCCACCACCCCCAACATCTCCAAAACCGGCCTCGCCGACAAACCCCTCGAGCTCGAGACCACCCCGGAAGAAAAAATCGACTGGACGCGCTCCTTCCACGGCCTCTCCGCAGCCCCGTTCCCCAAAGAAGCGGCCGACATTCTTCTCGCCGAGACGGATCCGGAGGAAGTGGAGATTAAGCCGGATGGTATACTCTACTTGCCTGAGATTAAGTATCGCCGGATATTGAATCGGGCGTTTGGGCCTGGGGGGTGGGGACTTGTGCCGAGGAGTGAGAGTATTGTTACCCCGAAGACGGTTACGAGGGAGTATGCTTTGGTTTGTAATGGGCGGTATGTTTTTCTTTTTCTCGTTTTCTTTGGGTCTGGGTCTGGCTGATGATTGTGTAAATGATAGACTTGTTTCGGTTGCGCGCGGTGAACAGGATTATTTCTCGCCGGATGGAATTCCAACTGCGACGGAGGGATGTCGGTCTAATGCGCTGGTGCGGTGTTGTAAGGATCTAGGTATTGCGAGCGAGTTGTGGGATCCGCGGTGGATTCGCAAGTATAAGGCGCAGTATACGCGGGAGGTGTTTGTAGAGCATGTGGTGAATAAGCGGAAGTCGAAGATTTGGGTGAGGAAGGATGATGAGGTTTCTTATCCGTGGAAAGAGTTGAAGTGATGCTTTCATCGTGTTTTTGCTGGGTGAATTCTGTTGATTGAATGTTTGGGGCTCTGGGCTGTTTGTTGTGATACCCGTCACATCTTTGTACTATATGTTTTATTGTGATAGTTTGTATTATGGAATATCTCCGATTTGGTCAGGTTTGGTGTTTCTAGGTGATACTGGTAATTATAGTAAAAAAGTAGATTGCTAGTCCATATCGCTGGATGGAAAAGACATCGTACACACATTGATTTCCGTACATACTGTTCACAGCTGGTATTACATAACATAACGCCCAAGTTTATAAATCATACCCTTTTAATCATTTCTTATTTATTCTTTTGACCTGTTATTCAGCGAGTGTTGTTGTTGTGGTGGTTCGCTCCGTATTGCGATGTGTGCGAGACGAATGCTCCGGGCATCCGCTCGTTGGAGGTGCGTTGTTCGCCGGTGGGCGACTGATTCATGTGTGGCGACGGATATTCCCCGTAAGGCTCCTGCTCTGAAGGCTGTGGCATTGAGGGGAGCTCATACCGCTGGGTGGAGTCATATGGACTATCCTCGTAGTAGTGGGCGGAGTAGGGCCGATACTCCGTTGCCGGTGGTGCCGGTGGGAGAGGTGCGGAGGGAGGTGGTGCTGGAGCCGTGGTGGCATGCCGGGGAGGTACGGGCGCAGCCAGGATGGGAACCCCGCCCGTGGCAGTGGGATAGGTGCTCTGAGTGCTCTGAGTGCTCTGGGTGCTGTTGGCCTTGCGGCGGCCGGTCGATGGCTCGCGGTTGAGGGTGCCATAGGGGACGCTCAACTGATCCTTTCCTGGGGAGGCGGCCGGCGATCGAAAGCTCTCCGCGTCGTGTCCCTCGCCTTCCCCGGTAGAACGGCTAGAATCGACGAAGGTACCTTGGCTATGAGAGCTGGCCGAGGCGCCGCCTCCACGACGCTGCAGGGATCCGGAATCCCGACCAAGGTCAAACCCGGTCGAACGTGAGTCGCCGTATGGCATAGTCGGATCATGGAGGCTGTCCGTAGCGGTGAGTCCAGACACAGCCATCTTCTCAGTGTTGAGGCCAGGGCCGTTGTTATCACCGCCATCGGGCTTGTCATCGTTGTTGTCTTCGGTAGCAGGTTCCTCATCGGCCGCACCAGGGGCACGGATAGGGATCTTGCGGATGGCGGCCACCAATGCGCACATGAACTTGGAGCGACGGGCCGCGCGAACCGACTCAATGGCCCAGTTGGATTTATGGCAGATCGTGACAGCGAGCTCCAGCTTATCCATATCACCCACTCCGGCGACATCGATGCTGACGTCCGGCTGGAAGTCACGGCTGTTCTCCTTGTCACGCACAAAGAGCTCCATTTCTTGCCGAAGAAGTTCGATATCGGAGAAGCTCGTGCCAAACTTGATGGGAATGGTCAATGTTTCATGCATGGCATTGGAACGGGTGAAATTGTCAATCCAAAGCGTGTTCAGCACGACGTTCGGAACCTGAGTGGTTCGACGGTCCGTCACGCTGGTAAAGACCGAGAAGAGCAACGAGATACGTTCTACCGTGTATGGCTTGCTGTCAATTTCCACCCGATCGCCGACGTCAAAAGGATGTTTCACAAACAAGAAGATACAGGAACCGAGGACTTCTTGAGCGGTGGTGGCGAAGACGAAACTCAGGGATAGCAGAGAGGTAGCACCCGCAGCGATCACCGTGCCAAAGCCGCTGGTCACGAATGAGACGAAGACCAAGACACTGATACCGAACGCAATCGTCATCAAAAGATTGTCCAAAACGTGAATCGCCTGGTCCACATCATGCATGCTGTGGTTCAATGCCTTCCTTCCGCGACCAATCTCCCCGACAGTCAGGATCATCTCATCCAAACTGATATCACCATTGCCGTCCCGGTCCAGAATTTGGAAGCATTCCTCTGCCTCCGCTTCCTTACCAGCACCCAATACCTCGGCAATATCTTCAAAATACAGGGCTTCTCGCCCCTCAATGACGAAGGACATCCAGATTCGGCGCGCAAGGGCTTCCGACGACCTCTTGCGTTCCAACGCGAGCGTGACGATGGAGCGAGCGGAGTTAGGGTTAAAGACTTCTTTACCCGTGAGCTCTTGGGCGACATCACCGAAAGCAGCCGTCACTTTGTCACCGATGCGGCCAACATTTTGCCCAACTTCCCTAATCAGTCGCAAGGGGGCCGATCCCGAACGTGGCATTCCCTTCACTTTGCTTGCGATGATATCGGTCATCGCGGCATCCTCCTCACGAAACTCCTTACAGTACATGGGGAACATACTCCGAGAAGCATCGTACAGTTCTCCCAGGAGGGTGACGTTGCGCTTAGATTCTTTGATCTTCTTATCGAATTGCTTCCGGTGATAACTGATCGAGATCAGCTGAACGATGGCTTTCTCGGCGAGAAAAATCAAACTGCAGACGAGTAAAGCAAATAGAATGTTCTTGAGGGCTTTCTCCCAAGATTTGGTTCCCGTGTCATTCTCCGCCTTCTTAACGGGGTTCAACGTCATGATCTACATGCGGCCGGATTAGCAAGTTGCCTGCTGCTACATCGAGTTGTGGGACATACCGGTAAGAAGGTGACCAGGGAGACCACAGCCCAGAGCACGGTGGCGATGGGAAATTGCAGGCTGTGGAGAATCAAGGCATACTTGCGGGTGCCTGAACTGACGATACCAACCAGGAATTGGAAGACATAGGGGAGGAAATGAGCGACGAGTTTGCACACCCACAAGCTGAGCCAGACAACCTCAATCCAGGTGAAAAACCAATGCAAGGGTACGCCGCCAATCCTCGTATCTTGACGGACGGTGGCACCCACAATGATGGGAATTGCAATCAAGAGCGCCAGGGGAGACACATAGATGAGGTATCTCGTGATGATGGAGAAGTTGAAGATGGCTTGGTAGATGCGTCCCATGCGCGTCAAGGTTCCATCTTCTGGGTCATCCACCGACCGCGCTCGCGCCGAATCAACCCGTTTGCGACGCCCTGGACCGGTGACCAGGGCGGCCTTTTCTTCAGCGCCGCTCTCTCCCGGCGGTTCATACAGATTGGGGTCGGGGCTCGTTGGGTTGATACTGGTCTTGCGAGCGCCCGTTTGTCCCCGACTAGGGACCGGGTTCAGAGGAATTTCAATGGTGACATCGTTTGGGTTGGCCATGCCGTCGCCAGAGTAATCAGGGATTTGTTGGAAGCGATGTGCCGACAGTCGCTTTTCAGCGAGTCCAGGCCGAGTCGACATTAGAGCTGCAGACACGGCACGAGTCGTGGGATTGACGGCCAGTTATATTTTAAAAGATCGACAGCTGTCCAGCAGCTCAAAGAGGGGTAAGATTAATAACTGTGAGCGAGCGAGCGACTCCAAGGAACGGTCGATTTAAGTTATCGAATGGCAAGCATCAAGAAAAGATTCTAGATGCCACTCCCACTGGTTCTTGTGGGGGAGAGGTGGGTCACACCCAACACCCAACGGTGAAGCAGGAAAAGATCAACAGATCAATTGGTATCTAAAAAAAAGAGCGTAATTCGTGGAAAGAGAGTGAGGTAAGGATCGGGAGACAGATACAAGACAAACGAAGGACGTTCAAACTAGTCAGGATGTAAAATGAGGGAGGAAGAGAAAGGGAAGGAGGAAAGGAAGAAAGAAGAGCGAAGAAACCAGCAGTAAAGGACCTGAAAGCCTGAAAGGGCAAAACATGTGTACCACGGGTACCACTCAGGGCGAGAGAGGAAAAAAATTCAAAATCCAAAATTAAAAAAAGCCACCTCAGGCTATTCCAGGCACCGTCATGGGGCGGGCGTGTTTCACCATCGATTAGAATCGAGTGGTTCCCGTCTGGACGTTTAACTCCAATCGTCATGAACAGGGGGTTGCCTGGGAATTCTGGCTGGAATTCATCTGTGTCAATCCATTCTTGACTTCATTCCCAGGGCGTGGTCATGCATGATTTCCCCGTCCTGGGTGATTCTCTGAGGGGAGAGATACCGTCCATTGTGACTTTTGGACTAGTAGTCAGTAGTACTCCATAGTATCTGATGAAGACATGGTGGATATTTGAGGTGATGAACACCCAATCAGCCCTGTAGACGATTTGTGGACGATCTTTTTTTTTCTTTTCTGTGCTTTGCAGCCGTGACCCTGCCAAGTCCTCCAGCCGTCTCCACCGTGAGAAAATATCACCCGACTAGCATCTCATTGGTTGGACGTTGAACGCCGACTGCCTGAACGAGTAACGCAACAGTACCGTAATTTGGCCAGGGCTCTGCAAAGTATTATTAGTACTCTTAGTGTGCTTGGTATTTACTAGTATTTAACGAGATAGTCGTACATACGTATACTCTTGGTCAGATTGATCCATCGTGACTTGGGTCTAGAGCATCTGCATTGTTCCAATAGATCGGTCTCTCCGTTCTATTCCCCAATTGGGAACAAATCTGACACGTATCCATGATCCGTGAGAGCGAGGATTCAATGGTGGATGTGAATCAAATACGATTGATAATATCCTTCGAAAGGAGGATCCCAAAGTGGCGGAATTGAAACAAAAGTGGCAAACCAACCCGGATGCAAAAGCTCTAGCCGAGGTGTAACCAATGCTAAACGTGGATAATTCCTCTAGTCAATTCATAGTAAGAGTATAATTCTGGTGATCGACAATGAGAGATTGATGACATCGGATGGGGCATTTTCAACGATGGACGAGCACAATGGACAAGGTCCTATCGCTTCACTGGTAACCGGTTCAAGAAATCAACATCACAATGCAATTTTCCAGGTCCCTCGATCGATCCGATCAGGACTGACGTAAAACGCCCAAAACATACCCGTGGTTAAGCTCAGCATTAGTGACCCGAAAAAATGGCCAATTGATAGGCCCCGTCAAACAACAAGTTCCAAGGAACCAATAAAAACGTGACTCTTCCGACGATCGTCCTGGCCATTGCGTTGGTCCTCCGGGAACTCTCCATCTCAGAGTCTCAGACAGCAAGTTCATGTTGAAGAGGGGAAGTGGGTCGCACGTACTGAGTTATTGCTCTCTAACATCATTATTGCGTTGAAACGTGAGTTTCTATGTCCTGTGTTGGTATTACATACTGCTATTATAGTGAACGACGGGGCACCGGAGAGCGTTGATCAAGCATCATAGATGCATAACGCGGGGTCGGTAGTTGAGTATGAACAAGGGATCATTTACTGGAGAACGAGCGGTAATAATGAGATCACTTAACTTGTCCAGAATTGAGAGAGAGCGAAACCAGCACTTGGCCTACGGTCTTAGTTGCATGCACTCGTACTAGTAGGTAAAGGTGGTTGGCTAAAATATATATCAACCTTCACATACTAGTAATGTTGGTTGAAGTATCGGAGTCGGACTGGGATTTGACTCCGACATTTAAAATTAAATGCACAGACCATCAAAGGAGTACACATAATCTAAAGGACTTTTGATCATTGACTATTTATGTTGTTGCTGAAGTTCAAGGGATATACAGCAACTTTGAGAGGCACGTGATAAGACTAGAAAGGCAGCACATTGAAATGCCAAGAATTTCGTGAAATGTCAAAATGTCAAAATGTCAATATTGAAATTCATGCATGAAATTCATGACATTTTGATATGCCGATTGGAATATCAATCAACCTTGTCCATTGTACGTATACCACGCGATTTTTGACATTAGTCACTCTCTCCAAGTATCATAGCGATAGAAGTGGCAATTAGAAGGCCATTGACTTGTCAGAGAAGTGCCTGGGATTTGAATTTCAAAATGTCAAAATGCCAAGCCAACGATTTCATGAATTTCACTATTGGAATTTCGAAACGCTAAATGGAACATCAGTCAACATCGTCTATTGAATCAGACCTCGTTGAATTGACCATGTAGTGACTCTGTCACAGGATCATATCCACGAGATTGGCAATAGAAGGGCATTGACTTGTCTGAGAGGTGTTTGGATTCGAATTTCAAAATGTCAAAATGCCAAGAATTTCATAAATCTTACATTGTCAAAGTTCTAATTTGCTTACTACGTGATAAAATGTTGGTCTAACTTTCTTCGTATAACCTTACTCCTCCAAAGGAAGAGGATATGGTCAAGGGACTTCCTCCTCTTACTTTTGTGGGTAGAAGAATTATCATGCATGTCCTTTGGAAAAAATGGGTTTATATACTAAATAGGCTCTAAGTGCTTTGTTACTCGACCATATGCGGGACTCGGATGCGACAGTATTAATGCGTATCTGGTTCATACAGGCCTGGTTTCCACCAGTGAAACATACAGCGCAAACAGTCTGCTGATGCTACTTCCAGTTCAACTTCGAAATATGTCGGGCATTAGTAAAACGGTATCTCCTGTTGAAACGGAATTGATCGGATGACCCTCGTCAATTGAATAGTGTTCCAGACTGTTCAAGGACTGTTCAAGAACCTGTTGAACGATGTCAAATTCGCTATATCTGCTTAATATCCTACATTACTTACGGCCTTGCCTCTGACTTTCACTACATCATTGAGATTGTGCTTCCCAGAATAGCAATATTGTGAACCGTTGCAGGCAGCCATCCAAAAACCTGCTAACACAACCTATTCAACTAAGCCACAAGTGACGGTTGTCTAACCTGCGTGTAGACTAAACACTACCCTCTGCTGTCTCACCCCAAAAAGCAAACATCTCCCGTATCACAACCTCCTGCGCCTCATCAGACAGCGCCAAATGCACCGGCAGCAGCAAGATTTGCGAGCTGGCGAGTGACGTAACACGGTCCTCTCCATGAAAGTGACCATGACTCCTACCAAATGGAGACGAGTGTAATGGCATGAACTGCGGATATACCTGAACTTTGGCCCTAGCCATATGCCGAATCAGATCCTCGCGCTGCGCCAGATCTATAACTCTGATATAGAACATTCAACCCCAGATCCAGCCACTGGTAGCTATCAACTTCACCGCGCATGAAGCGCGAACGGTTGGTCCCGTGGTTATAGAGGATCTCGGCTCGCTCAGCTAATACTGGATCATTGACTAGAAGGGCACCTCCTTGACCTCCGGCTGTAAAGTTCTTCTTTTCCTGAAAGCTGATGCAGCCGATGTTGCCTATAGTGCCGAGAATCTGGCCCTTATAGGTGGATGTGCATGCCATGGCTGCATCTTCGCAGACGAATAGTTGATGTCTTTTAGCGACCTTCATGATTTTGTCCATGTCGCATGCGACCCCGCCATAGTGAATGGGGATGATTGCTCGCGTCTTGGGTGTAATAGCCCTTTCGATAAGGTTCGCGTCGATGTTCATCGTGGCGTCGTCCAAATCTACAAACACAGGCACGGCGCCCCGCAGTGCGAATGCATTCACGGTTGTCACGTACGTATAGCTGGGGACAATCACCTCGTCGCCTGCTTGGATATCGGCAAGTATGGCGGCCATCTCCAGGGCGGAGGTGCAGGAAGAGACAACCAGTGCTCGTCCGTTATTTCCTCTCATGAACTGCTCCAGCCATTGTTCACACAGCCGGGTATATTTCCCCTTGCCGGAAAGGTTGTTCAGAGTGAGTACATCTTCAATATTGGCCAACTCGGTGCCAATAATGGTGGTGCAGGTCGTATGGATAGTATTGGTGCGCATATCCATCTTCGGAAGTGTTGCTTAGGTGAATCTTGTGTGACACGCAAAAGGTAACAGCCATAGTCGGGTGCACCATTTAAAACCAATATGCGGTGCAGAAAGCAGGAATCGAGTATTTTGAACCAAACTGGAAACACTCCATCGGAGAATATTTGGTGCCACAGGCGCAACCTGGCAGGTCTAACCACACTTTAGATACCTCTCAGCTGCAACCCGGCGCTGACACTCGGGAGATATAAATACGAATTCCGGGCGCATATGAGATAGAATACTTGAAGCTTCCATGGTAATTGTATCACTGACCACAATGGAAGAAACGTTCCAACTACGTTGGGGCATTCTAGGTACGCACCTATAATGCATCATAAACATGGTCGAGTACAGGAAGACCAAGATTAATACCTCTCAGGCACAGGACGCATTGCTGAGGGCATGTCTCTACCCTCGACTCTAAATTAAATCTCTCTGACAAGCGCAGAATTCGCAAAAGACCTACTCATCGACCCGGCCACAAGAGAATGACACGACATCGCCCACCTCCTATCCGGAGTAGCATCCTCTCGCTCAGAAGAAGTCGCCCAAGAATTTATAACTGTAGTCCAAGCCCCGTCCTACTGTCAAGCATACCGCAATTACTCCGATCTAGTTAACTGTCCTACCATCGATGTGATCTATATCGCGACGCCTCATTCCCACCACTTCCAGAATGCCATGCTAGCTCTCGAAGCGGGAAAGCATGTGCTATGTGAGAAAAATTTTACTGTAAATGCCGGACAAGCCAAGAAGCTCTCCACCGTGGCAGAAAAGAAGCAGCGGTTTCTCATGGAGGGACTATGGACAAGGTTCCTCCCTGTTAGTGTAGAGGTGCGTCAACTTCTCCAAGCTGGTGCCATAGGGACCGTCACCCGTGTCTTCGCAGATAACGGTCTGGGAATGGACCCATACAGTGACTTTCTTCCGGGCGATCGCATGGTTGTGAAAGAGCTGGCTGGTGGAGCGCTGTTGGACCGTGAGTTCAAATGTCCACCCGTAAAGCTATCTACTACGCTTATGACTGATGGTATATTAATCAGTTGGCGTCTATTCAATCCACTGGGTACTCCAGGCCATGCCCAAGACAAATCGTCGCCCAATTCAGATCCTCTCTACCACGACGGAATACGCCGTATCAGGAGTCGACGAGACAACTACTATCCTTATGAGATTCGCCCCTAGCACAGCAGATGGGCCTGAAATACAAGCCACGGCCAGTGCTAGTCTCCGCGCTATAACCGACCCAGATGGCGAGACCGCCGCGGTGCGCATCCAAGGCGATCAAGGCGAAACCCAAATCTACGGCTGGCCGTGGTGTCCGTCCCGGCTACGAGTCATTAGACGAGGACCCGGGATGAACAACCGGGGGACTATCAGCATCGACAAGACCGACCTTCTACCCGACGGCCTATATGGACTCTGCTTCGAGGCGGACGAAGTTGCACGCTGCATTTGCCAAGGTCTTCTAGAGAGTCCCGAGATGCCCTGGCTAGAGAGCATGATAGTAATGGAGATCATGGATACAGTGCGGCGGGAGAATAATCTCTGGTTCCCCGAGGAAATCGAGACATTGGAGTATCCTGTGACATTACCTTTCAAAACATCCTGAAAGTAGCATTCCTATTCGACAAATTATATAACCACTAGTACAAGTTATCCTCAAACATCCTCCCTCCCACAACCACTCCAACCACCCCGTCTCCCCGTAAAACCAACCACCAAACCAACCGCGACAAGACTAAGAACTCCCATCGAAACAGTCATAGCCCCCCAACCAGCCCACTTCCGAATATACCCCGCATAAAGCGGCCCCGCAAGAGTCCCAGCCGCAAAAGCAGCATTACTCAACCCATACGCCTGCGAATATGCACCCCTGGCACCAAAAACCCCCGGATGACGCTTCTCAACCGCCTCAGTTGCCATACTAATTTCTGTCATGAGAGCAGGCATGGCCAATGACACGCCGCACCCAAACCAAAATAAAAACAAACGCAGCAGCACCGAAGAAAAGATTGTATTCTGGTGAATCAAACCGAGAAGCATCAAGCTCGGTGCGGTGAGAACAAAGCCCAAAATAGCCGGCCGGAAAGGTCCGATTCGGTCCACGAAGTAACCGGCAAGGGGGGAAAGAATCATGAGAGGAAGGGAGTTAGAGAGAAAGACGATGGCTATTTGGCTGGATGTGTAGTGGAAGAGATCCTGGAGGAAAATTGGGAGGACGGCGTCGAGGGCTGTCATGAAGGTGTTTAGCATGCACATGCCTATCATGGCGATTAGGAAGCGGGGGGAGCGGAGGAGGATGAGTAGGGTTGGGGGTGAAGATTGTCCTTGTCCTTCTGTGCGATGGTGTAAAAGAGGTGACTGTTCAGACGATGGATGGTGTTCATGTTTACACCTGGGTGGTAAGGGTTGGAGAAGTCCACAGAGAATGATCTCGATAATTATAAGAGCGAATGCCGGGGCAAATACAGCCACATAGCTGGCTAAATCGTAGATTAAACCACCTATAATAGGACCGGCGAGGAGCCCGAGACTCAGACTCATGCTTGTGAAGCCTACGGCGCTCCCAATATGTTCACTTCCGACTGTGTCGAGAAGGAGACAGTAACCGATTGTGAAGACGCTGGAGGTGGAGAGTCCCTGGAGTACTCTGGCTAGAAGAAATAAAGGGAGAGAGGTTGTGAGGGCGGTTAATAGAGTGGCGCCGCCTACAGCGATGAGACCTAGTAGGAATGGGCCTTTTCTTGTCATTGAGTGGTCTCCTATCCAGCCGAAGAGTACTGCGGATTGGGATATTTCACGTTAGAGTGTTTTAGGGTTTTAAGGATGGGTTGTTGGCACGTACAAGACCCGAGAAAGATAGAGCCTCCATAGATAGCCAAAAAGGCCGAGGCCCAGAATTGAATATCATTCTCTGGCAAACCTATTCTTACCTTTAGGGCAAAGGGCAGCACGGGGACAACCAGTCCATAGAGAAAATTGTCGGTAAAGATAGCCACACAAACAACCAAGGTGACAAAGGCACTCGAAGACCGCCATTCCGTATGAGAGGTCATCTCGAACCGAATTATACGGTATTACATGGAAGAATGATCAATTGCTAAGGCAGTTGTCAAAAAGAAGACAGATAGATTCCCTACTTGGGGATTTCATTCCAGCTCACGTTAACGTAACATGCCGAACAGGTTAAAATCTACTACCCTGTCGTTCTCCACCTAACGAGCGACAAATCCAGCAATCAAGGTCAGGTGCTCGATCCGCTCTGTTCCGTCCAGTAACTCGTTGTCCTTGAAGGTTTGATACATTTGCTGTAACCAATCTCGTCCGTGGTGCTGCTCTAGTGCTTCAAGGTTTAGCCATCTATACGAGGGATAAGCTGCAATGGCCATAGTCACACTCACTTAGATGAAGATTACAGAGTAATTGGCTCACCGTTCAATGACTTTGAATACGACTACGACGTCATCGCCACGTGTCTCCGTGAGAAGGAAAGTAAGACATCCGATTTCTATGTCGGCAACACGGTCGACTGTTTGACGGAGAACCTCTCGAAGCTAGAAACAGAAATGGATACCCTTCATTAGCACTTGGCGACGGACAAAGAAATTATAAAGGCTTGATTATTCAAAACTGACAAGTTGCTCTTTCCCCGCCGCGGGACGAAGAGTCGCGATGAGATGGATCGGCGCCATAGTAAACCGGTTTTCTTCCATGCAGTCAATCCAGGGGCTCCTATACATATTTATTGAAGATCATGGCTTTGAAGGTCTGATCGCAATGTGATCCTGGACCGGCTGCGTCAATACGCATAAGGTTACACATTACTGTCCCAGCTAGAGAACCGGATCTGGTCACTGAACGCCGCAAACTCTAGTATTTTTGAGGAAAGGTTATATAGGGAACCATGAAGCATGGCGTTACCTGGTTACTTTGTCATTGCGACCCTTCCAAAATGTCCAGGATCATCAATACAGAGGAGCTAATCCGCAATGCGCCGTTCGAGCTCAGTAAGGCAGACAAGGTGGTCCTTACCACGACCGAAGAAGACTTTTTCCCGCATACTTGGGAGGATATTCAAGAAATAATTGGTCAGAAAACTCTCTCAAGTGTGGTATGAAGCTTGAATATCGTTAACAGTGTCAGCCGGTGGCGATACATCTCAGCTGAAGCGTACCCCTACTTATCTCCCCGATTACATCTTTTGGACCCGAGAGATCCAGGCCACATTCGGCTCAGTGACAAACTTCCTCGTAAAGACACGGTTACACTGGGGAAAGGAAGCCAACCATGCCGACATCCGTATCCCCTACCGCCACTACTCGGTTCCCTTCGCCGACCAGTCTGATTATCGCATTCTACGCAACGACTGGCCCTACGCCATGCCATCGGGCATGGTTCACCTCGTTGTGTGGCTGAAGACGCCTATACCTGTAGACGCAGAAGGTGACCCGACTACTGAATCCCGCCGGCTAGTTGCGGATTTTATCGACAGAACGTTTTGGATGCACATGAGCTGAGCGCATGCAGGGAATAACATCTAATGGTTCAAGAATAGAATAAAGTGGCAGAGCGTGCGTGCTCTTGAGCATATTCATGTTATTCTGAGGGATGTAGATGATGAGTTTGTGACAGAGCTGACGGGGCAAGGCCCCGCTGAAATCGAGTGCAAATCGTATTCTATCTCAGTGAACAGCAATTAGGGTTTCTCGTGTCCGGCATGGCTAGTGTGCCTCTCAATCCAGACATTATGCTACGCTAACGGAGGCCGAAATTCAGTGCAATGTAAAGGGAAATTATAAGCTGGTTTTTCCATCAGCTCAATATCCTCCGGTTGGGCACTTGTGGTCATACGCGTCCTCGACAACACGCGAGAAAGATGGTGCTCTCAAACTTAGATGAACATGCCGCACAAATCATACGTGATATGATTTGAACGCTAATCCCCAGATAGACTGGCTGGCTCTTGGTTCTGTACAACCTGTCTTGAAGTAAACCGGAGTCTCGAACCAGATTGTCTCTAATACTTCGCGGTCAACAATGAGTGACAAAGACTGATACATGTCAGAATATGTGTTCAAGCCGGCGGCTCCCTCAGGTAATACAGCAGCAAGATCTAGACATCCAGTCACGGCTTATACAATGGGTGATACAGATTTGAACATCTACTGCACAACCTAGTACGTGCAAACACTTCGACCTTGTTTCAACCCATGGCCTTTTGTTTACGCGCCCGTGCTATTGCATGGAGCGAGTATAAGCTCTTCTTGAACTAACCCAAGGTCTAAGATAGCGTTCAGTGATGATAAGGCGCAAGACCACCAAGCCCGTTGCTAAGAAATAAGCCGCGTGCTGGTTAGATAAAGAGTGGATTTCACTGTGGGCTAGATATTGAGTATTCGCATTAAGTGGTTTTGAGCTGAGCTTCAGCACGTCAATATGCATGCCTATTCTGATACACTTACAGATGGCATGATTCGTTCGGAGCATACGCAACTCAAGGGTGTGCCGGTGCCGAAGAGTATCCTGGTGACCGGGGGTGCCGGCTTCATGTGAGACTAGCAAGCACCTTCAACACCGAACTGGTAGCTTCGGAATTTGACTGACATGCGTGCAGCGGCGGCTGGTTCGTCCGGCATCTGTTGCAGACCTACGGCGACCGTTACGCCGTGACCTGCTTCGATAATCTCGACTACTGCGCCTCAGTAAACAAGTTCAAGGCTGTTTCCCAACTCTCGAACTTTCATTTCGTCAGAGGGAACGTTTGCACTCCAAAAGATGTAGAAAATGCGCTCCGCAACTATCACATTGACTCTATTGTCCATTTCGCTGCTAGGTCGCATGTTGATACATCACTCAACGGTTCTCTATCGTTTACACAAATCAATGTCATAGGCACTCAGGTGCTGCTAGAAGTTGCTCGGGAGCAAGGCTCGATCAGACGATTTATCCACGTATCCACTGATGAGGTATACGGTGAGAACGATGCTCAAAACCCTACTGCCTTCACCGAGGAGCAAAGCCTGCATCCCACAAATCCATACTCAGCGAGCAAAGCCGCGACTGAGATGATCATCCAAGCATACCGAAAGTCGTTTCACATACCACTCATTATTGTGCGATGTAATAATGTGTTCGGGCCACGTCAATATCCTGAGAGTACGTATTCTTAGACGCTATCATTAGTTGCCCTTTAATCAGAACCTGACTTAGAGCTGATCCCTCGATTCATTACCCTCTTGAACCAGAGAAGAAGAATGCCGTTCCATGGAGACGGCCGCACATCTCGCGCATTTTTATGGGCGGGTGATGCTGCAGAGGCACTTGACGTGATCTTCCACAAGGGAACCGATGGTGAGACGTACAATATCTCCTCTAACGACCACCTGCAGGTTGACAGGTAGCAGAGAAAATCTTTCGATGCTTGTATTCCGATGGGACATTATGGGTCGGACAACTGGATTGAGTTTGTTGCCGATCGCCCGGTCAATGATGATATGTACTGGACCGACGATTCCAAGCTGCGTGCACTTGGATGAACACAACGGACAAACTTTGACGAGGCGCTACGGGCGACTGTCGACTGGTATTGTCGGGACAGCGAGGGCTTTTGGCCAAATTATGAGGGCTTGGGTAGCACCTTTTTTGATGGTGATGTTATTGCTGAAGACGACTATATTTAAGCTGTGCGATTTATTATATCCACCGTCTCTGGTATAGTGGAGGTAACCGTATTGTTTATATCTTTTGTCAGCTATACATATCTTGAATGTTTGCTATAGTTCCTCCGCAATGAATTGATGAGAGGTTTTATTTATATGTAAAGTCCGTTTAATATACGCTATGGCATTCTGCGCAGGACCACTTCCCAACAGCCTGGTTATTATGGGTCTAGGAACCCAACAGAGGGCTGGCCGATCTGGGGCGGCTTTGGTATAATATATCTTAATATATTAACACCCCTGCTATAGAGTGGAGGAAAAGCGTTTGACAAAAGTCCATGCATGATTCGTTTTCTGCACCGGTAGAGATCTTCAACCCTGGGCACTTAGTTCTCTACTTTAAATCAGTATCTCGATTCACGCCATTGCTTTTCACGCAGCAATACAGCGTACATGGTGCTTCTCACCCAGTGATCCTAAATCAGAAAAAAGGAGCAAGATTGATCTTTCACATTCTTTGGTCTCTACTCCGTCCGCCTCACTTTGAAAATCTGCAGCCGCTTCGAGAAATTCACACATCACAAGTGGGCCCGGAGAAAACCAGTAGATTACTAGTGAAGATGGTTTCTATGCAGGGAGAATCTTCAGCAGACGGATTTACGACCTCCCGTTGTCCCGACGAGTGGAGCCGCCGGGGATGTCTCGGAAAATGTCCGGCAATAGCAGACGCGGTTGACAGCTTGACCTTTTAATTATAAGCTTAGGGCGGTCCCCGGATCAAAGAGCCGGCGCTGATCGAACCAGAAATGGAGCCAATGCCGACACCCCCGACGTGTCAATTGGTGATCAAACCCCCAAAGGTGGACGAATACGAGAACTCTGTTGAGATTTATGTTTTTCAGAGGGGAAAATCTTGAGGGGCTATGTGCCGAAGCGAGGTGGCATGTTTAATCTCCCCTTCGGTTTATGAATGATATGAGTCTGGCCTCGCCTGGGAATACGAGCTGAAATCACACACCATTGAATTCAGTTCACACTATTAATTCGAATATTCGCAGACATGGCGGCGACACAAACTATTCAAGTTCCCCACCTGGGCGGTATCAAGGCCGGTTATGCCCTCTCCAATGACCACTACGATCCCTCCAAGCCGACATGCGTTCTGATCAATTCTATGTGCATGACCGTCTCTCTCTACCATGATCAATTCAATAACAAGGAGCTGACCGACGCGATGAACCTCCTGGCCATTGAGCCATTGGGTCATGGCGCGACCAGTTGTCCCTCCGAACATTTTACCTACTGGGATTCGGCCATCATGGCATTACAGGTGATGGATCACTTTGGGATCCAGAAGGCATTCGCCCTGGGAACAAGCCAGGGAGGATGGATGGTGACCCGGATGGCACTTCTCGCACCAGACAGGGTAAGTTCGAGCTAATGCAGAGCCGAATTTAGTCCCTGCCAAGCCCAATAGGATTAACCTCGCATGTTACTAGATCCTCGGTCTCATGCCCCTGGGAACATCCATGGATTACGAATCAGCTGATTCTCGGTCCAAGGGATGCTGGGACCCCGCAGCCAGTTTGACAGCCTTCTATGACAAGTGGACGAGCCCTTTGGCCACACCTGACTTTGTTGTCGATGATGTTTGGTGCGGTCTGGTAGGAGGCATTGGCTTCGGGGCTGCGGCCACCGCGGAGAAATCTGCCTTCTGGACCCAAACCCTGAAAGAGGTGTACAAGGGTGATGAGGGACGAAAGAAGGTGCGCATGGCGCTCAATTGCCTCCTGGAGCGAGACGGACTGTTGCTCCGACTGAGGGACATCAAATGTCCTGTTTATTGGCTACAGGTGAGTGCCAGATTTATCTCCAATCGGCTCTAGTGGGCGATCTGTGCGTTAACACTAGATAAGGGCACTGAGGATACACCATTTGGAACCGTCGTTCCTGCGGAGCAAATCAAACTTTTCACTGCTTCCCCGGAGGCCAAATTGGTCATGATTGAGGGCGGTGCGCACTATCTGAACGCCACCAATCCGAAGGAGGTGAATGAGGCACTCTTGGAAATGGTCACCAAGTATCAATGAAGTGTTCTTGTGAAAGTCTTGCGAATAGGTACCGGATTGACAAATGTTTATATATGAAAGAAGAGCTAGGTAGCGTCAATGATTAGCTAGTGGTGTGTTCAAATATTTAGCCTGTAAAGTGTTTGCCACTTCTTGATGAACTTTGAAGAGGGATGTAGTACTTTTTACGTCTTGAGACGGTCGTGGAAGTTGCCAACTTTTCGTATTTTCTGATTTTTTCCAGCTAGGCAGAACCACGTGGATTATGCGTGACCCGCCGACTGTTCAGTTACTGGCCTGAGGACGCAAGTGGAGTCGCGGAGCAGCTGCCCAACCCGGTGTAGGCTAACGGTGACATGACAAACCCTAAAGCTACCGATTCCACGCCAGGTTTCTTGTCCTTGTCCCTGTGTCAAATCCAGGATTTCTAGAACCTCTCCCGAGCCCATGTCGATCCACAAATGCATGGGATCCACCTTTACACGCCATGTTTCATGCGGTGCGGAGGACAAGATTTGCTTCCGCGAATAAACATTACGACATCCGACGCAAGGGGGATTCCCGGGGTTTGCTCGTTCGCGTATATTAAACTAAACACTGCCTCCCAGGCTTTTCACGACTCGGTTGCGCGGCATCTGGCTCCATGGCATTGGGTTGCACCTCATGGAGAATGATCAGGGCGATCTACAGCAATGGTCGATAGCTACCACGGCCTCCGTCACGGTGCTGGCGTTCGTGACGGTTTGCCTCCGACTGCTTGCACGTTATGAAAGGAAGCAAAAGCTATGGTGGGACGACTACATGATCATATTTTCCATGGTGCGTATAAGCAGATCTGAATGAGATCTTTGTCTCATCATTATTGACTGTCCTTAGTTATGGAACCTAGTCGTTGTTGGATTTATTTACGCCATGATAAAAGAAGGAATGGGTCTTCATGCCGACACTATCCCAACGAGTAACGTCGTCATGATCGCGAAGTTCCTAGTCGTGGCCGAGATTCTTTACGTATTCAACCTCGTCTGGACCAAGCTCAGCATTTTACTCATGTACTACCGCATCTTCCGTTTTCCCTACTTCAAGACATGGGCATACATCATCGGCACCTTCGTCATTCTCTGGGTCATCTGCATCACATTCCTTTTCATCTTCATCTGCGTACCGGTCGAGAAACTATGGTATCCCCAAATCCCCGGCCGATGCATCAACCAAGTCGGGACATGGATCGCCAACGCCGTCTCAACAATCGCCACCGACATCGTTATCCTACTCCTCCCAATCCCCCAAGTCTGGAAGCTCCAACTCCGCCTCTCCGAGAAAATAGCCGTGTCAATAGCCTTCAGCCTCGGCTTCTTGTAAGCCTCCACCATCATCTATCTTTTTTAAATATAGTCAATCTAACCCCCACAGCGTGGTCTTCGCCTCCGCCTACCGCTTCTCAGTCCTCTTCACCTACACCGCAACCGACTCCTCCTACACCCTCGCCCCAACAGTCGGCTGGACCGCCATCGAAATGTCCGCCGGCATAGTCTCCGCCTGTCTCCCAACCCTCCGCCCCGCCCTCCGCTACATGGCCCGCAAACTAGGCCTCCACGGCCGACTCCCAGCCCTCTTCCAGAGCACAACAGGACAAATGTCCAAAACCTCGATTCCCGCCACCGGACCCTCCCGAACGGAAGACAGCACGGCCACTATTATCCAACACTCGGAGCGTCCGAAACGGCATTCGTTTTACCATTTACCGGATGAGACGGACTCGGCGGGGGAGCAGGGCCATTCGGATACGTCTTTTCGGCCGGATTATGCGAAGACGTATACGAATGTTTTGGGACCGAGGGTGAGTGGGAGGTTGAGTGGGGATGAGATTCCGTTGAATGGGATTAGGGTGGATAGGGAGTTTGTGCAGACGAGTAAGAGGTAGGGTTTGTATTGTATTATAGGGTTGTGGGTGTGATTTGTTATCATGAATGTAATGTTATGTTATGGACTTAGGCTACTGTGGTAAGGACAGCCATTTGTTTTAGTAAGAATAGTACAGCGACAGAATGACCGTAGATATTCCGACAAATCAAACATACAGACTCATATAATCCATTCTACCTAAATAATAAAAACCGCGAAAAGGTTCCATTTTCCGGACTACGATATTGTGCTATGCACAAAACCAAGGTAACTTACTTAAAGCCAGTATACCAACGATGAAAAGCAGACCAAGTGACAGAGCTCTGATACAACCAGCGTCTCACAGCACGATCACTAAAACTTCTCCCAAGATTGCGAACGCCTTGAACAACGGTAGACAGTCTTCCATGTAAACGAACGATTTGTTCAGCACGCATCGCACATAGAGAACAATTCGTTGTTGCCCAACACCATATTATCTCAATCAAAGTCCAGTCGGTACAAATATACACAGCATCCCCGTTACATCGAATGAAGGGTTCAGCCCTCCAATCGGGCAGTGGCGAGGGTCTGCGTAGGCGAACCTCATACCTCGTGTTGACAATAAAACAGAGGTCGTCATCCATAAGAAGGGCCATTGTGAGCTGAATGTTCGCGTCGGCATTATCCATCATAGAACATTGATGAAGAAGATAAGGCCGGCCTCGTTCATCGCGCGACAGCTGGAATATTCTAGCGTTTCCGTAAAAGTCACTGGAAGTATCAATGAATCCTGTTTTCAGCCATCGTTCTAGTCGCATTTGATGGCGGGGTGTCAGTGAAATGCAGCCGCATAGGTGCTCAATTCCAGCATTATCCATGCACTTTCGAAGACTCGGCTTTGGTAATAACCACAATCCGAACTCGGAGCGAGGATGGAGTTTGAGACGTCCGGAGCAGTATGCCCAGCGAGTATTTTGGAGGAGTGTGAGTACCTGGTTTCGTGGAATATGCGGTTCATTAGAGGGTATCTCGAACTTCTTGCTGGAGAACACTCTGGGGAAGCAAAGTCTCTCGTCGTCGAGGACTGAGCTGAAGAGTTGATACATGTGCTTGCAGGTTAGGGCGAAACATACTTGGCTTGGGAATGGGAGGAGAGAGAATATCAGTAGTAGGAGCTCGGTTGGTAGGTTCAGAATGTAAGGATCGAATCTGCGGTGCGTATGTTCATTTTTGCCAGTGGGGATATGTGAGTGGCAGACTGATCTAAGGAAGTGTCGCTTTGTCTTGCTGATAAGTGGCATCTTGTTGCTCGATCATGTATTCTTTGGACCTGTTTTAGATGCATTCATTACTTCGTTGATCAATGGGGATATGAGCAGGCTCTGAGGCAGCCAGTACAATGTAAAGCACTCACATAGCAATAGTCATCTTTCACATCCCCGATCAACTGAGCGCGCGGCAAGTGTTGACTTTACCATGAAGACTTTATGACGTGACTTGAATTCATCTTATCTACTCTGACAATTCCTGGTTTACCACCTATCTTTATGAAAAGCCACTGCGCCAGTTAATCTAATTCAATGCTGACGATTATAATGCCTTTGACATTGAACACATATCTCCAATTTAGAATGCATACAAAGGGTATTAGACATGGTCAAAGGGCGAAAGGATGGATATGATATTGCATGACCTATAACACAGGAATAGACAACTGCCAACTGGTAACTTTGCCAACGGGTATGCTGAACTTCAATTTGAAAAGAGCAGTTGATCATGTTCTTTCCTAGGCTCTAATCAAAGTAGGCAAACCCCCATTAACGCCGGCGTAGGCAAGTCTTCCCCGGGACTGATGTAGGGTAAGCGCACTATATGATATTTACATGTTCTATTTTATGTAACTATCGTAACCTTGGGCTCTTTTTAGGAAGTGAAGGGCCCAATTCCTTGCTAAAGACCCAAAGCAGCATAGAAGGACTATTCATTGTATGCAGAACAAAAGTCTGATGCCTAACAAAGCCGCGCGGTCATTGACGTATCTAATGGTGAATAGTGTAGACTCATTCATGGAAGAGCCGAAGTGCATACTGCTATGATTCAATCTCGGCGTAGATGCCTACTCATCGTCTCAACCCATCAGATTTAACGTCTTCAAACCGACGTATATCTACCTTCTATCCCCGAATCCTAACAATATCAACGACCCCAAATCACACATTAAGCTTACATTACAAAAGCACTCATACGCACACCAAGCCCAAGGAACCCAAAATGGCACCACGTACCATCTGCCTCATCTCAACCAGGTCCTCAAAAACCCAACGAGCCCACTTCGCAATCTGGGTTCCATCAGCTCAACAACCCACAAGCGGCAGCCTAATCAACGTCGTTGGCGCACCGATGATCGGCTTCGCCCACGAATTTAAAAGATGCTATGACCCGGCCGGAAGCACCGAACCATACGAAATATGGCCGATTGGCGAGGTCGACTCCGCACATATTTTTGACTGGCCGGAGGGGGGTTGCAATATACGTACTGATCCTAAAGGGGACCTGGAGATTGCTGCCGCACAGGTGCCGGCACCGGGGGTTAGTCGGGATTTCATGGCGCCTGTTGATGATGTATGTTCGTTTATCTTTTGTGGTGTCTGGTATTGTTGGGTTGTTTGTTGCTGACTTTTGAGATGATGCAGACTACGAATAGGAGGTGTCAGGAATGGACGATGGATTATGTGCGTTATTTGGTTGCGAAGGGAAATATTGGGGCTGAGGCGATTGAAATCGTTCAATCTAAGCGCGATCCTCCTACACATGGGATTGGTCTACGGCGAGTGGCTCCGCAGCTGGGGAACGGATGTTGAGGAGAGGTCTGATGATGTTGGGATCCGCAGTTTGGCCTCTTAGGGTATGGATTTGGGCGTGATAGATCATCGAACTAAGGAATTGACGGCATACCAGGGCAAATGAATCTATGGGTAACTGAAATGTGCAACTGGCCAGGCTATTTGAAGCAAGCGTAACCATAAGTCAGTCTGAAATTACATTGTAGCGACTATATCAGCGAGTTGAGCTGCTGCGCCACAACTATCCTCGCCTGCTTTCAAGTAAAACTACTGAGTTGTTCTGTTGAAATTCACACGTAATGAAACTGGACACAGGCCATGCTAATATGCATAAGACTTCAGAACATAGAGTTAGTCGGTCCCCATAGCCATGCAATAATCAGAAAAAAACAGTGTACGCATCCGTACGAGGCTGTAAAACTTGTCGACATAATCCTTGCGCCACTCACCATCCCAGCACGTATAGAAGGCTTTGCAGTATTCCCAGTAATCCGGATACCAGCCCGCTTGCTACCAGTTCACAATAACAATCTGAACCGGAGCGAAGGAGGATACGATGATATTTCGCCGTTCTAGCTCTGCATGGGTAAACTTTATGTCCCCATTATCCGGAAGTAAACCACGATTGGGATAAGCGAACCAGTCGTTGAACTCTTTGATACTGGGAAATGGTCCAGCTAACAGCCGGCTCATGAACACGTAGTCTGGAAGACACTCTCGATTGATTGATCCTGAACAGGAGCTAGTTAGTGAATATTGAAACGTTCAGCTTATGATTTCGGTCTTACCGATAAACTGATCAGAGGGGTCTTGCTCGAGTTGCCGCAGAGTCTCCCAATCCGTGATAGTTGATCAGAGATGGCCCTCTTCTCCACAGTGCCTAGACGATTCCAGCACTCGTCGAGTGTTGGTCCTTCGATGAGCTCCATATATATGAACACATAGTCTTCATCATCGACCCGCCAGCCAAAAAGCTCAGGCACTGGAACTTTGTCATGAAAAACCTTTTTGACCATCCACAGATTCAGTGCCTCGACAATTGCCACATAAAGACCGAATTTGACAATCAGGTTGAGATTTCTAAATTCGATAGAAGTTGGTTGCCAGCTTGTATCGATATCTTTGGACAAAGCCCTGACCTGGGCAGGTGTTGGGAGGTGGCGGTTTGGGCTGGTGGTGAAGAATGAGGTATCAGTAAAGTCGATCTCTTTCTTCGTGGTGTCAGGTAAGTCCAAGGATATGAGCTGTTTTCCCAGTCTATACATAACCGTTTTAGAAGACGCGAACCTTTCTTAGTGGGAAGCGTGAACAATTTTGGGAGAAGAATGGAGGAAGAATGGAGCCTAGCAGGATGAGAGTTCACGGTGTTTGTACCTCAAGTTTAACACACGGCTGGAGACCAAGGCAAACACACATAGAGACCTACATAGAAACCCTGAAGCCTAAAGGCTGTATTCACCAAGTTGTACCTACCCATACTAAGTCCTTACCTCTTCACCGTGAGTTACAAATACGAGGACTTCAGAGGCACGGGTTGAGCAGACCTTTTCAACAACGCTCTAGGGTGATATATGCCCATTACTGGTCACAATGTACCCAAGGCATAATACTCCCATGGCGGGGAATAACTGGTGAAATGTGGAGAAAACAATAACCGTGAAAGCCAAAGAGCGTAATCGTAATACTTGCTTCAGAGAAACACGAAGTATGAAAAAGGTCCGGATAGACACATCTGTGTCAGTGAATACAGGACAGTTCTTAGTTGCAGACCCGTTGTATACCCAACATCAGGAAGCATTATCCAGCGCTCTAGATTGGTTAGGGGCGTCAAGTCACTAATGCGAAGCCACGTGAGTTGAGTCCAGCCTTGTCGAGCTCTTACAACCCCACCATTACTTAGCAGCGTCCAACTTCCTCCCAGCATATACATCCACATCTCACTCACTTCTGTCTCTTCCCTGGTTATTTTTCTTGCTACCTCTCGTATAAATATAGCCATATAACAAGATGCGTCTACTGCGCACCCATACCATTGAATTGGTGGAGTTTCCGCCAGACCGCATCCCCAGATATGCAATTCTGTCCCACACCTGGGGAGAGGAGGAGGTTCTTTTCACAGATATGCAACATCACACAGGACAGACAAAATCCGCATGGTCAAAAGTTCAAGGAGCATGTGCGCAAGCGCGGGCGGATCGGTTTGGCTACATCTGGATTGATACCTGCTGCATCGACAAGAGCAGCAGTGCAGAGCTATCCGAGGCGATCAATTCCATGTTCACGTGGTATGAAAACGCTGCAATCTGTTACGCGTATCTTTCCGACGTCACGATGAGAGAAGGGCATTCTGGAGCAGAAGTGAATACTGCCGAGTTTGAACAAAGCAGATGGTTCACTCGTGGATGGACCCTACAGGAGCTGCTGGCTCCCTCTGAGGTTGTGTTCTTCTCCAGAGATTGGGTCCATTTTGGAGAGCGAAGCAGCTTGACTAACTGGCTGATGGATATCACACGTATTGACGAGGCCGTTCTAAGAAATAAAGTACGGCTTTTAGAGAGTAGACCGCTTTTCCAGAGGAGTATAGCGCAACGCATGTCATGGGCTGCTAGGCGGCAAACTACCCGACCAGAGGACATGGCCTACTGCCTGATGGGAATATTTTCTGTCAATATGCCCATGCTATACGGCGAAGGAGGAAAGAAAGCTTTTCTTCGCCTACAGGAAGAGATCATGAAGCAATCGGACGATCAGACCATCTTTGCTTGGACTGACAAGAGCGCGTCCAGGTACCGCCTTAGTGGTCTACTCGCAACAACCCCAGCGCACTTTGAAGATAGCCAGGACATCATAGCTTACCGGCAATTGGAGCCTACTCCACCATATGCAATGACGAACAGGGGCTTGCGTATTGATTTGCCACTTCACGATCTCCAGCCAGACCTACGGGGGCACGACATCATAGCACTGCTTCGTTGCGGCATTTCCCAAGACATCAAGGGCCAAACCGGATACAAGTTCTTGGCTATATGTCTAACCCGGCTTTCAACTTTTGATAATAGGTACGCCAGACAAGATCTTGGGCTCCTATTAAGGGAGTCAGTCTCCAGCCGTATGCAAACCATATACGTGCCCCAAACAACTTTCGACGAGGATATGAAAGGACCATTAGGTCATGTCATCTTTAATATATCGGGCTACGCACATTCGTCCCGATACCGTCTGCCCCATTACCGCCTGATACGGATCGTGTCTCCCACAGTGGACAGGGATGTAGAGAAGATACATTTAGACTTGACATCGCCACCCACCGAAAACGAAAATTGGCTAGTTTTCTCAAGCCTGAACCCTACTGGAACACACGGTACCATATTGGCCTTCCTTATTTGGCAAGACCCGAATAAGAATAAACCTCAGATCGTGGTTATAGTAGGGTCATCGCCAGACTTCGGTCTAGGCTTTGATGCTACACGCTATTCAGACAGTGACAGTAAGAGATTCAACTTTGACGAACTTCAAATCCTGGTCGGCGAGAAATCAAATCTCCAACCTATGGGGCAAAAGGTCAAAGTAGACGATCTCATTGTGTGTGTAGAAGCAGATGAATATCCCACAGACGGTTCAGAAACCATTCCCAGTCATTACTGGCTACACATATCCATAAAGGAGCAACAAGAAGGAACAACTTCCGCACTAAAGAAATTCTTAGGAGTTCTCTTTTAGATCAATCTAAAATTATTCTAACATCCATTTACTTTTTAGACTAAGAAGTACTATTGATTAATCTCTATATTATAGATTCTTCAGCGGTATACTGTCAAAATGTCACAACTAGTATACTGTCAAAATGTCACAACTAGTTACCATAAATTCTGCCTTACCGGCGAGGTACTTGTAGATACTATACCTAGATATTTAATAGGTAAGAGATCATGATTATCGGATAGATAATCACCAGCTCACATCCCACCACCAACCCAATCTATACAAAAGATCCCTTCACAACCCTCGCCGCTTCATCATGACACCTCCCCAACCGATTCCTCCCCCTCCAATTCCCCTCATCCTCAATCTCCCCCGAATCCCACCTCAACCCAACCCCCCAAACCCGATCTCTCACACTCCCCTCCACAAACCTCCGTCCCCCACTCGCAAGATACACCTCCCTCAAAGCAGGATCCACCTCCGCCCTCGCCACACACCCCGCAATCACAATAACCTCACTCGCAAACTCCCAAACATCCTCCCTGAACCCCTCCGCACAGCGCCCCAAAGCCTTCTGTACCCTCGGCTGCCTCGTCCTCAACACACTCGCAACTGTCGAATCCCATATCGCCTTTTCCCTGATACACTCAGGTAAAGGTTCAGAAATCCCCAAAGCAACAGCCCTCACACCCTCAAACTCCTCATCCGAGATATCCACCCCCGAATCCAACCCGGGTATATCCTCAAATAACCACCCCTTCATGGCCATCATCCATTGCTCGCCGCAGGTGAAGGACCAGGAGCTTATTAGCCTTGTTACGGCGGATTGGGGAGATGGGTGGGGGATGCCGAGGGCGTCGAGGTCGGGGAGACAGAGGGTTAGGGCTCTGTGGCCCGGGAAGGGGGGCGTGCTGGGATGCCAGTTTGAGAGGGGGCCGGAGTGGAAGAAGATGTGGGTTGGGGTTGTGCGGATGTGGGGGTTTTGTTTTAGGGGGTCCTTGTCTTGGTTTTGTTGTTGTTGGGAGGTTTTTGTTTTGCGTGGCATTTTGGGAGTTGGTGTAGATGTGGTTGCAGTGGTTTCGTGGTGTAGTGGTGGAATTGTAGTTTGGGGTGGGTGTTGGCTTAGATGTGTTGGGTTTATATAGAGATCTGGTTTGAGGCTTGGATCAGGGCTTTATGATGAGTTTATATCTGGTTGAGTAATGTAGAGTTCGTATCTTGAGGTTGGAGTCATCGGTTTGTTGTTGATTTCGTATTTGCGGGACTGGTGAGTCATGAGGTGATCTTACCTTTGACTCGTGGCTGTGTTGTTGTTTGACACTATTCCGTAGATGTGAGTGTATGTATCCATTCAGATGTGAATTCTGTATGTATATATCGATATAGTATATTCTATAGTCCACGTACTTACACCTATTCCAAACTATATCAGATAGTAAGTCACGGAAATATTTTCCGTAGAATCTATACTCAGTATATACCATATCGAATTGACTATCGCTAAATCAACCAACATCATAAATCACATATACCACATACTATATATTAATCCCAACCCAACAAATAAAATACTAAGCCCAAGAATCCGCCCTCATCTTCCTCAACTCCTCGACAGCCCTCTCAGTCCCCCACCCCTCCCTCAACCCCCTAACAATAATCTCCTGCTCACTCTCCGGCGCCATGCCATTCGGCGCCGGCGGCCTTTTATCCAAATTCGTCGGAAACGGATACCCATCCGCAACAGCCTTGACAAAATTCTCCAACCCCCTATCCACCTCCCCAGCATGCTTAAACCTCTCCAACAACGTCCCCCAACACCTCTCCACAATCGGCACGACATCAATACTTTCCATCGCCTTCCCCAACCCACTACTGATCTGCAGCAAGTTGGCCTTGCGATGAAACCCCCCATCAGGAGTGGGTTCGGTCTCATTCGCACCCGCGGCATGGAAAACAGCCGGGTTAAAAAACAGCCCGTCACCGAACTCCAACGGTAAAGCTACATATTTCTCCTGGAAGAAAGCCCTGAAGTCTTCCCGTCGCCAGGCGAGATACCCTGGTTCATAGGTCTGGCTGAACGGCAAGAACCGAGTCGGTCCGCTCTGTAGCGGCATGTCGCTATGCGCGACCGCGCCCTGGAGAGTCAGATGCTGGCTCGCGAGCTGGATATTCCTTGGAAAGGAAGCACAGGTCTGCAGATCCTGGAAGCCGAGATGGTAATCGCGGTGACTGTCCTGGGCTGCGCCGCCGGGTTTGACGACGTTGACTTGTGCGGTGACGCGGTAGGCGGGGCCGAGCCAGGTTTCGCTGACGAGGCGGAGCCAGGGGTTGGAGTAGTAATTGATGAAGGAGGAAGGGTCTTCGAGGGCGTGTTTGCTGAAGGAGTTCCAGATGCGGTCGTTTTTGCCGCTCGCGGCGAAGTGGTCGCCTTTTTTGGTGCTGGAGGCGCGTTCGCGGGTGATGATGCTTGTGAAGGCTTGGTTGGTCGTGTTGAGGGTGTCGGCATATTGGGTTGGGTCGTACATGCCTTTTAGGACGAGGATGCCGGGTCCTGTGCTTAGGATGTGGTACCATTCGTCTTGCAGGGTGGTGGTGAGGGAGGTGTTTTGGAGGTCCAGGGTGCGGGCATCGTAGATGGGGATGTTGTGGTCTATGGATGCTGCGAGTGGGTAGGTGGATTTGTCGGTGGTTTGGGAGCAGATTTTCTTGAAGTCTTCCAGATTGGGGGTTTCAATCTGGAATAGTCGGCTGGGGACGGTTTTGTGGGTTCCGTTTGGAACTGTCATTGTGCTTTGAGGTTGGTTGTAGTTTGTGAGAAGAAATCGAATGGGTACGATGCACGGGCTTATATATTGGTCGATGGGAGTACAATTCCGAAAATGAAGTCACTGGCGTCCTTTGCACAGAATTTCCGAAACGCAAGATCTTGAGGATTTAATGTGGGGAGCAGCTTAGTCGGCGGTTCTGACTGCCTCAACTCTACAACTTCCATCCACTAGTGCTCAACGATAGCCAATCATATCTATATCGCCAATATAAAAAATCCGGAGAAATGCCCAAGTACCAAGACTCCCCATATGCGGCCTCAGGTATGGAGGACGGAAACCAATCTCCGGCGTGATGACTAACCCCCTGTACAAGACCTGGAAACAGCTTCATGGGGAAGAAAGGGAGGTTCCCATATTCGAAAAAGACACTCGTCTACTACAAGGACTGTCGATCTCTCGTGTTAAACCACACAATATGTACTTCGTCATGCATTCCCGTCATCATCATAGAAGTATTAATACACATGTACAATTAATCCCTCCATGACACCCCCAACAAGCCACAGAATGACAGGGTAAAGAAGATTACAGCCGGCCAAAGGCAACAATTCATCACAATATGCCCCCGTGAATCCAGCAGAACAGCACAAATAAGGGGACCACATGCAAACAAAGTAACGGGAAATGAGAAATCCGAGCACCGTGACAAAGATGAACAATGAAGAAGACTGTGCTATATCTCTTCCAAGCAATGTTATATTCAAAGGAAGCCCATCCCGTGCAAATTCTATTAATGACCCGAATTTTCGCCCGAAAAGTCAAACAACCTTGCAAGATGGAACGATGGGAGAAGAAGAAAGGGGGAAAAAAGAAGAAATAAAAAAAAATGCAGTATACTCGCTCGTAGATCAACAATTCTTGCTTCATGCATTCATCATGACAATCCCGACATCAGGGTTCAACGCGCCATCGGTCGAGGCCAACTGACTGACTTGATTCGACTCACTGAGAATCAGACGGTTCTCCGAAAGGGTCTCCACAAGTGTGTTCGGTCGTCCAGCGACGGTGAAGAGAACCTTCAGCAGCACATCCTGATTTTGGCTCCCATCCGCCGTTGGGGCCGTCTGATGTCTCGTGTGGGTCGAAAGCGTTCGAACGAGGGACCGGATCGGTCCATC
Source organism: Aspergillus flavus (assembly GCF_009017415.1). Lineage (NCBI taxonomy): Eukaryota > Fungi > Ascomycota > Eurotiomycetes > Eurotiales > Aspergillaceae > Aspergillus > Aspergillus flavus. The sequence goes on along the minus strand of NC_092404.1, from coordinate 1,851,648 downwards.
GGTCGAGGAATCTTCGAGGACATCGAGGCCGTCAATGACGCAAACGAGAACGGGAGGGGCCAGGTACAAAAGCATGTCAATTAGCGAGAGCACCTCCTTCCAGCTAGTCATCGTGCCATTTAGCGCGCTGAAGCGTTCCGTATTTAGATTGCACGCGGCGTGGCCTTCCAACACCGGAGGCAAGTAATCAATTAATTGTCGAATGAGGCTATAAGCGAGCGATATAAGACCTTGTTCGAACAAGGTCATCCCACTTCGTTCTTCGGTGGGGAGGGAGCAAAAGTGAGAGATGACAGGTAATTTCGCCTTCCGAGCAAAGGTGGCGTAACAGGCCGAGATGAGGGCGACCGGGCTAGGAAAGGCAGTGGTTGGGGAGCCACCAATGGCGAGTACTTGGGAATGAACATTGGTGGCCCATTGCTGCAAGCATTCCACAACACTGTCCTCGGCAATCACATCGACATCGGAATCGAGATCGGTCACTTGGTCGTCGTTCCGGAAAAAGTCCTGAAGGTGCTTCGAGGCGAGCTGCAGCTCTACTCGAGTATATTTGTGTTTAGGCCCTGAGGACCATTTGTATCTGGAAGTTTCTTGGGACGTTATCAATGTCAGTTCCGACGGCAGGTCTGTCCCGAGGTCACCACCCTGCATACCTATGTCCTGTGCGACCGTCGTCGTTAAGCAGGCGATACCGCTGTTTTGCTGGGTGACAGACCGAAGCCGCTGGCTGGTCAAGTCGAGCATCTGCAAGAGAAGTAGGTGGCTTTCGGCCCTTAGCTGGAGTCGCTCCGCCGCATCGTGTTGAATTTCCCATATCAACTGACGGGTCATGGCGCTCTGAGCTATAAGCCGACGGTCCCATTTTTGAAGGCCGACTTGGCTTAATCTCGTCTCCTCCCAGAGATAGAGGTCACTGCTCTGCATAATTTTCCGCTTCTTTTCGTACTTCGGGTCGTCCATGTCCATGCCATCGATCAGTCCACCGATGATGTGGATCGCGCTGCTTCGAATGCTCCAGATGAGATACCGAAAGTTCAAGTATACATCTTGGTGCAAGCACTCTAGAAGACGACACTTGGACCTTCGCACATACCAGTCCATCAACTCCCCCAGGAAGAAGAAAGTCAAAGAATAAAATTTCGCAATAGAGGTGATTGAATCCGTGGTGAAAGCTAGTCCATGACTTCCAGGTGGTAGGCAAATCGATTGATTGACTTTGACTAGAGCCCGGATGACGCCTTCCATGATTCTAGGATAACTTGCCGACGCCTGCCAAGCCTGTTTAGCATGCGGTTTGAGCTCGAAGGCCAGTCGCAAAAGCTCACCTTTATGATCGACTGCAGGACACCATAGAAGAGGGATCGGTAGGACTCGTTCTTGGGAAGAGTCGTCAACAATACTGCGTGGGGTTCTATGGTTTCCAGAAACGTGTCGCAGAGCGTCATTGAGCGGCTAAATACTTGCTGCCTCGGGTGAGACAGCCACCGAGTCTGCACGTTGCGTACCACCACCCGGACATCCTGAGACGTCTGTGGTCGTTCCTGAAATTCGACATGATCTGCAAGAGGAAGGTTTTCTTGAAATCTCTTCCAAGACTGGGTCAATTCGTTGTACTCCACATCGAGTATCGCAATCACCGGGTGTCTGTGACGGTATTAGCCATTTAATAGCCTATGGGTAAAGATCGACGGTGGATGTATGCGATCCAATCAGCTGAGCTTTGATGTTAAAAACGAGAGGCGACCGGGCGAGGAGGTATGTGTGTGCCGATCATTGAATTTTATATTTCAAAAGTGGAAAGGAAGATAGGAGGGGAAGAATGAGGGGGAAACAAGGGGAATCGCGATGAGATCAAAAGAGATGGAAAATAACTCAAAAATAAAATAAAATCCATTGAAAAAGAACGGGGAAAAAAAGGTAGAACAAGCCTTACTGTGAAAGAGGTCTTTTCTCGAAACGTTTTCTCCAAATACTGGCGGCGAATTGATCGTCCTCAGCAGATGGAGGGGCTGCTGGGACGAGGGAGGTTGGAGGCGGCATTCTGCAGCGCTGGAAGTCAAAGCGTCGACTCTCCCTGTTCAAGGCCGGAAGCACAGGAGAACGATTGTCTTGCCAACCGAGTCGATGCGGTCATGTCAGGGGAGGGTTAGGAGAAATAAACCAAAAAGGAAAAAAGAAAGGAAAAGTCCAGACAAATGCACTGGTTGACCATTCAGCAAGAGTGAGATAAGATGTGTGCTTGGATTTCAGGGGTGGTCTGATGTTTGTCGGGTTGGTGGTGTTGGTGAGGGTGGTTGATTGATATGGCGATGATTTGGCTTTTGTCGGCTTCTGCTTCTAGTCCTCTTTTCTCTTTGTCCGCTGTTTACCGGTTCATCGCCATGTTGTGCATAGTTAAGGTGAAAGCAACGGGTAGACCCGCTCAAAAGACACGACCGATTTCTTTTTCCCTTTTGAGGACTGCGGGAGACGTTGAAATAAATGAAATGAGGGGGAAGGAGGAGGAGGACAAGGGCATCACCAGAGGAATCGATAGAATAAAAGAGGGAGAGGAGGAACAGGAAAAGGAAGAGAGAGAGCGAGTAGCGAGAGAAAAGAGAGAGTAAGCCCAAGAAAGTCAGTAACTGCTGCTTGTACTCAGAATGGGAAGTGAATTAACATCGTGATTTTTTTTCCCTCTGGTTTTCTTGCTACTTCTTCCCACACACACACACCTCCACCCACACACAATAAGGGTCTCTAAAATAATAAGAAAGAATTTCCCTTCTTTTATTTTCTTTTTATCCTTTCTCTGGCGTGTCTCTCCTTTTAATCATTATTCCACTTTAGTTTTCTACCTCCCGATTTAAGTTTGTTTTTGATGTGCTTTGATTCCTTTTCCGTTCCACTTTTGAATTTTTTTTCTTCTTTTCTCTCTTAATTCTTTTAAGTGTTTAATTTATGTCTGTCTCACTCCTACTTTAATTCTCCCGTCTCTTCCCTGTCGACCTTCCCGATCTGCTCAAATAGATCAATTTGTCTGAATGAGCCGGGGGGTGGGGGGAAATCTTCAGTCAATGGTTATGAATTGGGAATGAAGAGTGACCCTCAAGCAGGGAACCTTGCACGCCTCCCTGTCGCTGCGGGCCAATCGTCGTCCCCAGTTCAGCGGAGTCATTGGTGGTCTGGTGTTCGAGGCCTCAAATAGAAGCGGGGATGTGCTGATGGGTAAATATTCCAGGCCCTCGTACTAGCCTATGGGACCGTGCTACTAATTTTGGCCCAGTCCGGTATGGTTCCCTCTTTCTTTTCTTTTTGTTCTGTTTCTTTTTAGTCTACTCTTTGGCCATGATTTTCCTTTATTGATCGGTTTTTCTTTTCTTTTCTTTTTCTTATTGTAGATTCTGGGGGAACAAGACATGAGTCCGGGCCTATTGCAAATCATGAACGGCTTTTTTTTATTATTATTATTTGATTTTTTTTTTATATTTTCTTTTTCTTTCCCTGCGGTTTTAGATATGCTTGTGGGCCACCCGATCTGTCAAATTAATATCCATCTCTTCTGTTCTTTGTCTGTGCTCCCCGTCTCTCCTTTTATTATTATTATTTTTTTTTTATCAATTTCTTTTCTCGTTTCTTGCCCTCTCCTATGTACCCTTTTCTCTCTCTCTCACGTTGCGCAACACTAATCAAACCAGATACCCACCTTCAGGATTGATAACCATGTCGCTTTCCCCTGTCCCTTTTTTTTTTTTTAAAAAAAAAAAAAAAAATTGCTGGCATCTGACCGAGTCATCAGTGAGTGATGCCTGCTGATCGAGAGGGATTTCAAGTCTCTGAACAAAGCCGACGAAAACCGCCAGATTGGTTTTAAAACCCTCGCAACCACTTTCTTTGTTGAGGTGCATACACTTTCATGCATCCGAGTCTTTTCAAATTATCCTCTCATTTCTTTTTTCCATTTAGCCTCCCTGGGCATATCTGGTTGGCCGCCCTGGGGGAAAGGAGCTCCATGAGGTTTAGTTCTGGACTGTACCTTACCTTCGGTCCTAACCTTCCTTACCAGTAGTAGCATAGCCCATGAAATCCCATAGTCTCCATTCACGGGAATGTCACCACCACCGCCACCACCATGGGATTCACCATCCTGTCATCCCACAACCTTTAGGTTTTGATGATCGTGTCGGAGTCTGGGAAGCAACCTACACACGGACCAAGCGTTGCTGTCATGGAGGGTCGAGACCCATACCTCCCACCAATCGTCGTCACCTGATGGGGAACCCATCAGTCCACAGAAAGCTCGTTCTCAACTATGCCAAGATTGGGCCGTGTGGATTCCCTTACGACTCTTGCACGTCTGGTGCAGCTGGACTATCAGACGCCTCATCTGGTCTCTGATATCCGTGCCTCAACCCAGTGTCCTTCCCTTTAAAAAGCACCCCTGATTTCAAATACGAGGTGGGATAAACAAACTGCCGCGAGAAAGGGGAGCCTGATAAAACCTCGCTCCAGACCTTCCCTCTGGTCGATGAAAACGACTCCAGAACATGTCACACAAACCCTTCCCAGCTCTGACTTGGTTCCCGTTTCCTGTCGCCTCCACTACTCACGCATCCTTTGCAGCGTCTCACGGACCTCCTCCAGACCCTCTTTCAGACAGGTCAACTGTCAGCTCTGCAGGCCACATTGACCTGTGTGGGTTTCATGAGTATACCGGTGAACAGTAGCAGAATCCTGATCACGGGGTTTTGCAGAGTCCATAGTTTCCAGATAAGGTTCAATGTGTAGCATCCACACGGCCTGATTGGGAGCCTGCTGGATGATGCCATGCATAAAATGGAGTTATATACAGGGTAGGTGCGGTAGATAACGAATATGCGCGGTGTCCTCCTACCTTGTTAGATTGGTCTGCGGCGGCCTGCAGATTGTTGGCGATACTGCTTCGCCGTGCTCGCCCGGGATGAGATACTAACTGGAACCAAGCGAAACGGCATTATGACTAAAGAATATGCCAGATTCCGAGCTTTGCCAATTTCCCGGCATGGACATAAATCCGCCACCAAATCAAGCAATCAATGACACCGGACAGACCCATGAAAGAGCCCATTCCGGAAATAACATGTTCAGGGTTCTTTTCTCCGAGTTAAAGTAAGGTGCCTCGTCCGGCAAGTCACATTGTTAGATCCTAGCCAAGCTTTGGATATTCCGGGGTTGTTGGCACGGGAGTGAAAGGTCGGACGGCATGCAGAAAGGAAGACGTTGTCACACATGGATTCACTGTGTGGCTGCTTTTGCGGTGAGCAATGGGATTGTGCGTATTGGCATTAGGGTCAACATTCCTGTCAATCGGTTTGTAGTTGTAGCTGTGGCTTGTGCGTCGCCCTAGTCCGAGTTGCAATATTGTGACCTATTGTATCACCATGTCGACCGCATGAATTGGTTGTGAGCTTGTCCTTCTTTTCTTTTTCCTTCCTTTTTCCTCTCTTGCTTTGACTTGCCTTGCTTGAAACGCTGCAGTGCTATTACGACCGAACACAACAGCGCACTACTAACCAACCTGCGGAGCCGACGATTATAAATTTCTGGCATCTACTCAGTAGTTCCCGGGACGGCTGATTCCTAAGAACCTCAAAAGTTCATTAGAGGTGTTTCTTCTCTACGAGAGAACTAGTATCTCTGGTTACTCTTAAAGATGGCCACCCTTACTTAATTGGACTACGTCTCATATCATTAGCAAAAGAAACTGCGATTGCATGGTGAGATCGTCAACCCGGCGTCGATCAATCCACCCCAAGCTGGGTAAACCCCGAGCACAGAGCAAATGACAGGGACCAGAAAGGAAGCCGACCGAATCAAATGCAAGAGAAAGGTAAAACTAAGAGATCCAACCATTTGGATATTGGCACGCAGCATTACCCAGTTAGAAAACCGCCTCACGCAGGTGATGATCCTGTCGGATGCGGAAGGTCGATAAACATGCAGTACAGGGCCCGAGTGCGGAGATTCGCCTGCCTCCGATCGCGGAGGCGTGCCACTCCACATGCGGAGAACCCACGGTCGACAGGACATTTTTTTCCATGTCCTGTAGAGATAATATATGATGTACATGACTTGCGATTCAAGGATTGTGGTAGAGTAGAAAGGATTACCGATTGGGTGTTTCTGAATTCAGCCACCGGGATGGTGAGGCTGTGTTGAATAATCCATTGTCGGGCTTACCGATCCGTCTCAGCCTCGAAGTGGATTTCCGAATCAGGTATGTCCACGTCGGGGTTCAGTAAACACGAGAGAGGTGGAATAGTAGTTCTAAATTCGGGTACATCACAACCACTCAGACATTTTTCAAGCCATGGCACTGAGAACGGCATGCCATGGTATGGTATCGAGTCTTGGTGGTCGGAGAGAGCTGTCTGCCAGCGGATCACCAGTGCGGAGAGTTTTGAAGGTTGGACCGCATTTGATGGATGACGCAACTCATCGCATTCAAATCAGGTGCTTCTCTTTACTTTTTTTTTTTTCTTTCTTTCCTTTGCATGGTTCATCTCCACCTTCTTATGCAATTCAATAGACATTGTTCGAGTTGGCTGTGTCGCCCATAGGTTGACTGGGCGAGAATCCTTTCTGTCTTGGCCTGAAAAATGAGACCAGATCGGCAACATGTGACGTCCATCGGCCCTAAGATGGGACTGCAGTATTTGGTACTGGTAACTTCAGTACCTCCCCCGCATCTTGGGAGTGTTCAACCATCGAAACCAGACGAAATTAAAATGTAGTCTCGATCGCAGACGATTAAACGCAAGTTTGTAATTGTTTGGATAAGATTGCAAGAGGAGCAGACCGATAGGGGATTGATTGGACTGGACCGAATGCATGTTCTGTACCTCGGGTTTCGCTCTGGGCAAATCAAGGCCAGATGATGATCCTCTTATCGTTTTCGTATTGTCCAGACCGAATTAGTCACTCGATTAGTAGTCAGGAAATCCATGGTTCCTCGTTCGAATCGCCGTATCAGTCAACGATTGTGAGTTCCTGAAGTTACTTTTAACCTTTCGAATAATGATTATATCTACAAGCAACGACTCTTCAGTTTGCTTCTTCCCCCACACTTGCTACTTGTACACACTCGACTGGGACGAATACATATTTTCGGTGTTCCCTTTAATTTCCACCGCCTGTTTCAGCGGATCGTCCGGGACATTTTCTGACAGACACTTGCCTTTTTATCCAACGGAGTGACCACTGCAACCCTAAGGAGGCAACTCCACCGTACTGTAAAGTCGGTGGTTGGTTCCCTCTGACATAACCCCCTCTCGCTCTCCACCACATCTCCGAATTTCACCCTCCCGTTGTCGGTGATCCATCCATCCACTTCCATTGATCCTTCTGCTTATCGATAGATTCCACCTTTTCTTTCCCCATCCGCTCGCCCCAAATCTTGTTCCCCGGTTATTGCAATTCAGTTTTTGTTGGAACCCCCACCGTCACGGTGCATCAGACCGGCATTGATCGGCCAGTCTTGTTGTGTACCTATCCGTTATTTTTTTTTTCTCTCTTTTTTTTCTCTCTTCTGTCATAGGCGCTCGGGATCGGTGAACGCAGAAGATCCGGGACTAAATGATCTCCTGCGCCCCATAACCTCCGCCATATCCGTAAGCCTCGTCATCGTGGGGAAGTCCGCTCGTCCCAGCTTTTTTCTTCGATGGGGCCCATTCAGGACCCTTCTTTTTTCCCTTTCTCTTTTTCCTCTCTTCCCCTCCTCCTCCTTCTGCTGTCCGCTCTATCGACTACTATTCTCGCGGTAGACTCGTCCGGCTGGTCTGTGGTGCCGTCCAACAACTCCCGGGATCTTTCGTGGGTAGGAAAAGCCAGATTTCATCTGGAGAGCGCCCAGATTCAGCTTCCGTCGGGCGTCAGCGTTACTCCGTTGACAACGGCCTTGGTCAATCTCGATCAGAGTGAACTGACGGTTCGTACTGCGCTGCGTGGATGAACCAGTGTCCGGGATGGGTAATGCTGACCGTCCCGCGTAGAACTTCAATGTTACGGGCAACCTCGTGAATGTGGACGACACCAACTCCATCTCATTGAACACGAGTGACATCGCCCTGATCAGTTGCGACCAATCCGCCTATCCCGGAAATTTAGATGCGAGTGAGACCGTTCGCAACGTCGTTACATCATCGCATCGTGCATCGGCGATTCTTTTGTACAGTTCCGAGGTGCATCACTGTAATTACACCGCAGGTCCCAACGCCAACGGTTACATCAACGTCTTCACGCTAGTCAATCCGACTCTCGCGAAGCTTGTCACTAAACTCTCTCATTCATCGACGGGGAACGGTTCGACGAGTATCAAGCCCGACATGTCCTTCACGATGTCCGGGACGCCGCCCACCTCCGGGGATTCCGGTGGGGCGACGGACAGCCCTAATACTGGTATGAGCATTCCATGTCAGCACATGCATTCCTGTCGCGGCTGACCTTGCATCCCAGCTATGATTATTCTGTATAGTATTACAGGTATCATCACGGCGCTCTTCCTCGCCATCATCATTACGGGCGCGGTCCGGGCCCATCGTCATCCGGAACGGTACGGACCTCGATATACAGCGGGGCGGCCACGACAAAGTCGAACGAAAGGGATGGCAAGGGCCATGTTGGATACAATTCCGATCGTGAAGTTCGGGAATCAACAGGATCCCAAGCTGGATGCCGTCAAGGGTGATGTGGAGATGGGCTCTGACGATGAGACGGGTCGTCAGCCAGATGCTACTCCAGAAACAACCACAGTGCAGGAAACGAATCCCCAGGCGACTGCTGCTTTACCGGCGACGAATAATACCACAACCGAGTCCAATACAGAACAAGAAGCCAAACCGACGGAATCTACAGATCATCCCAACTTTTCGTGCCCGATCTGTACTGACGACTTTGTCAAGGGACAGGATCTGCGTGTCCTGCCCTGCAACCATCAATTCCACCCGGAGTGTATTGACCCTTGGCTGGTGAACGTATCGGGTACATGTCCTCTATGGTATGCTTCCATCACTTCCCAAAACATGAAGAATCGCAATCGCTAACCAAAGATTAGCCGTATCGACCTCAATCCCGCCCAACCCGAAGGCGAGAATGAAAACCAAGAAGGCGAAAATAACACGGAGACACAGCAAGAGGGCACCGCCGAACCAGCAACAGAGGAATCACACCATCGACATCGCCGCCTAACCAGCTTTATGCACGGAACGCTGAACGCGCGCCGAATGCGCGAAGCCACCGTCGAAGAGCGTCTCGCCGCGCTGCGCAGCGTGCGCGAAGAGAACCGCAACAGCATCGAGAACGAAGAAGATCGACAGCGACGCGGTCGACTCACGTCCCGCCTTCGTGACCGATTCCGCATTCGCACTCGACGCCACGGCGATGACGGCGAGCAGCAGCCGCCCGCATCAACAGCTACCTAGTACATAAACCGACCGTCTACCCTGTTTATATTACGATGGTTCTTGTACAGTCAACTTTTGCGATATTTTGCTTGCATGGTGGTTTTTCTTTTTTTTTTTTTCTTTACATAACATTCTCACTCTCCTTCATGTCCATATTTATGTCTATGATTTACGAAGCACGGAACAGGCAATGAAAGGCACGGCGATACAGGCGTTAGGAAACAGGACATTTCGCAAAAAGAAAGAAAGAACCGGATTCAGGACTTGATCTTTTTGACTTTTGAGGCAATTGTACATCTTCCACTGTATATCTCTTCTATTTCACAATAGGTATATATACAAAATGCAAGTCCAAGTACAATACAAACCACCACCCAAGTATGCACATACAAGAAATACGTACGATAGTAACAAAACAATACCATCGGCAATCCCCCGAACCAACCCCACCCAAAAAGAAACCCAACAAAACAAAAAAGAAACCAACACGAAGCAAAGTGGACCAGTCAAGCCAAATCCCACTTACGTACGGAGTAAACAGGAAAGATCCATCATCCACCGGGTTCCGGAATCCGTTCGCACGTTCGCATAAATTTCCCCATTCGGATTCTCCCCGTGGGGTTTCGTTGAAAATGCGGGTTGCCTTATGTACATAATTTCTTTTGCGGATGAATGTGGAAGGTTGTGCCGTTGGCTTTTCCTGTTTGGGTTCGCTGCTTATCATAGGTCTACTTACTGTAAGTGTATGTAGGTCGGAGGAGTTCGGTACGGATACTTGGCACTCTGCTACTAGTAGTACTAGTACTAGTAGTAGTGCTATGTATGTACTTGAGTATGAATGAGACGTGTAATATGCAGAGCGGTAAGTTTAGACCTCGACTATCTGGGGTAAGGTTTGAGTCTTGACTCGTGTAGATGCCATGTGTGCTTTTGGGGTTCTTGCGTGATGTGCAGTGCATATTGGACGTGTGTGTATGTGTACTAGTATGTACGGAAGGGTAGAAGGATGGATGTACGTTGATGACAGGTCGATAAGAGTCGTGCGGGGGTGAGTTAGGGCTAGGCTGGGCTGGGCTAGTAGCAAGTTATGTTACTACTCGGATTATTAGCCCTATCGTATGGAGTACATCTATCTAGGATTTCTATTTAGGATTGGAAGGGTGAGTACTATTTGCAATAGTCTATCATATCTACCAAAGAATTTAACTATGTAGACTACTATAAAGATAATGAGATAATGGGCGACTGTAAGCCTTGTTCCCCGCAGAATCCTTACCTAGTATTCCACCATCACCGAACGGGGTAGATTCAAGTATTGCCCAATGCGTGTCGCGCGTCTGAAAAGGAAGGGTTTTCGAAGCTCACAAATTCGCATCGTAGTGGCGTATGATATATCATTATCGTCAAATTCCTTTGGGTGTATTTCTTGGAACAAGGTTTATTTGGTTAGTCTGGGGAACTAGGTGAATGTAGGTTTATGGCTATTGAGACCTTAGTGATTATTCTAGAGTGGGAAGGGACGAATGGGTGAGTGTTTGGGAAATAAGACCATTTCCTTTGGAGAGAGTTTCGAACTGCATTTTCGGGAATGTTTACTACTAATTCTGTTAGATACTACGTTGAAGGTGCAGTGTACTTGTACCCAGGGCGGTTGCGTGCTAGTTAGTATACATAATCGTAGGGGGTACTCCATTTAGGGTTTGTGCTTGTTACATTAACATCGAGCGTAGCCTACGCGATGGGAACATGAATTACCGATGCAGTGTCTGGGATGTAGTGAGGGCGTTGCTTTTTTGTATTTCTGTTTTTTCTTTCTTGCTTGCTTTATTTTCTTTTATTTTACTCAATGAGGTGAGCTTCGGTTTTTGTATGCGATTTGATGAGGAGTAGATCATATCTATTCTCAGTCTGATGGTACTGGTATTTAGTAGTGAGATCAATGATATGCTAGTTTGGGATATGTATTCGGCTAAAGATCGTAGGTATTCTTTGGATATACATTTTCTATTACCCTTAGGAGAGATTGTTGGTATAGAGTTAATTTTGGGCATTGTCCTTTCCATTAGAAAGGTATAGCTTAGGAATTAGTCTTGATTAGAAAGAGATCTAGATTAAGTGACAATACAGCTCAATCTATATCGTACTATATGTTACAATAAGCGTTTTACTCTACACACATCTCAATATGATCTTCATGTGAAAATATCCATGAAAAAGCTATCAAAGATAACCCAACCCCATCAACCTTAACTACTAAGCCCTCAACCTCTCACCCAATCGATCCCTCACCAATCACATCCTATATCCCAACCCTAGGACGCAACCTAACATACAACCCCGGCTTATTCCAAAGAATATACGTCTCCTGCCGACTCCAATTCTCACTCCTCTCATCCAATTCCAAATCAAAATTATAAAGCACACGAGCCAGAATAAGACGCATCTCAGCATTAGCCAAACTAAAGTCATTAGCCAGGATACAAGAGGACAAATGGAACGGAACACATACTTTCGTCCAATGCAGTTCCGGGGTCCGAAGCTGAACGGTTGAAGCACGGTTTTACTATCGTTGGCGAATCGGGGATCTCCGAGGAAGCGTTCTGGGATGAAGGATTCTGGTTCGGTGAAGTTTGAGGCGGAGTGGAAGGCTGCGAGGTGGGGGATTGATACTATGGTCTGTTGCAGGGGGATGTGTTAGTATTTGGGTTGTAGAGATTGGGATTGTCGGAAGGTGATTGTGAACATACCCCACCAGGGACCCATTTCCCAGCAATCATATCACCATCTGCGTCAACTATCCTAGGTAGTCCCGTAGGAGTAGGCGGGAAGATGCGAAGGCCCTCCGTCAATACGGCATTGAGGTATTCAAGTTGATTACAACCCGTAACAGTAATATCCTTTTCACTCTCAAACGAGGCCCTAATCTCCTGCTGAAGCTTACTGAGAACCCTTTCATTCTTCAGAAGATAGAAAGTAACAGCCGAGAGCAAGGTGGCCGTAGTTTCAGAACCGGCAACAATCAGTGTACTCCCGTTCGTAACCATCTCATCGAAAGTCATTGCCCGCTCTGTATCCTTCTGTTTCAGAATATGTCCGTAGAAATCCATCCGGTCGTTCGACTTAGCGAGTCGACCCTTGGCCTTCTCCTTTGTGAGCTCAATATGCCAATTCCTCCCATTAGCGATACGCGTAGGCGTGATGAGCCGAAGTAGAAATTTAGATCCGGGAAAACGTCTCGCAAGGTTTCCATACGTGCCGTATCGGATATTACTAAAGATCATGGAGACCCATTTATGATACGCCGAATTATGGAGACAGTTGAACGGTTCCCCGAAGGCCAGATCCCCGATGATATCGAAGGTTGTGAAGTTATACCAAGCAACCATGTCCAGAGGTTTGTTACCAGCTTCGCAGTGCTCGTGCAGACGCTGTATCAAAAGATCAATATAGCTATTGACCAGCGGCTCCTGGACACGCAATGAAGTCTCGGAGAATGCGTGAGATAGTGTTCGTCGGAAGCGAGAGTGGTCTTCATCGTTGGAAATGACGATACTGGGGACTCCGCCTGCGGTGGGTGGGTAGTAGCGGACATCTTTGGGCTTTTGTTTATGGCCGGGTCGAGTGCCGTAGATTGCTTTCCAAGCTTCGCCGTCGATGAAGGATAGTTCGTTGGGGGCGATGCGGACTACTTCTCCGTATTTTTGGTGGAGGTCCTTGATAGCTTGGCCGATTTGGCCTCCGAGTAAAGCTTGGAAATATGGGATTCGTGTAGCTGCGTATGACTTTGGGCTGGGGAACTTTGCTAAAGGATGGAAGTATATATTATAGATGATAACTGCGAAGAGGTAGAGAATGCTCTGTTTGGTTCTACTCAGTAACTTGATTCTTGTTTTCCGGTCAAATTTATATAGTATAAAACACTCACCAGTAATACACCCAGTCCGAGATAGAACCCAACAGTTCCCACAGGCGAACTGAAGGGCCCCGAAAGAGGCAGAAAAGAAAGCATGATTATCCGAATATGCAAAGTAACTGTCTAGCAGATGAAACAAGCTTCAAATTCAGTCCTACATAGTATTTATATACCCTCCGATGGTTACATAGCGGCATAAATCTGTGTAATGTCGGACAGGCCAGGATAATAGACATAACGCGGTAATGCTGTGTAGAATTAAATACCAATGATTGAACCGTAGAATTGCCGACTCCCGTCACTGGGTATTCTCTATGCACGCAAAATGAAGTGCCACTTTTACATTGCCGTGAATTATGCATTGATGTGCGTACTCTGTGGAGAATTGGGCGGGGAAAGACAATGCCAAGACTGGCTGTACTTGAATATCTTCACATTCTATGCTTTATTCTCCGGCTCGGTGCTGGGATATAGATGAATGCAGGCAGGGGTGAGTGGAAGGCTTCTGGGAGACCATCCTTTCATTCTTCTTGTTTTTTTATCTAACGAAAGACAACGTTGTTTCCAACTCTCTACGAGGAACAGTAGTCATTTTGGCAGAGGGTCTGAGCTTCTTGTGATGAAACGTTAGTTTATGAAGTCTAGAGTTTCAGGGAAACTATAACACGCACATTAATTGGCCGACGGTAAATGAGGAGCATTATGCTTAATTTATTGCCGATCTGGACTGGAGCCAGAGTCCGGAGGTTAAAGATAAAAGCTTTTGGAGAAGTGACTGTAATTGTAGCTGTGCTGTGGAGGGTTGTATCCAGCAGGCAAGACTACTAATTTACGAGAGAGGGAGAGAGAGAGAGAAAACTGAAGCAACTTCCTAGCTTCCCTGTCTTTCACAGACTAGAATCACCCACAGGAGGACAAATGACGTGGGTGGATGGTATAATCCAAACAGACTGCGGGGGATTTCCTTACCAAATGCCGAGGAGTTACTCATATGACGTTACCCTACAGAGTCATACGATGAGGGAGGGGCCATAGCACCCTATTGATCTTGTTTAGTTATGCATGGAATACTTGTGAAGTATGCTCCAAGCGTAGATGTTTCGTGAATTTCACAGGCGGTGCATGTGGCGAGAATCAGGCTGAGATCCAGAAACCGAGAGTCTGAGACACGACGTGAATATTGCTAAGATGTGAATCAGCTCTTGGAGGAAAGGGTCTTGCGGTGTGCTTAACTTTCCATTCCTAACGGAATCAATCTACTGTGTCAACTATAATTGCTGTGAGCGTAAATAGCGAACTATTTACTCTCATGTCCATCTAGCTAGCAGTTACTTGTCAATAGATGCAGTTAAGCAACTCAAAGTAATCCATCACTAGGTGCCACCATCTGTTCCACTTTACAAACAAAGTTCCTCCCGACTGCTAATGTTGCTAAAGAAAATTAGCAGCGACCAGAAGTCTCAGAAAATAACATGTAATCCCCCATAGAATTCCGCTAGAGCGTCCGCAATGATATAATGCTGCTCGTAGGCCAATTCCCAGCAAAAAGACAACACGTGTAGAGATACATAGTTTTCTGAAACCCTAATCCATGAACAAACGGTAGCTTAATAACGTGGTCGATCTCGTAGCTTTTACCAGAGATCTCACCGCAAGAGGCGGTGGTCTCAAGTGAAATCTGCCTTATTGAGTCTCAGCCTTGTTGATGATAGGGCTTTGTCTCTCGGAACCCTGAAGGACGTTCCGATTCGACACCCCAAGCTATGAAAAGCCAGCGCCCGCGCAGATTGTCTTAGAAATGGGCATTTGCAAGCCATCGGCCACCATTCTCATTAGTAAGAAGATACTAGACCAAATGCGATTGAAAGTGAAGGCTCGGATGGCTTATATGTGATGAAGGTGAATAATTAGAGAGTAACACTCAGCAGAAAGAGGGCCATACGACGGAGAACGAGGGGGATACAAACGACAGAACGAGCCCTGCCATAATCACTATAGTACCAACAAAAAGCGTTGCGAGAAAAAGTCATATTGTGATGTATCCGGCAGCGGGCAAACTAAGATACTGTGAAAGGAATACCTGCGCGATTATGTATGTGTCTGAATTCTAGGATGCCAACTTGTCACTTCATTCCGAGCCATCCAGTGGCATCCGGATATCTTAGACAATTGACTCAAAAGGGGTCGATTAATGGATGGAAAGGCACGAAACATGACGTTCATCGTTAATATGGAGCATTTAATCCCTGTTTGCCCAGGTTTATCTTCCTTTCGTGACAACAACACCCACCAAATTCTTACCCGCCGATCAACTCGCCATGCCAACGCTATTCATCGGGTGGGTTGACTCAGTCGTTTTCTTGCTCCGGTGCCTGTTACTCTCTTTATTCACCTATCACCTTGTCCACTCACGTGTGTATCCCTTTCTTATCCATCTCTCTGAGTTATGTGGGATTGCAACTACTAGCTTTTTCTTTATCTCTCTAATCTTCCCTCTGCTATCTTTCTCGCCTTCTATAAATAGATAGAGTTGATAGCCCGTTTATCTTATAGTAGCTACTGTATCGACCGTATCTCCTGTTGTAGTAAATGTATGCTATCCGTGTTTCCGGACCGCTCTTCTAATCTCTTTGGTATACTATACTAGGACCTCGTGTCTATTGTTTTTATTAGCGCCGATATGACTACCGTGTACTTGAGAAGCCCTGATGGGAGGCCTGTGGTATTTGAGGTGCGTGACCTCTATGATTTATCATCTCCCTATTTCGAGTCGTATTAACCAGTCCAACACAGATGCCTGATAATAGCACCGTGGTAGACCTTGTGAACAGGGGATTCCAAGAGCTAAAGATTAAACCCATGGAGTTCGCCAAAGCGTATATGGGCGACCAGTCTCTGCCAGTAAATGATCTACTCAAGGAACACCAGTCGGACGAGGGTGTTGCTCTCGAAGTGCGCTTGGCTGTCCCGAATGAGATACTGTACGACTCTGTGCGATCAATCGCCGCGCTGTCCAGCGATACCGTCTACTTCACTCCTGGCAAGGAGAAAAATATGCCACCTCAAACGGTTCTCACGTACTTACTACCGCTCATGGATCACTTAAAACCCTCGAAGGAAGTAGTACAGAATGAATATGTTTGGCATTCTCTTCCTCGATTAGATATATCTACCGCAACCGCTAATCGAAGCGCAGATTACCTTAGAAGACGTCAACGAACTTAAGATAGACTTGATATTCAAACTCCAAGAGATGACGGAGACTCTACAATTCACGGGTACTGAATCGCGAGAGCTACCCTAATTAACCAGTACGTATTATCCATATACAAACAAGCCCAAATGCCTCGAGGCGACATTGAACTCACCGTATCGGGATTTCCCCACATAGTCTCATGGCTCGACGCGATTGCGAGGGCCGGGTATAGCGCCTACGGCGAATACAAATCTTATACCGTGATCGAAGCCTATTTAATTCCCACCCTAGCGATCGTCAATACTGGTATCAACTACAACAATCATCAGCCCTCACAAGTTCCCAACCTCAAATCTTAGCCCATAGCGGCGTTCTCCCTAGTTCTAGAAGCAAGGTTGGTCACTTCCGTCGAGCATATCTTCAACTCTAAGAACAAGAAGATATATCATATCAATAGTCGCGCCGACTGGGGACTCGGTGCCTTCGATGTTCTAACAAACAAAATTAAGCTTCTCATCGCTATCGAGGCCAAGTCCCCGAGCAACTAGAAAAAAACACAAGGCGAATTACTTCTATACATGGCGACTATACAAAATAACCGGATAGACAAGAGTCAACCTCTAACTCCCGTCTATAGCTTTTGCAGTGATGGGGACACGTACCTATTTACTACTCTACACAAGAATTCACAATACCAGTTCACGGTGCCACTCTCCGCCGCCGCTGATCACGCCACTCGATATACTATCTTTAGCAACATGGTGTACATGCTTCAGCAGGCTAAGGCTACAGTATCTAAAATCTGCCAACTCCCCGAGTGGGACTTAACCCCAACACTCTCCGCCTCGCCCTCGCTTCCAGGAGCTGTCGAAGCCGGTGGTAATGTCTAAGATCTTCCAGTTGTCCTGTTCCCCTAAGCTGATGGCAAGCAGGCGCACGAGAGACGAGCACCGACACATTGGCATATATAGGGCCATTGAAATCCGCGGACACTAGTTGTAAACGCAGACATAAGAAATGATATCGGAGTTGGGTATTGGTTCATTGGCTTCCTATGGGATACTGTTGAGACTTGTATCTAATACTACAGGAACTGTGGTGCATAATCTAGGTTAAGTGGCGTACCAGATTTCTTGTTCTTATATCTACAATGCGAAGCGATATAGGGGATACAGAGAATTAAATGGATGACCTTAGACTATAATACCTGTGAATATTACGGCTGGTATTAGGCTGGGGCACGGGTACGAGGGGTGGTCAATCTATTTTTAATGTAGCTAGCTCACTTCCACCATTGCGACCGTTTCGACCGTTTCGACCATTTCCAGGGACATATAGCTTCGGTGACAATTGTAGATGCCTAGAGGCTCTTTGTTCGCCCCGAGGCCCTTTGTCTGCACCCACGTGATCGTGTAGCGGTACAAAAGGTCGTCCTTTGTTCATAAATCTACTAGGAATTTAAGACGTTTATCTTTTAGCATGGTATCCATATTATTCATCTTTTGACAATCTACAAAAGCCGGTGGAGCCGCCCACAATAGATTCACAGCGACCAGCCGATTACCTACAGCGCTCCGAGTCTGCCTGGTTAATCAATGGGCGCAAGACCCAGCCAATTCCCTACCCAAACAGTGTTAATAAGCAATGCAGAGTAATGGTCTAGACAGAATAGTCTTCTCATATAGACTATCTATTTTTTCCGAGTACTCATCATGCCTTGTTCGTCCCACAAGTCAGCTCTCCTCTCCGGATTCTCAGCCAGAAATTCAGGCGGTGGTGGACCCAATGCAGCAATTAACTAGGCAAGGTGAGCAGCGTCGTATAGATCGTCATCCTCGTCACGCGCTGTGAAGAGCCTCTTCGGTTCAAGAAGGTCCCAGGCCTGTTTTCAGAACACTCTTAGCATCTTAAGAGCATGAGCGAATTGGTAGTTATTAGAATATTCAAAAGATACCGTCAGACCAACACCCCAGATATCGACAGGGTAGCTCCAACCTACGTAAAGCAATGTCTCTGGAGCCCGATACTCCAAGGGCATTATATCACCGCCGTGTAGCCCTGGGCCAATCCTAGCCTCACCGAAGTCAGATAATAACATTGGGCCTTCCCTTGGGCGCATGAGGCGTGAGAGATAAATTGTCCGAGTAGGCGACACCGCCTTGCGAGATACTGGAGATGTGAACTCCCTTTCCGCAAGACTTTGCATAATGTTGTTATCATAAACGCCCAGGAGCATGTTGCCTGGGTGCAAATCTGCCACAAATTAGCCAACAGCATGCGACACATTAGGTCAAGTCAGTAGCGAATAGGCATAATACCGGTATGAACAACCTCTCCATCGCTATGCGAAAAGTCCAAAGCTCGAAGAAGCTCCGTAATGGCGCCCCGGACAAAGTCTTCATCGAACCCATCTGGCCGAAACACTAGCTTCATATCACGCAGGCTCATTTACGCCGCCTCAAAGACAAGTACAACATCTTTACCATGCTCACCTACTACATCGAAAGAGTCCAGCAGCCACCGGATATTCCCTCGGCCGCGATGTGAAGTGTTTGCCATACGGCGGCTGATATGGTCATAGCATGGGAGTTCACGATGGACCAATGAAGTATGTACATACACCTTCAAAGCGACATACTTGCGCTCTCTGCATAGGTTAGGTCGATATCATGGGACTAGAAACCGCAGGTATTTACTTCAGGTCCCGAGCTAGCCAAGTTGTCGATGAAGTACCAAAACCAAGTTTTGCAACTATTTGATAGCGTTTTTGGAAAATCTCGCCCGGTCGAGCAGGGTAAAATCTATCCGCTCGGTGGTCAGGCAACTCTTCCTCTTCAACTAATTGATTGGTCTCAATGGCCTTAAACCCCCTCGTGGGGAATGGTCGTGCTTCTTCCAGAGGGTTCAGTGACCCAAGACGCTGAGCTTTCTCAATCTCAGTTTCAAGACTTAGGTTGACGGTTATTATATTAGTAGATACCAATTGAGGACTCGCGAAAAAGGAAGTCAGCAATAACGCAACAATTTTATGATAATCGATGTAAGAACCTCCAGAGATCAGGCTTGACTATTTGACACAAGGTTTAACCAAGCGATATCTATGTTGATCATATAAAAGTCCCTACTAAATACAAAGAGCTAGATATGGCAAGAGATGGCTTCATGAAATAGTCAACTATGGACCTGACCTTGGGTGCTGGACTAATAGTCAGTATATACCCTGCAAGATAAGAGTATCATGGTCATAGATCTTCCAAAGAGAATTCTAGCGCCATCAGTTATTGCGATCAGAAAGCCCACTGTATTTTTGAGGCCCTTGTTGCGGAGACTATATGTCAGCGATCAGAGATAATGGGCAATGCTGGTCCATGGGGATGGGCATGGCCACAAGAATGTAAGAGACAATATTCCTGGACGATTCTAAGTAGTCGAATTAACATAATTTTGTTGCGTTTTATTGTTCGTCTCGATTGCTTTCTTTTGATTTATCCTGTCCTTGTACTTCTCTAGCATATGATCTCAACAAGTGGACTATTGAATTGTTGCACCTCCCAATCCCAAAGACCCTAATCATGGGAATTAGTAACCTCATATCGAGAACTAGGGTGTCCGAGACGGTTGAAATACGAGTGACACAAGACATACCCAGTCAAACAGCTCGAGCGGATTGTCGCCATTGAGGAAGTCCTCGAAAGCTGTGTAGGGAAAGGAAGCCCCCTCTTCTGGGGCTGCAGTGTGATCTGCGAGCTGGGAATTGGGAAGCTGGCTGGCCACTGCTGCTGCAGGCTGGGAACACCGTAATTCTCCTTCTGTCACAGCGTGGCCCATCTGATACAGCATGGTAGCTACTCGCTCGGCTGCCTTGGCAATCTCGACTGACGGTCGCGGAGTATCTTTCAGACTCAGATAGGTTTTATGAAGCAATTGGATGAGCTCAGTCCGTGTACTTTCGGAGAAGGGCTGAGCGGCCTTTGACTCATTGATCACGTCCAGACATA
This sequence comes from Aspergillus flavus, assembly GCF_009017415.1. Lineage (NCBI taxonomy): Eukaryota > Fungi > Ascomycota > Eurotiomycetes > Eurotiales > Aspergillaceae > Aspergillus > Aspergillus flavus. The sequence continues at coordinate 1,831,122 of NC_092404.1, read as the reverse complement.
TTACCATGGCAGCGGTCAGACAGTCAGAAACCGAGCGAGATGCTCCAAACCACACCCGCTGTCTGTTACCTGGACTACGCAGAACATCTTGAAAGAGCTCGCACTGATACTCAAGAACGCACCGCGCAGCGTCGACGCACGCCCAACGGAAGGCTCTGTAGATGTCCGTTGGTTGCGGAGATACCAGATACTGGCGATGTAAGATGCAGCGGGAACGCTGGTAGATCATCTCCAAAGTGTGCTGCATGATGGTAATGTCACTCTGGGCTTCTTGGGCTTTTGTTAGAAGAGGCATCCTCAGTGCGCCAGGGAGACGGTCTCTCGTAGTCTTCAACTCCTGGTCCAGACAAATAGTTCTCTCTGGTGTGATGGCCCCCTTTGAAGTTATGTCCGTAATTTCATTGGCGACTGACAACATATCATCGAGCGCCAACATGTACATGATACGGCTTGGTGTTTCTGTTTCAGGCCGTGAAGGTGGTAGGATTGACATAGCGGGGTCCAGGTCCTCATACAGCAGATTGCGTGGGCGAGTAAAGTCTCCAAGCCCTTGGTAGATTACTCGAGGCAATCCTGACTGTAAAGCCACGATAGAGTCAGTAACTGACAGTAATAACCAACACCGACGTCGCATCTCCACTTCAAAAGGCCGCAGCGGAGGATGGTACAGGTGAGTACTGCGATGATATCCCATCATGATGGCCAAGCGCGAAATAATCCCGAGCAAAATCGAGACACCGGTTTTCGAGTTATTACTTCCCAAGTACTCGATCCCCATGTACATTAGTGCTGCCTCCACCTTGTAGCACCCAGGAGCGGTGAGGTCGGACTTGGCTATCGAGACGGCGCACTTTTCCCGCAAATCATGAAAGAGATCTGGCAATTCTGACTCTACCATCACTGGATTCATTGTTTTCTCGATCCAGGCACCGCATGATAGGACTCCATAAAGAAGTGCAAGCCAGGCGGGACTGACTGCGCAGGGAGACTGCCAGAATTTGCGATACTTTGCCTATCAGATGGTGTTACGAGATGATTTGCTATAGAGAGAAACTATACCTGGCATTGGAATGTAGGGGGATGTATGAACACTCGATCATAAGTCAGCTGTGGTAAGCAGATGGGTTCCTCGTTAGAACGTACTCAAGGCTGGTTCATCAGATTCAAGGCACCTAAGCACTAGTTTGTCTGCGAGTTGACGAGTTGGCAATGAAGCGACAAGGTCTCTCATGTCTACATTGCGTGAGAGCCCCGACAACAGCACCGGAGCATGGGGCCCTGTCTGTAGATATTCCTCACCTGACGAATGATCGGCAATATTTTGATTTTCAAGCTGCTTAGTCTGCCAAGATTGTCAACCTACCGTCAAAATGAGCAGAGAGCCGAAGACGGGTGAGCACTGACTGCATCTTTCATGATAGTCTGCCAGTGGGCTGAGTTGACAAACCGTGTGCCACTTTCTGTGTTGCATTCGCTAGGCCATGGAGCAGACAATCGATCGTTCCGATGGAGTACTGCTTGTTCGGGGTGTTCTGGACGTGCTTTCACGTAGCGACAAAACTGTCCCAGCTTGCGCTTCTTGCAATTCATACAAGGAAGAGCGCGGTTGCATTTCAGTCTAGATCAATCGACCAAGTTACTTGGGTCTCCCGTCATACATGCATACGGCCTTACTTTTTCTCTCTGCACGATGTGCATGACTGCAGCACTCGAGGCTTCTGGTGCCGTCGCTTCCGATCGGATACTGGATAGTGTGGGACTGGAGGGTCCATCATGATAGTCAATAGCAAACTGTGGATGTAAAGGGTGGAAGTGAAGGCTAAAAACGGGAAGGTGTTGATGATCACTCGGATTTCTTGTATGTAACTTTCGGATTTCTGGTAATTTTCACCCCGGTTAAGACGGGCCTGCTTGGTTCGGTAAATGATCGTCGCTTGAACTACGTACTGTACAATGAAAAAGGTGAATATCATGGCACTGTGTACATAACTTTTATCCCAACATCTTACGGCATTGTCTGATTGTATATTCAGGAGGAGTATCCTAGTCATTTAAATGGCAGTCTCCTCCCTAGTAGCGCAACACACAACTCATCTGTCTTCTATTCTATAAACAATCACATCAATTACGATGGCGAATCCTAAGCCAAAGTTCCGCGTGGTGATTGTGGGCGGGTCTATCGCAGGCTTAACTTTAGCTCACTGCCTGCTGAGGAACAATATTGACTTCGTGGTGCTCGAGGCTCATAGTGAGATCGCACCTCAGGTCGGCGCCTCAATCGGCATCATACCCAACGGTGCTCGCATCCTGGATCAGCTGGGCCTGTTTGATGATATTTTGGCCACTACAGAGCCCCTGCGGGAGTCATTCTACTGGACCGGGGAGGGAAACCTCATTGTCCGGAATGACACTCCGCAGCTGATACAGAAGAGGCATGGTTATCCTATTGCTTTTATTGATCGTCAGGTCGTACTAAAGGTCCTCTACGATCATCTTGCGGAACACCAAGATCGTGTCCTTACGGGCAAAAAGGTCGTCAAAGTCGAGGATTTGCATGGCAAGGTCAAGGTTCACTGTGAAGATCATTCAGTCTTCGACGGTGATTTTGTAGTCGGAGCTGATGGTGTACGGAGTATTGTTCGACAACAAATGTGGGACTACATGGACTCTAAGGGTCTCGAAAGAGAGGCTTTGAGAGAAAGAAATGGTATGTTGCCCACCTTTTGAAGATGTCTTGATACTGTTATGCGTATGTCTGTTGTCGCCTAACTAACCTAACTCTCATATTTTCTGGAGTACAGCAATGACATCTGAGTATAACTGTGTCTTTGGCATCTCAACCGCCGTCCCAGGTTTGGACCCCGGAAGCGGGCACCGAACCTTTGGCGAGGGCTTTTCGTTCCTGACTCTCATCGGTAAAGAGGGTCGGGTCTACTGGTTCTTTTTTACTAAGATGGATCGAGTATACTCTGCCTCCGAGATCCCGCGGTTCAACCAGGGCTTGATTGACGAGCATGTTGCCCCCTACCTACAAAAGCAAATCAGCGATACCGTCCCTTTCGCTGCGTTGTACGAGAGGGCGATAACCCGGACTTTCCTGTCATTGGAAGAGGCTGAATATAAGCATTGGGCCATCGATAGGTGGATTTGTATTGGGGATTCCGCTCATAAGGTAATACCTTGCCTTTCTTGTGTGAGCTCTTTGTTTGGCAAAGGTTCTGACCTCTTACGACAGATGACTCCAAATCTTGGTCAAGGCGGAAACAGCGCCATTGAAAGTGCTGCGTCTCTCGCCAATACTCTTGCTAGCATAATTGAAGCCTCCCGTGAGCCCAGAGTCTCAGTAAATGATCTAAACGACTACCTGCAGCCTTGGCAAAAGAAACGTCAGGATCGTGTGAAGGACGTTTTCAAGTCAGCACACGGCCTTACTCGACTAGAGGCATTGGCAACGTGGAAGGATAAATGCATTGCACTCTATCTCTTCCCATACATCAGCAGCTACCTAGCCGATAAAGCATCGAAGATTATCGTCGGTGCAACAAAGCTCGACTGTGTACCACTACCGCCAAGAGCATTGCAGTGCACGATGCCATTTACCAACTTTCATCCGCCTCGAGATGAAGCGATCTGGAAGCGAGCTCTGTGGACGTTGCCATTGATCGGGATTTACGCTGTTGGAAAAGCCACTGCATTACCGTTGATCCTGAATACTCGACCCTATCTATACACGCTCTTTAAGAAAGGAGCCTGGACAGCAGGTAATGGAGAGGTCCTTAGTTTGACCAAGCCCCTCTACCATAACCTCTTCCTCGATAACTTGTTCAGGCCTTTTATTACCTGCTTTTTGCCCTCCATCACTGGGTCTGATCCGAATTCGCGGATCCAGATGCTTTCATTTATGACAGACCTGGGGTCCATTTATGGAATCTGGCTACTAGAGAGCTATCGCAACGCTCACTCCTGGACCCACGCCCTTCTGTAAGTATAAACGGCAAACCCAATGTACAGTTCTAAGGCTGACCCATGGGAACCATGCAAAAGCCCCCTGGCAGCAGGTACAGCATTCCAACTGAAGGGGATATGGATGATTGCTCCATTCTATTCCGCCCTGGAGTATCTTATCACGCCTCTATCCACTCTGCTTTCAGGCAGCAGCAGCAACAAGGAAATCGATGCTGTCACCACTGAATCCCTGGTCTTGTCGACCTTGGCTGGATACTATACGACCACTTTTTCCAACTTCTTCGCACCGAGTCATCAATCACGCCAATGGTTTAATGCGATGTGGCAAATCTTCCCAGTGACAATCCCTCTCCTTCAGATCTCTTTCTCGCTCGCGAAACGCTGGGTCTCGCCCTCTTCACCAGCCCAAGATAAGATAGACCAAAAGCAAGAACAGAGAAAAAGAATGCAAACCATCCGCTACGCATACGGAGCTTTCGCTCTAATCTCAGGTCTCACATTCATTTACGGCCGATTCACAGCCCCACCAGGTGTCTCCTTCTGGAGACTTTTCGTTCCGGGTCTGCAGGATCATTTGGCCCCCGTGACTTCTTTCAGTGACGGAATTGCACGCTTCTTGCAGTACGATGAGCTACTTTCCATGGCGAGTGCGTATGTATGGCTCGGACTGCGTTTCCGCGAGCTAAAGCAAGCGGGGGCTCGGTTTTCTTGGACTCGGGCCGCGGGGGCTTTCGTTACGTCTTTATTGGCTTTGGGGCCTGGAGCAACGTTTGCTCTGGGATGGGGGTGGCGCGAGGAGCTCCTGCACCAGGTGGCCGAGGAGCTTTGATTCGTCCTTGGGATTACGCTTAATCCTTGCTGATCCTATCCCATAGGGAGGCAATGATATGTATTATATACTAGGTTAGAACTTTGCTTAACCATAGACGGGAAATAGATCGCTACAGGTTCTTTTGCTTTGATACTCCAGATTTGTACTGATATACTTCTTTTCCAAAGGAAAAGCAGTCAGGGCAGTCAAACTAGGCTATCCAGCTCTGACAGTGATCGTCACCATGAGAACTTAGTCCCCATTAAGGAGTATGCAGGGTCCATTGGGCAATCCGCTGCAACGGTATTCCTCCACCATATAAGGATATTAGCTTCATTCATATACCCCTTTTCCACTGCTTGTGGTGTGGACGAATAGAGAGAGATGATTTTCAATAGCCATTTTACCGAGATAGTATCAGCTTTTAGACACCCCTCTCACGGCGAAGACTTATTAATGTAACCATTTCAACAGCTATGATCTGATTTGGCTAAAATTCAACAGCGCAACCCGAGTTGTAATCCGAGTGACCCACGTATATATGGATGTGTTTAATTGAAACCGCCATTGTCGGAATTGAGTCTGCCGTCCTCAGGTTCCCTTGTTATCTGTATTCCCTTATTTCGCAGTGACTCGGCTCCTTCATCTACATTCTGAAACCTCCCAACACAGGCTTCTAAACCACGTAGATCAATGCCGATTTCTCGTAGGTTGATAGGAGAAACCGAGGTTCTCCCTTCATTAGAAAGAACTTTGCTGCTAGGATTGCAGGTTCCGATTATTCTGTAGAATCCACAATGACCATACCAGCACTAGCTCCATAGAATAGCAAGTGGAGGCAGTCTCTAACACGAGTGAATCTCACCTTAGAGGCAGCTGATCAGCACTATCTCTGATATCCATAACGACAGTCCAGGTAATATAACTCAACAACAACCCAAATATAAAAGAATGGTGAGCGATATTTCATCTGAAGTAGACTCAAACACCAAAATTCCCAACCGTTCGGAAATAAATCCTCATAATTTCAGTGTTGCTGAGGTAATTGCAAAGGCTAGTATACGTATGTTTTCTTGCATGGCAATAAATAGTATCAAGTGGCTGTGATGCATTTTCTTTTAAACCTTGAAGTATATATGAACTTGACTAACTGCTGAATCTAGAGATTACATTAACTGCAAACATATCCTAATTCCTGGGGTTGAGAGCGTCAGAGCAGCTTCATTAGAAATTAAAATCCCTATCCCAACGTTGCAAGGTCACTTCCAATAAAGTTTTCTAGAAACTGAGCTCTTACGTCAAGTAACTAAACTAGACTTCCTCTTACGTAGAAGAATAGAAGCATGCGATGTTGGAGTAAACGACTAGTCATTGTCTGCGATCACTTGACCAACCTATCAGCTCACCAGTAACCGTAGATTCCGGCCAGCCCTAAAGCTGAGGCTCCATACATTACTCACGCCCCAGAAGCATATGACTAAACGGAGGATGATCAGCCTGGCGGATGACTCAGGCACCGCGATCTAGATCCTCGTCTCGAGGGCTTTACTGGTTGAACCTGATATTGTCATGGTATAGTTACATAACAAGAACCGTTCGACAGTAATAGTAAAATAAGTATACAAAATGGTATAGAATGACAGGGAAAAAGAAAATCGACCAGAATAATTGTTAGCCATCGTCATTGATAACGTCGGTGCAACGGGCAAGACCCATATTCCCCATCAATATCAGATCATACTATATCGTACCATACCGGTGAACCACAAACATACCCCACAAGGTACAGACACACACACACACACACACATAAACACATAGAGCAAAAATAACCCTTCCACGGAGAATTAAAAAAAGTCAAACGACAAGGCCAAGAGCTTGGGAAGGCAGCTGTGTCCTGGAAAAGGGAAAAGTGTCGCGAACGATAATTACCCGGTTGGTATGCAACCGGATTTAGTCCGAGTCATTTTCTGACGTTGCGTTATTTTTGTCGCTCGGGTTTCATTTAACCGGGGGAGAAAAAGTCACGGGGACGGCTGGCGCCGGATGAGGGCTTTAGACCTCTTAAGGGGAAAGCCTTTTGTTTCCATTATGGCCGAGGTGGTTGGTCGACGACAAATTACGGGGTAGAGCCGGAGATCGAGGTATATCTTTTTTCATGTCAATCGCCGATTGACCATTTTTATTCCATTCTGGAAATTAGAGAAAGTAGATAGATTACAATCAGATTCAAGTATGTCAATTCGTTAGTACAGTTTCTAGAAAATACAATGGCCATTGTGCGGAGGAGTGGGGGGGAAACCAATATCTGGATCGAGTAAATAATTCCATTGCTGAATGCAGGAGCTGTCAGTGATGCTATTTTTCCCCGCATTTGATTTGATCGTCTGCGGTGTTATCGTATTTTACAGACATATCGGTCAGGTAAATTTTATCCCTTTCAAGTCAACTGCAATACGTTCTCCGGGGTCAATCTTTTTCCTCAGAGACGAATTGATATGATATGGTTTTTGTATCCTATGAGAAGAACTCGTGATCGGAATGCCGACATGTGAATGTCGTCATGGTCGGTACGTTAACCTTCGAATCCGATTGTCCCTCGGCTGTCCTGAAGATAATCAGTCTTGTGGCCAGTTCGGTGGATTCCATATATAAATTAAAGGAGCTCGAACCATCGTACGGTTCTCGAAAGGTGAACTGTTTTCTCTCTCTCTCTCTTTTGGATTTCGGTGTATCATTACTTCGATCTGACTGATATCCTTGCATTGGTGTATTTTATACTATACGCGATTACTTTCCCTATACGAGATTTATTACCAGATTACTATTATTATATGAGTTATATTTCCCCTCATTATTAGGTAACTGTTCTCCTCAATACCCCAACTTTTTCGATTTTATTTTTATTTCTTTAATTTGCCTCTGACGAATTCCTGCGGTGCCGTCGGGATTCCAGTCTCACCAGGAATTTATTTGCCCCGGTGAACGCAAGCAGCAAGCCGTGACCTCAGGTGGTGTGACCAGTGATCGATCAATTGTTTTGTGGCCCTTTTAAACCCCGTCATCATGTCGCCTCCGTCCACCTCAGCTTCTTCTTCCTCCACCGCTCGCAATCGTCTCGCATCACTCTCCGCTCAAATCATGGGTTCTGCCAGCCCGTCCGTCTTTTCGACCTCGGTGGTCCCTGCCGCCCCCGAGGATCCGCTCTTTGGTCTGGCGCAGGCCTTCCGCAACGACCCCTCCGATAAGAAAGTCGATCTGGTTATCGGCGCCTATCGTGATGACAATGCGAAGCCTTGGATCCTCCCCGTCGTGAGAAAGGTACGTGGTGGACTGCGCAGCAAGGCGACGAGAACCAATTGAGCTAACCCGTCAGGCCGGTGATCTGATTCGCAATGATCCCTCCATCAACAACGAATACCTGCCCATCAAGGGTCTCCCTGAATTCACCTCAGCCGCCCAGAAAGTGATTTTGGGATCGGACAGCCCCGCGATCCGCGAACAAAGAGTATGCTGCGCGCGGTCCTTCTTTGGTCCCACCATTCTCTAACTGGTCAATTAGGTGGCCACTTTCCAAACCATCTCCGGCACAGGAGCTGTGCATCTCGGTGCCCTTTTCCTTGCCAAATTCCACCCCGCGAACCCCAAGCCCACCGTCTACCTCTCCAACCCAACCTGGGCCAACCACAACCAGATCTTCACCAATGTCGGCCTCTCCCTCGCAACCTACCCCTACTTCGACGCCAAGACGAAAGGCCTCAACTTCGACGGCATGCTGAACGGCATCCGCGAGGCCCCCGCCGGCTCCGTCATCCTCCTCCACGCCTGCGCCCACAACCCCACCGGTGTCGACCTCACTCAAGACCAATGGAAACAGCTCGCCGTCGTCATGCGCGAGCGCCGCCACTTCCCCTTCTTCGATACCGCATACCAGGGTTTCGCCTCGGGCGACTTGAACCGCGACGCCTGGGCGGTGCGATACTTCATCGAGCAGGGCTTCGAGCTGTGTGTCGCGCAGTCCTTCGCGAAGAACTTCGGTCTGTACGGTCAGCGCGCGGGCGCGTTCCACTTCGTCTCGGCCCCCGGTGCCACCGCCAAGAACGATATCGCCAATGTCGCCAGTCAGCTGGCCATCCTGCAGCGGTCGGAGATTTCGAATCCCCCGGCGTACGGTGCACAAATCGCCAGCCGCATTCTAAATGACGCTACCTTGTTCGCGGAGTGGGAGGAAGACCTCCGGACGATGAGTGGACGCATTGCGGAGATGCGGAAGGGCCTGCGTGAGCGTCTAGAGGCCAAGGGCACACCGGGCACATGGAACCATGTGACGGATCAAATCGGCATGTTCAGTTTCACAGGCTTGAGTGAAGCACAGGTCAAGTTGTTGCGGGAGAAGTGGCACATCTATATGGTAAGTTCACCGCTAGTACTCATATTCCGTGCTGCCGATGATTGGACCGGGTATCCGGTCGGCATTTCTGTCGGGTCTCGGAGTCAGGCCACTTGGAACGATCAAGCTAACCGTCATGCCAGACCAAGAATGGCCGAATCTCGATGGCCGGCCTCAACACACATAACATCGACTACTTCGCAGAGGCAGTCGACAGTGTCGTCCGGGAGACATCGTAAAATTCATTTCCCTGTACCTTTTTTCATTGATGCCATGTCCACTTTATTCGTCATTCAGATAGCGGTTATATATCCCCTAAATATAGATCAAGTATCTGCATCACTCATGAGAATTAATAATGTAGTATAATAAGTACAGTATGGAATATTACACCCCGTCGTGCAACTATCTCCATCCCCACATCCTAGATTAGAATCTAGAAGATCAGATCCCAAACAATCAACGAGGTACACAACCCAACCGTGCCCCAGAACACTGCCTGCGCCGCACTCCGTCGCTCACTCGCCCTCTTCAACTCCTTATTTCCGCGCCCGATATTCGTCTGCGTCGACTCCGCATCCGTGACGAGTTGAGAAATATACTCCTCCTGCGTAGAAAGATGCGACACCAGCGTCTGCTGCAACGACGAGATCTCCAAAAGCGACTTCTCCGCATTCCTGCCGAACATTAGCTCAGTCCCATAAACCAACACCTTTAAACACAAGACCGCTGTCGAGGGATGGAGAAACATACTGGACCTTACTCAAGGTATCCTCATAATACCTAACCATGGCATCATTCTCCGCCTCAAAGAGCTGCAACTGCTCCGCCGACAACTCCTCCTCAATAGCCCTGACCTCACTCTCATCCATCCCAGCACCCTTCAAACCCACCGTGTCATCCACCGCAAACCCACTCCCAGAACCAACACCACCAGTACCCCCACCAGCAGCGGTACCACGAGCACTCAACCCCCCAGACCCCCCCTTAAAAAGCACACTCCTCTCCCTCTCAGTAACCCTCTCAATCCTCCTCTCCACTAACCCTCTCTGCAAAGAAACCACATCCTCCAACCCCCTCCGCAAAAACCAAACCACACTCCCCCTCACAACCTGCATAACCCTCACCCCCTCTTCCTCCCGAACCTGCTCCTCGCTCTTCCCCTCCTCACTCTCCCCATCACCAAGCGCCCCAGACCCCGAAGCCCATTTCGCAAGCACCCGCCCCGCGACCGACCGCCCGTATTTCTTCCGCAGGATACTCGTCGCCGTTTCGTGGCGGAGCGTCTCGGCGCTGGATAGTGTTGAGATGGAGTTGCTTAGATCGTGGAGGACGAGAGAGGTGGAGGTGTCGATTTGGTCGCGGTCGGAGTCGCTTAGTGGGGACGCTGCTGCTGCTTCTTCTCCAGACTTTGGGGATGACGGCTTGTGACGCGGGGGTTTGGTTAGGGAGAGGTATTGGGGACGGATTTTTTGGAGGTAAGTTGTTAGGGAGGTTATGTGTTTGTTCTGTTGTGTTGTGGACTTGTTAGTTGGGTTCTTGAGTTGGTTTGGGAATTGCATTTGAGATTGATTGGAATTGGATAGATTGGATTGAATCCGAGGAGAAAATACATACAATCCGGTAAGCTTCCTTAAGGAATTCATCAGCCGGTGAGGTTTTATTATAAGTTTTGATTGGGATAGGCGGGGATTGGCGTTCTAAGAGGATGGCGTTGAGGGTTGGTGTTAGATCGGTCATTTTTCTCTTTCCCTTTTTCTCCCTCTTCTCTTTGTTTTTGGATTTTCTTTTCTTTTTGGGTCGGGGTTTTGGTGAGGTGGGTGTCGTTTTGTGGTCTGAGCCGAATGATTATGGAGTCGGAGTTGGAGATGTTGTTGTATGTAGATAGCTGGCCGTTATCAGGTCCCGTGATTTCGGTGCTAAGTGTTGAAGCCGTCTACTGTATCGGAGTAGCCCTAGTTCCTCCGGAGTAGAGTAGTTCTTCGACATTGCAGGATGCAAAAGTCTTTATTACACTTCAACTACTTAGATTCATTATCCCATAGCATCAGTGGTTATACTCTGGCTCGATATTTTATTTTCTATTTCTTTTCCCTTTTTTGGTCTTCCCGTTTCTTTGCCTCTCTTTCTTTCTCATAGGGATAAGTTATAACCAAGGCCGTCTTTTACGGCCAAGCTCCGAGATGATTGAAGGAATATGTATTATAACTTGACAGAGTTGATATCTGACCATTTGCAGGATCAAAGATGTTTTTACTAACTCTAAAATTCATCATAATTATAGTTACAGCTATCTTTCAAGGTCATTGGAGCATCTAGAATCTAGAGTTTCCGTAAGAAGCAGGACTTCCCGGACGGTGTACTTATCCCAGAGAACAAGCTTGTATACATCCTTGACACCGAGGTCCTAAATCAACCTCTTCGGGGTTCGTAATACAAGAATTCGTACCCGGCCAAATTGGTCAAAATAGAATAGACCTTGGGAGCCGATGCTATTCAGCACTAAATATATCAATGCTATTGTGGATCTCTGGAAGCTCCAAAGAGGTATTGGTACGAATACCTTTCTGAATCCCCGGGGATATGCTGTTTCTGCATTGATGACTGCCTGACTAACATTGGCAGAGCAAATACAGCAGTCCCTTTGTATAGAGAACTTTAGGAAATTCAGCTCCGCCAGACCCTTCCAATCATTGCCGATCTGTATACTTAATTTGATTACAGTGGAAGTATAGGAATCTAAACTCAGATGGTAAAAGCACGGTGCTAATAGACTTAATCTTTAAAGCTTTCCTTGGTTCAACCACTGACATAATATTCCGTTTAATTTAAAAAGCTGTACTATGGAAAGTAATTATTGAACTATGGTATAAGTGCGTGGCAGCCGTGGCTTTATGTAAACGCCAATCTTTCGGTAAAAAAATCGTCGGTTGACCATAAGCTAGATTTAGTCCAGGGTAGGTATTTCTCGGTATGGTAATAGTAGTATGAATGTACTCCGTAAAAAACAGGCTCTTAACAAGGTCATTACAGGAATTCTGACCCCAGATCTGCTTGGTGGATCTGCGTCATTGGTCACGTTGACGAGCGCGGAGTTGTGGAGTGCGATGTTTTTAATCAATCAACCTTGCCATCAGAAGATGGGGTTCTACTTTGGTTTATCCTCATCCTCATTCGCCGAATTGGATTACTAGCATATTCTATCTCGGCTTGCTCCGACAGCAAGAGGTCAAGTTTTGCGTAACCTTGGAAGAAATCAGTACAAAGGTCCGTGTCCAATAAGACCATATTAGCATGATCTCTTTAAACTTACTGATTGAAATAAACAAGTTGTTCCCCCTCGCCGCCTGTTGCCCTGGATTTGAATTTCACACCTTGCGCAGAGGCTACGATCCCGAATCACCGAGACCAACTAACAGAGAATATATCATTAGAAACGAGGATTATTTGAACCGTCGTACGAAAGTTTACAAATTTGGCCTTCGAAGTCATTCATGGCTTCGTAAATACATGGGGCACTGAAGGGAATTCTCGGGATCAGGTTAACCCTTGTCTCGTGAGGATGGGTACCAGCACTCCTTATTTCGAGTTGAGCTGGTCGATTTCAAGCACCATCGGCATATTCGCACTGATAGCGTGCCTACTGGTCGCCAATCTCACGCGTCTCTCACCTCTGTTAGCCGTGCCTCTGGTCGTCTCGACAGCATGTGCTTTAGCAAACGGACTCTGTTACTATGCCTTTTATTCGAACTATGCATTAAAAAATCGAGTGGCAGCGGGCGTTTTCGCCGATTTCTTTTGGTTGGTAAGGACCGCTTTCCTTACGACGCGAAGTTGTTACTAACTGAAGACATAATGGCAAACGTAGGTGCAGGAGGCAGGTCTTTCGTTTTACAGCTACCAAATCCTTGTCCGGGCTTTGCAAAATTGGAGCAGAATGATTTACCTACTTATCTTTTGGATCCTGATGGCAGCTATTGTTGGAATCCGGGTTGCGATTATGACGAGCCGCGCACAAGGCTTGCTGCACGGGTCGGACACGTTACAGTACCTCGTTGCTCACCTACATATGGGCTACTTCATTGCTATTGCACTCCTCGAGATATTAAGCTCAGGCCTGTTGATCAAGTTGTTTCGTGACACACACCGTTCCACGTTGGAATTTATGTCGACTAGCAACATTCTTCAACAGCTGATACGGACTACTGAAATGCGTTTGGCCACTCTGGCATTGATTGGGACTGGTCGATCCATAACTTATTCATTTCAAACGGCTTCTCAGGAAGTAACATCACTCGCAGGCCAGTTCGATCGGTTTCTGTACACCATGGAGTGTCTCTTTCCTTTTATTATGTTGTATGTCCACATTAATCTTCCACGGGGCTCCCAATGTTTTTCATCTGAGCTGACACTTTTTCCTCAATCAGGATCGATATCCTGGCATCTAAGATTCACAGGGATTGTGGCCTCAGTGATGTCCAACGAACTCATGACGAGCGGATGACATCTGACCTTACAACACGGCGATGTAATTGCCAAAAACCATCTGCAAAGCCATCAGCCGACTCCTTACGACGGGCAAACTCGGCCGAATCGAGCCCTAGAGAAATGACGGCGCGAATCAATGAAATGGGCTAGACGCTTTGGTGGGGGATGCGCGCGATATAACCAATGCGATATAGCTACAGCACATATGGCCACGATACCTGCTCTCGGAAATCTGCTACACCTAGGGGTGGGCCTAGCGTGTCCACATGGACGCAATATGAGTTGGGGATTCTGGCACAGGAGGTGTCCGATACGCTGGTCGGAGGGATGAGCCGACAAGTGTGGCTGTGGCTGGAGACAGCTTTGCGTGACCCGCAAACTGATGGGTGTTTTATACACCTCTTCCTGGAACTTATAAGACAACCGTCAACAGTGCAGTGCTCTTTCCACTACGTCAACGGAGGGAGCCTAAAGCAGATGTTACAGGGCCTTAAGAAAGTATTATGGTCGACGTATGCAAATCAGGTCTCCGCGGTTGCGAAATAAACCAGGCTGGAAATTCTCCCACAAATCATCCTTTCTCGCACCTGTCTACAAGGATTCTGTAAAAGTGACGGCATTTATCGATACAATACTCATATGAGGAGTTTCTAAATTGTTAGCGACTACACTAATCGGGATATTCTCCGGCGGCAAAGTTTTGGGAACATCTACATCCAAACCATGCAATGTAGGTAAATCGGACTCGAATGTAAAAAGACGCAAAGTTCCAATGGGACTTTGAAGCTCTCCAGGTTCAAAAATTACGTGACTTACTTTCTAAGTATATATTCACAACTTCAGAATCTAAATCGCATATCATTTGCATGGAAATAGATCTCTCGGTAGTAATGGCTAGTAATCTGTAGGCGAATGAGATCGGGAACCAATCTTAATTGCAGCAGTTCCCCACTGGAGTTTTACTCTTATTTGACACAAATTCTCAAATTACCCATTTGTATCCGACTGTATTTGATACAGCCATCGATAGATCCGAGGATGATACATTACATATAAAGCGTGGCTCTTGCAAAAGCAGGCCGATGAAATCCTCACAACACTATCGACTATCTTCGGAACTCGATTAAAGCAAATACGTTCATGAGAATAAGGGGCCAGTTTCTCGTTGTGCCATCTGCCCTCGGAGCTTATAGACAACACATACACCCTTGGTCTGGGTAGTGGATATACTACCTTGTCTACTTCCAGCTTCAACGTCAAATCAATCAAAGATTCTCAAATCTTTGCCTCCTTAAGCAAGCCGAAGAGACATTAGATTTCCTCCCCTTTAGCGACATTTCGTACCGGCCAGGCAACGGGCAACATCACAGCTATCCAAAAGCATAAAGTCATGAAATGGACTATGAAAGCTAGAAATGAATACGTACAGAGCTAATGTTTCCTAACATAAATCACGGTATACGCTTGCAAATAGAACTCACCAAACTCATGGGTTTACGGCTTCAGCCCACTGATTGGGTATAGATTTAGATCTTGGATCCACGGTTCTCTAACGGGTACTATAGATTTAAAAAAAAATATATAGAGAGAGAGAATCTTGTAAACTATATTCTTCATATAGAAGGATCCGCTATATCTCTGGAATACCATCCCTCAATCTTCCCGTCGATGGTGAGCCCGATGTCAGTAATTCTAATGCTCACATTATTCACCGTCCAAGAAGGGTTCATTGCCTAAGGGAAGTTCAAAATAGAACCCTAGTGCTGGCGATACTTCCATGCCAAAGGGTAAAGTGCAAAGAGGGATTGCAGGACTATGTATCTCACTTCGCTGCTCATGTCCACTCTCCATGTCACAATCAAGCCCACACAGCGTTATATGTTCGACGAAGAGTCGTTAACAAAACCGAAATCCCTACCACTCTCCCAGCCGGGACAAAGGATAAATCCGTAGACCTCCTGATGGGTATCATTGAAGTTATTGAAGTTGTCCAATTTGACCAAAAGGTGCACATTTATCAGATCTTCATACAATTACTTCTTTTGACAGGAATCTGGTACGTCTGATTAATAACCACCTAAGCTCCATTCCCTGTTTCCATGAGGCCGTTATACAGGTTTTCCCAAGTACAAGATAAATCCTCGTGATCTCAGTAAATTCCCTCGGTAATCAATTGGGGCAAGACCGGGACAAGAACGTGGAATCGAGCTCGCCCAACCCAGTGGTCAGATACTAGATCAGACAGTGCCTTCAAGAGAATCGGCGGTGGTTTGTTCAATACGCCTGTGCGTTCGACCTTGCCCGAAAGGATTGTTTTGCCATAGTCATACTGTACCACTCCCGGTAGAGTTCCTGTTGGCTTGCTCACAACAACATCGCCAAGTCGAATATCTGCTGAGGGCGATGGAACTCCGCCCCCAATGCCTACCATGAGTCCAAAGCGGATCGATGGAACTGTCGAGAGCATCTGCTCAGCCACTGCTCCTGCGGCGTTGGTTCCGTAGACTCCATATGGGAGATATGTCAAGATGATATTATGGCCCCTAATTCCACCAAAGGTATAGCTGTTTCTATCATGCCCCGGTTGTGACAGCTTTGGATGGACTTTGTCGAGAACCACTTTTGCAGCGGCCAGCTCCAGAGGCAATGCGGATATCCATCCGATTGTGTAATCATCGTGGGATAGCATTGTTGATGTCCAAGTTGTGTGGCATTCTTTTTCACGGAGACCCTCCTGGTTTATTGGAAGGAATCAGATTAAATGCTGTGGCTCAGCGTAAGGCTGCACGAGAAAAGGAGACGCGGCTGTGCAAACGCCGCTAATATATCATATGCATGGCCTAGTCCCGTGTCGATCATACTTACCACCTAAGTTTATGATTTTAACCCAACAGTACTTTGCCATTGTTTAACTCTTTAGGTACTGTGGTCCCTGAAACTTAGGGATCACTACCGCTAAGTTTACGCACCGGCATCCCTAAGCCTAGAATACGCTACTACTACTACTACTACTATTAATTTGAGGTGCCGTGATCCCCTCGATATATTCTTCTTACGACTAGTCCTATATAAAACCCTTGATTTTAAAAAATGATTAATTTACTATAGGATATACTGAATAGTATTTATGATAAGCGCTACTAGAAAACTGCGTGGCTTAAATGTAAACGCTGAGGTTTCGGTGAAAAGTCGCTATTGTTCAGAACCTCGATTTAGTCTGCCGTAACAGATAGAAAGTGGCATAATTAGGTGGATCTCAAAGTTTCTAATTTCTTATCATTTTTTTTAATAATCTTATTGTACAAGTTTGATAAACAGATCCGGCCTGTATCAGACACAAGTTATGGTGGAGTCAGAGCATCAGATAATCCCCGGAAAGATAGTAGGATATCTCGCCATCATTCTTGAGAACGATTATGCGAGTTGAAGGACCAACCCTTCTTTGATCTTTTTGATCATGTCTGCAGAAATGGGATCCTCCTTGGTGAAACTTGCTTTTTTCCGCTCTGCACTAGAATAGGTGGTGATGTCGAGACAGTCACCACCGATGGCTGTCCTAGAACGGCCACCGTAGGGGGCAACTGCGTTTCTTTTGTATGCCTTGAAAGCCGTGCCCCATTTCCAGGGGTCTTTTTGGGCGGTGGGGAGTTCGACGTTCTCCTGTTCTGAAATTCTTCACCCTCGGCGATTATCTCGTCGATATTGGACGGTCCGCGCAGGGAGATATTGCCTTTGCTGGCATAGGTGAGCAGATAGGGGATGAAATCCTGTCCGTGATACGACTTCGCTTTCGACTTCTTAATGTTAATGAAACCATCAGACCGCAAAGTGTTGGCTTCACCGGCGATCAACCCCATTATCAAACCAATATTGTGGACATCTGAGTGTGCCTCCAATTGGCCTTCCTTCTCGAGCTCGGCGAGCAGGGTGAGGAACATCTGTTCAAGCAGGATTGTGGTTTCTCGAAAAAGATCCCCATCATCAATCCTATGTGGATAAATTAGTACGCACCTTCAACCAAAGATAATGGATGAACTTACATCACCATAGGTGAAAGAAAGTCACCACTAAGCAGCCAGGCTAGGGCTTCAATCACGGCCCACTGCTGCTGCCATTTGCCTGAGGCTTCGTCGAAATCGAGCATCATATTCTGTACGACTTCAATCGCACCGTAGGCGGAGTGGTCGTTGAAAGTGTACATCGAAAAGTTATCCGGGTCTCGCAAATCTAACATGATACGATACGTGATCATTTTGTCTAATCCAGCTCTAGAGAAAACCCAGGGGTGATTAGGATAGTCGGCCGCAGGCTTGAAACACCGACAGGTTTCGCCCCCGTCACACTCGGGCTCGTTGTTGTCTTCGTCTTCGGCGTCTTCGTCTTGTCAGTCTAAAAGCATGATGACTTGTGTATACAAAGTTCCATACCTTGTCATCTGCGTTCGTACCCCCCATCTACATCCCCCCTGCTATCTACATATGGTTGACGTGCAGTAATTGATATCCAGCGTCTGTTGCGGATCGTGTATCGGTTATAAATCCACCCATTGACTAAATATCACAGCGTGAGCATGAGAAAGCTCCTACACGCTATCCCGAAATCGGTAGCAACTATACCATAACAGGCAGACGCGCGGTTCAATGATCGTGGATTAAACTTGGAACTTATAAGAGCCGTCCGGATTCTGGCGCCCCGTCAGCCCCGCTAATCGTCACAACAAGATACCCGAAGAAGCAAAAATGATATCAGCATCACCGACTACAGGGACAAAAGGACAGATCTTTACAGCGTCATATCAATTGCTGTCACTTTAAACCCATTATCGAAACATGATGTCATCTAATACTGAAGAGTTGATTTTGAATCGTACTTGGGGCAATGGCAACTATAAAAAGGCTTTACTATCCCATCCGAGCCCTAAGTATATATCTTTAAGGTCACTCTATCACCTCGTTTAATAGCAACAACAACAAGCAGGTTCTCTGAACAACAACAGCAGCAGCAGCAAATCATGGGCTGGTTTAGCGGTATCATATATCTCTCCTTCTTTACACATTTACTTTTTTCCATCGCAGGCACTAACTGCATTAGATGACTCGGACCAGGCAGATGCCTACAACCAAGTCACCCATTCACCCCATAAAGCCGAACTCTCTCACGAACTCCTCGGCGCTGCCGCAGCATACGAGGCGCAGAAAGCATACGAAAAGCATTGCTCTGAGAATGGTACCGTGGACTCCTACGCTCTCAATGGTAAAGGTCATATGGATTAACCACCGGATGCAGGAAAACCCGATTCCCATGCGGAAGCTAAGGAGCTTATGGCCGGGTTTGCGGGGGCGTTTCTTGATAGAGTAATAGAAACGAAAGGCCTAGACTACATTGACAAGAAGAAGGCAGGACACGAGGCCCAGAACCACCTTGATGAGCTCGTGGCGGACGATAACTATTAGTTGGATTATGTTTAGATATGAGACCTGAATTTGAATAGACCTTGATGGACTTGATATTTCGCGATTAGTTTCCCATTCTATGGCTAAGCCTGAAGATTGTAGGGCTTGTAAGATTATACCAGAGACAATGATTGACGGGAGCCCTAAGGAAAAAGGGTCACGGAGCTCGTAAAACTCAGCAGAGTAGTTGGCTATTAGTATAGTATGTTTGCATAATAGAACTAAAATGACAGATAATTTGAGACGGGCTTGCTGGTCGGGTCGACCGCGATGCCTACAACCGTGTCCTCATTTATACTTGCATACAACCAGAACGTGATGCTACGGGTCCCATATTGAGAATACCGTTCACTTTTTATTTTTTCAAGTAAATCGTCGTTTCAGGACATTTTCTCGATATGTATCCACTTTCTTCAGAAATCGACATTTCGAATTAGAACACTATAGAAGTATAGAGCAGGTATATATCGATATATACTCAAGATAAGCATAGTTATATTTTATTGGATCAGTATACAACACAAGTCGCGAGGAATTACTGCTTCAAGTATGGATACTCATCAAGCGATTGACTCCTTCCAGCTATACTTGAAGATGACTGAGTATATAGCCCGGTATCTTTGCTAAGCGAGGTCATACTCGGGGTACATGGAGTTCGTCTAACTATGTTACCCTCCGGAACATTCATAATGCAACTTTCTATAGCTTAGGGTTGTGATAAACAGTACAATCGAAAGAATTAACCATCCAAGTAGGTACTATCACGACACTTGTACCAAAGACACAGCACATAGCGAATCGTTATTTTAACTACTATGCTAGTCGAGCTCATAGCATGTAATATAATATGATTCGATTTAACACTAACACGTACATTGAAACACTACTAGCGCTTCGCGAAGAGAAAAACAAAAGATCAGGTTAATGAGGCTGCGAAGGCTTTCATAGGGCAGAAGGCAGGATGCGAAATTACAACTTCTGGCCTGCAGTCTCTGGGATGGTGGCAGCAATTTGGGCGGAGCCAAGCGCTTCGATGGCATCGTATGGCAGAGACGAAGCAGTCAGCGTGCCTTCGGGAACCGAGTTAGTAGAGCCACCCAAGTCGACATCATCAACAACGGCGTAGCCAGTGTAGTCAGAGTCAGCGAAGAAAATGGCCTCGTCGGGGCAGTTCGAGAATGCGGAGCTCTGAATCAATACTTGAGCATCCATGCGGCAGTTGACGCCCGTTCCGAGCAGGCTGTCCCAGTAGTTGTTGATGATGTGGACCGTGCCAAAGCGGATCGACGGGGCACGGCTGTTGATGTTATACCAGTAGTTGTTGGCATACGTGATATGGAGATGACCCGTGTCCTCGTCCGCGTTGCTGTCTGAATGTCCAACCAGAGAGGCTTTCCACTGAACGAACCGTTAATGAATATCCAGTGCCTGGATGAATCAAGACTTACGTGGTCGTGAAGGTAGGTGTTAGAAACGGTAACCCATTCAGCAGCGTGAGTGATGTCCAGAAGGCCATCCAAGTCGTCCTTGCCGGCGCTGAGATCTCCCGAGAGATCGCAGTGGTCAACCCATACGTTGGTGGACTCGTCAATGCCGATAGCGTCGCCATTATCGGCAAGGACCTGGCCGATTTTGAGGTTACGCATGATGACATTGCTGACCTGGCGGATATAGAATCCGACGCCGGTTATGGCTTAAGAATCGTTAGTGGAAACTCGCGCCGGGGGAAGTTCAAGGAGAATACGCACAGCTGCCAGTTTCTCCGTAGATGGTTTTGTCCGAAGCAACACGGATCTTGGCACTGCCTTCGATGTTACCAGAGACGATAATCGTCAATGGAGTCTCGCTTTCGGCAGCCTCAGTCAAGCTAGCGAGGTCGGTGACCGTGACAGTGTCACCAGCAGCACCACCGGTGGTGCCGCCGTTCTGGGTGCAGTACCCGATGGAGCAGCCCTCTGTAGCCTGGCGACGTGCGAGCTCGTTGCGGCTGTTCAGGACCTTCGTAGGGGAGGCAATGGCAATGGTTGCCAACGTCAAGATGGCAGTAACTCGCATCTTGGCCGATATAAAATGAGAATATCACCGGTAACTAGAGTTAAGCAAGGAATCAAAGTCAAATGAAGCTATCTTTAGCTCTTGGGAACTGTGAATTGTTAGAAGAAAATGCTCTCATCGGCTGCAAGATCACATACCTTTTATATGCAAACTTGGACAATAATTTGGCGTTTTCTCCATACTTCGTAAAAGGCCAAATGCTCTCCATGAACCTGCCTCCATACACAAACTGTGAAAGTGCTCCCTTGAGCCAAGCAATCTATACCATATTTCCCCTCCAATGGCAGGAAGCCGGGAATGACGATCACGGCATTTGGAGTCCAACTTCCGGATTCACCACGGAGCGCAACATGAGAACTTTGAAGAGCAATTGGAATTGACAGCTATATATTAAATACTGGATGAGAATAGAAGATCAGCACATGTACCACACATATCATACTATGGTTGCCGGCGCGGGCCGTGCTCCGGGGTGGGCAGGACGACGTCGTTGGAGCAAAAAAGCATTTCCGTAGTGTTTCATGCAATTCCTGCAATAACAAACTGCTAGACATTGCAATAGAAAAGGTCGAAGTAATCTAATGAGCCAAGAAAATTAGTGTTACCACTTTATGGAAGCAGAGATTAAATTGGTCACTGGTTGTGTCGCGGGTTAAAAGCATGCCCTCAATCTATGGGATTGATATCCATGATCACCTGATTTCTTCGACTTCAAGTCCCCAAAAGTGAATGGATTTTCAGACCACTACGAGGACGAGTAGTATATACCGTACGTGATATGATTCGCGGGTAAACATTATTTCGTGGAAGAAATGTAGCTATATATTTCATCCACGAAATAATGTCTACCAGTCTTAGCGTTACAATCTGGTGTCTCCGCTCTATCCTAGTGAATGCGAGCCCTATAAGTATGGAATTAAAGATTTGTATAATACCACTTCCCTTCTGACGACACAATACAGTTATATCAATCTGGTACAGTGATCCAGAGCTGACCTGAAGATGATTTCCCCCGTAACGAAACTTGCTCTGCTCGCTGTTATATCAGGCGTCTGCGGGCACGCCGTTGTGGAGGATCCCCCTCCTCGCAAGGTGCGTAATTCCGCCATCTTGATTCCACTAAAAATGCTAAAACATATGCAATAGACGGGTCCAGCTCATGAAGCTGCATGTGGTTCAGCTGTCGTGGATGTCCTCGAAAGTGGTTAGTGTATTCCAGATCATCTACAGGAAGGGGATGGTGACAGGCAGCATCAGACATCGCCGGCCCTATAGAGAACGCTGTACAGGAAACCGACGCCGACTACAAGTGCAATGCCTTCCTTTGCAGAGGATATCAGTTCGAAGACAATACCGATAATGTCCAGGTTCTCAAGGCTGGCGAAGTTCTCTACTTCCACATCAACTTGATTGCCGGTCACCATCCCGGTTACGCTGTAAGCTCCTGCCCTCTCCTAGCTCTGCTTTTGAAGTTCAATGGCTTATACTCAAGGAAGAACGTATCGATCGTCAACACGGCCACAAACGAGATCATTGGCGAGCCGCTCCGCTCATGGGATAACTGGCCAGACCATCTCTCAGGCCCACCTCGTGACGATAGTACGTACTAATATGCCCTCACATACCAGATTCCTACTAACCTATTCACCCTGTGTCTATCGGAATAGTTGACTACAATGTGACCATTCCGGACTCTCTCGGTTCAACGTGTAGCCAGGCCGGCAATTGCGTGATACAGTGGTATTGGTATGCCAGCGGGAACGAGCAAACTTATGAAAGTTGCCATGACTTCTACGTTGAGTCCTAGGACATCACTTACGGCTGTATACAGTGGCTGCTTCATTGTTGGATGGAAAGGAAGAATAGCCTTTTTCCTCGCTTGTCCATAGCTCAGAATTGCTTTCGCGTTTTGCGGTATGCCGGTGAGAGAGGTTCTAATTGGTATATAGCCCTGCATGGAAACATAGGCCCAACATTGTCTGACAAGCAATTATGTATAAGTCATTTGGAACCAGGACAGGCACATCCGATGCCAAAGGAAGAAGCGAGTGCACAATTTGAGACAGCGAGAAACAGTGATGACCTCGACTTGTCAGAGTCAGATCTCAGCTGTAGATTCAAGATTCCCAGCTGCTCCCACTCTCGAGACCCTAGCTCTCCTCGTATCAGAACTAAGAGAGACTTCAGGCGGGTCGATTAATACCCTACCCAGGTGGTGTTGGATAGCTTTGTTATGACTAAAAGGATAAAACATCCTTTACATTTCTATCACATATCTGGACAGCAATATGGATTTTTCTCGTGGAATTCTAGTGCTTTTATGCTTTACACTGGTGGGTTCCCTCTAGTTGTCTTGCTCTTTTTCTGACTTCCACTTCAGGCTTCTTGCAGTAATTGAAGGTAATGAACTTATTGGCTCACTTGAGACCATGCTACTTGCCATCTTTTCAATGTGTACTCGATACTTATTGTCGCCCATGTTATACAATTATAGTTACCAGTCACAAGTGTTTGTACAAAAATGCATTATCATAATCGTGTATGTACAAGCGTCATCGAAGGGTATAACATGCCATGCAGTCCAATGCGACCAGCCAACGCCAACACCAGGTCATCAAATCATAGATCGCTCTTCAACCCATATCTGCTGTGGTCAGTCTCGGTACGCGAACGCAGAAGGACAAAGACATACCTCCATCTTCCCCATTTCACTCCCTTCCCTTATTGCAGTTTCACGGGCAGAACTGAACAGAAGATCCAGATCTTCTTGATCCACCATCGTGATCATATCCCCTTCGTCCTGCATACGGATCTTCAATAGCCCGCGGAACCCAAACTTATCCCGGATCTTCATTTCGAACTCGCTAAAGCCGATCGTCGGTCCGATAATGATGTACCGTGTGTCCTCCACGGCATGTACCTTGACCCGAAACCTGCGTACCTCTGGCCGGCGCGAGTTGGCTCTTCTTGACCCTCGGTTCGGTGACCGTGTTCGGCGTCGTGATTCGACAATTTCGAAGTCACCGTCTGCCCCGCCTTCCTCTGCTTCGCTGGCATACTCTTCTTCTTCATCAATGTACCGCTCCCGCTGACGGGGCATGGCTCTCCGACCTCCATTGACGACCACGGTCGGGCGAGAGTACCCGCTGTACACTTCTTCTCCATACATCTTCTTCGATGGGGCTGGGAAGCCTGCGTCACTCGCTCCCCGTCGATGCCCCATTTCTCGGTAGACTGTGAATTCGCCTTGAGATGAGCGGTGGTGTAGCTGGGGTGGCCCCCGCGGCTCCGATGCTGTGCGCGTCGTCCCGATTCGTGGCTTCTCCGGTGTTGTATCAACTCTGCATCCGGGAGGGTGGGCACCCGGTCGGTCCAAGTCGAGGCGAGGCGGACGGGCCGCACGGATGGAGCCCGGTCGACCGTTCATCCCAGAACTACTAGGAGGGCTGCCGACGCTACTTTTGTCGGCATCTGGCGGTGGTGTTGGGGGAAATAGGTTGCGGTTCAGAGGTGGCTCTGAGTGCTGACGACTTCTCGTGATGTTTCGTTGTACTAGTTTGCTGGCTGCGTAGAGACTTTCGGGGGGAGCTCGATTGTCTAGTCCAGACTGAGCTCTGACAATGTCACCTGGCTGGAGCGGGGCACCACTACGATCCGATGCAGCGATCAACCGTGCCTTGCCGAGGTAGTCCTTGGTTTTGAGGTTCTTGACCTTGGCCTCATTTGGTCGATAAAGAACCCCTACGGGGATGGAAAACACCGTGTAACCCTATGGAGTCAATACAGATAGAGAACCAATCTTGGATCTAGACATACCTCTGCCCGTTCTCGGATGGCATCGTTAATGACACTATGGTCTGGCGTGACCTGCTCCTTCGCCGCATACTCCAAGTCCTGAATCCCGGGCCCCAGTTGCTGCAGGTATATGTAGCACAGACCACGGTTAAACAGAACTTCACATGAGTATAAACGGAACTTCAGGCCCAGTTGCTCGTAGTCAATGGATGTGTTGCCTCGGAGGTATAGTAGGGTATCATTGAAGTTGGCCAATGCCTCTTCGAAGTCGCCCAGAAGAAAGTTGGAGACACCTTCTTGGAAGTACGCAATGGCGAGGTATTGGTCTAGACTGACGGCCCGCTGGTAACACTCGACCTACAGTTGTTAGTACCGTGTCGTACACGTCAGACTTCGGCACATACCGCCCTCTCATGCTCCCCTAGTGTTGCATAGATCACACCACAGTTGAAGAAAATCTTAGACGTGTCGGCAATCTGGTCAAAGACCCGGAGGGCTTCGTCGTATTCTTGACGGTCATAATGTTCGAGGGCTTGCACCCACGTCTCGATTTCCTGATCGTCTTGATGAGCATCTGCGGTCACATTCCGAACATCACGGTACATACCTGTTTGATAGACATGGCTCCAGCTATCCGAGGGCTTAAGATACCTCTTTAGATCTCCTGGGGCCTGGTCGTTCCCTCACCTGACAACCGGGTCGGTGCGATGGTAGACAAGGTCACAGACAGAGGTACAGCCCACGGGTTGCTGACTAGTAGGCCGGACAACTCTCGCGGTGCGCTCAGGTAGCAGCGGATATATACTAATGGCCAAGAAACCAACCACTGCAAGTTCACCACGCAGAGGCAGGGGTAGTGATGGGACCGGCAGGCCGAGAGACCCGGTTTGTGCCACGAAAGGATAAAAGCGTGCTAGGAGCTTTCTCAGTCGGTGAGCCAGGGAATATTGTCCCGCAATGGAGCCAGTGATAGTCCAAGCGCACCGCAATGCAGCGAGTTAGTCTGGCTTGGTGGGGGAGATAGATCGGATATATATTTAGATCACGGGTGACCAGGGTCGTTGAATGGCCACTAGTGACTATGACAAGCAGACGCAAGGATGATAGATAGATAATGCGGTGGCTAGATCAATTCGCCTACCCTTGTGAGCATCCTTCACAGCTTTGGTCGATCGGATTGTGTGCAGTTGAGAACCTTGAGTCTATAAAGCGGCCACTATAAGATGTATGAAGTCAAGAGGAGCAGATTCACCCAACTGGGAAAGGAAAAAAAAATGTAAGGACAGGGAAAATTTGTGGCAGAGGGCACATATGAAGACTAGCGTGCAGAGTATGCAGCAGCAAGGTAAAGCAATGGAGTGGTCGATACTATACTTAGATAGTTCAGGGAGTACCAATAGATCCGATTCGAAGCGCCGAAGGGCAGGAAGGAGGGGGAAAGACGAAGGACTGCCAAGGGAGTCGAGATTATAAAAATAACTGTTCCGTTCAATTTGACCAGCCAGTTGAAGTTCCTGGCGAGGGGCGTTAAGCAAGCGTTGGCCTGAATGGCTGCAGCTGCAGCGTCTGGGATCCCTAGCTAGTATCCCGGTCGCTGATTGGTCCCCTGCAGGGGAAACTTCATCACATTGCAGGGAAGATCCCTCATTTCCCCTCCCTCATTGGTGGCTGCCGCAATATTCACACTTATTTTCCATATTCATTTCTATTATTCCTTAACTATATCCTTGGAGTAGTATTGGATATATTAAAAGGTCGTTCCGACGAGCCATGGCGGAGAACAAGGAACGCTCTCATTTATTAATAACCACTCTCCCGAGGTGCAGTACGACAATCCCATGGGAGATTGCTACTACCTACCTAAGATCATAAGATCGTTACTCAATGAATTTCCTTGGCGACTGCCGTCCCGCAAACGAATGAGAAATACTCCGGGGAAACCTGATATGAGATTGGCAAGAATATACTTTGTCGCCCCGCCACGGCGCTTCCAGTCCATCCCTCACTTTTCTATCAATCAATTTCCGTCGACTAGCACAATTCCGCCTGGATTTCCTTGCCGAGAATTGACTGAACGCAAGAAATTCATCTAGAAAATCACGCGTGGCAGGATCCAATGACGCTCCGCGACCGTTGCAATTTGATGTCCTTACATCCAATAGCGGGGTTTCCATCGCGGAATTTCTTTAGCCTTTCCCTTTTTATCCACTAGTTACTATGATCAGGTGGTGAGTTGATACCCTAGGTAGGTATCTTCTCTCCTCCTTCACCGTCTATCTATAGTTCCACTTCCAGCGCACTGATCGTTGAATTCAATGGAATCAC
Organism: Aspergillus flavus; assembly: GCF_009017415.1. Taxonomy (NCBI): domain Eukaryota; kingdom Fungi; phylum Ascomycota; class Eurotiomycetes; order Eurotiales; family Aspergillaceae; genus Aspergillus; species Aspergillus flavus. The sequence continues at coordinate 1,803,839 of NC_092404.1, read as the reverse complement.
AATCCTGCCCGTTCGTCTAACAATTTAGGACCCAGCAGCATCACGTCTAGCCTCATGCAGATTCATTCACATACGAAACATCACTGACATCATCTCACTACAAGTAGGTATCACAACTTAAAAACAAAAATGTAAGGCAGCTCCCGCCTCTCCAGTCACAAAGTCAATGTGAATGGGGCCAAAAGGGGGCATCAAATAGATGCCCAAAAAAATAGGAAGAGAGAAAAAGAACAAAACTTAAACCATCCCCTGAGACACCTGTTCCTGACGCTCCTGCCACACATTCTTTCCAGAGCAAGAACACACCATCTTATCATTATCCCACACACCCGCACTCCGAGCAATCACCCCAACCAATGTATCCGGGTCTTCCTTACGGAACGGACCCTCTTTGCTCTTCGACACCACCATACTCCGTCCAATCATCTCCCAAACAGCCAATGGCCGATCCAAGAAGACATTGCCTCGTCCCTTCTCGTCCACATCCACCGTCCCAAACACTCCGCGTGGCTCTTTGGCCGCCTCCGATCCCAACACCGTAGCCTTCAATGCCTCCCAGATGCCCCCGGTAGATGCGGCTCCCTGTGAAATATCTCCGGCCTCGCGCACTGTGGCCCAGTATTTGCCCGGCGCCAGTCCGTTAATGGTCAGATCCACAAGCGTCATGTTGGACGAGACCTGCACCATACGCGCCAATCCACGGATCTTGTTCGGGACCGAATTCGCATGCGTCTCCAGAATACAAACAGCGGAACCTGATGGGTGAATATCAGCACAGCCCCAGGGACCAGGCAGATGCCTGGCGGCAAATGAAACAAGGATGAACGGAGAGACGTACTGTTGGAGGTCCCACTACCCCGTAGAATTGCATCACGACCCGTAGCTTGAATCGCGGAAACGATGGAACTAGGTGGCGCCGTGCCTTCGATAAATACGAGTTGGTCTTTCAAATTGGCATCGACCTTGTTGATGCCTGGGGAACGCCGCCGACCAATTAGTCCGGACAAACAGGCAATCCTTATGACAGGGGAAATTAAATACCATCGAGCTTGTTTAAGGTGCTGGAGATATCTTTCACGCAGCCCTCACAGGTCATTGGGACCGCGAAGGTGGTCTGATTAAACATTCAGCCCTGATTTATAATATACTTGCTACCCACGGTATAGAGCGGAACAAACGTACCTGGAAGGGTTCGATCATGATGTACGTTTGGGACGTGTAACGCTCGCAGCGCAAAGAATATAGCAAGATGGAATCAAGTATATAAAAATTGTAATAATCGTTGAGTCACAGATAGTAATAAACGACCGTGTAGAAAGAAAAAAAGCAGAAGCCCCGCGGAACAAAGCGGGGGATTTGAAATCGGCGTCGAAATGCTGATAGCGTCATCCCTCCAATTAAATTACCGTTTCCGAGAACCTCAGGCACGCAACTCCGAAACCAACCTCCACATGGAAGCTTCCCGACCCTGGAGCTTCATCACATTCTAATATCGAATTGATAACCCTAATCACCCCTCCAATTGCCGAAAAAAAATGTCCTCCAAGTCCCGCTGGGCGGATGAAGACCCAGAAGCAGAAGCGATCAATGCGCAACGCAAACGCGAAAAGGAAGAGAAACGACGCGCCAAAGCAGAGAAACAACGTCAGCTCGAGCAACAAGCTGAAGAAGCTGCCCGACAACGCGAAGCCGCAAACAATGACACAGAAGCACCTCCCAAGAAACGTCGCCGACTTTCCAATGATCCCGACACAACGGCCGACGTCCAGGTTGAATCAGCAAAACCACAAGAAGACACATCGAATATACTACAGTTCCCTACCCAGGAATGGGGTCCCAGTCGGCATGTGGACAACTTCGAGCGATTGAATCATATCGAGGAGGGCTCGTACGGATGGGTGAGCAGAGCCAAGGATATCACGACGGGCGAAATAGTCGCCCTCAAGAAGCTCAAGATGGACAACTCCCCGGATGGGTTCCCCGTAACGGGCTTACGGGAGATCCAAACCCTACTAGAGGCTCGTCATCCAAATATCGTCCTCCTCCGTGAAATAGTTATCGGAACTAAAATGGATGAGTGCGTTTCCCCCTTCCGTATCACAACCAATTCACCCTTTCACACTCCCCATCTCCCCAGGACCTGGAAAGTTCAGATACAGAAAGTTAACCTCAAAGCCCGGGGGTGCGAGGCAAACCCTCCTGCCCCCGATCACCGCATAAAACAGTGTCTTCCTCGTTATGGACTTTCTTGAACACGATCTGAAGACGCTCCTCGACGATATGCGCGAGCCATTCCTCCCATCGGAAATCAAAACTCTCCTCTCCCAGGTCCTTTCGGGTCTCGACTTCCTCCACTCTCAATGGATCATGCATCGTGATCTAAAGACCTCGAATCTTTTGATGAACAACCGGGGCGAAATCAAGATCGCCGATTTTGGTATGGCCCGGTACTACGGCGATCCGCCACCGAAGCTGACCCAGCTGGTCGTGACGCTATGGTATCGATCCCCGGAGCTGTTGCTGGGGGCGGAGAAGTACGGCACTGAGATTGATATGTGGAGTATCGGATGCATCTTTGGGGAGTTACTCACCAAGGAGCCCCTACTGCAGGGAAAGAATGAGGTTGATCAAGTGTCTAAGGTACCGTTTATACTTCATATCCTTGATACACGTGGTGTTAGGTTTCGTTGGATGCGTACTTACGGAAAATAGATCTTTGCTTTGACTGGGCCCCCAACACCGCAGACTTGGCCTGGCTTCCGTTCTCTTCCCAACGCGAAGTCTCTTCGACTCCCGCAGACCTCGGCTCCATCGGGGAACCCACCTCTTCTGCCACGTTCAAAGTTTCCCTTTTTGACAAATGCCGGTCTTCAGCTGCTTTCGTCGCTGCTAGCCTTGAATCCAAGCTCGCGGCCGACGACGCAGGAATGTCTTTCACATCCGTACTTCCGTGAAGACCCTCGGCCAAAGCCAAAGGAAATGTTTCCTACGTTCCCGTCGAAGGCAGGCATGGAGAAACGGAGGCGGCGGCAGACGCCCGAAGCGCCGAAGCGAGGCCAGGAGGCTCCACGACTGGACTTTGCTAGCGTATTTGGTGGCCAGTCAAGTGGTGACGGTGGGGAGACCGGGGCAGGTTTTACTCTACGCTTGGGATGATCACTACCTGGCTTGCACACACAACAAAGTCATGGAAATTTGGATATTCATATAACATTGAAGTTCTTCGTTGGCTTGCGGAATCTTCCGATCCCACAATATCCAAATCTCTGATCGGAAATAGTGGCTATACCAACAAGACTGGGTCGTAAAAGAGTGGTAACTTTGAGGAACACCTCAAAGCCAAACTATAAACCGCTGGGCTGGAAAATAAGTATATGGATCCATTTAACAATGCAGTGTATACATTTTCCAATGGCCGTACAGCATATGCTTTCGTACACAAGTTATCACTGAACAATGGTACGCAGTCGGAACGGTAGATGAGCGGTTGGGGCCATCAAGTATCAAGGAAAATAGCGTCGCTGATACATTGGATACGTAAAAAGATATTCATCGACGGATTCATCACTGGCATCTCGCTCTACTCGATATGGCCGAGGGGGTTGAATAGGGATCGGTCGTCCAGGACCAATTACCTCAGGGACATCTAGCGTTCCCGCCGACGGGCTGCGATCATGACCTAGTCCATTATACAAGCTTCCATCGCTGATGATGCTCCGTTCTGCCTTTGTAGGATTATCCCCTCTATCGGGGTGACCCCTGGTTTTGCCGTCAACGAAAAAGTATTCGTCCGTGAAGGATAGTAAGGATGCAAGATCACCATTTTCGATAGGTGTCCATAGATTGTTCGACACAGATGTGCGATCAGTTACCGTAACCTCTTCGCTGGGGCGGGCTGACCATGGTATTTGTTCCCCTGAAAAGTCGCTACACCCCAGCCCACCAGTGTCGCCTGATGGACGCGATGGAGTATGATGATCATCATGCTGCATTGCAGATGTCGCGTCTGCTAGATCCAAGCTTGAAGTTCGCACCGTGCAAACAGGGTCGCTTGATAGGTTGTCATTTGTTCCGGATTCAGGGATATCTTGTGCCTGGGCATCTTCTGTGATCGATTGACGATCTGACTGGGTAGGCTCTGTTGGTAGGTCTGGAGAAGACTCATGACGAATGGCTGGCCCTAGGACTTGATCTTCAACCTCGTCTTCTGTCCTACTAATACTATCATTGCTGTAGGTGCTAACTCGATCGATGAGTCCCCGGGACTCCACTACCAGAGCAGCGTTAGACACCTGGGGAGTTCTGGACGCGTAGAATCGCCCAGATGGCTGTCCATCCGACGTTGGGGGTCCAGGTAAACTGGGGGAAGGTAAGGGGGACATGGTCTGAGACGTATTCCCATTAATACTTGGGTCTCGAGGCAAGGCTGGTGAAAGTAGGTTGTTGGACAATGGTGTCAAAATGGTTGAATACGAGGGCTGAACCTCTGCACCTGTTATTTGAGAACAGCCAGGTTCGGGAAGGCTCTTGGATGAACGGCTCAGCCTGGGAAGAGAGTCCTCTGGTTCGGAATCCGACTCATTCATGAAAAAATCGTCCAATTGGATATAATCCCCAGTAGTCAATTCCCTCGAAATCTGCAATCCTAATCCACTATTGCCCTCAGTTGAATCCCTCGGGAAGATACTATGCGCCGCCTCGGTTAGAAAGAGACCGGGAGGCCAATATCCTCCAGTCAGTTCCTGGAAGGGATTGAGATCGGTAATTGTGACAGAGAATGGCCAGTTGTCCAAGCACTTATCCACATCGCAACTAAGCGAAGAAGCATCGTTGCACTCTGTTCGATGAAGATGAGTTCCAAAATCAGAATCTTCCTCTGTGCTGGCTTCAGAAATTGTTGATGGGAAGGAGGCGTCATCCTGCTGGTCCGAGGAACCCTCAGTGGCATTAGATGAAGGCCAAGCTCGAGGAATATTAACCGTGCGGTTTGTACCGAAGATAGAAGTGCGCCTCTGCACTCCAGCTCTCAGAGCTATAAGTCCTGAGCGTGCTCTTCGAAGAGACCGTTTGGACAAACTTTGTACCCAGCTTACAGGGCTCTCAAGGTTTGTGTTCCGAGAAGTATAGTAACCACCCCTATTCCATGAGGACGTTACAACGGCAGGATTATGTCGAGGATCAAGAGGATTGAAGACCGGGTAATGGACGCTTTCCTCGCACGATGGTGGAGGAACAGGAGGTCTTACAATCCTAGTAAGCCATTAGATGCGCGTTTCACGCGAAGGAATCAGCTAATGTACCTGGCTCTTCTTGCTATCGAGGGGCGGAGGGTGACCGAAAATGAGAATGCCTGGCGGCGTCTGTTTGAACTGCAGCCCTGGGTGTCGGTTGCCATATCAAGCGAGGTTGTTTTCCATGAAGTACGTATTCTCAACTGAAACAAACAGGCTCAATATACCTCAAGAGTCCCAGAGTATTGGCGCCCTATGGATTTGGAGAAGACTGGCCCTTGTGAAAGGAGAAACCTGTTCAGGCACTGAACAGGCCACCAGCTGTAGGAAGTAGGGGTCGCGGTGCTTGATCCCAATCAAGGCAGGTACGAGACAGCCACATGCATTGTTGATTGGACATTGTGTTTGGCATTACTACTAGTACTTGTAGTACTAGTAGGTACAGTCAGGTTAGACAGGCAAGGATTCATTCACTGGAAGCCACTGGCAGCAGGCGCGATCAGTCGGGTGTGCCAGGTCTTCACTCAATGTTTGTCTCTTCGGCGCATAATGACAGGAATTATGGTGGATATATTGTGGTTGTTACATTGCGAAGTTTCCAACAGGTACGACTATCAAAAGTTGATCATTTATTCCTTAGTCAGAGGCTTTGAGCTGAAGAGATAGCAGGGCATGGCGATTTGGCCTGCTATCACCTAGTGCTGAATTCAAGTGATGTTGGTTATCAAAGGGTCCCGGCTGGTGTTGTGACACCCGCCGAATTATTTAATGTGTTGTGTTGAAGTAAGCTTCCAATACAATACAATACCGACGTCCGTCGCAAAGCTTCGATACACCTTTTTCTTTCCATCAGTCAGCCTCATCCTTTTAACAACCTCTTGATCAATTTCCGACCCCGGAATATTGCTGATCTACCTTTCGACATCTTTACCTTTTGGCAGCACCTTTTCTTTGACTCCTTTCCTTTACAGTATCATCCACTTAATCGCCCGACGAGCTTTCGGCGTTCTGTCCCTTCCGTCATTATGGCCGCCGGCCAGCAAGCAGTCTCCTTCAATGAGATTATTAAAGCTGGTAAACTTCCAGTTGTCCAACGCTGTTCCTTCTGGTTTTATTGACTTGTTAATTATTGCTTCTCTTTTAAGATCGCCAAAAGAGAAAGAATGAGGAACTAGCCAACAGCATCCTGGGGAAGAACAGAAGGACGAGCGCTCCGGGCGCCGGTAACAACAAGGCGCAAAATGCGACACAAGGGAGTCTGGCAAGTCGGATCGGTGTAGCCAAGGTAAACGATAATGACGAACTATCGCGACATCCTTCGACAGAGAGAACTGATTTCAATGCGTTATTACCTAGCGTTCTGCGCCTGCCCCCTCCAAGCCTAAAAAGGCCATCCGGACGCCGTCTGCACCAGCACGAGTCACCGCTTCGAACGCGAAACCTGGAAAGAAGCGTCGCCCCGACGAAGATCGCTTGATGTCCGCTTTGAACCCCGCGAGTGGTCAAGCAACAGTTCGTGATGGCCCTGTCGGCCTTTCCATCAAGGGCGCAGGGTCGGGACCGTTTGTTGTTGTCGGAAGTAATTTCGCACCGGGGACCACCGCTGCAGATATCCAGTCGGCTTTGGAGCCCATAACCGGAAATATCTTGCGTTGTTGGGTTACCTCGCAGCATCCTACAGTTACTGCGGAGGTGACGTTCTCAGAGAAATGGGCAGCGGAGAGCGCGATTGCCAATTTCCACAACCAGAGGGTTAGTTTCCTACGCGGATCCGGTGGTTTTTCGGTGTCACTAATACACGATATAGGCAGATGGCAGAATCCTGTCGATGCGAATGAAATCAACCGGCGCCGGGTCCCAGGGTCAGGATCTATTCGAGCGCTCTACGGGCACCAAGAACTCTTTCAACGACCTTCGAGAACAAGAAAACCGTAAGCGCATGTTAAATCGTGGAGCAGATTCTGCTGTTCAAGACGGAAGCTATGGGTTCGGTGGACAGAACCAAGCAACTGGTCGCGATGATGCCTCCGGGAACCGCAATAATAGACGCAACTTCCGAGGCAACCGAAACGCGGGTATCAGCAGGAACCAAGATCAACAATCAAGCGATCAGGGTCTCTACAGTGATCAAATGATGGTCGATGCGCCACCACGGAATCCGAGAAACAACCGGGGTCGGTGGCAGCGGTAGACTACGGTCGAGCGTTTCGATCGTAGCAATTCAATATTCGGGTCTTAAATTATCGTCATATGTAAGAATATCAATTGAAATCCCGGGTTTGGACACTTCCGATCATATTACTTCATTCAAGACACCAGATGTAACGATAGATATCTAATAATCGTCTACCCTTTTTTTTTCTTTTTCTTTTTTTTTTTTTTTTTTTCTCTCTCTTCTGTTTGTTGGCAAACTGATATGATATGATAAGGCCGATCACGTGCATCGGAACTTTTGCGGAGAAGATTTGGAGAACAAACAATATACTGGAGCCATACTTTCAATACAAGCCTTAATAATTCTAAGATAACACTCTCTTTCTTGATAATCGAAAATCTACGGCCTTCAAGGCTTGGTGCCCCAAAATGAACTATGGAGCCCGGCGCGCCCTGACGCAATTGATCAGGAACCATCCCAACCGGTCACTGGTCCTCAAATCATCCCAGCGATGGTCCTCAACTTATGAAACCCGACAATGGTCCACGCCGCTGGCGCGCACACTTGCGGATGCCATTAAAGTATTCGGACCCAATTAGTCCCCTACACCTATCAGGATCCAGCTAACGTTTGCCCAAGGTAACAGGACCCATCCCCATCGCGGCGTTTATGCGCCAGGTCCTCACCTCCCCGGAAGGCGGCTACTACACGACCAGACCCGCAGGTGACGGAGAGGTATTCGGCAAGAAAGGCGACTTTGTTACCTCGCCCGAGATCTCGCAGGTGTTCGGCGAATTAGTCGGAATATGGACCATCGCGGAATGGATGGCGCAGGGACGCAAGAGTAGTGGGGTGCAGTTGATGGAGGTTGGTCCTGGAAAGGGAACGTTGATGGATGATATGTTGCGTGTGAGTCTACCTCATCTTCTCTTCTCTCCAGCAAGAAGGAGAGAAGTATTCGACACCATACTGACCACCGGTGTCATATCACAGACATTCAGGAACTTCAAAAGCTTCACCTCGAGCATTGAAGCAATCTACCTAGTGGAAGCCAGTCCCACTCTAAGGGAAGTTCAAAAGCAACGTCTATGCGGTGACGCCACAATGGAAGAAACAGAAATCGGCCACAAAAGCACCTGCAAATACTTCAACGTCCCCGTAATTTGGGTAGAAGACATCCGACTCCTCCCACACGGTTCGCAACCCCAAATCAATCCCCTATATCAACCAAAAGAACAAGTCATCCACTAACACATCCCAAAAACAACAGAAGAAGACAAAAGCCCCTTCATAATCGCCCACGAATTCTTCGACGCCCTCCCCATCCACGCCTTCGAATCCGTCCCCCCCTCCCCAGAAAACCAACCCCCACAATCCCAAGACACAATAATGACCCCAACCGGCCCAACAAAACTCCACAAACCCCTCAAACCCGCCAACACCCCCCAATGGCGCGAACTAATGGTCACCCTGAACCCGAAAGCAATCGACGAAAACCTCCCCAACGAACCCGAATTCAAACTCACCCACGCAAAAGCCTCAACCCCCTCCTCCCTCGTCATCCCCGAGATCTCCCCGCGCTACCGCGCCCTGAAGTCCCAACCTGGCTCCACCATCGAAATCAGTCCGGAAAGTCGCATCTACGCATCTGATTTCGCCCGCCGAATCGGCGGCGCCTCGCAGCCCCCGCGCACCAAAGCCAGGAATGCATCTACGCAGCCGGCGGCACCGGCGAAGCGTGTCCCCTCCGGCGCGGCACTAATCATGGATTACGGGACCATGGATACCATCCCTGTGAACTCACTCCGGGGTATCCAGCATCATCGCAAGGTTCCGCCGTTGTCGTCGCCGGGACAGGTGGATGTGAGTGCTGATGTAGATTTCACGGCGTTGGCGGAGGCGGCCCTTGAGGGCAGTGAGGGGGTGGAGGTGCATGGGCCTGTTGAGCAGGGGGATTTCCTGCGGACGATGGGCATTGCGGAGCGTATGCAGCAGTTGCTTAAGCATGAGAAGGATGAGGAGAAGAGGAAGACGTTGGAAAGTGGGTGGCAGCGCTTGGTCGAGAAGGGGGGTGGTGGTATGGGTAAGATTTATAAGTTTATGGCTATTGTGCCGGAGAATGAGGGTAAGAGGAGACCAGTTGGGTTTGGAGGTGGGATTGAGCTTTAGATTGTTTGGTAGTGAGTGTTGTTAGGGTTGGTGAGGATTGTAATATAGATTCTCTTGTATTTTATGTATATTTAACAAGGGTCATCCTGTGGAATGCCAGCAATACCGGTGAGACCCAGCTATATGATGGGTTGATTTTGGTGATATCTGCTAAGATTTCACCTGGAAATGGAATGATTTACCCTCTATTGAGTTGATGAAGTGCCTTAATATCAAAAAGTCAGTGCTAAGCATTTTGACGCTGGGAATATATTTGACGCCTGGGAATGATGAGGAGGCGCGATCACTAATGTACTGCGCTAACAAAGATACAGTAACAGTCTGCACGGAGAATTACTGCCTAAGAAGTGTATGGATAGAATTATCTAGTTCTACAAGAAATTACATATTGTATTATCATCTACAAAATGCCAAGAGGGTAGTTCCCATATATAATAGTAGATAGACAGATATGAAGATGTGAAGAATTGTTTTAGGATAGCAGATGTAGGCAATGGCTGTTCTTGAATAAGATTTACTGGGTCTATTGTATGAGTGCAAGGTTCGCATATGGTTGGAAGAGATCTCTGCCAGAAGAATCTACACTGGTCTTTGGAATGCACCTCTGTGGTTATATGGAAAGCTTAAGGAAGTTGCGTGAGCTGAAGAAAACGGAGATACCCTAAACAGAAGTGAATTGAATAAGCTAAAACATATCCAAAACAATAACATCTAATCCTCACTCCGGTTCACATAGATTCAGAAGCCTAAACCAAAACCAAAACCAAAAACAATATCATAATATAAAACAAATGAGAGTGACAGTTCAGGGTCATGATCTAGAGTCCACCAAAGAGATTACCAAGATTCCCAAAAGGCGACGATGAAGAAGACGAAGACGAAGAAGAGTCAGCAGCAGCGGATGTTGATGCGGACGAAGTATCCGAAGAACCGGATGAAGACGAAGACGAAGACGAAGCACTCAGCTTACCAAGCAAGAACTGAGTTGCTTCGCCGGTGTTACCCAGGTAAGTGAAATGGGCGGGCCCCACGATCAAGGTGCCGTCACAGACCATATCGCCTACGGCACAGTAGACCTTGACCTTGTCCTTGGGAAAGTTGGCAATCTGACCGTGTTCCTGTGCGTTGCGGGTGTAGCCGAAGAGCACGACACCCTTGATCTTCTCTTTCACGTTGTCTGGTAGACGCTTGATGGAGTCATCCATCACGGCTGTGCCTTGGCTGTTTCGTTGGAGTTAGTTACATCATTGTGTTGTTGTGGTGAGTCAGTGGGGGTGGGCAACGGACCTATAACCACCGGCAACAATTTGGGTGTCAGGGCATTTGGTGACGGCCTGCTGGAACAGGTCTTGTGCCTCTTGGATGGCAGCTGGGGACGTGTTCTCGGGCAAAGCATTTGATGCGAGGTCTGCCGTGTACTTGGGTCCAACACCCTGGCAAGCTACTTGGCCCGCTTTGGCCATCTTCAAGCCATTGCAGACTGCAGGGCCAGTTGATATACCCTAATAGAATTATGTTAATGCTTGGCGAACCCGTAATAGTAAGGGCTAGGACTCACCAAAAGTCCTGGCTCTGTGGAAGCGCGGGCAAAGATGAAGGTGATCGGCTTGCAAGAGCCATCTCGCAGCTCGTTTCCGCCGGAGACTGCTCGAGTCAGACGTGGTTAGCAAAAGACGTTCGCTCAAGTAGGAAGTTATGTTTAGATGTCCACATACGCTGGCGTTCCTGGATATCTACTGGACTTGCAGCCGCCACAGCAGCGAGAGCAAGGGTCAACAGGCGGAGATTCATGGTGGCTGGTTTAGTGTGTGAATGACTGTATTCGAGTCTGGAGTAGTACCCTGGTATACAACATCTTGGGAAGAATTGGCGGCCTTTATATAGCAAAGCACTACCGATGCTAGCCAACAGGGTATACTTCGGCATTCAGTGCCATATCAACTCGAAACCATTTGTCGCTCAATGGCCAGGGTCATCATTCTATCGAAAAAATCCTGCCTGATTTAGCGTTTTGATAGGTAGAATGCAGCGGTGTTTCAGAGTGCCCACTAGTGTCAGCCAGGGGACCACTTCTCGGGGCATGTCCCCGGCTGAGGCAGCGATCAGTGGCAGATCGTATACCGAACCCTAGGGGCTTTTGTCCCTAATGCAGTCCTACCGAGGCAAGGGTCTCGGGGTCTTATCGTGTTGCCGTTAGGGTTAGTTTAGTTCAGCCGGCTAGTGAAACCCGATCAACGGGTGCGCCCTAATATTTGGGTTCTTCTTCGGACGAACTCCCAAAAACTGCATAGTACCGTGAAGAACCATTATTGAGCATCACATCTCGAAAACCCATGCTTAGAAAACCCCAAACCTCTCGTCGATCTTCCAAGGAAAGTAATCAACAAAAGAAAGGGCAGAAGAAAAGGCAACGGCTCGAACCTCGGAGCTCAGTAAATTAAAGGATTCCCACTCCTAAAAAATTAGAGAGAAGAACGGAATAACAGCTCCTCATATGATGTGAATAGAAAATGGGCAGAAGGTTAAACCCAGTCAAAACTCCATGCAGGTGTTGCAGTGCAGCGCAGCATTACATGCAGATAATCGCGGTCACAGATACACACAAAGACGTCGATTAAATCTCGGAGAAATATTTCAATCTGACCAGGGATCGTACCCTGTATCAGGATGGGGCCATCCGCAAGCCTCTGCGATATCTTCCCACCGAAGTGTTTCAGAGTCATCGTATCCATGGCATCCCTCTATATCGGAAGATTCCTCAGAAAGCAGCAACAGGGACGCATTCCCTTGAGGTCCACAGGATGTTGATGGCTGTTTCGCAGTTGCCTGCTGTTGCTTTGCTGCTATCTTCGCTTTCTCATTTTTCTTCTGACGCCTTCTCGCTTCGCGTTGTTTTTGCTCTGCGTCATAATTGGCCTTCGCATTCCCAGCCCACACTCCCAGGCCTTCGGGATTCCGCAGAAAGGACAGAACCACATCTCGTGTCGCGAGTGTGTCTTCCAAGCACACGTGGGGGTGATTATCCGATTGGATTTGTAGTTTCAAAAACACCTCTGACAGTGTCTTTAAACTATAGAGGCGCTTAAACGCAGAGGAAAGCCCAAACACAGCTTCGCTAGCTAATATCACTGAGTCAACAACTCGCGAGTGGTATATGCCCAACACGTCCAGGTCGGAATTAAGGGCGTGACCAATGAGGATGGTTTGAGAATCAATGTATTTGTATAGTTCCTGTCGCGCGGACTGCCATCCATTAAGTGCTTGCCCTCTTGCTACAGCCTCGGCCATTGCAGCTGGCGTTATGCCGCTGATCCTAGTCGTCCAGTCGGTCACCTTTCCCGTTGGCCGGACGTAATTGTTAATGAGAACTTCCCCGGTGAGGAAGTCAACGGCACTAAGAAAGGCGACCTCTCTTTGCCATCTTCTGACCTGAACCATTTCGCAATCAATGACGACGGCTCTTCTTGCTCCGTACAGGTTCAATACGGGCGTTTCGAGAAAGTGGTTTCGTGCAACAGTAGCTTTCTTCGAATTCACCTGGTTACCTTGTGCCAAACTTGACATGGTATAGCCTTGCTTATGAAGACGAACAGGCGAGTGGCACTTTGTGAGAAGATCAGCGTATACAAGTTCTTGCTCTGCAGGAGTGAGGGTCATGAAGAGGTTGCCGTTGTAGTATAGTCGTACTTCATTCAGAAAGCCACTAACAGGTTCTGTTTTTCCCACATGATCGTGTAGTGTGGTACTGCTGGTATGGGAGAAAGCTGATTGCGATTAGCAGCTTTCACCCAGTATATCTAGAAATACTACGCCCTACCGATAGCTGTCCTCTTTACACCTTTGTCCACGACCAACTGTACTTGCTGCTGTTGTTGTTCGTGTTCATGTTGCCATTGCTCCTGCTGCTGCACTTGTTGATTGCCCTGCTGCTGTTCTTGCTGCGTCGAAGAGCCTTGTGCAGGGGTCACTAAGTTAGGGACAGCCTTCTTCTTCTTCCTAGGTACGCGGCGTCGGTCGTGGGATGATCTCTGGTGATCATCCCGGCCTTTTTCGGTGCCAAACTCCTTGTTGCATACGAGACAAACAACGTTGTGGTGGCCTAGGGCATCCTGATGTTTTGCAAGCCCTATAGCAGACTTGAAGGTATCTTTTTTACACCGTAAACATTTGAACTTTTTGACCGGCGCCGACTGGTTCGCCAACGATGGGTTCTCATTGAGGGCCATGTCTAAACAAAGACAATAGGTTCCAACTAGTGATGGCGTGCAACAAGAACTGAAATAAATATTCCTTGGACAGCAAAACAGCCCGGACCCGAATGGGCAAGATAGCGCTTTTATACCTCTCTTTACCCCACCACAGCCTCATTCACACGCAAGCACGGTTCGCAATTGCAGTGTACTAGCAGGAGGCCATTGGCTGACATGCATTGCTCCCATGCGCTGCCGCAGCGGGCTGGCGGCAACTGGAACATGCTGGCATCTCTTAGCGATATATGATTCCCTAGACAAGCCTAACCCTTTGATGGAGGAATGTCTGTTGATCAGTTGTCGATTACTCCGCAATCTTGGGAGTTCGGGCCACATGATCGCCGTTGGAATTGGATCCCTGTCACGGGCTAAGACACATCACATTCATTAGTTGGAGAGAGAGCCAACAGTTGCTACCCATGCCACTTGGCACCATCGGCCAACGGACACCAGGATATGCAATGCAATTGACTCTGCAGCTCCCCTCACTCCGTGTTCGCTGTTATCAGTTCGTTTCTGAGTCCCCATGGTGTTCTCCCAATGGCTTTGAGTTTATGTGAACATGTAGTTAGTATGCTTTAGGCATACTGAACAAGACAGGATCTTGCGCAAGCAACAAAGAGGAGAGAGAAAACAAAGACAAAGAAACAAACACAAAAACTGAACACGCTAATGTCATCTACGTCAACCCCAACAAACAAAACCAACCCCGACGGTCCGTCCCTTTCGAAAAAAAAAGAACCAAAACCAACTGAATCTATTGAATCTCTAACCGGGTATCTCCCATGCATAACTCTAACCAACCATGAAAACGAACCGAAGGAAATGAAGTAGCCCAAGCTAAGGGCCCCGGGAACAAACAACTCAATACTCCTGCCAGATATCCTCCACATACGCCTCCGTCAATCTCGTATCCTTGCCATACTTCTCCTGCCACTGTACAAACCCACCCTCCAAAACATAGACTTCCTGCTTCTGGCTCTCCTCCACGCCCAAAACACGTTCCCGTTCGCGGGCATAGCGCAGCGCAGCGGACGGGCCACGCTGTTGGCTGAGGGCACAGTGGAACACGACCTTTTCTTTGTCCTTCAGTGTACGGATGAGCTCGGGCAGGCGGACGTCGAGTGAAGAGCTTGGAACCCATGTTGAGGAGAAGATGTGGCCGCCGACGTGGTCTGGTTTTATAGGTTAGATTATAGGATGTAGATAACAAAGGATCTGAGACGTATCACTTACCAGAGTCCCGAACATCGACAATAGCCAGTTTACTGGGGGTACTGGTGGAAAGAAGCAAGGCTGAGAGGGCATCCCGACTCATGCGGGGAAGAGTTGCGATGGTGATGGAGGACATTGTAAACAGTCGATGGCCGATGAGTCTAAGATTCGTAGATCTAATGAAGCCAGGAATACAGTATATTGCAACCGCAACGACAGATATCGAATCCCAGGAGGAGGAAGTTTCAATATAGTGAAACCCAGAAGAAAAAGAATGTCGTGGTGTAGAAGGAAGTATGTAACATAATACGGAGTCACGTGAAAACAGATTTCCGATCTGGAAATTTGGAGCCAAAGCATCCGGAGATTTCAACACTGCAACCCAACCGGCTCCATTACCGCCATTACGATCCCAGAAAGCTCGAGAAGTCACATCGAGGAGACCGGAATTGATTACCCTCCTATATTCGACGTGAAAAGCCTTCCCTCGGCGCCTCAATCACAATGGAGATGCGCTCCCTAACCCGCTGCCTCCGTTCGAGGCCGACATCTCTTCTCTACAAGCAACAACCAAGCCTCCTTGCGACCCAATATATGAACAGATCCTCCATCCGCAGCTACGCTAGCAAACCCTCGGGACCCACGAAGGCTCAGACCCCAACCGCAACGCAAGCCCCCTCCGACTTTGACGAGATCCTTTCCAAACTAAACATCAACAACCGCGAATCCGCCGCCGAAGGCTCACTGCGGAACCGTCCTTCCGAAGACCCCCTCTCGCTCTCCCGCGCGGTCGGCATGTCTGCAGAAACAGAAAACTACCGGACTCCTGTGCGGCGGGTGGAGCTGAAGTTGGGACCTACTCTTGGTCGTCAGGTGCATGTTGAGCCGGAGAAGGGCACAGATTTGGCCTCTGCGCTGAGGATATTGCAGGCGACATGCACGGCGAATAAGGTTCGGTACCAGGCCAATGGTCAGAAGTTCCACATCAGACGGGGACAAGTGAGGAAGAACTTGAGGATGGAGAGGTGGAGGAAGCTGTTCAAGTTCTCGTTCCAGAAGACTGTTAGTCGGATCGAGAAGATGAGAGCTCAGGGATGGTAATTGTGTTTGGTCTTTAATGGTGTATCATTACGGCTGGTATTGGGGTGTATATAAAAGGGATCGCAAAGGTCGCCGTCGTTGAGATCGCAAGGAGATCGCGTGCTATCCTGCTCACCCGCAGTATATGTTCTTTCTGTCATGTATACTATGTCACTTGATTAGTACTCGGAGTTAGCTGGCTACAATCAGAATGGGATCTTTATCCAGTTACTGTCAGTACTAGATACGTCTATATCTACCGCAATCTAATCTTTCTTCCCAGCCGAGAACCCTCCGTACCCATACCCTCCTCCGTTCCCCGTCATTGAGACGTTGCTAGCGGAATAACCCCCATAACCATTGGATTTTCCGCCATTACCATACACAACTCCAACCGACCCCTTTCCCCGAGAAGGTACACCGAGGATCCCATCGCCTCGCCAGCCCCGTCGCCGAGCCCGTTCCCAATACAAGGCCATGGCTGCTCCCAATGATGCAGCCAGAACGAAGAAGAACAGTTTCGAGAAGAAACCTGTTCCCCCCGTCAACTCACTAGCAGCAGACCCCCGGGATGGCCATCCGATGCCTCCTCCACCTTCAACCCAACTCACATGGAAAGTGAAGGTGAGAGGCTGCTCACGAATAACCTTCGTGCCATGCCCCGCTGTCCAAGGCTCACGGGCAGCCTCAGCCACGGCAGCTGCCTCCTTCTCTTCATCGGAAACTTTCTTCTTGCTGTTGAGAAAGGATAATTCGAATTCAGGAACCGAGTATGCAGTACCGGCCACAGCATATCCCGGCGCCACTTTCTTGGTCTTCCGTTTATTTTTCTTTGGCGTCGAGACGATGTTGTGCATGAGTACATTCATATCTGTCCAGATATGAAGATGACTGCGCTGCAACGTCCCCTGCAGCGCAAAGGTGATTGGAGTATAAGGAGGTCCTTCCTCACTCAGAGCAGAAAGCTCGGTGCTTACGGCCTCACCTTCATGTGCCTTGTCATCCGAATCTGAAGATGTGGGCGGCAGAAGGGGCGCTGTTGGCACACGGCAGTTCATCGGCACATCGGAGTGGACATAGTACTCGAGGAGGTGGTAAAGTTCATCAGAAACTCTGTCAATGGTGCAATTGACTGTCTCCGTAACACCGTAGCGAAGGGCGAGGGGGAGGGAGGTCTCCTTGCAGGTTGGGAATGGAATGTATTGGAGTTTGCCGAGACTGTCGGTGATCTGGAAAAATTACGTTAGCTAAACACACAATCGATTAAAATCCTCAATATGACATTAACGCATAGTCAATGAGCGCGGGAAGGCATTACATGTTCGCCGGAGTCACTAAAATCGGAGAAAGCGTTAGCATCTATCGACAAGTCATATCGTACCAAAACACACGAGAGTCTCCTCCACACCATGTTCGGAATTACTTAATAATATTCACACTCACATTGTCCGATTCAAGCATGTCACCGGCATGGGCTGTCCGTGGAAATACCCACCCTGAGAGGCACTCGCCGAGTTGCCTCCCGCAGCAACCTGCACCGCAAAAGATGATATCAGTCCATAGTAGGAGATCGCATTGAACAATTGCACAAGTCCACTCTTTACGAATGGCATGTTAGATACTCATAGCCCGCCGGCTCGGCGGATGGGCTCACGGTCTATTGTCGAGTCGAAGTTGCAGAGAGGAGACACGGTGGCGAGCCGCACATCCAAGGGAACTAAGGCCGAGTTGGGCCAATCTTGCCAACTTTGGAAAGCAAGTTCCGTCTTCATGCAATGAACTACACCGTTTCATTCTCAATCTCTTTTGGCCGCAACAATTAATATCGCTTCAATTACGTCGACTTAGAAATGGTGCGAATATTTGAAAATTACTACACATGTCTCATTCAATGGGATGTGACTAATTAACAGAAAGGTGACTCTTCATGTCCTCATCAATATGGAAATATTATACTCCTTTTTGTCTGTTCAATTTATGGCAGGCTTACTCAATGGCAACACCTATGCCAGATTGGCCTTCTGCTTGAAGGCGGCCAGCAGACCGCTGGTTGAAGCATCGTGACCAGCGCCAGCGCCAGAGGTCTCCAGCTCCTGCTGGATCTTCTTGGCAAGAACCTTGCCCAACTCCACACCCCACTGGTCGAAGGAGTTGATGTTCCAGACAGCACCCTCAGTGAAGGTGAGGTGCTCGTAATACGCGATCAAAGCTCCGAGAGTGGAGGGAGTGATCTTCTGAGCCAGAATAGAAGTGGTGGGGCGGTTTCCAAGGAAGGTCTTGTGGGGGACCAAGTTGTCGGGGGCACCTTCAGTCTTGACCTGCTCGGGGGTCTTACCGACCATCAAGGCCTCAGACTGAGCAAGGAAGTTGGATGCGAGCATGCGCTGGTGCTTGCCACCCTCGACAGGGTTGTGGGACTCGGCAGCCATGATGAAATCCGACGGGATAAGCTTGGTGCCCTGGTGGAGCAATTGGAAGAAGCTGTGCTGGGCATTGGTGGCAGGCTCGCCAAACAGGATGGGGCCGGTGGTGTACTTGACGTATTCACCAGAGCGGGTAATAGCCTTGCCGTTGCTCTCCATGGACAGCTGCTGCAGGTAGGCGGGGAATCGGTGCAGGTACTGATCGAAAGGCGCAACCAGGTGAGTCTGGGCACCGAAGAAGTCGCTGTACCACACACTCAGCAAACCGCCAATGGCGGGAATGTTCTGCTCCAAGGGAGCTTCGCGGAAGTGCTTGTCCATGGCTTGGGCACCAGCCAAGAACTGGTGGAAGTTATCGTAACCGATGTAGAGGGCGACGGAGAGACCGATAGCACTCCAGACGGAGTAGCGACCACCCACCCAGGATTCGAAGCCGAACATGTTCTTCTTGTCAATGCCAAACTTGGTGACCTCGGCCTCGTTGGTGGACAGAGCAACGAAGTGCTTGGCGATATGAGATTCATCCTTGGCAGTCTCGAGGAACCACTTCTTAGCGCTATTCGCGTTGGTAGTAGTCTCTGCGGTAGTGAAGGTCTTGGAAGCGATCAGGAAGAGGGTGGTTTCAGGGTTGGAGTCCTTGAGGGCCTCGGCAATGTGAGTTCCATCAATGTTGGAGACAAAGTGCAGCTTCATGCCGGGAGCACCGTATGGCTTCAGGGCCTCGGTGACCATAACCGGACCACTATAACAGCTGTTAGGGACGTCTGAAACTTAGAAGCTTCAAGGAGAGAACTTACAGATCAGAACCACCGATACCAATGTTGATAATGGTGTCAATCTTCTTGTCAGTGTAACCCTTCCACTCACCACTGCGGACCTGTTCGGAGAACTCCTTCATGTGCTCCAGGACGGAGTTCACATCCTCGACAACGCTCTTGCCATCGACCTGCATAGGCTCGTTGGAGACATTGCGGAGAGCAGCGTGGTAAACAGCACGATCCTCAGTGAAGTTGATGTGCTCACCCTTGAACATAGCATCGCGGAGCTCCTCAACATTGGCCTCCTTGGCCAGCTTGACCAGAAGGGAGAGGGTTTCCTCGGTGAGGAAGTTCTTAGAGAAATCGAAGAGGATGTCCGAGTTGTCCACAGTGTTCTTGAAGGTACGGCTGAACTTCTCGAAGCGCTGAGGGTCCTTTTCGAAGGCCTCCTTCAGGACAATGTTACGACCGACAGCGGTGTGGTGCTCCTGGAGCTCCTTCCAGGCGGAGAGATCGGTAGCCTGCGAGAAAGCCGGCATTATGATAGCTTTTGCTTCTTGAAATTCTACAGTAGAGATAGCTGGTGTCAGTGCGGGGAAGCTCTCAACAGCAAGTAATCAAGAAAAGAAGAGTCCTAGATGAACGAGCTTGACCCAAGAAAGACATACCTGGTTATAAGAGGAAGTCACCAAGACGAATGCCCAAGAAGAATGGATGGCTGGGAAAGAAACGGAGGGAAAAAGACAACGGGAGTCGCGGAGGGGCAGATGACGCTGAAGGTGGGCAGACAAACAATGGCCTGAATCCTATGGCGTCAACCGGTGTGCTGGGGTCCGGCTTTGGAGGGGCTGCCGTGGGGCTCACCTTTTTTTTCCCTTCCAAGAAATTATCCGACTTTACCAACTGGATTAGGACCTGTCTAGACTACTCATCCTTTGTCATATATTACGGAGTACGTATGTTCTAATTAAACTATTATTATTAATGCTATTACTACGACATTGTCGATCGCCTGCAATTTGCGTGGGGGAGTCTGAGCAAATGTCGGCGGTTGACTACAGGTACCCATATCAACTCCGGAGTTATGGGCCCCGACGTACCACTTGACTATGGGCAAATATAGTAGCTTTGACAGCCACAACCAATCGTCATAATCTCTTACTGAATACTTAATCAGCTTGTCAAACTTCAAGGCGACCTAAATTAGCAAAAACTTTCTCCCCCTTCATTTTCTTCTCACCCCGTGACCATAATCATTCATGCATAAACTTTACTTTCCGGCAATAGGATCATCGGGATAAATTCCTTTCTCAAAGGGTACTCGGAAATCACACCGGTGATCTGGGACGGGAACTTTATCGGTTTACGGCACTCCATCTACTACAGACTAGACTCCTGAGTTTCTCCGTCCGCCGGTTAATTGCAATCGACGAATTGAGACTTTTTCTTTCTCCTTTCAAAATTATTCTAGAATCTGTAAGAATTCGGTCGATTAAGACTGTCATGCCCAACTCCTGTCAAAACATGTCTCAATAGGATTGCGCAGCCAATATAAATACCTACTTAGGTGCTCATAACCATGATAGGCTGTCTTAAATCCACTGTGGACATAATACTCGTCACATCTATTGGACCAACATGTATGACCTGGGAGCCACGGAAATGTCAGAAACCACTGATTTAGTGGAGTCTATTGAGGTAAACCTATTGTTCAAGTCCCGGGTTATGATTCTATAGGGCTACGCGATATAGTAACCGCATCCAACAACACCGGGTTCTCAAAACATATCCGGTCAAACACGATACTTACCATGCATTGAGTCGGACTGATCTATCAAATAAGCTCAGATCTATACGAAATTGCATGATTTTCGAATAAATAGGTGAAAATGACTTTGCGAAGCGAACAATTTCCCATAGTGGCTAGTATGCTCAGCTCAGTACAGATACTCACATAACGGTCGATGAAGGCCTTGAATTGAAACCCTATAAACGTCGTCCCGACATATGCATTTTCAGTAATACCTGGGCTGTTCAATGTCTTGTGTACTTTGACCAATGGTAGTGCCCGCTACCAAGACTACTGTAGCTCAAGCCATGCAACTGTTACTACTCGGTAGGTATTCTTAGACTCAAACACTGTGACTTACCACGAAGCAAAAAAAAAGAAAATCAAAGCGATATAGGTATACGAAGTTCACCTCAAGTCATTGCTACCGATACCATCACAGGTGTTCAAACTGCCTATCATTGATTTAAATATTGTCATCAAAAAACTTGACAAGAACAGCCAGCTAGCAGAGACTAGTATATGAACTGCGTCCCATTAGTAGCCAGTGCTGATCTCCATGTCATTTACTTTTTCTTTTATGTATTTGCATGGTGTTTTTTGACACCTTGTTGATCCTATGGAATCGTTGTGGCCATTCTCTTGGGCGTACCCTCCTCGACTTTGTGAAGAAGCAGGCGTCTGTCGGAATGGTTCTTTCTCTCCACCCTTCGAAGATCAAACTCATACATTGGCTGTTTTGTCATGAGCTGTAAACTACTGCCGAATGAGTTATTGTCATTCGCACTTGGGACACGATACAAAGCGAAGTGGTTTTCGTAAGAATCCTTAGAGCGCAGGCGTCGGGCTCATCATTTTGGCTGCCCGGGCATTCCTAACCAGGATTAAGAACGGCAATATGAGCGAAGAATTCGTGAAGTTGGAATTTCTACGTATTATTGTCATTCTGGATTTCACATGTTATACATCTTAATTTGTGTTTCACAAGAACAAATATGGTCGATTCACCTTAATTGTCACCACGCTTAACTTGCCCGTCACCATGACGTTCCGAACCAATCTCTCGCAAACCATAGAAGATTCACACAGTATATACTCACACTGACTATTGTAGGCCGCCTGAAGTAACCCCAGAAGCCTGGATATGTGTACAGTTCTGTACAGGTTAATGCTTTTGTAAGCCCTAATGTAGAATGACTGGGTGATGTATTATCCACGTCAACCTTGGGTTCTATTCGATACAGATGAACCCTAGTTGAAGCTTCCACCAATAGGACCGTCCGCCGATCCAAGCTAAATAGTACACTTCTTTGCTTTCCAGATCCCCATGAAGGCATTATGTCCCTATGACGAGCATAAACAGTGGCAAGGGACTGACATCAAGTAGCTTTGAGGAGCTGGTATAAGAGCCGAAGAGCCGTCAGCATTAGCATCTAGATTATTCTCCCTTGCAACTTAGTTTGAATTTCAACAACTCCAAATTACACTCCAGTACACAAAATAGCTTTTCAACTTCACAACTCTTATTGATCACAATGTCTTCCGCCGAAGAAAGAGTCAACGCCATGCGTGGCTACAAGGCGTGAGTATTCTTGTAGTACTATCATAAAACCTCAAATGGAACTAATCAGTATACATATAGCACCCTCAGTAACCCCAGAGTCTCGGATGAGGCGAAGCAAAACGCCCAGGCGATGCTCGACCAGCTTGGTGGTGACCAGCCTAGCCATGACCTCTATACCGAAAGTGGTGAGCAGAACAAGGATCCGATGAGAGTCAACGCTGGACTCAAAGCGTATGTTTTACAAGTTTATCATCACGCAAAGTCCGATACGTACATATATACTAACCTGTGTCTAGTGCCGCGCATAACCCTAATGTATCGGACGAAGCAAGACGCAGTGCTGCCGAGAGAGTTAGCGAGAACCCTGAGGAGTAAATTAGATTCGTATTGTGAAATTTGATGCTTATGTTGTAACTATATGCGAAAATCCGGATGGTAATTGATGTTGCTGTAATATGAATGTGGAGATATATTGCTCTATCCTGAATATGAATTCTACCTTTTCTTGCTGTGATATTGTGTGGTAAGTCATAAGCGAACTGTCCATAGTTTGTACACAGACTGTATTTTCTTTTCTTGGCATTGCAATCGGTCGGGTAACTATTTGCAATTGAAGTGCTTGATGGTGATCAAATAAATATCTCCAGGTCTAACTCAACCTCCCGCCACTGACATATAGGTAGAGGATTCAAACCCTACCAAAATGTCGGAAAGCAAACCTACTTGAATGAATTGCTCAATTGTACAATGTAGGAATTACGGTGAGTAGCATAGGAGAATGTTGTGTCCATAACAAGTGGAGCACCTACCTCACGCCTATGAGGTAATAGTGATGAGCCTGAACCTCATACCCAGAACAATCTGACCATGAACTAAAGTCCAGATCCCTGAAGTTAAAATCAAACCTAAAACACTAGTTTTGCTTTTAAAATAGACGTCAGCAATACTGGGACTACTATATTTGTCCATTGAATAGAAACAGTTCCCTGTTTTACTTAAGTCATACTTGCGTAAGAGGTGGGCATCGCGACATCTGCCCCTGGATGACCCATTGAAGGTGAAGCTTCTAGGTATTGTGGCATTCAGGTCAAACTTGCTACTGGAGCATACATCCTACATCACCATGTAGTCATGGATCTGCCCTCGGTCTACAACTCTCAATATAAATATGAGGAATAATCCGCTGTTAAGAACTGAAAACGCTTATTTTATCCAAACACTGAGAACCACATACTACAATACTCTGTCTCACCTTCTGTGAACTATTTTAAATCTCATTTTTTGAATCGCGACACCACACATCAGCAAAAATGGCCCACAACCCGAACCCCGGAAACTTCGCCAACCGCCCCCATGACGAGGTCGAAGACATCGCCCGCAAGGGAGGCCAATCGAGCCACCAAGGTGGTTTCGCCAGCATGGACGAGGATAAGCAGGTATGTACATTGCTAACACCCATTAACCTTACGTTTAGGCATATGTTTCTAACTTCTTAATGCAGAGAGACATCGCCTCGAAGGGCGGTCACGCTTCGTCAGGCAGCTTCCGTCCTGGAGACCCTCGGGCTAGGGAGGCTGGTCACAAGGGTGGACTTGCCTCTGGTGGAAGCTTCGAGCCTGGGGATGAGAGAGCTAGGGAGGCTGGCCACAAGGGTGGAAAGGCTACTGGACACCCGGAGGAGTAAATATCTACGTGCTCCTGCTTTCGAGGGTGAAACTTGTACGATAGGAAACGATCTCGTCAACGAGTATTGAATGAATGTATAATACAATTGATTATTGTTTATTTTCTTGATGAATGCATTATTTTGAGTAAATATCTCTTTTCCAAGTTTAGTTAGTGGTGTTTGGTATGAATGTAAGCAGCGGTCTCCTTGGTAGCTAGAAGTATAGTTGCGTGCCAGACGGGGGTACAAGAAGGCCATTATTGTAGTATTGGTTTTTTTATACTCTATACAATGAACTGGTATTTGTGAGGAGGTTACCTTCATGTCAGACGTAGTGTTACTTCGCTCGACATTCTTGCATCTTGCACATAACATGCGCTCCGGGGTTCCATACAACGGCAAGCCGGGAACTTCGCCTCATGTCTCCATGTGCCAGCTTCTATATAAACTCATTGCAAGCTTAAACCCGTGTTGGTTTGTTTGTACTTTAGGAGACGTTACTGTACCGATACAGCACCAACAAAGAGGCATCAAGCTTATATATATTTGACGTACAACGTTGTAGCATTGAAGACCTTGGGAGAAATGTCATCCAGCTCCCAAATTAGTAGCTTCTATACTTTAAGTCTTTTTATTGACTAAATATAAGAACTCCCGACCATAATTTTAGTGAAGTTTGACCTGGAGTGTTGAGTTCTAGCTAGGGCTGTCACTTTCTTCTGCTCCGATGCGCCAAGACGTGGCACGCACGGACCACTTGAACTTTGAACAAGCAAATCGGTCTCAACCGTCGCGAACTCCTCCAACTAACCCATAAGGCATTATCTCCCTCCCCCAGATCGAGGTGTGCTTTTCATAACGGTTGCGTCTGGTTTTCTATGATTCTGCATCATAACCAATTCAGCCTGAACTTATTCTTTTACCGACACTCACATACACCGGAGACTGCCGAAGCCTTTTAATTTTCCCTTCGTGATCGTTGCCGTTGCACTGGAGCTGCGAATCCGTCGCAATGTATAATCCTTACCAAGGTACGCAGGATACACCTCCCAAAATGACAACTTCGCACTCCTCTAGACTATATATAACTTACTGACTCCATTCTAAAGCTCCAGGTCTTTATGGAAGGCCGCCTGACTTCGGGGCCTACCCGGGAGCTCCTCCCGGCATGGGTAAGTGCCACCGACTGGCTCCAGTTGTCTAACATTCTCTTAACAACACATATACAGCCCCCCCTCCCGGAATGTCTGCCCCCGGAACTACTCCGCCGCCCGGGATGCAGCAAGCGAACGCCCAACAGCCAGGCCGGCCTGCGGGCTTCCCTGCGAACTTCCAACCGCCCCCAAATATGCCGAACATCAACTTCTCCGCGCCTGTGATTCGCCTGGGAACGTCGGGACCGTCGAAGTCAGCTACCCCCGATACTAACAAGGAACGCGAAGCCCCAGGAAGACGTGCCGGGTTGGGATCGTCGAATCTGGAAACCCAGCGCCAGAATGTGCGGGATGCGATGATGCAGCTGCAGCCGCCTACCAGGGATGAGATCGTTCGGACGCTCTTTGTCGGTGGGATTACTGAGGGTGTTGGTGGCGATGAGGGTATTGAGAAGATTCTGCGGTCTGCTGGGAATCTTAGGCGCTGGATCCGTGCTACGGATGCGGATGAAAAACCGTGCAAGTTCGGTTTCGCTGAGTACGAGGACCCCGAGAGTCTGGGAACAGCTGTGGAAGTGCTAAAGGACGTCGAAGTGCCTTTGAAGAGACAGACGCCGTCGGAGGGCGGTGACAAGGAAGATAATGAGATTGAGAAGAGCCAACTACTGGTATGTATTATGCATGTTGGGGATCTACGAGTATAATCTAACACTTGTTTAAACTAGGTTGTCGTTGACGAGGGCTCTCTGGATTATCTAGAGCAATATGAGGCTAGCAGAGGCGAGGTGGACCCCGCGGAGCGGCAATCCCGCCTAGATGCTGCGCGCTCGACCCTGTCTAGCGTCCTTTCAGAGTTGTTTCACCCGTCATCACCCACTCAGAAAGAGGATGTTTCAGCGATTGATCGTGAAGGGGATACTGCGATGAAGGATGCAGAGGGCCAAGATGGTGCATCGGCTGAAGTCGTCACTATCCCCATCACCGTCGAGGATGAGCTATCTGATATTCCTCCGGAAATGAGGGAAACCGTTGCTAAGGAGATCGCAGCTTTCCGTGAGAGAAGCAACCGTAGGGATATAGAGCGTCTGAAGAGAGAGGAAGAGATCGAGTCTATGGAAAGAGCACGCAACTCAGGTTCTCGCATCAGCCGCCTAGCCTCCCCTCCGCCTACAGCTCCAAGCGGACCCGCTGCCGGAGCAAACGGGATCCCTCTTGGTCCTCGGGACCGCAGCATGCCGAATGCGCCATCTGGTCCGAAGGGCTTTGGCGTGCAGATCCCGAAAGATTACCAGAAGGGTGTGGCATTTGTGAACGGCGGTTCGGTGAATGGCGCCCCCTTTTACATTGATCGTGAAGATGAAGACTCCGATGCGAGCGATGAAGAGCTGGAACGTCGCCGCCAAGAGAGGAAGGATGCTGAAGCAGAGAAACAATTCCTCGATCAAGAGCGACGCTGGCTCAATCGCGAACGGAGCAGGACTGCAGCTTTAGAGCGAGAGAAGAAGCGTGATAAGGAGGAAGAAGCCAAACTGCAGGAAGTGCGCGAAGAGGCTGATAAGCATTTCGGGGAGTGGAACGATGATGCGGAGGCCAGTCGCAAGGCCCATGACTACTACGCCGATAGGGGAGCGTGGTTGCGTAGTCGCGCAGCTTTCCGAGCACGTGAGGTTAGTATGGATGAGGCTGACCGTGCTGCCGAAGAGCGGGAGCGGGCTCGCTCTGTCCAACAGCGGGAACAGGCACGTGGTATGGCAGACGACTTCCTTGCTCGACAGGCGGAGGAATTGGAGACCCGGACTCAGGCCCCCAGAGAACCCCAGCGCTTCAAGCTCTCCCTTGGAGCTGCGGCACAGAAGGCTCAGGCTGCAACCAGCCGCCGTACTGTTGCCGAAGTCGAAGGATTGCTGGAAGACGAAGAAGAGCCGGAAGCAACGGCAAGACGCCCTCTTATCCCGATCAAGTTCGACAGCGCTGCGGAGGCTGCCGGACTCAGCGAGGAGGAGCGGGCGCAAGCTGCCCGACAACTGGCCGCCGAAATCCCCACCGAGAAGGAAGGATTGTGGAACTGGGAAGTCAAGTGGGAGTTCGTGGACGAAAATGTGGTCAGCGAACAACTCAAGCCCTTCGTGGAGAAGAAGATTGTCGAATACCTGGGTGTTCAGGAACAGATGTTGGTGGATGTGGTGGAAGAGCATGTTCGAAAGCATGGACCTCCCCAAGAACTGGTGGAGCAGCTGGAGGAGGTGAGTATATCTTCATTCAAGCATCGCCTTTGTCAATATGCTGTGATGTCTAACTTTGGTTCCCTAGGCTCTCGACGAGGAGGCAGAAGTTTTGGTGCGGAAGCTGTGGCGAATGATTATCTTCTTCTCCGAAAGCGAGAAGAGAGGCTTGTCTGGTTAGGACACCTTTGGAAGCTGGGCAAAAACCAGATCATACCGGTTCAGTCAAGTCTAGGGAGGTCAGCACTCCTGTTTCACGACACCAATCCATTATTACATGAAAGTACCAGTACTTTTAAATTGATATCCGCCTTTTGGAGGCAAAAACTACGTTGCATTCGGTATACTGAATGTTTGATCAACACGATCTTCAGGCTTATCTGTCGCTAGCGGATGTAAACATAGTCTTACCGGACTCATAAGTAGCCAAGGCTTGTACCTTGTAAATTTTAATGCATGGAAAGAGGTATATCTATAGCCGATCTAATGTATGGACGGAGATCTGCCGCAGCCGTTCGGCATTACGAACTGTATCATTCTATCAGCTGACATACAGACGATACTCAGGAACACAGAAGCGGTTCGACTGTCGGATCACACACGCTGAGTGGTGGAAAAACCGCTCCCATGGAGTGGAAGAATTCCTCCGCCAATGAGAGTGGATTCCCCACAGTATCGGGATAATTAGTCCAACGCAATCCATTGTATTTCCCTTTTTAGCCTGGAGGGGAGGAGGGGTGACGGCCGTATATCTTGCGCCTTTTACCCCGTCTGTAACTTGATTTTTTGCTTCGTGTTTATTTCATTCCTTGCACAAGAGACGTCTCTTCTCACCGTCTCTGTCTTGTTAGGGGTTCTACTCCTGGACTTTGTATAGATCTCTCTTCGTTTCATACACTACATTGTATGACCATCCCCGCATCTTGAAGAAAAAGCGATTGCAATTATTTCGCCTACGACTAGAGCCTGAGCTTTACTCTGTTTCTCTACAACAACTCAATTGACCTTTCCTCCCTCTCTTTCCATAAAATATACCCTACACAATGGTCAAGATCACAGGTTTCACCACCCGGGATGTGCGGTTTCCGGTAAGTCAGAGGCTGTTCTTAGATCCGATGCAATTACTCTTCAATTATTGACTCAATGCACAGACATCCTTGGATAAGACTGGCTCCGATGCCATGAACGCAGCGGGCGACTACTCCGCCGCCTATTGTATCATCTACACTGACTCCCCACACGCTGGACATGGCATGGTATGCGGATCATGCAACACCCGCCACATTAACATAATACTGATACCTTAAATGAATAGACCTTCACCATCGGTCGTGGAAACGAGATCGTCTGCGCCGCCATCTCCCTTCTCGCCCCACTCGTCGTTGGAAAGGACTTGGACGAGCTCACAGCCGACTGGGGTAAGACATGGCGTCATCTAGTCTCTGACAGCCAGCTGCGCTGGATTGGTCCTGAGAAGGGTGTTATTCACCTTGCCCTGGGAGCCGTCGTCAATGCGCTCTGGGACTTGTGGGCTAAGACACTCGGCAAGCCCGTCTGGCGGATCGTGGC
This sequence comes from Aspergillus flavus, assembly GCF_009017415.1. Taxonomy (NCBI): domain Eukaryota; kingdom Fungi; phylum Ascomycota; class Eurotiomycetes; order Eurotiales; family Aspergillaceae; genus Aspergillus; species Aspergillus flavus. Next base: position 1,774,594 of record NC_092404.1, on the reverse strand, counting down.
GGAGATGACACCCGAGGAGTTCGTTCGTTGCATTGACTTCCGGTATATCACTGATGCTATCACTCCTGAAGAGGCCATTGCTTTGCTCAAGGAGGTTGAGAGTGGCAAGGAAGAGCGTATCAAGGAGGCGGAGCAGAGCCGTGCAGTCCCTGCCTACACTACTAGTGCCGGATGGCTTGGCTACAGCGAGGATAAGCTGAAGGCTCTTCTGAAAGAGACCGTTCAGCAGGGCTACAGGCACTTCAAGTTGAAGGTTGGAGGTAACATCGAAGACGATAAGAGGCGGTTGCGCATTGCTCGTGAGGCCATTGGTTATGACAAGGGTAACATCCTGATGGTGGATGCTAACCAGGTGAGTTGACCATTGTCGAAACCTGTCTCTCTATTACATTAGTGACAGTTCTGAACAGGTCTGGTCTGTACCTGAGGCTATCAGCTGGATGCATGAGCTCGCCGAGTTCAAGCCCTGGTTCATTGAAGAGCCCACCTCCCCCGACGATATCCTCGGCCACGCCGCTATTAAGAAGGCTCTCGAGAACACCCCACACGGCCCTATCGGTGTCGCCACCGGAGAGATGTGTCAGAACCGCGTTATCTTCAAGCAGCTTCTGCAGGCAGGAGCCTTGACTGTTCTCCAGGCTGATGCTTGCCGTGTCGGCGGTGTCAACGAGGTCCTCGCTATCCTCCTGCTTGCTCGCAAGTTCGGTGTCCCTATCGTCCCTCACTCCGGTGGTGTCGGTTTGCCTGAGTACACCCAACATCTTAGCACCATTGACTACGTTGTTGTCAGTGGTAAGAAGAGTGTGCTGGAGTATGTGGACCACCTACACGAGCACTTCGTGCATCCCTCCAGTGTCAAAGATGGTTACTATGTTACCCCTCTGGAGCCTGGATACAGTGTCGAGATGAAGCCCGAGAGTATGGATGAGTTTGCCTTCCCCGGTGAGCAGGGCAAGAGTTGGTGGACGACGGATGCTGCGAAGACAATTCTGGAGGGTCCTCGGATATGATGAGACTAAAGTTCGATGTATAAGTTTTATGTTTCTCATGTTAATATTTATGTATTGAAAATAGCCATTGCATTGTTTGATTTCTTATGAAAATGCTGCTATTATCTCGTTGATTTAATATGCTGCAGAATGCTTTATGAATACATGCCCAAGTGTGGGTTTTCTATAGTACAATACGGGTGTAACTGTGGCGTCGTGGCACAAAGAAGCCATACGCAGACGCAGATCACCCAAGAATAACGACTTTCGTCTGTCACAAGCTTGAAGCTATCCCTTCAAACTCGAAAGTCCGTCGAATAACTGATCGACAGTGACTGATCATGCCGACTGGTTTGCGTCGGCTGCAGATGGAAACATCTAGCTCTTACTTCTGGTGTTGGCCAGCCAGGGTAGGAAGAGGGAGCCTTTTCATGTCAAGGCTACCTGACAGAGCACAAAAATTTGTTTTGACAAGGGCGTGATCTATCGCCACTGTATGCCAAAGATCTTCAACGCTTGCCCGACTCCAGGCTTCTCACGAGCTTGCTCAAGGATGACTCGAGAGTGACCTACGTAGGGTTAGCTTGAGATTGTATATGTCGGGAATCAACTATTGCTTACCCTTAACATCTAATGCTAGAAGCTGATATTCCCACTCATTCTTGTCGAGTGGCTTAATCATGTGGACGTGTACAACTCCTTGGTTGCGCGGTCCCTCAACCTGAACGTTGACGATTAGTTATGCACATATTATCTAAGGAATAACGCAACGTACATGGAAGTTCATCCGCAGATGTTCCCGGCCTAAACGATCTTTTTCGATAGTGGCTCTTAATAAGAAGTTAGCGTCTTTGATGCGTAACTAATCAAGAACAACAGGGTACCCACGCAATAGGACGATTCCGCGCCCACTTATTCGAAGTACTTTCTCCATATGCTTTGATTTCTCTTCGGTCTCCCAGAATATCCGTACACCGACTGTCGTCCAAGATGCGTTCAACTGCCTTCTCGTACTGCCATGTCCGGCTATTCGGGGAGAAAACCTCTGAGTAAAGCAAGTAAAATACACCACCCTACCGATGTATCAGTCTTGCGTCCATCATGCATCATGAGATGCCCATGAGCAACAGTATTGCCCACTCAGATCTCACTAACCGTCAAAGCCGCACCAGCCAATATAATCACAAAGTTGAACGACTGCTGGGTAGCGCGCGCAACCTTTTCCCGTCCCGTCAATTCTCCCCATTCATATCGCCCATCATCGGATAATACGGTCACATTCCTCCGTTTCGAAGTCGAGCTTGGTCCTGAGCCTCCCCCGAGATCGCTGTGAGTCGCATAGCATCGCGTCAACTCGACCGTGCGGGGAAATCCAGGTCGCAAGAGAAGGGCAGACGAAGCCCGGTGCAAGGATGGTCTTGGTAGGAGGTATGCACTCATTGTGGGATATCGAACATCACCCGGGTTCCAGTCGGATCAAACTGTATCGCACGGCGGTCGTGAGCATGGGAGATTCGAGCAAGAACTGCTGAATGATCTCATAAAATTCCATGCGCTGAGCCGTGGTCGGCATTCAATTGAGACTCGGTCCATGTGGGGAGACGGGTGGGTCACGTGGATGACTTCCGCTCTGGTGAAAATTTCCGGAAGGGTCCGAGTACGGATGTAATTGCAATACGCAGTGTCAAAGAAAGTGTGAAGACTTCCATATTTAGACCAGTATTTGATACCATTGCTTGGCTTGAAAGTATTAATTGTGGATCCTATTGAGATGAATACAGGGTAAGACATCTTTTTGCAACGTTTCAGATCTGATCTTCCCCTTTGAGCGCCGAGGGAATTTTAAAAGTTACAGTAATTTGTAACTTCCGCCCGGGAGTCCAAAACGATTCCGACCACGTTCGTTCTCCCGATTGCATTTTGGATCCCTCTTCCTCCTCCCTGGAAGTCCTGACATCCTATACCGTCTTTGTTTCCACTCCATTCAGGACCCGTCTCGTCCTACTCGTCTCACAATGAGTGCCACCAAGGCGGAGTCTCAAAAAATATTTGAGAAACTCAAACTAAAGCCCGCAAACAAGGTGCGCGCAACCCCTCCCCACTGGTCTAGAAATTGGCCGAGTTCGCTAACTTCACCCTCATAGATATGTTTTGATTGCGGCTCCAAGAACCCTACATGGTCGTCGGTGCCTTTCGGTATCTACCTGTGTCTCGACTGCTCGGCCCACCACCGTAACCTGGGTGTCCACATTTCCTTCGTTCGTTCCACAAACCTCGACCGTATGCACCACCGTCTACCCCAGATATGTTTTTACTTTGATACTAATGGATGCTTGCAGAATGGCAATGGGAGCAGCTTCGGCTTATGAAAGTCGGTGGAAATGAGTCCGCCACCAAGTATTTCCAGTCGCATGGAGGTTCCGCCGCCCTGGCTAGCAAGGACACTAAGGTCAAGTATACGTGCAATGCTGCCGTGAAGTACAAGGAAGAATTAAAGAGGCGGGCTGCGCAAGACGCCGAGCAGTAAGTTGCATATTGTCCATACATATCGCTCTACCGCTAGATGCTTACCTTGCTGTTTCTCACAGATTCCCCGAAGAGGTTGTGATCACGGACGTTCCCGCTGGCACCCCTTCCAACGGCTCCAGTACGCCTGCTGGCGATGCTGAGGATGATTTCTTCTCTTCCTGGGACAAGCCCTCGATCAAGCGCCCCAGCAACCCTCCCTCACGCACAGGAACTCCCCCGGTGGTCAGCCGCACTGCGTCTCCGTTCTTGAACGCAGGCGCAAATGGCTCGCGCTCCAAGTCTCCTCTTTCCGCCTCCGAAAAGGAAAGCGCTCCTGCCCCCGCTGCTATCAGGGCTAGTACTACTGTCCGGAAGACTACGACTGCTAGCACTGCAAAGAAGGGCAGTCTGTTGGGCGCCAAGAAGGCTCCCAAGCTCGGAGCCAAGAAGATCGGCGCAGCTGAGGCGATCGATTTCGAAGAAGCAGAAAGGAAGGCCAAGGAAGAAGCCGAGCGCATTGAGAAGCTTGGATATGACCCCGAGGCTGAAAAGGCTGAGGCTGATGCTAAGGCCAAGAGTACTACTACTGGAGCTACGCCTATTGCCGCCCCCACGCCGATCAGCCCCAGCGCCTCTAGAAAGTCCCACGAGCGTAACTCCAGCGATGTAGAGCGTCTGGGAATGGGCATCGGACGCCTAGCATTTGGCCAGACCGCTGGTTCGAAGCCTGCTGCTCCGAAGAAGCTGGGCTTCGGCTCTGTCGCTCCTGCTCGGTCAGCTGCTGATGGTGAGTTCACTATTGCCATCTTCAAATTGTTTGCAAACACTAACAGACCATACAGAAGAGGAGCTAAACCAGACCAAGTCCAGGTTTGGTAACCAGAAGGGTATCTCGTCCGATGAGTTCTTCGGGCGTGATAGATTTGATCCCTCAGCCCAGGCCGAGGCTAAGGAGCGCCTCCGCCAATTTGATGGCGCCACCGCTATTTCTAGCAACTCCTACTTTGGCCGACCAGAAGACGATTTCCCTGCTGCAGATGATGGATATGGAGACTTGGAAACTGCAGCCAAGGACTTTGTTCGTCGTTTTGGCATGACAGCGGGAGACGACCTTGAGAATCTTACACAACTCGTTGGAGACAGCGCCGTCAAACTGCAAGGTTCGTTAACCTACCTCCGGTCACCCACATCTTACTGACAACATTTAGGCGCCATACGTAACTACATGAACAGCTAGACGGATACAACTAATCGATCAACACCGCGGCAACCTTTTCAATCTCCACCTTCGGACACCATTACTTTGCCATGATTAGCCAGTTCATTGTCTATCACTTTGGTGGCGTTTTTATCCCTATCCCTTTAGAAAGATATCCTCGCGAACGCAACCCGGCCCAATTTCACCCCTGCGGACTGCGATACTCTGGCCGGGAAAACGCTCGGCTTTCTGCAGTCTGATTCTTGGAGTGGTTGATGTCGGCTTCTCTATTGTTAATTGCTTTTGATTCTGAATTAGTCGAAAATCTTTTAAATTGGCATCTTCATTGAATATCATCCTTGATTTGCTATGGTTCCTGTATATCCTTTTTTCTTAGGTAGTGTTAGGCGTTTTTGTCAATTAAAATCAGATATTTTATACGTTAGAATAATTCTATCTTGTAGCAACCATTGATAGCTTAAATTAGGGTCTCCACTGCATGTAAAGCATCAAATCGAAGATCACATCTAATACAAGCCTCAACCCTCACAACAGGTCTAGAGTAGAACAGACATCCTTTAAAAGGCCCACACCAAACTAAGTTCAAAAATCATATATTGCTTTTATATCATACAAGTTGATGATGATCACGCTATCCTACAATCTCTCGATATTGTTGAAAATATACAAGTGTCAAGCACATACCTCAACCATTCTATACCCATAAACAAACAAAACCCTACTCATCCACCCTGTAAATAGCATCCGCAACCTTGGCTACCTGCCACATCTCCTTAACATCATGGACACGAACAATATCCGCCCCACCAGCAACACTAGCCGTAACAGTGGCAGCCGTGCCCCAATTCCGCTCACTAGCCTTCTCAACACCAGTAAGTCTCCCAATGAACCTCTTCCGACTAGGCCCCATCAACCAAGGAAAATACTCTAGTCCCTGGACACCGGTACGGAACTTCTGTAAATCACGAAGAATAGTCAGATCGTGCGGCTGATTCTTCGCGAACCCAAGCCCGGGGTCGAGGATCATCCGCCAACGGCGGATACCGGCTGCTTCGGCGGCGGAGATGCGCTCGAGGAGCTCGGCGCTCACGTCCTCGATCACGCCGTTGGGGTAGTCTGTTAGCTGGGTCATTGTTGATGGGGTTCCGCGCATGTGCATGAGGATGACGGCTTTGCCGGTGCGGGCCATTGTCGGGAGCATGTTTGGGTCGAGGAGGCCGGCGGAGACGTCGTTGATGATGTCTGCGCCGGCGGCGCAGGCTTCCTCGGCGACGCGGGCGCGGTAGGTGTCGATGCTGATGGCGATGTTTGCGGCTTCGGGGATGGATGTGCGGATGTGTCGGATTGCTGGGATGACGCGGGCTAGTTCTTCGGCTTCGCCGACAGGAGCGGAGCCTGGACGGGTGCTTTCGCCGCCGATGTCGATGATTGTTGCGCCGGAGGCGATGAAGGTGCGGACAGTGTTGGTTAGGGTTGTTAGGTCTGTTGGGGAGTGTTTGCCGCCGTCGGAGAAGGAGTCCGGGGTTAGGTTTAGGATGGCCATTATGTGGGTTGGGCGGTTGGGGTTGGTGGAGTGGAGGGGAGGGAAGTTCTTGGATATGTAGGTTGTGGCATGGGGGGTTGGTTCTGGCGGGGGGAGGGATTTGAGATGGGAGAGGTAGGTTGTGCTGTGACCTGGGAATGGGGGTCGTTCGTGAGGGATGAGCCTGGTGGGTTGTTGTTAGATCTCTGGGTTGTGGTAGCGTGGCTTGTACGACGGTACTTACTGGCAGAGAGGTCGTAGTACGAAGTCCCGTTCGAGCATTAGCTGGTGGGGGATGTTGAGGCGGTCGTGGGAGAAGATCTGTTCATCGTAGAGCAGGATATCAAGATCAATGGACCGGGGTCCCTTGTCGATCAGCTTCTTCCTTCCCAGTCCGATCTCAATCGATTGGATGGTATCGAGTAGTTCCAGAGGTCCTAAGCTGGTTTCCACCTACCCGTTGGATGTTAGAAGAGCTTGTACAGTACAAAACTACACTAGATGGTGACTGACCTCGCAAACCCCATTCATGAACGGGTCTTGATCGAGGACGTACATTGGAGCGGTCTCGAACAGGGAACTTGTCCGCTTGACTCTGATATTGGCTCTCTCCATTTCGGTGCATGCCTTCTCAATCATCTCAACCCGTTCTCCGACATTGCTTCCGAGGGCTATAAAAGCCCGGTGAAGCGGAGGGTTACAGGGATTCATCCCAGTATTGAATGAATTCAATGAGCTAGTGGAAACGCCCCGGGTATATGCGGACGATCTTAGAGATCCATGGCTGGAACTGCCCACGTTAGGCTTGGACAACGCTCGGCTATCACGTCGTCCAGGCACTCCAAGATCTAATACACAGGGCATTAGTTTCCGTGGCTACATGAGAGCGTTATGGCACAATGCGATGCCCGAATGCAAACAGATTTCAGGTGTACTTTAGAAAATAGACGGCCGGATTTGATCCTAGTGAATACTTAAAATGCAATTGAGTCACATACTCGTACCAGAGACAGACAGATTTCTACCACTATGTTAGACGAGGGGTTATCACACAGTCTTATCAAAGAGAACATGCCTCGTTGTCGGGCCCGCGCAGAATCTCCTATAGACCGGCACACAGACCTTGCTGTGTCCCAGGGTTGGAAACAAGCCTGAATTGAAAGAAGGCCATGGCCTAGAGCCCGGAATGGTTGAGGTTAAGGATCTAGCATTAGGATGCCAATTTCTAATTGACACTGGCCTCATACTTCGTGAGAAATGGGGAACCCTGGCGTCAATCAGTAGATTTTCTATGACTCGTCCAAAAAAAAAGTTCAGGCAATACGTCATGCATGGGTTCGCGATTTTTTCGGAAGCGGAATCAGCTGATGCAGGACACCTGAGGCAGCTTAGTTGGGTGACTAATAAACTTCTGAAACCCCGCCTGTCAATCGGCCAACAGGTTCGGCGCTAAACTCCAAAGGCTCTGGCAATTATGGGGAAATTAAGTTCATTCGGAGGTCCCGTGTTGAAGTTGCAACCGAGGCTGTCATGCTCATGCTTCCTCCTCGGTTCATGCCAACCTCTTCTTCTCCTATATTTAGGACTTATTCTCCATACTCTCCACATTTCATTGTTCCTGATCATCTTCACTACATCTATCTTTTGATTCTCGATTACTTTCTCTTCTCACGTCCCACCCTCAACCATGGCTTCTCCTCGTAAGCTCCCACCGCCTTTGTGCCCTTCCATCATGTGATTGGGAGCTGTGGCAATGCAACTGGATAGGACTCCTTGCTAATCACAGGTATCGATAGAGAAAATCCGTACTACCCTTACGGATCTGCTCAAGATCCAACACCCCATCCTGCTGGCAGGTATGAACGTGGCCGCCGGTCCTAAGTTGGCCGCAGCGGTCACCAACGCCGGTGGCCTCGGTGTCATCGGTGGTGTCGGCTATACCCCCGAAATGCTTCGTGAACAGATTGCAGAACTTAAGAGCTACTTGAATGACAAGAATGCGGGTTTCGGTGTCGACCTTTTGCTTCCGCAGGTCGGAGGAAACGCACGCAAGACCAAGTAAGCCTCCCTGTACCTGGGACACCCTGGGTGAGAGGCGAAAATGCTAATTTGCCTGGCTTCAGCTACGACTACACCAAGGGAAAGCTTAACGAGCTTGTCGACATCATCATTGAGAGCGGCGCACGCTTATTCGTTTCGGCCGTCGGTGTCCCTCCCAAGCACGTCGTGGAGAAGCTCCACGGTGCTGGCATCCTGTGCATGAACATGATCGGCCACCCCAAGCACGTTCAGAAGGCCCTTGATGTTGGTGTTGATATCATCTGCGCTCAGGGCGGTGAAGGTGGTGGTCACACTGGTGATGTTCCGACTACCGTTCTCATCCCTACTGTTGCCAAGCTGTGCCAAGGCAAGAAGAGCCCCTTGACCGGTCAGCCCGTGCAGGTCGTCGCTGCAGGTGGTTTGTTCAACGGTAACTCGGTTGCCGCCGCTCTTATGCTTGGTGCCTCTGCTGTCTGGATCGGTACTCGCTTCATCCTGTCCGATGAGGCCGGTGCTCCTGTTGCTCACCAGGAGGCCGTCCGCACTGCCGGATTCGAGGACAATATCCGCACCATTATCTTCACTGTAGGTTTTTGGGCGTTCCTTGACGTGTACTTTCTCGCTAACCAGTTTATAGGGTCGTCCCCTTCGTGTTCGCAAGAATGCCTACATCACCAACTGGGAAGAGAACCGCCAGGAGGAGATCAAGCAATTGACCTCCAAGGGTATCATCCCTGTCGAGCACGACATGGAGAACTTGCCGGATGACGTTGACGACGAGACCCTGGACAACGCCCGTCCCTTCCTGATGGGCAAGGTCGCTGCCGTCGTCAATGAGAAGAAGTCTGCCAAGGCTATTGTTGATGAGCTTGTTAACGATGCCGCTGATCTGCTGCAGAAGGGCCACAAGATGCTTGCTAAACTGTAAATAATTTCATTGTTAATGGCGCACTCCGGGTATGAGGATGTTGCATATAAATGTTGATATTCATGACCATTTATCCTGGTTAGCGTTCTTCGTTCCAATTTTCTTTTCAGTTCGAGAGTTCCCCAGCAGCCGGACTGTATCACGGTTCATTTTGCAGCTGCCGATGGAAACCCAGCACTAGTATTTACAACAACTTTGTGCGGCATAAAGTACGGCAATAGACCGCAGAAACTGAAGACTACTTACCAACCCAGAGAGTATTCGTACCAAGTAAAGCAGTTCTACCTTCCAGAACCACCACAGACGGCAATACATAATCCCGACCGGACCCAAGAATTTAATTATGCAATCGGCTCGGCAAGCCGTACCCGTGCAATTCTCCATCTCCACCTAGACCCGACCATGAAACCGACGAACATGGAATCGTTCCGTAAATATCAACAGCACGATGGGGAACAGTGGCAAAAAGAGCCGCTGACTCATCGGAAGGAACGCTGTCAATTCGCAACAGACCATGCTATACACATCCTAGAATGGATAATCCAGCACCCGAACACAAGTATCTCAGTGTTCTAGGTCGTAAACCTATTACACATGACTTTCACAAGCAACGCGGTTCACGCCTAAGTCAAGAGGAATTTTGGCAGTGAGAGCTTCAGCCGCACTGCCGAGGTGGAACGTTTTGTGGCGGGCTTTTTTTGCTTGCGGGTGGGGATTATGGGTCGGGGGTTGATCCACTTGGAGGTTCGGGTTAGGGCTTGGGTGTTTGTTGCCTTTCGTGTAGGTTATATAGTATTGGTTTGTATAGTATTACTGGTTGGGGTGTTCCAGTTGGTGGTTTAAGGGTTGGAGGGTGAGATGGGCTGAGGAGAAGGGATATGTGAATGTTCAAACTTGTGGATAGGGGACACATCGAAACCAATGCAATACGCGTCGTGATCTAAATATGTAGCCAAAACGCCCGATGTGACATGACTGCTGCATGTGGGAGTCACGATCTGATGCCTGAGGATAGAAATGAAGTATATAATCCGTACATCAACGGGATCTAATCCTCCAGAAGAAAATACAAGGGTCCAAAACACTGAGTATCCAATCAATTTCTAGAATATTTTCTAATAAAGTTATCTTAGATTTTCTCTGATCTAAACATACGTAGTTAGAGCTGCAGCTGCGCCAAGGACAATCTATAGCTTGTCTGGTTGCATCTCTTATCAGAAACGGCGATTACCGAAGCTGTGAGTTGGGACTAGAGAGATCGTAAGTTTCCGCTGGCGCGGGGTAAGCAAGAGATCTGGAGAAGGGATACGGAGGTGATCCCTGGACATGACTGCTGATGTAGCATATTACTATCATCATGAGCATCATATGGATTGAGGTGATGTTTACGTGGGAAAGTGAGAGATCTAGATCAAGTAGCCAAATGATTGTTACCATAGATGAGATATTGTTTCCAGTATCGTGACTTTAGAGCCTATACGGAGTACAGTCACGCCGAAATGAGTCTGATATTCAAGTGATATAGACAATCTATATCTTGTTTTCCTGTATAGAATAATCATTTTGCACTCATATGATTGTATCGGTGGTGTCCGATGCTCTAATGAAGATATTAAAAGTCATATCATGCGTGAGCAATCAGAGATAACTGAGATCGATAGGCAAAAGCTTGAATGCGGGCAGGTGATATGGCCGTGGTATCAGTGACTGAGATAATCAGGAACAGTGCCTATCAGCAGTGAAAGTCTTATCATTCACATTGCCACCCTTGGTCGGGCCCACATGGCTTGTCAAAATTTGCAGCCAATCACGGAAGCTTGGATGGTGCTTGTCCCTCCGAGGAAATTTCCTATCCGCCAATCAGAATGGCGAAAGGAAAGCTTGTCGTTCCATGATTCGTTGAAAAAACACGTTAGTGGATGGAACCTTAGGGCTAAGACACAAGTGGATCCCCGACGGCCTTCTCAAAACGAGTAAAAAAAGGCTTGACCTGGATTTGGGAAGACACGCGACAGTGAACCCAGCGGAAGTTACGCGGTCGCGGCAATTCTCGCTGGTTTGAGATCGAGTGGAGATGTGTGGGAAGAATTTGTCCTAGTCCTTCCGACCAAATATTTATTTCTAGCTCCCCCCGTCCTCTGACGCAGAGGAAAAAAGAAAGAGAAAGGAAAGATGTGAACCTCAGCTTGATCATTTTCCCCTCCTTCTCCCTACCAACCCTACTTGGTCGGCCTAAGAGCTATCTAGCTCTCCGACCCTCTATAATTTCAAGTCTCCTCCTTCATTGGTGGGGATCTTCATCAATCAGGAAATCACCGTTGGAAAATACGGTCCTGTCGGACTCCCGAATCCAGCACGATGTTCGGAAGGAAAGATCAAGACCTTGAAAAAGGTCCTCAGGTGGCGAAGACGGCATTGGACACCAGCAGCGATGGCGCGGTACCCGGAGAGACCTTTGTATACGGCGATTCGCTGTATGCTAAGCTTCAACGGCTCGCAGGAAAGATCAATATCGAGCAGCGTGGAATTGAACGGGTACCACCAGACGAGCAGACGGATACGTCGTACTTCAATATTGGCAGCATGGTGTGTTTATGATTCCGTTGCGTTAATTTTGTCTGTGCCAGCTATTGTCTGGCATTTCAAGACCGCCTGTCCAACTGACCCAACACGCAGTGGTTGGCGGCCAACATGGTAGTCAGTTCCTTTGCCATTGGTGTCCTCGGAAAATCCCTCTTCGCTCTTGGCTTTGTGGATGCCATCCTGGTAAATCTCTTCTTCAACTTGTTGGGTATCATGACTGTGGGATTCTTTTCGTGCTTTGGTCCTCCTTTCGGTCTGCGACAAATGGTACTCTCCAGATTCTGGTTCGGATATTGGGGGACAAAGTTCAGTGAGTATATCCAATTTGTGGTGTCTTATTATAGTTAAACAGCCATTAATACTTGTCTAGTTGCCTGCCTCAACGTTTTGGCCTGTATTGGTTGGTCTGCGGCCAATGCAATTGTTGGTGCTCAGCTCCTCCATGCGGTCAATACCGACGTCCCAGGATTTGCAGGTGTGCTAATTATCGCCTTCTGCACGTTTATTATTACTTTTGCCGGATATAAGGTCGTCCACATGTACGAGTACTGGAGTTGGGTGCCGACATTTATCGTCTTCATGATCGTCTTTGGCATGTTCGCCCACTCCGGAGATTTTGTGAACATCCCCATGGGCGTCGGGAAATCCGAACTCGGCAGCTGCCTATCCTTCGGTTCAACTGTGTACGGATTTGCCACTGGTTGGACCAGCTACGCGGCTGATTACACGGTGTACCAGCCCCGGGACCGCAGTCGCCGCAAGATCTTCTTCTCCGCATGGGCCGGTCTTATCGTTCCTCTGATCTTCACACAATTCCTCGGAATCGCCATTATGACCGCCACCAGTCTCAACGATGGTGACAACAAGTACCAAGCTGGCTATACAGCTTCTGGAAACGGAGGTTTGCTCGCTGCTGTTCTCGATCCTCTTGGTGGATTCGGCAAGTTCTGCCTCGTGATCCTGGCCCTTTCCATTGTCGCCAACAACTGCCCCAACATCTACTCCGTCTCCCTGACCCTTCAAGTTCTGAGCCGTTATACCCAGAGAGTTCCTCGTTTCATCTGGGTGTTCTTGGGTTCCTGCGCCTCTGTGGCCATTGCCATCCCCGGATATTCCCATTTCGAGACCATCCTGGAGAACTTCATGAACATCATTGCTTATTGGCTCGCCATTTACTCTGGGATCTCACTCACTGACCACTTCGTCTTCAAACGTGGATTCGGCGGATACCGTGTTGAGATCTACGATAAGCCCAACAAGCTTCCCCCGGGTATTGCGGCCGCGGTTGCTTTCTGCTTCGGTATCGCCGGTATGGTTACTGGAATGAGCCAGTCGTGGTGGATCGGACCCATTGCAAAGCATGCGGGTGCGCTACCCAGTGGTGGTGACGTCGGGTTCGAGTTAGCGTTTGCTTTTGCTTCCGTGTCGTATATCCCCTTGAGAATGGCTGAATTGAAGGTGTTTGGTCGGTAATTGTTTGGTTTGTTTTCTTACATTTGGGGTATGGGTCTGTGAATACGTTTTATTTTGAGTTATCTCTACTACGTCGTTTTTAACGGCATTGACCGTTATCTCTGAAGATGCTTGGTTAGATTTTCATGATACCGCGGATCATATATATGTGTATGTAATTTATATGTGAATATACTACGTGTATATCTTTTAAGAACATGTGATCCGTGTAAATGAGCATCCTATATAAAGCTCCACGTATCTCACTCATAAGCAATAAGACCACTGCTTTTCGATACAGGATTGTTGGTCGACTCCTTACGCCCCAGGCTCAGACATGAGGTATTGACTCTAGAAGGCGTTGATTCCCCATATCCACCTGTCAGACCTCAGACACTGATGATCGAAGCCATTCCTCCATTACTAAAGGCATTCATGTGCTCAACCCTATGAATTTAAGTATACTTTTACATGGAGTGATCTTCGTTGCAAAGCTACAGATAGAACTTCAAAAGACCGCTAAGACCTAATGCAGAGGAAATCGTAGCAGAACAATGAAATTTTATCTACAGTACTATAAGTATTGGAGTTCATTGGCAGCTCATTGAGAGGTCCCTTCTAAAGTATAACTATAGTCCCGAACAACAACTACTACCTTCTGGACGATCTAGGTCACTCTTCTAGATAACGCCTTGCTGCATAAAGCTAGTCTTATACCGTTTCCACTCATAAATCTCTAAAGAGCAGTTCAGTTCCCACGTGAGGGCTGCAACTCACTCAAGTATGTCTCCTTGATTGTTCCAAGATGGTCATCCTAGTTCATTGTACCCTTAAAGATGAAAATATTCTACAATCTTGGATGGTTCGTCGGGCATCAATCAGGTCCTACTTTATCCTGTTAGTTCATGCCCTCATTGTGAGATGCATCAAAGAAGGAACTCCGTGTCTTGTTGGCAAGTGCTTGGTTTGAGTGTCTGGTTCCCTGTCGCCGGTGCAGGGGGACAAGAGGCTTTGATCATACAAGTTCGTTTATTTATCGGAGTAGGGTAAAGTTGGACTATGAAGATGGTGTATTTGACCTCATTCTCTCCAATTACCTGACCATTCTTGATTTAGTATCCATCACGTATCCCCATTTGGGCATTTTCCTCTACTACAGTTCAACAGAGAACACTTTGATTTTGCTGATGAGATCGATCCGCCACATCTCGGAGCTTTCCCCAACATTGTATTCTTTATCCTTTTCTAAATTAGTTATGCGAACTTAGTGGCATAAGGGATCGACTCGTTGATAAGTGTCTGCGTTGAACTGTCCTTCCATTTCTAGTAGTGGAGACTACTAGTAGGTGCGATGTTATGTAGTCGTTTTTTATCTGAGATAGTATGGTATGCTTAAGCTTTGTTTCCATAATGTTGAAATATGAGTTATCCCGGTTATTTAATAGGTGACCAGTTTTAGCAAAACTGTAAGACCAGGTTTTTCAGATCTTTTGCTACGCTTGATTGTACACAATAGGGCTACGAAGAGGTCCTCCAGTTGGCATCACGTGAGCCAGCTCCCCGGCACCAGCCACCAACTGCGCCACAGGTCTTTGCCGCGCCGAACAAATCCACAACGGATCTTTCGTTGAAATCCTAAGAAATTCAGCAACATTTGCAGATCACCACATAAAGCACAATGTCCAAACTAGCAAAGTAAGTGAGACCGGACCCCATAAACCCGCGTCGCCGGGAGTCCTCTGACATGAAATTTTTGCAACTTTCTGCAGCCGCGCCGACTGGGCCGACGACGAGGAGTTCGATGACCCCTCCGCGCTCCCCGCGCAACAAGTCACAACGAACAAAGATGGCACCAAGACCGTTGTGTCGTACCGCTTCAACGATGAGGGCAAGAAGGTGAAGGTCACCCGCCGGATCAAGACCACCGTCGTTCGCGAACATGTCAACCCCCAGGTTGCGGAGCGGAGGTCCTGGGCCAAGTTCGGTCTCGAGAAGGGCCACGCTCCCGGACCCTCGTTCGATACTACCTCCGTCGGTGAGAACATCGCTTTCAGACCCAGCATCAACTGGAAGGCACAAGCCGCGGAGGCGGAGAAGAACGGCGGCGAGAAGGGCAGCATGAAGGATCAGCTCAAGGACAAGAAGGTCAAGTGTCGTATTTGCAGCGGAGAGCACTTTACAGCCCGCTGTCCGTTCAAGGATACCATGGCGCCCGTCGACGAGCCCACCGCTGGTGGCGCTGGTGAAGATGATGAAGCAGCCGCCGGTGCTGTCGGCACTGGATCTGGCAGCTACGTGCCTCCTCATCTCCGGAAAGGTGCTGCTGGCGGCGGCGAGAGAATGGGTGGCAAGTTCGAGAAGGACGATCTGGCGACTCTGAGAGTTACAAACGTGAGTTTTTCACCTTACGTTTTTCTCTATATATATATCATATCAATCCTAACCACGAACAACAGGTTTCCGAGTTGGCGGAAGAAGGAGAACTCCGCGATCTGTTCGAACGCTTCGGCCGCGTCACCAGAGTCTTCCTTGCCAGAGACAGAGAGACCCAACGAGCCAAGGGCTTCGCTTTCATCAGTTTCGCAGATCGCAGCGATGCTGCGCGCGCCTGCGAGAAGATGGATGGCTGTACGTTCCTCCCCAATTTTCCCTCTTCCAGCCTCAACAAGAATACACCAAAAGAAAAAGGAAAAAGAAAAACAGAGCAACAAGCTAACAAAACTCTTCTAGTCGGTTACCGCCATCTTATCCTCCGCGTCGAGTTCGCGAAGAGAACCACATAAACCACTCACCCCCCATACCATTTCTTCTTCTCGTTCCGGTTTACGACACTTTTGGATCTTTTCGTCAGGCGGGCTTCCTTCCTTCATGGCTGAGGAATCTTTTCTTTGTAATGTATGAACTGATCGATAATGATGATTACTGAAAGGCATCCAAACCGTGTCATTTACATTTGCTTTTTTGTCGATTTCTACACAAAGAAAAGTACGGTTCTAGAGGGGTTTCGATTCCACCTTTCTTTCCTCTTCCTCTTCCTCTTCTACTTACTTCGTCCCTTAACTCCCCACAATCTCAATATGGAAACATGGATAGCAAATGATAGACCAATAAGCACCCACCCATTCCAAAAAGAGAAAAAGCACAACCCCCTAGAAATGCATAAAGTAGTTCTCCAACATCAACAACAACGACCCAGAACAAAAACCCAAATAACCACACCCCAGCAAAACAACAAACAAACACAAGCTCCAACTCTTCCCAAAGAGGAAAACGAAACAAAACTCTAATTCAAGGCCACCCTCCCCCGAACCACGGACAAACAATTCTCACGACCGCCCCGGAACCCTTGTCTTGAAGAACCTTAAGCCTACCTGTGTGACAGGGGAGGGGGCGGGCGGCCGTATCCAGGACCAAGTATGGGGATATGACACACTCTCTGTCTCTCTCACTCTCTGTCTTTCTCTGGGTGTAGGTGTGGGTGTGGAAATGAGTGTGTTTGTGTTTAATAATAGAAGGGGGCAAACCCAAGGGTTTGTGTGAGATGAGGAGGCTTAGATTCCAGGATCGAAGAGGAAATGGAGATTTGTCAGACTCTGATGATGCTTACGAGTTGGGGACTTTGTTGAATCTCTTGCAGGGGGTGGTTTCAGGTCTGGGGGTAGGGGGGAATTGAAGATGCTGGGACTCGAGTGAGGTTGGAGATTGAGAGGTCGGGGTCCTCGGGTACTACGTAGACATGTAGGATCCCAGGAGGCTTTGATTTGAATTTGAGTTCTTTTTGTGAGGTTTTTGCCCTTTTTTTTTTCTTTCTAGAAGTCTAGCCCATTGTACATACTGTCATTTCTCTCAGGTGGGAACTCCTGCAGCTATCAGACATGCACAGCGGTACATACGCGGGAGAGAGCCATCGGGGCTAATTCCTAAATCCTCACCGCAGTGCCGTGTGGACCTGGACTTACATGTGCGGGTATATCTATGGACAATGGGCTGGGGATTTCCAGGATACCACTCTCTGTGGCGATGTTTGGACCGGTTTCATCGGCCGAACGATGAAATGGCGGTATAGCGTAGCATCACCCGTATGAGCTGAGTGTAACGCAGGGTCAGGACCGACAGAAATCAGATCAGCTTCGTATCTCTCATCCAATGAGAGGGATGCTCGGTGGTACTGGAAGGAACGTGAAAGAGCGCGGGTGAAATAAGTCCGGTTACATCAGGCGGACCTGGGGTTTATCGGGATCGTCGTCGTCATCAGTTTCATGGATGGAATCTCAGAACGGGCGAATCGTCGATATTCCAAATAAAGGCCGTAGCCTGTTGGCTCGTGAGCAGATTTCCACGTCCGTCTGTGTCACTCAAGCGGTCCTTGGACTGGCAGCTGTCATGGACAAGTAGGAAGCTCTGAGTTTGGGCGGAAGTCAGCATGGCGGGCCGTCGAATAGGTTGTCATCGTCAGAAGTTCAAACTAATGCCGCTAACGTAAATAAGGTCTAACGGTTGTCTCTTCGTTGTACTGGCTGGGTCAAGTTTGACTAGCTCAACAAGAGTCTTCCTGCGCCGACTTTTCATCATCATTGGTTTCAGGATCATTTTCGTCCGTGGAGCAATTCGTTGGGATTCTTCCTTAGCGTAACGAGGCCGAGTTAGCGTGGCAGAGGTGACTTGGGACACTACGAAATGCGTGTCAGCCGTGGGGGCCCAGTAAAGGCAGAGGGCAGGACGACTCACCTCTCAAGTTATGGGAGAATTTTCCAGCGTCCGGATGAGAATCCGCGTTGTAACCTACACTATACGGCCACGGTTCCTACGAGGAGCCTCCAGATACCTCAAATGAAGCTTTTTTGAATGAAATTGTGGAGGGTCAGCAGGTGATATCTGGCGGGAATTGGCACCCGTTTGAGTCACACAGGCAGGACCAGATTCGGCAAGGGTCAAATAGTGGGAACAAGAAAGTTTCTTTTCTAACAAACAGATCCAGGTGTATGGATATGGTCGATGCTAAAGCCAGCCACGGGACATTCTGAGATATCAGGCTGTCACGCGGCAGCTGCGTTAGGGAAAAGCACATGGACAGGCAACTCCTTATCCATGTGAGCGGTGGGTGCATTAGATGCGGTGCAAAAGATCCGGGGCGAGAGGCAGGATTGCTTCTAACCTGACAGTCTGGCCTTACGGTCAGTGACGGACGCATGATTCGGAGCATAAGTCTCCACTAAACGTTCATGGGTCTCGGGAGTAGGGTTGCAATGGTAGTAGACTACAATTTCAAATCAACACCCAAAGTCCACGTCGATCATCGCCATCGCCAAAGCCTCCGTGAATATAGCCAAGAATTCTACTATACCCGCTCATCGGTTACCACGGTATCCCGCTGGGGCGGACGGTGGAGACAACAGGCTAGTCGAGGGCACAGGCAGGACGTATCTGGCTCGAGAGAGCGCGATGAGCTGACAAGTTTGGTATCCGGGGCCACCATCGATGTGCTGGGGACCAATTGCCAAGACCAGTCAAATTCAAGGTTGAGGACCAAAGAAAGCGTGAAGATCGCAATGACGGTAGAAAGTTCAAGCTCCAGAATCACCGTCCGTCAATGGGTTTCTTCTCAAGCGTGGAGACTGCAGGGAAGCCCGGAAATAATGCCCGAATGGTCTGGACTCGCGCGATTCCGTTAGCTCGACGCTGACTCGTGGGAGGGACAAGATTTGCTCTCGCAATGGAGCCAGAGTTTCCACCGGCCAGCTGCAGGTCAGTACATTAGTAGTATCTCACTCTCCGTCAGGGCTGGTCAAGGTAAATTAAAAAAAATTGCGGTTGTACAGGAACATTTCAAGAAAAGGTACCGGTCTAGTACCGGCCACTAAGCTGGATCTGGCAAGAGCATGGTTGAGAACGTTGTATCCACTCTTATACGGGTGGATTCTAACTGGATTGGATGGTTGAACTAGTATGATCGGTAGTAGTAGACCCGAAGCCAAGGCTGGCAACGTATTGCAAACTTTTCCCACATGAGTAGGAGTCTAATGGAGGGTCAAAGTTTGGCCTAGAACGATCAAAACCTTAACTGGCTATGGAGATGAAGTCGATAACTCGCTCGTCCAGCGACAGCAAGCGCACATTCGAGAAAAGACGACGGGGAGAAAGAGACGGGGAGGGCAAACATGATCACCGTAATAATTTAATATGATATATATTAAAACACAATAATCATAAATCATGATCAAAAAGAAGTGAACCTTGATGGTAGAACGTTAGTCAGTCAATAAGAGCTGAGGGTATTAAACGATTAACCTTCTTTTTACAATCAAGGACGGATTTAGAATCCCTGTCCTCTCATCAATTTCAAGAATGGGTTACATAAGACTGAGGAGAATCAGTTGGATCCAGGAACATGGGTCAGTGTAGTCCCATCGGACAAAAATAGAAAGACGATTCAAATCATCCACAGAGCGATGCCTGTAAATGGAAAATATTATATAATGGAAGGATTTAAGAAGGGGTAAAATCAAGTTAAGAGCGACGGGAGGTGTGGATTAGTTAGTCAATGATTCCTTTCATTGTTCAAGATTTAGTTAGCACGTAGTTGGGTGAAAGAAGGCCAAAAACATTTTAGTTTCGGATGGAAGGGATTTGGGGGAAATGGAAGTACACAGGTGTAGTACTTAGGTATCATGCACTATCCTCCTTCGGGTTAGGCATGGTGCACGTGCCAGAGTAGTCCCATGGGGTTGTAGCCTTTCCAAGGTTAGCGCCAAAGTGGTTCCTTTGTGTTGGGATCAACATTGAACACTACTACTACAACTCCTCCGTACAGGAGGTAATCTACCAGTTCCCGGCATGGTGACTGCATGGGTGACGGGAAACATACAAGGTGAGTGGGAAAACATAAGCAAAAAAACTAAGCAAATTAAAAAAGAACATCGAATTTCAAAACAAATCACTGCAAATGCAATCATCACCGTGCATGTGGACTGGCTATGTTTCTCCTTCTAACCACATTTTCTCAGATTAGTCAATCTACACGCGCTTACATCTTTTCCTATCCTATGAATTCATTCCATATGCATCACTATGTATTTGTTTTTTTTTTTTTTCTTTTTCTTTTTCTCTTCGTTAGAGTCCATGCTTATTGGCTATCGGTGACCTGAAATGCAACCTCCCCACCGCCACCATCTCCGAGACCCCTGTACGAGGTTGCTCTGGGATTTGCGCCGCATCCCGCGCACACAAAACATCCTGCACGACATTAACACCCCTCCATTAGGCACTCTCGATTTGCTAAGTTCAAGTTTTCTTGGTCCCCAGTCCTGGATGGATCTTAGCAGGGACCTTCGGCCAATGGTCCTGCCTGGACTCCTTTTTCAGCGCCATGCATATCGCATTTGGACCAACTAGCTTCCTGCATGGCTGGATGACCGGATCCGCCCCAAGACGATCTCCAAACGAGATAAGAAGAAATCGTGAAAGAAAAAAAAAAAGAAGAAGAAGAAGAAAGAAAGAAATGAGTGAAATGAAAAGAACCTGAAAAGAGCTCATAATCATAGTAATAATTGACAGGATGACGCTAATCTGAGATTCAAATGGGACTTCTTTGTGTTGGTCTCACTCCTCCCCGGTTTGTGGGGCCCAAAGCTCAATTCTGGAAACTATGCTGTGTACGGGAAACGCGTCTCTCCACAACTAGCTACAGAATCTCTTACTAATTCGGACTCCTCCGATAGATGTCTCATTACCTCTCCCATGGCACAGATATTAGAGTGGACATTGTGGGGGAGGGGGCAAAGGAACAAGAGAGTGAGAGAGGGTGATCAACCCCGATGCGTGGTTTGATCCATTAGTTCCAATAACTTACCGAATATAGCATCCTGGTGAACGGCATCTGGTATTATGGATGTACCTTCCAAGAGGTACATACTATGGAACCTACCGACCAACCAGTAAGTAGGTATTCCACATATGTACCCATGCAGCCTGCATGATTCAATCGGCTCTCCGGCGCCGGTGTCGGTGAGCGACCGACAAGTCCATGTCCTTAGGGGAAGAGTTGAAAAGGTAAAAAATAAATAAATAAATAAATGGAAATTAATAAAAAAAGATATTTTTATTTTCCCAACTGTTGGTTGGAAACCGTCGATCGCCTGATCTCTCATTCATGCAGGAGTTGGTGCTCGTGCCTCGAGCACCCGAAAGTTCTTTGGAACGGCCCCAAGGAGGCGTCATGTCTAGAACATGGATCCTCTTAATGGGTCCACCAGCCCCCTGCCTCCCTTATACCAGAATTTTACTGACGCATTTTAGTACCTCTGTCATGGTTGGTTGGTATGGCCCATCGCCGTGGCTTTCTGCGGCTGCCTAAGCTCAGTAGTGTCGACAGCCTCCGTCATGCGACTGGGGTCTGCACGGGAGTTCCGGGGCCATGATCGTCGCTACTAATCATTTCTAGCGCCATCTTAATTTGCTTGCTGCACTTTGCCGTTGACCGGGTGTTCACGCTAGAACAGCTGACTTTACCGGCAGTGGTCTGGTTAGAACTGTTCGGCCGGCCGACTAGCGTCCAGCTGAATCATGCCAACGCTGGAGTTCCATTTTTCCCTCGGAACTACTCAAAGTTTGTGCAGCTTTGATAGTGTCTGGAGTTGGATATTGAGGGGTTGTAACATCGAAATTGGCCAATGCTGTGTTTCTCCAACGCTCTGACAGGGTCCAGTGCCCTTTCGCGCTATTTCGGCTGATGCAACAATATTCTCCACGACGGCTCTCATGCTTCATTTTATTCCAGGGAAGCTAACAGAGGGTCAAAAAGAAAAATGAAGAAACAAAAGGCCCCCAAATGATCCAGTTCTCATTACACTTGGACCCTTTCTACTGTCACCCATTGTAGTGTTATTGTTATGTGACCTTTTCTTTACCTTTATCTCTATTTTTTTCTTACATGGAATATCCGTTGCATAAATACAGATGCAACGAAAATCTCTCGTTTTACGGTTTTGTTTAGTTTTAGTTTGTGGTTGTTACGTCTTTCGCCTTTTTTTTTAATTAATTAATTAATTAATTTATTTTTTTGGGCCCTGACATGGTCCCGAATTGCACAACAAACTCGTGGCAAAAGTGGTATTCATCTTCAAGCTTAATTTGGTAACTAGGAGCTATCAGGGCTTGTGCGCAACGCCGTTCTGCAGACAATTTCGCCGCATACCTACAAGGGTCATACATTGGACGTAAAGGAGGTCGGGCTAGAAACGGAGAAAGCAGGCGTGGGTGTGGGTAAAAGAAAAGGAAGAGAAAAATAAAAATAAAAAAGGAGAAAAAGAAAAAGGAAAAAAGAAAAAAGAAAAGGGCCAACTTGACTTGAGCGAAGTGTTCCATTCGGTATTTGCGAACGAATATCAATCCGACAGATCCCTCGATCATCGGTCCAACATTTCTCATTCTCAGTCATCAGTGTTCCCTGTGATAGAGGAAGCTGGAACTACTAGAGCCAACAACAAACCCCTTTCATCAAGCCTTTGGGACGATTATCTAGGCAAGGGAAGCAGAAACAAAGACTGACGATTATCAGTTTGATAGTCGATCGTTTGCGGGCAATCACTTTACATATAGCCGTGCAGCCTGGAGTCATATTCTGCAGCAATAAATGCAAGACACTACACCGTTGACTGAATACCGCCCAGTTCATTCGATTCAGGTATGCGTCTTTCTTTAGCAATTCATCTTGCCCAACATCTGCTCTACCTGTTTTCCACAGTGTCTTTTCCAATTGCTTTTTCAGACCAGTTCCCTCAAATGGAAAAATAAAATGTTCACCAAAAAAAGAATGAAACATGTGGCCAGGTTCTTCAGATCTCATTGTGTAGATCCGATGCTTACCCCATGTGTGGACTCGTCTGATTTTCCCTTCCCTTTGTTATAAACACGTTTCTATACCTACTTTATTTTACAGGCTGTACAGTACGCTGGTGTATGTACAGCAACGTGCCTGTATTGCTCTCATCGCATTTCTCCTTTGCGGCCTTCAGAGTGCAAATGATCGCATCTGTCTATATCTGTGGGCAGTGAAATGCAATGATGCCCTGAAGCAGAGTCTCGCTGATGGAACGTGCCATGTTTTCTTTTTTTTCGTCCAGTTTTCCTTCTTTGGTTTGGCCTACTTCTAAACTAGCCCTCAAAAACCTCCGACCACTATTGCTTTTGACGTCCATATCCTCTACTTTTTCCTTGATCCAACGTTTGAATCCGTTCACGGCTTGCGATTGCCAGCCAACTTCTTTGTTTGACGGTACCTTCCTACCTACTGGGATCTCTCCGGAAAGGTCCATATTCTCCAACGCCCATTAGCTTGCCTTGAGCGTCCTGTTCAAAGACGTTGACAATGTTTTAAAGCCACGCTACTTTGCTAACAAGCTTGAAGGAGAAATTAACGCCGAATAGGAGCGGCAACTACTTTTCTTTTTTTGTTCTTTTCGTTGTTTGGTTTTTTTCTCGAGCCGCAGGGTTCTAAATCCAATGAGCAGATTGTTCTGCCATATTCCCTGACACCGTTTTCACTCTAATATACCCCTGTTCAGCGCCATCAGAAGCCTAGTGCTCCTTGGGCGTCACTCTAGCGCTCGCTCAACTTGGGCTGGTCTTAAGGAACCTTCAAGTTGTCCTAAGATCCCAACCCCATCTTCACTGAGATTATCTTCGGTGGGCTTGCCAATGAATCATTGTAAGTATTACTACTACTACTACTATGATTATTACTCGGTTTTATTTTATTTGGAATTTGTTATTATTATTTTTTTGATATCATTTTCTGGTATTTCTTCTGATGGTATTGTATTTTTTTTTTTCGGTTTTCTTTTCCCCCTTTCTCTGATTTTATTTCTATTTTATTTTATTATTGTTTTTTTTTTTCTTTGAATTATTATTTTTCCTCTCTCGCTCTCTCGCTCTCCAACATCGGATCTCCTCCCCTGCACCCGTGACCCCCCCCAATGGATTGCTTATGACGAGCGATCTACATGAACGTTAATTTTCCCGTCTCGTTGGTATTTTCAGGGAATTTGCTCTGTTACACAATCCTGGTATTTCTTCATTTCCCTGTATTGATATGACATCAAGGACGGTTGTCTTCTTGGCCGTCAAGGATGAAGACCCTATTTCAATTCTGACTGGCAACTGTCCGATTACCTTCAGTACCTTTTTCACTTTGGCTCTCCTTTTGCTCTGGCGCTTTCAGCTCTCTTGTATATCTGTATTGTGGCTCCCCCATCGTTCTGATCATGCTTCTCTTCACCAGCAGCAACTCTACTGCACAATTCTTTCCAAATGGACGGTCCGATTACAACCGATAGTGACTATACCGGTGGTCAACGCCCATTTTCTGGTCCAATCAGCTTCCCTATGGACGATGAGGACCATAGTCGCAGAGGCAGTGCCGTTGGACATCCTTTGGCGCAACCTGTCTCGATACCTGCGACGAACGGTTTGAGATACAACACACAGCAGTCTGCGCTGCAGGATGTACCGTAAGTTGTCTTTTAATTCAGACTGCCCTTTGTGCTCCACTTTGTCCACTTGCATTTACTCGTCACAGCATATTCCCCCTTCTCTGGGTGTGTTGAATGGCGATGCCTTGATACGTTTTTCGTTTCTTTTCTTTTCTTTTCAAACCTTACCAGTCATGTATAATGGTTATAATTTTAATTTTTTTTCCTATTCTTGTTCTACTTTCCTTGATATTACTTATTTTTATTTGTGACTCTTTACTTTTTTTTATTCTAGCTTGAGTGCTACATGCATGCATGCATTTTGCTGCTACTCCTCGGGCTGTGTCATAGAATGTCGAAATGTTCCTACAGTTAACTCCTGGCTGATTTATATGCGTCGTGTCCTCTTGCGATGCGCTGGCTATATGCACTTCTGTTTCGCTTTTTGCAATTTGTTTTTATCGTAGCTCTATCTCTCCTTGTCTGTCTATTTGGCAAGCTCTGAGAAGATGCATGATTACTAACTCTAGGTGATATTTCTAGTTTTGCAACATCTCCGACAATTCTCATGAGTCCTACTGACTCCTGCTCGGGTTTGTTATCTATAGCCGGTCACATACCGAAGTTATATGACTGATGGTTTCCTCTATAGAAACCTTTTCTCCCGCATCGGGTTCAATCTACTCGCATTCGCCGGGGCTGCCATTCGATAGAATGCCAGAATTCAGACATCATCGGGTACCCCCTCTGTAAGCCAGTCACCCTCATTCTTTGGCAGCTTGTTGATGAGCATTGATTGATACGAAATGGCGAGAAGTCAACCACCTACCGGTATTTCTCCTATGCATTCGCAGAGTACGACAGTATCTGGAGGTGCGGGCCTTCTGGGTAGAAACGACAGTTATCATGGGACATACACACTCCAACGGAGCACATTTCCATCGTTGTCAAGTCTTAGTGACATGTCCAGAATGTCACAGTACACGACTACTCCGCGGGTTTTGGAAAGCACTATAGACCGAACCTCTCAGAATCTGTTATATGGTCAACCGGGGAACATGCTGATGGAGCCGGTCCAGCGCATGCCACCACCGATGACAGACGCTCCCCCTTTCGGCGAGACTAATATTATACACCAAATCGTCTGCGGCAATCAGACCATTAAAACAGAGATCCAGGCTAAGATACATAAAGGGTTCTTTCAGGTTGATGAAAAGTGGACCTGTTATCGGAGAAATTACTTCTCTGTCTCATGTTCTTTCTCGCTGCACCCATGGACTCATGCGCCTCTTTACCTCAAATATGACCAAGGAACCGAGCGTGTTTCACAGTTTGCCATGTCAATATCAGCCATTGTGAATCAACAGTTTACCGAAGTCCGCGAGCTAGTTCAACACACGCCAAAGCGGGATAAACAGTCGGAGAGGAAACCGGGTAAAGTTATTTTACAGCCCTCTCAGCCACCACCATTGGTCCTTAGCCATTCGTCGGGATCCGGTGGCAGTCAGCATACATTTGGTCTAGCCTCTCAATCAGTAGGGATGTCTCTCGACTATAACGGCTCATATAACAGTCCTCCACAACCTTCGCAACCTCCAACGCAGCATACATTTGAGCGCATTCAGTTTCAAAAGGCTACGGCTAATAACGGGAAGCGCCGAGCCCAGCAGCAGTACTACAACCTGGTTGTCGACCTTTACGCAGAAGTAGCAGAGTCCCAGTGGATCAAGATTGCTCGGAAGCTGTCGCATCCAATGGTTGTGCGCGGCCGCTCCCCGGGCCATTACAAAGATGGCCGTCGAGACAGCTCGACAAGTATGGGGCCCGATGGGGGAAGCGGTGGCTCAGGCGATGGCAGTGGAGGGGCTGTACTACATCCAAGCATCGGAGCAGTTGCACGGTCTCACTTGGCCCTCATGTCGTACGACTCTTCGCAGCGCGGCGGTCCACACTATGGCCGGGCTGACTACAGCCAAATAGCAACATCTGGCCATTCCCCATTAAGTGGAAGCCCACACATCTCCTCTTCGTCATCATCGGGCTTTGATATAGGCGTTCTGGGTGATTCCATGGACCCAATGGATCCCATCAAAAGCACGTCAAGCATTGATTCGTATCATGGCTCCAGCGATGGAATACTGGACGGCCGGAAACCTGAAAGTCAGTTTCGCCACCAAGTGCGCCCTTACGAGTATGATCCTGTCTCAAAGCCTAGTGAAGAGCCCAGCACAACCTTTCATGAGCCATACGATCCGATGGTATCCATGATATCAAGCGGACAAAGCGAGCCTCCGCACTACATAAAACATCCGCCCAGAATGGCGTCTCATATGTACCATCATCCCTCTACTGGCAGCAGCTATGACCCCATTTACTCAGCACGCTCCAATGATAGCAGTCATCACTCTCGATTTCAAGGCTCTCAGAGCTTATGCGCTTAGCCATGTGTCTCTCTTTGGTACTTCTTTCATTGATTTTCCTTCGATTTATTTTGCTACGTCATTCTTTCTGTCTATTTGTTCTTTTTCTTCTTCTTCTTATTATTATTATCTTTCCCGGACCTTTAAACTAAGATCCTTGAACCAAAATTCCCTTACGATTAATGCATCACCAGCTGACCTTTCCTATTCATTTGATATTGTTGTCGTGTTTGCGTCATGGCCTGGAAGAGACGAAAATTGGAGGTCCGTTTCTTTGTTTACTTTCGATGATAAGCTTCAGATCATGGCCAGCGAGATAGACCACCATCTTGAGTTAATTCCGAGATTCATTTGCCCAATCTGAATTCCATGAAACTAACTAATGATTTGTCTGTCTCGCTGTTTCTTTCACTTTTACTTTTCTCTTTTGCCCCTCCTTCTAATTTGGTAAGATCTACATATTCTTTGTCAATCCTTTTCTGTCCTTCTCCTACTTATTCACCCTTTCCTACTACCTAATATTGCCTTATCCATCTTCTCCCACCCCCGCTTTTATTTCCTAGGGAGAACCATTTTTATTTGGAACCGGTCCTGGACCCGGTTCATTTACTTGATACTGTCCTACGTACCGCGAAAGACTGAGAGGACGGGTGATCCAAAAGTTCACGTGTAGATGTTTCGTCGAGGAGACTTTGTCAATGTCACCGACAGTATGGTTAAGCTGTGCAGATACCGCCGTAGCCGTCGGCGGAAACCAATGGCGAAGGGAAGAATCATGACGGCGCACCAGGGATGGTTGAACGGGAACATGAATTTAATTATTAGGTTAGGATAAAGAACACGAACCTAAATTGGTGGTTTGGGTCGTATGCTCATTGGCTCTCGCGGACGCCATCTCTCCGATATGTTGCCTTGCTTCAAGTAACTAGTAGGACATGTCCGCTGTCAGGGTTTTTGACAACTGCACGTAAAACCAGATTGTTCACGGCTGTCAGTGGTTAAGTTTACTCATGGAAACAGGGTGAAGAGGATGCGGTTACGTGTTAGTCCCTTGAAAGCCCAAAGCATTTATCTAGAAAATGAAGTATCCGAGTTTATTGAGACAAAAGCATCAAAAAGCGCAAGTGAAGACAGAGAAGACCAATAAAATACAAATAAATTTAGATAAAATAAAACCAAGTCAAATGTGAATGGAATGACAACACATCTGATTATCAAATTAACCCAATACGAGAAGTAAACGGCTTTTGGTTATTTAGTATTGTTTTTGTATTATTGATATTCTTCTTTCGTACAAAGAAAAAGAAACCAGTAAAAGAGGCAAAAACATGCCAAACAATTATGCCGGACAAAGTTGGCGGTCGCCAGCATCAAGCGGTGTTGGGGTTTCACCTCCTTTTCTTTTCTTTTTTTTTTATCTTCTCGTCTTTGCGCACCTTTGTTGTCACGTCCTGTCCTGTCATGTCATGTATAAACGTATGTATGAAGAGGTGATGGTGTTGGTTGCCTGCTGGTACCCTATTCATTCATCCTTTCGTTCAGGACTAGGGATCTTGAAAATATGCGCCTTATCAGTCTCCCTCACCGCACTATGCCACCAAAAAAAGGGTGGGATCCGCCCAACGACGTCAAAGGAAGATGAGACTAACGGAGATGATCGTCAGTGGGCTCATAAGGATCGACCTAACATACAGTAGAGGACATACCAATGCAGATAGTTTTCGCACGAAGGATCAACAGCCCTGACGGAATGGGAAGCCCTGGCTACTGCCCGAATGAGTTTAGATCGCTGGACTCCAACTCCACTTGGCAGACACTTCGGCACGTTCCGACCATTCCAGTCGATCGTCTGGTGTGGACCATCCATGGCTCCATTTCTGTTTTCGGTACGCTGTTTCCACTGTCTCTGTGCATGCATGGTTACTGCATTTCTCTTTTCCTCGCTTCTATTTTCGGTCTTTACTGGAGTGACCTTTGGTCTCATAACCCCCAGCAGAGCTCCAGACGTGGATAACCTCCGCGCCAGTGAGATGTGCAGGACATGCTCATCTCATCTCTCATAAATTGACCCATCGGTCAATCTATAAGCCAGTCAGAACGGGATCCCCAGTCCCCAAAGATTACCAAGCGCACAGATACCAATAGGTGATTCGGTCACTAGTAATTCCAGGCAGTCTTCATGCAATAACCCTCCCTCCAAGGTGGCCCGTTTATGCACGTCGTACAAGGGGTCGACCCGGCGGAGAGAGAGATGAAAGTATGCGTGTGATAGATGGGCCGTGGACAACTTTGCAAGCCATAGGAGATTGACTCACTGCGGGACGAAAATAGCTGTTTTGGAAGGCGGAAGAAGCAACCAACAAGGCGCGTGTTTCTGTTTTGAAAAAAAAAAAAAAAAAAAAAAAAAAAAAAAAAAGTGGATGGTTGTGCAACGTTGCATCCAATCTGCGAGGACTCCATGACACTAAACCTCACTAACGTCCTCATCTTTCCTTCTCTATGAGTAACGGTTGGCCTTGGCTTATCAGGACCCCTGAAACCCTCCCCTACCGGGTACAGACTACATACGACGCATGTCCGAAGTTCCATTGATGTGTTCAGGGTGTTCTTGCCCGGCTGGGCTCTTCAACATGGCGCATGCCATCCAGGAGCCAATAGCTAAGCATCACAAGGCTGGAAGGCCCCAGGGTCTTTTGTGTGGATGACTGGATGGCTCTAGTGTCGGGATCAGACCCCAGCCTTTCCAGAGCCCGAAAACACGGACCAGGTTGTTTAAGCCTAAAATCCTTGAAATGTACGAGACTCGGACGACCGTGCGCGCCTCTCTCGTGGAAGATTTGCTATTCAAGTCAACGGCTCCCTTTCATCACTGGTCTCGCTGCCAAGGAGATTCCTTAGCGGATAACGATTCCTCCGAAACTTTGTTGAGTCTTTACATCCTTGTTGAGTTTCTAATTTACATGGATTCCATTCGTACGATCTGAGCCAGTGTCCAGCTATACTACGGCCTCCCCGTCTTGCCAGCCCGCCTCTTTGTTCTCACCCCAACATTCCATGCATTGTATCTCGGTTTCACGAAACGGTCGCCGGATGTTGTGTTGCGCCAAACAAACTTCTGACAGCCCACAACACGCGATGAACAAGAGGTACGGTATAGAGGCGCCTTGCTTGAGTATCCTAAAAGTCCTTCTTCTTTTGTATTTACCCAACCTTCTCTTCGCCCCTCCTTGCGTCCGGCCGTTGCTGACTTCCCGTCATTTCCATTCCCAATGGGCGTCTGCTCCCGCCGACTGTTCCGGAGCTTTGACTTGATCCCACGGTCACACGATGAAGTTGACTCGGCCGACAACAATCTAGGCATTCGTCAGAGAAGAAGAGGCCGACTGCAAATAAACTCTAAGCCCCCTCCGCCATCACACTAAGACCCTTCTTCAGTGACCATCCTTATCCACCCGCGAGATCCGAATCGCCATCTTACGATCCAACTCTTCCTGCTCTTGCTTTGTTGGAGCCATGCCCATGGCGCCTTCTACTTCCGGTAAAACCCAGAGGCCAATCGACGCCCAAGCCATCACGCCGACTCCGAAGAGGGCCCTTGTTTTTGGCGACAAAGAACGGTAGGAGCTAGTAGCGGCGGGGGTTAGACCCAATTCGGAAAAAGGTCCTCACAGGAAGGGAATATACACACCTCCAGAGGGACATGTCTGTAAGTTGTTGATTTGCCGGGTGGATGGTGAGGTGTGTCGACTCGCAGGACCTCCTCGTTGTTCTTCGAGCGACGGTCACGTCGATAAAAGGCCGCCAGTCCTGGAAGGGTTGGCTTAGACGAGATCACTTGCCTCAGGCCGGATTGGATGGGGGTCCCTTCTCACCGCTTTTGATTCTGCCCACCCGTGCCATCGGTCCTCCGTCCCCCGTCCTCCGCCAACCTTTGTTGGCTCCTGGTGCTATACAAGGGTCAAGTATAACCTCAGTCCGTAATAGACTTTTCGCTTTAGCCGGCCGGGATGGGTAAGGAACCCAAATCTGCAGGCTAGTTACGTAGCTACCCATGGATTAGTCGGCTCAGTTAAGTCTGGAACCTTGTCTCTATACTGTCAAAAATACCTCCACTATCAGCACTGATTCAGCGGTATCCACACCTTCGTTTCAGTTAGTGATAGGCCGCCCCGTTAGAAGGAGAAGTACGTATACCACCTTTGAAATGTGGCCAATCCACCAATTGAGATACTGTGCCGCAGGCTGTGCCATTTGATTGGGACTGCCTACAATCTTTAGGACTATATTGGTACATTTTGCTTAGGCATCACCCGAGTGATCAATACGGATGGAGTCCGTACAGGACTAGACAATAGGACCCAAGCATGGAGTAGTCGACTGATTTCCTGCTAATGAACCATGAGATTATTACTCATATGTCTTTCTCTGTTCTCTATGAGCTTTAGACGCTTTGATAGTGGCTCTTTAATCCATGATAATTGCTCTACTTTCCTCAGCACTCGTCGGAAGCTCTCCCATCCTTGCAATAGCCAAATCTATGGATATACAAGTTACTCGAATTTCAGATAACATTCAATATGAAATGAACAACAGAGAGCTTAGCTCTTTATACATTACCATGTTAAGTAGACCATGCATACGGAGTCACCAGCAACATATAAGAATACAAACTAAAGTGAACTAGAAACCCTAAGAATGTCAACATACAGACTCTTCCACACACTATTCCAACACTACAATAATAATACCTATACAAGTACCACGGCAATCCACATAACCCTAAATCCACCAAATTCAAAAGAATATATACATCTAACACACCCAGTTAAACAAGACAACCACAACCCCAAACACCCACTCAGTATAAACACATCCCCAAGCCCTACCACCACCTATACAGCCACCGCAAGCACACCCTTCACCCTTCCTTGTAACCCCCAACAACCCCCAGAACCGAATCAAATCAGCCCAAAACCAACAGAAAAAGAAAGAGAGAACTCAACAGCCAGTAACCCCCATCAAAACCCCCCAAAGATCCCAATTCCCGCCCGAAAAAACC
Source organism: Aspergillus flavus (assembly GCF_009017415.1). Lineage (NCBI taxonomy): Eukaryota > Fungi > Ascomycota > Eurotiomycetes > Eurotiales > Aspergillaceae > Aspergillus > Aspergillus flavus. The sequence goes on along the minus strand of NC_092404.1, from coordinate 1,742,406 downwards.
ACCAAATCACACACATCCCCAAACCTCTCCACCGCCAACTCCATCTCCCTCCTCCACTCCACATCCTTAACCTGATAATAATCCCCAAAATCCCAAAAGCAAGCTACCCTCTCCAACGGCAACAAACACCCCACAAAAGCCGACCAATGCAGATGTCCCAGCGTCAGAAATTCCACATCCGCCGTGAAGACCTGGACGGGGGATATGTCCTCGTCGCAGGAAATCCAGGAACGGTGCATGACGAAGACGCTGATGGATGAGGTTGGGGGCTGTTGCACGAGCATGCGGCGCCAGCTGGCGTTTGGGCGGAGGTAGAGTTCTTCTTCTACTGGGTCTGCGGGGGGGAGGGTGTAGCCGTAGTTTGTGGTTGTTGTTGTTTGGGAGGCGAGGCGTTTGCGGAAGAGGTGTGGCCAGATCTTATGGGGGAGGAGGGGGTTTAGGGTGCGGTTGGTTGTTTTGGTTCTGGGGTTCGGGGGTTGGAGTTGGGGTTTGAAGAAGAGGGTTTCTTGGAGTCTGGGGGAGGTTGTTATTAGGTTGTGCCAGGTTTGGGAGGTACGTTGGGCGGTGGTTAGGAGGGTTTGGGGGGGCGTTCGGAGAAGGATCTGTTCGAGGATTTCGGGGATGAGGAATATTTTGTGTGGGGGCATCCTTTTTTTTTTCTTTTCTCTTCTTCTCTTTGCTCTCTTCTCTAGGGGGTTTATCTGGTGTGGACTTTTGGGATTTTGCGTGATTAGGGGCTTGGGGGGTGCATTACTGGGTCTAGGAATGGATGGTTGTAGAGCTGTGTTTTGGGGATATATGGGAAGAACCGAGGATAAGGATAGGATTTGATAGATAGAGATGAAAATAGAATAGAAAGAAGGGGCATCAGATGCATGATTCATTGCAATCCCGGGCCTTTCATACATATATCTATATATGAATGCTTCAGTATATCGGTCATTATATCGTCCTTGATATGTGTATAATCTATGTGTCTCAACTATCAGACAAAACATACATGCAATGTAGACAATGATATTCTGAAACCCTACTGTTAGGGCTCAATGTCTATACACAATGATTGTGGTTTTGTCTGTATGAAGTTATCATTGTTCCAGGTTCATTGATTCCTGATACATTTCTATAATTGTCACAAAGGTAACAGTATACCGACCTCCATGTATTTCGACGGTAAAGGATTCCATACTCGTTCGGTCTCATGCTAACCGTATGTTATCTGATGCATTGATATCATTCCTGACACTATTTGCTTATTCCAGAGCATTCGAGCCACAAAATGACTTGAGCTGCTTGCCTGGGGTAAAAGCTCAGGTATCAGACACATCCAGAATCTGTGAAGATAAACAAAGTTAGCCAATTAGTGTCTAGGGGATAGTTAACGAACCACGCGTACACTAAGATCAACTAAGATTTGCTACGTCGAGTAGCGAGCTGTGTATCCTTGGATATTCCTCGGATCTTGATAGCCACTTTAACTTAGATTATATTATTTGGACCACTTGGATACATTCTGGCAATCAAAAAGTTAACGACTAGATAAATGTTCTATAAAACTAGCTATATCCAGTATATTTGATCCGATTACAGGTGATCATTGTGGCCAAACAAGCAGAGAGAAACTTAACTGGCTTGGGCCAAAAATGGTCCTCGGCCGGTCTGTCCACTATCAGTTTCTCAAGTAGCAACCGCCAGCGAGATGATCGAGCTTGTCTTCCTCTTCCGGTCTTTTTTAGTTCTCACGATCAAATGAATATGCGTTGAAGGCTTCATTGAGAAAAAGGTTCGTCTAGTGATGAGAAAGTGTGGCCAGCGACGACAATCACGTTAAGTGGTAAAGAGTGAATCTGTATGATAGAGCATAGTATGAGGAAATAGTGCATTCAGTAATAAAGATGGTAACTCTGTATAATAGTACTAATCCATGGTCGCATAAATTGTGTCTCAATCTCTGCCGCAAGCAACCGTGGTAAGGGCCAGGTTTCAAGTTTGTCTTATCGGCAATCGCTGCGTGCTGTCGGATCGAGGTCGATGTACCACTCTTCTAGATGCATTAATGCTCTGCGTATATCGGTCTCAAAATTTCGCCATATTAGTAGAACTATCTGTGTCAACACGCGTCGTTCAAAGCGGCAAAGGGGCATCCTCAAGGCATACCTGCCCAGTTTCTCAACGCCAATAGTCAGACAACGTCTCTTATGCGCAACAGGGAAGCTCGGAGACATACACCAAATGTTCCATGGATTATGAGGCCTTTGCAATTTCAGGGTTGACCATGGACTTGTCCTTCTGGATTGGCTATGCAAGTGTACGAGTTATAATGTGAATGAGGACATGGGGAGAGGTGTATCAGATAGCTTCTACAACTTGTGAATCAACAAATCGTTGCAAAGTAAAATGGCTCGCGCCTTCAGCTCAGGGTTGACATGGGAGTGGTAGAACGACTGTAAGGCTCATCTATATTGACAATTAGTAGCGTCCCTATGATCGATGAAGAATCTATATCTGACGCCGAAATACTCCTCGAACCGGTCAGGACCGCTTGCCGCAAGACGTTTCAGCCAGACCTTCATGAGGGGATATTCTAGCAATAGTCCTTGGCCGAATTGCAGGGGTAAAGAAGAGCTTTTATATTGGGTAGTGGCCTGATGAGGATACCATTAGCGTTCGCTGTCGAATAGAGGTTGAGCCTGGAGATGATCGTTCCAGTTGACAAGGATGTATCTGAGGAGATATTGATAAATCTGACATTGATCATAGTCTATTTCATGTTCTGTTTGCGCCATAAGCTCGTTAAGCAAATGTGGAGAATCTCCCCCCTTCGTCAAAAGGTATAGATCACGCAGTTTCTCTAGCTCGCCGCGTATGCCTGGGAGAAGATCCAAGAAAGATAGGGCGCTATGGCCTCAAATAGCGGCAAGGACAATTACCCCCTTAGTCACCTGATATTATTTGTATATCCTAGAGATGATGACCTCTCATCTTAGCAATGCCTCTCTTACCTAGTATTTTCCGGTGCCTGCGGTCCTTGAGTTCGAATTCAATGAAAAACTGTAGATCTGTAGATACAAAAAACTACTCTGGGTCCTAGAGTGTGTAACCGAATTCATCAATGCTCTCCCTAAGAATAGCATCCATGCGTCTCCATGCTCGCCTGACTACAACATGTTCTGGGGTATAGTCATCGACTTGTTTAGAGGCATCATTCTTTTAATTCAGTCCTTCGGTCTGAGCACTGGAGATATCCGTTGCTCGATCTCTTAGTTGAACACAATTATCTGCCGTCAACGACAGAATACCGGCATATTTACTTCTTCCAAGCGGGTCCCCGAAGTCTTCCAAGTATCGCTAAAACACACCAGGTGTCTGTAAGTTTGGTATGGGGACGTGGCCATCGATTGAGCATCACGGGTCCCAGATCCTGTGGACCAGCTTTCAGTGGTCTTGTACCGGCGTGTCTATATGGGGCGTATATACCACCCGTGAATATTTCTCCCCGAGCTATGACTGTCCTATCATATACATACCATTTTGTGTTACACGAATGCAATCATCACTTTAGACTTCGAATAACAGACTTGAAGGTAAGTCTAAGACGTTATCGACCCTAACCCGTGCCCTCCGTCTCTGCACGCTGTATCTCATCCTCCATCTGCACCTCAAGGGCCCAGCTGCGGTGGAGATTGAGGCCAATGGCACAATGCACCCCTACAAGGAGCTTATAGCTCGGGGTGACCTATAGTCAATTTCTGATGAGGATATTAGTTCAAACGCTTTTGTAGCCCGCTACCTTTCTGGCCATAATTTCGTTCCGCAACTTCCTGGTAAACTGGATAGTTTTCACTATCTTACCATGCCCGAACTGATTAGTATAGCTCTAGAAATATCATAGAATAATACCCTTTAATGCTTAGTATATGGCGCACTAACATTTCGCCACGGCGTAAATCACCAAAAGACCTATTTGTGGCACGGATAAGATATTCCCATCCTTGTTTTTCTCCTCCAACTAATGAAGAAATGTACCGATGGCAGTCACTTCGGTGGGCGTTGTCAATGTGACGCATAGTATGTATATTCTACTTACCCACTCTCAAGTCAATGAACTGCAGACCATTGCAGGCTTGCTCTTTTTCCATGCCTCTGTGGCCAATCATGATTACAATATCCTGCATACTGTCAGGACTTCGATTGGTATATCTTCCCGTTCTTCCTGAAGCTACGCTATGTAGCGATCATCAAACTCGACCACAGTCAGGAAAACATCGGCATGATGCTGGGATATCATGTAGTACCTGCTAGGCTGTCAGAAAAATGGCCTATAAAGATTTTATGAATGCATGGTAAACAATACTGGGATATACTGAAAGGTAGTATCGCCTGAGGGGATCCTATGAGAGATCTATGCCACTATTTCCAGCGTTATCTGCCGTAGTGTCTTTTCTATCCCAGATTCTGCATTTAAGGGCTTAACATCGATAATCATGTATGCCTCGTTCCATTTCCTCGAAGATGAACGGCATGCAACCTCCAACGCAGCGGGATTTTCGCACGTCCGATAGAGTTCCTCATGGGCGAGCGAAAGTTTTACCGCGTCTTTGCAGAACAGTGCCGGTTCATTCATGGATCCTTGATGTATAGCTTTCAGAAAGTGTGCAACTACAGGGCCCCATTGATAGCGTGCGACCGTCACAGATAGCGGAGTCTAGGCCAGCGTAACAGGACCTTGGTCAGTACACGGCTCCCTGCTTTCAAAGCCGGCTACGGCACACGACGAGCTCAGCGATTTTGGTTTGTTGACCATCCAACTCTTATATCGTGCCACGGCGAATGCATAACGGACTTCGAGCGAAACCGCTGGAAAGGTAAAACGTGGAAGGTCACTTGAATCGCTTGGCCAGGGGTCTAGCTTTCCCCAGGCATACTCGCTCACTTTAAACAGATCTGCCGGCAGTGGCCAGTGTACAATGCGATTTCCATGCAGAGGTCTGCGACTGTCCGCTGTTTGTAATTCAAAATTCCTAACCTCAATCAACTTTAGAAGCGCTCGTCCTTGCTTGGTTATGAGGTCTGCCCATTTTCTAGATCGCTTCATGACCTCCAGCAAAAAAGCATAGGCCGGATGGCCCCAGGAATAAGATCGGGTGTCCTCGTCAACTCTTAAATACGCATTTAACAACCCCAGGGATCATGTCGAGGCTCCGAGCCCGTTTGCTATGTTCTGCGGGGAGTCTATTTGAAAGAACTCCCTTAGCGCTGGTTGATCATCTGTACATAGCTTAGCTGAGCCATCGAACCAGTGCAGGTGGCGTTCTAGTTTCCAGGTCACTATCTGTATATGAGTAGATGGTCATTTCCAGGCCACGCGTGGCACTGCTAAAGGGATCTCGTCAAGAATACGAACAACTGTTTTGTCTTAGGCTGACAAGTGGCCAACCTCTGAGCCTACTCGAGATATGACAGAAGGAAAAAAGTCCTAGTGGTATCTTCTCGCCTTTGAAAGTATTTGTATATTATTGATTCACAAATACAATCATGTAGTCACTTTCTCTCTTCACTTCCAAAAAGACACGTTAGGTTCCCTACGGCATTTCAATTGTCTATAATACTCACTATAGCCTGAATGTATTAACTAACACAGCCAGCAAAGTGCAAGACCTTAGGCGGCATTGGTTATCAGCCTTTCTCATTAACGCTTACACATGCATACTACCCTCTACCACATTGGTTCTGCCTATACCACTCTAGGTGGGTTCAGGATTGCAAAAGGCTTGGACTCTCAGTCCTTCTGCGGTCTCAGAGAATCACTTGGGCCGATATATGTAGTTTTTGGCTTATAGAATGGGCCATCAAACCTTAAAACACCGGAGCTATCTCTTCAAAGCACTGAGGTATAATCAGATCCTGTTTTCTTTTACGCACTATCTCTGACTTAATCAGGGTTCAGCGTTGCCTAGATTTCTCTGAAAGTGTTCACAATAAGTAATATTCCGCATCTGATGAATTCATTTTGGTCGAATATTCCCTGCTTTAGGTATATGTGGATCTTTCATGAAGTCGATGCCATTCAAGAGGACATTCTGTGGATTCTCTATTGTTTTGTGAATGTGTTGTATAGTAGAGTATGTTCTTTAGATATTGTGAATAAGTTATCGTTGAGATAGGAGGTAGATTAGTAGGTTATAGAATATCTAGATATAATAATGCTAGATTATCATCTTGGCCAGCCTTGTGCGGAAAGTAAACAGCTTAATTTGATATTGAAAGTCCAGCTCTGAGCATCCAACGTATAATTTACTTCTTTGTACTATTTAGGGTCCTAGTTCATAATGCTGATATGTTTAAGGCTTCTTTGAGGCAGCGGCCTACTCCAACACCGAGTAACTTTACTGATATTTTCTCAGAATACGGAGAGCAATGATGGTCTAGACTTGGGAAATATAGATAGTTGGATGTTACCTGTTCCTACTCCGCCTCAGAAGTTTAGAATAACAAGTCTACTGCTATTAAGACAAGGTAGGATCTTCGAGTAGTGTCAAACAAACTAGTATTGTTATAAGGTAGGAATCACTTCTGCTGAATATAGCCGGAATAACCTAGACTCATTATATAGATTTTGAAGGTGTGCCGCAGAGAATAGTCGGAGGTTCGGGGTGTGGACAAATTATTTCTGGAACAATAAGGCCTAATTTGCATAATAGCGTATATGGTTAATGGTGTTTCTAGCTTCACGTAGGGTTAGGAAATGGTTTGCAGTACCTTGCCCTACATGTACATTAACTACAGTACAATTGCAGTTAGTAGAAGAGCTTGTCACATACCATTAAATGAAACTTCATACTGCTGCTGTCAATTCCTACTGGTGAAAGTGAATATGCGTGGGCATCATTGTAGTTGGCCAAGACAAGCATGCATTTATTCATCTCCAATTCATTATGCTCTTTACTGATGGGAAGATAACATAGACACATTTTCAATCGCCGTCCTATGGGATATTTAAACAAAAAAAGAAACACTAAGGAAATAGACAGCTCAAATAAAGGAAAAGGAAACATTCACAACCCGAACTGGCAATGCGGTACATAGCAAAACAAACCAGGCATCGGAATAAACTAAGAGATATATATGATTATGATTTACTCGGCTTCAGTGTAACGTCAGTGACTCCGTCATTTATTTTTTGCCGTAAGCTTGGTCGATTTCTTTTTGGAAGTGGCCGACAATCTTCTTGCGCTGGAGCTTCTGAGCGGCGGTCATGTATCCCTAAAGCAAGTTAGCGATGCTACTGCAATCAATGGACCGCAGCGACTTACATTTTGAGGGGACCATTCTTCGTCAGACAATACTACACCGTTGATAATCTCAATGCCCTTGAGACCGCCCGCACGACCAGCGGTCTGGAGCTGCTTGAGAACAATCCCCTTCAGCTTCTCGTTATGAACCAGAGTCTCCAGAGTGTCGCCCTCAATGCCATTCTCGTGCGCGAGCTTCTTCAGCGCGGCCTCAACCGGGACAATGATGGCAATAGGCTTGTCCTGATCTTGAGCGGCATAGACGCAAATGTTGCCCACAAGGGGAGAGGAGCGATAGACAGATTCGAGCTTCTCGAGAGCGATGTATTCACCGTTCTGCGTCTTGACGAGGTTCTTCTTGCGGTCAATGATCTTCAGGTGGCCGTTCTTATCAAATTCGCCGATATCACCGGTCATGAACCACCCGTCCTCGGTATAGGCAGCCTTGGTCTCCTCCTCATTGTCCCAGTAGCCTTTGCTCACACTGCCTCCACGGATGAAGATCTCTCCTTGTGGGGGATTACTCTTCGTGAAGTACCCGGCATCAGCGAAGTCAACGAGTTTCACTTCAATGGAAGCAGGGATTTCACCCAGGGCGTCGGGGTTCCAGGCCATCGGGTCATTCAGAGCACCCATAGCCGAGGTTTCGGTGAGACCATACCCGCTGATCATTGGGGCAATGGCCATAGACAGGAACTTCTGGGTATCCTTCGAGATGGGACCACCACCGTTCATCATAATGCGCAACCGGCCACCAGTCGCGTCCTTCAACTTCTTGAAAACAACAGCATCCAGTAATGAAGAGCCCACACTGTGGCCAGGGAACCCGGTCGTCATCAAAAAGTTCTTGGCGGCCATAGCACCCCAGAACATGCCTCTCACAATGAGGTTGTTCTTGTTCAAGTTGTTAAGCACACCCTTCTTCACTGATTCCCACACAGCGGGCACACCGACAAGAATCGTAGGCTTGAATTCACGAATGTCGCCCTTGCAGTTACGCATCGAAGCGTCCGACAACGTCCGTGGGTTTCCATAACCCATGGTACCACCCCAGATTAGACAGAGGTTCTCGAACATGAACTCAAGGATATGCGACTGGGGGAGGTAAGTCAAGAGAGCATCGGAGGGCCCAATGTATGGTCCGACAATTGTATTGATACCGGCGGCTACTCAACATTAGTTTTGGCATATCGGGGTGCGAACAGCTGAATGAGCTTACTTGCAGCGATGACGTTTGCGTGGGTAAGGGGAACACCCTTTGGTGGGCCGGTAGATCCGGAGGTGTACATGATGCAGCAGAGATCTTCAGGAGACGGTGGGACAGGTTCCACCGGATTCTGTTCACCCAACGTCCGGAGATCCTCGAAGCTGATGACATTGATGTCCTCGTACTCAGTCTTCAGTCTTTCCAGGTCCGCCTGCTTGGGTGCAAAGTGCGAGTTCCAGATGATGTGCTTGATCGACTTGACGTCCTTAAGCACATTGGCCACTGAGGGAATGAGACTGGGATCGCAGAACATGGCAACACTTGATGTTTGGACGAGGGAGTGCTTCAACCCCTCCTCTCCCAGGGTGTCATAGGCGGTAACGATCGTCAACGACTGGGATGCAGCTCCTGCTCAAAATTAGTATGCGGAACACCGTCGCGCGCAAGATAACTGTAACGAACCGTGTGACATGGCCAGCCAGTTTTCACTAAGGACCAGTGTTAGCCAATTCACCGAAGAATTCCATTCCACCGAGCCAAACTGCACACTCACCTTGTTGCACCGTAAAGATGGATTTTGTCTCCCGTCTCGAGCCCAAGCTTCTTCAGACCCGCACCAAGTTGGAGAGCCATTTGCTCGTACTCGACGAAGCTCTTGTAGCTATAACCGCTCATCTCGAAGTATGTCCACTTCTTGTCGACCTCCTTCTCGACGCCATCGATGACCTTCTTGACCTTCTTGTTCTCCTCGTGAGTCTTGATTAAGCGGCGACTTGCGACAGCCTTTGCGTTACCAAACACGCGCGCAGAACGGCGGAAGACATCGTAGGTAGTTGCGACATCCTCCACAGGTTTCAGGATGAGTCCATCCTTTGCCGCCGGCAGCCGACGGGGGACAGTCTCTCCAGGTTTCGCCTCAACGCCAGGAACCTCCACTGAAAAGGGGGCCTTCTTGGAAATACGCGGTTGAAGATGAGCGTTTTGTAGTGACATCTTGGCGGCGAATTACGAAATACGGGGGTATGAATACAGAAAGAGAAAAGCTGGACGGCAAGGGAACTGGCTTTTGAAGGAATTAGTCGGCCGATTACCGAGGAAGGAGATCTTGAAGTGTTCACAGTCGAGCGGACAAAAAACGTGCGAATAACAGGAACCCACGGATCGCTCCAGGGTGGCAGAACTCAAAACAACAACTTACGGAGAATATTAAGTGGTGGATACGAGTTGTACGGGAACCAGCAACTCTTCACTCTCGAAATGTCGAGAGCAGAGAGTGGAATGGAGCGTGTGGTCTCGAGTCGGAGAGGAGATCAGATGAGAGAGGGAGATAAAGAAATGCGGGGGAAGGAATACGAGAGGGAAGAAAGAAGAGGAGAAGGGGAGGCACCTCAAGATGAAGCTTGAACGGATGAAGTCAGAGCGAGACTTTTGCGGCTGGGCATTGGTCCAAGGCGGTCTGAGCACTCCAATGACGTGAACGGAACTACGTTCCTGCCCTTCTTCTGCAACTTGGTTATTGTATTGTAGGTACCAGGGGGGGAAATCTATGCTTCTTTATTCCATTGTTCTTCCCTTTATCTTTTCTTCTGGTACATCCCATATGATTGCAAACCTGCCCGGGAACATGAGACACAACCACCCCTGATGCCACACAGACCTCAAAAACGGTATCCATAGTGATTAAAATCGACTAAAACTACGGCTAAATCTTTAATTGACAAGGTTGCTCGGAACTTCTCTTCTCTCCTCTTCGCCCCTTACCGCGGTTCAGACAAAAGAACCCCCCCAGGCTTCTGATAATGTCCGAGACCCTCTGCCGTGTAGAACAAACAATTCTCGTACCGAACCCGTCCGTTTGTATCTTTGAAGCCGATTCAGAGTCAAGTAACCCGTCAATGCTCCTTCGCAAAGTATACAGCCGGAGCTTCGGGGGAAGCTTTGATCCGTATTTTGTTGGGAAAAATGCCCAACACTCGAAGATCTCCGTCCTGACTCCAAAGTATACTTCACTACCTTATTACTAGAGAAAAACTACCATTGTAGAATTTGCCTTCGTAGAGCAGTAACACTGCCACGCATAACCAAATTTAACGAGTTCATAAGTCCCTGCACCAAGTACATTCATTACGCACCACTTTTCCTGCTCATATCCAGCCAGTGGGTCCAGCATCAACCAATCAGCAGGGGTACCAATGAACGTCAGCTCCAGAAGTTCCTCGGCTGTCGTTGACAGCAAACAATCAACGACAATAATGCCTCTCGACTCCGTTAAGTCTCGTCCATGGAAAAGTACGGTAGATCAATCGGCTGCTATCCCGACTCAACCCTAATTAGGTACATTCCTTCCTCCCCTCTTCTCAGCTGTCGCTTCTATACCGATCGGCGCCATACATGGCGCTACAGGGAAAATCCTGGGTATCATCACAAGACAAGAAAAAAAGTAGTCCAGACTTTGCTAATGAGGCTACTGTAGTTACTAGTACGAGACAATTTACCTTCCCGATAGACGCGGAAGCAGCTTCCCCCCGGTCCAATCTAACCAGGACTATCCTAACCCTAGAAGCTCGAGCCTCCGATCTAATTGAACTCCCAAGATCCTCCTAACCTTACTCAGAGCACCGACACAGCTATTACTACCTAACCCAATGGAAGAACTCACCACCTTCCTAACATCCATCGGCGAAGAGGTCGAAGATGCCGAAGAGGGTATGTTTCCACAACATTCCCACCACACGTTCTATTCCATCCGTAGCCCCCGTGTAGACTACCTAACTATACTCTCATATCAACCAAGAACCTAAGAAAAAACACGAAATAGCCGGCGCGCACTAGTTAATTTCACATCCTTGTTAGAATGCTTCCTTCTCTTCGCGCAAGATATTCCCTCGGCCAATCTGGGCTTCGTCGATTCACGAGCAACATCTGTCGATGTAACCATCCACGGACAAGACTATACCATTAACCAATCTCCGACGCTGTTGTCGTCGTCGCGCGCGGGCGGCACAACTGGTGCAGGTAAAACATCTCGTTTCCTATTTCTTGGCTATCGAACACATTCACATGGATTTATTGAATCCACTATATCCATTCCGACCCTGGACATCTTACCTTACCTTATCTACCTGCATACATACATCTATCCATATCGCTATCGACATTCTCTATCAGACAACCTACCCCAATCTACCCCCCCCCCCCCCCCCCCCCCCACCACCACTACCCTACACAATAAGCTAACAACAGACAAAAAAACCCCAGTCCTCTGGAAAATCACCCCCCTCTTCGCAGAATGGATAACAACACAATCCAACCCCTTCTGGACCACCACAATCCTCACCCCAACCTCCACAGTCCTCGAACTGGGCTGCGGAATCTCCGGCCTAATAGCCCTGGCCCTCTCCCCCAAAATCACGCACTACATAGCCACCGACCAAGAATACGTCCATCGACTCCTGCGCTCCAATCTCGAGACCAACGCCCCAAGCCAACATCCCAGATCCAAGGCAGGTAGTCACAGGAAACCCAGCAAACATGGCCCCAACAACAACAAAACAGCACAAAAGCCAACTCCAAACATCACTTTCACCACCCTGGACTGGGAAACGGATGATCCGGCCTTGTTGAAGGATAGTATTGCTAACAATGACGGGAATACGGGACGTGAGGATCGGGGGTTTGATGTGCTGATTTCCTGTGATTGTATCTATAATGAGGCGTTGATTGCGCCGTTTGTGCGGACTTGTGCGGATGTATGTCGGTTGAGGGCTGTTTATGGTGCCGAGAAGGAGTTGGGGGAGGGGGAGATGAGGCCGACGGTTTGTGTGATTGCGCAGCAGCAGCGGTCGCCGGAGGTGTTTGAGGCGTGGTTGAGGGAGACGATGAGGGTGTTTCGGGTTTGGAGGGTTAGTGATGAGGTCTTGGGGGGGAAGTTGGCGTCTGGGTCCGGGTATTTGGTGCATGTGTTGGTGTTGAAGGATGGGGATTTGTGAGATTTGGTAAGGAGGAAGTCCGAAGAGGTGAGATATGGTAGAGGGAGAGAGTGCCGGTCCTATAGTGAAACTCAGTACTGTGAGTCAGTAGCTCTCATCGAGGGTTCAGGACATCTGTAGTCATGGGTCATCCTGAGCAGACGGAAGGTGTGTATAAGGCATGAACATGATATATTGATTTATTTGTTTGGCCACTATCAAGGGTCTGTTGCAATTATGCAATGAGCCACTAATGGGCTTCGCAGTATCCATTAAGTAACATAAAAGAGATGCATAAACGGCATGCAAGATCTCAATGGAGACCCGGCAGAGCAGATGCACACAACAGGATTTTCTTGGTGACTCACAAAGTCACACAGGTCATAGTTATAGATCGGTTTATATCGTAGGTATCCACTATGTTGAAGCAAAATTGACAGGAAACGAACAGACGCAAGTCGACCAGCGCCCCAGAACAGAATGACCAGCAATGATGGGAAAGACATTACATTACTCGAAGAGAATTGAAATAAGAAGTAGACAAAGCCACCCAGGTATGCATAGAAGGGTATTCACGCAGCTGCAAAGGTGTCAAAAGCTAAAGCGTGCTCGTAGGATGCAAATGCAAGTTCTGCGTATTTTAATAGCGCAACAGACCGTATTATAAGAAAAATAGGATCGATTGTATTATTTTGACTCGGTGGTCTCCTTTGACTCATTGGGTTCCTGATTTCGTTCATCAGGCCGAGACACCTCGGCTTCATTTGGAATAGAGGGCTTTTGCTCCGGTGAGGCTCGCGATAGGGCCTCGACTGGGCGAGGGGGGATAGAAACTAAACGCTCCCGGGGCTCATCTTCCGGGTCACGATCAATTATGGAGGATATCGACTGCTTTGTAGAATTATTGAGCTTCCGTGCTTTCGAGGGCTCCTCAGGGTGCGGGAAAGGGACTGTCGGTACAGGTAATGTCCGATCTGCCGCCTCTGTCTTCACGGGATTCTTCCGGCTCTCCTCATCATCCGATGCGGAAGAGTAGTCCATCTCTTGTGGGTAACCTTCAGGGTCTGTAGGGGCCGAGTCACCGCGACTTTCTTCGGTCGACGCACGCTGTACAGTCGACACTGGCGGAAGGGGTGCATTAGGGTCATAGACGATCCCGCAAACTTCCAACGCCCTTGATTGACTACCCAGACTGCGATCTTTATGCTTCTTTGTCAAATGGCACATAAAACCATGGAGCGTCACAAAGTCGGCCTTTCCACAGCCGGAAACTGGGCAGGTCAGATACACTAAACTACCATCGGATGGTCGCTTCCACAACGCGCGTCCAGAAGGGTCGTGTGCTGCAGGTCGTCCGTGGCGTTCACCCCAGGCCTCGACATTCTTAATGGTGTATTTTTGCTTTCGTCGAATTGTACCGGCAGTAGGGTCATGAGGCATATGTTGAGGGGGAGGATGAGACGGCGGTGCTTGCACAGGCGGTGGAGGGATGGTACGAGGCTCTGGAGGACTTTGCTGCTTGAAGAACGCAAGGGTGGTAGCTGCATTGGTCTCTGACAAACGACGTGGCGGTGTCGGCCGCAGTGGCGGAGAGTCCATGCTTGCATTATACCCCAATCCCATAGATTCGCGCTTCAGTCGTTTCCGTTGCCTACGAAGTTCCTATTGTGCGGGCAATTCCCCATGTCAGACTTAAATCTAGCGGGTGATCGAGTTAATCATAATGTATTATAGCATACCTCTTCTTCGGCTTCGGCACTCTCAGTCATCCTACGGAATTCTTCGTCTTCCCGCTTTCGAATAGCAAGAAGATGGCTACGAGCGGCCATACGAGCGGCTTCTTCATGTTCCAATTGCCTCAAGCGAGCATCAATCTGATCTATATGAGAAGGAGGATGAGGAGCCGGGCCCGGTGGGCCCGCTTCTTGCATAGGATGAGGTGGAGGAAAAGGACGGAAATGAGAATGATTCGGCATCATTTGCTCGGGATGCACTGGTTGGCTCGGGTTCATTGCGATTGGGTGGAAACGTGGCAAGCTCATGTTGACATGGTGGTGTCCGGGGCCGCTGCCGTTGATACCATTTTCGTGAACGGGTGCCACAGGCGGTGCAGCAACTGTCATGATGGACAACTGAAGAAGCAACCAGGGTTAGCGAAATAATTTTTTTACTTTTTTTTGTACGGGAGTATGCACCATGTAAGTAGAGTTGGTGGTGGAAGCGGGCGAGGTCAGAGGTGAATGAACAGTGAACGATGCAAAAAGAAATTATAAATAAAAAGTAAAGTAAAATGAGACAGATTATCTAAAGCAGGGGAGAAAGGAACAGAAGGAGTCAAAAGCCAGAGAGGAAGAAGAAAAAAACGGTCCAGCAGTGACAGAATGTAGGGTGCGGAAGGGTTGAATATAAGAGGGCTAAGAATGATAGATAAGAGGGCAAGAGAAGAAAGCCAATGCGAGTGTCAGAGTATGGGCGATCGGTAGGGATTCGACAAGGAAACCCCCAAGTACTCGAATAAGAATCAAGACTTACACTTGCAGCAATAGAAGGTCGAACAAAGTAAAGAAAGTACTTCTCCAAGAGCAGGAAGAAGAAAAACAAACCGCTAGCGCGCTGCAGTCTGCCCGTTTTTCCCCCTCAAGAAAAGTACAGCGACCAGGAAATTTCCCGTGGACCCTTTCAGAGATGGTCTTGTCACCCAGTCAAAGTTGAAGAAGTGGTAACGGTTAAGCAAGGGATTCAACGGATTGGAAGTCAAGACCGCCGATGATAAATAGGCGGTAATGCTAATTGATGATGGTAAAAGTTTATCTGGTTTTCTTTTTCGTCTCTCTTTTCTTCTAAACTTTTTTTGATTTATGAAAAATGGTTGAGTAAAAAAAAAAAAAAGTAAAAAAAAAAAAAAAGGTAAGAGGCTAACAAAAAAAAGAAGAGAGCGAGGGAAAGAAAAGAAGAAAATAATAATAATGGCGCCTTCAATTGGGACAGCTCTAGTTCACTAAACTAACTTAGTATACTAGTAGTTTTAAACCCCATTTTGACTTTTGCGGTCAGTTCCAAACAAACAAGTCCATGGATCGAGTTGAGCTCCAAGTATCAGATGTAGTAATAATTGTTCAATTAACATCAACAGCCTTACATTGGGGGGGTTGCACAAGAAATGCAGATTCATTACAATAATTATATTCTCCAGTTCTTCAGCAGGATATCGACAAATAGCTCCCAGGTATTTTGTGAAGGATTCTTACTTCTGCTCATAATAACATTTTGTTTAAATTATTTTTTTTTTCTTCTTCTTCTTCCTTTCTTTCTTTTTTTTTTTTTTACCCTGAGATCCTCCCTTTCTGATTATGATTACATTGAATTAAATACCTGGGTATTACCAAGTGATTTTGCCCCCCCAATCATCCAATGTGTTGTGTTCAGTTGGACCCCCTCCTAATAAAAACCCACTACTGTCACACTAGTGACAAACACAATCAACCCATTGATGTATAGTTTTTTTAATTTATCACCCCCAGTCTAGGATCTGAGATGTACTATGTACAGAAACATAGGGTACAGGACGCGCGACACCGACCCAAAGCAAGAAAAAAGTTTTAAGAATAAAAAAATAAAAAAAATAAAAAAGGCCTAAACCCACCACATTAGCCACACACAATTCAGTTTCGATTCGATCTAAGACAGAAACAATAACGGTGCCCAAATCCACATATCAAAATTCCATTGATCTCCTGGAAACGGGACAATGCCCACTGACGAATTCGTAAAACCAAACTTCGAGGCGTTCTTCCTTTTCCACAAAACAGAGGGAGAAGACGGGCAACAATTTTTTCTAACAAATTTATTTTATTTTTAGCTGGGACAGGCCAATCAGGGCGCCATGATCTACTACCAATATGTAACATGGTTAAATGAGGAGGGATGTGGAAGATCATGGAAAATTAGTGGATTGTGCAATGCGTGATCACCAGTGGATTTCCATTAGTATTGTTCCCCTACTAGTAATAGTATCGGAGTAAGTAAGTAGTACTAGTAGTCGTAACTCCCGGATTGTCCTGCCACACAAAATATCTACTAATACAGATGAAACCTCCTGTGGGTTTGAACAAAAAAGGGCGGAAATGTGGCAACTGACCATCTCCCTGCCTGGGAGAAAAGGAGGAACAGAAAAAGAAAAGGTCACGGGAAAGGGAGAAAAACAAGTTACCTGTTCCTTAAGGGATGAAAAGCCCATCTGGTAATGAGTCTGAACTAAGTGGGGAAAACCCAGAAAAGTCCAACTGGAGATTCAGACTCCGTATGGAGCATGAGAAAAGTGATCAGCAAATCAGGGCGAGCCAGGGTGAGCCAGAGAAAGTGAGTCTTCCTCTTGTCCATGGGTCACGACCCAGAGATTCATCATTGCAATCCTTGGATTCGGGAAATGACAGTTATTTTTAATTTGATTGAATGTGATCATTGTAAGAGTCTGGTTCAGGAACAAGTCCCCTTCATCTTATTCAGTTGTTTGTGGTGAGGTCCTTTTTACTCTCTAGACAGTACTATCTCCTCCCCTTAGTTTCCCCTCCAGATCGAAAATGAACAGAAAAAGAGTACAGAGTAGAAACCCACCTATCCGTTCCCTCTATCTATGACAAGTCTTCCAATCCTTGACGTGAGCTCCTAACTGCAGTTGTGTACAACGTTGATTTGTTTCTCTACTGCAACTGCTGCTGCAAGTCTCTCAGTGGAGCCCTGCGTAATGCCGGATCAGAGGGTACAGCTAGAGAACATACATCATCAGCAGCATCGTAGTCGTCGTCGTCGTCTTCTCCTCTTCCTCCTCCTCCTCCCCCTCCTCCACCACCAACAGTCATAATATGCATTATTATAGGGAACGAAAGTGATCGATTGGCCCCGTCCCAACTCTTGATAACTACCTAACACTAACTAACCTATAACATGCCCCCGTTATAATAGCGCCGCTGGGATTATCATCAGCCTACCCCATATTTGGGGAGCAACTTGTCCAAACACCACAGGCGGTTCTGGCCAGCTTAATCAACCATTGAACTATATTAGCATAGTTTATCCAGAGTATAAACAAGTGGTTTGATAAGTCCAAAAAGTATTGTCAATCCTGCATATCTTGCTCCACCATGTGTATCACAATCCACACATACACATACACACACAAACTACAGTTGTGTCAAGCCCACACACACCCCCCTGTTAACATTCCAATAAGAAAAATTCTTTCCTTCGGTTTTTATTTTATTTTATTTTTTCTACCAAACCGGGGGGTGTGTGGCTTCCCCCCCCCTCTCTTCCTCTCCTCTCTCTTCTTTTTCTCCCTGCCTGAGGATTTGGGTAAAAATTGGTAAATAAAAACCAAAACAAGCCTTGTAAAGTGGTAACATTCAAACGGATTACATATTGTGGATTAATAAAGTGTTGAATTCCAAGGCAGATAATCGATATATACCGTCTCCCCATGCAAGGAATTCCACTACTATTGGAACATACCCGCCAACAATGGGGTACCTTTGTTTTTCTTTTTCCTTTTTTTTTTTTTTTCTTCTTTCTGGTTTCTACCCTTTTTCCCATTCTATCGGTGAGAGCTTCACTGCAATCTTCGTTTCATCCTCGGCTCCCATCAACCTCAACTTCATAATAGTCAACATATTAATTACTCAACTTAAGTAACTAACTCTCATCGCCAAGTCCAATAACTCATAACTAACAAATCGAAAAACAATTAATAATCCCCAAAACCCACCAACTAACCAACTAAACAAAACTAAACCAAAACCATTCTAACTAACATAACAATGGAATGGCGGACTTTAGCATCAGAATGGTGTCTTGCCTTCGGGATTGAAAATCCGATTCTGATTCGTTACCCAGTTGATTTTAATTAAAATCGCCCTGCGATCATCAGCAAACTAGTGGAACAGCTGGCAAAGGACAACACGAAATAAATGTGTGTTGGGTCTAATCTGCTTCAGTGTACCGCTTGGGTTAGGCTAGGGTTGTTTTGTTATTATTCTTCTTTCTTTTCCTTTTGGGAATTTTGTGCAGATGTTACGGAGGACTCGTTGTCGAATCTGTATGGTGGTGGATTGGATGTACTATGTACATTGTTTTTCTGTACTGTGTCCCTACGTACATGTATGTAGGGACAGGTGGCTAGCATGGTGTGTACAAATCCTTGTTTAAGAAAATAGAATCAGAGAAATACCACCCCGAATGCAGATATTCTGCACTGTCCTAACAAAGAAAGAAAAAGGAATGAGGAAAGAGCGGCGACACTGGTCATGATCAAAGATACACTACTTACTCTGCTGACCGCGCGCTCCCTCGGCCCACTTGGGGAATTCTGAACGTTTCCAGAATGCAAATGGGGCAGGGAGATTGTGGGCTACGACTCTTAGGTGTTTTGAACACAAGGAAGCTATCCAGCTCCGACACATCTGGTTTCATAGTAGAACGCTGCCTACTCAGAATCTGTGGAATGGTAAAAAAAGTTTGTTGAATCGAGAGGAGAATTTCCTAATCTATTAACACATGCTCCGGATAAACCCCTTTTTCGTGGTCCCCAGCCGTTAAATGTCATTAAAGTTACAAGTGTAGACAATCCCTGAATCCGTCAAGGATTGCCTCCCAACAAACAGAAAGAGAAACGTTTCAAGTATGCTCATCCGACCCCAGAAGGTATGAAGGCAACCGGTTCCAATACAAACGAGTAGAAAACAACAAACACCCATACACCGAGCAGAGGGCATAGAAATCAAAACTATTGGTATGTATACATATCATATGCGTGTTAAAACAAGGTTGAAGAGATGGATCTCTAGATGAGACAAGGAGGATATAGGAGAGGTACAGGGAATCAATCAACAATGAGCCTTTTCAGGAACAGGGTCAATCAGTGGTGGTACATTTAGGCCTTGTTCTCGCCCTGGTTGGCCTCGCCAGACTGAGACTGCTGCTGCTCGGCGTTGGCCTTGTGCATCTTGTCGAAGAGGGTCAAGCTGGCGTTCTGGAGCTCATCGGTCTTCTGCTTAAGCTCCTCAGCAGTGGCGGTACCCTCGCCGGACTGGTTCTTGACAACGAACTCACGGAGAGCAGCAATCTTCTCACGGATCTGCTCAGCCTCGGCCTTGTCAAGGCGGTCCTCGAACTCCTTGAGGGCCTTCTCAGTGTCGTTCAAGACACTGTCGGCACGGTTGGCAGCCTCAATGGCAGCCTTGCGCTCCTTGTCCTGAGCACCGTACTTCTCAGCATCCTCAACCATGGACTGGATCTCATTATCAGAGAGACCAGAGCCGGAGGCGATGGTGATGGACTGGTCCTTGTTAGTGGACTTGTCCTTGGCGTGGACGTGGACGATGCTGTCGGCATCGATGTCGAAGGTGACCTCAATCTGAGGAACACCACGGTGGGCAGGGGGGATACCAACAAGCTGGAAGTTTCCGAGCAGCTTGTTGTCCTTGACGAGCTCACGCTCACCCTGGAAGACCTTGATCTCGACAGCAGTCTGGTAGTCGGCGGCGGTGGAGAAGGTCTGGGACTTCTTGGTGGGGATAGTGGTGTTGCGGTTGATCAGACGAGTGAAGACACCACCGAGGGTCTCGATACCGAGAGAGAGGGGAGTGACATCGAGGAGCAGAACGTCGGTGACCTCACCAGCAAGGACAGCACCCTGGATAGCGGCACCAATGGCAACAGCCTCATCAGGGTTGACAGACTTGGCGGGCTCACGGCCGAAGATGGACTTAACGGACTCAGTGACCTTGGGCATACGGGTCATACCACCAACCAGGATGACGTCCTGGATCTCGCTGGCCTGGAGGTTGGCATCCTTCAGGGCCTTGCGGACGGGCTCAACAGTGCGGCTGATGAGGGGGTCAACAAGAGACTCGAGGTTGGAGCGAGTCATCTTGAGGTTGATGTGCTTAGCACCGCTGGCATCAGCAGTGATGAAGGGAAGGTTGATCTCGGTCTGAAGAGAAGAAGAAAGTTCGATCTTAGCCTTCTCAGCGGCCTCACGGATACGCTGGATAGCCATGCGGTCGCCGGAGAGATCGAGGCCAGACTCCTTCTTGAACTCCTGGACAATGTGGCGAACAAGGTTGATATCGAAGTCCTCACCACCAAGGTGAGTGTCACCGTTGGTAGACTTGACCTCGAAGACACCCTTCTGGATCTCCAGAACGGAGATATCGAAGGTACCACCACCAAGATCGTAGACAGCAACGACACGGTCAGCCTCCTTCTCCAAACCATAGGCAAGGGCAGCGGCAGTAGGCTCGTTGACGACACGGAGGACGTTAAGACCAGCAATCTGACCGGCATCCTTGGTAGCCTGACGCTGGGAGTCGTTGAAGTAGGCGGGAACGGTGACGACGGCGTTCTTAACGGGCTTGCTGAGGTAGTTCTCGGCAGTCTCCTTCATCTTGTTGAGGATGAAACCACCAATCTGAGAGGGGGAGTACTTCTGGCCACGAGCCTCAACCCAAGCATCGCCGTTGTCGTGCTGAACGATCTTGTAGGGAACCTCCTTGATGTCACGCTGAACCTCAGCATCGGTGAACTTGCGACCGATGAGACGCTTGGTGGCGAAAAGAGTGTTCTCGGGGTTAACAACAGCCTGACGCTTGGCAGCAATACCAACGAGACGCTCGCCATCCTGAGCGAAACCGACAACGGAAGGAGTTGTGCGGGCACCTTTTGATTGCAGGTTAGCCGCAGCGCTCACCAATCAAATGCCGAGCTCCCGACGACGAAAAAATTTTCACGTACCTTCAGCGTTCTCAATGATTCTGGGGGTCTTTCCCTCCATGACAGCGACAGCAGAGTTGGTGGTACCTATAAATCTTCATTAGGAGCTTGTTTTGATGAATTGGTTTTGTTTGGACTAAACATACCCAAGTCAATACCGATGACCTGGCCCTTCACTTTCTCTTCACCACCCTCCGTCGAGTTCCATCTCCGGAAGGATGTGCTGGGGACTCTGAGACCGGCGGCGCGGGTGAAAGCAGTGCGCGGGAGCTGTTGCATGCAAAGCCAAGTCAGTTTCGATCATCGAATTCGTTATGCGAGGGTCTGTTTGTTGGGAGGAAACACATACCGCGCGGGTGAGACGCGAAGGCAACATTGTGATTGGGAATTAAAGAAAGATAAATAATACAAAATTAAAAAGAAAATATAGGAAACTCCAATCGACTCAATCGACGGGAGAGATGAGATGTAGATGAGAGAAAAAAGGGTAGGTTGAGAGGGTGAGGAGTGATTAAAAGGAGATGATGGTTTTCAAGTCTTTTCCGGGGGAGAAGGAAACATAAAAAGAAGGGAGACCGGCAGTAGTAAAAATTGTCACGGAGAGCTTCGGCCCGTCGTCGAAGTTGGTAGAATCACAGCAGCGTAGCTTGCCACCCAATAAGTAACCGGGCTGCCTTTTGACCGCCTGGGTAACCGAGCCAATCGGCTTCGCCACCCGCTGGAGCTGCGTTTCCCGCCGGAGAGAGTCCCATTCCTCCCGTCCAGTAGTGACACTACGGAGTTAGTAGGAAGACTCCGTAATGGATAGCTGAGGTGTGGAGGCTTTTGTCCGAGTCAATATGGATCTTTTGATCCCATATCCTAGACCGTTTAAGGGATCATTCATGGCTTAGTCTTGATTTGTGAACTGTACAAGAAGGTCTATACAGCTATAGGATCGATTGCTAATATAGTGAAGCTTTATTTTTCTTCTTTTTGGCTGTCAATGTACGGAATGGGTGTTGCAGGGAGTACGCACCTACGCGTAGGACACATAGGATAGAGAATCAATCAATTCGTTTCATCTGATTAAATCACCTTCTCAACTACCTAGTCTAGAACGTGTGCTTGTCGTTATCTCAATTTTTCGAATGGAGCTATCATGTACTCCGTATTGTGGCGGCATATTAATACTGTACTCCGTACATTGGCCACCCAGTATGCACATACCAGAGAAGCAAAGCCGAGGAAATTTTCTTTTTATCTCCTTTTTGTTTCCTTGCCCTTCAATCTATCTTCTATGTTTTGTTTTTCACCATTCTCCTTTAAGCGTAACGTCGCAATGCTAGGCTTTTTTCTTTTACTTTTTTTTTTTCTTGATTCTTTTTGAGAGAAATTAAAAAAAAATTTTATGCTTCTATATCTTATCTACCCGTCCTTCTGATTCATCGTAAACGCTAGCTGTTTCTAGAAGTATCTCAACAACCCCCGGGCCCAACACTTTATGTTATTAGGAACTTGCCGAATACACGGTGCCTATCATCTAGGTAGTAAGCTTCGTCCATGAAGGTTCGGGTTCACTTCAATTTAATACAATTGGGTTGTCTCCTGTAGGTGTCGAGATGCTATCGAGCATATACCGGAACTAAACCTAGGTGTATATATAATCGAGAAGTACAAAGCTTTTATTCAAAGTCAGGACAACCAGGAAGTAAAATAGATACACCCATGCAAGTTTTGAACAAGCCCCCTAGTTCCCTTTAGCATACACTATATAAACGCAAGAAGTAACAAAAGGGCAGCTCTGACGAGTAGCGCTGCGTTTTTCTTTTCTCTTGTTTCTATCACAACGTCATCGCATACCTAAACTTACGAGAGACCAAGTCTACAATACTATACTTCTAACTGCAAGAATGTTTCTTACCTCAATGATATCAGGGTCGCTTCCGGACCAAGAGCATAACCTTCAAGATGGTCGGTAGAGCCCTACGTGCTATGTCTAAGACAGTGGCCACGAGCGTCTGATCTAGAATTAGCATCGTCGCATGACTAACCTTGGCTTGCATCAGGGCCTGTGGTTGAGGTTCACCCCAGGTAAGAAACATTAACCCGAAGGTTGTGCGTGATTTGTTCCTATGGGCACTTCGGCGACCAGGTATTGATGGAACAGTTGCATTGCTATTGTGCTTAGCTTTGGACGCGAACAATGTATATGTAACATTTCCAATTGTTGTTTTTCTCGTATACCTTCAGATCAAAAGGTCTCCTGTCTGCTAGAGACTCAGAGATCATGACGTTTTCAATCATTTTGACCACTTTTTACATAACAAGGATCGAGCAGATACACGTAAACTTTTGACGTAAGACTATAGCTATCCTTGCATATACTGCGACTCACCTCCCTCCCAAACGCCCGAAGCCAATGCAATGAGACAATTGAATCAACTATGCACAAATGAACGCCCCTGAAGATGACGAGTAGTATGAATCCTTGACCGAGTCAGAAAACGAAGCAAACTTGGCGAGGAAGGAAAGGGAGAAGCGAATGTGAAAATAGATGGTATCTCCAAGATATGATGATGCGGGAGATCGCACATCAAGCCCAACCACAAAAACGAAAGAAATGACAACAAGTTGCAACACCAACACCGCCAATCGTATTCCTCTGCCATTGTCACCATGGTGAGGTACGCGAAAGAACCAGAATCCTTTCCCAGAAAGGTTACCTGGCAATAGTATTTCAACATTAAGCAGCGCCAAATATAAAAGTGAAAAGTCATAGCTCATCTGTGAAACAAAACCTTGAAACAGAATGATGATCTAGCGGTAATGAACAACGGGGAATGTTTTCCGGTCCGCAATGTTAAGCTGGTATTCGAATATACCATCGACAGTCGCGACGTACCTATGCAAATTAGCATTGTCATCGTTGATGTACGCTGAGAAACCTACAATGTTCTGCCGTCTGCACCCCACCCAATTCCAGCAGCAGTCCCTGGCTCCTGATATCTTTGCCCAACTCCCAAACTGCGGTCTGGAAGCTCGTTTAAGATACTTCTAATCCAGCGAGGCGAGCGGGTGTTGTCGATGCCTAATATCTGCTGTCGATACCGCGGGTGGTTTCGATTATGTGTTTCGTTGACAACCTGTCTTTGTCGTCGAAGGCGTTCTGTTGCCACGTTGGTTCTTAGTTCCGTGTTTGATATACGTAAAGGTTCGTGTCGGGTACCAGCTGGGTTGTCCTGTCTCTCTGTATGCCTGTGCCCGGAACGGGATCGCTGATGGTCCCATGGCCGTGGTATTGAGTCTACAGGGGTCGCGGAATAGTCAAAAGTGGCGGATGGGCGACCTAAAGTCCCATAATTCCGACTTCCTACGCCCGTTTCGTTACCACTGGAACTATGATCACTCGACGAGTCGGCAGCACGCTGACGAGTGTCGGATACGATCGACTGTATCTCGGAGGGCGAAGCAGTCCAACTGAGTGTAATGCTTGGCTGTGTTTCTATGTTTGAGCTGCCCGCCTCCGGGGTTCTATTGCGTGCTTCGGGGTTGTCCTGGGATAGGATAACAGAAGCCTGACGTCTAGCGTTGTGTCTGCGGTCGCTGGTGCCCGGCTGCGCTGAGGTGCCATCTCGCGACGTGTCCTGAAGCGAATCTCCATGGCGAAGGGGTGAAGTGGGACGAGAAGTGCGATTGGACACATCTGTGGAACCTTGGAATCGCAAGCGCGGTGCAGGATGTGGATGAGCATTAGCTCTGGTTCGCCTGTCTGTTAAGCCCTCTTCCAGCCTTGAGGTCCAGCGAGCCGTGTTCAGAAACTCTACGATCAACCTCTCCCTGTCAGTGAGATCATGTAACAGAGCATCACGCAACGGCGGATTTTCGGACGCCTCCCCACCCAACTCATTTGGTGGAGTGTCAATGGATCCCAAGGTGGTCCGCTGTCCTGCATCTGCGCCGGATCCTGGGCTAAACCGACCATCAATTTCAAGTTCCAAGCCCACCGAATCGTCCAAGATAGGGTCAGTACGAACTTCCTCTATCTCGGGATCATCTTTGTCCAGATGAATGATCTGCCTGCGCAGAAAACCCTGGCGAACATCTGCAATTCCGGCTCGGCCCTTGTCTTCAAGCCACACCAAAAGGTCCCAAGGCTCGGGTGCAAAAGCCATACAGCGCACAGCACCGCCATTGCAACAAAGTCTCGAAGAATTAAACTGACATATTATTGAGCTCTTCTCATTTGGTTCGTGGGTAATGTCCCGAAGCGTTTTGACATCAAAAACAGTAATAACCCCGGATTGAGATCCAATGGCGCACAGTCGACTAAATTGAGAGAATGCAATAGTAAAGCAGCAACCATCGTCGATCCGAGTGCCGATGTCCATTTCAATGGAGCGGAGAGGGTCCCAGTTCCAGCCCGTAAGTTTTTCGCCACTTTCTGTCAGGACGGTTGTATTGAAATCTCGGGTAACATCATAGAAATACGCGCGGGTTTCATCACCAACCGCAGCCAGAATGGTAGAGTCTGGAGAGACGACCGCATAATTCATGCATGCCGGGTGATTGAGGACCTTGAGAACCTTCGAGCGGGTCAGAGAATAAACGGTGACCGACTTGTCATTATTACTGGCAGGGTTCATCAGCACGACAGTGGTTTGACGGTAGGAAGTGACCGCAATACCTGAGAATGACAATGTCTTCATCCGCTAAGCCTTTTCCATCTCCAGGTAGCCGGTGGATGGTCACGGAGTTAACGATATCGCCACCAAATTTATGCAGCTGGACATCCGGTAATTGCATTTGGTCGGCATCCTGTGCTGAATCCGGTTCGTCGCCAGAAAGCCAAGATTGGGAGGTTCTTGTAGGCGCACCAAGATCAATCGGCAAGGCACTGTCAATATCTGAAGGTTGAGAAGTTGATGGGTCCTCTCGTACACGCACTTGGCGGTCGGAGATCTTGATAAAAGCACATTCACCGTTGTGCTCACCTCCAACGGCGATCCAACCGTAACCCGCAGCAAGACATCTCGGTCCGAACGGGATAACAGCTAGAGTTTCTCGTTTTTGTGATGATATGTGAATTGAATATATGACTCTGTCGACGACAACATAAATCCTATCGGGGTCGGCGGTGCTGATATAGTTGTGAAGTTGTGGATGGCTAGATGATTGTTAGTTCAAGCTAAGCGCGCGACCATGTTGCGCTAAGTCTAGGACACTGACAAAATTGGGATTTTAAAGGGAAAGAAGCGTCGCTTTTTCGGAAGGATTAGAGACTCGGTCGATTGGTACCTAGAATAGCAGGGTAGCGCGTTAGTTGATGCGGAACGTAGGTATACATCATTACTCGTTGGATGGGGCAAGACCAACGAAAGCGCAGAATCCGTAGTCATGGTTAGAGATCGAGGCTAGACTAAGGTGACATCGTTGGAAAGATCGGTTCCCATTAGATAGCGGCGTTGCGAGAATGGCGGAGGGCGCAATAGAGAGACGAACCACAAGGAAGGTGGACGCAGTAGAGCTGAAAGGGATAAGGCCGGTGAGTCGTCAACGTGGAAGGAGAGGAGTGATACGAACGCAATCGGAGAATGGTTTGGCGAGTTATTCCTGTGAGAATGTTTCAAAACGTTGGGTAGGAAGCGATAGCTCGATGTAGTTAAGCTTGAGCTCTCAGCCCAAGTAAAGTAAGAGATCACCGCTCTTACTTGACAACCTTGTCCTCCAGTGCGATCATGACTTTCGGCGGGAGTCATGGGCGGATGACGTAAGACTTGACACAGGACTTTTGGCGGTCGATCCGGGGAATGCGGTCGAGAGCAGCAATTGGGATCGAGTCCGGACTCGGACTCCAAGCATTCCCCTCCAGGAACTTTTTGTATCTTCGGATTGTTTAGCTCGATTTTGATTTCAACGCATGCGGTCCTCGAGGCTTTTTTTGTTTTTTCTATTTGTTGTATTCTTATCTACTTTCTATCTTAGTAAGTTAATTAAAAGGATGACACAAGAATACTGGTACTAAACATATAGAACCTTTCTTGAACTGCAAAGTACGGAATAACACTGACTGCACATGACCAACTACCTAAATCTACTAGTACTACGGAGTAGTAACTAGGTATTGCTGCCTCAGGTTGAGATATCATGATCCTACGCCCGTACAAGGCTTTGAAATACATCCTACATTTATGCTGAAACATGTGCTGGTTGGCCCAGAGTACTCTCAGGAGATTTGTTATTGTTTCGTCTATTTAATTCTGCTGCTATCGGCCTTGCTCTTCCCATGCACGCTGCATAGTTGCTTGATCATGCTCTACCAAGTTGTTAAGATGATCTTGAGAACTCATGCATGCTTAATAAGCTTGCCGATGTGGACTTAATTATCTTCGACAGTATTGTCATATTTAATTATGCCAAATGGAGCTGATTTCGTGTACTTTCTAGCTTTTCAACATCCGCAAGTATGTGCAGCAGGGTTAGGGACGGGTATAACAAATGCTATTATTTCAGCTACTGTTTATTAGGTAGCCCTTTTGGCGGATAACGTGCTGTATTACTATACATGTCAGGGCTGGCCTTTAGCTAAAAGGAATACCTCCCCTTAAAGTATCAGGATACGACGCTGCCGGGTAGTCAAGTTGTTGAACAATTTCGAAGAAATTCTTGAATATGGAATTGCATAGAGGGCATTGAAACCACGTACTGAGTCGGCCGACCTACAGTGCCCCACTCTGGCGGGGGAAAAGTAAAAATGATTCAAAATTGAACAGCAAGAAATTGCCAGCAAATACTACTAAATAGGGTAGCAGGGGTTTCGTAGCCATTGTGTACTAAATATATCTGCCAGATTGATATATAGTCCGAAGGTAGACATGGATTTGGCCTAAAATCCATTTATGTCCCCACCCGACGTCAGCGTTTGTGTGTTCCGCCGCTAAACACCGCCAACGAATGAAGTACCTTTCTTTCTTCCCACCGCAACCTGTGAATGTTGGCTATATTCAGCCAACTAACTGCGTCTGGGACATTCTTGGTGAATATCGCAGGCACGGGTGAATGTACTTTGTTTCGCGATAAAATTAGGTACGACGATTTTGTGACTAACGTAATATTTAGACGATTGTTGGAATCAATAGGGTGTCTACCTGCTCTCCAATAAACATTTCTAGGACAGTCACTTCTACCGTCCCCCGATGGCGCAGGCAGAAGCTCTCGCTGCCACTCTAGCTGAGCTAAACCTGAATGCACAGGGTCTCAGCGGGTCAGCTTTTGATGATCGACTTGCGGAAGAAGAAAGTGGTCAATATCAGAACCGGGGTCCTCGGCCAAGAGCCCGCCAAAATGCTGAAGATCTTATTAAAGAGCTGGAGGCTGACTTCCTCACTCCATCATCTCAGTTTAGCCCTGAATGGCTGAATCGTCTACAAAGGTATGGGAGACCACTTGCCATATGATTTTTGTTCAATGCCCCACTCTAGCCCTTCCGTTCGCTGACAATTTTATAGACGATGGGACGTGTCGACAGACTACAAGGACCTTTTTGAGGTCGCACCGACTCAAACACGAACTATTGTTCGTTTTGACCGTGAGGGTCTAGAAGGGCGTGTTACTGGCTACCATGAAGTTACGGTTCCCGCCACCAGTGCAAATGCAAAGAACTCAACATCTCTGCTTCGTCGACCAGCTGGTCGCGCAGATTTCGTCAGAGGCGCCGCTGGATTCTTTCCCTTCGCGCCAGGTGGACTTGATGGTGTTGAGGCTATCGCTGAAATGGAATCTGAAGCCCAGACAGCAGATAGCTCGAGACCGGGAGGCAAGCCATCTGGCCTTGACCGGATCATTAACTTCGGCGCTGAGGGTGGCCTTCTAGAAGTCGCTCCTGGGTTCAGCCGTGGCCTGAAATTCGAAGTAGCAAAGTCAAAAGAAGCTGCTGAGAATGATCAAGAAGTTGAACATGTCCTCCAGCAGGAGGAAGCGGATCTCCCAGTTGAAAAGGACGACACGGCTTCAGATGTTGGAGGAGTGAAGATTGACGATGACGAGCTGAGCGGAGATGAGGAGGATATAGATTCATTACTGCCCGTTGAGTTCCCAGCACTGGAACCCCGTGCTCCTTTGTTATCAGGTGTCCAGAAGAAAGGTGGCAGGGAATGGGCGCACGTTGTGGATGTTAACAAAGACATTCCAAATTTCAGCGAGCTTGTGCCGGATATGGCTAGAGAGTGGCCCTTTGAACTGGACACCTTCCAGAAAGAGGCTGTTTACCATTTGGAGAGCGGTGATTCCGTTTTTGTCGCGGCTCATACGTCAGCGGGAAAGACAGTTGTTGCTGAATATGCTATTGCTTTGGCTGCCAAGCATATGACTAAGGCTATCTACACATCACCCATCAAGGCTCTCAGTAATCAGAAATTCAGGGATTTTAGGACTACATTCGACGATGTTGGTATCCTTACGGGTGACGTCCAGATCAATCCAGAAGCAAGCTGCCTGATCATGACCACTGAAATTCTCCGAAGTATGCTTTATCGTGGAGCAGATCTTATTAGAGATGTCGAGTTCGTGATCTTTGATGAGGTACATTATGTTAATGATCTCGAAAGAGGCGTCGTTTGGGAAGAAGTGATCATCATGCTTCCTGAACATGTCACTCTGATTCTTCTATCTGCTACGGTCCCTAATACTTATGAATTTGCCTCTTGGGTGGGTCGCACCAAGAAGAAGGATATCTATGTTATTTCGACTGCGAAACGACCTGTCCCGCTCGAGCACTATTTGTGGGCGGGTAAAGATAAATTCAAAATCGTCGACTCAAATAAGCGATTCCTGGAAGGCGGTTGGAAAGAAGCAGATAACATTATCTCTGGCCGAGATAAGATCAAAGCCCAAAAAGCTGCCGAGGCTCAGGCTCAATCCCAAGCTCAGAGAGGCGGCCAGCAGGGAAGAGGGCGCGGTCAAGCTCCAGGCAGAGGTGGCCCTCGCGGCAATTCGCAGCGTGGAGGTGCTCAACGCGGGGGTGGTGCTCAGCGTGGTAGAGGGCAGCCAGCCACTAGGGGTACCGGGAATATTGCTCGTACAGGAAGAGGTGGAGGACGGACAACAGCTGCACAAGATAAGACTGTCTGGGTACAACTTGTCCAACATCTTCGCAAGGAGAATTTGCTCCCTGGTTGTATTTTCGTGTTCTCCAAGAAGAGATGTGAGGAGAATGCGGATTCACTCTCAAACCAGGACTTCTGTAATGCGTCGGAGAAAAGTCTTACCCACATGTTTATCGAGAAGTCACTTACACGCTTAAAGCCCGAAGATAGGACGCTCCCGCAGATACTTCGCCTTCGCGACTTGCTAAGCAGAGGAATTGCTGTTCATCATGGAGGTCTTCTGCCCATTATGAAAGAGATTGTTGAAATCCTATTCGCCAAATCATTGGTCAAGGTTCTTTTCGCAACAGAAACGTTCGCTATGGGGCTCAATCTACCAACTCGTACGGTGGTTTTCTCGGGGTTCCGTAAACATGATGGTAAAGGCTTCAGGGACCTGCTACCAGGTGAATATACCCAGATGGCCGGCCGTGCTGGGCGAAGAGGCCTTGACACTGTCGGCTATGTCATCATTACTAGCACTGGTAAAGATGAAGCGCCTCCTGCCGGTGCTTTGAAGCGGATGATCCTTGGTGAACCAACCAAACTTCGATCCCAATTTAGGCTTACTTACAATATGATTCTGAATCTCTTGCGTGTTGAGGCTCTGAGGATTGAAGAGATGATCAAGCGCAGTTTTAGTGAAAATGCCACGCAGGCTTTGCTTCCAGAGCATGAGAAACAAGTTCAACTATCAGAAGCTAGTTTGGCGAAGATTAAGCGTGAGCCTTGCGATATCTGTGACATTGATCTCGTGGCTTGTCATAATGCAGCCATGGAGTACGGAAAACTAACAAGTGAGCTGCATGTTGGGTTGCTCGCCTCTCCCGTCGGTAAGCGTCTATTTATGCCCAAGCGGCTGGTCGTTTACAGAAAGGATGGATATCGGACTGCTGGTATTATCGTCCGAGAAGGGGTTGGAGGAGGGCCTACGCCCACCGTACAGATTCTCGAAATCGGCAAATTAGGTGGCAGACGTCATCCAAGCGATATCCTCCCCTTCCTTCCTAAATTCCGACATCTATTCCAGACTCTACCAACCCGTGGAGCTGATATGACCTTGAAAGTTTGCAAGATACCACTCTCTGATCTGGAGTGTCTCACCAATACCATGGTGAAGCTAACTGGTCCCACGTGGTATCTCAATATCAAGAAAGAGGCCATCAAATTTGCCGATAAAGAGCTGCATAAATACTGTGGATCGTGGACGAGCACCGCTTGGGACGAGATAGACTGGACTCGAATCAAAGAATTGCAGGTGAGGGACATACTGGAAAAACGACAAGCCCAGGCAACAATTGCCGAGTCCTGCAAATGCTTGCAATGCCCGGACTTCTTGAAACATGTAAGTGAACATACTGTGTCTGAAAAGTAAGTAAAACATGCTTACATTAAACAGTTCGAGATGCAACACGACGAATGGCAAGTCAAAGAGAACATTTCGCAGTTGAAGCAATTAATGTCCGATCAAAATCTTCAACTTTTGCCAGATTACGAACAACGTATCCAGGTACTGAAAGAACTAGGGTTCGTAGATGAACAATCTCGCGTACAGCTGAAAGGCAAGGTAGCATGTGAGGTAGGTTCATTAACTCGATGGAAGAGGTCGTGGTCTTTTCACTAACAGCTTGATTAGATTCACTCAGCTGATGAGCTTGTCTTAACGGAATTGGTCCTCGAGAACGTCTTAGCTGAATACGAGCCTGAGGAGATTGTTGCACTTCTATCCGCCTTTGTCTTCCAGGAAAAGACTGAGAATGTTCCTACATTGACACCGCGCTTGGAGAAGGGCAAGGAAGCGATTGTTAAGATTTCGGAGAAGGTGAACGACTTCCAAATTCAATATCAGGTCATTCAGTCTAGTGAAGATAGCAATGACTTTGCCAGTCAACCACGATTTGGTCTGGCGGAGGTCGTCTACGAATGGGCTAAAGGGATGTCTTTCAACCGCATCACTGACCTCACCGATGTGATGGAAGGTACGATTGTACGGACTATAACTCGTCTGGACGAAACATGCCGAGAAGTGAAGAATGCAGCGAAGCTGGTTGGAGACCCGTCATTATATACTAAGATGCAACAGGCACAAGAACTGATCAAGAGGGATGTGATTTTTGCGGCGTCGTTGTATATGTAGTTAGACCACGAAGTTCGACTAAGGTTCATGACCACGTGGGGTGTTGATCTTTATTTCTATTTTATTTTATTTTATTTTATGTTGTTTGTTTGTTTACCTGTTTGATATTCAGGTTCAAAGGCTCTTTTTTTCATTTCTTCATACATACATAGAGGCATGTTAGCAAGGATCTTGCATAGAATATTTCACAGAGAATTGAATACATCCAGCCATTCTGCCGGCAAAACCGATGCGAACCTTGGGTCTTTAAAGCTAGTCTGGGAATTTTCCTTTCCTTTCCGGGGCAAAATGTTCAGGAGCAGCAAAAAATTCTCTTACCGCGCGTGGCGGCGAGCCCTCTGATTAGCTGCCATAGGCGCGGGGCCGGCACCGCTTGAAAATCCACGAGAAAACCAAACCAAACCCAACAAACCCAATGTGCACTTTTGCACTTTCTTTACTACAACATCTCCCCGCGACATAACTTTCTCGGCCCCATTCTCTGTCCTACCGGGCCTCTTGCTACGTGACGGGGCACTTTTGATTCGGAATACGATTTCTGTTTGCTGGGGGTTTGCTGCTGTTGGTGCGATATGGATGTTACAGCTCTTCGGGACCGCATACAGTCAACGCTCGACCCAAATGCGGATAATCGCCGTCAGGCTGAGATAGATTTAAAATATGTATGTGGAATACTTTTGGATGGATTTGATTCTGGCCTATACTCATACTATTTTCCCGAATATCGTAGGCCGAGACACAGCCCGGCTTTATAAATGCGCTTTTGGATATTTTGCAAGGGGAACAAAATAATGCCGTCCAACTGTCGGGTACGTTTTTGTCAGCCTGATTTTTCCCCCTCCTCTTCGCCCTTGTCCTTGCTTCATGCCATCTGCGAAGTATTTTCTAACACGGAAATGATTTTCTGTAGCCGGTGTCTACTTGAAGAACCGAATTACCCGTGGCTGGTCTTCCGTCGAAGAAAACCCACAGCGCACACCGATTCCAGAGGGGGAGAAACCGGGCTTCCGTGAAAGGTTGATCCCGGCTTTGGTATCAACACCCCCGAACGTTCGCGCACAGCTTGTCCCACTTCTCCAGAAGATCCTCCAGCATGACTTCCCCGAGCATTGGCCGAGTTTCTTGGATATCACCCTCCAGTTGTTAGGCACCAACGATGCAAGCTCGGTCTATGCTGGTCTGCAGTGTTTGCTGGCCATCTGCCGTGTGTATAGATTTAAGGCTGGTGAGAAGAGGGAGGAGTTTGATAAGATTGTTGAGCATACGTTCCCTCAGCTGCTTAACATCGGCTTGAAACTTGTCGATGAAGAAAGTTTGGAGGCTGCTGAGATGCTCCGAATTGTCGTCAAGTCCTACAAACATGCCATTTACGTGGGTGAACTAAACTTTGGAGACGAACATTGGATTAGGGCTGACTGAAAATGAATAGTTCGAGCTCTCACCGTTCCTGCAAACACATCAAGCGACTGTCGACTGGTGCACACTGTTCCTCAGAATTATCGCAAAAGATCCTCCTGCAAACTCCATGTTGGAATCTAAGGAAGAGAGGGAGCTTAACCACTGGTGGAAGTGTAAGAAATGGTCCTACGCCAACCTGAACCGCCTCTTTATCAGGTGAGTATTTTGCGTTGAGAGAGATTAGCACTTCCTAATTTTCATAGATACGGAAACCCCACCACAATGACCAAGTCGAGCACGCCTGATTATACCCAGTATGCCAAGAACTTCATTGCCACCTTCGCTCCGGAAATTCTCAAGGGATATCTGCAGGAAATCGATAAGTGGGTTTCCAAGGGCCAGTGGCTTAGCAACCCTGCCCTCGCCTACACTTTGGTCTATATGGAAGAATGTGTCAAACCGAAGGCGATGTGGGACCACCTCAAGCCACACATGGACAACTTGATCGCTCACTTCATCTTCCCTATCCTTTGCCAATCCGACGAAGACATTGAACTGTTCCAGACCGACCCCTCCGAGTATCTCCACCGTAAGCTGAACTACTACGAGGAGGTTTCCGCGCCCGATGTTGCAGCAACAAACTTCCTTGTCGCTCTCACGAAGAATCGCAAGAAGCAGACATTCTCGATCCTTACGTTCGTCAACGGCGTCGTCAGCAAGTACGAGGCTGCTCCAGATGACCAGAAGCTTCCTAGGGAGAAAGAAGGTGCCCTGCGGATGATTGGTTCCTTGGCTTCAGTTATCCTTGGAAAGAAGAGCCCTATCGCGGATCAGGTTGAATACTTCTTTGTCCGTCACGTCTTCCCTGAATTCCGCAGTCCTCACGGCTTCCTCAGAGCTCGCGCATGCGACACTTTAGAGAAGTTTGAGCAGCTCGACTTCCAGGATCCGAACAACCTCATGATCATCTATCGCAATATCCTTGAATCGATGACCGATCCTGAACTTCCTGTCAGGGTTGAAGCGGCCCTTGCTTTGCAACCCCTTATCCGCCACGATATCATTCGCACTTCGATGCAGCAGAACATTCCTCAGATCATGCAGCAGCTTCTCAAACTCGCCAATGAGGTCGATGTGGATGCCTTGGCCAACGTTATGGAAGATTTCGTCGAAGTGTTCTCTGCTGAGCTCACTCCGTTCGCTGTGGCATTGAGCGAGCAGCTTCGTGACACATACATGCGTATTGTTGGTGAACTTCTGGAAAGAAACGCCGCCAAGGGCGACGATGAATATGGTGACTTCTTGGATGATAAGAGTATCACTGCCCTTGGTGTCTTGCAGACTATTGGAACCCTCATTCTCACTCTGGAGAGCACCCCCGATGTGCTTCTGCACCTCGAAACGATTCTCATGCCTGTCATCAGCATCACGCTTGAGAACAAGCTATATGACCTCTACAACGAGATCTTCGAGATTATCGACAGTTGCACCTTTGCATCTAAGTCCATCTCTCCCACTATGTGGCAAGCGTTCGAGCTTATTCACAAGACCTTCAAAGCGGGCGCTGAATTGTACTTGGAGGACATGCTGCCCGCACTTGACAACTATGTCGCATATGGCTCTCAGATGATGGTTCAGAACCCAGCCTACCTTGCGGCTGTTGTCAGTATGGTTGAAGACATCTTCCGCGATGAGAAGGTTGGCGGTGTGGACCGGATCTGCGGTTGCAAGCTAGCAGAGACTGTGATGCTGAACCTTCGCGGCGGCATTGACCAATACATCCCTCTGTTCATTGAGTTGCCGATGCGCGTGCTCGACGCTGACGAGGCGAAGACTAAATCCTACCGCATCCATCTGATTGAGATGGTGATTAACGCTATCTATTATAATCCTGTTCTCAGTCTTCAGGTTCTGGAGGCTAAGGGCTGGACGAACAAGTTCTTCAGCGCCTGGTTCTCCAACATCGACAACTTCCGCAGAGTTCATGACAAGAAGCTCTCCATTGCAGCAATTAGCTCGCTTCTGACATTGAACGCTGGCGATGTTCCCGCGAGTGTGCAGCAAGGTTGGCCTAGATTGCTTCAGGGAGTGACCAGGCTTTTCCAGACACTGCCTGCTGCGCTTAAGAGTATGTTGCTTCCCTTGCCCCCTTGAGATATAATACTTACGCTGCACAGACCGCGAAGATGCAACTAAAGAGTCAGACTTCACCTTCGACGACGAGGATGACGAGGGTGATGAGGATAACGACTGGGATGGAGAAATTGAGTGGACCGATCAAGATGAGACCGAGGGTGGCCCTGAGGGCGATGTTCAAGATGAGAGCGCCGCATACCTTGATTTCTTGAATAAAGAGGTGAGCTAGCTCATCTGCGAACGTCGTGGAATTTTATCGACTGACTGGATAAATAGGCCCAGAAGTTCGGCTCCTTTGCAGATGATGATGAGGATGACTTGGACGAGGAAAGCCTTCTCGAGACCCCATTGGACAAGATCGAGCCATATGGCCTTTTCAAGCACGTCTTCATGGGTATGTATCATCCATTTTCCACGCATCGAAATCCGTTAGCTAACTATGTTACAGGTCTTCAGCAGGAACAGCCACAACTGTATGAGAACTTGACGAAGATCCTGAATCCGGAGGAGCAGCAAGTGCTACAGGCTGTCTTCCATGAAGCCGATGCCAAGGCTTTGGCTGCTGCCAACGCAGAAGCTGCGGCAGCGGGGATCCAGACCAATGGAAATTAGAAATATAAAAGAACTAAAAGAAGCCAGCAGGTCGACGAAATGAACCAGTTGACTTCTGTTGGATGCCGATGACGATATAAAAGATGCCAATCCAGTTCGAATGTCTGTTTTTGGAGCAGCCTTCACCTTTTTGAGATATCTCAGGTCGCCGGTCTAATGGAGCGACAGGCTGGATACGCTATAACGCCTTTTTCTTTTGTTTCTTTTGTTGTTTAGATCGTTTCCTTTTCCTTGACGCAATCATTACCGTTATCCATGGTTGTCGTTCCTCCGAATGTCCCCAAAAGTCTTCTCTTCACTATGCCTCATTCCAATTGTACTCCACGCATTTACAAACACTGATATCCCCAATTAATTCCGTCAGTTGACCGATGCCCATATCCAGATGACCCAGATCATCCAATTTCATGCTCGGGAGACAAACCAAGACAGTCAGTCTTAAGAAAGAAATATCAAAACAAGCCGGAAACTATCTCCGGAGCGGATTCCATACTCATTCAACCAATTCTCGCATGTTACATAGATCACGTGGTATGCTAAGCAAACAGAGCAAACAATATGACGTATGACGCCATCACAATCTGCATCCGAACATGTACCGAAGTAAATATCAGATATTGCACAACTCCCATGAGTTCATGACCTGAATCTCATATAGCACACCTTTCACGGCCTAAAATGTTCTGCCACATGGCGAAACGTAGGGCATCAATGACAATATGCCTCAACATAAGATAGCTAACTTTCAACGCCGGTGTACACCATCACCAGCAGTGGAACCTGATACCACCAGACAGACGTCATCATGATGATACAACGACTAACTTGGCATCATAAATCTCAGTTCCTAAACACAATGGCAGTTACTTAAACACCAAATCCTCACCCAATTCCATCCTTCCAGACAACAAACCACCCCTTCATCTCACACACCCCAAAAACCAAAGTCCAGGTTCAGTACGCAACACCCCCCACCGTCCAAATCTCTACAAAATCTAAC
This sequence comes from Aspergillus flavus, assembly GCF_009017415.1. Classification (NCBI taxonomy): domain Eukaryota; kingdom Fungi; phylum Ascomycota; class Eurotiomycetes; order Eurotiales; family Aspergillaceae; genus Aspergillus; species Aspergillus flavus. The sequence goes on along the minus strand of NC_092404.1, from coordinate 1,704,768 downwards.
CATACAACCCTCCCAGAGTACAACTCACCTCCCTCTACTCTCTACACTCGAAACAACAAATCCAAAACACCAAAAATGTCTGCCCCCAACTCCGGCCGCCAGTCTCCTCCCCCGGAGAAACAAACCGGCGCCCAGCAACAGGACCCCGTTGCCTCGGGTCACACCCAGCATGGCATCCATGGTGATTCTAAGGGAGCGTCGGAGGATACTAAGCTCCATGGACTCGAGAGTAACCCGAAACATCCCTTGGAGGATATCGAGGCGAAGAAGTTTGAGAAGGGGACGGGGAATTAATAGACTGACTGATGTGTGATGTTGTTTACATATATGTAATTTTTCATGATTGGGTTCCTTTTTCAATATGAGTGAATGGATTAGAAAGGCTTTTTTATTTTCTTTTATTTTCTTTTTAAGTTTAAGTCTAGATAGCTTGGAAGGTGGTTGTAAGGTGCTTGGTGTATTCTACTATTGCTGCGCAAGAGAAGTTTAATATATACTATATCTACTTTGTTTTGTTTTGTGGATCATGTTTGCCCAATGCAATGATCTTCAAAGATAATTTTTCATTCTGCAGCTTGGTACTAAGCACAGTGGTATTCGAAGAATAACTGATTAGAATAGTAGCTATTTGACATAAGCCTGTTCCAGACAGCTTGTTCAAAAACGCACATCAGAATACAGGAAACACAAATCAGACAGCATCCCAGTTTAAATTCAGTACGTCGTCAATTCATTATGCCTTAGGCTCGGCAGGGGCAGTGGTTCCAGCGGGCTGGCTCGCCGCAGGGGCAGGTTCGGCTGGGGCAGCGGGAGCCGCAGGAGCCGCAGGAGCAGCAGCTGCGGGAACGGCACCGGAGGCCTCTGCACCGGCAGCTGGGGCCTCACCCTCATGAGTGGTCTTTCCACTCTTCAGGTCTGCCAAGCGCCTGGCCTCAGCGTGGATGTCCCGCACCTGCTTATCGGTCTGGACGTAGAAATCACGAAGCTTTTGACCTGATGGTGTACCAAGAGCCTTTTCGAAGTATGAGTGGAGTCCGTGCCAACCAGTGGCAGCCTTGTCGCTGATCTTGTAGCTCTCATCAATTCCTCTGGCGCGGTCCGTGGCCTTGTACTTCTGATCAAAGTTGGACAGAGCCGAGGTGAAGCGGTTGGAGAAACCGTGCTTCTGGTCGAGGGCAATAGCCTTCTGGATTGCGTTGTCGCTCAGTGCATAGCCGTGAGCAAGGTACTCGGCGAAGATTCGGGACTTGGGCTTGTCTTCCTGCGAGATCTCATGGTGGTTCTCATCCCTGGCCTCTCCTGCACTGGCGGCCTGGGAACCGGCGATGTCGTCGAGGGTCTGGGCAGCCTCGACGTGCACTGCAGAACCTCCCAGCTGAGTTTGATCCAGAAGCAAGGCAGTCTTGGCAGCCCTAAACCATAGTTAGTGAATTCCATCCAAGGTCGTCTTTCAAAGCTCGGATTATAAGAGCCAGCGAGCTAGTGCGGGGTAAGGCTTACGCTTCTTTCTCGAAAGTCACGGTTGCGGACTTGGAAGCACCTGGCTCACCAGAAACTGGAGTCACAGAGATGGAGGTAATCTTGCCACTATATAGCTGTTAGTCGTGTCAAATGTCTAGAAACATAAAAAGAGTGTGATCTTACCAGAAGCTAAAGAAGTCCCGGACTTCCTTCTCGGAGGTGGCAGGCGCGATGCCCGAGACATGGACTGTGCTGCGTTCAGACATGGTGACGATGGAATGTGGTTTTCGGTAGAGAATATATCAAGATCGGTATATCAAGAGGGGTGCAATTGAAATAATAGAGAGTTATAGGAATGGAAGAACAATTCAGGAGTATTTATTTGAGCGGAGCAGTCGAGCCACAGATGACGTGGGAGAGAGGGGCACGTTGCACAGCCACAGTGGGGAGTCGTCATCAACATGTGACGGCAAGTAATTATGATGTGGATGGCTGGTGCTAGAAGGCAGAAGTATTTTCCGAAGAAAAAGAGAATGAATAGCGGATCGGCGGGTGGAAGAATGGCTAAGAATGCGAGCGAAAGCGAATAGACAATTTCTTAGCATTACCTGTTCCTGGATCCCTCTAGGACCCTCCTTCCTAACTAAACAGATAATCACTCAACAATAACAAAGAGGGTTTCTTCGCCGCCTCAGTTGGTACCATCCACTTTTGTTACGGAAGCATTGTCCAACACATCTGTAATAGCTGCAATGGTTCCAGATGCTACTTGGTCTGTCGCATCCGGCTCCTGTTCGCGATGTTTTCGAAGAACGAGCTCAAGATCTCGAACACGGCGCCGGAGTCCTTCATTTTCCCGCTTGAGTATCTCCAACTCCCCACGTTGTCGTGCTATCTCATCCGGGCGGGATATAGAAGTAGTTCGTGACCGTTGTTGAGAGAGCGAGTTACGATGGGGGTACGGATGCGGCCCGGAGACAAAATTCGAGAATTGATCACTTTGTGGCTGCTGTGCTGATGCAGGAAATAGTGGCAGCGTTCCTTCTGACTGTCGCGGAGAGGTAAAGGACGGCTCTCGACTCCGACCCGGACGGGAAGACGTTAAAGGAACATCTCGCGAGGGAGTGATCCCAGCACCGCTTCCTGTTCTTGAGCCCTGGACGGCTGGGATGTACGAGGAGCTCAGGCTTGACGAGGAACGGTGGCGCCGTGATACAGTGGAATGCGCTGAGGAAGATAAGTAAGAAGCCTGCAGGGTATCTGACGGCTCGTTGAGGGTGGTAGATGTAGAGGATGTTGTCGATGCGACAGAAGCTGTCTGTTGTCGGAGCAGAGACAACTCTCTTGATAGACGATTAACCTTTGAGCTCAAGTCAGTACGTATATGCGACCTTATGGGCTGTTAAATTTGAATACCATTGCCTCTTGTTCTTGTTCAAGCATCGAGTGGATGTCGGACGGCGTGAGGGGCTTTGGATGTCTCAGTGGGCCTTGAAGTAGTTCAGCTCGAGAGTTCCAATCTAAAGCGAAAATGGCAGCTTACCGGAAGCCGATCTCACACTGCCATGGTCATTGCCTCCAGGCCCAGAGCTCCCTGTATATGCAACCGGCGCAAGTGGGAGAGCAGGAGGACTCATTACTTGCGACGGACGTCGAGAAGAGATGGCTGGCGGTGTAGTGGCTGGTTGCATCGCCGTGGCAGCTCGGGGCCGTGATCTTGGAGTAGAAATGGGCACGGAGGCCAATTCTGGTGCCATTCTATGAAGGATTATGATAGATCACGAGATTGGGACCGATGGGGAAAAGACCAGAAAGTTGAGCGATAAATTCGTTCAAGTAGAAGCGAAGGGGTGGATGTTACCGTACAAGAGAGAGAGGAGTAAGTAGACGGACTATATATGAAAGTTAACGACAAGAGAAATCCCCTCCCCCCTTGATTGAGATTCCAAAGGGTCAAAGCATACCAAACCCCAGGACCACTCTTTGAGCTGCAAAAGAAAGAATTCCCAGCCCAGATACCTTATTAACAGTGCGCATGCATGAGACCTATCAACAATGCAACTTGATCGAGCTCTGGTAATGTTTTCTGCCTGTCTAACGATGAAAGGAGGGCCAGTTCGTTTTAGAGTTGTCCATATTTCTCCTCCGGACCCGAGGCTTTACTTTATTACTCATTTTGCACTAAACAATGAAATGACAGGGCTAAGGATCCTTGAAACAGTTGCCCGAAGATCCGAACCAGGGTATCTTTGGTTTTGGTTGGTTACTGCAACCAAGTATCTACATGATCGCTGACGGAATGGCTCGAAGAGGGGCACGGTGGTACTGATGTCTTTTTTAGTGAGTATGACCTACTGCTAATATTAGACAACTAAAGTGTGTGATTGTTAAATCTGGGGAGGTATATATTTTTGGTCTATATTTTCCTGTCTCAAACATGTTGAAACTAACAGCACCACATCTGCGAGGCGAGAAGGCTTCTTAATTTAGAACAATTCGCCTCACACCGTCTCGCTCCACATCGACCCCATACAATTCGATAAATTCATACGACGTAGGTACGAATGTGTACTATCATTCTGTATACAGAAAACAACGCTGGCCGGCACCAATCACGTGGATCACTGAGCCGTGGGCTGGCTTACCTAATGTCAAGTGGCATCATCAAACAAACAAGAGAAACAAACAACTTGAATCCGGGGTATTGAATATCATACCTTCAGAGAGCCGTCAACAGGAATAAGTTTCCCCCTCGACGTTTCAGATTACGGCGCTGGACCTCCACCGCTCATACCTACGCCCATCTATGGCCCATCACAATGACGACTCCGCTATCCCTGCGCACATTCCTGCCTTCGCAAAACCGCTTGCTCCTTACATCAAAAGTCGCCAGGAAGCACTACGCATTCGACAAGTCTTAACCTCCTACCTCCGATCACAAATTACGTTTGCCGATGATAATCCAGACTACCCAAATGCCCATGCCCGATCTCATCTCTCTTTATGCGTACCTCAAGATGCCGTCGTCGATGTGAAGCATATTCCTCCAGAATTGACGGGGCTAAGAAAGGAATATCTACTAGCATTGAAGGCAAATGTGAACGCAAGGAAGGAGTACCGTTTGGTGTCCGAGAGGTATACTTCTGGGAAGACACAGGGCCAACCTTCTGGTGGCGTCAACGCACACCGCGTTGACCCTAACTCAGAACTCCGAGCTTATCTCGAACTACTCCGTGACCGTCGCCAACATGCGAAGCTCCAAGTCTTTCAGCGTTATTTGGAAGAGCTTAAGAATCGAGATATAATCAAACCAGAGGACTTTGATCGTATAGGAAATCGCAGCCAACAGTCTGCCCTGCAGCTAGATTTGGAAGAAGATCAGAATGGATGCGCTTCCGAGATTGGAATTGAGGACTTGATGCATAACCTTGAAAGGGCCGTGATACGCGCGAGATATCAGTTAGAGAGAGAAAAGAGACTACTTGAGGAGCTGAAGGCGCAGCATGATACTGAGGATGGTTCTGAGAATGATGGTATTGCCTCTGGCGCGAAGGTTACTGCGCTCCAGAAAACCCGAGATGTCTTGGTACAATGGGTCGAGGAAAAATTGGGGAGTGTTGGGAACAACGAGGATGGTCCTGTTCAGGAGTTGCCTCCCGAGGAAATCGAGAAGTCGGCCAATTTGCTGGAAGACCAGAAAGCACAGATCGCAGAACAGTATGCCGCCTACGTTGATGCTCGCAAGCGTCTTCTCGATGCTGCCTCTAGGGCGTGCCAGCCCATTGGTACCAGCTCTGTGCAACCTGCAAGTCGCCCCACTGAGAAACGAAAAACTACTCCAGAGGAAACGCCAACCTTAGAGCCAGTGGATGTCCTATCTTTTGCGGATGAGCAACTCCTCCCACTTTCGAAATGCCAACGGGCACTAGCTTTGCAGAAATTCTACCTGACTGGGACTCTTGCAAAAGAAAAATCCACGACTCTGCGCATCCTGAATCGGCTGAGAGATGAAAGTCGCCTTCTTCCGGAGTACCCTATGCCTGCTCGGCAGCCACGATTTAAACATGCGACTGCGGCTATAAATGCCCGTTATCCTACTACGCCGGTGGAGCCAGCCAAACCTGATGAGGTCGTTGCACTAGCTGAAGCATGGGCCTTTGCGTCGGAAGCGGCAGGGACCAGTGAACGCGAAAATGTGGAACACAACCTGGAAGACGGTATCGAAGCCGCCCAAGATGCGGAGCAGGCCTTGCAAGAAGTTTACGGCATATTAAACCAGGATCTAGAGGAGGTTTTGCGGAACAAGGTAGAACAAGATGAGGCAGAGTCATCCAGGTCGCACGCGAGACCAAGGGCTAAAGGGCCATGGGCTAAGCTTGACGGACAAATAGGAGTCACGGAATGATAGAGCCATTAGATGGAACAAGCTAGTAGCAACCCTGAACTAAGAAAGTACATCTTATCTTGTCAAGAAACCATGATTCGATGGGAAATAATAGCAGGGATGTACTTCCGGCAATGTATGCCAACATTGGTTCCAAAAGATAACGTGGGGACTCCGAATGCCGGTGTTCCCGTGCTTAGCTGCCATTAGCGCGGTAGCGAGCACTCTGTAGCGGAGACACCACTCAACTGATAGAATCCTGCAAAGAGGGCTGATCTGCAATTTAGTCAAAAATTTTTTTTGTGCGAGGATTTGCAGCCCTTGACCCTGATTTTCAGAGCCATTGAGGGGGGATTTGGCTGGTCAACCAAACCATTGATGGTGAAGATCAATTCCAATGGGTCATGGTAAATTATAATCTTGAATATCTCAACCGGCATTATGAGTTATCATTATTCAAGATTCAAGAGTCCCCATACCCGGTTCTCCATAGTAGGCCATTGACTCATACAACTAGGCGTAAAGTGGTTAGCGCCGCCAGGAACTAGAGAGTCTAGTGTCTTTTGCAGCTCTGGTCTTTATGATCTCCTGCACTTACCGCAGCCCTAGTACAGCCCTCTGATTGGTGGCACTATCGGGCGGTGACCCTGCCGCATCCCGATGGGGAAAAGAGACAGAGAAAAAACGCAAAAAAAGCTGATGGCTCCGCACACCGGAGCTCTTATCGGCTTGGAGGTTGGGGCATTTTCGCGTTTTCGGGGGTTCCATGTCGTCTATCCTGGTTTCTTGGTGTCTCCAGAAGTGCTCACTGTAGTGCATTGACTCATCGCCCTACCAAGACCTTTTTAACCTTTTTTCTTCCCTTCTGTCCTTTCTTTATCTTCTTCACCTCTGACTACTCTACTTTCCCCCCCAACTCCCTGGCCATTCATCCCGTTCTTCCTTTAGTCCTCCCCTGTGTACTGGGCGTGTGGCATAAAGCGGGATAACAGGGTGCCAAAAAAGGCAGACTCATACAGTCAAACGACAGTAGAGACCATACACCGTCTTCCTTGGATATCTCCGGGAATTGACTTCTAGATTCCTTTTCCCCTTCCATACCAGCGCCCTGCGCAATGGTTCTCACTACTCGGTGCGGGCAGGCCACGGCCTCCCTTCTGCGTCAGCGTTGTCTGGCAGAATCTCGCCGATCCACACTTGCTCTGCGCCCATTTTCCTCTCAAACTACTGCCCATTCGGCGGCATCGAGTCTGCGATTGCAGCAGAAGACCCCTTCGCCATGGAGGCCCCAGCAGCTTCGCTCCTTCTCTAGTGCAATTAGTCGCCTGGCGTCGGAGTCGACAAATGCCCCCTCCGCTGAAAGCTACCTTGCCAGTGGCATCGTAAAGCCAGGTCGCAATCTGGTCGATGTGAAGAAGGTCCTTGTTATCGGTAGTGGTGGTCTGAGTATCGGACAGGCTGGAGAGTTTGACTATTCCGGTAAGTTATAAAGTCCAGTATATCTATATTATCCGATACGGCCTCGGCTATCATCTATCCATTGTACCAATTGGATGATCTCCTCATTTGTGCAATTAAACATCGAAACCTGGCACGAGGGAGCTGTACCAATCGGTTGGAAATGAGCGCAGCGGCGACCGAGATACAGTCGGGACGGTTGGGTATTGTAACTCAATAACGGTAACTAATGCTGGTTTTCGAATGTTATAGGCTCCCAGGCTCTCAAGGCTCTTAAAGAAGCTGGAGTGGAGTCCGTTTTGATCAACCCTAATATCGCAACGATTCAGACCGATCACAAGCTTGCAGACGAAGTTTACTACCTTCCAGTTACTCCTGAATATGTCACCTACGTCATTGAGAGGGAAAGACCGGACGCTATCTTCCTTTCCTTCGGTGGACAGACCGCTCTGAACCTGGGTGTGCAGATGAACCGCATGGGTATCTTTGAACGTTATGGTGTGAGAGTCTTGGGAACGAGCATCAAGACTCTGGAGACTAGTGAGGACCGTGATCTTTTCGCCAAGGCGCTGAACGAGATCAACATTCCCATTGCCGAGTCCATTGCTGTTAACACTGTTGACGAGGCCTTGAAGGCCGCCGAGGAAGTTGGCTATCCCATTATCGTTCGTTCCGCATATGCTCTTGGTGGTTTGGGTTCTGGATTTGCCAACAACCCCGAGGAATTGAGGAACCTGGCATCCCGCTCTTTGACCCTTGCTCCTCAGATTTTGGTTGAGAAGTCCCTTCGAGGCTGGAAGGAGGTTGAGTATGAAGTTGTGCGTGATGCTGACAACAACTGTATCACTGTTTGCAACATGGAGAACTTTGACCCCCTGGGTATTCACACTGGTGACAGTATTGTCGTTGCTCCCAGTCAGACTCTGTCCGACGAGGAGTATCACATGCTTCGTACGGCTGCCATTAAGATCGTCCGCCATTTGGGTGTCGTTGGTGAATGTAACGTGCAGTATGCCTTGCAACCCGATGGCTTGGACTACCGTGTGATCGAGGTCAACGCTCGTCTCTCTCGCTCTTCTGCTTTGGCATCTAAAGCTACCGGTTACCCTCTAGCCTACACCGCTGCGAAGATCGGTCTGGGCCATACTCTGCCCGAGCTGCCCAATGCTGTGACGAAGACCACCACCGCGAACTTCGAGCCTAGTTTGGATTACATTGTTACCAAGATCCCCCGGTGGGATTTGAGCAAGTTCCAGCATGTCAACCGGGATATTGGAAGTGCTATGAAGTCGGTTGGTGAGGTGATGGCCATTGGTCGTACTTTCGAAGAATCTTTCCAGAAGGCTATCCGTCAGGTTGACCCTCGATTCGTTGGTTTCCAGGGTGACAAGTTCGAGAACTTGGACGAGGTCTTGCAGAACCCTACCGATCGCCGTTGGTTGGCAGTCGGCCAGGCTATGCTCCACGAGAACTACTCGGTCGATAAGGTTCATGAGCTGACCAAGATTGATAAGTGGTTCCTCTACAAGCTTCAGAACATCGTTGACTGCCATAATGAACTTAAGGAAATTGGCAGCCTCTTCGGCATTCAGAAGGAGACCATGCTCAAGGCGAAGAAGCTTGGTTTCTCTGACAAGCAGATCTCCCTCCTTGTCGGAGCATCCGAAGACGATGTCCGTGCGCGCAGAAAGAGCTTTGGCATCACCCCATGGGTGAAGAAGATTGATACTCTTGCTGCTGAGTTTCCTGCTGACACTAACTACCTATACACCACCTATAACGCCACTTCCCATGATGTTACTTTCGATGACCATGGTATTATCATCCTGGGAAGCGGTGTCTACCGTATTGGAAGCTCTGTCGAGTTCGACTGGTGTGCAGTTAACGCCACCCTTTCTCTCAGGAACATGGGCAAGAAGACCGTTATGATCAACTACAACCCTGAGACCTACTCTACCGATTTCGACACTGCTGACAAGCTCTACTTCGAAGAACTCAGCTACGAACGTGTCATGGATATCTACGAACTCGAGACTGCCAGCGGTGTCGTTGTGTCCGTCGGTGGCCAGCTGCCACAGAACATTGCCCTTCGTCTTCAGGAGACTGGTGGCGCTAACGTTCTCGGTACTGACCCTGTTGATATTGACAAGGCTGAGGATCGTCACAAGTTCTCTTCGATCCTGGATAGCATTGGTGTCGACCAGCCTGCCTGGAAGGAACTCACTTCAGTTGCTGATGCAGAACGTTTCGCCGAGTCTGTCGGCTACCCTGTCCTAGTCCGCCCCAGTTATGTCCTGTCTGGTGCTGCCATGAACGTCATCTACAGCCAGGATGAGCTCAAGGAGAAGCTTCTTAATGCTAGCGCTGTCTCCCCTGACCACCCTGTCGTCATCACTAAGTTCATTGAGGGCGCACAGGAAATTGATGTCGACGCTGTTGCTTCGAATGGTAAGCTCCTGCTGCATGCTGTCAGTGAGCACGTTGAGCCAGCTGGTGTCCACTCTGGTGATGCCACTCTTGTTCTTCCTCCAGCCTATCTCGATGAGTCAGTCATGGGCCGTGTCAAGGAGATTGCTGAGAAGGTTGCTAAGGCCTGGAACATCACCGGTCCTTTCAACATGCAGATCATCAAGGCCGACCAGGAAGGTGCCCAGCCTGAGTTGAAGGTTATTGAGTGCAACCTGCGTGCTTCCCGTTCCTTCCCCTTCGTCAGCAAGGTTCTAGGCACCAACTTCATCGATACTGCCACCAAGGCCCTTGTTGGCCGTGACGTTCCTGAGCCTGTAGACCTCATGACCGAGAAGCGTGACTATGTCGCTACTAAGGTCCCTCAGTTCAGCTGGACTCGTCTTGCTGGTGCTGACCCCTTCCTTGGCGTCGAGATGTCCAGTACTGGTGAGATTGCTTGCTTCGGTAAGGACTTGGTTGAGGCCTACTGGGCATCTCTCCAGTCCACCATGAACTTCCGTGTCCCTGAGCCCGGTGAGGGTATCCTGCTTGGTGGTGACATCAAGAACCCCGCTCTGGCCAAGATTGTTGAATACCTTCAGCCATTGGGCTACAAGTTCTTCGCCGCTAGCGCCTCTGTTAAGGATCACATTGAGTCCACTGCCAAGGAAAGTGTTTCCGTGCAGGTGATTGAGTTCCCCAAGAAAGACAAGCGTGCACTGCGCGAGGTCTTCGAGAAGTATAACATCCGTGGTACCTTTAACCTTGCTAAGACCCGGGGCAAGACCCTGCTGGATGAGGACTACGTCATGAGACGTAACGCCGTCGACTTCGGTGTTCCTCTGTTCATGGAGACCAAGGTATGTTAAACCCACGTTGTATCTGCCGGGTTTTATTGATGCTAATCATGTTTCTTTACAGACTGCTCTCCTCTTTGCCCAGGCCATGAGCGAGAAGCTGCCCCGTGCCGAGGGTATGCCTTCTGAGGTCCGCAGCTGGTCTGAGTTCGCCGGCGGCAAGCTTCTGTAAATCAGCATTGCGGTCTTAAAACAAAAGTTTTTGTCAACATAATAATCACCTGATGTTGTTTCTATTTTCTTCAAGGCACGGAATAGCCGTCTGGTTTGGCGTAGTGGAGAAGGCTCTACTCTACATTGATAGACTTTTTATTTGGCCTTGACAAAGCCACCTTTGACGGGAAAGGTGGCTATGCTCATGTACTCCGGTGGAACTTGTTTCTCTTTGTTATTGTTATCCATTTATGATTCCTCCCAGTAGGCAGGCTTTGTGCGTGAGCGAGAAAAGCATCCTGTGGGCTTCCTCTGAATTGATCGTTATGATTCACATGTGTATAGTATTTTTGAAATATCTGATCAAGACCTCTCTTCTCCAGCCATGTCTACACTGTAATCATCTTGTATTGTTCTCTGAGGGGAGTCCTTGACGTGAACTGACTAAGCATCGCGGGATCGCCCTAAGTTAACCTTTCAGCTTTTATTGTTCCAAGTGTCTACCCTATTCCAAAGAAAGTATACATAAAACTTATTGGACTGTGTCCGAGGTCATTGGCGAATGAAACCAGAATATCATGCCTCTAGAAAACCCCCTCCCCTCCGTACACACTAGAGCCACACCAGGCCCAGCACCTGGTGGTTTGGGAAGAGGTCTTTTTGCTTCAACTACCATCAAAGTTGGCGAAGATGTTTTGAACATCACCAGTCCATTTGTAGCTGTGTTAGATACGCCACGACTGAGTGACACATGTTCAGGATGTCTTGGGAGCGGACCTTTTCATCACAGCGGTCCTCTGAAAAACTGTACCGGATGCAAAGTGGTAAAGTATTGTGACAGGGTCTATACTCCATGCTACAATATTATCCCTCAAAACCAGTCACTGACACATGTACCAGGAATGCCAAAGAAAAGATTGGAAGTTTGCCCACGCACACGAATGCGCAATCTTCAAGAACCTAAACCCTCGCATTTTGCCGAGTAACGCTCGTGCTCTTCTACGGATGATCGTGCGCACTGCGCATAAAAAATACACCAATGGGGAACTAGAGCTTTTCTCACAACTTGAGACTCACATCTCGGAAATCCGTGACCAGAGTCCGGAGCAATGGGAGCGTATTGCTTTATCTTCCAAGGCCGTCAAGGCTTACTCTGGAACAGATATGAAGGAAGAAACGATATCCGCCTTTGGTGCTAAAGTGAGCAAGACATCTCAGCCCGAGCTCTCAGCGTCCCCATGTCCCAAGTTGTTGCTAACGTACTTATCAAGCTGGAACTAAACTCCTTCAACTTCACCAACATTCTCTCCGACCGCATCGGTCTCTACCTACACCCCTACGCCGCCCTCATCAACCACAGCTGCAACTACAACGCCGCCGTCACCTTCGACAGCGACAACCTGTACATAAAAGCCACCCGCCCCATCCAAAAAGGCGACCAAATCTTCATCTCCTACATCGACGCCACAAACCCCGTCAAACTCCGGCGCTCCGAACTCCGCGAACGCTACTACTTCGACTGCCACTGCGCCAAATGCGCCAAAGACCTCACAGAGCCAGAACACAGCTTCCTAGGCCCAGAAACCCAAGACGATCTTTCCGCCCTCGAAGGCGCAGAAATAGAAGCCTACGAACTTCTGAACGAATGCTCCTCGGCCGTGGAAACCGATCCCAAGAAAACGGCTAAAAGACTTCGGTCGTCTATTAAGTTTCTACGGAAGGTTGGCGCTTGGCCTGTTACGGAACAGCCTCTTGTTTCTTTGAGAGATGAGTTGATTGCTTCGTTGCTGGCGGATCAGGATATCGGTTCTGGGTTTGTGCAGGCTGCTGTAAGATATTTGCGTGTTGATCCGGTTGTTTATGGGGATGAGCGGCATCCTGTTCGTCAGTTGCATGCGTATGCGCTGGCTAGGGTGGCGGTTTCTTTGGATTATGGAGAGGATGGGGATTCTGCTGGTTTGCTTGGGTTGGTGGATGTGAGAATGGAGCCTGTGTTGCTTGCTTGGTCGGTTTTGAGTCGGCTTGTGGAGCTGGAGGATGAGGCTTGTACTGTGCCGAGCTTTAAGACGATGGTTAGGTGGTTGTTTGATGATGTGAATGAGAGGTTTAAGGGGGATAAGAAGAAACCAGAGGACAGGGGAGATGACATAAGGAGGGAGTGGGAGAAGATTGAACTGCTTGTTGATAGAGCGCTTGAGAAGGGATATTAATGTGGATCGGCCTTGTCGTGGGGGTTTGTGTCTTTAGATTGGGGACAAGTTTACCCCGGGGTTAGCTTGGTGACTTACATACCGGCATAGGTATGGGTTCCAAGCGTGGCTTGCATTAGATGGAGACACCAGGTGGGTTCATGGAAGCCTTATCAGATGGATACATGTCATAATGTCAATTATATATGCCAAGATTGCATGCAAGGACCCAGGGCTACGATAGTCGAGACTTGGTGCAAGGCATCCTACGAGATAAGACTGATAACGAAATTGATGTCAAAGAAAAAGAAATCGTTAAATTAGACCCCGCTCCCTTGGATAATAGGAAGGGAACAGGCGGTCTTGCCTCGTCCCTTTAGGGCTAAGGACTGAAGATCTCCTCAACATTGGAGTAGGAATCCGTGGTTCGTTCACATGCCGACAAGACCTTTATATTGAGATGCAAACAGCTGACCCGCACTTGACATACAAGTTGGATGAACCCAAATAGGCACAAATGGTATCCATCGCTTTTGATTTCTTCTCCCAACACAACCGGACGCCCGATCCTCCACGCGACACTCCTGAAAGCTTTTCTTCTTTACTTGAGGGGAATGAAACGAGAAGAGTGGGTGGCACCGATACCGGGACGACCGTGCTTGACGGGCTTGCTGTGTGGTTGTTAGATTGTGACCTTTGACGCAAAGAGGATCTGAACGGAGGCGGAACGTACTAGGAGATGGAGAATTCTCCAAGGTAGTGGCCAACCATCTCGGGCTTGACTTCGATCTGGTTGAACTCCTTACCGGAGTAGATACCGATAACGGAGCCGATCATCTCGGGGACGATGATCATGTCACGGAGGTGAGTCTTGACGAGGTCGGGCTTCTCGTTGGGCTTGGCCTCCTGCTTGGCCTTACGGAGCTTCTTGATGAGGCCCATAGGCTTGCGCTTCAGACCACGGTTGAACCTACGGCGAGCGCGGGCGTGCACGACATCGCGGAGCTGTTCGGAAGAGAGGTCGAGGAGCCTGCAATACGTCCATGTCAGAAACGGCACCATTGCAAACATTTCCATCCGTTACACCCGACTCCCACGAGGATAAACAATCGTATCTTTAGATGCCATCGGTCATATCGCTCGTTCGGAGTCGGGAGTAGGTGGTACCGGAGCTTGTTCAAGTTGTCACATACTGGTCGAGGTCAATACCGCGGTAGGAAAACTTGCGGAAGGTTCTCTTGGCCTTGATAGCTGTAAATCAATAACCAGTCAGCGCCTTGTTCGATTTATTCCTCGGTGATTTCCCGTTGCATCGCGTTTGCTGGATTCATTTTCGCCCCCTTCGTTCCAAAGCTCATCCATTTATATCCAAGCATCCGTACGCCTCATCGTAAACGAATCCAACAAACAGCCTGTATTCCTCCATCGCGTAACAGGGAAGGGAAAGGGTTTCTCGACAACGTACCGGCAGCCTCCTCAGCGTTCTAATACATATACAAGTTAGTATAAAAGTCTTTTCAACTAAGATTACTCATGCTAGACGGATATGCACTCACGTATTCGGTGTCAGCCATTTTTGCGGGTGTTCCTCTCAAGGTCGCTTTTCGAACAGCACTCGAAAAGCGAAGGGACAGTGGGTTGTCGTGTCGTGTCGCTGATGAACGTTCGTCGGGCCAACTCTTGTGCTCGACGCTGCGGTTGGGAGGTGGGCTGAGATTCGTCTAAGCGACGGCTTAGGGCTGTAAACCTAGAAACTAGACCCGTTGTGGATTCCTGGCTGTAGGGTTATATGCCGCTAGCCCTACATTATACTTCCCTATCGGGAAATTTGAATGGATATTGTAGATTATGGCCGTTATCATTGGCTGTTGAACTAGACAATCTATGGCTCTCATTAACTGGGGCTTACGGAGTACAAGTGCCTAGGTTTGATATGTAATTAATGCGCGTAATACAATTTCGCGCCCCGTAATTCATACCTGATAGACAGAAAGTCGGCTTACGCGCATTTACGTGATATGGAACAATTCGTGGAGGTCAGATAATCTGTATTGGCTATCAAGGAGCTTTTTCAGCTCACGTATGCATAATTCGTAATTGCATCAGAGAAGTCTGAAACAAACAGACTTGACCGAAATGGGCCATTTTCCTCCCAATACTGCAAATGACTGCCAGATTTCTGTTCCCCCACGAGATATCACATATTTTTTGAGGCTCGCACGAGTGAAGGCGCTTAGTCGAAGAGACCGAAGCCCATGTCCTCATCGGACTCCTCCTTCTCTTCCTCCTTCTCCTCAGCGGCGGGGGCGTCACCACCGGCAGCGGCACCGCCAGCAGCAGGGGCAGCGGCACCAGCACCACCGGAGGGAACGGTAGCGAGCTTCTCGCTACCCTCAGTGATCAGCTGTAGTGAGTAGATGGTCAGCAGGCGCCCTATGTCTCAATCATTCAACGTATTACGAACCTGCTGGAGGTCCTTGCCCTCGAGCTCGGAGATGACCTTCTGGAGGCGCTCCTCATCGGCATCAATACCGACGGAAGAGAGAACGCTCTTGATGTCCTCAACGGAGGGGGTGGAGTTGCCAGCGAGGGCGAGGAGGAGGTAAGCGGCAAGGTGCTTCATTTTGAATCTGTGCAAGAATAACTTTTGTTAGAAATGAACCTTCGCCGAGTACAATAAGATCAATGAGATCGCAGCGCGATGCTCCAGGTTTGTCAAACATACAGATTTGTTTAATATGTGAACACGAGAATCAATCGATTTAACCGCAAGTTGGGCGGAGACTGAAACGTCGAGTTCGCTGAGGGTTAGCGATGTGGATGGAGGAAAGTCGAAGATTCGGATCGCCAAAATCGCAAGAAAAGTGCGTTGCGGCTGGTGGATGTGGCTCGTGGCCCAGGCTCCTCTAAGCGAGCCTGTGGCGCATGCATGCTTTGAAGGGTAGCATTCTTACTAAGGGTTCTTCCGGATGACTTGGTCCGGCACGTGATCAGTCGCTTCTAGAAGACAGGATGGCGACTCGCTGTAACTTATTTAAACCGCCGGCGCTCTCGTCTTAACGGCATCGTCAGTCTATCCTCTGTGTATCTCAAGGCTTCGACGTCTTCCTCAATTCAACCTAGCTTCTTTGGTTGAGTTAGGGTGAGAAGACGGCCAATCTCGAAGTCTCGAGCTTTGAAACTTCAGGTTCTGCCTCAGAAGAAGTCATGAAGTTAATCCGTCACACTAACCACCGACGGTGAATCTGCCCTCATCACTTCTTCCCTGAGACTGAGATCTGCGCATCTACACCTGCCTTAGGCGTCAAGATGAGTGTAGGAGCGCCTAATCCCGCTATGCTGGTAATGTTTCGCTGATTTATGGGGCAGTTCCTCGATTCCGTTCTTTCATCTATCGAGACGGGTAAACCGTCTCCACTACCGCCAGTCACTACCACACAATCAGCGCCCGTCTCATCCTCAACTGCCAAATCGGAGGCCCGCAGGCCCAGCACGACCCCTCGTGATGTCACTGAGCGGACAAGTAATGCTGCAGGTACGAAACGCAAGGCTGAGGAGCTGCTGCAACGTCCTCAAAAGCCTCTCACCCAGACGTCTATCAAACAACCACTTTCTAGACCAATGGCTGCGGCTGCGGCTCCTAAGCCCCGTCCTACTTCTACACCAGCTGCGAGGCCCGCTATAAAGAGCACTATATCAACGTCATCGGCATCACAGAAAGCAGCCCCGGTATCTTCAAAACCTCCCCCGAAGGGATCGTTCGCGGAGATTATGGCAAAGGCAAAGGAACTGCAGCAGAAAGCCCCAACGCAAGCGGGCATGTTCAAGCATCAGGCCGTACCTAAAGAGAAGCTTAGCAAGATGGAACGCAAGAAACGAGCAATGGAAGCACAAGCGAAGGGAAAAGACGCACGATCGGCAAAGAAACCCGGCGCCACGTCCGGTCCAGCAACAGGTAGCAAAGTCGGTGATGTAAAGCCTGCCAGGAAACGCGAACCTGAAGAGCTGTCGTACAAGGGTACCGCAAGGCCAACACCGTCTGCGGTACCGGAATACAGAGGTACGGCTGGCTTACCCGCCCGAAGTAATCCAACCGATCGGAAAGCACAGGCTCGATCGAGCAAACGATCTAGGATGGACGAATATCTTGGAACAGACGAGGAAGACGAGGGAGAATATGCAAATGACTACGATGACTACTACTCAGATGCATCCTCGGATATGGAAGGTGGATTTAACGATGTGGAGGAGGAGGAAGCAGCCGCATTGGCCGCTGCAAGGAAAGAAGATGAAGAAGAATGGCGTGCGGAGCTTGCAGCCAAGCAAGCAAAGCTGGAGCGCCAGAGGAAGCTCTCTACATTGGCGTCCCGAAGACGTTGAGGCTACAAACCAGTCTTCTCCCTTCATTTTGCTTTTTCTTTGTTAGTAATTCCTGTTAAACTTCTTCGCACATTTTACTTTTGGCTTGGAACGGAGCATCAGCGAGAAATACCCGAGGGTGCATTACATATGACATCTCATCTTTTCCCCCTTATCTCTTACTTTCTCTTCTCTTTAGGGCAACTTCTGTTTATGATATGTTTTTTTGAGTCCTTCTGTGCATTAGCGAGCGTCATGGTGTTGATAGATAGGGTGGCAACGCTGCTCTTAGTGTTATCTTCTTTTCCTTCCGTTGGAATAACCCTATCCGGTGTTTTTGCGTCCTGTTTACTAGGTGGGGAGAGGCGTCATTCTTACATCTTATGCTTGTTTATTAAATTTCTATGAGAATTGGAACCGATGGACAGGATTCTTATCGCCGGATCAGCCCCACTTAGTAGGCGGTGACATCACAGGCCATGGTCCTCTTCTTGCTTGCTACTCTTGCACCTCACCTCTTGCTCTCTTCCTCTTCTCTCCTCTCATGATCAACTTCCTCCCTGTTACTCCATGTGTTGATTCTTTCAATTGAATAGCAAGGTTCTGTAATATAGTTCATCATGGAGGTTCATCATATAACGACTTCGCCCAAGATTCTCTTCAGCAAGGTACGCAAGATTGTGCCGCCTATGCTGGAGAAATTCCATAAAGGTCTGCCTTCCTCATTCCACAGTTGGCGATTCAGGTTCTCGTACCACAGCAAAAGAACTCTGTGTTAATAGTAAAGCCAGGCCAGCATGGACGTGTTGCCGTTATTGGAGGATCACTAGAGTACGTCCACTCCTCCAACGTGAGTATGTACAGGTCGTATTGACAGAGCTCAAGTTACACAGGGGCTCCATATTTCTCTTCCATGGCTTCGGCTCGACTAGGTATGTGACTGAACAACGTTCATGAGGGTGATTACATTGACTAAGCTCTGTAGGCTGCGATATGGTAGGATGCCTGAATCTATCTCATCATTCATGCGACGATTCCTGACAAAGAGCAGAGTCATGTTATCTGTGAGCGATCTGCGGCGACTGTAAGCTTATGCTGTGCCATGTCAAATTGCTTGGGCGTTGAATGTCTTATCTCACCAATCTATCCAGGTCATTAAGTCTTATTCTCCGAACCTGATGGTTCATCCTATACTACCAAGTAGCGAGTCTGTAAAGGACCCCAATTCGATTGATGCGCCTAATCTTGCTAGCCCCATCGTGGCAATGCTATCTCGCCTCCATGCCCTAGTAGTGGGACCGGGATTGGGTCGTGACGGGGTTACGCTGAAAGTGGTGACGGAGGTCTTGAAGGAGGCGCGGTCCCGCTCAATACCGTTTGTCTTAGATGCCGATGGACTACTACTTGTCACCGAGCAACCAGATCTTGTTAAAGGATACAAGGATTGTATCTTGACGCCTAATGTTAACGAGTTCAGCCGTTTAGCCAAAGCGTTGAATATCGAGGTTCCCAGCATAGCCCAGATTGAGTCTGATGGCGGTGACAAGACGAGCCGAGAAACCGAAGCCTGTGAGAAACTGTCGCAAGCTCTTGGTGGCGTGACGATAATCCAAAAGGGACCTCACGATGTGATCTCAAACGGTGTAACGAGCCTCGTCAACGATATCGTCGGAGGATTGAAGCGCAGTGGAGGCCAGGGAGATACGCTCACGGGATCGTTGGGCACGCTGCTGGCGTGGCGAGCGGCTTATCACAACGGACTTTGGGATTCCGGTGAGAAGGATAACCAAAGGGAGGCGCAGAGTAAGCAAGATATTCAGGCGGAGCTTGAGTCATCAGACAAGAGAATGTCCCCAGCAACAACCTTGCTGCTTGCTGCCTGGGCAGGCAGTGGGATTACGAGAGAGTGTTCTCGCCGCGCCTTTGAGGCGAAGGGCAGGAGCATGCAGGCCAGTGACCTCACTGATGAGGTCCACGAGAGTTTTTTGGAGTTGATCGGTGAGCCGGAACAATCGAAGATGCGTCTGTAGACTCTCTTCATGTCTCGCAATAGATGATTTACGCAAGCCATACATCTTAGTTGCACTCCATAAATCATGAGTTTAGAGTTTAGGGTACCGTAATTTAGCTTCTCGCCTTAGATTTCCTAGTCTTCATGGACGAACACTCACGTCTAGAGCCACTATAAATAGTACATTCATTAACTACAGCCAATGAAGTTAAGAAGCAGTCAGGTGAGCACAGCATTGAGAGCCAAATCACCGACAAGTCCAACCATGTACATACAAAAGAAGGAGTCATTGACTCTAATTCCTCGCTATGAACTCGCCACCATTCGCCATGTTCCAGGATGGCCCTCGCCGATATACGAGAGCGGCAGCAACGAACATGTCTAGCCATCTCAACATGCCGTGCGGAAATGACAGCCTCTTTCATCGATCCAACCACGGTACAAACAAGAAAAATCTACGAAAAAAGATTGTAGAGTGCTGACAACTCAAGAGTGACATCTCAAGCTAGTCTCCCTGCCACTTGCGTCATCCACACTTTTAGAGAACAACCACGTCGGTACATGTATCCGGCAAAGAAATACCACGTCAAAGCTTGGTAGTTACAAAGTCTAGACTCGAGATCCGAGAATCTCTCCCCCGCATTATCGCCTCAAGCGAATGCTAGCTCGACATCATGGCACTGGTTCCTTTGTCCCATGTTCCAGAGCTCGTATCCGAAGCAGCCAGTTTGTGGCTCCCAACTCAATTGCTGAGCATGACAACCTCTAGAAGCAAAGAGAGACATGTATTGGAAAATAGCGTCCTCGCCTTCAACCCTTCTCCAAGGTCGTACTTGGAGGCCTAGCTTACTACGGCAAAGTTCTAATCTCCTCACACCGAGCCATCCGTCGCATGACAGTTCCCAAAATAGAGGAAACAAAGGGTATATAAGACGCAATGAAGACCGGCATACTCAAACCGAGACAGAGCATCAGACAGGCAAAGAATCATCTACTCTTCAGTTGAAAGCTCATACCCAAAGTCTACCCACTTCCCAATCTACACTCTATACTCTTCTCAATACTACCTTGATAACGCACACGTAACCACAAATATGCAAACCCTCTCCATTCTCACTACCCTCCTGTTGGCGACCTCCTCCCTCGTCCTCGCCAATCCCACCAAGCCCGTTTGCGGCACCTGCAACCCTCTGTCGGGCCAAAACAACTGCGACATCACGACTTCGTGCATCAACACGGGCACCCGGTTCCATTGCGCCTGTCGCGCGGGCTACAAGGCGTCGAAGGACAACAATGATATCACCAAGCAGTTCCGGTTGAACATGCCCAATTACCAGTTCCTGGTCTTTACTCCGGAGTCGACTGTGTGTAATACGCTCTGCGATAACCCGTACGGAGCGAGCCCGAATTTGTGTGCCGAGGTGCCGATTCAGAATAGGTGCGAGGTTTAGGAGATGCATCAATAGATTATGGTTGGTGGGAATTGGTGACTATGCAGGTAGATAATGGGTGGTTGAAGGTGGTGGAGCGGTACTTGGTCGGTACTTTGATATGCATGGCTGTTGTCAGGGTTAATCTACATTCCTTTGTTGAGCTTAGCGCTATAGCTTTACTTTGTCGTTCCTTAACCAGAGCTCTAATTGAGATGTTGATTCTGTACCCACTGATACTCTTGGATATCATAATGAGGTATATATTGGTCCTGGACTCCATTGAGATACATTATGCACCATAACACCTGTGCCAAATCTAGCCTCTGGAAGAATCATCAATTCGGAACAATAGATAAAAAACGATAAACCGTGATTAGCCCCGATCAACTCATGGCAAGTAAACATTAGAGATTCTTTTTCGATGAGAACTATGGTGGAATACCCGTCTTTACATATCCATTTCCGCATCACCACCAACAAACATAAGACGTGTGCCGTTGCCATTGACTTGCCAGATCTGAGTGAACATCGTGTTAGCAACTGTCGAACTAGAAAAGGGGTTTTGTTGGAAATACTTACTCCTAACTGGTCATACTCGTCGATGGTCATCGTGAGCTGATCTTCAGTAAAGCCCTTAGCAAGCACACGTTCTCTGATCCTCCGCATATTGAGCTCGCCATCTTCGCCCACGGCTGCCGCACCGCTCTCCCACATGGAGCGAATGAGGTGGTAAATCTTGCTGCTGGGAGTCTGATCCGCAGTTCCCTGGCCATCGTTAGACAAAGACGCCTTGCTGACCTCAACAAGACGTAGTGCCTCATCCACGTCCTCCGGAACAACCTCCTCGCTAAAGCGAAGACGAGCGAGAGCCTGTGAAAGACGAACAACGCCCAGTAAAGTACGTGGAGTAACATGGGCGAATTGCTTCTTCTCGCTCTCATCGACCTTCTGCTGTTTCCTCATTCTAACATATGCACCGACCATGTAGTCCGAGACGGATGCAGGAACGACGGGCCGATAGGTACGTGCCTTCGCAATGTATTGGCGAACCTCGCTAGGGGTAAACATGACACCAGCATCTTCATTTTCGGGGTGCTTATTATGCATATGGACGTAAGTGACGTGATGTGCCAGTTCTTCATCGGAATCGCGTGAGGGAGTGTCGAGAATAAGGAACATGACATCGAAACGTGAAAGCAAAGCAGCAGGAAGGTTGATATTCTCGACGGGAGAAACACGTGGGTTATACCGCCCGTAAAGCGGGTTAGCAGCCGCCAAGATAGACGTGCGAGCATTGAGAGTGGTTGTGATTCCTGCCTTGGAGATTGAAATCGTCTGTTGCTCCATTACTTCGTGGATGGCAGTTCTGTCAGAGTCATCCATCTTATCAAACTCATCAATACAACAAATGCCATTGTCCGCCAGGACCAATGCACCTCCCTCCAATACCATCTCATCCGTCACAGGATCTCTCATCACAGCGGCCGTGAGACCGACGCCGCTGCTTCCTCGGCCCGTAGTGTACACGCCTCGAGGAGCGACCTTAGCAATATACTTCAGCAACTGAGACTTGGCAACACCAGGATCACCCATCAAACAAATGTTGATATCACCACGAATGTGCATGCCATCACCCATCTCTTTTGTGACACCTCCAATGAGCAAAAGAAGCAAGGCCTTCTTCACGTCAAGGTGGCCATAGATCTCAGGGGCAATCGAGCGTGCCAGGTACTCATACATGTTCCCAGACTTCTGGTGTTGTTCGATCTTGCGAAGAGTCCGGCTGTCCATCGCGAGTTCGTTGTAAGACTTCTTATGTTGCGTAATATGCTGAGCCTCCATGTAGGTGTCAGTCAACAATCCAGCACGGATGGCTCTGAACCCGGTGTACGGGGTGGGCAGGAAGATTCCTGCAATATCAACCACATCACCAGGGTTCAATTGTCGTGTCAGGCTGCCATGACAGTGAACAGTCATTGTGCGTGGAATATGACCAACGGGAACCTGATCTGCCATCTCCTGAATCTTCACTTCTTGGAAAGGAACGAACTTCGAAGCACGAGTAGACAAGAACAGCTGTCCCTTGGAGTTGTTCTGCTTACACTCATCTGACATGCACTCTGTCATGGGAAGGTATGACTTCGTAGTGATTGGTTGAAAGACCTCAGACCCACAGCGATCACAAGTGTAGGCATTGATTTGGACGGCTGGCTTGACATCCGACACACGAGTAGTTATGCCTCGGACAGTGATCAAGCCACCAAGATATTCTGCTCGTACATTTCGAACCGCAAGGGCTTTGGATTCACGTTCACTGCTTGATCCGGAAGGAGTAATTGGCTTGAAATTCAGGGTGTATCGACGGGTTAACTCAGGGGGGAAGATCGAGGGCGCTGCCGCTGCGTCCATGTCGGCTTCCATGGCCATAGTCATGGCCTCGTTCCGCTTTTCACGCTGTGACATGATAACATCAAGTACATCATCCTTGAATCTGTATTCGATCAGCATTGGGTTCACCTAAGCCTTCGGTTTCACCACATACGTGATCTCCTTGGTTTCCTTGGGCATGACAGCATCGGCAGCCTGTGAGAGAACATCAACATAGCGCTTGGTATTCTTCTGCACGGATTCAACAAGCTTAAGGTCTGTGTCCTCCGGAAGGGATTTCTCGAACTGCCATAATGTCAGTCACTGTGTTGAGGAACCGAATAGTCGAGTACGCACGGTAGCTAGGTCATCAAGCTCAATTAAGATATTTGTGCGCTCGCGATCTGCCACATCCTGGAGCATCTGCATATACTTCAGTTTTGGTTCGCGGCGCCTGCGGCCTGATCCTTCTCTCTGGGCTCCATTCTCATCTTCCGCATCATCCATAAAGTCATATTCATCGCTGGTGCGGTCTCCGTCAATGTGTAAGTCTTCAATAGCCTCAGTCGCAGCGGATGCAGAAGCTGATTCGAATGTTTTGAAGTGCGTGAGGAAATCCTTGAAGGCGTCCAACTGCGCCGCATAGTCAACAGGAGCATGGTACTGAAGTAAAGCCATGATGCGACAATGGGATGAACCAGTTTAGTTGACAAATTAACTGGCAAGTGATGCGAATGGCGACAGTACTAGACTCGCATCGATCGGGGGGGGCAGAAGGAAGCGGCGGGCGTACTTTTGGTGATTTCTCGGAGAAGTTGGTAGTGGATCAATTTCGGAACCCCAGCAACCTTAGGCCCAGAAACCTGAGGCGCAAAAACACGTCGCGACACGAAAACCGACGCGTTTCCATTCCTTATATTGCACTAGTCTCAAAAAGAACTAGTATTTTATGCACGTGTATCGGAGCGGATTAAGTCTCGGTCCGAGATCTATGGGCCGGCCGGCTCGGCGAACGGCGCATGGCGGGCGCTTGATTGCGGAGTCGATGTCCGGGGACATCTTGAGCTGCGGTCTTCTCTCTTCTTCAAGAGCTCTCCGCTGCTTCTAAACAGAACACATATACCCTCACAGCGCCTGAGAATGGCGCCCAAGAAACCCTCCACCACAGCCGAGGTTGCCCTCGTACCTTTGAAGAACTGTCTAGTGAACCTGCCGCCATCGCTGGTTGCACTGCTCGTCAACGCCAATACTGTAAGCTAGCTCCTCATCTACTGTGGATGTCAATTGGCTTCGAAAATTCTAATTCTTTGCCAGGCTGCACAAAATGTGATTGTCGAGCTGCAATACCGACCTACATCCGGAAAGGCCAGCGGCAATTCGACACAACGATCATGCTATCTGGGGTGGACGGGGATGCCAAGCAAGCGGAGGCTTGCGCCAGTTGTTGGAAAAGATGGCATCAATAGCGGTCCCTCTTCTAGAGAACAGGATATCTCTACTGTCGAAATGGATACTACATTTGGCAGAGTCTTGGGCCTTACCGAAGGACAAAGGGTACGCTACGCACATTAACAACTACGCTGCATGTTTAGGTATTCTAATACGGTGCTAGGTCGGAATATTCATTCACTTGGACCCTCCGGTAGCGCATACTATTAATATCGAGCCTCTAACTCCTGAGGACTGGGAAAGTATGGTGTTCATGTTCGACAAAACTGAGATTGCATTCACTGACTCATCCCGACCACAGTCATTGAGTTGCACGCAACTTTTCTGGAGCTTAACCTTCTTTCTCAAATCCGGGCTCTTCCAAATCCAACATACAGCACGGCTCAGCCAGACCATATGCATCCTCTTGCTCTGCATCTTTCCCCGACATCCACCGCCAATATTGTCATTACGTCTCTTACGCCGGCGCCGTCGGACACCTCCCCATTCGCCAAGATAGCACCCGATGCGGAAGTTATTGTTGCTCCGAAAGTGCGTCCCAGGAATACAAGAGGGACCCGAGGGGATAGTAGAAGTGTTAATGGGAGCAGCCGGAGAAGCGTCGGGGGGAGGAGTAGCGGAAGCACCGCGCGGACAAAGAGTAAATCAGACTCGACAAGCAGAGGATGTCTCTATTTCAGAGGTATCGATCGACAGTGGACTGAGCAGTACTTCGATGGAGAGTCTGAAGATGATACCAACAAGGGCCTCCGCGTTTGGGTAGAGCCCGAGATCCTTGCGTCCAACGAACTTCGTGGAGCCAGCTGGGCTTGCATCACTATCGTTCAACCTTCCGGCCTGAAACCTCCACTTGACCCTCAACAACAACTGAATCAAGCAGAACAAAAGTCAAACGAGGCTGGTGCGCCCAGCACAAAACTCGTTGCCAAAGTGCTTCCGTGGGTAGATGCTCCGCACAGTGAACACTTGGCTATGTCTACGCTGCTGTGTTCCGCTCTAGGTGCTGAGGGCATGGTAGGTGGCATCGTCCGTGTCGAAGCAGCCCCACCCCCATTGCAAAAATCAGCTGTCAAGTCAATCAAGGTCTATCCCTTCATGGCTGACACATCGAAGAAGAAGGATGGGTTAAAATTCGGTGCTGATACCGCAGCTGCAAAGGATGCGCTAGCCGAGCGTATAAAGGTAATATACGGTAGCCCTGGTTCAGAGAAGGGGTTACTGTCGGGACCTCTGACAGATGGAATGGTTCTCCCGAAGGCAGATAATCAGACAACAGTGTCTGCATTTGATGGTGCCATTATCCGATTTGACCCTCCCCTAAAGGCCGCTTCAGAACCAACATTCGGGTGGTTGCAGGGATCAGAACAGAAGTTGTCACTTGAAGTACAGTCTGAAATTCCCCGACCTTCAGATCAGGGCTCGTCCCCTATGCCCACGGAGGATACAATACCATCCACAGTACCAGAGATGGTGGGCATCGATAAGATCATCAGACAGTCTCTTGATAACCTAACTAAGTCGTCGTCAATCTTGTTGACTGGCGGACTTGGTTCTGGAAAGACGAAGCTTAGCCATCTCCTGGCACATCGACTTCGAAAAGACCACCTCTTCAATGTGAAATACTTCTCTTGTCGCAAGCTCGTTACTGACGAGACTCGAATCTCCAATATTAAAGAGACTTTGAACCGCCTTTTTATGTCCGCCTCCTGGTGCTCTCGCCTAGGCGGCCAGTCAGTCGTGATCTTGGATGATCTCGATAAACTGTGTCCGGTGGAAACGGAGCTACAGGTTGGAGGAGATAATGGCCGCAGCCGTCAGAACAGTGAAGTGATTTGCTCTATGGTGCGAGAATACTGCTCCATGAATTCTTCGGTGGTGCTATTGGCAACTGCACAGTCGAAGGAGTCGTTGAACAACGTGATAATCGGAGGCCATGTTGCCCGTGAAATCATTCATATAAGGGCTCCGGATAAAGAAGGCCGGCGGAAGGTGCTTGAGCAGCTGACAAGTCAAGATAAAGGCGCCAGTATCACTATGAACGGCCATGCACGAGAAGCTAGTGCATCTACCCAGGGCTCATGGTTAGATCCCTCGAATCCAGATAGCCGCCCGAGCTCTGCTGGAGCAGATGGTTTTGTCTTGAGTCGTGATATAGATTTCCTTGAACTAGCTGGCAAAACGGATGGATATATGCCTGGCGACTTGGTTCTCCTGGTCTCTCGGGCGAGAAATGAGGCTTTGATCCGCTCTGTCCAAGAGCTCTCCGGAACATCAAAGGCGATCACTCTCGGTGCTGACGACTTTGAAAATGCCATCAAAGGTTTCACACCAGCCTCCCTTCGTAACGTTACTCTCACGTCTTCTACTACAACATTTGCCGGCATTGGTGGCTTGCACGAGACTCGCCAGATGCTTTTAGAGACACTCCAATACCCTACCAAGTACGCTCCGATCTTTGCACAGTGTCCGCTGCGTCTGCGGTCTGGTTTGTTACTTTATGGCTTTCCTGGTTGCGGGAAAACACTTCTGGCTAGTGCGGTGGCAGGCGAGTGTGGCCTCAATTTCATAAGTGTCAAGGGTCCTGAAATCCTGAACAAATATATCGGTGCGAGTGAGAAAAGCGTACGAGACCTGTTTGAAAGAGCTCAAGCTGCTAGGCCCTGTGTCTTGTTCTTTGATGAATTCGACAGTATAGCACCCAAGCGTGGCCATGATTCCACAGGTGTCACAGATCGCGTGGTCAACCAACTGCTCACACAGATGGATGGAGCGGAAGGGCTTTCCGGAGTCTACGTTCTCGCCGCTACTTCTCGACCGGACTTGATCGATCCAGCACTGCTGCGCCCGGGTCGTCTAGACAAGTCTTTACTCTGCGATATGCCGAACCACACAGACCGTGCTGATATCATCAAAGCTGTCAGTTCGAAGTTGGTGATGAGCGACGAAGTGGTGGCTCGCCTAGATGAAGTTGCTGCACGAACAGAGGGCTTCTCTGGAGCTGATCTTCAAGCCGTCGTCTATAACGCCCACCTTGAAGCCGTCCATGATGCTCTCGGGGATCACAATGCTGATAAGCCAGCAGCCAAAAGCAATACCAAGCAGTCGACGAGTACCAGTACCAAGTCCTTCATCCAATTTCTTTACTCCACGTCGGAGCAGGCCAACGGAACGGTGTCTATGCCTCCACCTGCAGCCGTTGCGGCCAAGCTCGACGCAATCAAGAGTGCCCGGCGGCGCCAACGGCAAATTGCGCAAGGCACAACTAACGCCGCGACTCCTGCCGCAAATGAGACCACTCAGGAAGAGCCTCGTCAAGAGATCATTATCAAATGGGAGCACATGGAGCGATCACTCAACACAACACGCAGCTCACTCAGTGCAGCAGAGCGACGGCGACTGCAGGCGATCTACCGCGAGTTCGTGGTTGGTCGGAATGGCGAGATGCCTAACGGCGAGAGTAGTCAAGAGATTGGAGGGCGAACAAGCCTGATGTGATTACACAGTGATTTATGTACAGTGATATTCAATAGATCTGTATAGATGATTGTATATTGAATGTATAACTACCTATAACGCTGTTTGCCTAGATACCGATAGTGCTATTTATGCGGTCATCGTGAAGACAAAAGACCCCAGTATTGTCGAGAAGAACGATGATCCCATACCTCCAAGTCGAGCTAAAGAGGGTGTGGCGCTTCAACGCTCAGGTAGAGGTAGCTATATATTAAGTCAAGAAGCTATATTAAGTCAAGAAGTTTCTATACATGGGACTTCAAACAGTTGTCCAACTCCCAAGTATAGAAGTGAAAGTAAAGACCTAATCAAGTCGCGCTCCGTACCCGTTTCGAACCCTCAAGCAGGTAAAAAATGGACACCGAAACTCCATACCTCCAATTTAAGCCGATAAGAGTGCTTAAAAAAAAGTTTAGCATCTCCTTGATAAAGCGTGTCAACCTTGTGCAGGGGCCATGCTAATCTTCTCTGTATCGTTTCAAATTGACCGGATGCCTCGAGGGCAGTAGCCTTCTGTTGACGATAGTTTATATACCTTTACATTCTAATCTGTGATTGGCCAGTAAGCGAGAGGCCAGGAACATCAACCATCTAGGTTGGATGCGCACAGATGTGCTTCATTTGAGGCCAACGCCCGGCGAAAAGACTCAGTAACAGATTGAGAAACTAAAGCGTATCTGAACTCGCTCAGATAGCTGAGCAGGCACCGTAAATCGTAGCAAGATGCATACATCGCATACAAGGAAGTTACCAGTTTTGTGAATTCTTCGTATGAGCAGCTTCGACATACGTAGGAGTCAGGTATGTATGTGATGATGAACTATGGGATGGAAAAGCGGCGGTTCCAGTCATCGAAATTCCGTGCTAACGTGGCTTCTATCTACCTTGTGTTATATTGTCAGAACTTTTTCGGAAATACAACAACTTGTCTGGGTGGCGCAATTGGTTAGCGCGTCTGACTGTTAATCAGGAGGTTATGAGTTCGATCCTCATCCTGGACGGTTAACTTTTTATTTTTAATACTTCCGTTTACCCTTTGCGACTTCAAGCCACTAGGGGGGGTACGTGGTAGAGGTGAGAGCGACCAAGGTCATCCCGCTATCTGGATGGGTGTCTTTTTCCTTGGGGCAAAGCCTTGTACGGACCTGGATCGATGCTGGCGGAAATAGAAAGTCAGGCGAAACTGGTCTGCCTTAGTACCCATGTGTTCATCTGCTAGTGACCCTGCATTCGTGGACCTGGGTATAGAGGCAAACGACGGTTTGATGTCAAGTACAAAGATGGGTTCAATGCTATGAAGTAGCGAGTAGAGAGTATCAAGCGGAAGGGGAATAGAAAGGAAGGGCAGAGTAGTGAGTGTAACTGACGGAATCTAGCAATGATAAGCCCATTAGACTACAAACGAAAGAATCACATCGTGAGTATTCCATGAAGGTGGCGGAGATCTCCAGGCAAGCAGGGTAGCCAGCTACTTCATTCGTGCTGAATTGACTATCCATTGGCAGAATATTATTCGCTCGTCATACCGCGGGCAGGTAGTTAGTTGAACAAACCCTCGCGGTAAAGAACTTGGTAAATGTAGAACAGCTGTTTGAGTAGATAGAAAGTCATCACTGACTAGGATGTCAATGTTCAGTTTTTTAAGATAGGACTACAGCTGTGGTCCCTCCAAGGAGGAATTCGGCCCAGAAGGAGGCACTACTAAGTATACAGGCACGCTGCTGGAAAGGTTTAGTTTCTGCATTGAAACCTAACTGTGTGTATCGTTGAGAAGGTCAAAACAAGTTCCTGGTCTCATTCTGCACCGTATTAGGGCTATTCTTCGGTCTATTTCACGTACTCATCACGGTATGCATCAAAGCACACCCACCAGTCAGCTTACTAGATGTGTACTTAATTATCAAGAGGGTCACTTTCTGGCATATCTTGTTCAATAAATTCGGTGTTTGAGAATAGAGCAGAAACCGTGGTTACAATTAGCTTCCCACTGGGTGGTTTATAGCCGGCGGCTTGCAGACTGATTTCATCATCCAGTCATTTCTTTACAGATCAACAGTCGAGGCAGGGTGTGCATCAGTCGTCTCGGTGGCGCAATTGGTTAGCGCGTCTGACTGTTAATCAGGAGGTTGTGAGTTCGATCCTCACCTGGGACGTCTCTTTTCTTTTTGTTTTGTTGAAGCCCTAATACTTCTCCTGGAATAAGGTGGCAGACCCCAGGTCGAGTGTCCATCTGTTGTCTCGGTGGCGCAACTGGTTAGCGCGTCTGACTGTTAATCAGGAGGTTGTGAGTTCAAGCCTCACCTGGGACGTCTTTCCTTTTTGGTTGTTTATGGATAGCTTTTTGCTATCAGGATATTCGAGTAATGCGTGCATGCGTTTCGTAGAAGCCCGGGTGCTGGTTGAAAGTAAAGTAGGAAGTTATCCCTCTGCGAGATGACCACTGCCTAGTTCTAGGATTCTAATTTGGTCACAATCATTTCAATAGGGAAGAGAAAAGCAATACCAACAGCAACTTATTCCTTCTGGTTTGGTAAATCGAGTTTCGTGTGCAGCTTCAGCAAGGTGCCTTGCAGCACATAGTTTGTTGAGTTGGAGCCTTTTAGAGGGTTACATATTGCTGATCACAGTAATCCAAAGTCGAGGTCTAAAGAGCTAGCTAGATGGGTCGCTCAAGCTATCTCAGTCCATTGCAATATTGAGAGCTTATACACTAGTGGATTATTTGAAAGAGGGTTGACGTCTTATAGCGTCCGCATCCTGGTAGGATATTAGTTGAAGGGAAACATGAATGTGACAAGCCAGGGCGTAACATGATTGGGTGGAAGTTTGCCCATTCGTATAGCCTCGGGAAATCTGGTAATCACAGAGCCAAATATGCGAGACACTCTTACACCGAGAGTATTCAATTATACATATACTTCTTAATGGTGTTGTGATCTGCCCTAGCTTAGTCGGTAGGCCTGATCCCAACGGCGGATATCAATATCCTTCGGAACTAAGGAATATTCTACGTTCGAGAGCTTCTATGAATTTGCAGATTTATTTCATTGGAGAAGACAATTTCCCTTCCCAGTCAACAAATTCTCAAAAGAATTTGCTCTGGTTAACCCATACTTGGAGAGGTTGGATGCGGTTTCGAGTATAATGTTGGTTGTCTCCGTGATTTAGTTTACTCCCTAGAACAGTATATAGGACAACAAAAATGAAAAGGATGAAGAGATATGAAGATCTAAATAGAGGGCTTCGAACCCGTAAGAGCAATAGAGAGAGAAACGGAATCCATCTTCCAGGGTGTTAATATCCAGGTTCTATTTTCCCCCACTACCTATTATCTCTCTATTGGCACATGTTATCGAATAGGGGAACCGCTAAGATTTGCCATTAGTTAGACTAGTAGCGTGCCTGAATCGCAGTAGAGAGAATTCAGGAAGTAGAACCAACCTCATCGTGCACATTCCATTGGACCTGTGCGACAACAATAGGGGCCTGGTTCCGATCCTGCATAGCCATCAGACGCAGTATACACTTGCTGGTCTCCTTCCCTCTGTAATGAGCCTTACTCAGAGGTTGTCACGGTACGCTTTAGACTCGATTATCTTCTTTGGGTCCATTAAATGGCAGTCAAGATCGTCAGGGCTTGGTTGAGGAGCGTATCAGTCGCTTCCTAAGCAGCTTGCTACTCCCCAGTCTCAATTGAACCGCCATCCCATTCAACCATTACTGCGAATGTATGGTGGAACTAACGACATGACATTCTTCCAGCCGTTTCATTATCAGGTCATGGTCCACCAGTTTTGCATACTTAGGCTCTCCTCCCCAACGACCAACCCTCCTTCCTAGCTACAGCACCTCACCTGAGTCCAGATCCAGGATGCACAATCGCACAATAAAAATGGATATGCAGCAGTGGCACCTATCAGCACGACAAAAATCCGAGTGTAGAATTGTCGAGAAAAGCAAAAACAAACGTCCAGGATGAGGATCGAACTCATAACCTCCTGATTAACAGTCAGACGCGCTAACCAATTGCGCCACCCAGACATTTATATATTTTGGTTTCATTTTATTTTACATTATTAACCTACAATAATTTCAAGTGACTACTCAAAGCTGTCTTCACTATTGCCACGGAGCTTCACTCCGTGCCCTTTGAGAAGGGGAAGGGAAGGAAGGAAACAAAGGAAACTCGAGTTGTTATATCAAATATAGCATTATGATTTGAAAAATGTACATTTACTACTTACATATGTAAAGCATTCAAATCATACTATATATCGCATGAGTTTCATAGTAGCTCTCCTCAAATATCAAGGCACCAGCCTAGATACGACAGTCTGTCACTATCGTGGTTAACTGTAGTCAAGTTAAGCTTATCATAGCCCGCGATCCCGATCTCACAAAGTCACAGTATGCTTTTATCTAGCAGATACTGAATATCACAAAAAAGATGCTCTCCTTGCACGTACTCAGACCAGGCTTATCTACTCGCTGTGTTTGCAAATGGTCAAGAGTAACGGGAATATCCTGTATGTATAGTTATCTGCCGAATTAATGGAATAATATGTACGAGATGAACACCCTTGTCAATATTCCCGATGGAGATACCTACAATTAAAGAAGGAAGATGGCGCCTGACTGCTGGATTACCCAGGTAGATCTGCTTGTATACGTCTTGGGATAGAGAACTATTCTATATTCACTGGGCTATGTCAAAAAGGGTGAGCACCTGGAAACAATGAATCTATCATGCAAGTCACTAAAAACAGTAAATTGTAGAAGAGGGCTTCACATCGACCATAGGCCCACAGGGTAAGTATCTGGCAAATCGCTGTCTACCTAATCTGTTATATTATTGACCCCTCTGCCATATGATACCTCCTTTGATATAGGTTACCAACCCATATAAAGAAAGCTACACCGATAGGATTATTAATATCTTTCCGAGTTACCTAGGACTTTAGCATTCATCTCAAATACCTATTCGCTATTCTAGGACGGTAGCTCTTTGAGCTACTTATTCGGTTCTACCCGCCCTTTTTCTCTTTGCTCTCTAGTCTTCTGTCTCTCTGCATCTTCTCGGCCCAACCAAAAGCCAGATTGTTGCAACATCGGCAACGTTTGGGATTCTGACGCCTGATTACTATCCGGTCAGAATCAGGGCACAATGGTCAAGAAGACAACCTTACGAGCCAGTAAGGCTGCTTTCACTGTGAAAGCCCTTTTCCACTTGAGAATATATCACATTGAGGTAGAGCAGTCCAACTACAATATACTTTGCCTCCAGCTAATGCGACCCTCAGAAGGCCAGTTGGCATTATATCGGACAAGACAAGGCCAAGATTTTAAAAGAACAGTGTCATCCCGCAAGATCAGCAGATAGGGAAAACCTTATCCGCTAGACTAGATTGATACATATCAGTGGTGTATCTGATGAAACTGGACAGTTTCTCCGAACTTTCTTCCGTTACCTATCCCTGGGTGGTAAATAACCTGGTCGAAGACATGGATTCATGTGAAACAGATGGAGACATGCGCCAGCTATGGCAAAACATCGATATTGAAATCTTGATTCCAATGCTTGCAAGGGGAGGAAAGAATATGTAACCCCATGCCTTCGACAGGGGTACCAATCATCATTCGAAAACCTTTTCTCCGAAAAGTTCGATCCTGTCACCGTAGCGTCGCATACACTCGGATTCTACCTGTTGAGGACGAAGAGAACAGTACCTGCTATTACTGAATCTCTGGCTCCGGTTCAATTATCAAGAAGTTGAACATCATCTTTATCCCTAATTTCAACCCAGAGGATAAAGCATTCATCCGAAAATTTCCAGTCGACTACGGGCAATTGATTAAATATCTAGACGCCAAATACAATCAAAAATATATGCAGTGGAATCGCAAAAGTGCACATGGGAATGGAAAGCTTACTGAGGCAGGGAAGCATTTTCCACAGGTTGTATGGCCTCGCCAGCTTGAGTACAATGATGTCAAGTATCTTGAGTTCACAGATGTCTTTGGGTAGAAGAGGAACGTATGCCCGAACGGTGTTACTGAAAGACAAACTCGACGCAGTATTGGGCCATGAGCTTTTCTAGTGGCCCTGCCGTTTAGAACTCCCACAATACCCGACGAAGATCAAGAGTTCGCGCATTCGGTGCCGCCATTGGACCCCCCACACCTGCCTGCGGACGCGACTGCCCCTGAGATAAACGCTTTTCTGCGCACGCTGCACGACCGGGAGGTCTGCGGCACTGACTACCAGTCACCGTATGTACACCCACGGCTGATATCATTCCCACACGGGTTAGACAGGGCCCAGTGGGCGAGGGCCTGCCCACCGCGGTCAAGGCCTTATCTTATATCCGTCACCGGTAAACCTGATGCGGTGCATTGCTATACCGAAATCAAGGCCCCGTCACAGGTGGAAACAGGGCATTGTCAGTTGATGCTCTATCTGTTAATGGCGTGGGAAGTGGGAAGCAGACAGCATACAGGCGTGTTCCAATGTATGGGATCTGCAGTGATGGTATTGATTGTATCTCTGTGAAAGTTCTCTCAGGGCAAGTCAAGCGACATAGATTTTCGCACAAGAGAGCATACATGATCCACGTAATCCAAAAGATCTAGCAGATTATGAGGGTGTCAATGAGAATGGGCTTATTTGGTGCCCAATTCTTCAGGACTAGTTCCACTCAAATACTATGACCGCTTCCCACATATTCTCATACGCACACGGGCAGGCCAGTATGGATGCTATATTCGGGAAAGTCCGGCCGGCCGAACTCTTTTCTTCGAGGAATAGGCTAATGATGTTCTCGGTTCTTGAGCGATCTTTTGAGGCTGGTTTGATGGTGATAGTTCCTAATCTTCCGGAAAGACCAACCGACACTATGCTATCCAGCTAGATAGGGCAGGAAAATTTGGGAGTACAAACTTTATATTATCTATAACACGTCGAGTGAAACGGTCAAACGAGTAATATCCACATGTCACTATATATAGTGAGCTACAGGATATGAATGAGAGCAACATTCTTATAACTTGTAAACGAATGATCCAGGAAAATAAAGCCTCGTTACTGTTTGTCTTTCTACAGATTACAAATTCAGTGGAGATACTTTTATATTGCTTTGTTCTGTTTGATTTCAAACCCTACTTTTGTATCTAACTCATATCCTTCCTGGTTCATGCTCATATGGAATCTGGAATATCCTGTCCTTGTTCTGGAACTATGTACGCTGGTGGGGTATAATCCTGGAGAATGCACAGAAGGTACATGCTGTTCAAGCCTAGGAGAATATATATACGCTGGGGTATGTATATAATGCTAGAAAATCTATATTCAAACTAGGCCAGCATTGACCGTTATTCCAGGCTCGTACTAGAGGATATCCAATCTATAAAAACAAGATACCAGGTTATCTGGTTCTCTTCGGGAGCTACTATACCTCGCTCAGTCCATGTACATAGAGAATAGCGCAGCCTGCGGAAGGAACTTGAGAAGAACCATCAATTCACTATTGAAGTTAGTTGAATATTATTGAACTTTTTAAACGAATATTTTCCATATGATACTAAGGTTTGGTCAACGCATAGCAGAAAGAATTTGAGGGATTGCAGAGTGACATTTTAAAATAGATATGGCAAGTGGGTGTTTGTCATAAGAAGTCCAAAACTGACTCTGTCAATATGTTCGCAGTTGTAATTCAACTGAGAAATGCTGGGTCTTCTAAGAGTATTAAAGCACAGTGAGAAGCTCTAGTGAAAGTACTGAGTGAGGCAAAAAGGGAAAAACAAGTTGCAGAATCAAAAAGTTAACCGTCCAGGGTGAGGCTCGAACTCACAACCTCCTGATTAACAGTCAGACGCGCTAACCAGTTGCGCCACCCAGACGATTGTATAATCTTCAAATTTTTATAAAAGTTATCAAGTATAACTTCTATACTGGTTTGAAGCATAAAAAAACAACAGTCAACAAGCCCAAAAAAGCAATGATCTATCACTACCTAGATACTAGGTAAAGTTGCCTGGTATTATAATCAATGTGCCGAAATATGGTAAGATTCATGTGCACACTAGTATAGGAAGAGAATTAGAGGGGAGCTCCAAGCTGTGGTAGACCAATGTGTCACAGATAAAACATCGTATAGCCGAGATTGAGCCGAGCAGCCTAAGATGAGAATAAGGCGAACCCGACCATTCACCACTACATTGGATCTGAATTTTGTCCCCTTGCGTGTGAGTGACTTATTTATGTTCCTCTACCTAGCTCGACTTTTGCACAGATCACTGCAAAGTGACCTACTCCGTATACTTTGTAGATGATGATACCCTACCTTAACTTGCTTTTGACAACCTGATTTGTAGATGATCTTAGGCTTGGGGGTTACCCCGTATAAAACACCAATTTTCAATTTTTACCAGGAACTTGTCTGGGTGGCGCAACTGGTTAGCGCGTCTGACTGTTAATCAGGAGGTTGTGAGTTCGAGCCTCACCCTGGACGGTTAACTTTTTGCATTACTCACATTATACTATCTTTTTTTATCATTTTGAACTTCATTGTCAGTCAATATGATCTGGAAGCTTGCCCCCAGAGAGTTAGGCATAACATACTATTGCATGCTTAAGTCGTCCCAAGATTCTCGCACGATCCTTTATCATATCATTTCACGGTAGTGCCTCATTTCTGCGGCTTCAGCGGTTGTACATAAGCTATATATGTAGGGAGTACTCCGTAAAGTCGAACTGTTCTACTTATGCTTAAGCAGTGCTACGAGTAACTATAAAGTGTCCGTTCGCCGGACTAGAGGTACTCTAGGCGGATCGTGTTCATGGTTACCCGATGTAGCCAAATGTTCCTAAAACGGACTTAAGGTTCAGTTAGGTCGGGTGTACATCCGAAGGTATGCGGACGGTTATTCCTTATCAATTCCAAGCCGAGGGCCGAGTACGAGACAGGTCCCAATCATTGGGACGGGTTATTCATACCTTACCCTTTAATTACTTATCTATCCCTTCATGAACTTCCTTCTTTCCATATCCCTCCCCTTCCCAGCTGATTCGCCCTTTCCTGCCAAGTCCCTAGCTGCTACAAACCATTCTCCTCATCACCCCCGGCGCCTAACCCCAGATTTCCCCGCACCGTTATCATGCCGGTCTCCTCACAGTATCCGCCGGTTGACATCCCCAATGTCGACCTTTGGACATTTCTATTTGAACGCAAGGATAGGACCTTTCCAGATGACAACAGTACGCCCGCCCATTTTTGGCCACTTTTGGCCGTCTCCTCGGCTAGCGCCTCATTTATCCTGTATTCGGAAGCTAACGTATCTCGCCAGTCATTTATCAGGATGCCGACACACAACGATTTTACACCTACAAAACCCTAAAAGATGCAGCGCTTGCCTTTGGTCAAGGACTAAAAGCCATTTATGATTGGCGCAAAGGAGATGTTTTGGCGTTGTTCACTCCCAACAGCATTGACACCCCGGTGGTGATGTGGGGAGCTCATTGGGCTGGGGGCGTCGTATCCCCGGCAAACCCAGCCTACACGACCGAAGAACTGGCCTTCCAGCTGAAGAACTCGGGAGCGAAAGCTGTGATTACGCAGGTTCCCCAGCTGTCGGTAGTAAGAGAGGCCGCCAAGCAAGCCAACATCCCCGAGGACCGCATCATCCTCATTGGAGACAAGCGCGACCCAGAAGCCAGGTTGAAACATTTTACGTCTATCCGAAACATTTCGGGGGCAACCAGGTATCGCAAAACCAAGATCAATCCGGATAAGGATCTGTCATTCCTGGTTTATTCTTCGGGTACCACTGGTGTTCCTAAGGGTGTCATGCTTTCCCATAGGAATATCGTCGCCAACTCTCTTCAGTTGGCTGCAGGAGAGGCAGGCCATCTGACTTGGAATGGCGGTGCCGACGGCAAAGGAGACCGGGTACTAGCGTTTCTGCCATTCTTCCATATTTACGGTAGGCTCAGCTGCTAAGTGGATATATATTTCGAATATACTGACGGATTTACTAGGTTTGACCTGTCTTGTGCACCAAACACTGTACCAAGGCTACCGACTT
Organism: Aspergillus flavus; assembly: GCF_009017415.1. Lineage (NCBI taxonomy): Eukaryota > Fungi > Ascomycota > Eurotiomycetes > Eurotiales > Aspergillaceae > Aspergillus > Aspergillus flavus. The sequence continues at coordinate 1,666,606 of NC_092404.1, read as the reverse complement.
GTGGTGATGGAGAGATTCGATATTGAAAAATGGTGTGCCCATGTTCAAAACTACCGCATCACGTTTAGCTACGTCGTTCCCCCGGTCGTTTTGTTGTTGAGCAAACATCCCATAGTCGACAAGTATGACCTCTCTAGTCTCCGCATGATGAACTCGGGTGCTGCCCCACTCACGCGCGAGCTCGTAGAGGCCGTATATGCACGGATCAAATGTGGTATCAAGCAAGGCTACGGTCTCAGCGAGACCAGCCCTACTACTCACACTCAGCCTTGGGAGGAATGGCGCACTAGCATCGGATCTGTCGGCAAACTGTTGCCGAACATGGAAGCCAAATACATGACCATGCCTGAGGATGAATCGGAACCGTGCGAGGTATCAGTAGGCGAGGTAGGCGAGTTGTACATGAAGGGTCCCAATATCTTCCAGGGGTACCACAACAACCCAGCCGCAACCGCCGATTGTCTTACCGACGGATGGTTCCGCACCGGAGACGTAGGCTACCAAGACAAGAACGGAAATTTCTACATCACGGACCGTGTCAAGGAGCTCATCAAGTACAAGGGCTTCCAGGTGGCTCCGGCAGAGCTGGAGGGTATCCTTGTGGACCACGAGGCAATCGACGATGTCGCCGTTATCGGGATTGAAAGTGAGGCTCACGGCACTGAGGTTCCGCTTGCTTTTGTTGTGCGGAGTGCGAAGAGCAAAGCCTCAGGCGCCAGCGCAGAACAAGAGGCAGCTAATATTATCAAATGGCTTGATGGTAAGGTCGCGTACCACAAGCGACTACGTGGTGGAGTACGCTTTGTGGACGCAATCCCCAAGAGCGTGAGCGGAAAGATCTTACGGAGAGTTCTCAAGGCGCAAGCAAAGGAGGCGGCGGCGGCACCCAAGGCCAAGCTGTAATTAGAATAGACCCAGCTATGGTACGAGTGGTTATTATGTATATACTATTTTTTGCATATCTAGCATAGTTAGCACCCGAGAATTCATTAGGCTAACTGGATATGAGCCGAAGCCCACTGAAAGTAGGGTATCTTGTGTATATTGTCAATGATGGTATGGATACCAGTAAGAGATACTGTTACCCATCAGGTAGCGCATGTCGCTCTACGGGAAAAAGCGCTTCACCATCGCATCCACATCCTCCCCTTCAACGACATCCACCTTCTCCCTAACCACCCGTTCGACCGCGTCATCAATCGGTTCATCGCCGTTGATCAAATCATACCAACCGTTTGTATCAGAACGAGCAAGCAACCGATCCGCCACAATAGCCACATCCTCCCTGGTCACATTGCCTCGCCCTTCCGTCTTACCAAACTGCACCTTTCCGGTGGCCGGCTCATCAGTCAGAGTACCTGGACGCAGACAAATGGCCTGGAAGGGCGAGGCCTGGCTCTGCTTACGCCGAGCCGCAAACGCAGTCAGGTACTCGTCCGCCTCCAGCTTCGCTTTCGCATACGCGGGGAGAACATTGTAGAATACGTTCTGGATAGCCTCCCAGCCCTCATCAGACATCCAGCTAGGCCGGACCCGCCGACTACCAAGCCAGGAGACGAGGAGGAATTTGGTCACACGGGGGGAAGCAAACGACGCAGAGATGAAGTGTTTTGCGGCGCGTTCGTCAATGGCAAACGTCCGTTCGGGGCCACCTTTACCGCCGGCACCTTTTGTTTGCACATTAGCCTCGAGTTCGTAAATAATATACTCCATCATATTTTCTGGATGGCATTGGGGCACATCAAGCGGGGTAGGTTGAGTATCTTTCGCATACCGGCTGACCATACTACATAATCCGGAGACACAGTGTCGATGATCTTCTTTGCGTCTTCATCACTCTTGATGTCATCTAGACTGGAAAGGAGGATGTTCAGTTTGCCCTTTGTGCCTTTGCCTCGCGCGAGAATCTCATTCTCATGCTCTGGATTGCGGATCACGCTGGTGACATTCCAGCCACGGTTGAGAAGAAGTGGGGTTAAATGGAGGGCAACTTTGCCGTGGCCGCCGAGGAGAAGGACTTGCATTGTGATTTTGTTCGTATTTCCTGTCGTTCTATACAATAGTATGTCCAAGCTATTTAGTAGGCTGATATCGCGAGGTATTTAGTTTCTGTTGATGAGGGGGCAGCACCAATGTGGTGCCTCAGGTTATTCATAGATGCATTAATAATGATGTCGTCATTTCAAGATGAATGCCTCAGGTATTGAGGACGCAATGTCTCAGTTTCCCAAGGGATAAAATCATAATCAATATTGATTATTGATTGATCTCCTGATGCCCCATACATTTGTGTCTGTGTCTCCCCGCGTCTAGTTCAGGTGAAACATATTGCTTCCCATCCCTTGACGAGTCCGTCTTTCTTCACTGTTACCCGGCTATCAGAGTTCTACTCCGGAGCATTTTCCCAATAGTCCCTCGCCCTTTACTCCGAGTTTGACTTTCGAATTCAAACAAAAGCCTTGTTACTGTTAAACCTTGCGAGAAAAAAAAAATACAGTACAAAAAAAAAAGGCAACCAAAAGGCCCTCACGCAATCCAAGAAAGGGCAAAATCAACAGGTTTAATTATTGAATCTCTCGTATCCCACAATCACCTAATCTGAAACACCGAGCTTCGGTTATTGACCGGGGAAAACAGGACCGCACATCCAAAGTTTGATCTCACCGTCGAATATTGATCTGATTTTCTAGCGGAGTGGGGGATGAAAAGTCCTTCTGGGCGGGGGAAGAAAGAAAATTGGAAAGAGTTCTAGACTTTCTTATTTTGATTTTTCATTGCTTTGCTCATTAAACTTCGAAGGAAAATAGATTAAAATGTGATTTCTGGAATCTTGTCGATTTTTAGCGAATGCCAGCTTTTGTCACTGGTTATTTTTGTGGCCTTTTCTGATTTAATTAATCGAAGGTTTGAAGGGTGGTGATATGGATCCCCCCTCCTCTCTCCGATCTTGAGTCTCTATCTGGAGAGTACTCCGTTTTCTGCGATGCATCCGTCTCGATCTTCTGTTTTTAAAGATGTGCCACTGCGGATGTGGTACTTTTAGCCGGGGTTGTGGTTGACCTGAGTTATGGAGTACTAAAGCGGTTTTAAACCATTGTCCTGGAGAGTTGGTATTGTATGTATTGAATGAGGTAATACGGGCACCAGTTTTAGGGCTATTTGACCCCTTTCGAGTCTAGTCAGGGGCATCCACCACAGAAATTTGGTCCGCGAAAGGGATGGGGGTGTTAGTGTGTTTTTGAACGATTGTATTGGCTGAGGTTCATTGAAGAGGTCGAAACTATCTACTGGCGTGCCGTATATCGGCACATTTGGTACAATCCATACTTCGAGAACTTTGGATACCTACTCCGTACACTTTTTAAACTCTTCGTACCGAAGGTACATATGATAAGTACCGGTACTAAGGACCAGGGTTGGTGTAGCAGAGCTGTATTTTATCGAGGCGGGTATGTAAGTATATGCTGAATTTCTTAAGTAGTGCGCGGACGAGGGGATGCAACCCCCATGAAATCACCGCTACTGTGCTGTATTGCACGAAGATTATAGGTATTGTGGTATATAGGCTCACCGTCTGTTTCATCTGCACGTTCTTGAGGGTGGCCCCCGTGGTGGTGAGGCTTGGTTTACGGAGTATCCACGATCTTAGATAACGAAGAGGCGGTAAGCTTGGGATAGGGCCAAGAGAACAAAAGTTGAACTGTTGGGTGCTCCGTGACAGCCCGAGGCTATCCATGTCAAGCGGACTACTAAGGTTTAGTCGGTATGCGACTATGCGTATTTTGATTAGGGGCATGTCTTTCTAAATATATCGCTGTCATGACTGGTTCAGCAATTCGTGTTGCTTGGTGGTTAATCTGGCGAGATTGTCGCTCACATAGTACAGTACTCCATACATATGTTTGCTTACTGTGACTTGTTCCCCTCTTTTCAGGACAATGGCTTTCAAGGATACATGACGCTCATGCAGCGAGCTCCACCATGCTCTTTGACAGTTCCGCCCGAGCCATATGAAAGACGTTATATGCATAAACACTACCATGGGTGCCGGGTGAAGCAGGATGAAACAATACCTGACTGATCTACTGTACCTCGGGTAGGATATATACATATATGCATGACCCGATAACCTCAACCGAATACCTATATCCCGAGCACGTGAGACATCAATGGCACCATAATAAGTCGATCATGTTAAGTGTTTGTTTATTATGTTGCTTTGACATCGGTCCGATCCATGTAAGTCTCTCATCTTGCACCTACCAGAACGCCTGCTATCCCGGTAGGGCTCGGAAATCGATACCCGTCTCGCTACACAGCCAGGGATGAACGGCAGCCGCTGTTACATCCAGCCACCGAAAACATTCCGGAAAGTATCCCTTGACTGCTGCGGTGTTGACAAGCCCCAGCCAAGAATGGTTGGAATAGACGAGAATCCTGTTATCTGAGTGTGCCAGTCCAATGGAACGCACATGTGTTCTGTTGGTAAGGGGGCGGGAAATGGCATGACATAACTTGATGCGGTCGGTTTGAGGGGTACATACATGCATATCCACCTGTCAGATGGACATTGCGCTCAGTAGCTTTGGCTTTGGGAACCACTGTGTACGGCCATGGCAGGTGACCTTGCCTAATCTTGCATAATCTTCTCCAGTCTCTGAGTGGAGGCATTTGAAATTAGTATCCATCCTAGTTCTGATGTAGGTACCGGTGATATGTTCTATTAAGTACTAGAGTCTAGAGACTGAGGTTGACTGAAGTCAACAAAATTGAGAAAGCATGTTGTGTTTCATTTCTCTGGACGGTTTGATCGACCTTAGCTTGTATGGCGTTTGGTCGCCTTGTCATACTAGGCAAGTTCCGCATCGTCACAGGCACGACTGTAGACTAAAGAAACTCCCAAACCAGATAGATTAATGGTGTATATAAATAGAGAGGCTCATAGATCTGCTGTATTATGCTTATCCGGCTGGGTATATCGTTTTCCAGATAGATTGGCTTTGCGGCATGAAAGCTGACGAAGCTTCCGGGGAAACGGAAAAGGTAAAGAAGCAGTGAGACACGCATTGACCAATAATGGATGACAATAATATAGAGTCAATCGTAGCAGTATAGAATATGTATTACTAGGTGGGTAGAGTGAAACCGTACCCATGATTTCAAATGTCAGACAGCGCGCGATTAAGCTAATCGTCTTAGCTGCATGTTGATTCTGCAACCATCATTTCATCGCCCACAAATCACCCCTCAGATAAGGGGAGGGGCTATATGATCGAGGTAGTACGATTCAGGTCAGCATGACACCTGCTGAGGTTTCCTGGGTCTCTGTTGGTCGGTGGTATAATAGCGGAAATGGGTATCTGTCCGACGTTGAACTGGTAGGACGGAGGGCTCCATATTCTGTGTGATGAGGGATGAGTCCACGGCTAATTCTCTTTAGGTAATCTCAACGGCTCCGAATGATTCCAGCAGAGTGACTGTTGTGACTGTTTCCTGTCACTCACTAGTGCCTAAAGTGGTGCTAGTCAAGGCTTGGTTAGTGAAGAAAGCCTGCCAACGATTAGTACTTACCACTCCGTAATGTCCGTCTTGCCCCGGCCCACCGGTAAGTACGGGTCAACACTCCATTTCTTTTTTTTTCCTTTTTCCGTTTTAATTTTCTCTCTTTTGGTTCTTTGCTTTTTCGCTGACTCAGTCTTTCTTGGCTGTCTACTCCGTAATACTTTCCAATCTTTTCTTGTTGATGTGGCTTGCCGATGACCCTAGGGCTGTTGCTGTAATATGGGACGTCTGTGGAGTCAGGCTGGTGGGCGTCACCACTCGATTTGGAAATTTGCCGTCTTCAAGGGCTTTCATCTGAAAGCCCTTCCATGGCTGTAGACGACTTGGCTTGTAGAATTGGGACATTATTGGTTTTCCCCTACACCAGCGACCCTTTCTATCTTTTGTTTTGAATTTACTAAAAAGAGATAACACACAACAACAATATCTTTCAGCATAAGAAGTCATTGTCGCCAGCCTCGAAACGGATCGAATCCAACATAGTATGAATACTTAACTGCTCATATTATCTCGTGTCGGCCAGGATCGTAAGCCGGAGATTAACACCGGGTATTTCTGTAGGTATTGGGCTTACACGCTATCAAAACAAAGCAGGTGCTCCGATATACTCTGACTATCCAACTAAGTTCCCGCGTCCAATGTACCCCATACTTGGAAGCAAAATAGATAAAAAAAAAAAATAAAAATAAAAAAAAGGTAGAATGCATATGTCAAGATGACGTCTTTCATTACCTACACAAAAGCAAAACTTGATTGCAAGCACAATGAGGCTTACAAGATTCATTTAGTGATGGAGAAAGAGAAAGAACCCATGCATTAGCCAGGCTTCGGTCCTAACATCAATCAAGTAATGATGAGACACGGCAATGAGATGATCGTCCCCGCTCGTCCAAATTTCCGGAACCCATCTAGCGCTAGGAGCGTATCATCAAGGCGACAGGTCATAATTATTGAAACCATTGATGAGTTATCTCACTAGAACTCAGCTGACCGACTCAGTCTATCCGTTGCACCTCCTTTCTTTCCATGTAGGACTCTCTAACGGACTCCCTTGAAGGGATTGTATATTGATCGACCGCAAGCGAGCTCCCTTCCTTTAACCACTTTCCGGCTTGGGCGTGCTCTATACCAACCGATTCCATGGTACTGTGAGCGCCAACGGCATCTTGTGGCTCAGACCTCAGCCCAGATCGATCCACATCCCGTGATACGAGAGATCGAACTGCCTACACTAACAGAAGGAAGACATGAGCATTGTAACTCGCTGGATTTGAGCATACGTCTAACAACTAGGAAGAAGGTCACAACAAAGGAACGACTCAGGATGGGTACTTAGACTACTACAGGTGACTGCACAGGAGTAAGTATATATCAAACCAGGGCTTGTCCTAGGCTTGTGTCGCAAGGACTCCCTTAATAACCATACCGAGCTACTCGTAGTACAGTATGGTACCCGAAATGATCCTGGGCCCTACTGCTGGATCCGATTCGTGGTTCATGCGAGTGGGGCCTGCAAGGGGCACTGGGTCCAAGGTACCGTACGGTAACCGAAAGACAACCATGGTTTCTGTGACAGTTTATTATTTTTTACCCTGTCTATACTCGAGAGTGGTTAAAGCAAAATCCTGACTATCTTCTCCAGGCCAGATATCGACGTATCGAAGTTGGGAATGTCACCAGTTCTCAATTGTTCCCTCTCTGTTCTTCTTCATTGGCCCATGGATTCCTCGCTAAATAGTCATTGGAAACCAGGCAGGATCCTCCCGACCATTAATAGTGACATTAATTAAATATCATCAGAATTAGAAGTGTCGATCGTCTTGCAAGAGTTTACCGGCGGCCCCATTGGGTCCAATAATTCGAACCACTTCGTTCGCTCTGGACTGTTCCTCTGAGTAAGTTAGTAAGTACGGAGTAAGTTACTAGTTAGTAACAATCCACTGGTCTAAGGCACCAATTCCCGACTCAGCTGTCCTCCGTACAGCTCATGTTCTTGTCCCAATTAAAAAAAAAATAAAAATAAAAAATAAAAAATAAAAGCAAAGAGAAAAAAAAAAATATTAATCATTGAAAATTAAAAAGAAAAGAAAAGAAAAGAAACAGAGACACTCCCCGACGATCGAATCCAGATCCCTTCCTTTCCACCCATTCATTAGCTTTATTTTTCTTTCCTCTCGCGTCGCTTTTTACTTCCTCTTTTTCGAGGTCACACCGTCCTTCGTTTTCTACAGTTGGTTCCTCTGGATTGTTCAACATTCCGTTCAACACCTTAGTTGGTGGTTTCGCTCTCTAAATACCCAGCCATTCATTCTCAGCTACGGCGAGTCATTCGTTCTCCGCCACTGGACGTCAACTCAGATCTATTTTGGCATTCCGCACCAGCTGTCTATACTGCAGCCACATTCCACCATTTCATGCAGACGGCTGGTGTCTCCAATCCGACTGATATTATCAGATATCTTAAGGCCAGCATCTCGCACGCTTGACCAATTCCTTGTCAATTCTGCAAGTCACGCCCGCTATTGACAGTTCGTCGTCAAACCACGCCTCGGTTCCTTGGCGCTCTGCGGAGCAGCTCCATCACTCTAGGGGATGAGCCCATGACTCGAACGCTTTGATACTCCCACTCGTTCTATCTGGCGGATTGATCTACAATCATAAAGCCGCTCGTTTGTCGCTTGCCGTTGGTGAACGTTCGGACCACTCCTGTCTCGGCCTTTATCAGTAAGTCGCCGAATCTGATTGATCGATTCATGCAGCCCTCTTGTGGCGACGGCCCATAGTTGCCAGTGACATATGATTCTGACTCGTAAGATTGACCTAGTATCAGCGGAATACATGCGTCCATCTGATCTGTAACCCCTTTACGTGGCAGTTCTCCAAGCACCATCGATACTACATTTGGTCGACCGTCTATGCCACTGCCCATACCGTCAGCTTCAAACTGCTCTGAGTTTCGCATTGTCCCCCCAACGAATACCACCATGAATCGATTCCGCAAGGCCAAGAAGGAGAAGACGAAGGAGGATGCGGAAGCCATCGAGAACACCCACAATTTACTCACCTCCAAGTTGTCCAAGCGAAGCAAAAAGGAAGAGCCCGAGGAAAAGCCCGAACTCGACCTATCGAATGCCTTACCATCGAATGATGACTTCCGCACGAGTTTACTCATGCCAAAATTATCGGCGCGGTTTAGCATGTTGAGGGAACAAGACGACCCGGCCTCGATTATCGGCAAGGCGAGTGACGATAGTGTCCTGTTTCCTAAGCGCGCCTCCCGATTGAATCTCTTCGGCCACAATCCAAACCTGCTCACGGATATCGATGAGGTATCTACAGATGGTAGTCGGCCGTCTTTTAACCTCGGTCGTGACTCATTCGCCTCGGCTGGTGATGGCTATGGTACCGACGACGACCGCTCGCAGAAAGAGAGCATTATGAGTAGAGCCCGCCGAACAGAAGGTAACAATCTGTTTGGCGGCCGCCAAAAAGTCTACAAGATTCCCGCCAAGGCATCATCAAATGTATCTGTCGCGGCGGATGCTGGACAGATGGGAGGCCGCGCGGTCTATGACCATGATTTGTCCTTGTCCGCTTTTCAACGGCTGAGGCTAAAAGAGAAAGAAGAACGTGCTGCAGCTGAGGAAGTCCACCAAGATACTTCTGCTGCAGAGTCAGAAGACGCTCTGTCCAGCATTTCTTCCGCCAAGAGAACCACGTTTTCCTCAACAGCCTCGGGCCCGACTGCCAATGGCCGTACGTCAACATCAGCTAGTTCCATCGACGAGCAGTCATTCGCAGTCTCGCCGTCCCAGGAGAGTCCAGCTGCATTCTCCAAACCATCCGTACCTGCGATGGCTCCAGAACGGGGCTCTGTCAAATCACGGCGTCTATACGGCCAGGGTCTAGCGCAATCTGTCCAAAACCAGCAAAATTCTACACTACATCGTTTGGAGAGCCTTAGCCGTCAACGAGCAGGGACTCCAGAAATGCCTCGCCTCAACCGGAGCTACTCCAGAAGCGCCACTAGCCTTCGCGATAGGATACAAAGGCTTCCGCTAGCTGAGCCGGCAATTGCTACACGCCGCCCTACTAGCCCGGCACCATCTTCAAGGGCGCCTACGCAACAACTCGGCGAAACCAATGCCAAAGAACAGAGACCCCATGACGCTCCCCATGGTGTGCTCCCTCCGCTAAGCCCTCCAGCCAGTGAACGTGAGGAAGGTGCCTCATTGATGGCCTCTTTACAGCCGGAAGACCACGGAAAAGCTACAGCCCTGGGACTGTTCAACAAACCTAGAACCCCGTACGATGAAAGCCAGTTTAGTCAACGTCAACTTCAGATGCACGAGGGACGGAGCACGCCGCCATTGTCGCGGCCTCCACTTCCTGGACGGGCTATTTCCCAGGAAAGTACTGGACGTCCCAGAGGTCTCTCAAACACAAGCTACCGGCCACGAGCTGGTTCTGCGACCTCACACTATAGCGAAGCCCAACACCCAGGTAATCGATCCGCTGCCCCGAGTGTCTATGAATCCCCTCGCCGACACATGAACGGTACTTTCTTCGCCAACATGAGCCCTAGTGATTCTGAAGATGAAGAGGCTGAGGCTTTGCTTGAGTTGGCCAATGGAGTAATCGCGGACGACTTTGTGCATCCTGCGCTTCGGTCCGAAACACCACAAAAGCCATCTACACCCACAGGTGGAGAAGCACAAGAAGAACAAAGCCCTTTGCCTGAAGTACGGTTTTCGGACTTGGGGGATTTGAAACCCATAGCCGAAAACGGTACCCCTGAAAAGACCGTCAATGACGGGAATGCCGTTCCTGAAAAGCCCGATTCGCCCACCTTGGGGCCATCAGGATTGGGTCTGAGTGGCTTAGTTCGTACCCACCTGCGGCACGACAGTGACAAATCGTCCATATTCCCACCGCCCTCCCCTGGCCTTCCATCGAGGCTGATGGATGATGAAAAGCACAAAGAAACTCCTATGAAGGAGTCAAACACAGATGATTCTGTTTCACAGGAGCATGAAATACCTAGAAGGAATATCGACCCGTCGGAGCTTCTCAACGGCTCTTCCTGGCAAGGGGAGCTAGTGGCGAGACACAGGCGTCAAGCAAGCACCGATACACAAAGAGAACGCGAAGAGTTCGAGAACGAACTGGCGGAGAGACGGAGGAAGGTGCAGGAGAAGTTGAAGGGCATGGCCGAAAATGAAAGCAGATCAGCTAGCCCTGTGTCGGGCTGCCAAACCCCTGATTATATTCAAGTCAAGCCTGGAAATGCATTTTCCCTGCTGAAGAGTAAGTCTGGAAAGCACAACTTGTTTAGCAGACAGGACCAGAGAAACCCGAAGATGCTCGGTCTGGGTAACGCTTCTACTCCAACATTGGCATCGGATGACCAATGGCGCGAGGAGGAAGAAAGGCCATCGTTCAGCTTTGGAAAACACTCCAACTCAAGCTCTCCCCATGTCTCTTCAGAGCGTTCCATACGGTCTCGCATGTTTGGCCGCAGCAGCCAAGAAGACTCCCGTGAGTCGAGCCGTAGCCGTGGTGCATCACCACATTCAAGTTTTAGGTCTATGCGGGATCGCTCAACCTCCGACGCCTCTGGTCGCTCTAAGAGTCGCACTCGGCGGGAAAGGGATGATCTCGGCACTCTAGAAGAGTCTGATCCGTATGAACAGTCCGCGTTTCCCGACTTTGACCAGCGCGGTCTGACATCTGTGGCTTCTTCCGCCCGCCCATCTGTGGAGGTCAACGATACATATATGTACGATCGGTGCTCATCTGCCGCATCTGGAAGGTATCGCAGCGGCAGTCGGTCTGGAACCCCAAGCTTTGTTGAACGACCACTGCATCCGCCTGCGCTTAACCCACAGATGATCGGTGCACCGCCGCGACCTTCACCCATCGCCCCTTACTCTGCCAATGCTACTCCGCCGTTGTACGACATGTCCTCTGATCCTTCTTCTAGCTCGGCATCTACTTCCACAACTAGCCTTCCTCAGCGGGCTCCCGGACATACCGGTGGCCTTCAGAAGCGTCCCATCGATAAATATCAGATTTCGGAGCCCACTTTCGTATCCACCACCTCGAACGTTCCAACTGTCGGTCTTCCCCCTGGAGCAAGCTTGAGCAACGGCATGACAACACCTCCGGTCCCTCCTATGAACCCACGTCGTCGCCGTCAAACCACCACCCAAACCATCCTGGGTGCGATTAGGGGGGATAAGTACGAGTCGCAGTATGCCCAATCTCAGTACGCCCCATCCATAGCTCCATCGACAGCCGGTAGTGCTGCGGAAGAATATAGCACATTCTCCGACGAGGGTGAAAGACGACCTAGGACCCGAAACAGGCTGCGCAAAACTTCCAGCGAAGGTGGAGACCTGAACGCCAAAGCGAGACATCAACTTATGACTGGCCCGCCACCAGCTATGCCAGCTTATCCACCACCTCAAGTCCCCATGGAAGGAGGCATGTTTTAAACAATAGTTGCATAGCGGCTAAACTTGCTCTCTCTCTCTCTTACTACTTTCCTACTTTCTCAAACTATCTTCCTCTCCCGCCGGGTTACATGTATTACTCGACTTTTCCGATCATTCTCCCATTTCATTTATGTCAACTCTCGATACCTTCTTTTGATTACCATTTTTGCTCGTGATGATATACCAACTGCGTTATGTTGAGCGGACAGGGACTGTCTTTCATTTGACTTTGTTATCTGAGCCTTATTCTTTCTTTCTACCATAGCATTTCCTTATCTTCTATGCATTATTACAAAATACCTAGATAGGTCAATAAAAAGTGATCTAAATGTACAATACCTTGTCTTTCTAGATATGGGATTAGCTAGTTTAGCTATCCTTATTTGTGTGAAATAGACTTGTAATAAATCACGTATCTTTGAAGACTGTTATTCTAAGTTCAATTTACCGAGGGGGAGTTTCCTTTGTTCTTATCAAACTGGTGAATGCTATTCTTCGTGTTTTGCATATTACTAGGGGGACAGGGTGTGGTGCACACCTTCACTGATTTGAACAAAGAAAGAAAGGGCCACACCTGTTATTACACTATACTTTTTACTACCATTCACCGAATATCACCTTTTCACTGCATGTCTTTCTTATGAAAGACGTGTCACGTGTATGTGACCCGTCACGTGGAGCGTGAAGCCCTCATACTGTTTTGATCTGATGTGAAGAGGGTTTTGCTGTTTGCATATCTGACTGTATATATTATTATAGATCTCTAAGTTCTGATTTTACCATAAGAGCAGATAATGCAGGTCACCGAGGAAATTCTCAATCTGCAGATAATTTAGAAACCAGCTTTAGGCTTATCTGAAATGTAGTCAGTAAACTGTAATTAACAAGAACTGTTCAGAAGATTCTCCAGAGGCTGTGATTTCTGAAAGAAAAACAACATAATCGTCAAGGAAACGCACGCAACGAAAAAACTGCAGAAGACAAACAACATAAGTCTCTCCCCCTTTATACCTTCCCCTTCACACGTTGACCCATCCATATTCACACCATCTCATCTCTGAACCCCTTCACGATCCCATCAGAGTTTCTCTAGCAGATATCAAGACTCATCTATCTCTTGCCTTTTTCAGTGTTGTGATTAGATATTGAAGGCGAAGAAGATGACAGACCCGGAGAGGAGAAGCTCCTTTTGCACCTCCGAGTTGCCGTCTGCTGTCATGTCTTTTGATTCCGTCTTTGAAATCATGCGTGTAGGTCTTAGCTCTGAAGATTTGCGCTCTTTCTGTAGAGCTAGATCGTCGGGGCCTGCGTTCAAGACGGTAGAGCCACAAGTGGATCATTCCTCTGAGCGACAGAAGGCCCAGCAAGATCGAAAGAAAGAGAAGAGAAGACTGAAGAAGAAGCAGTTGAAAGAAGAAAAGAAAAGGAAGACAGAACAAGCAAAAAAGGGTAAGACAATTGATTCGCCTCTGGATAGCGGTGAGGTCAATATCGGCAACACACAACACCCATTCTCTAATAACGCGACTATAAGCTCTAAGCCTGTTGTTGATGAAGCTCCACCCAGTTATAGCGGCCTTGCCGCTGGTTCTCTTGAGACGTCTAATGCAGATACATCCTCGAGTCATACAGTTCGTCCCTCAAGCCAGAAAGGGGAAGAACATGAGGAGCAGAATGAGCCTTCTTCGATTTATGATGAAACCGGCCCTGTCATCTGTCACTTGCACGGTCGGAATATATGTCAATTTAACTTCAGCTGTTGCGTGCATAAGCCCACTATTGACTGCAACTGTCCACCTAAGTGGTCCTGTTGCTGCGCTCATCACTCAGGAGATTGCTGTAATTGTGTCTTTGCTTCTGGGTCTTCTTATCTCGATGAACATGCCTCAGAGGCGCCATCAGATGGTTTTAGACAGACCTCAGAGCAAGAGACCAAGGAAAAGAATGTAGTGGATGTTGGTGTGGGAAGTAGTGAAGGTGAGACTTTCTCATAAACTCGACCATTTCATCGTTTCAGCACTAATTATGCGTCTTCTATAGCTTCATCCGAACACCATACTATCGCGACCGAAATACTCCCCAATAGATTCGATCCACTCTCAGAACACCTGCTTCACTGCCTAGAAGCGAGTGAGTTCTCCGACTCCCAGATAATATTGAGATCCTCCAAAGATATCTTCATGCCCATAGTCTTCAAAACACATCGTGTGGTGATCAGCCGTAGCCGTTTCATGGCCGATGTCTTGGGGTCGACGATCCAGAAAGAGCGTCCTAATGAGATTGTCGCCGTGGGAAATGGGAATTTCTGTATGATCAAAGGCTTTGAATATGCGCTGCAACACTTGTATGGGAGGCCACTCCTAACAGCAGGACAGCTCAGATTGGCGACTCTGTCCACCTATGGATACTCGGAGAACAATGTGGGAAAAATACAATTCTCACTCACGGCGGCCATGGTAGACTTCGCCCTGTGCTATGCCGCATCTGGGGCCTTCTTTCAACAAGAGGCAGTCATCGAAACGGGTATCAGACTAGCCATTGAGCTAATCGACTGGGAAACAGTCGAATGCATTCTCTATTTCGGAGTTTGCACGACAAGACCGGTTGTTACCCTCGACCAGACTGGAGATTATGATGCAGCAGAAGAGCTGCAAAGATGGGCTCCACGGCTAGTTAGTTCGGTTCTGCAGTTCGTCACCAGGCACATGGGCATGGACTTCACACTGTACACCAAGGCGCAGAGTAAGACTCTGCCGAATCGAATCCCAGAAAGCCTGCATGGAGTCCCGGGTCCAGTGATCACTAGTCCTCGATCGTATACGCCTCGCCAGGGAGAAAACCCGAACCGAGATGTTGAAGTGCCTTCTGCGATGTTGATCTACCTTCCGTACAAGCAGCTAGGACAGATGTTGGAGGCCATGGAAGCGCAGAATATTTTATCGAGTGACCTCGCCCAGGCGGTAGTAGCAGAGCGCGAGACACGCCGCTTGCAAGCCCTCAGAGCCCTTGCGAAACAGAGGGTCAAAGACGAGCTGAGTGCTACCGATGAGGTTCGAGAGCTGGGATATCGAGAGACGGTCACTATTGGAGAAGTGCAGGGCCCAGGTATTACTCTCAACAGGGAGTGGATTGGTCTGGCTGTTGTGGAAGAGACAGTCGCGACACCCAGAGTCAAACGAGTGGTCAAGAAGCACAAGAAGCACAAGCGTAAGAGGTAAGAGAATGCTATATTCTCCTACATGAGACCCTCCCATCCACCCTATCTAACTGTGTTTAGATGAACTCAGTCAAGAGACGTGTGCACTTTGATGCACAGGATGATGATTAAGGTGGCGGTTGGGTAGTTGGCAGGATGACAGTCATGAATGAAGAAACACAATTTAAAAGACAATATAGGCAGAATACTCACGTGGCCCCAGAGGCGGTAAACTAACATGTTTATGTTTTCTGATTTTGCATGAATATTGAAGTTTTAGATCACAATGGCTGTGCTCCCGTCACCCGAAAGCTTCCTTTGTTGTATGCACCCAACTATAGTAGCAGAGCCATCAATTTTCCGTTACTTCTAAAAATACCACAATAAAGTGTGCAGGATAGATTGCCTTGAAAATCTGCTATGATTATTTATTAATTCTTCAAATATTAACCAATGGGCAACGTAATATCGATGTCCCAAATGGCACTGGCCATGGTCAGGTAACGTGAAGTTGATATGGAAGGTGGTATTCTTCATATTCTGGTAACGTGAAAGTGATACAGCATAAGATATTGGTTATTAAAATGCTATAGTATACAAATTATACAGAAATATCATTAAACAGAAAGTATAAGGTTAAGATATGTTCTAAATTTTACAATGCGGCTAGTATACTATCTGAGATTAATATTGAAACTGTTATTAGTTATAGAACAGTAACGTAAAAGTGATAAATATGGAATGTCATCTCCCTTTACACAACTAGTGCAAAAAGGAATAAGTGCTGAAATTCAAGATAATTTCGCCATTCAAAAAAGGTATAGTAAAAACCGGATTATACTAGTACAGTGGCAAGGTAGGTCTAGTACGGGGAAATATCGGAACCAATCATGACCTATGCTTCAAGAAATAGTCCTAAGCATAGACAATTGACCCAAGCAGGGGAGAAGCTTCCTGGAACATCATTCATGAGGGATATATGTCGTCTATCTATAAACAAATCCAAAGAATCAAAACTATTTATCCAGGCTCCCCAGGCTGTTATACAATGCTCACTCAAATCGTCCACACTCACCACTAACGGGCACATAACGCCTCTCTATAAGGAAATAATAAGCCTAATGGTTCACTGAGATTTTGCCCTGTCTATTCACGATAGTAGAGGTATGGCAAGGTGGATGGAAAGCCCTGCTTTTCGCATCCGGTGGTCATATGTGCCAGGAGATGCTTGGTAGGTAGACTCCAAACAGTTTATGACTTGTCGGGGAATCCGAAGTCGACGCCGAAGGGAGGGTAGACGAAGCGCTGGAAGGCTTTCCTGGCAGCGAGGTCGTCGGTGTATTTGGCAATGGTAGCCATGTCCGACTCGTCGAGTTGAACCAACTTGCGGTTGTCCTCAATACGAGAAGGTGTGACGGACTTGGCGAGAACGGAGGATCCACGGGCAACTGCATTACATGGTTAGAGAATGACATCGAGCTTGAAAGACGAGAATGTTGGAAAGGGTGATTGTAACATACTGTGCCAGCTGAGAAGAACCGTGGCGGGGGTGACTCCCTTTTTCTTTGCGACCTCTACAATAGGCTCGGCTGTGAATAGCGGGCTACCAGTGCTTCCCAGAGGGCTGTAGGCGGTGATATGGATACCCTTCTTCTTGCAGAAGTCGACGATCTCCTGCTGTGGAAGAGATGGGTGGTTCTCAATCTGGTTGACTGCAGGGACCACGGTAGCCTCAGGAAGCAATTGCTCCAGATAACGCACGCTGTAGTTAGAGACACCGATGGCTTTGACCTTTCCTGTTGCGAGGAGCTTCTCCATGTTCTTCCATGTTTGGACGTGAGAGTGCGAGTGGTCGATGTCTCGGGATCCATCCTCATGCTTAGGGAAGAGAGGGTGGTTTCCTAATAAATTGTTAGATCTGGAGCACGGTATTGACAAGAAAAGATGCATAACTAACCGTTGGGGTTCATGGCCAATGGCCAGTGCATCAAGTACAGATCGATGTAATCCAAGCCCAAGTTCTTCAGACTCTTTTCCAGAGCCTCTTCCACCCGGCTGTGGTAAGTGCACCACAGCTTGGTAGTAACGAAAAGGTCCTCCCGCTTCACCTTTCCAGAGGCGAGGGCATCGCGGATGCCCTTTCCGACCTCCTCTTCGTTCTGGTAGCAGAAAGCGCCATCGATGTGTCTGTAGCCTACCGAGATGGCGTGACTGACAGCCTTCTCAACCTCACCGGGTTGGGATTGCCAGGTACCTGGTCAATTAGCACGACCATTGCTGCAATGTGTCAAAATGGAACACTACATACCGAGACCCAATGCAGGGATCTCTGCTCCAGTGTTGAGCTTGAATCGAGTGTCGGCAACGGCCATGGTGTAAGTAGTATGTGTGTAATTGAATATAGATTCGTTACAGATTCTAGGAAAGCAGAGGAATGAGTAAAATTGCGAATTAACTTAAGGAAGGAAGGAGAAACAAATATGAAGAAGAGGGGTGAGGGGTAGAGGGGCAAAAGAGAGATTATCAACAGACCTCGGGGATCGCGCCGTCAATTGTCCCGCCCAGTGGAATTTGTCCCCCAAGTTCCATCAATCACATCGCTCCCTCGGGTCATATTCACGCGAGCCGTTCAATTCCATACTTTTCTTCTCTTCATTATAGTGAGTATTTACCATTCTAAAGGCATCAATGTCTTCATTTGCTCCAGGAAAATTATCTCGATTGTCTATCTCATCTACTCACTGCTCGAACAGATTAAATCCGATCGGAAAGCGACATAGGGAGCCAGAATGACCGTGCATATGCAGCCATCGGAAACCATTTCTCTTTCCAGACGAACCAAAACCCTATACCCGATCTGATCAATTTCATGGGTTCCACATTCAGACTTGTATGCGAAAATGGCAGTACTGTACTTGCTCCAGACCAGACGACCTAAATAGAAATCCGATGGTTCTTCCCATGTGATGCAACTTAGTTGTTTCAACCGGCAGATCAACGTTGGGGTCAGCGAGCACTGGCCATTGAGCATGATGTTGATTGTCAGTTATTGCTTCAAGGGGGAATGCAGTGACATCAGGCGCGACAGAAAGGGTAATCGAGGGCAAAGGTGGCATACCAGAAGAGAAGTCTGCCCCGGCGGCCAATGTTCTCGGCCTTCGGAAACCAAAATCCTTGACAGCCTCAATCCTCCCCACAGTCTCTCCACTAGTAACAACTTGTCTCTGGTTGGCTGCAGATCCGTACCTCAGATTCCACCCCGCGTCATACAGTTGTGGAGAAGATTTCCAGAATCTATCTCGAGAGTGCGGAAGCCAGAATCCGATCTTCACACAACGAGGACATCACAATGGTGCCACCACACCGTCGGATCCTGGGGTGTAGCGCGTTAGGGCTTATTCGACTGGGGGGTTTGGTCGGATACTGAATTTCTTGTAGATCACGATGATCTTTCTATAGTGCCCTTCCCTTTATATATACATCTGTGTCTTCCTGGATTTTTTTTTCTCTCCAGCAGCATCCTTTGATACCCAGATCAGACTTGATCCCAATATACCCAAGAGAAACAAAAAGAAACATCAAAAATCAAACACATATCTTTTATTCACAATGGCCCCAGTTGCTGTCGCCCCAGAGACCCCGGTGTTCAACACCAAGCGTGATGGACAGGCCCTCGAGGAAACCTCCGATGCCATCGACACCGTCAACGTCCTCAAGCAGAACATTAAGCAAGACGACAAGGATATCTACGCCGAATCTGAATTCGACAAGAACAAGGACAAGACCAAGTTCCGTCAATACGAGGACGCCTGCGACCGTGTCAAGAACTTCTACAAGGAGCAGCACACCAAGCAGACTGTTGCTTACAACCTGAAGGCCCGCCACGCCTTTCACTCCAAGACCCGCGCCGAGATGACCATCTGGGAGGCCATGGAGAAGCTCAACACCCTCATTGACGAGTCCGACCCCGACACCAGCCTCTCCCAGATCGAGCACCTTCTCCAGTCCGCCGAGGCCATCCGCCGCGATGGCAAGCCCCGCTGGATGCAGCTCACCGGTCTCATCCACGACCTGGGCAAGCTGCTCTACTTCTTCGACGCACAAGGCCAGTGGGACGTCGTCGGCGACACCTTCCCCGTCGGTCTCGCTTTCGATGACCGCATCATCTACGGCACCGAGTCCTTCAAGGAGAACCCTGACTACGGCCACGACGTCTATGGCACTAAGTTCGGAATTTACAGCCCCGGCTGTGGTCTGGACAAGGTCATGCTTTCCTGGGGTCACGACGAGTACCTCTACCACGTCGTGAAGGACCAGTCCACTCTCCCCGACGAGGCCCTGGCCATCATCCGCTACCACTCCTTCTACCCCTGGCACAACGCCGGCGCATACCAAGAGTTGATGAACGATCATGACAAGGAGATGCTCAAGGCCGTCAAGGCCTTCAACCCCTACGACCTTTACAGCAAGAGCGACGACGTTCCCACCGTCGACGAGCTCAAGGTACGTCCTCTCTCCCTACCCTTCCAAAAAATCAAATGAATCTCAACTAACGCTTTCGCAGCCATACTACCTCGAACTTATCGACGAGTTCTTCCCCAACAAGGTCATCAAGTGGTAGATGTTTTAACGCTCGAAATGGCTTGATAATAGATCCCCTTGCCTTCTATTGTTTATGATATATCAGTTTTTGTTCTTGCATTTTTTTTAAAGCGATGATTCACGAACCACCAATGAATTATATAGCCCTGTAAAACTAACCAGGGACTAATTCATAAAAAATACCCATTTCCCAATTATCCGGATGAAAATCTAAATAAGCTTATATCCACCGTAGTCCTCAGTACATATTCACATATACACCGCCAGAACCAAAATCCCACTCAAGTCTACAAGACTACAATAAGTTCTCTTCTCTCCGAGACCCTTGCCACAAGCACCATCAGACCTCTTACTAACAATAGCTTATCTATGATACAACAATGCAGCACGAACTCTTGGCGGCAAACTTTGTACTCGGAAACGGGTTCCCGGGGTATGTCGGCGATCTACCCACCTTCGACAAATCAGTGTCTCGGGACGGGTCACATTGTGAAAAATTAAACTGTGGACTGTGCCCGTGGCTGTTTTAGGGAAGGGTTGCATAGACTAGTGTATATAGTACACGTGCGCTAGTTTTCATTATATAATTATTCGAAATTCATGAGGGTCACTCAGGGTTCATCCCTTCGAGATATGGGGTGGGATGGGTTGGCTTATCGAGGAGGTCATTCAGCGATGATACGCAGATAAAAATGTAAACGGCGTTATATGAAGTCTAGACACTGTGTTTTTATACTCCAAAATTGCTCTTTAATTGACAATCATTAAGTGACGTAATCTAAATCCAGTCGTTAAGCATGCATCTATAGCCGAGACTTGTCCACCCGGTTGCCCTCTTCATCGAAGAAGATCTTCTCGCCGGTGATAAGCGACTCCTGGAGCGCAGCTCCAATGCGGACGGCCTGAACAGCACCGTCGAGTCTGAGTGGGACAGGGGTATTCTCGAGACAGCAAGCGGTGAATTCATTGGCCTCGGTCACGAAGGCATATTCAAAGCGGTCGTAGTAGTGCTGAGGGATCTCCCGGCGGATACCAGTGCTGTCGTAGATGCTGACAAGGTTTAGAGCTGGCTGTGTGTTGACGGCCAGCTTGCCCTGGGTGCCGATAATTTCGGTAGTATCTTCTTGACCGGCGGCCATCATGCGAGAAGCGTAGAAGTAGGCGATCTTGCCGTTGTGGAACTCGACTAAGCCGACGGCATTGTCGCGGTCGTTGTGCTTGCGCAGGTCCGGCTCGACGGCCGTGATCCCGACGGCGGATACAGACTTGACTTTGCTGTCTTGACCGAAAAACCAAAGGGCAAGGTCGATATCATGGATCGAGCAGTCAACGAAGATACCACCGGAAAACTGGGCATAGGCGACAAAGAACCCACTGGGGTCCAGCTTGTCACATGTCTGACTACGCATAACTGAGGGCGAGCCAATCGAGCCGGCGCTCATCTTGTTGAATGCATCCCGATAAGAGGCGTCGAAGCGACGAGAGAAGCCGCACATCACCTTGAGATGAGGCTTCTTGGCGGCAGCGTCGAGGACGGATTGGGACTAGGAAAAGGACTGTCAATCCCCTAGCTACTAGGTTGATGGGCAAAAGAGCAAAGGAAATGGGGTTACATACGATCTCGACACTGGTTGACAAAGGCTTCTCGCACAGAACGTGCTTTTCAGCATCGATGGCCTTGATGGCTTGTTCGGCATGAACGGCGGTGGCCGATGCAACGACCACGGCTTCCAGACCTTCGTGGCGGAGCATGTCATCGTAGTTCTTGTATAACTTCACGCCATATGGTTCAAGATGAACCTTAGCCCATTCAAGCTCAGCATCGTCAGGGGAGCTAGCGGCGACCAGCTCGGCACGGGGAGTTCGCTGGAGGAAGTTGAGGGCATGGCGCTTGCCCATGCGACCGAGACCAGCACAGCCAATTTTGAGCTTAGTAGCAGCCATGGTGGATATGAGAAAGTGATAGAAGAAAGTAGAGGAGGTATGAGAATAGGAAGGTTTGGAAAGATGGAAAGAGTAACTATCGGGAGGTAGTTTTCGGAGGAGACGGTGAGAATTTATGCGGCCGGTCGGAATTTGTGGCGGGTTGGAGACAATGTCGGTCTACCTGTTTCCCCAGCACTCGGGATTCACAGAGGAAGAAGCCGAAGACCAATTGGCAAACATGAAAAGGAAGAGTATCCAGTAGAATAAGTGAGGAGGAGAAACTGTAGCTTGCCAAGTCAGAGACTGGAGCATGGAAAGCCAATTGCCCTATTTAGTTACCCATCATCGCTACTACCCCGGAATCCAGACTTGCAGCACTGGTCGGAAAAGGAGTTCCTGGGGCCCCATCGTGAAGAGGGCTCCACAGTACGAAATCCGATTGTTTGCCCTTAGTGATAGAGAAGGGGGCAAATGAGAGAAAACCATGGATCAGGGCGGAAAAGAAAGGTACAGCCCACTGTTCCTATACAGGCGTTTTGGGTGGTGGAGATTGAAAGGCTGGGGAAATTCGGAGTTGAAGTAAGAAGCTGTTAATACTCCGCAATCTTTTGCGTTTCCCCAGATTATCTGGAACCTTTCGGTTGAACTAGTAACTGGTACGACTATTCTATATCTTATCTTGCTTGAGAATTAAAGTATTGAGAAATATTTTAACAATATCCGATGTGGTGTAATGGCTAACATCGCTCGCTTTCACCGAGCAGCTCGGGGTTCGATTCCCCGCATCGGAGGATTTCCTTTTGTTTTTTTCCCCATGCAAAAATATGCTCCATATATGGTCGGTCCTTCACCTTGTTCACTCTATCGCAGCTATCACATGAGCTAGATTAACTTACATTCCGCTCGCTACTAGCAAGCTCAGCTTGAATTCAATGAAATATGTACTTGATATATCGTGGTATCAACAAGGAGTGAGTGTATCGCAGCGTACTTTGCTTGTGGGTAGGTTCAAAAGGCATGATTATCGTGCATAAAGGGGACGGTAAACATAACAGAACATGCGTATCAACGCCGATAGTCGCTTAATGCTCAGTCTCAGCCTTCTTGGTTTTCTTCAGCTTCCTCTTTGCTGCAGCCTCAACCGGGTCCACAAAACCTTCACCATTCATCCATGCTAGCGCCTTGCGCACCCCTCGGCCTTGAACCGCGTTTGGTCTACTCTCCAAGATGGAGTTCATCAGTGCCCAGGAAAGGACAAGGATGAACAGGTCCCCGCCCTTCCATCCTTTCCATAGCCCCCGCTTAACGCCCGTCTTCCATGCCGAATCCACGGCGGCTCGAAAAAAGTACGTAAAAACGCTCCGGCTATTCGCAAGGAACGCAAATGGCATACCTGCAAGTGCACCGCTCAGGAAGAAGCGTTTCGTAGGCAGGACAGAGCGCGGGAAAAGTGAGTTCCAGAGACAAATACTGCCCCACGCGGAACCGACAGACGCAGAGAGGACAGCAGTCAGTGTGATGATTTTCTTCGAAAGATTATTGATCGAGGTGATGGGATTGGCCATCAGCTTTTTGAACTTGAGCACAGAGAGTGCTAATGTAACGGTTGTTACAAATCGGGCCAGACGAGGGACTGAGAGGAGAATGTTGTGCAAGAAGGCCGTACTACAGCTGGGGCTGCTTGAATGGAGCAATGCGCAAGATAAGCCTGAAATAGACGGATGAGCAGGCCCAGTAATTGGTGAAATAGACTTGACAGCTGATGGCAAGGTATTAAGGTCTCCAGGATGCAATATCGGTGAGACGAATGCGCTGATTGAAAGATTAGAAAAGAAGCTATCATGTACCAGGTGTAGGTAACGAGTATAAACGTACGGCCAGCGCAGATTGGCGATAGTTGCGAGCGAATCAACCACGTCCTCCTTTCCTGGCCAAGAAAACTCCGCAGGCAAACTTTCAGGGCGATCGGGGATGTAACCTGGAGAGAGTCTGAAGATAACATTTCCGAGCCACTATGTTCTATTAGTATGCAAATCCAATGGCCTTTCTTATATATGGAATAACAAACCTTAGGTGTAGCTTCCCGATCGAAGATGAACGCATGGAATAGTTGTGCGCATGACAGGGGCATTAGCAACCAACTTCCAAACCACGCAGGCCTGTTCTCAAGCCATCCTTTTTCATCAATGGCGTTGAAAAGAAATTCCAAGCTCCGAGTAGCCATCCAAATTGCGGCTGTCAGCCGTAGCTGATTCTGAGGGCATATGCCCAGGCCAAAAAGGGCCAGACTAGCCCCAACAGCAGGCGCATAGCGTGATGTCAACGCTTTTGACACTCGGGGGTTCCGATTACGGAAGGGCTGGGCTTCATCTGTGCGGAGGTTCGCGCGTAGCCGGGTGAAGAAGCGATGCAGAAGTCTGTGGAAGAGAAGGACGAGCGAAAGGGACGCCGACAGGCGGAAGTTGGGGGAGCGGAGAAAAGAAGTTTGTGCTTTCTTCCTTTATTTTCAAACAAAGGTGAGACGTGAGAGTTAGCTAAGGCACATTTGACGTCTGCTTTGATTTGATTCTTGATTGGATTGAAAGCTTACTTGGACAAATCACCTCGGATTCTTGCAAGTGCCCAATCAACGAATTTAAATAAAGCGCCTGAGACAAGGAAGACTCGGATAGAGGCGCGGAGAGCTGCCTCATTGTATTTATTTTTTGAGCGCACTATCGCTTCATATCTCGATGGAGAGGGCAATTTGGATTGAACCTTCACGGGGGCGCGCCGAACAGCATGGTCGTGGAGGATCTTGTATTCCTTGGCGCTGAGGGAAATGCGGAGAGCTTCGCGAACAACAGGGTGGACCTGAGCGTGCCCGTCAGGGTCGCGTTCGGAACTAGGTTCCATAATGCATCAAATGACCTTCAAAAAGTCTAAGGACACATGTATTTAGATATACATTGTGAGATGCTTCTGGGAGCGATAGACGGAGACTGGGGAAGGAAAGGGAAGATGGAGAAGCACGAGTTGGATTCCGGGGTCGCTCGTGACCTCGGTTATTTTTCAGCTGATTGATCTGCGAACTGTTTCGAGGTTACTACTACGTAGTAACAGCCCTTCTCCACTCTGCAGATAAAATACGAAGGAAAAAACAACCAAAAAAATCTGGGGTAAGGATAAAAACTTGGTCAGGTCTATATTGGTCATTGCTATATTCTATCATCAATGCTGTATCGAAAAACTGAAGACATTCCTATACACTCTGTCTGTGCCTTAGATTCACATGCCAGTCGCTCAAGGCCATATCACACATTTATATACACCAGGCATCAGGGTCACTTCTGATCCGGTTACCTTCTTTAACTCTTGCCCTCCATTCCTCTGAATCTGTGCCAAACTGCCATTGGAAGGTAGCTGTAACGTACAGACGGTGCTGGTTGGAACTGTGACTTCTAGCTGGGCACTCGTGCCCTCAGTCTGTTTACGATCAAAGCATACCCGAATCAAGCCGTACGGGCAATCGACTTCTCCTTCAACAAAGTCGAACTCGCTTCGAAATGGTGGCCGCAAGGTCCATGTGCGGTACGCATCGCCGATAGGCTGTACACCAAGCACCGCAGCATAAAACCATTCATAGATCGTCCCAAGCATATCGTGACACTTGGACCGGCAAGCGTCCTGCCAAAACTCTGAGAGTGTGGTCTCGCCGCGCCGAATGAATCGCATGTAACTTGGATGTTCCTCTTGCCTGGCCATGGCGAGGACAAGGTCGGGGCGATCTACTTCGGCCTCGGCAAATGTGCTCCAGACGTATTTCAGCCCAATTTCTCCAGCACGGATCCTCGGACCCGACTCCTCTACAGCAGCAACAAATGCTTGGATGACATCAGAGCGGTACTCTGCGGGCACCAGGCCAAACTGCAGCGCAAGCGCCTGGTTAACCATAGTGCGGTCATGGACACCAGGATTGTCCAGAGAAGTATAAAAGGCATAGGGATATTCGGTCTTATCGGAAACAAGAAGGTGAGAATTGTAAACATCGTAGATGCGTGCAGCCCAGGCCTCATACAAGGCAACATCCTCGGTAAATCCCAGCTCCTTTGCCATCATCGCCACGTTGCAGAGACAGCGATAGTAAACCGCAGTTTCAATGTTTGCTTGGTGATTACCAAAGGCTATATCATAGCCCCAGTCGCCCAGTCCATGCTCAATCAGACCGCCTTTCCGCTCCTTGGTTTTCATATACTCCATATATCGTACACAAGGCTGATATATCTTAGAGTATACGTGAGTGGACCCGTAGTAGCGCTTGATCAGCTCGGGAAGGAAGCACACCGCACAGCCCCAGGTAATAGTGTCATGGAGAGGGCCACACATGTACCGAATCTCCGGTGCCATTGTAGGTACAAGGCCATTCGGCTCCTGAGCATCGATGATATCGTCCAAAATCTTGGTGTAGACTGCTTCCATGTCACGGATGTACTGCGTGGCAGGCGCAAGAAGCGATGTGACCTCTAGCCATCCGAATTTCTCAATCTGTGGGCAATCGGTATGGTAGCTAAAGATGTTGCTGGCGAAGGTCCAATAACAAGCGTTGATAAGTGCGTTGACGTCTTCTTTATCGGTTTTGAGATGCCCAAGCTGCCGTGCAGCTGATGAGACATGCTGAGCACTTAGAGAATGAATAGTGGGAAGGTTATCGCTGTCGGAGTCGGAGACCCCCTCCACTTGGACATACCGGGCACTTGTGAAGCAGAAGTCAGGAGTCCAAGTCTCACGGCCTTCGCCAGTAAGAATAATCTTCGAGTATACGTTATGCTCGAATTCTTTAAATAGGGGATCGGGCATAAAGACTTCTCCATTATCACCAAGGGTTTCGGCGTATCGAACGATGACTTCTGACGCAGATGGTCCACTGACCTCTAGTTGCACCATGATGCTCGAGTTCTGCCCTAGGTCATAAACGATGACACCAGGGCGTGTGACCTGGCGTTTGATAGGGTGAAATGTGTTATGTAGGACTACGGGGGGCTGGCTCTGGTAGCTCAGCTTGCCTCTCGGACCAGTCAAAGGCTTTGCTGGCGACCAGTCTGCATCATCAAATCCAGGAGAATCCCAACCAGTGGGGTACAATCGTCGATCCAGGTTCTCTGAGGCATAAATATTGGCAAGAGTGGTGGCACTTTTCCTCACCTTCCACGTAGGATCTGACACTATGGTCTCGTGGGAACCATCGGCATAATGCAGGTGAACCTCAGCGAAGAAGCATAGTTCGTTTCCATATCGAACGAAAGTATTATCCTCATACGTGGGCCAAAAGAAACGGTCGCCCTGATCACCTGCGTAGAAGCCGTTTCCAACATGAGCCCCAAGGACGTTCTCCCCTTGTTGCCATTGAGAAGTCAAGTCGTAGCCGACGTACTGAACAGATCGGTGGTAGTTTGTCCAGCCAGGATCAAGAACATGATCAGATGCCGCCTTCCCATTGACGGTGAGATTGAAATGTCCCAGTCCCGATGCGAATACAACGACTCGAGAGGGCTGTCGAGCAAGCTGGATAGACTTTCTTAAATAGATGGGCTTGTCTCCACCATCACCCACCCAAACTGCCTTCCATCGGTTGGGCTCGTCCTCAAACCAAGTACGGAATATGAGACTACTGTGTGGCATCTGTCGCAAATCAGTAAATATCCCAGGTCAAGCTAATGACGACTAGGTATGCTTACATATGTTTGATTCATGCTGTACGGTGGTAACAGCCCCGATGAGCGCGGATATGAGGTATAGAACTCGTTCACGGGGCTTTCGCAGGGGATGTCATTTTCGTCCCATACAGTCACTTTCCAGTAATGGAAAGTGGTCGACTGGAAAGGCTGGTTGGGAGTGCATTTGATGTTTCTCTGAGCATCACTCTCAACACGTCCAGAGTCCCAGCACACACCTTGCGATTGCAAATTATCACGGTCGGTAGATACAACTACCCGATAGGCAGTCTGTCTGGCATACTCTTTGTCGGCGTGCAAAGCCCAGAAGAATCTAATCTCATCGGTGTCTATACCGATGACTTCGTGGAAGCCATGGATACCGCAGCGAGTAAATTCCATGATGTCGGTAAGCAGGTGCTGCCCAAACAAACGTCTTGATCCAAGGGTGATACAAATTCTGTGCGAGGCCACGCCTTGTAAAATAATTCAAGGTGGACACGAACTATGCCGGCCGTTGCTGGTGTCTTACTCGGCACAAGTAACACCGATGGATTTGCCGAATGATTGCAGACCTTCAAAATATTTTTTCAAGAACAGCAGGGATGCCGTTGGACTCTTTCTTACCGAACTAGCATTATGATGGCGTCCTGACGGCGTAAATTATCTCTTCTAGGCCCTCGGAGGGGCTCCATTTTCGGGAGTGAAATACGGTTGCGACGGGGCCCGCTAGCCCATCTCTAGTCCCTGGCCGGTGCCACGCCGCGTCTCTCTCCATAGTTTTAGCTCGGTTCAATGCTGTCCGTAGTTTCCCCGCGGACTCTCCCCCGGTCTGGGGTTGGTTGTCTTCAAGTGAATGGCGGGTTTAAGTAGTCTGGTCTTGGGCCTCTTCTTGGTGTTCAAGATGCACGACTGACAAACGCTTGCTACTGTATACCGGTCACAGCATCAGACATGGGGCATGCACAAACAGTATTCTCGGCTCTCTTCCTGGCCGTAGGAGGTACTTCTGGGTCCCTTGACTTGTGTTATTATCATGTTGCTGATCAAAGAGCAATACAGGGTTCCTCTTCGGCTATGATAGCGGTATCATCACTTCGACTATATCCTTGGCCACATTCAAGGATTACTTCGGCAACCCTAGTGGCACGGTAACCGGTGGAGTGGTGTCTTCATTCCAGGGTGGTGCTATCGCAGGAACAATGGTTAATATGGTTTTCGCTGATAAGATTGGTCGAAAGTACTCCATCTTGGTCGGTGCCATAATTTCCTGTCTGGGATGTGCTATCCAAGCCGGCGCTGTGGCTATGTCGATGTTGATTGTAGGCCGATTCATTGCGGGAGTAGCAGTCGGCATGCTTACTGCTACTATCCCCATGTATGCCTCGGAGCTCTCTGAGCCTCAATGGCGTGCTTCTTTATCCGGCTTACTACAGTGGATGCTGAGTTGGGGCTATCTCGTAGCGCAGTGGCTAGGATATGGTTGCTCTTTCAACACCACAGAATTCTCATGTAAGGCTGATCCCATGTTTTTTAATCTTTTTTATTTCCTTGGGAGAATACTAAGCAAGCAACTCCTTAGGGCGCTTCCCTTTGGCATTTCAATGCATCCCGGGTATAATCCTGGTGGTGGGCATCTGGTTCCTCAACGAGTCTCCTAGATGGCTTATGGAGAAGGATCGTCAAGAAGAGGCGAGACAAGTGCTCATGAGCCTCCGTAAGGGGAAAGATCCCGAGTTGATTGAGCTGGAATTTCAAGAGATCCGTGATGTTATCTTGGCTGACCGTGCGATGGGCGAGATTACCTGGAGGTCCATCATCTCAAAGCCTTCTTGGCGTCGTCGACTACTGCTTGGTTGCGGTGTTCAAGCTTTTGGTCCCCTATCTGGCACCAACGTTATCAACTAGTAAGGCACCCAGCAACCTCTATCATAAGTAAAGATGCAGTAATTGACAGTGGTCTAGCTATGGCCCGACGATCTATAACATTCTAGGCATTGACAACCATACCTCCCTTATGATCATCGGTATCAGTGGAGCCCTTTCAGTTGTCTACTGTACTATCGGACTCTATCTTCTGGATAAAGTTGGTCGTATTAGACCTTTGCTCGTATCGGCTGCTGGCCTTGCGGCGGCATTACTGGTCAACGCAGTGCAAGCACAATACATGGATCAGAGCAATACTAACCAGCTGCGCTCAATGGTGGCCATGAACTTTGTCTTCAGCTTTTTCTACACACCATTGGGTATCATCTCTTGGGTCTACCCTGCCGAGATCTTCCCTGTTGAGGTCCGAGCCTTGGGTAATGCGATTACAACTTTCACTAATTGGACAGTAAACTTGGTCTTTGCCCAGTTCTCACCAAACGCGCTTGACTCTGTCGGCTTCAAGTATTTCTATCTCTTTTTCGTGCTGAACCTCATCGCATTCGTGTGCTACTGGTTCTTCTACCCAGAAACTAAGGGCCGTACACTGGAGCAGATGGATGAGCTCTTCGGGGACCAGATCGTGCCACATGCATTGCAGGACCCAGAAGGAGCTGCTGCTGCGATGGAGAAGGAAAGAGCATTGACAGACCATGTGGAGTTTGGCGAGAACAAGTCGCAGGTGTAAACCAGTTCTTTCGATCTACTACTGTACACCTATATCAGATTACAATGGCTCTGCAATGTACGTTATATGATAACTAGTCAATAAAGAACAGACAGTCTCCTCAGTTTACCCATTTTCTCCCAAGCAGCATCTAAAACAAACTACATCTGTATCTACATGCGTCATTTACTCATCTACACAATCCTGTAATAACCACCACCCCCAGCATCACCACCACCAATTCGGTCAGCTCTACACCGAGCACACCAACTAATAAACCAAAAACAACTACTAGCTACATCCAAACTTTCTACTTCATTTAAAAATGTAAGCTGGGAAAAGTTTAGTATTACTTCGGGAATCCCGAACCAACCAGGCTAAGCACTCACCCGGTTTTGATAGCCCGGAAAAGCCGAAACCCTACCTCCTTCACACCAGTTCCGGGTATGGCATGACTACGTTAAGACATGGATTAAAATCCCGCGCACTGTAATTAGTCAATTATTGATCGATTACCGAGAATATCTGCCATTCTGGGGCCCCAGACCCCCGTTCCCCGCGCCGGAGGATGATTCGAGATTCAAGATTCAATCAAGATATTAAGCTAAGAAGTGGGCCGGCGGCGTTTTTGGCCCTTGATTGGACAGTCGCCGCCGCTATCTAAGTTGAAGCTATTACGGGGAGTGGCGACTCTCCAATCATATCTTGAAAACGCCGCCGCTAGGTATGTTCACTTGTATCCAGTTGCTTTGGGCACTCTGTTTTACTCGGTCCGTGGGACGTCGGAGGCACCGACTCCCTGACTGGTCCCGAACTAAAGGGCATCCACATGACTAGTCTGTTATATCGTACATTATTCCTCTTTCGCCTCGAAACCCGATTGTGGAGCAATACAATCGAGTGGGAAGATAAAACTAAGGTGTTTGTAGTCGGCGCTTGGCAGTAGCGGCTCGGTATTTACGGAGCACTTTTCGGCAGACTGTGTTCAGTCGGGTTCGGTTCGTCTTCAGAGCGAGGCCTGATGTTCAAGGTTCAGATTTAGTATATTTCGGAGCTAGGCGGTAGGCATATTATGTTAAGCCTACTGTACAGTGGATCGTCGCGTAAAACGTCAGATGTTATTATTATGAACACGGCTCCCGACTGCCCATATCCGTAGTATAGCAACGGGAATCAATAGGACAGAATAATTCTACAGGCGAAAAAGAACGTCAAACATAAAACAAACCGTGCCATGCAAAATCCGTCATATCGCAACTTACGCCGTCATACTCCTGAAGACATAGACCGCAGAGAAAAACAATGCTGATTGATCACCAGAAACTGCACCATCCAATCCAGTGCTGACAAATATTTTCAACGCTAGTTGCCTGCGCAAGGAGTTTGTCAACCTGATCACTGACATTGAGCTCCTCACTGGGCTTGAAATCTCGGCCCGTTAGCTTCTCCTTGACCCTCGCCAGCACTTGTAGGGCGCGTGCGTTCTGTGCTTCACGGGCTTCATTAGGTATGCCTTCCTGAGCATCAAGAATGCCACCTTCAAGAATAGATGGCCGTCGGTGACGGGAGAAGTTGCTGGGTTGGACACCCTGTTCAGAGTTGATATTACCAATAATCGATTGCCGGCGCTCTGATGAGAATGGCATCCTGTCTGGTGACTCACGGATTCCTAGGCGCCAGTTGATCAAAGGATCATGAATAAACTGCAAGAAAAAGTGTTAGATTCGAAATATCGATAGAGCCAATATGAGGGTCGATTTTGAGAACTTACAGCTTCCAGAACAGCCATCAGAGAGTCTTTGTTCTCTCTCAAGACACGCATGACAGCCTCACACGTGATCCGGTAGCTTCCTTCAATGTTGCTGACTTCCATGGCAAAGGTCAACATACGAGTCAACCGGAACGGAACTCTTTCGGGATATTTCTCCCGATGCATTGCAACTTCGAAGCAGTCACCAAAATCAATGTGAACCACTCTTCCAGTAATTCGGTCCAAAAGAAGATTGGACGGGTGACGATCACCCAGACCAAGAATGTAACCCACCATTGACATAACACCAAGGGACCGAGTGTAGTTTGTTCGTCGCTCCAGCCACGCTTCTGAGCTTTTACTCTTAAGCCACAAGACCCGGTACAGATCTTTTCCTGTGGTGTTATCCATAGCATATCCAAAGACTTCCACTTTCTGCATGAGAGTAAGGTTGTCATAATCTGGCGCCATCTGCAACATGATGCGGTGTTCAATGTTCAGGAGAATTCGGCGGCTCTCACGGTATTCTTTGATCAATGCGTGTAGAGTGTCACTGTTCGAGACCCAGCCTAGGATACCAGAGCTCTGAGACAATGGAATGGCTGGGAATCGTTGCACTGAAAGATGGCGTTTAAAGCTCTCACTGTCATTGTCAAGGAGCGTATTCACGAGGCCAAAGAGCTGCATGACTCGCTCATCTTGTCTAATATCTTCATGTCCCTTAAGTGCGTACATGTATGAATTACCATCGCTACCTTTCAGGGTCATTCTGCGTGGTCGTTTCTTGGTTTGAAGGACATGAAGTATAGGATCGAAGCTCATGATACGGATGATCGGTCGGCCACTCTGGTAGGTGCCCGGAACAGCAAGATCAAGGTCGACACAGTCTTTAAGTTTAGGAGAGACATATTTCAAGTCAAGTGTAGACAATTGCGGAAGCTGTCTGCTTATCTTCCGGAACACGGTGTAGTAGAGATCCCAAGCTTGATTCAGGTCACCAATCTCTTCGGTCTCACGGTATAGCATGCAGTAATGCTTTGCCTCTGCAAGGTCACGACCAAACGCCTGTGCGAAGGATACTTCGCGTAACGTTTCGGCCCCCTTATCAAGCATTTCATGGAGTGGTGCTAGAGTTGCAAACATTCCTTCGACATTGTGGTCACCGAAATAGAGGCGGGAAGCTTCTTCCAATCCTTCGTGCCAGAGCTCGTGCCATAGAACGGCAACCCGAATCAATTCATGACTTACAAGATCAGCTTGTTCGACCAGTTTTGCACTATGTTGCCGCATACTGTCCATGATGCTACTTGCAGACTGCGACCGTCGGGCAACGTTTGATTTCATCGCAACAGTCAATGGATACACCAGCGCCTGAGGATGAACCTTACCGACCTCAGCAAGTAGTCGATGGACAGCGCTTCGGACCCGAATATTCGGTTGATTAATTCGTGCTATGAGTTGCGGTGTTACCGCGAGCCAGGTGTCGATATTCACCGCCGTGAAACCTTCTGTAACAACGGCATTTACTTCCTGATCGCCACCGTGAGTAAACCAGAGGGTAAGTAACCTCAGGGTATCTTGCAAAGATGAGGTTGACGACAAGGATATGGACCTGAGGAAACCACGAATAGCTGGTATCACATGCTCTGTTACAATGTGCCCAGGAACCATGGCCAATGTCGCGCCATCTTTGCTAGCTTGGCTTGCGATTGTTGTAACGACTTCAAAGTTGGCCAATGCCCACGAATGCCAAGCTTTGTAAGAATCACGGTTGTATTTCGTAGCGGCAGAGTATGCGTTGAGGACCTCTCGGACGTGCTCCGGTTTCCAATCTCCTTTTTGTAGAGAAGTCTGCCACTCGCCCTGTCTAAGGTAGCTCTTAGCAAGGAGCCTTCTGAACTTGGCCACATCCCCAATACGCTCTCGTAGACCCATTATATCTCCATGGTTTGTATCTTGGATGCCGTTAACGCCATTAATGCCATTATGCTCTGACTGAGAGATCATGAGAGCATTGAATCTCGTGAAGTCTTCGGTGAGACTTGTAGTGAACTCCTTAAGCATCTGAAGAGCTTCACGCTGCCGCCCAGTAGCCCAGCTGAACTTTAGGCGAGCATATGTGACCTCTGGAGGAGCTACAGCCCGGGTACCATTGTTGTCAGAAACAACGGTTTCCAGAGATGCCAGAGACCGCTCAGCAAGTCCCATTCGATTGGATTTGCGACAAAGATTGGCGAATTTAATCCACATGTCAAGGTTTTCTCGAGGGGAGGTGACAAGTGCTCTAACCTTGAGCATACGCTGCCATACTTCAACATTTTGTTGGCAGCCAAGTAACCGTTTGTTCCATGTTTGGCGCATAGAATCCTGCTTCTCTGGATCACCGATGTTCTGCTTGTACGTAATGATTTCCTCGAGTTCAGCGAGCATCTGAACGCGGACGACGACATTGTAAGCACGGTTATATGATTCACCAAGCAAGGCTGAAAGTTCGGTGTCGAGTCCATTCCGCGCTTTCTCGATATACATCGTTGCCTCCTCGAACTGGTTCCGATGAATGGCAAGAATGGCACCAAAGAATGACCTGTCGGGTGACTGTTCTTTCATAACACCCAGGTAGGAATCCATCAATTCCCATTGACCACGACCCCATGCAGCCGCAGCAGCGAGAGGAGCAATGGCTCTCCGATGTTCTAATGAGGCCTGATTCCACTTCTCTTGGGCGAGATCAGATAATATTTTCCACTCACCAAGGGCGTGCAGACAGCGCATTTTGCCCATTGTGACGCCAAAGGAATCCGGGTCTATCTTCTCACGTCTCTTATAGGCAGCAAGGGCCTCCTCCCAGCGCTGAAGCTTTTCGAACCAGGTTTCCTTAAGCTCCACATCCCGATAAGCTTGGGCTTTCCGAAGAATACCAATGGCAGCATCAGATTGTTGAAGCTGGTTGTTGATGGTAATCAGAGCCTCAACTGCACCCGAATTTTGATCCTGTTCGAACTCAAGTTCTTTATAGTGGAGAGCTTTAGCAAATGCGTGACACTTGGCAGCGTATTTGCCAAGTGTGCGGATGTCGATGGGGAGAGCTTTGTCGTCGTGCTCCATAAACTCAGCGAGGTTGAGCAAAACCTGCAAGATTTCAGGAGGGATATTAGGTGACGTGAGCGCCTTTTCGATCGACCGAACAAGCTCTTCCTGGTATTGGTCATACAACTCAGTCCAGCAGGATACGAAGGCAGCATTGAACAGATCTTTGGCCAATGGCTGGTAAATGCCAGCTAGACTGGCGCATGCACGCAGGGCTGGAGAAGGAGACTCCTTCAAAAGTTCCACACTGAATCGTCGTATCCACTCCTGCCAGTCCTCACGTGTCGACTTTTGAGAGGCATCCCAGGCATTCTTCAAGTGCTGCTGGTTGACAACCATCTTCTTCTGGCCGATCTCGGCAAAGTTAGTATCATCCGCCAGGGCTGCATAATTCTCATCAGGGTTAAGATCCTGCGGAAGTGAGTCTCCTTTCTGTAATTTCGTCACCAGAATATGATAATTGACATGAGTGATCTGGTGACGTTTCAAAACCTTGTTCAGAAGATGGATGTAGTGACTGAAATCCTGGCCCAACTGGAAAATGAGAGCACAAATACAGTCCATAGCGGCCTGTCGCAACATTCGATCGTTGCCCGCGACAACACGGGACAAGGAATGGACCATCAAAGACGCAAAGTCAGATACATTGACTTGCCGTGATAGTTTCGTCAGACTATCGATGGCGGTCTTCCGAATGCTCTGTGGGTTTTGAGTTCTGTCGAAAAGGCGCACAATAGAGGGAACAATTAAATGCATATACTCCTCCCCACTGGTGCCAAAGATGAGGAAAGTGTGAAGTATCCTTTCTGAAGGCTGTCGACGTGGTGTGTTGTCC
This sequence comes from Aspergillus flavus, assembly GCF_009017415.1. Lineage (NCBI taxonomy): Eukaryota > Fungi > Ascomycota > Eurotiomycetes > Eurotiales > Aspergillaceae > Aspergillus > Aspergillus flavus. The sequence continues at coordinate 1,630,868 of NC_092404.1, read as the reverse complement.
TTCTCGAGGGTATCCAACATCATGGGAATGAGGCCCGCCATGTATTTCTTGAATTCACCTTCTAAAGACTTGGCAATGGCCTCCACAAGCAATAATATCGTGGCTTGAACTTGATATGATGCATCCCAGAAATCGCGAACAACTTCAATAATCTCCGGAAGGAAGGCCCGAATGTGCTGTCTCACAATATTGACCAATATCGCCATCTGGTTAAAGTACGACTCCAAACGGCTAGGGGGCGATCCTCTTATTACGGCTATAAAGCCAGGGATTATTTGTCCCAAAAATGGCACGCACTTCAATCCCAAAGTTTTGAAGATAGTGACGATAGCATCAATAACCGCTGAATGGTATTGGGCGAGGGAGTTTTCGCGAAGTATATTCTGCATCAAGGTGTTGATGACCACTGTCGGGTAGTACTCTTCATTGGAAGGAGTGAGCCCTTGCATAATCAAAGCGACGTCGGAGACAGTTTGGACTTCATTGATATGGTGAATATCTGGTGCAGTTTCACTTATTTGCTGGTACTTGTACGGATCCAAAGCGCCAAGAATACCTAGCAATTTGATTGTCTCCTTCCGCAGAGACCCCGTTTGTTCCGTCTTGATTATATTGATAAGCACAGCAAGGAGATGAGGGTACTCAAGATACGGGTCAATAACGTATCCAGAGTTGCTGGCTAGCTGACCCAGCGTACGCAAGGCTGCCTCCCGCTTGGCATGGGAAGAGAGGTCCTGCAACGAATCCAATATGACAGGCATCAGCTGTGGCAGGTACAACTTCATCTCGCCTCCCCCGACATTTGCAAGTTCACCGATAGCTTTTAAAGTGGTCGAAGCGACACCGGGGTTAGTGTCAGTGGCTTTTGGGAGCAAGGTGGTCACCATAGGATCGACATATGACCTGATGAGTTTTGTCGCATTTGAGACAAACAAGCTGATAAGCTGAGCACTCTCTTCTTTTTGGCGAGCCGTGCTGGCAAATCCAAGCCCCGTCAGAAGATTGACCAGTAGTTTTCGAAGAGGCGGGAATACGTAGGCCGGATTCACACTTGAGAGGCGCCCAATGATGCAGATGGCAGCTTCTCTGACAGAAAATACTTCATCATTAACCGCAAGGAACAAACAACGAATATTCTCTGGCCGTGCAAGATGGCGGTCGAATTTGCGATCCAATGACCACAAAACTGTGCGCCGGATCTCTGAATCAGGATCGCCGACACCAACCGTCAGAAGCTTGTCAATGACTTCACTAACAACCTGTATTGAGTGACTACTAGTCTGATTGATAATTGGATCGTGGACAAATAGCTGACAGCATGTAAGTGCTGAAGCTTTCCGAATTTCAGAGTTGTCATTCTCAACATAGTTGATGGCGACATCGCGAACAAACTCGTTAAGAATGTGACCAGAGAAATCGAAGCTTCCCAGAGTGTGAAGTGCTAGTGCTATCTCTGCATCTGAATGCAACTCTTGGGGGGCGAAGTCTTTCGCAAATGATGGAATAGGGGGCAATCTGCTCTCTGGGCAACCCAAAGGCCGGAACGGGGCTCCTTTAAGAATCAGACTCAACATATCCAAAAGCTTTTCTTGGATAGTAGGCTTGATTTGTGGGATAAAATGTGCCATATCAAAAAGCGCCTGAGTTAATGATTCGCTTAGCCCGCACGCAAAGATTGGATCTAGCAACGATTCCATGTAGTTGTTAAGCGCCGGTCCTACAGCTAATGACAACATGCTGATGCACTCGAACATTGGCGCTTCATTAACACCGGCGCGATTTCTTGCTTTCATGGCCAGGCCTTCTCTGATATAAACGATGATCCCATCAAGGTATTGCGCAATGGCCACGCCGACAGCGTTCGCAATCTTTCCTATAGCAATGAATGCCTCATTGCGCTCCTTGTCCCTCTTCAGCTGTGCTTGAAGGTAGACCATAAATCTATGAAGATACGTCTCTGTGAAGTCAACTGGGGCATAGCAAGCAAGGATAGGGATTGTCAAAACGACCTGTGCGCGAATCTTTTGGTCACGATGATCTTTGAGACGAAGAACAATCTCACAAGCATTCCTGTAATGTTCATTCATAAACATTGCACCCTTGAGAAGGAGCTCTTTGAGGACTAGTAGTGACCCGTGAATCCAATCTACATTGTTGGACTTCAAGCCCTGGAGTGCTTCTTCATAAATCCGCGCGAACCACGACTTTCGAACCTGAGAGTCTCTTGCAGCGATAATCTCGAAGCATTCCCTGACTGCCTCGGAGGCTGTTTCTCGGATAACAACTTTCGGATCCCTGAGTGCAACCCAGATGAGCTCGAAGATTTGGGGGACAAAGCCGTACAAAAGTGTTGGCGACCCTTTGGCAAGTTCGCGGATAACAAGTACGGCAGCAACGCGTCGACTCTCTTGTCTTTCAGACTGAAGCCACTCTAAAGCCGATTGTATTTCACTCTCAACAAGCTCCGCAGTAAGAGCTCCGCCCGGTTTAGCCAAACGGCCCAGAGCTTTGGCAGCGTATTCCAACACTCCATTATCGTTGCTGCGCAGAGCGCTTCGCAGATAACTGGCAAATCGGGTAGTCTTCTGGGCAGCATCTACTCCATCGAAATCTATCAGGCGATCCAGCGCTAGTAGGCCACCGATTCGTTCATGTGCGTCGCTGCCTGTGACAACAAGTTGTGCAATGCGCTGGCTGACGGCATTGTAAAATTCAAGAAATTTCTCCGGAGGCCAATCTATGGTGAGGATAACGGTATTAGCATCCCCAAGATATGGCCAGGAGTCAGGTGTTACCTCGTGAGATAGCAAGGACATTATCGTAAAGCTCGTAAGCAGCTCTCGCCCGCGTTTCTTCATTCTTAGACTTCAACTCGACGAAGAGACGTTGAGTGACGTCCGTAATAGGACCTGCTTGCGCCATATTTGCGTAGCACACCCCAGGGTGGACATTTGAAGTCAACCTCTAGGGCATGTACGATGACACGAGTTGAGCATAAGATATAGAGCAGTTGATGAGCGGCGTGAATGATGTGGGAGGTGCGGTTTGAGGGCCTCCCGGATGATGCACGGGCCAAGCCGCTTCTGGCCTGGGGCATCTTCTTGGCTTGCCTGCCGCTGCGCCTTATTTATGCAGCACTTAGTTCGGATAATTGTTGCGACTGTATACCGTCAAATACCTCCATTCTTTGGAATCAGATATACCATTGGATATATCCAGGTCTACCTGTACTTATTGCATCTATCTAGATATACTGCACTGCCCCCACCGGCGTTCTCTCTAGTAATTATCGTTCCCTCATGACATGTACGGAGCCGACGCCTATTGTGCTCGTTTCACCTCGTCCACATCTTTTGCCAGCCTTGCAATTCATTAAAGATACTTACACATACGCAGCTGCGGGATTTTGGTGCCCGACATTCCTTAAGATCACATGCTAAGGTATCATGAGACGTCGTCTTAGTTTACGATGCACAAAGCCCTTACATGAGGAACTTTCCTGTCTCGTGCAATGGTGGGTGACTAAATAGTAAGCAATGGCAACCCGTGGAGTATGGATCGCCGTGTTACAATTCAAGGTTGTAAGAATTGATTTGAGAATTTCTTGAGAATTTAAATTTTCACAGAAAGAATATAATACTAATAACATGCTTTATAACACAAATCAAAGAGGCACAGAAATAGTTTTACATTTATCGTCCAATGGTCTAATCGTACAACCAACTGTTCTCTCTGCCCAAAACCATGCAATAAAATGGAAATAGTTGGGGTACTTTCTTATGAGGAGCTAAGAGTCTTCATCAGATTTTTGGCGATGTCCTCCGTGGTATGCTGTGGTTCACCCGAAGGCCTAAAACGTGGCTTGTGCCTGTCCAGCCTCGGGACGACACGCTGATCGCCACGAGCAACATCGGAAATAGTTGTCAGAGAGGGTTTCTTGTAATCCTCAATGTTGTAGGGAGCTTTAGCAGTGGCACTTGCTCTGTAAGATGCCAAGCCAATTCTACCCTCTGAATCAACCGAAGCCCGGATAGGAGTGACCCAGTACTTGGCACCACCAGGGATGGATACGTCAAAGTAGGCCAGGCCCGGGGGAGAGCCCTGTTCCACGAAAGTCATGGCATTTAAGTCCTCCACAGCAATACCGCCGACACCCGCAATAGCCTTGGAGGTTCTGCCCTTGAACCTACCCTTTGGTCGCAAGATACGGGCCTCCACTGGACGCTGATATGCCTGAGGACCAAATTTGGGGTGGTTGTAGATCAAAGCATGTGACCGTGTGTATGACAGTCCAGCAGAAGGGTGTGTCTTCGGAGGACCGGATACGGCGTATTCTGCTGAAGACAACTTGGTTCCAGGCGATTGGTAGTATTTGTGGCCAATTCGGTCGCTCGGTACGGCTGGGGGCGAGGGCAGGTCCAATAGCTCGAAGACCACGGGGCCAAGGGAGAAAGGATCTGTACGTAAGGACTTGAGGTAGGTCTGGAACTCCTCTTCCGTAACCTTTACAGGCTCAAGCGCCTCCAAATCCTCTCCGTTATCTTGAGCTTGCTTTCTCCGTTCAGCAGTTCGCTTTTCGGAGAAGAGTTGGCGGAGTTTTTGCAAAAGCTCTGGCTTATTGCTCCGCACTTTCTTCAGGTAGGCACTGAATTCGGCTTCCGTCTGTCCAGCCAGCCAAGGCCCGGAGTGCCTAAATTGTTTGGCACCGGTCTCTTCGAGGCCTTTGCTAGTATCTGTGTTGTCCACATACGACTCGAAAGGGCTCTGATGCCTAGGAACAATACTAGTCGCATAATTGACCTTCGAAGGTAAAGAGAGAGGCATATGGAGTTCCTGGAACTTCTCAAGGGTCACCGTATGGTCGGCCGCAGACTCGAAGTCGGTAACATGTTCGAATGTGTCGAGAGCGTTCACCCTCACAACAGGCCTGGATGATTTAGCAGACGTAGATTTCGCAGGAAGCGATCTCTTGAGACCCCAATCTCCTCTTGCTAGCGATGATCTTGGGGTAACAATGGACGCTCGGGTAGGATGAGGAAGGGTTGCGGTGTCGGATTCAAAGACGACCTTTGAGGTGGGCGGATCCTGAGGTGGTTTTAATGCTTGTGGGAGCGCGAACAGACGAGACTTCCGCAGCAGATTTGCTGTGGGAGATAGCCTAGCTGTTGCCATGGCGTTCAATGGGCAACTGCGACGTCTTGGTGGCTCTTCCTCCGGAGTATGCTGGAGAAGAAAAGTTGGTCGCGTAGACTAGCCGCGTGCCAAGCCTATACGGTCCGGTCAACCGCAGCAGCACCAAGTGCAGTTCTATATACTCCCTTGCCGAATAGTTTATTTGTTCCTTGTTCGTACTCTACGCTGCCCTTAATAGAAGGCAGTCCTGATATATACTTCGTATACTTGTTTGTGGAAAGCAAAATTTGATGTTTATGATTAAGGAGAACTAAAGCTATGGCAGCTACCTACAAAAGGACGAAAAAAGAATCAAAGCATGTGGCAGCCTTCTACCGTTCAAGCCTGGTCTTTTGTTCCTCCAATCCACTCATTTATCGATGCATTGTGTTAGAAGTGACAGGACTAATACACTTATTCTATACATCCTAAGTAGTGTTCTGCTTAGGAAGAGTGCGATATATTTACATTCACTATGAGAGATGGGCTCGCCTTCTCGCTGAGCGGCTGCTTCAACATATTGCTAATTTGCTACTGTATTTCTGAGGAGTTTGTTAGGGCATCTGGTAGGCTACCTGGGCCTTGCATAGAATCAGATCATATCACTGTATTTGAAACAATTCAAGCTCTATAGTCTGTAAGAATTATGCGCCAACTTGTAACAATGATTTGACTGTATCGACAACCGACTCCTTCAATGACCGGTACTGGATACCTAACACCTCAATGGACTTCTTGTTGTTATAGCCATAGACGTTGGCTGGCATATCACTGGAAGAATCCTTAGGAGGCAGCTTTTCCTCGAGTTGAGGGTATGCGTCTCGGATGATATCTGCAAGGTCCTTGTTCGCATAAGAGCCAGAGACAAGGAAAAATCTCTGCCCACCTGCTTCTGAAACCTCAATTGCTCTCACGTGGGCCAATGCAACGTCATGAACATCTACCCAAAGGAACGTTCCAGTTGGGAGAAGTCCGTCCTTGTTGTTACCCCGGACCAAATTGCTAATACGGCTGTTCGAAGTATTGACGGCATCTAGGGAATTTAAATAAGGCACAACAGGCCCCAAAACAAGAGGAGGATTTATCGTCGCAATGTCAAAGTTTGGCTTCTCCTTCTCAACAAAATCCCAGGCGGCCTTCTCTGCAAATGTCTTCACGTATCCTTATCAGCATATGTAGTCTTAATAACTATATAGTAGTGTTGTCTTACCTTGCTTGCCCTGTAGGTTTGGGAAGGATCCATTGCTTCCTCCCAAGTCACGGGGTTCCAGTTTTCCTCACTGTAGACCTTAGGGTGTTCCTTAACATTGACAATTGCAGCAAAGGAGGATGTGACCACGACACGTTTCACTGTCGGAGCGTAGGCTTTGATTGCCTTCAAGATACCTGTTGTTCCTTTGATTGCCGGGTCCAGGAAGTCCTTTACTGGGTCTGAAACGTTATAATGGAAAGGAGAGGCAGTATGGAGGACGTAGTCGAAGGGTGGGTTAGATTTGACAGCCTGAACGGTAGGATGCTTTAGCACTGCTATTACCCAGAGGTGCGAAAGGATGAAATATAGCACTCACTTCGTCGAATGCGCCTTCTTCTGCGACATCTTTGACAATAACATACGAAAGTTTCTCCTTCGGGGTATTGGGGTGAGCGTCAAGGATTTTTTGTCCCTTTTCTTCGGATCTAACTGTCACTACTGTCTCATATCTAACCAGGGCGACCAGCGTCAGCTCAATTCAACCCAGGTGATGACAGTCGGAAATTATAGCACTCACCCACGCTGCAGCAAGATATCGATGATATGAGCTGCGATGAATCCGCTGCCGCCTAGCATGTACGTCAGAATTGGGCCTCCTCATAGAGTTGGATGGCATAGCATACCAGTCAAGAGCACTTTCACCATGGTTACAGTTGCCAGTCGTATTATTGAAGTTATTCAGTCTGGTTATTATCTCAAGCTTAGTTTTACAATAAGCATCAGATGCTGAGCGAGGAACGTCTGTCTTTATATAGTAATGAGTAGAACGGGATGTACCCCTCCCTAACCCCATTATTTGTCCCCCACTCTGGTCCACCAGCGCAGTTATCGTCTGAATATGATAGGGCATTTGAGTACCTTAGGTGATGACAAATATAGGCTATGGTTTGCGTCAACTTGTAGCGGGATTACCAGGACTTAGCGGAGTCAACATTAAGTCCGGTTGTTTTACGCCGCGAGTATACTAACAAGTTCCAACGAGTGCTTTATTTGTACATTTATGAGTCAAAGCTACGATCCGGGCTTAGTGGAGATTGGCAGTTCCTTGATACATTACCCCCGATCAATAAATGACGTCGCGACTAACTCGGGGTTCGGTATCCTATTTACCGAATATTAATCTCAATTCAGCCGCTTACATTCAGGACTTTACAAGAAGGGGGTAATTAATTCTAACAGAGTACTCCGTCGTAGGTTCCGCATTTAATAGGTTAGTTCGTAGTATTAGTAATACCAATATTTATAGACACAGCATATAGATGCATGGAACGTCAATGCAGGAACCAGTATGGAGGACAGTCTAGGCATATCCTCATGTCTGCGAAGTTCGTTCGTCGCTTTAACAATGTCTGGCACTTGACCATATGGAAATAGCGAGAATTATCCATGCTAAGAAACGCTAGCGTCCTCACTAAAACAGTGAACTTCATTTGGCTGGTGTATCTACTTGACAGCCCGGGTATCATCAACTTGTGAACGCTCAATCTATAGAAGTCAGAATTCTGATGGTATATGCTAGAGAATGCTCCATTTCCTCTCTTAAAACTCTTGAGGCACGTAGCCTTCAATAGAGCCTCCTTTGTCGTCCCCTGGGCGCATCTCCGGTGCTGTGACGTGCTCACACGCTAGGTTATCCTTCTCCTGAATCTGAACATCTACTCGCCCGGCCCGTAATGCCGGGTTTGCATCGCCGCGTTCCAAGGCGAGTTCACGGGACTGGGCACTGTCACGAACCGAGAGTTTGGACATGTCACCTGCCAGGTTGCTCGAACCTGGAGTTCTGCTCATATCTAAATTGTCCAATTGACCAGTAACCTCCCTTACCGTGGCAGAGCTTCTCGCCTTACCTTTCCCTCCTCGTGTGGTTGCTCTTCCTTCCTCAAGCAAGAGGAGATTCTTGCCCCGGGCGTCATCGGCACGCCTTTCCCATACTGGCTCCTCGGCTAATTGTACCCGTATGTACAAAGCTCTTTCAGCACACTCATCCGAACACCACATCTCAAGCTTTTCGCGAGGAACTATGTTCATATCCCGGCCCCGGCCACCAGGGCCACTCCCTTTGGCACCCCACGTTATGCGATAAGCCCCACGAGAGTCGTCCTTACGGTGCTCGCGAGGACATAAACCGTAACCACAGAGACCCTCAATATTCCGCTCTTGGATCAAATTATCGTAGTCAGCTGGCTGGAATGGTATCAAAGCTGATTTGAAAGCCTGGGCATCTTCGGGTGACGGAGAAGCAGGATCTGCTGAAGGTGAAGACGGAAACGTGACGAGTTCGAGAATGCGATCCAAGATAAGAGATTCCGTATCCTTTTGGGCCTGAATACGGTGCGCATGATGTAAAGCTATGGCGAGGTGACGTGGATCAGCGTCTGGCTTGTTCGCTGGCTGTCCTTTTTGCTGGAGCGACACAGTGGACTTTGGTGGCGCACGGCGCATGCTGGACGGAGCCTGTGTGGAAGCAGCATGAGCCGAAGGAAGGGAGGTCTTCAGATGGGACCGACTGGTGGACATTTTGTAAGGTAATTCTGTCAATGGTGTAGAGGGTGAGAAAAGTGGTTGGGCATTGAAGACGGTTGTGAAATTGAGGTGGTGCTTCCGGGTCGGGAGGCAAACCCCAGATTCAAATCAAACCCATGACGACGGATGCCACTTCCTAGGATGAATTACCCCCTAAAGGAACGGGGACCGTTTTAAATGGTAGACTGATACAAAAAATGGTACCAGATCATGTATACTGACCGCCACGTTAGTGACCATAAGAGTCCTTTACCCCTCCACACACCTAATCTCCAAAATCATTGACACTTGGGCAGTTAGTGAGTCGTGGTGTGGCAGGTCTTTGAATATTATTAGCCGCTGATCGCCCCGTGGTGGAGCAACTTGTCCCGCCAAAAGGTGACGACGGTTGTCTGTGTTCCTTACACCTCCGTGTCTCCTCGTTCCCCTTCACTTCCCTCTCTCATGTCCCATCCCTTTGTTTCTTCCCCTCCTTGGCATTTGTCCTGAAGTTATATCCCGCAGGAATTGATATCTCTAACTTCAGTAAGTGATATCTATTGAACCATAACCTTTGGGAGGGCATTGCCAGCCCCAGGTTATGCTGTGACGTACGTCAACCAGGCTGACATATTTTGGTTGGTACTAGCTCCCTTTAATCTCCTATTCCCCGTGAAGCACCTCTACATATGCCCTTTTGCATGAAAGGTTGCATAAGTCGGTGCTTCACTAAGTACGAAGATCCTGTGTCGGTGTGATTAATGCTTATTTGTCGAACCCTCAGTATTTACATATTGTCCCACATCTCCGCGATAGGGCCCGGCTTGCCAAATGTCCAGCCCACCATTTACGGTCAAAGCGGTCTTCGAGTATTCGTCGAGCCACGAGGATGACCTAACATTTTCAATCGGCCAAATCATCACCGTCACTGCGGAGGAAGATGCAGAGTGGTACTATGGCGAATACACAAACGAGTCGGGTAGCAAGACAGAAGGCATCTTCCCAAAGAATTTTGTGGAAAAGTATGACCCTCCGGCTCCTCCGCGACCGACGCGCCCAAGTAGGCCAAAGAAGGAAGCCGATGTCGCCCCTCCGCCTGCGCCTGTTGCAGTCGAGACTCCGGTTGAGAGTCATCCCCCGCCGGAGCCAGAAGTAGAGGAGGCTCCTGCCGATGAACCAAGGAGTGTTCCCAATCCTCCCCAATCGCCTCCCCCTCCTTCAGAACCTTCGCTCAGTGAGGTTGCGTCCCCGCCTAAACCGGCGCCTGCTCCAGCTTACCAGCCGTCTTCACCCGAAGCGAGAGAGCCGGCTCCAAAGGCTTCGCCGAAGCCTCCGCCACCTGCGGTTGCTGAGAAACCTGCCTCGTCCTCATTCAGAGATCGTATCGCAGCATTTAATAAACCAGCAGCGCCTCCGGTTGCACCTTTCAAGCCAGGGGGTTGGAGTTCCGGGGGCTCTAATACTTTCATCAAGAAACCGTTCGTTGCCCCACCACCTAGCAAGAATGCCTATGTGCCCCCACCAAGGGAGGCTCCTCCCAAGATATACAAGAGAGAGGAGGATCCAGACGTCCAGGAAAGTGTTTCGCGTGAGCCGCCCGCTTCTGAAAGTCGACCTGCGCCGATCGAAAACACCGAGAATAAGGAGGAAGACCAGCCTAAGCCGACATCTCTGAAGGAGCGGATAGCTCTTCTTCAGAAGCAACAAATGGAGCAAGCTGCACGCCATGCTGAAGCTGCCCAGAAGAAAGAAAAGCCGAAGAAGCCCCCTCCGAAGAAGCGCGCAGAGTCATACGAGGGAGCCGCCCCAGCAGAGGAGCCGAGTGCGGAGAGACCAGGCTCGATGGAATCTGCGCGAGATCCTAGTGTTGACACTGTGAAGCCTGATGCCTTACCTGTGCCACAACCACCTATGTCTCCGCCACCTGCACGCGAACCGGCGAGTGATGCCAACGACGCTGATGACTCTGCCGCCGCTGATATTGAAGATGCGGAGGAAACTTCTACAAGCAAAGAAGATTACGATGAGCGTGCCCGTGCTGAATCTCGCCATGTGGCTCAAACCCAGGAACAGAAGGGAGAAGAAAGTGAAAAGGACGGGCGCGATGACAACGAAGAAGAGGAGGAAGAGGAAGAAGAAGAGATCGACCCAGAGGTCAAGCGCAGAATGGAACTTCGTGAAAGGATGGCAAAAATGAGTGGTGGAATGGGCATGATGGGCTTTTTCGGTCCTCCTGGCGGTATGCCTCTTCCTGGTGCAGCCCCTCGTAAGCCCAAGGCGACTACAGAACCCGAGAGAAGCAATAGAGACGTGGAGCCGACTTCGCCAGCTGCTGCACCCCCTGTTCCTGTTATGGCTCTTCCAGGGATGAATACTACCAAACCGGCAGCACCTCCAACTGTGGAAAAGGAGGAAGAAGAGGCCCCAACTACTCCTTTAGCGGAACAGCATCCTGCAGAAGAAGTTCCTGATGTCGAGGAGGTTGTTCCAGAAGAGCCTCCTCGTCCTGTCTCATCAGACAGGGCACCTGCACCTCAAGGTATGAAGAACGGTTTCATCTCATGTCTTATGATTCCCAAAACTCACGAAGTTTGTTTTGTAGAGCGTTCAGCACCTCCTCTTCCACCTTTGGAAACCCGGCCTGTTCCTCCTCCTGTCCCCCAGGGTCAGCCCCTGTCCCCTCCACCGGTGCCTGAACGTAAGTTAAAATGTCTCATCCTATCTGTGTTACTTCGCCCATACTAATCTTGCTTAAATAGCCCGTCCAGTTCCTCCTCCCGTGAAGAACTCCACATCCGGCGACCCGGGCGAGGAGTCGGATGATGAGCTTTCCGTGCATGCTCAAAACTTGTCTCTGAATGCTGCGGCAACCGATAGGTCTGCCTCTCCTCCATCGGTGCCAGCGCCTCCAATTCCTGATCATGTTGACTCGCGTCGTTTGTCGACTTACGATGCTACGTCCCCGAAATCACCAACTTTCTCTTCAGAGAAGAGATTCAGCCGCCAGCCCCCACCCATCCCGGCAAATCCTCCCATCCCGTCGCAAACGCGGCCACCACCTCCACCTCCTCCCGGTGATCTCCGTCGCAGATCAACCGCTGATAGTCGTGTCAGCGCAGCCTCACAGCTTCGCCAAACCGGAGAGGAAGTAGAAGGCGAAGTCACGGAGTATGACGGTGACTATGATACAGACATTGCGTCCGGGGCAAAGTTCAAAGATGCATTGAAAGCTCATGGACGTGATTCAAGCATTGACGAAGACACCATCACGGATGACCATTCTCTCCAGTCACCACGAAGTCCCCACGAGACCCGTCTTCCGCCACCGCCTCCTCCGTCCGCACCCAGAGCAGTCCCACCACCACCCCCTGTTCAACCCCCTCGAAGCGCTGGGAGAGCTTCCATGGAGTCTCCTAGAGGACCGCCTCCACCTCCGCCCCCACCCCACAGGGAGCTATCTTATGGTGATGATGATGAATACGATCCTTATCGTTACACCACTCCCCAGCATGGGTTGCCTTCCCCGAGAGCACCACCTGTACCTGCCGAGCGACGATCGGTAGTTCCACCCGTCGCCCAGCCCGAAAATGTTGATGATTCAGACGACATGTATGAAGCATCCCCAGTACAATCACCACCTCTGCCTCCTGTTCCTACGTCGCCCGAAAGGCGTAGCTCAGTGGCGCCTCCACCACCTCCCAGCATGCCTCCCCCTAGCGCTGCCCCTCAACCTCCATCCACATCACGGAGCAATCGTGCATCCTTGGATGTTCCGAGAGGCCCATCCAACCTGCGGAGGTCTATGGACATAAACCGTCCTTCTGTTGATCAGGGTTACATTGCCATGGATGTTGATTTGGCGGAACACACGCTGTGGTGGGCGCAACCGAATAATCCTCCTCCTGCCTTCCAAAACAGGAAAGATGTTCTGTTCGAATTTGAAGATTCCGGCCCTGCAAATCGTAGCGGAAGTAGCACGGTTACCAAAGAAGTCTATATTCTATTCATCGACTACTCTCAAACTATAATCACCGTGAACTTCGATGCTCGGAATCCTTCCGATGCGACTCTGGAGCAACGCCATGAAGCTCCCCCTCTTCAACCTCGCCAGGACCAACTCGAAAATGCACATCTCCAAATCGGAACCCGCATCGCCACTGCTGTGAACGGCATCCAAAATACAACTGTTGCAGATGGCACTCCATTCGGTCTAGTTCAGCACCTGCTCAGTCCCATCACAGATGCCCTACACCCTGTCGGCACACGTGCCTACGGTGCTTTAGTTTATTCCAATCTGGCCAACGCGTCCGTACAGCAAAATGACGAAATCCGTGCCGGTGATATCGTTAGCTTCCGTAACACACGCTTCCAAGGCCACCGTGGTACCATGCATCAGAAATACAGTGCCGAAGTCGGCAAGCCTGACCATGTCGGCATTGTTGTTGACTGGGATGGCACCAAGAAGAAGATCCGCGCATGGGAACAGGGTAGGGAAAGCAAGAAAGTCAAGGTGGAAAGCTTCAAACTCAATGATTTGCGCAGTGGAGAGTGCAAGGTCTGGCGGGTAATGCCTCGCAACTGGGTTGGCTGGGGCAAATGAGGTTGAGCAGTAGTAGACTGAAAATGTGGCTAGCTTCAGCAAGGACTAGCTGATGAATAATGCGCGGAATAGTATGGGTGGCATTATGTTTGTTCATCATTTCCTTTCCCTTTGCAATTCCTCCAGGGAACCATATGGAACCGCAGATGTTTGAACAGAAGATGAGTGAATGATTTGATTCTGGTATATGCTAATTTCACATGGTACATGAGCTGCAGTCAAATCTACTAGGTTGACTTGCGCAATGACTCTACTCTCCGTGTTCTTATCAGCTCTTTGTATGTATGTATTGATGTTAATCACCGTGCTTGAACATGTGCATCATCCGTAGTAGCATTGAATGATATAAATTTTCTATTTCTCGGTTCTTTTTTTTCTAGTGTTAAGGTACGTTAGGGCCATTCCAAGCTCAAGATGAGAAGCCGGATACGGAATATAGTGTATGTGGTTCTTACCCCAGCGAGGACTGGTGCTTCTGAATTAAAATGAAATGTTGTCTCTCTTTTTTTTTTTCTTTTTTCTTTTTTTGACTACGAACTCTCCAATATTCACTTGTCTAAAACTTATGTAGCCTCAGGCACCAAAGCAACAACATCGGCCCGGTGGCAACACCATCCTTCCCATTCGGGAAGCTCCTCCATCAGCTTTCAAGAAAGCGCTTCAGTCCACCCACCAACTTGAACCCACTCTCCCATAATTCCTTACACCGCAGCTCGCCTGCAACATAAATCAAAATGGGTGGCGATCTGAATCTCAAGAAGTAAGTAAACCCTCACCCAGCCTATCAACACAATTCTAATACGCTACAATCAAATCCCATTCTTCACATCAAACCACCCCAACCCAATAACTAACACAAAAATACAGATCATGGCACCCCTCACTCTTGCGCAACCAAGAGCGCGTGTGGTCGGAGGAAAAACGCGCCCTCGAAGAACGCAAGAAAGTCGAGCAACTCCGCCGTGAGCGCGATGAAGAGCGCCAGATCCAGGAACTCCAGCGACTACAAGAAGACTCGGGCAAGCCGCGGCAGCATAATCGGGTCGACTGGATGTATCAAGCGCCGTCGAGCGCGACAGGCCATTACTCTGAGGAGATGGAGGGGTACTTACTGGGCAAGAGACGGATTGATGGGATTCTCTTGAAGCATGATGATAATAAGAAGTTGGAGAAGGGGGCGGATTTAATGGGTGCACCTGCTGCTGCGCAGCCGGTCGTTGGGACGGGGAATCCGAGGGATATGATGACGAAGGTTATGGCGGATCCGTTGATGGAGATTCGGAAGAGGGAGCAGGCGGCGTATGAGAATGCGGTTAAGGAGGCGGCTGTGAGGGGAAAGGTGATTGCTAGGGGTGAGAAGGAGAAAGAGAGGGAGAGGGAGAGAGATCGTGGACATAGGAGGAGCAGGAGGTACAGCGACGAGGAAGCGGATTCACGGCGTCATCGTCATCGCTCGCATCGGCATCGGTCTAGGTCTCCTGCTTCACCAGAGCGGTTGTCGCATCGGAGGCGCAGAGATGAGAGAGATGATCGGGACCGCAGGGATCGGGATCGGGATCGTGAGCGTAGGAGTGACCGGGATCGCAGAGATAGGGATGATAGGGATTATCGTTCGAGCAGACGCGAAGACCGTGATGAGCGGCACGATCGGCCCTCTCGCAGGGATTCGTTACGTGACAGGTCTCCTTCTCCTCGGGCAGATCATCGTCATTCTGATAGGCGCCGCACGGATGACAGGAAAAACGACTATTCCAGAGACCATGATCGGCGTGACAGGCCCTATCGTCACAACGACAGAGACAGAAGAGATAACAGAGGTCCCAGAGACTCGTACACTCGCGACCGTCCCAATGACGCCGGAGCAGGAGACACGAACAAAGCAAAGGAACTTGAAGAAGAGCGCAAGCGGAAGCTAGCAGAGATGTTGAACAATGCAGATGAAATGGAAGACACTCGTCGCCAACGGATTGCCGATGTTACGGCTATGGAAGAGAAGAAACGTGAGGAAGACGAGAAACAGCGCTCAGAAAAGGGTAGATTTGTCGCAGGTCTTCATCGTCAGCTCCAGGAAGATAATCTGGATGATCGAATCAAGCGCAGTCGTGGTGGGCTTGCTCGGATGGAGGACTAACATCGAATTTCGTCTGTTTTAAGTTTCCGAGAGAGTGCTTAGGACTGCCTATTCCTTATTTTGCATCCAGCGTTCTTGACGGTCCTTTCTGGCGTTGTTATCTAGGGTTTTTCATTGCTTCATTTCATACGATATTCTCCCATGGGTTGCGTCCATTGTGATGTTTTCAGTGGACAGTATGATATCCCTTAAAATGTCAATAAACAGGAACACTATTCTGCAGGGCATTTTACTATTTTGCGCGGGGCGTCATCCCTACTTTTACTCGTTATATCACATTAAGACCAGGCGTATGGGAATGTACTGATCCGTTGATAAATCCGCAACAATCTTCGACATCCAAAGTACGTAGTAGAGACATGAATCACAATAACACCGTCGTCATACTAGCGACGTTCCCCTAGGAACCTACAGTGTTCGGAGCCCACCAACTATCCAGCTCAGAGTAGCCTAATCAATCAAACAACCAGACGCTCAGTTTCACTTTCCTTGAATCATCCGATATAATTAACCAGATACTACGAGATTAAGAAATTTCAATGAAGAAGGCACAATGATTAAGGAGGTATCACAAGTCCGCGTTTGACATCGCTAGAACAGAAAAGAAGAGAAAAGTCTAACCAGAAACAGAGTTTAAGTATACTACATTACAACAATAATAACTCTCCCGTAGCCGCTCCACCAGCCAGCTGGGGCTGATACACCTGTTGCTGATTTTGGCTGACAATATACTGCGTCTGCGGCGCACCACCGCCTCCAATACCATCCCCACGACCACCGAGATCCAGCGCCGCCATCTGCTGGGTACCGACGCTGTTGAAGTAGGAATCGGCCGCATTCACTGCCGCATTCATGTCGCCTGGTGCCGGGGCTGCACCGTTTGCCGCCGAGGTAGGGGTAACGGGGGTAGCGGAAGACGGGCTAACTGGGTATTGCCAGGCATTGCTTCCGTCGTCGTTGCGGGGTTTCTGTAAGGCAGGGCTATATTGGAGCCGTCGTGTACGTGCGGAGCGGAAGACTTGCTGGACTGGTTTTAGGTAAACGGTTGCGAGAGTACCGACGTTCAGGCAGAGCTCTTCTAGGGTTCGAGAGTCCAGCTTCTCGCTTTCTGCGCTGATCGGGGGCTTCTGGCCCATGACAACCTGTCGTGCGGTCGCGGGGTCTGTCGATAGAAGACGCCAGTACATGTAGCCTCTGTCTCGGAGGTCGGGGTCGTCTGTTTCCTCGGTACACCATTTCAATACTTGCGGTACCAACTGTTGGCCCTTTGTTGGACGTTGAATAAAGAATTTGACGGTAGCCGTTAATAAGGCTAGTTGTACCTCAACCGTTTCGTCGTGGAAAGTGGCTAGGTAATCCTGTAGAAGCCCGTCTGAGTTTTCAATGCGGTCGGCATACTGTCCGATGATCCAGATAATAGCTGCCTTTGCTTCCGGCTCGTCCAACTCATCAATGTTCTGAATGATACGGCCGATAATGCTTTCATACTGATTGGGGTACTTGCGGAAAATGTTGCGAATGACGACAGTCGCCTCCTGCACAATGTATGGGATTTTAGCGTTGACCAATTCGAGAAGAGTGTCGATGCATTCTTTGGCGGCAGACTCGATTTTAATCGCCAATTTTCCGATGGCCCGTACAGCTTTACGGACGAAATGAACATCGATTTCAGTCGCATACCTAGAGGTTTCTTAGTTAAGCATTTTAAGTGTGATAGGCCCAGAACTTACTCTCTCAATTCTGCCAACACGACTGAGATGTTTTCCTTCGTCGTTAACATGAATATCAATTCCAGCTTGGTCACTTTGACATAAATTGGATCGTTGTAGTTACAGAAGAAAACCCGGATATCGTTTCGTAGAACTTCGGGCCTCTTCTGCAGTATCAGAATGGCATTTCGAAGCGCCAGATACTGTACTTCTGGTGGTTTGGATAGTAGGGTGACAAGAGGTGGTGATAACTTCTTGGCGAGGGAAGTGACGTGCCTCTCATCAGCAATATAGTTCATGAGATACAAAATGACACGGATGGAAGTAAGAACAACTGCAGAGTTGGAATGTGAGAGACGAGGGGCCACTCGCTCTGCCAACAAGAGCGCCTCTGCGGAATCCTGAGGAACATATGACATTAGGGCTTCAAGGATGTAGGTTTGGCCCCACCTGTATAGCGTTAGGAGCATGAAGCAAACTCGCGATGTTGAGATACGTACTCAGAGCAATCAGGCAGGATCGAGACAAGTTTCGATGCACTTGTGTAGTCGATGGTCAGGGAGATAGTCTCACTCCGACCCCAGATATCGTTCAAAGACGCAAGCACACTAGATACAACCGTTGGGTTCTCGTCCTTCAACATGTGGTTCAACCTGTCAATCAGGTCGGAGCTCTCAACCATTTTCCTATCATGTTCATAGAGCTTTGCGACACAGAAAGCGGATGTCTTGCGGACATAGGGATCCATGTCTCCCATTAAACGCTTGACAGGTTGCACAGTCGCCTCGACGAATTCCCGCACGTGGACATATGAGATAGTCCGTAATGCCAGCGCTCGCACAAGTGGGTTTGTATCTTCCATATCCTATAACACACTGGTTAAGCCAACCTTCGCTATATATGTGAGGGATGCATGAGCCCGTACGTTAACGAGAATAGGCAGTGCCTTCAAGGCAATGTCGGGTTTCATTCGCGAGTAGTTGACCAAGAAAAGAAAGCACCTGTAACCGAACGCAAAAGTATTAGCGATCGTTGTTCACCATAGCATGTGCCAGACTTTGTTCTAACATACATCTTCTTAATTTCCAAGCTCGGCAGATTCATACATTCGATAACGTCTGGAAACAGTGCCACCATGTCGTTATTGCTCATCGTCATGTTTGCGACGATCTTCTTGAGGGCGATCTTTTTCGCGGAGTAGTTCTTGTCCTTCTTGCCGCCGCTATGGAGTTCTTGTCGCAACTCCGCGACTTTACCCTGTGAAGACCGGGAAGATGGTAAGCCATGTTGTGTCGCATAAGGTATCACGCTAATAAACATAGGGTAGGTTTTTTTTATGTCTGACGAGTGTTGGTTGATGAGTATGGCCGGGAGAAGTCGTAGAACATGAAGAAATGATACATTATAAGCCACAGGTTGTACCACAAAGCCAAGGGAAACATGGACGAGGGGGGCTATGGTCCAGTCAAAGACTAGACCAAACCATATTTATAGGTGGTTCGACACATGAGGGGACGAGGGGATAATGATAAGCCAGTGGTTTGATAGCCGCCGATCGATGCGGTCTGAACCCCAACGATGCAGCAGAAACCAAGACAAACGTACCCTAGCGAACAGCTTCGCATCTCCTCCGCCGGAGCTCATGATGGCGTTTCAGTGTGTAGACGAGGGGCTCCTCCCCTGTTGTGGTCAATGAAGCAAGCGGGTTTCCTGGTGTAGATCGGTTCTTTCGAATATCAAAATCGCATAAGGTTATCGCAGAGGACGAATATGAGACCGATCGCGTAGCTAGAATAGCTTCGTCTAAATTCTTAGCTGATCTGTTGCTCCGAAACCTCCATGCCTTTTCTTGTGTCTGGTAGACTTCAGTGTATTTGTCAATGCGGCACGGGCGACATCCAAGGGGTCATCTGTGTGCCGGATCTGGTTAATGTGGTAAGGATTGACTTGCTTCCCAAACTCGAGAGTAAATTAAAAGGAGAAGAAAGCATTGACGGGGGGTGAAACCCGTTCCACGATAGTTCGTTCTTTAGCAGGCGAGACTCAGGAGTGGATCGGCTGCCGCCAACTCCGCGCGCTTGTGGAGAAATTCCATTTACTGCGTAGGATCATCATCATCACCACTACTCATCTTCCTTCCTCCGCCCCGGCAATCCTTCTTGCTTTGCTGTCTTGCCCCAACTCACTTCATACCTTGATTACATTTTCTATACCACATTCTCTGTCGCCGCAGTTTCTTCCAATCTCCGACCTATAATGGCTACTGAACCACTCAACCCTGTCCCTCCACCGCAATGGGCCGTGGCCTTGAACTCCCCTGCACCGCAACCTTCAAAGGCAGCATCCCGCATTCCCGACCCTCCAGGTTTCTCTAGCAGCAAAGTAGGAGGAAAGAACGTATGTCATTGCAGCTACGCCACCTCTTCGAAAGTGACACATACTAACCAAACCGGGACTCACAGCGCACGCAACAATCCACATCCACCGCCGCATCCAAATCCGAGGATACTGATACGCTGAAGCTGAAGAAAGCGTGGGAGCTTGCTATGGCACCTTCGAAGCAGATCCCCATGAACGCGATCATGATGTACATGTCCGGAAACAGCCTCCAAATCTTCAGTATTATGATGGTCTTCATGCTCTTCAAGGGACCCATCCAGGGCTTGATCAATACGAACACGGTCTTTGCTAAATTCGACACGGAATCCACACGGGGAAAGCTGCTTGGGGTGAAAGCTGTTTATGTTTTGATGCAATTCGTGCTACTTGCATTGGGGGTGTGGAAGGTTAATGCGATGGGTCTTCTACCGTATGTTGCTGCTATTCCTTAATTCTTCTGTTCTCACCAGTTAATACTCTATGGAAACTAATACGATTTCTGGAACAGGACTACAAGGTCAGACTGGTTAGCTTGGGAGTCGGAACGGCAACCTCTGGAAAGGGCTTATTTTGCCTTGGGCTGACGGGCGACAACGAACGACCGAAGAAAATTAGATGAAAGCTTTTTCTGTGACGCAATTCAAGTTATATTATAATATGTTGGAGCACATATAAAATCATCTCATCCGTTGTAGGAATGGCTAAATTATAGCTCACATATAGTGGCACCTTAGTCCGTACTATGCAATGGCAGCCCCGAATACCTGTCCCATTCGCCCGAAATTGGGCCACTGAAACTGTTTCAAAATCTGCTGAAATTCTAGCACAGGCCAACTGGAAAATTGCCATTGCTTTTCTGCCAAAGAGAGTTTGACCAGCGGCAAGGGGTAATCTGCGCCAGCTTTTCACCTCAGACAGGGCAACAGAGCATGGAGCAAGTTAGAACGTGGCAATGTCATTCTCCGGTGTAAGCCTGCAAGGAATGGATGTCAGCGTGTTCTGATTCTAGAAGTTTCATTGCAGGCGGTCAAAGCAAGGTAAACGAGTCTTAATCGTGGTCACCGATGCTGGGTGGGCACATTTATCCAAAAATTGTAAGTTAGAAACATTAAGCCATGTCATATCCAAGACCTTTACTTTCGGGCTCTTACTGCCTTTTGGCAAGCATCGAAGAAGATCTGGCAGAACTGCCACACGTCCGCATAGGTGTTATACAGAGGCGCTGGCGCAACCCGAATGACATCCGGCTTTCTCTCATCAATCACTACTCCATTCTCCTCCAGAACTTCTAGGACGCTGTCGAGAAGCCCTGGCCCCAAGCGCAGGCTTAGCTGTGCACCTCGCTCGGCCGGGTTCGAGGATGTAATGATAGAGAATGGCTTGTCCTCCGGGGCAGCATCGAGAGGATATTTCAAAAGAAGATGTTCTAAGTAACCCGTGAGGTCCAGAGACTTCTTGCGGATCTCAGCCATTGACGTGCGATTGAATATTTCCAGGGATGCCGCCACTGCGTTCATATCCAAGACAGATGGGTTTGATAACTGGAATCCAGCTGCACCTGGTTGCGGCACGAACCCTGCAAGCCAAATCAGTTAAGAACAAGTTAGCGAATACGAGTGCTCCATACTGTTTTCCATTCGAAACCGAGTCTTTTTGTCGTCACCCCACCAGCCAGACAACCGCGGACGAAAAGGCTCATCCTTGGAACCGACCTTGGTCATATCTACTCGCCCATGGTTCTCGTGAACGAACAGACCAGCCATTCCGCCTGGCCCACTGTTGAGATACTTGTAGTTACACCAGGCCGCAAAGTCCACGTTCCAATCGTGTAATTTCAACTCGACATTGCCTGCCGCGTGGGCACAGTCCCAGCCAATGATGATACCCTTGGAATGGGCATAGGCCGTGATCTTCTCGATATCGAAATATTGCCCGGTATAGAATTGTATACCGGAGAGGAGTATAAGAGCTGTACTCGAGGCATGTTCATCAATCACCCGCAGGATTTTCTCAGTGTCTAAAATAGGACGATCGAGATTTTCAGGTTCGATGAGTACCATAGCATCTTTCGGATCGAGATTGTGGTGCTGGATTTGAGATTCCACGGCATACTAATTCGCGACGGCATTAGCACGAGTCTTTGTGAATCGTCAAGGAACTTACATGGTCACTGGGGAATGCCTTGCCCTCGAGAATAATCTTATACTTCTCTTTTGTTGGTTGATAAAAGCTCGCCATCAAAAAATGCAAGTTTGCAGTTAGCGTGCCCATTACCGCCACCTCACTCTCGAGCGCTCCCACAATGGGGGCCATAAGCTTTGCTCCGGCGTCATCGACATCGACGAATGGGGGAAGCAGCTGGTCGTCATGCGGTGTGAAGTGGCCAGTAACACCTTTAATTGCCCAGGTCCGTAAATAGTGCTCGAGGTATTTCCGGGTGTTCCGAGGCTGAAGACCTAGAGAGTTTCCGCAAAGATAAATACTTCTGGGGTCGGAGGAGTCCTCAATATCTATGTTTAGATAACAATTGATTAGCGAATGAAAACCCACTAGGGGAGATTGAGAAAGAGGACATACTCTCATTGGCATTAAGAGTCTTCCGCTTCAGGTCTTTCTTCGATGGGATAATGAATTCGTCTCGGAAATGGCGGAGGGGATCTTGTGCGTCGAGGGACTCGGCGTACTCTCGCGTGAAAGCTCTGATATCATCTTTGAAGGGAAGTGGGGGGCCTTTTTTGATCTCTTGAACGTGTAGTCTGGATCCCATGTTGTGTTTGAAAGGGACGACCAGGGTGATGTGTATAAGATATGGCACTGTTTTCAGAAATCAATGAGTAGACGTCCAATGCAATAAAGTAACATGAGTAAATGAATTGAGATATCGTTGAAGTTGATATCTTAATCAAGCTCAACCCCGCGATATATTTCGAAAGACCCACCAGAAGTAAATCTCTTGTCGGATTGGCTCAATATCTCCGCGCCTACACCTGGGGTACTTTGGCTTCCTCTAAGAGAAATCTGATAGGCACAGAGTTTTATTAAGCACTGGTTAGTTCCAGTTGTCAATTCCTATTATTTCAGGTGCCACATTGCTCCAGCTTTTCCCTCTAAAATTCATGATCTAGTTATGCATAATAGCATCTTTTCAACTCCAACCCCGGTTACTCTGTCAATGACATTATCCTCGAGCCAATCAAAGGGAATCATCAATTAGCTAGTACCACTCGCCGATCAGCCATCCTTCAGACTTCTATATATGCCCTCTTGCCTTCGCCAGAAACAGAGACCGGATGGTTGTGCACAGGGACAAAATGGCTCCCCTGCTGTTTCTCGCCATTTTCGGCAGGGGAGAACACCATCCGCATAGATTTGAGTTATAGTTTCTTCAAGGGTCTCAAGGAAGCTGTCTACCTACCTCAATCTTAGTGTATTATATGTGCGACGATAGAATATTTCTAAATATGTCTTAACTGCCTCAAACTTGCTCAAAAAGTACGTCTTGGTAATCAAACCTAAGGAAACAACTTGATTAATCTACAAAACATGTGTATTCTAAAGGAATGCGAATACCAGAAAACCGCATGAGAAGGATTTTTCTTCTGAAGTACTAAGGATAGCCAGTAAGGGCAGTGTATGGTTTCAATTGAATGAATAGGTATGAAACCTATCGGTGAAAATGAATATCCATGTGCTTCAAAGCCATTGTCGTTTCCAAGTCCTTAAAGTATTTGACTTAGGGTTAATCTCCTCGGCAGTAAGCAACCCCTCTACAGATTAGATGTAACCCTGCTCGCTCAGATCATGTTTAGATCTGAAATCCGGTCTGAAGGTCTAGAAAGACATTGAGAACATTTCAAAAGAAAGACAAAAGACAAAGGGGTAAAACAAAGCAGAGTTCTAGTTGAAAAGCCTTTCGAGATCCTCGGTGCAATTATCTCTGGCTCTTTGCGCTATGAGGTAGACTAGGTAACTGATAGACAAAGAGAGTGTAATGGATGATTTCATTGATTTTAATTAGACCTTGTAAAACAGGGAGACAAACAAGAAATCAAGCGCATCTGATAATTTTGCGTCTCAAAGGACGCCGAAAAATCAGCTCAACAAATATTGGCAAACATCAAGGGTCTGATTCCCTGTCATAGTAGAAACATATTAAGCTCACTACCACACTGAAAACGATGCAAAGCTAGTGAAGATCCACTTTCGCACCCAGAATAACATCCTCCTTTTTGTCGGTCCGAGACCGGGCTGGTGCTCTTCCAAACCCCCTTTATTGAAAGATATCCAGGCTTGCATATCTAAGTCTTAGTCTGAGCTGCATATGCATCGGCTTGACCAAACCCACTACTACCTGCAGTGTCTCCCAGAATGCACGAGATTGAGATGACATTCCTCACCGACTGCGGAGTAGAGTCGGGCATCATGCTGCTTATAAGCAGATCGTTGCTCAGTGGGTCCCTGCAGTTTCGTGCTCGACTTGGCTGTGACTGCAGATGAGCGGTCGACAATTGATTAATAGACTTGTATTATATGCTGCTCATGATTGCCTAACTAGTGAATCATAACACTTTAAGGAAAAGCCTGAGGCCACCGATGATAGGAACTGGAAGAATTATTGTTATCATAAGATTTTATAGTGAGCTTCTGGACTCATGTCATGTGATGTCGATGGGTCTCTTCTCTTTTCGGTAAGGTATTCCTGCAGGAGTGACGGGGATCTTGTGACCTAAAGCAGGATAACCTACGAGTATGCATACGTCGATGATACTACAGAAGGATAATCATTGAAGCATAGGAGGAAGATTAAAATGAAGTCCGACGGAAAAGGCCCAAAAATATTTACGTTGAAAGTACGGTACGTATCGATTAGCCAGGCGGTTGCCACTAACCTACCTAATTTCCGGTGGTCTGGCTGGGCCCTTTGTTTCTTTGCCATACTGCCGACCACGAGAAATGTGAAAAGAGCAAAGCTTACAAGGTATTAGGTTGAGGCTCCACGGCGAATGATATCGCGTGGTCTGCTAGTACCACATAGTTAGTAGGCTCTCGTGTGATGTCCAGAGTTAGACCCAGATTTCGGCTCGCCGGCTGACAACCGCTGAGCTTGTTCGCCACTTTATATGTCACTCGTGGAGCGGTGGCCCCTGGTTTGACGTCTCTAGTGTAGGTTAAGATGTCAAGAGGAAGACTCCTGACGTACCTATGCGGGGCTCGAATCTACGCACAGCAGTATCCCTAATAAGACATGCCAATTGAAGGTGGACATTAATTAAGAGAGTTCGCCTCCCGTATCTAGTAGAGCAGATCGGGCTGGGCTGATGTAAGATCGACATCGACATTGCAAACCTCAAGCATCATGCTTGGGCAGGGTTAGTAAGAATATTAAAAGACTGAATCTTAAAGTCAGGATTTGTGTGGGTATGACAAAGGAGAGATGAGAAGCCTGGAAAATTCTCATTATTAGAGGATCGTCCGTTCGGTAATCTTTTCCGCCTATTGTATTGGTTATGGTTTTCAATTAGACTGGGGGCGTTCTCATAGGTTCGTCCTATCACAATTCTTCTTACTTGGTTGCTAGTCAGGTGCCGGTTGTCCCAAACCTGTTAAGTCCGTTGTTTGCTGGGTTTAGTTGCACATACTATACAAGCATCTGGTAATCCGTCGCATGTACGCTCCATTCCCGGATACCCGTGTCCCCAATAGAGGCGCGCCAGCGGGAGATCCAAAGTAACGTAAGGTACGTATGCTCAACAATGCAAGAGGCCAAACAAGTCGTCCATCCCTAGCCATCATGTCAAAATTACATCGGTTTGGTACACCGATACACAGGAATGACGCCACTCGAATAGGGTGCATGCATCTCCCGGGTACCTCTTTGGTGATTCTGGGGACGCAGTGAGGGATTCTTGATGTCAAAGCCAAGAATGAAGGAGGACCGGTTGACAAGTACCCACTTAATGCCCCCCTGTCCAATAGACCAGACATAGGACTTACTGCCCCAACGGGCTGCATGTGCATCGGCGGAAGCCGTGGTCCGGAACTTCCTATAAAGTGCATAGGTAAAGAGAGATGTTGGTTGGAAATTGCTGATCAGGAACCTCAAGTCACGGCAAAATCCCGTGCATGGGTAAGCTCAAGTCTTCTGCCCACGAGTCTGTGCTCTGGCCTGAGCCCACAGGAACCATTTCTCATATCTGCGTGCATCCAAGCGCCATTCAGCTTGGTACCATGGGTCTTAGTCACAGTTCCAGACTGTCTGACAACAGCTGTATCGAGGCCTTGCTGCAACCTTTTTAGAGGAAGGAAAGGGGCCTGTTTCACACACCACCATTTTTAAATCAATCGTTTTGTGCTTTGGGAACTTTCTTTTGTTTTCTGGTCCCCACTTCCCCTGCAAAGAGACACCTTGGACCATTTGCAATTGATGTTTCCTATTGTAATAATGCACCTGGAAACCTTCCCGTCGAATCTGATCTCTTAGGTACGGGAGACGTCTCATAGCAACCACCGACCGCTAAAGATATCACAATCCCCGTAACGAGACATGGCTGCTATGCGAAGCGCCCAAAAATCTCATCGACATCTCGGAAGGCGTTGAACCACAGTGAAAGGAGCTAGAGACTAGAGCTGGTGGGGTCTTCTTAGAGCCAGAACAACTTTGATGTTGCCCAACTCTGCGAACATTGTTGCCGAATGAAAATTCTAAAAATAAGGCTGCCATCCATTTCAATTCTTTCGATATCCTTTTGGTTGGACACACCGCAGTTTAGGCAGACTGGATTCTATACATTAGCGATGATCTTCTCCTTCTCCTGGAAGAGTAAATGTGCGGCTTAAGATGACTTCAGAGGACCATCTTCCAGCGCTCGCTCCAGGGCCTCGCGGACCCGTCAACAAACAATCATTCACTCTCATGAAGCCGAGGAAAAATTCCACGGCCTGCCTGCCGTGTAAACAAGCGAAACGGAAGGTAAGACGATCTTGGAACTCCGCCCCTGCATTCAAGAATGAGGACAGTGCCCCAGATCAACCAATTTAGGAAAAAAAAAATACTATTCTTCACTTCTGTTCATCCCCTCGATAGACATCCCACTGACGTATCTTCTCCACACGGCAGTGCACCGGACGCCCCGCACCTTGTAAAGCCTGTCAGAACACAGACGCTGAATGTGTTTTCGATGAGACGCTCGATCTCAGGCGCAAGGTCGCTGCTAGGCGTACGCTCGGGGAGTTGGAATACTATCGAGGCTTGTTATATTCCTTGTTAGAGTCACTTCGCTCCTCAGATGAAGACAAGGTCAACCATATCTTGGAGACTATACGCGGCAGCGCTCTACTATCCAATGTTGCCAATGTTGTGGATGCACCAGCCGACTTGAGTGATGCAAGTTCCGATAACTCCAAACCACTAGGAAACACAGATGACGCCATAGCTCAACAGGAACGTTTGGCCGCTGATGCCCACTCTCGCATAACCCTAGAGAAACTTTGCGACATCCCCGTATTTCAAGTGCCAGTGAAGCCTTGGACGGCCGTCACCGATGACGATCATCTGGTTTCGCATTTGATCTCCTTGTACTTCACATGGGATCATCCATTGTCGCAAATCGTTGATCAGAGAGTGTTTTTGAGACATATGAGGGAGGGCAATAAGAATACGGAATTCTGCACCCCTTTCCTTGTAAATAGCATATTAGCAATTGCAAGTGTATGTATGGTGATTCTGCATGTTTTCTTGTCGACCTGATCAGCGGTCTATTCTAACTTTGATTAGACATATTCAGATTTCCCTGAAGTTTTCGCTATCCCCGGAGATGTCTCCTCTAAAGGTGCACATTTCTTTAATGAAGCAGAACTATTATGGAAAGCGGAAGAAGGTCGTCCATCTTTGGCCAACATTCAGGCTCTTGCTCTGATGAGCCATGTGTATGTGTGACTCTCGTTGTCCGATGTCAATCATATGCTGTGACGGCCAAACTGACATTTTGCAGGCTGAAATTGAAAGGAAAGCCCGACGTTGGCTGGCTGCTGCTAAGGCAAGCAGTGCAGCTTGGACAAGATTTCGGTTTCTTTCAGGCCCCGCGGACAGGGCACCGCAAGTGGAGAGACACGCCGGTTGATATGCGATCCGCTGGAGCAACAGCTGCTTGGGGGCTTTTTATTCTGAACTCGTACAGTCATTAGGCGACCCCGGCATATTCTTTGAGTTGGCTGACCATTCTCTTCAGACAAATATCCATGGAATGTCGGAAAACCGCGAACCTAAAACCCCCAATATTCGAGCCTCCTGGGAGAGATAATTCCAATGACGACATTGTATGGATCCCATATCCTCGTTCCAACCATATTGGATACGAAAAGAAGTCTGCCTTACTCCGTGAAATAATGATCCAAACGGTGGGCTTCACGGAACTTGTCGTCAATATGCAAGACTTGCTTTTTGATGAGGCATTTGATATGAATATTGGCGACCTATGTAGGGCGGTAAGCGCTGTGTACACTCGCCTAGAAACATGGCTGGATAACCTGCCCCCTCCACTGAAAATCGACAAGGAAGCTGTACAAGTCCCGCAAGTATTGAGTTTGCAGTAAGAGCAATGTGTCCATCTGGCAAATCGATTGCTAAATATTGACTGTAATTGTTGTAGTATCAGATACCACCATGCCATCATCCAGCTCTTCGATTTCTTAATGAACCACGAAGACTTCGCTCCTATGTCGCATCCGTCTGATGTTAACCAGGCTCGACTCATCCGACTTCAGTCAGCGAAGCAGATTGCTGACTATCTCCTCCTATACCACGAAGCCTATGGGCTTAGGCATGTTCCCGGCCATATACTGGAGCCTGCCAATGCAAGCACCCTCATCTTACTGGCCGCTTTGGACGACTGCAAAGATAATCTCAAAGAGGAATTCATTGAAGTGTGTCGGTTCCTAGTGGCCTTCAGCAAGAGGTTCTCCCTCGCGAGAGACATGCTCGCGAATATAGAATCTACAGCCGAATCCAAGGGAATCAAACTCCCCCCCGAAGCCGGTGCAGTGTTCGACCACAGGAATTTGGAATCGTCCCAGTGGCTATAACCCGGGACTTCCACGGTATGTATATCAATTCCGGAGCATGACAATCAGTCCAGCGGTTTACTTAGCGATGATGTACAGATTGTGGGATTGCTTCTTGCGACAGCAAGGGAAAGCGTAAAGTATGAGGGAGCGGCGAAGGGAGCTAGTATGTCAGTCGAACAAGGTGCGTATGTATATACACTATGCAGAGGCATCTTGTGTGAATTAGCATTCCATTCCGATCATCCTGCTACGATACATGATGCTCGGTGTTACTCCATTATAGTTGACCACCTGTAAGTAGTGGCGACTGTCTGTCTTTTTGAGGGAGATGGGTTCTCTTTGGTGTACATCTTTTATTGCCGGGTGTACTATTGAAATTGAAACCAAAAAGCGTTTGGACGAAGAAAAGAGAGGGATACGAAGAGATGGAGAGAGGAGAGCCTGTCACGGGGTCTATGAGACTAGATGGACAAGATCTCGGCTGGATAAGTTTTCCGGTGCCATACCATTGGACAACTACACCCCATACCTTTATCCATGATCTCCAATGCGGAGGGCAGCCCTTGGCAATCTTTCTTGTAGGTGAGGACCGGCAAATCTGACTAGGTGCTTGCTAATTGACCTTAGTGTTAAACCGACGATCCTCTAACCTGGCCCATGCCATCGCCAGTCGCATTGTTGGCCAGCCTGCGACTGCATATTACCTTCCTTACGACATTACAACAGGCCTATCTGGCGATCCACAGTGTGCTTGTTGTTGGTACGTTGACATTTTCTGGGCCCGCGCAAAGGTCGAACCCAGACTATCCAGCAGTATTTGATTGGCACTTAGTTGCCTCCTTACAGCCCCGAATTTGTCGTCCTTTCCAAGTATCATCGATCAGTTCTCATGTGGACGACAAGCTGTTCGCTACAGTTTTACGACACAGTGGCAAAAAACTAGGCTCGCGTTGGGCTTATCTACTTCATTGTCTTAGACAGAACCAGTTTCCGATGGAAATATTATTATATTTCGCATAATAAGCTGAGATTAATTCAATATCATTCTAATTAGTCATTCAAAAGGTAAAAAGAGACAGAGAGTTCTTTAGAGCAACTGTAAGCTGTCGGAGTATGACGCGAGAGTTGATACAAAAGATTGTAGTTCTTTTTTCTCTAGTTTCTTTTTAGTCTAGCCATACATCCAAGAGAATATTGTGAGCCTTGAATGATTCCCAGTTGCAGTTTCAGACCTTTCAAATTTCGATACTGCTTGTTTGATTCCACAAACTGACGAGCAATTCATAGCTGACTCATCGGCTCCGTTATGCGCAGATAAGATAAGCACAAACCGGGGCCAAGCGAAAACCCTCAAAATTCAACTGCCGCCGAAACAATCGAAATCCCACACGCCGACGCCGAGCAGTTACCGCCAGACGACGTGCCTTCTCCCTCTCGCCCTACCCTCAGTCGACCGTTTGCTGGATCATCCCCGTTCCCTCCGCAGACTTTTTACCTGTCAACATGTCGTACGAAGAGCGCGCCAATGCGCACCCTAACCTGGGCGACGAGTCCGATGTTGAGGAGGAAGCGCTCGTCAACGATTACCGCGAGCAAGTCAACTTCGACGATAGCATGAGCGAACTGGACCGGACTACTTCCCTTGGAGCTGGCTCTCAGACGCAAGATCTCCAGGCACAGCTCGCCGCTGCCGCGACCCCGCTTGAATACCAGGCCACACTGGAGACCAAGTTTGCAAGCTATGACAACTACTGCAGCCTTTTCCACTACATCCTCAACTCGGATGGCCCTGTTGAATTGGAGGTTCCTTCTGTATGTACTCGCTCGCTAGCTGTCATCCTTGGGGGTTACATGTGCTCTGCTCCCTGCATATCCCGTGCCCCCACCCAATGTGTGCGCCAAGCCTGTTGTTATACAATGTGCTAACGAATCTCTTCCTTTCCACAGTACTACTGGGCTTGGGATGTGATCGATGAATTCATCTACCAGTTCGAATCGTTCTGCCGTTACCGCAACCGCGTCGCTCGCAGCGGCTCCAACGAGGAGGAGGCCCAGCTTCTGCGTGAGAACCCGAACACCTGGGGTTGCTACTCCGTGCTCAACGTTCTTTACTCCCTTATCCAGAGGTCCCAAATCAATGAGCAATTGGCTGCTATCAAGCGTGGAGAGGACCCCATGGCGTTCGCTGGAGAGTATGGCTCTCGGCCTCTGTACAAGATGCTCGGATACTTCTCGATCATCGGACTTCTGCGTGTCCACTGCTTGCTCGGTGACTTCAGCCTTGCCCTCAAGACCCTTGACGACATCGAAATGAACAAGAAGGCTATGTTCGCTCGTGTCATGGCAGCTCACTTCACCACCTACTACTATGTGGGTTTCTCCTACATGATGATGCGCCGTTACGGTGACGCCATCCGCATGTTCAGCCACATCCTGGTCTACGTCTCCCGGACCAAGAACTTCCAGAAGGGTGGCAACAGCTATGATGCTATCGCCAAGAAGAACGACCAGATGTATGCTCTCATTGCCATCTGCGTTGCCCTCCACCCCACCCGTCTCGACGACACTATTCACTCCGCTCTCCGCGAGAAGTACGGCGAGCAGCTCCACCGTCTCCAGCACGGTGGCCCCGAGGCCCTCCCTCTGTTTGAGGAGCTCTTCCGTTCCGCTTGCCCCAAGTTCATCAGCCCCACTCCTCCCGACTTCGACAACCCCTCCGTCAACGTCGACCCCGTCGATCACCACACAGCTATCTTCATGGATGAGGTCAAGAACACGCTGTACAACCCTACTATCCGTTCTTACCTGAAGCTGTACACTACGATGGATCTGCAGAAGCTGGCCGGCTTCCTGGAAGTCGAGCCCGAGAAGCTCCGCTCCTGGCTGTTGGTGAACAAGCAGCGCAGCCGTCAGGTCCGCTGGGTTGAGGGCGGTCTGCTGGAGGGTGAGCCCGTCGCCGCTAACGACCTGGACTACGCTCTGGAGAACGATCTGATCCACGTCAGCGAGACCAAGGCCGGCCGTCGCCTGGTGGACTGGTACCTTCGGAACCTCGCCCGCGTCTACTAAATCGTCTGATCCCTGGTCAAGGAAACAGGCGACAACGCACTCAAATATTGAGATACGTGCCATGTTCCCAACTGCGCACATATAGAGGTACCCTTCGAAAACACAGGGCCTCTCCGACCAAACCGCAGATAGGAGAGGGAAGAAAAAAGAGAGGCAGAACCCAGGGGAGTAGGCGTGGAAAGACAAACGGCTGTGGAAGAAGTGCAGTGGGGAAGTCAAATCCATCCCATAATCTCACCTCTCAGTCCCCAGCAATATCATGAATTATCTTTTGTTTCCCTTGTTTTACCCTTTCCCTTTTTTATGTTTTACATTTCGTTGTCCATGTTTTCATCAGGGTTGCAACCTTGGACTCTACTCTGATTACGGGTTTGGGGTGGTTACAAAAGTCTCGAGGCTTGTTTGGGGCGTATTCGATGCTTAACTATACTTGGTTTGCTTACTATTCATGTTCGACATGTTTGATCTGTGCATAACATAACATGCACAACAACACGCTAGATAGCAGAGGACAAATGTGGTAGGAATTCGCATGATGAAATAGATGATGACATTTTTCCAATTCACTCTAAACCCCGCCAACACCGTTAAAGAAAAAGAAAGAGCGGGGAAGATAAGGAGAAGGGAGAAGGGAGAAGGGGGGGTATAGTAAAAATTACTCTATCTCCAGATGCAAAAGTATAATATACAAATACAAGATGCCTTCGCCCCATTTTTAATCAGTCACATCGAAGCTAGTTCCACAGCCACAGTTACTCGTTGCCCGAGGGTTATCGACAATCTTGAACTGACTGCCGATCAACTCCATTGTATAGTCCACTGTACTTCCGTACAGGAGCTCCAAAGAGGGCTCGTCCATGACTACCTTGGCCTGGCCGGCGGCCTCAGACGATCCTTCCTCGGGGGAGTATTCTGCCTCGAAGACGGTGTCTTCTTCCGGGTCGATCTTCGATGCGGCTTCCAGGGACATCATATATTGGAACCCGTGGCATCCTCCGCTGGTAACTGTGATACGGAGATGGTGGTATGGGTTCTCTTCTTTAAGGACAGATGGAGATGATGTAGGATCGGTGACTTCGCGGAGACGCTGGGGAAATCAATTAGTATCATATGCACTATTGTAAACGATCCTCCTAAAGAGTTCAAAGTGCCAAAGAAAAAAGAAAATAATTTAAAAATTAAAAAAGAAAAACATACAACAGGAGGGATTCGCTGGTGGTCACCCACCCAACTACTAACCTCCCGGCGTGTGGCTTAAGTACGGCTGAGCGGACGGGAAGCCCTGTTTTCCACACCCTATGGTCGTATGTACTTATCAGACAATTGATTAGGAGTTTTAGCGCCAAAGCGCTGAGTACACTCTCCGCTCAGTCGCAAAACTCCAGGATCAACGGCCACAACCAGGAGCTACTCCCGTCCAGCCCAACCCTCTTATGCCGGATCACGCCACGCTTTAAAAACACAAGATGTAATGGGTTAAGAGCGTCACTAACGTACTTCTGCAGCGCGGGGCGAGATTTCAATCGTCAGTGGATTGCCATCTTCGCCGGTTCTCGGGTTCTGTATGACCTTGGTGGCGGGTCTGGTAGAGGTGGACGAAAAGGCGCAACGCTGTTGAAGACGCACAATTGCGGGGAGGGATCTCCGTGGGGAAGTGAGTCGGTTTGTCTTCGACTCGCAGATGGCATATGATATCGAGCGGCGGGGGGTAGAATCGCTGAACGATGCGGAGATGCTCGAACGGGGTTTTGAGGATGGGAAGGCAGAAACTCCTGTGCGAGGGGAGCGCTGCCGCCATAACTGGCGAGCAGCAGATGATAGCATCGAGCGAGACATCTTCAGGACCGAAGGTATTCAAAGGGTGAGATTGTGTTTGTAGAAAACAAATGCTACGTGAATGAGTTTCTTGCGGATTTGATTATCGATCAGCCGTTAGTCATATGGTTCGGCATGACGTTATTGGTCGATCAGGTACCGGTTACTCGGGTGTCGGACTTACTGAGTGGCCACCCAGAGATATTTCGATATCTTGTGAATTGAGCCATCTTGATGTCCTGGAGAAATGTCACCAAGCTCTAATTCACAAGCCATTTTACATACAACATACTAATACAATGTCTAGGTGGCTTGTCTATCTGTATATGGCATACTATATGGGTTCTTTAGGTGTTTCTGAGCCTGCTATATATATTTTTGTAGATATATTTGGTCGGTCCAACAACCGTATTGGTACCCATTTCTGGGCGTAAAAGGGCATTACAGGTAAGACTGGACATGGTACGATGCTATAGGTTGGGTTAATACAGGGATCACGAACTGGCACAGGCGGCGGTATTCTTATAAACTATGCCTCCTATCCTGACAGGAAAGCCCTAAGCCTACCTCCGTGATTCGTACAGCCTGTAACATAGTAGCCACAGGAGCTGGATACAGTGATCCTAGCGTCGATGTTTCCTGCTGCCAGGATCTCGTCGACGGTGACTTTAAGAGCAGCATCGTGCTGCCCTTCACGGTCTGGAGGCGCAGAACAATCCTCGCAATTGGGACCTCAGCTGCCCGAGGTACATCGCCTCTGGGGGTGAGGCTAACGTCGTTAAGACGTATGATATCGTTTCGCAGCTCCTATCCCACTACGGTGTCCCTGCCCATGTCATTGTTCCTGGTTTCGGTATGACTGGGACATGCGCTGGTTCCATCTTCAACACCAAGTGTCCGACATACGACAAGGAGCGTAACTTGGGGTTCACCTCTGTCAGTGCTTGCATGCCCGGTATCAAGGTTAAAATCACCGAGGGATCCAACAGTGAGACCGTCCCGGTTGGCGTTGTCGGCAACCTCGATATCAGCGGCCCTGTCGTCTTCAAGAGCCATTTCAACAATGTCACTGCAACCGAGGAGTCCTTCCTCAGTGACGGGTGGACCAAAACTGGAGACAAGGGCTCTATTGACGAGATCGGCTACTTTACTCTGCAGGGTTGTGCCAAAGAGGTCTTGGTTATCAATGGTGTCAAATACAACCCTCGCAAGATCGAACCCGCCCTGGACGAATCGAAGATCCCTGGTCTGACCCCTAGCTTCAACCGCTGATTCTCCTACCTCCCTCGTGCTCGTGGCTTCAATGAGAGCGAGCGGCCATTCCAGACCATTGCCGAGGTTGTTTCCAAGTACCACACCGCTATTAAGAAGAAACAGCCCGGGGGACCATAAGCCTTGGCCGGCTACTCTTATGGTTCCATGCTTGCCTTCGAGGTTGGCAAGGTCCTCGAGAGCAACGGCGACAAGGTCAGCTTCCTGGGCTCCTTCAACCTCCCCCCTCACATCAAGAGCCGTATGCATCAGCTCGACTGGAAAGAGCGTCTCCTCCACCTGTCCTACTTCCTGGACCTGATGACCGAAGCGCATGCTCGTAAGCTCGCCGCAGAGCTGCAAGGTGCAAGCCGAGAGCAGGCGATGGCTAAGGTCATGGAAGACGCCGACCAGAACCGTCTGTTCGAGCTTGCTCTGTCACCAGAGGCACTGAATAAATGGGCTACTCTCGCATTTGCCCTGCAGAGCATGGCCATCGATTATGACCGCTCTGGCTCCAGTACCAGCATGGATGTCTTCTACTGTATCTCGCTTGCAGTCGTTGCCTCCTCCAAGAAGCAATGGCGCAACGAGCACCTGCGTAAGTGGGTGGACATCGCCCGCTCCGAGCCCCGCTTCCACGAGGTCGGCGGTGCTCACTACACCATGTTGGGACCTGAGCACGTCTTCAATTTCCAGAAGACTCTCCGTGCTGCTTTGGATGCCAGAGGTATTTATGCAAGAATGGTGATAGTGTATGGTTTTCCTTCTGTTTCCTTTGTCTTAACAGGTCACTGAAACACCATGTGAAAATGACGCCGTGAACGGCTTCACTGGCGGTCATTTTCAGCGTCGATTTCACAGGTACTCACATTCTATATGTTAAGTTAGTATCCAGCGGTCCGCGCGGCCGAGGGACTAAAGCTAAACTAGAGCGACATATATGTACTCGGTAATACACACTATGCTACCTTAGCGCGGCCTCCCTATTGTATATCTCTTTTTTAGCTGCCACCATGTGGTCCATTCGCGGTATGGTATGATGCCAAGGCATTAAATTGTGTTCCTCCAGCCCTTGCCACCCCTGCAGAAGAAGCCTGACCGTGCATCCTTAGTAGGTGTCAGCATTTCCCACTTTCCCACTTGACATTCTACAGAGTCTCCGCCTTTTGTATACTCTCATTTCGAAGCACATCATTCAGTGTAGAAACAAATCCAGGCCGATAACGACCCGGTTTTCACCGCCTCCGGTTAGCATCGGCTTCCTGATAGAGGGGCAAAGGCGGTGGGGCGATTGATATGGTAATAGAGCGTTTTCTGCACATAAAAAAGCGAACAGAAGATAGCGGGGAGGGACCGAGTGCGATCAAAAGGGCAGTCTCATTCGACAATTTGCTGTACGGACCCAGTAGTCAACGACAATTGAATCCTGTCCGACAGTGTCAGGGCGAAAGGCCCTCTGGTAGCTCGGATATCGATGGCAACGTTCCGGACATTGAGTCGGAACCAAGGAAAAAATCTTTTCTTGCGCCCTATGACATTGAACCTTAAAAAGAAGCTAAGAGAAGTCATTGGGGGATATTAAATTCTTCTTTCCTGTATATATTCGTTCCAATCAGTATTTGTATCACGCATTGTCCACAGCCTGCGGATTTCAGAGTCCTGCCCCGATCTCGCACCTAAGGAAATCGCACGAGTGTTTTGTGACTCACACCACACGGGTTATAACTCCTCACCCACGCCAGATCTTTATCCCTCAAACCTAAGTTCAGACACTTGAATTGTACAAACACCTATCATGGGTTCCGTTGCACACTCTGTGGCAGAGCTTGATGCCTCTGTGGTCAAGATCACTCGGTCGACAAATCTCCGCCCGGTTCCTGAACCGGGCTCGCCCGAGGAATTGAGCCATTCGTACTGTACTGACCATATGGTCACTGCCCGATGGACCGTGGCCAATGGCTGGGAGACCCCCGAAGTGAAGCCCTTTGAGAATCTTAGCATCCCTCCCACGGCTTCTTGCTTGCACTATGCCACTGAATGCTTTGAGGGTATGAAGGTGTACAGAGGATATGATGGCAAACTGCGCCTGTTCCGCCCGGATTGCAATGGAGAGAGATTGCTCTCGAGTGCTCAACGAGCCTCTTTGCCCAGCTTCCGGTATGAGGAGCTGAAGGTTCTCATCGCTAAGTTGATGCAGATCGATGGACCACGTATGTCACCCCGTGCTAGTAATTGTTATCTCAGCTGACCCAATTACCTGTAGGCTGGCTCCCCAAGGACCAACCCGGTCGTTTCCTCTATCTCCGTCCCACAATGATTGGTAGCGGCCCTCATCTGGGTGTTCAGACTCCCAAGGAAGCTCTCCTTTTCATCATTGCCGTGCCATGGCCCGACCCATCCAAGCTGAAGAAGCCTGAAGAAGGCACTAAACCCGGATTGAAGCTTCTTGCTTCTACACCTGATACTATCCGTGCCTGGCCCGGTGGTTTCGGCTATGCAAAGCTCGGAGCGAACTACGGTCCTTCGTTGGTTGCGCACGGTAAAGCTCAAGCCATTGGCTTTGATCAGATTCTTTGGTTGTTTGGTCAGGACCGTCAGGTAACTGAGGCCGGTGCTAGCAACTTCTTCATTGTTTGGGAGAACAAGGAAACAGGAAAGATCGAGCTCGTCACCGCTCCCCTGGAAAACCAGTTGATTCTTCCCGGTGTTACTCGCCGTAGTGTCCTCCAATTGGCACGCACAGAGCTGTCAAAGCCTACTGGTTCCCTTGCCCCAGTTGAGGTTGTTGAGAGAGACTTCACTATTAGCGAGGTCGAACAGGCTTGGAAGGAGGGCCGCATCATCGAAGCTTTCGTCTGCGGCACTGCCGTAAGTTACACTATACCAATCATTTTTTAACAATCACATGCTAACAATAGGGCAGTTCTTCGTTACGCCAGTTAAGCTTATCCGGAATGGTGACGTCGATATGGACATGCTGGAGGCTGGTGCAGCCCGTGGAGGATATGCAGTCCAGATCAAGTCTTGGTTGGAGGCCATCATGTACGGTAAGGATGGTAAGGAGAATGACGAATGGTCTTACATCATTGAGGGGGAGAGCGAAAAATAAGGGAGACTCAAAAGTTCTGATGATGGGCCTGAGGAATACAATAATGAGAGCTTGAGGTGGGGTTGGTTGCATTGTACATACATGATAAATGACCTGCATGTCACGGGGTCAAAGATCCTTGCATAGATCATAGATTTCAATTGAGCGTTCATTTTATGGCTTTGCCTTTGCTTTAATATAGTTTCTCCAATATCGAGAGAAGCACAATATCTTGAAATTGACACTGCTTTTTTCTAATCACCATATTCCATTATCATTACATCGTGTTGCCTTCGCCCAAATCTACCACCACAGGGGCGTACTCTCCCATCTCGTCGTCTTCGTCATCAGGCATGTCCATTTCAACCTGCTCTCCATCCTCCAGCTGAAGCATGCCTCTCCGTACAAAAGCCCCATGATTGAGCTCCCAATCGTATTCAGTTTTCACCCAACTTTCCAGTGCCTTAAAATCTTCCTTCACCAAGGTCCCTGCGTCCTCGATGACCTCATAGAGAGATGTTCTAAATTTCATAAGCAGCTTTCGTAGAAACTCCCCGCCTTCTTCCCCATCTAGATCAAAGAAACCTCCTTCAATATCATCGCATCGCCGAAGCTGTACCAAGAGCAATCGTAGCACATTACTTATGAACTGCTCTCTCTCTTTTATGGCTCTTTGACACGTAAGTATCAAGCCCAGTAGCCTCTTCCACTGCTGAAGACACGAGAAATTCATCAATGTCAAGACCATCAAGAAGGTAAACTGTAGTTCACCCAGGATCTGTGCTTCCCCAAGCTGCTCATCAATCTCACTCGTTCCCTGATCTGCATTGGATACCTGCTGTATGAGATCCCCCAGCGCCCACGAACGGTCCTGGGCAGCCTCTGTCCTCTCACGTCCAATAGCCCCTTCCCTCCAAGTCTTCTTAAGATCAATATGAAGGAAAGAAAACTCGCTCTCTTGCTCCCCGATGACATCCGCTAGTCTATCAGAGTCCTGACCTGGTTCAGGAATCCCGGGTATACTCTCACTATCCTTCTGTGCTGTACTCGCTGAAGTAACCATCCATCGAGGCCGACCATCGACATCTTCCTCAGGGTCCCCAATAATGCGCTTCAAAAGCCTAGGTGACAACCGGTTCGTAAGGCCCTCCCAATCTTGACGACCTTCCTCTTCATTCTCGTCATCGTCGACATCCCGCGACTGAGCTCGATCCTGAGATGAGGGGGGTACGCGACTGCGGTAGCGGAATAATCCTCCACTTTGCCAAACGGCAGCCAAGTTCGCCTTGTGGCGCATTGCCTCCTGCTTATCTGCATCATCGCATGCACGTAGAGGAGCCAGCGTCTCTGTGTCTGTATCCCACTTCCATATGATCACATCGGGTCCCAGGTTCCCTCGCGGAGCTGGAATCAGGGCACCATCGTTCGTGGATCCGGCTGCGCTGATATCGCCGACGTAAAACCATCCGCCACTTCTCAACGACAAACTTTCTGTTGCTCCTGTGTAGAGAAAATGCCACCCAGTAGGTAAATCGCGGATTCCATGGAAATTCGGTGTTGATGTGAAGGTAATGAGGTCGATGCCGACCAGCGTCTTCGGTGGAAGGTGGGGTACGAGGATGGTGGGGGAGGGAGTCACGGAAGCCATAGCTTAACTGTCGATGGAGCTGCGTGTAATTGTTCCGGAGATATGAAGAATGAAGTAAGCTGAATCGGCGATATATAGCTGTGCTGATTCCTAGAGTTGTTCGTAAGACATTCGATGACGGAGCTGTCGCTGTGGTATGCTTTTTCAAGCTGCTGGGGTGGTTCTCCCTAGGCTTTTCCCGTAACTAATTCTTCACCAGGTAACACGCGTAGTAAGTTAGATCATTTGTTTAGGATTGTAGTTAACTGGTAGAGACACTGGAATAAATTTTGCCGCGGAGCGCAAAGGATTCGGTGTTGATCATCGATAAGCTTCCGGAGCTGTCCTTATCTGAATATTTGATTAAATTCTCCCGGCATATTATTCTAGACGTAAAATGTCGGCGCTGCTGTATTTAAGGTACAACTGCTATGTCCCGAGTTATTTTATTGGTCATAGATTGCTTCAAAAAGTTATGAAATGTCACTACGAGATTTTTACGAATGAATATAACAAGGTATACGGTTCTAGTCGAGGTATATTGACGAAACGTAGCTGCTATTTCAGAGACTACTGATGCCCAAAACCAAGTAGAAACTTTTTTGGATATGAAAAAAATTGAAGACCAGGCGATAAAGGCCGTTCTTCGCGTTTATTCCATCCACATCCGCAGGCAGAGTACTCTGCTGATAGCCTCCCATCCAGCCAGGCAAGAAACTTGCACAAGTTGGAGAAGATACGCTCGCACATATCTAGAGACGACGACCACGGCGACCACCCTTGCGACGAGTAGAGTCGGAGGGAGTGGGGGTGACGTCCTCGATACGGCCGATTCTCATGCCGGAACGGGCAAGAGCACGGAGGGCGGACTGAGCACCGGGACCGGGGGTCTTGGTACCGTTACCTATAGAGCGTTAGCCAACTGGTGATTGTCTTCCGTGAGATCTAATATCGCTACATACCACCGGTAGCACGGATCTTGATGTGGAGAGCGTTGATACCGAGCTCCTTGCAACGGGCAGCAACATCCTGAGCAGCCAACATGGCAGCGTAAGGAGAAGACTCGTCACGGTCAGCCTTGACCTTCATACCACCGGTGACACGGCAGATGGTTTCGCGACCACTATAACCAAAGTGTTAGCCCGCTGTTTCTTTTGTATTTCATAATCCATCTCCGGCACATCGATCTTTCTAGGGGAATCTCGCATGAACGGGAAAATCGTAGGAAAGATGGTGCGACGAACCTC
This sequence comes from Aspergillus flavus, assembly GCF_009017415.1. Taxonomy (NCBI): domain Eukaryota; kingdom Fungi; phylum Ascomycota; class Eurotiomycetes; order Eurotiales; family Aspergillaceae; genus Aspergillus; species Aspergillus flavus. The sequence continues at coordinate 1,589,960 of NC_092404.1, read as the reverse complement.
AGATCGGTGACGTGGACGAAGGTATCGTTGAAGGAGGCGAAGATACGGGCAACGCCGAAAACGAGCTTGCCTGCAACCCCATTCCTATTAGATATGCGCATATATTATAGGTTTCGAGATTATACATACCATCTCCGGCCAGAGGGCCGAGAGTGACGTTCTCCTTAGCGGCAGCGGTCTTCTGCTTGGGGGCCATTGTTGTCGTGCTGGACTGTGGTATGGAATATGGAAAAGAGAAGGAAGGAAAACGGATCCTTCAATTGACTTGGATAGGGAAAATGGATGGTGTGTGCCCTACGGTCCCTTTGTTGACGCTGATTGGATGAATGTTGAATCTCGGCGGAGATCAAGCGAGTCGAGGCCTCAGGCACTAAATGTTCTTAGCATCTTACTTGACAGTCCGTAGCAGTGGTGGGGAAGTCTCGGCAAACAGTCGGGCCGACGAAGCGGTGGATTTCCGCATAAATTCCCTCCTTTCCTGCTGACAGCTCTCATTTTTTTCTTCTTCACACGCACTTCTGTTTTTCGGAAGGACAGCGACGAGTGCAACGATTTGATGTTGTGTTAATTGCTCTGGCTGGAAGATAATCTGAGTCGACCATATCATAGTCAATTGAACTTGGTGTTGCCAGTTCAAGATGGGTTTTACTAAGGAAGATGCCATGATTGGTATCATCGGCATGGGTGACATGGGCAAGATGTATGCTCAGCGCCTGAGCATGGCAGGGTGGAGGTAATATCTCCCAGCATCTTTTCGGTCTTTGTCAGTGCTTTGCACACTGTTCTCGCGTAATAGGTAAGACTGCCCTTTTCTTTTCTCCCAGCAGTTTTCGCGCTTCCTGTTTTGAATGATGACTTGAGTGCATTTGGCTCGAGCATGGTCCAGTTGTGCGCCGTATCGCCATTCTGGAATATGGTTGTACTGCTGGACTGTCAATGATGTAAAATCTCAGCTACCTATATCTTTTTGTCTGATTCAAAATTTCTCATTCACCGTGTTGCAAGTTGAACCTTTCATGATTATGGGCTAACTTGTTATCTCAAGATTATTGCAGTATATCGCTTCTATAGTTCATAGACACGCCTTAGTTACTAACAAGAATACTCTTTTCAAGGATAAATGCATGTGACAAACCTGATAGTTTTGAGAGCCTGAAATCTGAATTTGCTTCTCAAGTACGTCTATCGATCACAGCTCATGCTGTCCCTAGACTCATCGTATATAGCAAGGTGTCACAATTTACCCGAATGGGCACCTGGTTTCAAGAATAAGCGACTTTATTATATACAGTGTAGAGGCTGGAGTTATCGACAAGGTAGTGGCGGAATATGGCCCATGTATGTCTAGCCAAACCACCACTGCCTATTTTCGAGCAGTGTCTGACCTGTTGACACAGCTACCAAGGTCGGTGCGATTGTCGGTGGCCAGACCTCTTGCAAGGCCCCAGAGCTGGCCGCGTTCGAGAAGCATCTCCCTTCGGATGTAGAAATTGTATCCTGCCATTCGCTCCATGGCCCTAAAGTCAACCCGAAAGCTCAACCACTGGTATGATACGCAGATCACTACCAGCTTGTACCGATGATAATGTATTGTTCCAGGTATTGATACAGCACCGCGCGTCGGACGAGAGTCTCCGATTCGTCGAAAATGTACTGTCATGCTTCGAATCCAAGTTTGTCTACCTCACTGGCGAGATGCACGACCGAATCACTGCAGATACGCAAGCTGTTACACATGCGGCTTTCCTGAGCATGGGCACTGCGTGGCGGGCGAATAATCAGTTTCCATGGGAGATATCTCGCTGGGTAGGAGGAATCGAGAACGTGAAGATCAACATCACTTTGCGCATCTATTCCAACAAATGGCATGTCTATGCTGGCTTGGCCATTCTCAACCCAAGCGCGAAGGAACAGATCAGACAGTATGCTGAATCAGTGACGGACCTGTACAAGCTGATGATCGAGGGTCGCCGGGAGGAGCTTAAACAGCGTGTCAAGGCTGCAGGCGCAGCCGTCTTCAAAGAGGGCACGGAGGGACAGGACTTGTTATTGAAAGACGAGGTTCTTGACCGGTTCTCGCTCTCAAAGGGACCTCGTGAGGCGTCGCCTCCTAACAGTCACCTTAGTTTGCTCGCAATTGTGGATTGTTGGTCAAAGCTTGGAATTGTCCCTTATGACCATATGATTTGTTCTACGCCTGTGAGTACCAATATAGATCACTTGATGCATGCGTGGATCATTCGCTGACCGCTGCAATGCTTATATAGCTCTTCCGTCTTTGGCTGGGAGTCACTGAATACCTCTTCCGCAGTCCTGATCTGCTTGAGGAGGCATTGGATACTGCCGTTGATGACAAGACATTCCGCTCTGACGATTTAGAATTTACATTTGCGGCTCGGGTAAGTTATATCTAGTTGCATTTTACCCTCGGAGCAGTGCTCGAACTTCTTCTTTTTTTTCCCTTTTCTTTATAAAGTATAACAGATGCATTCCATTACGAAGCACTAACATGATTCGGAAAATACAGGCATGGTCAGACTGTGTTTCATTCGGTGATTTCGAGTCCTACCGCGATCGGTTCGAGCGGATCCAGGGATACTTTGCTCCTCGTTTCCCCGATGCCGTCAAACTAGGCAATGAAATGATGAAAACTATCCTTGAGAAGACGAAGAGCAACTAGAACCTGGAGAAGGAAAGATAACGATAAATAATACCATGATGCAAAAGAAGCCAAGGGCGGGAAATGGATGGATGAGAATCTTCACGATATCAACATTCTAGGTTTAGCATGAAGGCCGATATGGCATATTTCCTTAAGTACTACTCAGACATATGGCATATTGCTGGGTTTTTGAAGATACAACAGCCGGCAATTACCTAGAGTATGATAGCGGCCTTCAAGTGAAACCCAAAACTTTCCAACAAATGCCTGCGTTGCAAATTCCCTTATCCGGTAGCATAACCCCTGATATATGCGCAACCTACCTATATGAAAGAGTGTTTATCATCTTCTTGAGCTTAACATCCCGCAACCACTGGTACGACAAGACGTCAAGTTGCCTAGTACGCATTATAAAGATGCATTGTATGCCTAACACTCACGATAACTTCCCTTCAATGCACGTGCTTCGACGAGCGAATCCAACCTGCTATCAGTGAATCCTGGGCTTGCGCAACCTCGACAAGTAAAGATACTAACACGGATCATCCCAGCAACAACAGGGCCTTAGAATCACAACCACCCTTACCCCCTCCAGACATACCATCACACATATCCGTATCATCAACTTGGAGAATGCACTTATGCTGCTTCTTGCGAGTATATGGCGCAACCACGTGAGTGATAATATTAACGAGCATCTCACCCGGTAGCCGTGTTACTCTAACGTGCAAGCGTGACTCGAGTGTCTGGTGCTGGGTTGTCGCCGGAGGATATCAGAGTCGCTGGTGAAGCATCTGCCATTGGTGCTTGAAGAGAGTTAGATCCTGGCAACCTCGTAAATGGGTTCAGGTAGATGGGTAATACCAGGTCCAACTCTCTCGAAGTGTCGACGTATGAGGTCGCTGTTATTGCTTTTGTCGGTGTGGAGAGCACTGCACGACAACTGTAGTCGGCTGCTTGCACGTGCTTCTTTTGAGGAGGGCAATGCCTGCATTGAAAGTTCCTTTTGATTGCATTTTGCAGGCTACACTGAAGATCTGGTATGTTAAAAGAAACATAGGGCGCTCTCTTATATTCTCAAAACAGGTAGCTTTGGATGAAAGGCGTCATGACAATACAATAAGGTATGTAGAGCAGCGACCCGGAAGCTGAGAACGGTCGATGAACTTTCTACGCTTGATGCCTGGGGGTAGTATGCCGAACGTAATTCATGCTGATCTGACAGAGGTATATGAAGTACGAACTCACCGCAATATTCGTTTCACAGAGAGGTGACACTGTATACTATTGAAAACAACAATAATCATTGGTAAATCTGTTTTTTACCCCGATCAAAGCTAGGAAGGGATGAAGGTATAGCAAATTATACTCCTACCAATTTTCTTTCTGGGAAGTAGTGACAGGGAATTCTATGCTCGATATACGATCTAATCTGTACTTGCTGACCTTCTAGTATTCTTCTAATATGATATCCTACAAAATTCTGTACAATGGGCATACATTGTTGGAGCTATAAAATGACCATCATGGTGACCTGTGAAGTTAGTCTCAGTTGTTGAAGGGTGTATGCTGAACCAGTCTACTAGTTCAGTGACTGTTACAGCCAGATGGCGCTAGTGCAACTCTAGAGAAGATGCAAACATTCAGGTTGGTATTCTCCGTGGCCTGGCAGGTGATTTGATAGCTATGTAGTTCAAGGAGTATCTGCAAGTAACCCTATAGATATCTCGGGTCTAAGCCAGAATGTGCTTTGTGGTATCACAGATTACGAGTTGAATGTCGCCAAGGTAAATCCCTCAGTAAAGGTGATCTATATGAAGCTTTTTGCTCAATCACAAATCATAGGATCGCACTTTAGTAACCAAGGCACCTCGAGGGAGACGGCATATCTGACACCGTACTTGCTATTATAAAGAAAAGATTTCTGTGCATAAACCGACTAGCGAGTCATCAGAGGTTCTGATCTTGCTTATCAAGCTTTAATGTGTTTTTTGTAATCCCGTATAAGGCTAGACCACGGTTCAACGTTCACATCTTTAACTAGTAGGGGGGGGGGATTACGTATGATTGCAAGGGTTGTTCCTTGGCCGCACTCGGGTATGTGTGATCAAACCCCAGATATTCTCGAAAATTAAACGAGATTTCTAGAAACAGTTGTCATATGATGACTCCGAGAGAAGGTGGAACATCGGGGCATATTCTCCCGACTCAGTAAATCGAAGCAAAGGCCTTCACATGTCGATAAACTACATGTAAACACTTCATCTAATGATCTCAATGTAATTGACCCGGACCCGATGGTGGCTTACTTCCTAGTCACTGTTTCCCGGTGAATGGTAGCAATGTTTCTATGCGCTAATATGTAGTCCCGGTCGTCTACGGAGTACATTCCACCCCTCTCCCAAAATAAGCAGGGAAGGGAAGGGAAAGGCAAACATTAACAAGATGACATAAGATCGGAAGCATCGGGATAGAATTGTATAAGCATCGGTGTACTCAGATAGAGGCGTGAGAAAGCAAGAAAGTGTAAATAGTAATATAGAAGCGGATACTCATAGGTGGCGTCACTTAGATGCAAATGAACGGTAATGGCCACTGGAGACATATCACCGTCGCACTGCAGTGTGCTCAGAGTTCTAGGTTGGGCATTCCCCAACAAACCCTTTGTTCTATTATAGGTTCTATTTTAACCAGCACCCCAGTCCTTGCAGCGTGCTATGCATGGATTACTTTCAAATGGGTCTATAGAGTACAACAGGGGCGGGATAGACAGATGAACCAGGATTAAATCTTGATTGATTTTAGTCTCTCAAAAGCGAGGTAAGATTTCCATACTACACACAGAGCGATCTCTGAGTTGTAGAAAAACTTCTTCTCTGCCTTTTATCAGTTCCAAACAGGACGATATTCTAGGGTTTGATCGAGGCCCGGGCCGCTACCTTATATTTTCTCCGAACCAATCAGATAGCGTAATGGCCGTTTCTACCCACTCCGACATAGTATAGATTCTCGAACATTAACCATTTGGCTTGAAGGTCTAAGCGTGCGTCATGTTGGAGTAAGACCAGCTGTGTCCTACACATTCATGAAACCTGCCTGAGCGGTCTTGAATTTAACGGCTACGTGGTCCATACAGATTGTTCCCGAGAGATTGGTGTCCAGTCACATAATAGCACTAACGTTCGAAGATATCCTCTTGACAGTTCGGTTGATGATGACTGCTTTCCTCCCTCCATTGAGAAGTTTAGAAATATATGAACACGTCTGAGACCGCTTGATTGTCTTCTCTACTTCTGCGGTAGTTTTCACTAGCAGTGTAACATGGCTGTTGCCGTCCTGGCACGCGACCATTTTCGTCGTCCTCCTACAGCCTGAGGGCGTCAAGTAGTCTCCACCAACTGTTAAGCCACGATGTAACTCCTGGTATTGCACTTGAAAGCAACACGATGAGGCTCAGTTTTTCATTCTTTCCGTTCCGCAATATCATCTGATTTGTTGCGGGTATGGTTAAAGCAAGCAACTCTGTGCGAATCGCATACAGATGCTGGCTTTGCATAAGTGAAGGTGGGTTGGTTCTAGCCTCGCGAGCCCCTCGATTCACGTCTGACCTTAATTACACAGGGGCGTAAGTCACCAGGGTTCGTTTAGTATTGGTTACGCCCCTGGTGAAGTAGTGTATAGCCACCGCCAAAGTCGGATTAGGGCACCGTTATCGAGTCATGCTTTCACTTCATTCTTAGATTATTGGAGTAAGTGAGCGTTGATGAAGTAATTCCCTGTAGTGTGCCCCCGCACGGCTGCTTTGGCTCTTGTTAAATCCTATGAATGAATGAGCTATTTATGTCTTCCGTAGGATATAAACTTGTGCTTTTTCTTTTCCTCGCATTTCCCTCATGTATATCGACTTGATTTGAGGAATCCCGTTGAGTTTCCGAGTTAGCAGTGTCAATGCTTTATCCTTTGCCTGTCTTTTTGGCATTTGCCTTGATGTTAGGTAGGTCACCGGTTCGTGCAAGATGAGCATTGGCTGATTTCTACCAGTTTCCTCTACATGGGGTCAAATCATCACTCACATCCCCTCTAAAGGAGGGGGGGTATCATACAGCTTTAACGTACCTGAGAATACAGCATCTGATATCAACGATACTATCTATCTCCAACTGAGCGCACCGTCTCATACAAAATGGATAGCACTCGGCCAGGGCGAGCGAATGGCAGGGGGGAGCATCTTTCTCATCTACGCTTCGCCTGATGGCAGCATTACTCTCTCGCCACGAAAGGCATTTGGTCATCTTGACGTCTTCTATGATCCCAATATCCAGGCCCATCTTCTTGAAGGTTCTGGGATCCATGACGGTGTGATAACAGCAAACATCCGTTGCGACAACTGCATGCACTTAGATAACGGGGATAGCCTAATGGGAAGCTCTAGCTCTTGGGGTTGGGCTATATGCCATGGATATCCATTGGTGTCCTCGGATGTTGCTGTGAAGATCCATAAGCATGATGTTCACGGTAGCTTCACCCTAAATATGACCAAAGCCATTGGCGGCAATTCGACGAATCCATTTCTCGACATGACATACCCACGTCACGATGTCACCCTTTTCTCAAAACAGCATGTGATTGATGATGCTTTGCTTTACAGAAAACGTGTTGCACATGGTGTAATGACGCCAATTGCTTTCGTTCTGATGTTCCCCGGCTTTGGGCTTCTCTTGCAAATATACCCTTCTCGCCACACCGTTCTGTGGATGCATGCTCCTATGCAAATAATTGCAGCTTGTGTGGCATTGATTGGACTTGGATTTGGAGTCTCCGTATCTATGGATCTCAAACTGTCCAACGGCTACCATCCGACTATAGGTTATGTTTTGGTCGGTGTTGTCGTCCTTATCCAACCTGTCATAGGGGTTGTGCAGCATCTGCATTTCCTAAGATCGGGGGGAACCACCATCTACGGTGTCTTACACCGCTGGTTCGGGCGCCTATTGTCTGCCATTGGCATCGTCAATGGTGGAATGGGTTTTTACTACGCGTATCAGCATACTGAGGATATCCCACCAATTCCACCGATAATATACGGCATGGTCTGCGGAGGAGTATGCATCTTATATGTCTTTGTGGTCATGTGGCGTAGGGAGAAGAAGAAATCGCAGGCTGTTATCGCTAATTTGCAGACTGAGTTCTTCCAGAACAGGAGGGATTTGGAGCAAGCTAGTGACAAGCTTGACAGTGCGCGAGCGAAATCTGTTGAATCTAGCAGTATCTCTGAGAAGAAGTGGTGAATTCCATAATCATGTATGATGCTTTTGTCGCTATAGTGCCTTTGGTATTACTGAGAAACATGTTTATCTCATGAAATCTCCGGAATCCTTAGATGCAAACTCTTATCCGTATAATATATATAGTCGGAGTGCCTCGAGGGGGCTTGAATGGAGGTATGGATAACACGCAGTCTGTGTTGCCTGAGAAATAGTATGCCGCACAAGAATTCGAATACGAGGTATGAACGTATATGGGATGGAAGGGAAAGGACTCTAAGAATCAAGTGTCCTTTGGGACAATTGTATGTAAATAATACGGTACGATAGCAGCCTGAGGCCATTGATAGGGCCTGGTTAGTCAGCGGACAACGACCACCTGAAACCAACGCCAGTGGGATGGGCTCAGATCTCCCATCGAGGCTTTCGTGAACTTGTTGCTGAATTGAAACTGTCATCTGCTGTACCGTGGTGCATGTGACCCTCTTCTCGTACTTCCATACGTCCCGACTAACCCCTCCTCTGGCCTCCGACTGAAGCAACTCTCCGCGACTGCAGCGTACTCCTCTCCCCCTCCCTTCCAATCGGACCCGCTGTTTAGCCCGACCGATCCAAAGCGCGCTCGATCTATATCCACGAAGCTATCCTCCGTCCTAGCGGTAGCAGTCGAACTTTCCTCGGCGAACTCAATGCGGCCCTCCGCCCCTCTTCTCATTAGCGACAGGTGATACGCATACCGTTACGGCTAAATGGAGATCTATGGCGTCCGGATATAACTCAACGTTCTCGACGACGTCGACCCAGCATCGTGCTGCGGGAGATGGGCGATCATACTCCAGTCTTGATGATGGCTCTGTGGATGGCAGTTGGCCGGGGGTCGCTTCGAGGTCGGGGAGAAATGCTCGATCGGAGTCTGGAGGTAGTGCGACCATCGGCTTTCGGGCAGCGCCGTCGTTGGCCCCTTCGTCCGGGTCCGGGGGGCCAGGTAGCTTCAGCTCTGAGCTAAAAAGCATGAAAACATCACGGAGCACAACGCCGCGGCCCGATACTACGTTCAGGCGAAGAGGAAGCAGTAACGTCGAGCCCGACGACTTGTCAAGTACCGAGGAGCGCCAGGCTGCGATCCGAAATAAGATTGCGAAGGAGATGAAAATTAAAACAGGCACGGAGAATATGCTCGAGGCATTGCTGGCCAAGAACCCGAAACAAACAAAGGAGCAGAGATTAAAGGTGGAATCGGAGTTGAGCTCGTCGAATCGAAAGCTCGCCGAACTCCATCATGAACTGGAGGAGGAACTACTACGTGCGCAGGCGCCGTCCACTCCTCCACGGAGTCGCCTATCGTCTCTGTTTCAGGGTAGCTCCATGCGTTCACCCTCTCGCAGCAATGTGGAGTTGGACGAGGGTCAGCTGGAGGATGGAGAGGCGGAAATGGAGTCACCGACATATGTGCTTGCAGAGACGTTACAGGCACTGGAGATTGAGGGCATGTCACCAGACTACTATGTTGAGCGTGCAAATAGCCTTGTTGAACTCTTTAAACGACACCCCACCTTGAAGTATGACCTAGCCTGGTCTGTCTTCGGTTTGCGCGTTCAGGTCATGCTTCTAAGTGACAACAAGGAAGTCGTGGCAGCTGGTTACAGGTTGACTCGCTATGCCATTGCGGATCGAAAATCCCTCCAGATCATCCGTTCATTACACACAGACGAGCTGGTAATCTTGTCTCTTGTCAAAGAGAGTAAAGCAAGTATTGAGCGTGAACAAGCCTTGAAATTCGTCAGGGCTTTTCTAGATGTCAAGGATGGTGTGCGTGAAATCTCGCGCGCGGTAGTGCGGACTATTGTCTCTGTTGCTGAACATTACGAGGATCGCCTCAGAAACATTTCGATCATGACCCTCGCCGAAATTCTAGTCAAAGAGCCAGAACTCATTGCCTATGCTGGTGGCTTTGCGACATTGCATGATGCCCTAGCAGAAGGGACATTCGGAGCTTCCGAGTCTCTGATAGCCAGCTTTTTGCATGTACTTGACACTCCACAAAGTAGAAAACACCTGCGAGGAGGGACCGAGCTCGAAGCTGTTCTTGCACCCTTTACCGATTCACTGGCCGATAGTGTTCGCAATGGCCGGTTAAAGTCTGCAGCTAAAGCTATATCGGCAATGCTCAAGACGTGGCCGGGCTTAGTAGTCCTCGCAAGGAATGGTGGAAAACCTTTACAGTCGCTCTTGGAATCTTTGCACTACCCCGATTCGCAGGCCAGAGATCTGATCATGGAGCTACTGTTTGACGCCCTAAGAATCAAGCCACCGTCGTGGTCTTCATCTTTTCTTGCGGGTCGACGGCTCACAACTTATGGCAGAGTTTCAAATCTTCGGTCAGAGACAGACACAAAACAATACCGTGGGTACTACGACGACAATGAGAGTAAATTTGACTTAACAGCACACTTCTCTACTCTCATCCTCGCGACCTTAGTGGATGCAGGATTGTCCAAGGTACTTCTCCTCTTGACTTTTGTTTGTGTCGGCTTTATTTGCTAAAAGACATAGGCGCTCTCTGAGCTCATCGAGGATGAAGAGGATCAGTCTCTCAGACGTAAAGCAACATTGCTCCTGACTGAAGTTCTAAAGCTAGCCCAACACTCTCTGCCACAGGACATCAGCTCCAAACTCCAGGTCCTTCCACACTTATTGCCCGCTGCAATCAAATTTGATGTTGACAACCATGATGTTTCCATGGCCACAATTTATCAGATCGAGAGCATAAACAGAACCTTGGCCCGTTCTATTGGTTTCTCGAATGGGGCCGGCCGATATAGTGTGGATGTTGATATCTCCGCCTCTCTTCTGTCGAGTGACCAGAGCAAAGACAGACTGAGCCCTACAATGGATGAAACTCAATTCCGCAATGCCATTCTAGAAACGCATGTCTTGAACACAGTGAATTACTTAAAGTGGAAATGGGATCTTATCCACCGCATAGTCGAGGGGCCCCTGACGAACCCCAAGAGGCTAGACGAGGCGATCAAAGGGTCGAAGTTCATGAAGCGACTCATGGGATTTTATCGACCTTTCAAGTATAGATTCTCCATGCTTCCGAATACCAAACCAAACCAACGCTATGTTCGAACAGGTTGCGCACTGATGCGCACCCTAGTCTCCATTCCCGAGGGGACAAAGTATTTGGCTGAGAACAAATTCCTTAGGCAGGTTGCGGAATGCCTTGCTCAAGTAGATCGTATGAGCGGACTGACGTCCTCATCGCCTCTCTTCTCACGAGAACAGATGGCTAACACATTGAGCGGGGGGTATTTTGCCCTGCTAGGCACATTGACCGGCGATGCCAATGGGCTTGCTATGATGGAGCGGTGGCACATGCTCAACATGTTTTACCATATTATTGAACTGCGAGATCGAGACGATCTCATACAGACTCTTTTGGGCAATATGGATTACACACAGGACAGCCATCTGAGAGTTATGCTATCTAAGGCTCTCACGACGGGCTCGAAGGATATTCGTATATTCGCGACTAAGCTGCTCCGGAAATACGCAGTGGGGAATGTTCCGCTCTCTCCACAGATGGCCATAGGCAATGCAGACTGGGTTGTCAAGCTTCTTGTCACTCAGCTGTACGATCCTGACGTGTCTGTATGCCAGATGGCTGTGAAGATTCTCGAAGAAGCATGCAACCATCGAGACTATCTCGAGTTTGTGGTCAAATGCAGGCCATCCCTAGACCACCTGGGTGAGATTGGCGCACCCCTGCTCTTGCGCTTCTTATCCACCTCAGTAGGCTACCACTATCTAGATGGACTCGACTACATCACGCAAGAAATGGACGATTGGTTTCTGGGCCGGAACGATGCGTATGTGGGTCTAGTGGAAGCTGCTCTATCACGAGCTTACGTCGATCAGCCGCGAAGAGGCAGTTTCGTTCCGGAAGATCTTGTCGATCTGCAGGACATCGGGCTGGTCCCACCGCATTTTTACCGAGAGCTGGCTCGAACAGCGGAGGGCTGCAAGCTTCTTGAGCAATCGGGTCATTTTAGCGAGTTTGCTTGGACCATCCGCGATTTCAGTCTGAACGAGGAAGACACCGAGGTTCTGCTCAAAGTCAAGGGCTGTCTTTGGGCCGTTGGGAACGTTGGCTCCATGGAATTAGGCGCCCCGTTCCTCGAGCCAGATATCGTCGAGCGCATAGTTAAGATCGCTGAAAGTGCTGAGGTTCTAACGATGAGGGGAACCGCATTCTTTGTCCTTGGTTTGATCTCCCGCAGTCGACATGGTCTCAGGGTACTGAGGGATTTTGGTTGGGACTCTGCTTTCGATCAGAAGGGAAATTCTCTAGGCCTGTGCCTCCCCACTGATTTCAAAAAACTGTTTCTGGTATGTTCAACACTAGTAACTATTCGAAGAATACTACAAGCAGTCACTAACAGCTCCCCTCTTTTCCAGGTGGACTTCCCTTCACATTCTCGAAACCGGGAATCCAAACGCATATCTCAAGACAAGTTCAAGGAAGCTACCACCGATCCAGATTCCACCAACCAGAAAATCCTAAAGCTCATTGTTGACATGGGTAACACCGTCCTATCCAAGCGAGCGGCGGCGGATCTTCATAGGTACATAATGCGTCGTTCTCATATCATGCCATATAATACAGAATAATCCCACTAACCACGACTATCAACCTATAGCATAAAGTCAAAGCAGCCTGAACGATTCCACCAACCACACCTATTCCGCAAAACCCTCAGCATCCTCGAAAGCCATCACTTCCGCCTCCCTGCCCGACGCTTCGCCCTGGACTTATTCGATAAAAGCGTCATGCGGCGAATAGTAATGGAAGACGACTCCGACACCGACTCGGAAGTAGCCTCCTCCCAGGAATCTGGCTGAGCAAAATGAACGCATTAGCTTTTTCAGTCCCTCATATTCAACTTACAGTATAAAACTGACGTAACTTCACCTACCTCGTTCATCTATCCCGCAAAACCTTCGGGAGCCATCCTTCAGCGGGCGGTACCATTGTGAAAAAAACCTGGGACAAGACACTTGCGCGGTCAGACGCTCCTACATTACGAGGTCAAGAGTACCAGACCGAGTATCTTCCACCTAACACACAAAAGCGTTCACCTCCTCCGACGCTCAGCGTCATATGGCGACTAGTAACTCTTCCTCGCCCTCTCCATCTTCCTCTGTCAGAGTTATGTTATACCCAACAGTATCATAGAAACAACAAATCATATACATACATGCATGCATACCCCTGAATCTGGATCTTCAGCAGCTTATTGCAGCTATTTTTAGTGCTCTGTTTTGGTATGGCGTTGGATGGGTTTTGGGCTTACGAGAAACGAAAGCATGTTAGCATGTGATATCTTTCTTTCTTTCTTTCTTCCTTTCTTTTATTTTCATGACTTGCTTCCTACTTACTTGTCGGTCTTGCTTTCACTAGCCTTTCTTAGGTTGTTCAGCGGAGGAAGAAAAAGAAAGAGAGGGAGCAAACCAGCCAAGGAGACAAATTTTGTGAAGAGGACCTTTGGTTGTGATTCTTTATGGACTCTAAAATTGGATGGCTGTCTTGGTCTCATTGTATTGTACATACAACATGAGTATCTATGTATGTGGAAAACTACTTATCTTTTCCCTGTTCTTGTTTCGTTCCACTTCCCAGTAAAGCTGTCCGTTATGCTCAACCAGTGTGACTTGCTAACTCATCCGCCCACCAGATATGTTTATAAGACTTCTCCTAAATTTAGGCTTGTATGGTGTAAGACACTACATCTTGTGATTGGGAATCTTATTCAGAATATTAGAACTGACTTTCTAGCACCTTGCTACCACTAAAAATCTGACCTATACCAACTGTTTAGTAATACTTCCTAACGTGTTAGTTCAACTGACATAGTTGGATCTCCATCAAGTATCAACCCCCTCCCCAGGTGGTTCCCTTAATACTGCACCTTCAGTGCAGTATTCTGCTGGTAACTGTCCAATCCGACTTGACCGTGATCATGATCGGTTTCATCTTCCTCAGCCCCGTCAAGAGAAAGGAGCTGGAACCGGTTGAGAGCCGAAACAGACTTCTTGGAAGGCACCTGTGACTCTTTCTTCAAGCCATTGGTAAGCTTGGACAGAGGCTCGGCACATTCATCCGGATAAAATGCAATCCTCATCCCCTTATATGTGAGTCGAGACATCATGCAAGAGCGTGCAAACAATGCGTTATGAACGGAATTCGTGGAAATGTAAGCGTTTCCATTCTTAAATTTGACTGTGATGACAATGAGGTTATGGATGTGGTCGAGGTCCTTCCGGATAAGCCATTCCGTGACGTTTGGGTGCACATTGTATAGGACAAGATTGCGAGAAGCTCCGGTGTTGATCTTAGCCCTGACGAAAGGAGGGAGGTAGAACTGTCGGTCATTCCAAGAGATTTCCACCTGTCCTCAATGTTAAACATATCGATTGCCTTGGGGTTGGGCGACGTACACGCTTTCCAGCAATGCAGACCCCGTGACTTTTTGCATGCTGATAGAATTCCTGTGCGTTTGCCTCCTCAACGAACGAAATGCTGGCCATGCGCTCTCGCGTTCGAAGGTGAACATGAAGAAGGGCGCCGCCCTTTATGGCTTCAACAAGATCTCTGTGAGTTGCACGATCAGGAAGGCCACGGAGCAGAATGGTTCGCTGAGGGGTTGAAGCTATCGACGACTCTGAGCTTCTAGAGGAGTCTTCGTAATCATCCCTATCACTATCTTGGGAAGCTAGCAAGACACCCTCTTCTTCTTCTTCTTCTTTTTCTTCTTCTTCTTCTTCATCATCATCGTAGCTTTCCCAACGCTTGTGGTCGTTGGATAGATTTGCTCTTGTAGGTGATGGAGTTTTCTTGCATTTTAAGGAGCTTTCAGTGCACACCTTGCTGCTATTCTGATTATCGGATAGAGGTGGTGAACCGTATATCAATATCTAGGTAACGAGGTTAGCAAAACGATGACGCCGACGAGAAGTGTAACCTGACATCGAGAGTTTCCTGGGACAACCCGCCATTCAAAAGGGACTTCTTTAGCTTTTCTGCGGTTATTCAGTCAGAAATGAGTGTTGTGCTATGCAGACATGAGTAGAAAACGTACCGAACTGAGTCGATACTGCAAGCTGATTCAATGTCAGCTCGCCAAATCTCTGCCTTTACTATCAGGGGATGTGAAAGCCTTCTTGACAGTACTCACCAGACCTTGGTACTCTGAGTTTGAGATGGTCACTGAATCTGAGTTCGCAGAGCTTTTGTTTTCCTGGGACGAATGCTGTTTTGGGTTTGTGGCCCCAAGAATGAATAGAGGATCACTACAATGCAAAGCATAGGTTATTAGACTCACAGCTTCTGCTCTATCAAAACATGACATTAGTAATTGTATAAAATGACCGTATCGAAGTTCACAAGTTAAACTCAGGGGGGAAAGGGAAAAAGAAAAAGAGGAGGAAGGCGAGTCCGTATAGAGCGACCAAAAGCGCTAATATGCGCGAAGTTACAAAGTACAAAAGAAAGCCTTTAGAAAGAGAGAAAATATCCCGATGCTCACCTCTGTAGTAAAGATTCAAAGTGACGTTTTTCAACAGTAATAAATGAAGAAGACATGGTAGCCGATTCTCTGCCTACAACCTGATTTCGTTTTAGTACAAGGTGGGCCGAGAACAGTAGAAAGAAGGCTTACCTTGTGCGAGACTAAATAATAAAGACTGATTGAACCGGTCAAACTTAAAATGAGAGAAAAGTGACAGGAACAGTGAGTGAGTGAGTAAGAATTGGGAAGCGAGACAGAAGAAAGCATGTAGCAAGAAAAGCTGGAAGTCTCGTGCTTTCCTCAAGACATATCACAACGTCACCCCACATTACTTCTGCAGGCGCGATCAACAAACTAACTTAACCTCTTGATAAAACCCCCCTTTTCCTGATAAAGTACTTGATACTATCAGAAAGTGGTTACGCTCTTCTCCATCCGAGAGCTGAGCTCGATCACTTCCATCCTATGAGTGACCAACACAGCAGAAGGCATGCAGATGATATGCAAGACGGCCAGAAGACGAAATGCATGGCCCCTCCTATTATTAAATGTTGGTTATGATGGGCACTCATGTTGGCCCAACGAGGCGAAATCCAAAGAAGAAGAAAAGATGCCAGGAAATTACTGGTTAGACTAATTAGTATATCCTCAACCTGAATCTTCTCAACAACGTTGTGTGACGGACGCATAGCCACCTAGGTGGCGTTGGACAAGTCAGAAACTCAAGCCCAATGTCTCTGTGCCAATGCGCGCGGCGCCGGGATCGTCCCGTCCTGATTTATTGGCGATACGCTCTCGACGACGCAAGGTGCCTAGTTTCTTGTTCCAGTGCTATCCATGGCTGAAAATGGATCTGCTTACCGCTCATCTAGACCAACAGTTCATGTTCTTTTTCTTAAAAAAATCAATTATTTCCAAAAGGAAGATGAAAAAAAAAAGGGAAAAGTCCTTGCATTTCATTATTCTGATCTCAAGATTGCGTTTCCTTTCCTTCCCATCTCCACAGGAAAAGAGTGTACGCTATATTGATCGTCGGCGCATACTGCAGTCAACGTCTGAATTACATGAACAGGTGTTCAAATGCTTTGGTCGGTCTATATATCCGATTGTACATGAGTCACTCCGAATACTATCCGACTTTCAGCCCCCGAGGTTGATATCACCGCGGGTTCCACATAATCCTGTTTGGATGTACAAAGCAGGCTCCGCCTGAAGTGTGAATATGGTGTGCCCAGTAGCCGGATCGTAAACCATCTCTATCTCCGATTGGATTAAAAGACAGTACATAAGCCTGGAGAAGGCACTCATGTCAAAGACACCCTGATGCACAGCCGCCAATCCCTCAATGCAGCCTTGTGGCAGGGGGCTCAAGTGCATCCACGGCCGGTAAGGACACAGGCCAGGCAGCAATCATCTCAACACAGCACACCAAGTTTGCCAAGCTACTTTATATTGATTCCTGATTGGCAATAAGGAATGTCGCTAGCACAAGGTGGTGGGTAGAGCCACTGCAATTGCATTCTTGTTCCAACAAATGCTTTAGAGTGTCACTCAGCATCTCTGGTAGGTTCTGGAGTTCGTCCCTCGTCCTCGTCCTCGCCCTGTGGCTCCGGTGGTATTCTTGGGGGTTCTTGCTCAGTTTGAGTATTCCGTCGGTCTTCTATTATTCCTTGTCGCCTCGACCGCAAGATTTGGACTCCATTGGCAGCAACCTGTGCTACGAACATAGCAAGAAAAATGCCTATTACAAGGGTCTGCGGAATATAAGTCTCGGAATCCTGATTTTCTGCCAGCTGTCGCGAATTATCGATTGACAAGTCGGCAGAGCCGAAGGTAACAGAGAACGACATGGAAAACGGGGCAAAGTATGTCGAAACCCTTGGAGACGAGAATGGTATGAATGATGCGACCGGTCCCATTATGACCGGGATTAGAGCAAAGACGAGGAGAGGGACGGCTAGTCATAAGGCAGACGTAATGGAGGGCCGGGATCGAGCCGTCCTGGTCAAATAGTGCATGGTGAGTGACACATCATTACCGAAGGTTTTCCGAGTTGAGTGATCAGTGGTACATACCATTCACGAGACTCCAGCTTTCTGACCCAACGTGCAGTGATCTTCAATCTTTCTCTGACACTGGTCGTCGATAAAAGCGTATACTTTTCTTCTTCCCAGACAGGTAATACGCTGGCAAACCACCAGGGAAAATGTGAAGGTTCCGTTGGAATATCACCGTACGCTAAAAGCACACGAGGATGGAGCCAAGGAGCGGCTTGCCTGTGTTGCTTCCTTACAAAGTCCAAGCCCAACTGAAACAGCTGTTGTGTTGACATGGACTCTAGTGGCTGCTCACCCGAAGCATCCGCGACTGATGTCTCCAAAGCCTCCCGATTCTCCTCCTCTATTACCGAAATATCATCCACGCGCTGTATCTTGCCGACATAGTACATGTCCAGCATATATGAACTGAGCACCTTGAAACGGTACAGCCCGGTAGCAACCACTAGGCTTCTCCCGTCGGGGAGCAGCTCATAACGATCGACGACCAAGGCTGTACCATACTGCATGAATTGCGACCTTCCAAGTCCTTGCTGGAAACGACCGGCACGGTTAAACATGACCATGCCGAATCTGCGCCCCCTGCTTTGCATGACTCTTTGCATCATAAGCCGATAACGCGCCTCGAATACATGCAGAAAAGTTGGCATTGTTGGGAGAGAAAGTGAGCTGACAAACAAAGGAAGTATTGCTTCGTCATCGAGTGCAGTCACTTCCTGGGCACTTGTATCTCTCCGTAAAGCGACCTGTTCAGGGTACAAGGTCTCTATGATATCTGAGATTCTCTTGTTAGTAGGCTCAGACTTCACCGTCGACGCCATGTTCAGTTTACGGCGACAGGCAGGGCATAGGTCGGAGTGGTCCAGTGCCATTGCAACACATCTGCGACAGAAGGTATGGCCACAGGATGTTGTTAATGGATCCAGTATAAGCGAATAACAGACCTGGCAGTCCAGCTCATTCTGAACAGCGTCCTTAAGTCTTTCGAAACGCTGGTTTTCCTGGTCTATAGGCTCGTGCATTTCAAATTTGAGATCTGACGCATCATAGTCGAAACGACCGCACTTGACTAGGTCGTACATACCCTCTAATAATCCTCCGGCAGCATCTGCACTTTTCGCCACTGTCCCGGGCTGATCACCTCTCAATCCTGTCCATGTCACTCTAAAGCCACACTCGTTCCCCAGAGGCGCCTCCGAGCCAGCACTAGAATTGCAAAGCACCGCATCAAAAACATCCACCAGCCTACTCAACAGCACATCGGCCCCACAGTCACCTAAGCAATGTTCTCCAGCACAACCATTATCCGTACCCCAATGGCATGTGAATCCCATTTTTCGATCGTCGCTCGACGGATATGTGATTCCCGTTCGCTCATGAATTGGGGGCAAGCAAGAACGACATAACGTGTTCCCACACGGAAGTCGTAGCGGCGCACGTAGAGGCCGCGAGCAACATGAACATTGAATGAGGCGGATAAGGGCGTGTACTGTAGCCGTTAAACCCGAGCCAGATATATCCGATAAGGGCGAGGCCGGTGACTTTGCTGTCGAGTGGTTTGTGTCATCCTGCGGGGAGAGCGGAGATGTTGCATTCGCGAGACATGGTGTGTCCTCTTCCATTTAGCCTGAGAACCTTGCGCTTGATCTCGGTATATACTAAGTACGTATGGGGAAATGAATAGTTGTTATTAATGGTGAGATTAGTTGGCCATGTTAGCAGTTGTTGTTGGTTGTTGGGGAGAAGTGGAGGCAGTCAAGTCTATTTAGTCTTAAGTTTAGAAACTACTGGTCATAAATAAGACGGAGTGTCTTCCGACGTCCCGGGATTGATTCCTCTCTGAATTGCCTAATTTAACCGTTTCTGGCAGATGAGGTCTGGGCATTTGTTCTACACCGGTTTAACCAGCGCGTTAGCAGTACCGAGCAGTGGCGCTAAGCCACCGACTGCTACGACCTACTAACCAAGACAACATCTGATAATCTCAGTTGAAGTCGTAATCTTGCATTTTCTGGCGGACGTCCTGGTCACGTGACATCAAATGTATTCCAGCTGTCCAGAAACCGTTAAAACAACCACAAAAAAGAAACCCAAAGACGTAACATAGGATAACATCCGGATGGCTCTCGTCTCTTAACAGGAAAAAAATATTGGGTGATATTTGAGATACCTGGCCTATACTAAATCCAGCATCGACAGAGCCAGTAGTATCGCACCATAATAATTCCACCCCAGCGACAACCAGATCCGAACCATAACCGATTGCCCTGGGAGCACGCTCCAAATCTCCTCCCCAGTACACCTGATAGATACCATTCCGCGTCCTTTTTTGTATTCCCGTCGGTCGTCCGTAAGATGGGTCTTTTTTTGATTTGAAGGCCGTTTAACGGTAGGATTTCTGGTACCTGGCGCGGGCACCGCGACCACCGAACTTCTTGGGCTCCGTGCGACGGTTGTCGGCAACGAGCAGTGTGCGGTCGTACTGAACAAGAGCCTGCTTCAGCTGGTTCTTGGAGTGCTCATCGACGTACTTCTGGTAGTAGGCGACGAGGGACTTGGCGATAGCCTGACGGATGGCGTAGACCTGGGAAGTGTGACCACCACCGGAGACGCGGACACGGATGTCAACACCGGCGAACTTGTCGGCACCGACGATGAGGAGAGGCTCGTAGACCTAGATTTTCTTGTATCAGGTGGGGGTTGTTCCGTTGGGTTGTTCATTTTCCTTTGGTTTGGCGTACCTTGAAGCGGAGGATCTCAGGCTGGACCAGAGAGAGGGGCTGGCCGTTGACCTTGATGAGACCCTTGCCTTGCTGTAATGATTCTCAGCATTTGTTCCTTTTCCATAACCGTTTCTTGCAAAATCGAAATAGCAGAGCGCATATGTCGCAGGTTCAAAACATCATTCAATCACCATCCTCTTTTCTCTCTTTCCGTTGAACATTTCTCCTCCTCTTGAATATATCGTAATGTAATGCTTTTTCTTTCTCCATTCCTCGATTCCACTCCAGCAATAATTTCTCCCCAAGCGACCATACACAGTGCGACAGGATAGACAAAAAGAGAAAAATTGGTTGCATACCTTGCAGTGGGCGACAGCGGTAGCTATAATAAAAAGTCAGCATTTTATTTCTTCCCGCAAAGACCCTCTTTCAATTTGGGAAAAAAATTCCCATCAGGCACAAATTCTTACCCGTCTTCTTCTTGCCGAAGCATTGCACACTCGGGACGGAAGCCATGGTGATCGAATGGCCCTGATCGGTGTCGGGAAGGGGAGTGTGGTGAAGTTGTCGTCGTCTTCCTGATATTCGAATCTGCGGTGATGGGGTTCAGAATCCGTGCGGGTGACTTCGCTTAGTGCGACTCCGCTAGGGCTTGCCGCTGGTCACGTGTCACGTGATGCTCCGCCGGGGCGGCTGAAGTTTGGGTCTCCATCGGAGGTCGGGATAGAGACTTGCTTTGCGCGATTGTTGATTTGATATCCGCGGGGACGGGTTAATTGGGTTTCTTTTTATACTTCTTGTGTTAGTCTTGATTGATAGAAAGAACTGTCACCATGTCGCAGACTGTTGGAAAGGTAATTAATTCCCAGCAATGCTCTTTTGACGTCCCATTATCGATGTCTATCTGTTCTGCCGTACCTATTTGCGATGACATATCTACATTACAACACATGGATTGAATCCTCCCATCGGGCCGGAGCTCACTCAATGCTAATTCCTTGAATTGATATAGACCCGTCTCGCCTACTCTCGGGCCTGGCACCATGTCGACGTCGGCACCGATCCGCGCAGCCTCGGCCGGCTTGCTTCCTCCATCGCCCTCTTCCTGATGGGCAAGCACAAGCCTATCTATGACCCTTCCACCGACTGCGGTGACTATGTCGTCGCTGTTGGTTGCCACGACCTGAAGACCACCGGCAAGAAGCGCTTCCAGAAGAAGTACTACACGCACACGACTCGCCCCGGTAGTCTGCGGAGCATGACGATGGACAAGATGTTCGAGAAATGGGGTGGCGGTGAGGTCCTACGACGGGCTGTCAAGGGCATGTTGCCCAAGAACCGGCTGCGGGAGAAGCGGTTGGCTAGACTGAAGAGTATGTCTATGTTTTCATTTCCATGATTAACTGCTTTACGGCGAATGGGATTTGGGCATCGGCGATTGGGTGGTTGGGTGCTTCAATGATTGGAAGATTGATTGCTAACGGCGGACTTGATATAGCTTTCGAGGGCCTGGCTCACCCATACGAAGAGAACATTGTCAAGCTTGGGAATCAGTCGGTGATTGCAAACTTGCCGGAGGTGAAGGAAGCGTTTAAGGAGGCCAAGACCCAAGCATAGTTTTTCCTTGGGTCATTTCCCGATGGTCTATTGTATTTCTTCGTCTGTAATTTTATGTCTCTTCCTGTTTATCTGCTAGCGCATGGGTGGGAGTTCTTTTGATCTGTTCTGATATAATGTTTGGGCTTTTCGTTCCTGCTCCCGGAAGATGCTCCCCGGAAGAATGTTACTTGCATCTACACATATACGGTGCATTTGTACTATACGAGCCGAAGTGGAAGTAAAAAACAAGTGAATGAATGCTATACCCTATCCCAGACTATATACAGTTTGCCTTGGAAACTCCGGAACGTGAGAATCATGTTGGTTTACAATTTAGACTTCAGAGAGGACCGGCCGACGGTACACTTGATCAGACCGTTGGGGTCCGACTGAGGAGCGAAGACCTCGGCGTTCTTGCCGGTGTTTTGGAGGCCCTTGTGCCAGCTCAGGTCTAAAGATTATCTCATTAGCGACAGCTTCAAAACAAGGGATACCGGGAATGCAGAAAAACCTACCGATTTCGAAATAGTGCTTGTTAGGCAACGAGTACTCGACAGTCTCGATCAGCTGCTGGCGCGCCAGGATTTGCTCTGCCATCTTGTACATAGTGGCCTGCACGCTGGCACTGTTATCTTCAGCAAAAGTCTTCAGAGTGACCTCGCGAGCAGTGGCCCAGGTAGCATCGAACTTAGGCACGTGCGAGCGGACCTCCTGGAGTCCACTGAAATTCTTCCACTGCCAAGTGGCATCGACGTCGGTGCTCAGGATACGGTCCCAGGTCTCCTTAAGTGTGGTGTACTCGTCACGCAGGAAGCCCCAGAACTGCGAGTTGGTGCTCTTCAGCACGGTCAGGCCGGACAGAGACGACTTGATATCGATGCCCTTGCCCTCGACCACGTCCACCTGCACATTCCGCTTCTCCTCGCTGTCGCGGATGAAGGAGTGAGGGTGTGGCTTGCCGTCAATGTCCATCCGGGTCCAGCGGTGGCAGACAATGTTGACGTGAGCGGCATGGATGTGGTTGTACTTCTCAATGAAGTGTGTGCCCAGGATGGAGCCGAACAGCTCGGGAGGAGTAACGGGGTTCTGCTTGGCGGTGATGTAAATGGTGTTCTTAATGGAGTCGGTTGCGACAATGACGCTGTTGTCGGCCTTGGTGTAACTGCAGTCCTCGGTTATTAGCCAAACTTTCAAGGGATCGGTTTAGACGGGGGGTGACTTACGAGGTCTCAATCTCACCCTCCAGAAGCACACAGACGGTCATCTCGTACACCGTCTGGACACCGGTCTTCTCGTCCTTGTGAACCTTGTAGACGCGGACATTGTCCTTGCCGTAGCGGGCTGCTTTTACTGCGGACATCTTGTAGTATGGGAATATGAAGGATATAGCAGAGAGTTGGGAGAAGTATGTACAAGTTGGATTGAGGATCGGGGGCACCGGAAGGAATGAGAGAGGCAGTGAGGGTTTGGAACAAGACAAGAGGAAGTCACAGGACAATTGTCGCCAGCTTTTAAATCCTTTGGATCCCGTTTAAATCCCGGAAGGAGGATAAGAGCGACGGAATGGTCTGATGGGCATCGTCGGCCACCTCCGAAACCCGCGGTTCGCAACGGCCGCAACCCTCCTTATCTTATCGCTAGCCATCTTATCGATAACATCTTTTTATGCTTTGTTGCTACAAAACCATTGAGTCTCCCTGCACTTCGACATGGAGATCGGCGTTTGTTCTCTTAATCCCGAAAATGCAGCCGTGAATGGTCTGATTTACGTTAATCAAAGGCGCATCGCCGACAGGATAACGCCGCAATGGGTTGTTCTTCATACACGCCTCGTATTCGCAATGGAGTAACATGAAACAACATCCCCCTGCCTACGGTCAAAGGGGCAGTGGAATGTTTGCGCCATGATGAATCTGGGGACCTTCTTTCCTTCGGTGGGATATACGAATTGGGAGTGTGTTCTGCGATTCCACTACTATTGTGTCGGGGTCCAAAAGAGGGTTGGGACACGCTGCGGAGCAGAGAAAAACAAAAAGGAAAATAGAAAAAAGGACGCAACTTCTTCTCTTTCTCCACCCCCGAGATCGTTGCAACGTCACTCCCGAATATCCACCCAGGCACAGCTTTGGCATCCACAAGATGACATCGCTGATCTCCGAAGGGTATAAACGCCCTCCATGGCTCTTGCGATATCGCTCCTCGACGGTGTTCATTGTCGCAACAGTGTGGACGTCATTGTTCACGGTGAGTGGCTGCGCCCTTGAATTGCACCGAGAGCATAGCTAACGACACGCAAGGACTTCTATCTATATGCCATGGTGAGCGAGGGCTCTGGCCGAATCGCGCGTACCTTCGCGATGCACCTACTCATAGCAGCTGCAGATAGTCCCCGTCATGCCAACAGCACTGGTTGATCGCGCCAGCGTCCC
Organism: Aspergillus flavus; assembly: GCF_009017415.1. Lineage (NCBI taxonomy): Eukaryota > Fungi > Ascomycota > Eurotiomycetes > Eurotiales > Aspergillaceae > Aspergillus > Aspergillus flavus. The sequence continues at coordinate 1,565,655 of NC_092404.1, read as the reverse complement.
ATACCACGACCGTTCGTGCATCTCCTTCAACCCACCTGCACAACCCCTTTGTTGACTTCTACAACAGGCGAGTACTGGGTCAGCGTATTACTTATGTGCGAAGCCGCCGTCGCATGCATTTGCTGCCCCATATTCGGTTACATCGTTGACAACACGCCCACCCGCCAATTCCCTTATCTGCTCGGGCTCATACTCCTCGGCGCATCCATGGTCATCCTATCAATTGCGCATACAGTGGGATTATTCATCGTCGCCAGATTACTGCAAGGCGGTGCGACGGCAATGGTCACCGTCGCAGGTCTCGCGCTCTTGACAGACTCCGTTTCGTTCGACAACCTCGGCCAGGTGATCGGCTACCTAGGCTCCTCTGTTGCGCTGGGGTTCCTGCTTGGTCCGTTGATAGGGGGAATTCTCTACGAGAAATCGGGATACCAGGCGGTGTTTGCGATGGCGTTCGTGATTGTAGGCGTAGACTTGCTCATGCGGGTCGCGGTGATCGAGAAGAAGGTTGCCCGTCGGTGGCTCCTTGAGGACTCGGAGACGAGCCAGTCAGGCCCTCACGCCGGGGGGTATAACACTTTCGGCGACACATCAGAACCATCGGATTCCGAGTCACCCAAGTCGAGGAAACCAGCCCTGTTCCTCGTCATCTGCCAGCCACGGATCATGATCTCGTCGTGGGCCCTCCTAGTCCACGGGCTCTTATATTCCGCTTTCGATGCAGTACGTTATGTTCCTTTCTCAAATCCGAGCGCCTCCAACAGATACTAACACAGTCCCACAGACAATCCCCGTATTTGTCGAAACACGGTTCCACTGGGGCCCGCTAGGTGCAGGACTAACATTCCTCCCTTCAGCCATCACCGCGTTCTTCGAGCCCTACTTCGGTAAGACCCAACCCAAGAATCGAAGAGGCCATCGAACCTTTCTAACCTCCCCGAAGGCTACCTCTCAGACCGCTACGGCGCCCGCAAGGTAACACTAACCGGCTTCCTCGTCCTCTCCATCCCCCTCGTCTGCCTCCGTTTCGTTGAATCCAACACAACCTCCCACATCGCCCTCCTCATCACCCTACTCACCTTCATCGGCCTCTTCATGAACCTGTGCGTGCCCGCCCTCTACGTTGAAACCCAACAAGTTCTCGAGGACATGGAGCGCGAGCGCCCAGGCATCTTCGGCAAGAAGGGTGCCGTGGCGCAGGCGTTCGGCGTACAAACCATGGCGCAATTTCTGGGGCTCTTTGTGGGCCCACTTTGGGGTGGATTCATTGAGTATCGTTTCGGATGGAAGAATATGTCCTGGACGTTGGCATTGTTAGCCGGGTTGACTGCTGTTCCCATGTTATGGCTTAGTAATGGGGGTGATAAGGTGAGGGGAGAGGAGGAGGAGAGGGAGAGGGAGAGGGAGAGGTTACTGGATGGGGATGGTGCGTAGGTTTGTCTTCTTGTTGGTTATGAAGTATGGGTACTTTGTAACATATGCATGATATGTACTTGGGTGCATTTTGTTCTGGGTGTAGACTAGCCTAGAGACTAGATCAATGATGATATACTACAAGATTGAGTATAGATAGAACTTTAAGGAATATGTGTACAAAATAGCGCGACAGAAGAGAGCGATCTCAATATCAAAGTACAAAGCATAGGTAGGGCCTCCAAGAAACAAGCTCTAGACCATTCGACAGCCAATGATCTATACAGCACGTGGACACAAAATCAACACATCAACAACCTAAACAGTACTCACCTACAAACCTACAATATTAACACAGTAAACCTCGAAATGTAATCCTAAATATACCTGTCCACGGCCCCCGAAATGAATGGCCCAGCTTGAACAGCTGCAGCCTAGACAAAGCAAGATTGAATCTTCTCCCAACCCATTCCGTATATACATACTTACTTACACACATATACTCATACATACCTTTGATCCAACCCCAATGCCAATAATATCAACAGTCAATCCAAACCCAACCCCACTGTATACTCCCATATCCACCCATCCCAAGAACAAGGATAAGCAATTCATACAATTCCACGTCCTACATATATCACATACATCCATCAGTCACCAATGACCAATCACCCATCTACATACCCTACAAACCGTACAATAGCCCAAACAGCTCAACCTACCCAGACCCCTCCATTCAACGATCCTCTCCTTCCCCCTCCAGAGGACATAAACTGGAGCTTAGACTTGACAGTTATACCGGGACTGGGACTGAGGGAATGAATAAAATGGCCAATTATGGCCTCTTCCAAACTAATCAAGAACAGAGTTCGCGACCGGGTTATCGAGTCCGACTTATATCACTTGCTGTGGGGTTAGAGGGCCAAGGGATAGAAGTCGGCGGGGAGGGATTGCTCTACTGGCTACGGATAGTAGTATTCTCTGTCCGGTGCAAAATGCCGGTTCAACTAAGGGTGAGGTTGAGGGGGGGGTTGGGTCGATTACTGGGTGTGGATGGAGAAGGTGATTTAGTTTCCTAGGGAATAGGGCTAGATATCACTAATTGCCATGTTGATGGTGGTGAGGGTTACCGGGTCTGGTGTTGTGCTTGTGTCGAGGTTGGATTCGTGAGAGATGGGTTCGGTGGGTTATGAGGAGATATGGGACGGGTTGACTGTGTCGGGGTTCGGGGATCCTGTTGAGATGTTTCGGTGTGTTGCATTGTGTGACGCCGCGGGTTCCCTTGTAGGATTTGACATACGTCCGATCTTATGTGGTGGTGATTACGGAGGTTGTGCCTGACGTAGTGACTGTTGAGTAGTGCTACCATCGCCTGTTCCGTGTTCACTGTGATGTGTGGAAGATGATGGCGCATGCGATATGTATGGTTGATAAGACAGACCTCAAGTAGGAGGCATAGATGAGATTAATGAGTATAAGATGTTCAAGAGCGTAACATAAGGAATACCACTCCCTCCTGAGAGCAGGAAAGAAGTCGGTAAATCCACATTCTAATACTCGACAATTTATCGTATAATAACACTGGTCCATCCTCAACCCAAGGTGGAAGGCCAAATCCCAAGACTTCATGTACACGTTAGTCCAAGGTATATCAGAATATAATCCAACCCGAGAGAGGCAAAGAAGCAAGAAACCAAAGAAGACATTTTCAGTTTCCAGTTCATCCAAAACCCAAACGCCGTTCATGCGCAAACCGAACGCCAAGCCAACATTTTAATACCGTAGACGTCGTTCCAAAAACTTGTATACGCAAAAGGCTAACCGAAATAAATCAATCACAAGCTCAACTGGTCGATACTTCCCACTCGACCGCTCCCGCCTAATCGGCCGCCGCCCTTCGTCACCATCCCTAATCGATAGAAACGCTCCTCTCCGCCGGGCGTCCTCCCGCCGATGTACCATTTCTCCGGCCCCAGAGCGTCTCGGAACCCGCCCGATCCATTGGAGCTGTCGCTCCCGCGTCGTTGACGGTCCGGTCCATTGGCAATCGGAATAGGATTGGATGAAGCCGGGGTTGGCGGGGATGAGGGAGCTGGTGGAGTGGCCGAGGACGAGGGCACCGGGGAGTCCCCGGCAGGAGATGATTGATTCAGTGGGGATCGGGTGTGTGAGTGGGGTCGGGAGTGGGAAGCGCCGGCTGAAGATGAGTGATGATGATGATGGTGATGATGATGATAATGAGTCGTAGAGGCGGCCTCAGAAGACGCCCCTGAGTTGCTTGCCTTGGTTGCTATAGCACGGGCACTCTGTGATATCTGAGTCGGCGAGAGAGACGAGGAGGTGGTGGCCGACTGGGAACCAGCGGCCGAGGCCTTATACGTTGACTGGGCGCGAAACGCCGCCAAAAAGTTGGCCAGGAATGGACGGTTGGTGGACATCGTGACGAAGACCAGTCTTACGGGGCAGATCGTTATAGCATGAATCGGAGGCTGGACAATGGTGTCGCAGTCAGATTGACTACGCACGTCGAGTGCTGTTGTATTTGTATCTTGAGCCAAGGAAGGGTTCCCCGCGGCAGCGACAGGGCTCTCGAGATATAGATAAGATCTGAGTGGAGGTCGGCACAAGGGAAAGGGCTGGCGGCAATCATCCGAATACCGGCGAAGGGTCGCTAAGTAACGGTCAAGATCTCAACCGAGATGAACATAACACTAAAGTACCCCTGGACAGTGGACACATGCACAGTGGATAGTAGTTCGATGAGGATCGGCGAGTCTGCGGCGAGGGATTTGAAAAAGAGGAGGACGAAAGAAAATAGGACGCCAAAGTTTGAGGAAGGGGACCTCAATCCAATCGATTTCTCCGAGGCATCCCGTGGTCGGGGAGCCAATCAGTGGAGGCGCATATAAAGAAACTCCAGAGTGACGTCTTCCTCTCCTTTCGTTTTCCGGTTTTTGGCTTTCCTTCTCGTCTGCTCTATGCGGCAGATAGTAAATTAGTTGACCTCTCTTAAGGCCATCGTAATCATTAGTCACTAGAATACAGCACAAACCCCTTCGTACGAATCGGATACCCCTAATCCACTATCCGCGGAGGGGAAGTTCACCAGAAGAAACGTGGGGTTGACTTAATGGCATCTGACAATCCATAGTCTGGACCTCCTACTAGTGCTCTCCATAGGGAATTCTCGGGTTCCACTGCTCTCCGGGCAAATGGGTCTGAAGTCACTGGACCAGGCATCCTCAGTTATCGAGCCTTCATCACGGGATCCAGCTACGTACTACTGACTCAGTACCCGGGTGGCATGATGAAACAATAGTTGGTTATACATGGTCTCCTCATGATTATGTGATATATCCTACGCTTGAATGTGAGATTGGAATATGATTTGATTTGATCTGTAATTTTGATTCTTTTTTAATTCCCTCACTATCCCTTTTTGCTTCGAGAATCTAATCCGATCGGAGTCTATATTCTAATTTTGGATTCCCTTGGCGTTTTTCCTGTAATTCCACCCAAATGTTTTCTCCATCCAGCCTGGCCGAGAGCACGAGTTGCCTCGCTCCCAGTCCAGGACCTGCCATAAACCCCCGCCAGAGAAAAGGAAATGAGACACAATGCAGCCAAATAGACACAAGCAAGACAACCGACGTATAACACATCATGGGGGGCTGACCAGGGGCACACCCAAACGCACATCAGCAGAAGCTCACCGACCAGGCTCTCCAACGCTGTAGGAGGCGTAGGAGCCCTTGCCAACGTCCGCCGGGCAACCCAGCCGCGACACGTATGAAGAAACAGATGGCTACCTTTTTTCACACAATTCGAGCAGAGATGGAGGACAAAAGACACGAAACGATAACACCAGAACACAGTAGAAAAGTAGAAAAAGAAAATCAACAAACATAGATGAACAAAAACACCTCAGTCCAGCTCAAGTTCATATGTCCGAGCAGAACACCTCGAATGTACTTACATGGTTGGTCGGGGGAACGACATGCGAATCGAATCAGAACGGTTGTGAGGTCTATGCAGAACAAACCCGAACGCTGCTCAGTTCGGCCGGCGCGCTCGGGGGTCGACCAGTAATGAAACAGAACACAATGCGAATCGCAACGAAGAGTCGACAGAGGCCATCCCACACGAAATCTTTTGGTGCACATTGCAAGAAAAACGATGCAAAGCTGAACAGGAACAGAAACACAAGAAACACATGCCCAGGTCTATTTGTCGGACGCCGGATAAAAGCCACACACCATCCCATCTGCCCACTCATAATGGATGGAAAGAAACAAAACTGAACCAGGACCACCACAAGATTGCACTCGCCGTATAAAAATGCTGTCACAATTTTGAAACCCAACAACCAGACACAGGTGACCGTATTTCGTAATAAAAAAAAATAAATAAACTGTTTAGGTCGAATGCGATCAGGGAAGCAACGCCGGACGTTTGCGACATAGCCCACACACTTCGGATTCAAATCTCGGTCGCGGCGATATTGCAGTCAAAGCGCACCTGCAAAGCCGATGCCGAAACGGTGGAACGGCGCAGATTCCATATAGTGACCCGTAAATCCCTATTAAAGTAATCTGGCGCGTGTCTTCAGCAAGCTAGACTCATTAAGATAGTTCAGAGACCTAGTAGTTTTCCGACCAGATAGAAACTTGACTATACAAAGCTCCCATCTTGAGTTGCACGAACAATGTCCGAAATCAACAACGCAGTCGACCGTCACGCATTCGTTTCATTCCGCGACTATTGCCTCGCGGGCTGGACGGTACCTGATTTCTTTGTGTGAGTCTAAGATGACGCTCCGATCGCATACTAGGATTCACGTGACTTACCATCACCGGCCAAAGTGGTCGAAGCCAAGTAAAGACCATTCATGCCACCTTCCTGGGGACCACCGGTTGTGGTAGGATAGAATTTCCGTTCGGTATCGACGTGAGCATGGATCGGCTCCTGGCCAGACGCCATGGATTGGGGGAAAACGGGGTTGATGTAACCATCATTCGCTCCGGGCTGAAACATCGAAGTCCAGTCAATTTCGCCAGTGTGATTGGGAGTGGGCCCAGGCATTACTGGGCGCTTAGGGTCTTGCACCACCGGGGGCTTTACCTGTTCATAGGAAGGACGGTCAACACTCAGCTGCTGAGATACATCAGTGCCAGGTTGCGCCAGATACGGGTTCTGCTTGGGAGCCGCCAGCCAGGGGCCTCTCTGATGTGGCTGACCAGCGGGGAACGCATCGTCCGGTTGACCACGGTTCATCCCATTGACCGACGACATCGGATAGCCCAGAGGCTGCTGATCCGTGAACCCAGGTCGGCCTGAAGCCAGCCCGTTACCGTTCACGGCCCCCTCGCCGTAAGCCGTACCCGGAAGGGCATTGGCGGGAGGGACGGTACTACTGACTTCATCCTGAACCGGTTTAGCAGGATTCGCAGCTTGAGACCTCTTCAAATGTGCCTGGGGATGCGACAAGTGAGTCGCTCCCGTCGGGTTGCCGCGTCGTAACGAACACTTCTGGAAGTGGCGCTTCAGAATATCACTACGGGAGAAAGTATCCTTGCACAGAACACACATGTATGGGCGGTCACCGGTATCTGTACAGAAAAGCAAATTGTCAGCGACATTAAGAATTCTCGGCACACTCCACATCAACTCCAATCTAGGGGATTTGGAAACTCACGTCTGAGCAGATGGCGCTTCAGATGTTTGGCGTGGAGATAGGTCTTGTTGCAGTGCGGGCAAGGGAATTTTCCATCGGCATCCTTGGCCGGAATTGTGGTGTTCTTCGCCGTGCCATTGACACCGTTGGTGACTGGCGTGGCGCGTCCCGGAACGCTCGGGAGGATTCCGCGTCGGCCTTGAGAGCCAACCACCTGAGTGCGAGGAGGCTCCTTTGCACCGTAGGGCGAGGCACCATTTGCGCCCGCAACGGGATCCGGATTCATCCAAGGTGAGCCCTTGCCATCTGAGTAGCTGAAAGCACCGGAAGGCATGCCAGAAAAGTCCGGCCGGCGGTCCCGCGGGGGTGCCGGCGCGATCGGCTGCGGATATGTCTGCGCGCTAGAAGCCGGAGGCAGCACGCTGTGAGGTGGAGGATATTGCGAAGGCTGGGGCTGCGCCTGCGGATTGGGGTGGGAGAGGAACGAAGATGGAGGCAGGCTACCCACGGTGGTGTGAGGCATGATAGGAGCGGTAGACGACGCGTATACATCGTGAGTAGAAGTGGGATACCTCGACAGATCCGGCCTGTACGGCGGCTGGCTCATGTAGGAATGAGGGGCAGGAGATTGGCTGTGATGAGGCTGCAGCGGGGGGAGAGTATGAGGCTGGGACACAGGGTACTGAGCCTGCATGGTGTACTGAGGCATTGGCATACTCGAGATAGTAGTCGGGAGAGGCGTGGAGCCTTGGGGTAAGCTGGTGGATGGGGGCCGTGACGGATGAGATCTGGGATCCATCATGAAGCGGAGAGGATATCAGATGGAGGGGAAGAACAGAGTTGGACTGGGGGTAGAGTTCACGGTATCCCGATCATCGATTGCAGAACGAGAAAAACCTTTTCGCCGGCTGGTCTTTTGACGAACAGGCAAGCGTGATACGTGTGCTCTCGACTGCCAATTCCCACTGCAAACGAGAAACGGATCACTGTCTGCAGAGTTTTCCTCCTGTAGGTCTTTTCTCTCTTCTTGTTCTGGTACTTTTTCTTTTGCTTTTCCTCTTTCGACGGAATGAATCCTCCCACTTAACGCGGTGATAGGACGGGGATATGGAGACGTCCGGAGGGTAAATTCGATCGGACAATCAATTCCTCAACCAGCAAACGCTCAAGGATCCTTGCAGTCGATGATGGGGGCGTACAGGAACAAGTGCGACTCCACTGCAGAAAAGAAGTCAGGATGAGGTCGAGATGCTTAATCGTGAATTCCCCACGGTCACCCACCAGGAAAATCGAGTTGTGTGGGAACTTCTTTTTATCCGCACGTTGTCAACAGTCAATGGTCCTGATCCACCAGCGAGGCGGCGTGTATGTGGGTCTAACAACAACCAGCAGTGCTTCGAAGAAAAAAAAAAGCAGCTAGTGCTTCGCGTCAACAATGCGCGAAAGGGACCAGGATTTTCAGAAAGATACAAATTTTTAAAATCAAATGAAAACTGTCAGGAACAGTGCAGTTACAGGTGCGGAGTCCACAACAAGTATGAAAAGGAAGAAGAAAGGGGGGCGAAGGGGGAAAAAGAAAAATGAATTGATAGAATAATAAAAAAAAATTGAAAATTGAAAAAAAGGTTAACACGGTAAAAAAAAAAAAATAATATTTTTTATTTTTTATTTTCTTTCCAAAACGACAGCACCCAAGGTAGCCGTCTAATCACGGGAATGGAGGGAGGGGAAAGGGGGGCGACGAACGGCGGCGGCGGCGCAAAGTTAAGAGGGAGGGCAGAAAAAAAATAAGTGTCAGGATTCGGAATAGAAGGTCAAGACACCCTTAGGGAAAAGGAGGGAGAAAAGGAAGAGTAAGGAAAAAATGGCGATTAGTACTAAACCGATTGAAGAAGGTTGAGAGGGCGGTGACGATCGTAACTCGCGGAGGCAAAAAGCCGCCTAGAGAAGAGGAAAAATAAAATAAAATAAAATAAAATAAAAATGTCGAACCAGAAAATGCTAGAGAAAAATAAAATCAAATGGTCATGTATTATTTATTTCTGTTATTATTACGCTGGTCAACACCCAACATTTAGAACAATTACTGCTGCCGTCCACTTGATTCGTGCCTCACTATCCGGGATCCGAGAGTTCGACCAGAGCCGAGTAATCGACATGTTTCCTGCTGGTATTTCAAGCATGTTTAAGTTTCCAATCATGTAGGATTTGGAACCGTTAACAGGCAAATCTGGTGTTCTACGGTTGAGATACTGTAAATCTCTGGCTCATCTACTAGACGATAAACTATCTTAAAGTCAAAAGAAATGGTCGAATCATTCGCTCTGGATCAGAAAACGGCAAAGTCGGCTAAGCGGTCACAACCAATTCCGAACATCGACCGGGGGAGGAAGACAGTTTGGCAGGCAGTAGCGCGGCAAGCAGAGGAAAAAGAAAGGATGAAAACACCATTCCGCCCTAGGTAGTTGGCGTCGGTTGGTCAATTTAATTTTCTTTTTTCTTTTTGGATTTTTCTTAAGGTCTTGTCAGAAGATGACGAAGGTGGTTGGAGGGAAGTTCGGGCGTGTACCGAACACAGTTGTCGGGGAGTACCATAATAGTATCCTTGCCGCATACGGCTACGTAAAAGATACTTGGCAGTAACTTGTCGTTACCGGTTTACAGGGTACCTCCAATTACCAACGCAAGCGGACAATCGGTTGGTTGGTCGTTCGAGCTAAGAGATTTATTTAGAACCAATAAAGAACCTAAGAATGAAATGGAAAGAGAGAGAGAAGAATGAAAATAAAATAGAAAAAAGGGAAAGGAAAAGAAAAGAGAGGGAAATCAAAGGAAAGAAAGAAAGGAAAACAGAATGATTGTAATAATTATATTTGTACACGCAATGTGTACTTATATTAATTATTGTAACCTAAAGTTACCTCCCCCCCCCCAAGTCCCGCCCTAAAAGTGTAGTCGATCATCCTTAACAATCGTCATTATCATCCTCTAGGATGTGATGATAAGCATAGGTCGACCAGCGCTAGATGAGGGGCGACGATAAGTGAATAGAGGGGCGGGCACCTAGACTTGCAGGATGATGGAGTCGGGTTGTGAAGAGAGGTTCGTTGGTGACAACGACCTAGTCTGCTTTCAGACATGGCTACGTAAATGGAAGACGAGTGCCTCAGGTGTGAGAGGTACTATTGGCTGGACAAGAAGAAGGGAAGATCGGGTAGTATGTACTTTGTATTGTAGGTACCATACATACATCATGATACGATACCACACGCCCTTCACTGTTCTGACGGACAATCAATTCCGATCGCGCTCTCATTCCTCTTGTATCGTTGGCTGCATTCAAGTGAAACAGTTGGGCCGGTGTCGGGCGCAGCGGGAAGGATTCAGGAATGCATTCCTCATCTGGATGGCATTTTCACAGGTTCAATTAAGCCCTCTCTGAGTGCGATATAGTCCCAAAATAAGGCGGAAGGTGGAATGGACCTTCCTGCACCCCTTCTCCGCAGTTGACAGTCCCGCCCAGCCCATCCAATGCTGGCGCTCAGTCCTCATGGCACATCCACCATCCCACATGAGCAGAACCTTATCAAAGTTATCATTGCTGCTGTGGAGTGATAGAGCCTGTTCCTTGAAGATGAACAATGGTTGTTTCCACCCGGCTCCGCTCGATGTGGGAATGTCATCAACCCTGGAGAAGCAGCATTTTTCTGAGTCAGGGTAGTATATATAGTGCCATCTGACATGCCATTCCTGCAGCACATATCATACAGATTCCTCTTCCCGCATATAATGCCATGATCTATTTGCATCTACATACATACAGTACTATAGGGAGTACACTTCCCAAGGCAACCTGCCTCATATGCACTCCTTCGTCGCCACTATCATACCACCTCCGACATCGTAGACAGTCAGCCCGCAGATGATATGTCTGCGTGTCACAGCGGGAAGCAACGGAGGTACATTTTGGACCTATATTCTTACGATAAGCGTATATTCCTATCGGTTATTGCAGGTATAGATATATCGCTTGCTATTAATATCCACTGCCCATTGGCAATCAATTCATACAGAGGTTCATTCATGTTTCAGTGTGAATTTAGTTGGGTTCATCTAGATCGTTCCCATTGTATTGTACGTACATGGCTTCGAGTCTAAACTATTTATATAACATAGATCTCAGGGCAAGATACAAAAGAGAGTACGAGTAGCGAAACTTAAGACTGTCCATTCACACCACTGACGATCGCAGGTTCTAGGCACTAGCAATGGCGCGAAAGCATTTGATAATACTTACATGTTTACACCACAGATACATCTACAAATCGATATCTACAAGGGATGCAGTTTCTCATTGGGGGTGATGTAAGCAGTAGGCATCAGACCTTCTAGACCTCACGACGGTACTTTTGACTAATACCCGACGGATAGCATGAGAAGATTTTTGGCTTGACAATGAAATGATGCCACGCACCTTGTTTCATATGCAACCTAGTGAGTGAATCAGATCAGTAGGATTATTAGTTTCTCCCCTAGTATCTACGAAGTAAGCCTGAGAACAAGAAAGGAATCGTATTTCCAAGGGGGTATTCCGTGGTTCAGACTGCCGTGTCATTGCCACCTCCCAATCAATCACGTATGATGAATCACATCGACAGATAATTGACACTATTATTAACTCTCTTAATATATCATTCGTCATTAATTAAGTGCGTAGTGTCGTTCGATGAAAAGTGGTGTGTCTAAAATTCCCTCACGATTAACAAATTTTATTATGTACTCATTTATCATTATTTTTTCCTGTTATAAAGGCTTTTTAACATTTTTGCCTTTCCTGCAGACGCCGTCGACCAGATTTGCAATATCAAAACAGATAGACGATGGGTCCTTGAGTTTTAGGCTTCACAAGAGAGTTAAGCGGCTATTCTCCACCAGGAGATTTTCGCTGGGAGCTTCTCCCGCTTCGATTGTGGACCTTGACCACTAGACAAAGATGGGATCGATTGCATGGTGATTGTTCCGACTATCTGATCTGACCACAAAAACTGAGCACGTACTTTGGGGACAGCATATGAAACGGTCGATCAAAACATCCCGTATATTTTTTTTTTGTTCTCTCTAAGCGATGATGAATAATTTCAATTTGTACAAAGTGAAGAATTCCGCCTCCCGGTATTTCGGGAAGAAGCGTTCCGTGAATTTGTCACAAATGTGGCAGAAAATCTAAAATAGAAAAGACGAGAAGGAAGAGTGGTTGAAAGATTGGCGATTAAATTCGCTCGTGGTCACGGCGCACCTCGGGCGAATGTTCAGAGTTATGGTTGGCAGACGGAGCATGCGGTGATACAGGATTTCAATCCCAAGGAAACGAGAAACACTATCGAATGACCATGTATTTCATCCCACGATTGAATTCAGTCGTTGGAGTAATTGGGGTTCAATTCGAAGTGTATCTTGTTACAAGTGATCCGTACCCTCGTCCACTATCTCCGGGTTGGTCCTCCGTACGGGGAGAAACTCAAGAGTCACCTCGCCCAACTTGCCACTTGTGAGATTTCCAAGGAATATCGGACTAGTCCCGTTGAGGGAAGGTCGTGGATTACCCTCTGCACCTCGCCCAATGTGGCGGTCCGATCACGGCAGTCTGCTCCACCTGAGGAGCCGATGGCCCGCTCATGGAAACTTCCACGGAGAACGACTGACCAGGCGGTGTGGAGTGATCGTATGCATGGGTAGGTTTCAGTAGTAGTAGTAGTAGGAATACGGAGAGAACTCCGTACAATTTACTACTGTGTATAGTTGAACTTGACTTCCCCAAGGGCCCTTGAAGATTCCACTATGGTGAATCAGGAAATAATCCTCTGGTTTATCGAAAGCTTGGCTATTGATTCTTCTCTGTTGGGCTGCCTTACTCGTCCTGGTGTCATAGCTTCTTTTCCCCTTATGTCATGGTGCTACTGTAGTATTGCATATTGGGGATAGCTTATACAGAGCCCTAAGATCATAAGGTATTCATTTCACCTTCTGGCCTCAGCCGAGGTTTGAACCGATTCCGAATATCGACTTTTCTACGACCAAACTTTGTTCCTCCTCGACTGACCGAGTCTGGTTTACTGACGATACCGTCTTCATGTGGAATACAGCGGTGATTGTAACACCATCAGACCGTTATTCCCATTGGACTCGTTTTCTCTACCCAGATAGCGAGTACATACTACAACACTGTACATACATGGCTCTATTGACAACACCACCGTCCGTCAATAAACTTAACTAGCCAACCGCTACGTGGCAGGGAATGGCCAGTTTTCTCAGCCCAGTAAAAAAACATCAGTGGCTGGTCCAAACAAAACATAGTTAACGAGATGTACGAGGTACCTAGTACGGTAGTACCTCCCAACTAGGTCACTAATTAACGAAGCTAAACGAGACTAACCATCATACCTACTGAAAATCCGCCCCTCACCCCTAAGGAAAAACTACTGCAAGTTTCGCTTGCAGATCGTCCACTTTACTAGTCCCCCGTGACCATTCTTATTTTTCTTCATTCCGCCGAATCCGGGACACGGGCATTCTCGGGTTCCAGGGCTGGCTGGTTTTCAGGGTTTTTTCCTCCCTCGGCACTTTTACCACTTTTACCCATGAAGGGTGGTTTTTCCGGTGCAGACCGGAGTAAAGCCGAACAAGAAGTGGGAAAGTCTGGATCGGCTCCGTTTCATCTCGCGCGGTGAGCGAGCCAATGACATCCGGTCTGAAGTTATCCGCCGCTTTACGAGAAACGCCACAAGCGGTCTCTCTTTTCCTTCAGGGGTGTACTTACTGTACTCTGTACAAAGTGTGTTGGTACACAGTACGGAATACAAGCGATCTGGACTGCAAGATGACATAAGTGGATGTTTGATAATTGAGAGAATTGAGTTCCTGAGGTCGGTCAACATAACGCCAATCTATACCGAGTAAATTTTCTTTTTGAACACCACGAAGTACACTAGAACTCGCAACGTAGCATCCATTACATTTAGTTTACCTTTTCCTATTTCTTTACACCAGAATCCCGGGACAGCTGGTCAACATTTTAGTCCGCCGGTGGCTTGACCGCATGATTCCTCTAACAGTGCCCGACGATGAAAAAGAATGAATAATGAAATTCCCAAATCTGACAAGATATCCGAACCCTTCGGTTGCCTCGCACGGTAGTTGAAATTTGACACAAACGGATAACCATGGATCCCGTGGAGATACTTTAGAAAATAGAATCTTTTTCTAGAAGGCGTCGACATCTACGTACTGTAGTCATGCGTCCTCAGCCACAATATAGAATAAGCCGATCATTGATCTATTACACTTTTGTGCTGGAGCTCTTGTAATCTTAAGCATAAATTGGTATCCTGGTCTTGGGTTTATTATGAGTTACGTACTCCGTAGTATCTCCATGGGGGATGTATTTTTATATATACAGTGAGTGATTTATATGAGGAGAGTTACATTGATCAACACCGGACACGAATCAATTATAATTGCATTGAGGGAATTCCGTACATGCATACATACATACATACCTCTCTATGCGTATATCCCTTTCCCCTGACTATACATAGCATACTCGACGATACCTAGATAATAACACAGATTTTATACATACTTATGAATAGAACCTCAGTCTCACTCGACACGAAGGAGAAAGAAACCCTAGATACTACGCAGTAAACAAAATACCAAGACCAAAAAAAAACCCGCACCTACAGCATCCTCTCGCCCGAGAAACAGGAACGCAGAACCAGAACCAAACCCGGCAAGCGGGTACTCACTCACTCGTATCCATTTACCGAACCGAAGAGTCCACGGCACACCCGCCAGTTGATTATGATTCTGATTCAGCATCCAGATCCAGATTCACCTTCCCCTTAGAGCTTAACCATAAACTCTCACTCAGGGGTAGTCGGTTTCATCTTCAACCTTCTTTTCCATGGAGCATATTTAAAATAGAAAATCATGTGGTGATATCGGCTCGGTTAGAACTCAGCCAAGCCCGATTGTGCAATGTTGCATATTGTACCTGCAGAATTGCGAGTGGAATCGGCTAGATGAGGAGTTTTTTTTGCTCGGGGAGGGGATGGATGGGTAAGCGGCTTTTCGAATGAGCCGTTGTGGGGACTTTGTGGATCTGGGAGTTGAGGATTGTGTTGAGGTTTGGGTTTGAGAGGGGGAGGGGATATGTTGGGTTGGGTTGTTCCTCTCTCTTTTTCTCTGTGTGTGTAGTGTAGGTGGAGGGTGTATTGTTTCTGTGTTTTAGTATTTGGGAGATTAATGAGTTGTGGGTTTAATATAGGCTTAAATGTGTTTGATAGATGGTTTGGTTTGAGTTGATTTATATATCTAGATTCGTACTATACTCTATAGCTAGTATGAATGTATGTAGACAGCGGACCAGTGGATCCAACAAAGTAAGTTTGTCAGTCATCTTGAGTTCTTCTAGAATGTCCATCCATCTCAAAGTATACAAAGTAGCACATACCCAGAATAGCATAGCTCTGTACTCCGTATCTCCCGTCGATAAGAGAACCCAGTAAAACAATGCATCCACAAATATGATATGCAAGGAATACCCAGCGAAAAATGACGCACGTCGTTCTTATCTGCAGGCGACAGGAAATCCAGATCTGATGGCTATGCAGTGTACCAGGTACCTCGGTGCAAAGTACAGGACCAGGAAGGGCTTGTGCGCAAGGCTAACGACGCGATGCAAGGACGCTTGCAGCTGGACGCGTGCCGCTGATAGGTGGCGACGAAACCTTCTTGCATCGGACTTATCCGCGGTGATGTAGCTGTATGTGTAGTGTACTTATGGACTGGACTGTGTAGGGAAGGACGTATGTGATCTCTCATGTGGATGGTGCTTTTGATGTACCGGTGGGCTTTTCTTGGTTATCGCTGTGAGGGTCTGTTTTTGTGGTGATGTCAGTGCAGTGATAGATTTGGAGCTTGAGGGTTTCAATGTGAGGCTGTTTATACTTATTCTTGAGTGGACTTGGGTAGAAGCTGTGCGTCATCTAGGTTTGCCGGTTGATTGAGTTGATGTTTGTAAGTTTGTCGAGGTGGGACAACTCGACAATTTCCGAATCCAGGTCATTTTGGAATTGCAGTTATTAATAGATGAAGACATGTTTGGTTCAGCTTTGTATATGGGCTCGAGAAGTAGTGTGAATGGGATAGTTTCAAACAATTATCCCATACTGACGAATTGATCGCAGTTATGTATATACGCTTGTCACTTAGTCTAGGACACTCACTCACCAAGAGCATGACTCGCATTGGCAAACGGTCTATTCGGTTCTTTCATCACTCCCCCAAGTACATGACGGGCACTCAGTCCATATCCCGAGTTCAGATTCGTGATAGTGTAGGCAACGGGATACATTCGAGAGATGTAAGGCGGTCGCTGTTCACCTGCAAGGTAGGATTTGATATTCAGGGAATGCCTCGGCTGAAATCTCGATCATTTCCTTAATTAGTACCTTGTGACATGTCGAATCTGGCGCCTCACTTCGTTACACCGTTTGGCTAACGATCTACCATCGTTTCAGCTTCAGGTTTGCCTGCGGACTAATATCATACATTGTGAGATGTCGGTGTGTATGAGGACAGAAGATACCGTCATTTTGATATGCTACATCCATACTATGCAAAGTTGACTGTGATAGGAAAGATCAGAAAGCGAAATTAGATCTATAGTTGTGTAAATGTACCCCCCAGGGCATGGCCTCAGCCCTGACTTCGGTCCAATTCTTCTTCGCCGCCATCGAACCCCACATCAACAACGACGGGCTCCTCCTCCTCCACGGGGTGGATGGCATGCTCCACATTGACCTTTGGACCCTTGAACCACTTGTGGGCATCTACCACCCACCAGATGGTTACCGCTAGCATCGGAGCGCCCCAGACAAGACACGTCCAATTCATCAGGTCTGGTGTCAGGTCATCCCCTGTC
This sequence comes from Aspergillus flavus, assembly GCF_009017415.1. Classification (NCBI taxonomy): domain Eukaryota; kingdom Fungi; phylum Ascomycota; class Eurotiomycetes; order Eurotiales; family Aspergillaceae; genus Aspergillus; species Aspergillus flavus. The sequence continues at coordinate 1,548,577 of NC_092404.1, read as the reverse complement.
ACACTGGGAAGGCACAGAATTGGCACCATCAGCAGCACAAAGAGCACACCCGTTGCTCCAATGTAGGGACCAAATGGCCCCAAGTGCCAGGGTCCCCGTCGGAAACGGTTTCCAACGAAGAACACCCGGATGCAAATAGGGATCGCAAAAGCAACGAACTGCGCAATGGCGCCAATAGAGAATAGAGCGCCGATCGCTACATCCCCGGCGAGGATCAAGAGGCACATAAGGATCCCGAGAATGGCATTTATGATGACAGCGTTCACGGGTGTTTTGGTGCGACTGTCTACCTTTTTCCAGATCCTTGATAAAGGAAAGCAGTCGTCGCGGGCATAGGCGTACGTGACTCGCGAGGCGGCTACCATGCATCCCTGGCCCATCGAGAACCCACAGATAATAGTTAAAGCGAGTATTCCCAGGGCGGCTTTTTGAGGCATCACCTGCAGCAAGTATGATGCCCAAGGCTGCCCGAGATCAGAGTCTATTATCGCCTCGATATCAAGGACGGTGTAAGCGACTACAAGCTGCAAGAACCAGCCCATCAAGCCCCCGACGCCCGAGGTCATCACGATGGCCCGCGGAGAGGCGATGTTTGCGTTGGAACATTCCTCGCTCAAATGGAACGGAGAATCGTACCCAGACATGGTCCAGATCACACCGACAAACGTCATGAGCACTGCAACCCCATCCGGAAAGTCGGTTAGATTGGTGATTGTCCCCCATACTTCCTTCGACGGGGTGAACTTGGGTTCATTCTTCGTCCCGGCCGGAATGGCAATGATGACAGCAATGAGCGCAAACATGTTGAACGTTGAGCCCCACGAGTTAAACTGCGCAACCCATTTCGTTGGCATGCTGCTGATTGCCGCGTGAAGGATCATGATAAGTGTGGTAAGGAGAAATGTTTGCCAGGAAGTAGGCACGTAGTCCGGGTTTTGTATCGACGCTGCAGCCAGGATCATCGCAGCCAGCGAAAAATCCACCGACGGTGCTGCTGTAATTTGTCCAATCCAGTTGGACCACCCGGTGATCCACGCCGCGAATGGTCCGTATCCCGGAGGTGCGAGTACTGCAGCAGCATAGTAGAGGCCGCCACTGGTGAAGTTAGTCTCAATAAAAGACAACCAAAACAAGCGCTTGGTGGACGCGAAAGAAAACGAAATGGACATACCTTGTTGGCATCGCCGAACACAGTTCAGCCATTGACATGGCAACACATTGGATGAACACCATGGCGATGATCCAACCCCAGACCATGCCTGCTGTGCCCGCATAGCCCATTCCTGGACGGATGTCAGCCTGTTAAAGTCCGCCCGGCATCAGGATAGCTACCATAGTATATTGTGCTTGCAAATGACGGGAGTAGTCCAAGCACAGCAAAGCTGACGCAGAATGTTGTCCATAACGAGAACTCTCGTTTGAACTCCTGCTTGTATCCCAGGGCTACAATAACCCTCTCATCCGCATCCATTGCATGGTCCGTATACGGCACGTCGCCATTTGGCAACACCGTGGTGACCGGGTCATGGTCCACATCGGCGTATACTGACCCCTTCGAGGTGGTCTTATCTAAAGGCGTCGACTTGCTCACGGAAGACATGGTGACGATGTCCTTCGCAATCGAGGATCGTTTTGGATCTTGATAATATTTCTAGACGGGCAGACAGCTATCTCTGCAGAGAGCGGATAATATAAACAACCAGTCATTCCAGGCTGACCACGGAATTGTCGCCGGGCCACCAAAAGTCTGTGACGCCGCCGTGACACAAATATAGCGTTTCAGTGGCACCCTCAACGGTGAACTGCCGGAGAGGGGGAAGAAAAAGGAATATATACGCGAATATGTCCCGGGCAGGGGTTGCGTATCGAAGTAGTTATATCAAGAGTAACCATGCACTCTGCACGGGGGGAAGCGTATCCACACCCCCTAGGATCGAAACCATGATGGTGAGACGCATTCTCTTTGGCGGATGATATCTCAACCGATAAAAGTAATCTGCGAATGACATGGAAGGTGAAGCTGGGAGGAACTTCCCAGGTGGGGGGTTACTGTTGCTTGGCATCTGGTCACACTCTCCTTTGTATGCAGTAGACCATTCATGTTGTAGCAACATCGGTCTACTCCGCTTGAATCGCACAGCTCTTCAAAGCTTGGCGGCATAGTCCATACTCAGCAGGGCAGTTCCAGGCGGCGCCAGTTCAAAAGAAGGTTGGTCACATAGCTTCGACCTGTCTTGCTCTAGTAAGGGGCCCAAGACACAAAAGCCGGGGTTTCTTATCAGCTCGGGTGGGTGGCGTCTCAACCGACGAATGTTCAACCTCTGATAAGAATGAGATCCAGAAGATAAAGGCATTACGGATGATTTTGATTCGACATGATAACAACCTGTTCATCAGATCAGTCTTTCTTTGTTGAAATATAATCTTACTTTGATAGTACTATTGAAGTAGGCTGGACCTGCCCTTATGGGAAACCCTGACCGTGGATGGATTTTGTCACCAGACAATCAACCATCAACCATCAACCATCATTAAGCATATATATCGTTCCCTATCTTTAGCAGGACGGGTTGGCTGTGGGCTGCCCCGACATGCCGGAAACGCACTGATCACCGAGGCACACTTGCAGTACCTAACAGAGGCATGAGAAACAAAGGAAGTGATAATTAAGGAGGCGTGTCTATGTGCTGTCACAATTCATCGCTGCTATTCTACACAGTACAGAACCGACTCCTTCCTCCACTATATAGCTGATAGGGAGCATATGCGCAAACATAAGAAATCCCTGCGAGTAGGATATGGTTGATGGATCGTACTTCGTAAGGAAAAGTTTAGAAGGGCTACATGATTGTTAGCATGCCACGTCGCGAATCGGCATTCCTAGGTGAAGGAAACGGGTACATACGTTGTCCTCGGGGGCAATGGTGCGGTCGAAGTACTGGTCGAAGAAAGGAAGCTGACGCAGGATATCGTTGCGGACACGGGGAACTTCACCGAAGAAGAAGAGAGCGAAGACACCAGCGCTGGCGCCGAAAGTGGCGGCAATCTGGGCACTGTGATGGCAACGCAGTCAGTACGAGGAATAATGAAGGTGGGGAAATATGAATGAGAGTATAAAACAGGTGGTACTCACTACTTGGTGGCAGCGCCAACGGTCACACCGTGGAAGTTAAGAGGAGTAGTGTACCTGGAGACCATCAAGGATTCGAATTAGCAGGCGTCCCTCATCCCTCCGGTTGTGTATTCAACGATCTCATTGGGCTTCTCTGTTCGCCGGCTATGTAGGTCTCAACCCTGGCGACACGGCGTGGGCTGCCTTTGCTGGCCGCACACCCAGGGTTGAAGATTGATCAAAAGACCGTTTCCAAGATCAAGTCAAGCAAGCCCAGGGCACAGGTACAGCCCATGTGGACATTGTGATACGATACTGTCCATTGGAAGTTCGGGGATCTCACTTGGGAGCGAAAGGAGAGCGGTAGGCACCAGCAGTCTGGGCCGCAGCACGGCGAAGGGTCTGAGAGAACTATAGCGACAAAAATTGTTAGCAATTGGTGAGTTTCATAAAGTTTCTCTGCTGAAAGCCGGTCTATGGTGCGATTGAACATCACACTTATAACCCGAGTCCTCGGAGAGTGAACGGGCTTTTAACCCGATTAAAACGTAAAAATTTCAGAGTGGGATACACATACCATCTTGTCTATAAACTTAGAAGTAGGACCTAAGCAAGAACCGTTCTAAAAAAGCGATGATTGACAGCAGCAACTGAGATTCAAGGCAGTCGTAGAAAACCGGGAGACTCCGCGACGTTCACAATGCTTGCGGCAACCTGATAGCCAATCACCATCCGCCAATTGACCATCACGTGAAACAAATGGGCTGTCGAATCAGAGCCTCGCTTTTACATTCAAGGTCAACGCGGTTAGTAGTTCGAGCAACTTGTATAGTATGAGATTCTGGAATATCAGATTTGGTCACTATTAAGTAAATGTAAAGACTTCCAAGATAATTATAATCCTAAGCTGTTCCAGTCATCTTCTTTCCCTTTTTGTCGCCTATCAAGGCTACCAGGTGGCATCAGGACATTGCTTTTAAAACTGTACCCTAACTAAGGCTTCATCACCTTTCTCCCACTGGCAATATAAAGTGATTGCTTTTTGTAATCTGTATAGGTACTAATAAGGCACTCGCGTGTCTGATACAAATTATGGAGGAGCTTGCCGACAGCACAACACTCGCCCGAACGCCGCTTGAACCAGGAGATCAATGTAAAAATGGAACGAGATATATGAAGGGCATCATCAATACCAAGATATAGAACACAGTTAAAACCTTACAAATCCAATAAAAAACCAGGTGAAATCAACGCGAGCGAATTGAAGGATGGAGGGAGGGAGGGAAAGGTCATGAGGGAAAAGAGGTAAAAATGAATATAATAACTGTACAAATGATTCTTCCGGGATCATCGACCGTCGACTAATCAACCTTTCCAGTTGAGCCGCCGTTCAACAGACCTTCTTTCCCATCAAGGTGAAAGAAACCATTGTTGCCGTTAGTGACACCAAGAATGCCACCGCGGCCGGCACGCCGGCCTCTGGCTCGTGCCAACCACGTCGCGCCAACAACCGAGAAGATCAGGATGAGCACAAAGAGTATGGGGTGGTTGACGATGAAGGACCGAGCGGAAAAAAAGACAGACTCAAAGGTGCCAACAGTGGACTTCGGTGTCAACTTAGGGGAGTTGGCGATCACAAGAGGAATAGTTTCGAGAATAGAAGTACGCGAGGCCAGGATGGGAGACCCGCTCGAAGATGAGTCCCAGTACCGTCGGTTCTGGTCGGATTAGTATGAATATCAAAACAATCGTCTTCTTCCCCAAAGGAGGGCACTCACATCGTGATCGTTGATGATGACTCGTTCCCCATTTGCCACATCAATACCATACGTATTTCTCAACCACCGTTCCCAGAAATCGCCGTCAACCCACGCGAAGCCGACTTGTTTCTTGTCATCTTCACGTATAGTGATGCGCATGTTTTTGGCAGCTCGCAATGCGCGCTGGTCGTTACGGTCATCAGCCTCCTCAATGCGGAGCTGTTTGGCATCTCGAAGTTCTGCCCGTTCCAATTGGAACAACTGAACCTGCTTGTCCATCCATTCAAGAGCCGCGCTCTTCAGCTCCCTCTTTGACTGCAAGAATTCGTCCGAGCGTCCCCGGCTCAAGATTCCGAGAACCACATACCTGCCATCCATGATTTCCCGAGCATTGGAGGCTGTGAGCTCGGGGACTATGGGTAGCCACACAGTGCGCATCCATCCCAAGATCTGTCGGAAGTCTCGCATATCCTTGGGAGCAATCGGAGTATAGTAGTTGGCTCGACCGTCTCGGACAACAAGAAGGCGGGGCCATGTTGAAATCTTGAACCGTTCAGCCAAGGCTGCGCTGTTCGTTTTCACAATTCGTCCATGGCCGATTAAGCTAAGAGTTAGGCGCTCCAGAGCCTCAAAATCCTCCGATGTCGTAGCGTGGTCGTAGAAGTACAAGAAAATGACTTCTTCCTTCTCCTCCAGCTCCTTGAAGGAAGTGGCGTCGACGTCCTGAACACCCAAGCCAACGTCAACTGCCTTTTTGGCATAGTTGACTAGATCGCCTAGACCCCGAAGACCGTTGTATTCGACCCTCTCACCACCGCGGAAGAAATACATAGTGGGAAAGGCCGATACATGGGCATCTTTGCAAAGTCTGGGCTCAGCGTCGCAGTTTACTTCTCCGATGTTGAGAACGTTTTGCATTTCCCTGGCCATTTGCGCCCAGTTAGGGGCAAGTGCCTGGCAATGATGACACCATGGGGCATAAAACTTAATGAACCAGGGATCCTGTGTGGTCGTAACAAGTTTCTGGAAGCTCTCGGCGGTGAGGGGAACAGAGATTCCTTGAGGGTTTGCTGGACCCCCTTTCGGTTTCGTTTTGCTCTTCAACGTGGAGGCTTTCTCGGAAGATGCATCCTCGGCGGAAACCTGCTCATTGTGCTTTTCACCAGCCTTGGCGCCTGCCTCGGGGTCCTTGTCTTTAGCAGCAGGGACCTCTGGTTCAGCCTTCGTATCCACGCCCTTGGCGCCGGGCTTCGGTAAGTTGACCCCCTTCGCAGGACGAGACCCAGGCTTGATCGATTCAAGTTTGTCTTCAACGTACTCGCTCAGCCCCTCCATTGATTTCTTTCCCGTGAACTCCTCTACTTTTTCACCATTGTGATACAGCGAGAATTGCGGGAAGTACTTGACATCCAATTTCTTGCAAAAGTCGCCATAGGCCTGGCAGTTCAGCGATGCGAAATGGAAATTGTAGAAGCCATGGAAGGAGTTGAGAGACTTAGTATCGGATGGTTTCGAAGAGGAAGAGGCCAAAGGATCCGAAGTCTACCGTTTGTTAGCGGGCTTGAATGAGCACACTTCCTAATGGACGAAGCCATAGAACTTACATAGTAATATTCATAGAGCGTCTGCCAGGTAGGAGCGATCTTTTGGCAATGCGGGCAGGCAGGAGAGAATTGCTTAATAAACCTAGTAGATGTTAGAGTCGACATCTAGACACCGAAATGATAGAGAGTTCTGACCAGTAGCCGTCCTTGATGGTTTCCTCGAAGTTATCAGGTGTCAAGTCTTTCATAGGAGGCACTTCAACGCCGTTGAAGGTAGTAGACAGGGTACCCGGGTCGACGGGATCGTCGGCTCTCTTCACAAGTCGACCATCTCTGGATTCAAGGACCTTGTCGGAAGGGGAAGCGAGGGTGGGGATAGAGAATAAAGAGAGAAGCGAACACGCCAGCAAGGATGCCCTCATACTGACTGTAAGTCAAGGTCTAGGACCCTGATGCGTTGTCTTTGAGGAAAGTGAACGTAAGAACAAAGGGCGATTGCCAAAGAAATTACGGGTGGCACATGAAGACCTAGAACGAGTGTCGAAATGCGGCTCGGTGGCCACAGCAAGTTGGAACAACCACCGCAGAGAAACCGGCTCTAAAACCAAAGCAGGCGATTATATTTAAACCTGAAGAGAAATCTGCGGACAAATCCGCAGGTCCTCAAGACGAAGGCTGGTCTCGAATGCGGGTTGAGAATGGGTAAACCCCCTAAGCGCGGAGAGATCGATAAGTTTAGTTCCCTTCAGATGAAAGTGGCCGGAACGTCCTGGTGGAATCTCTGTTTCTCCGCCTCCCGACGGAACCTCAACTTCGCTCCCGAAGTCAATGACAACCTGAGATACTAAATTACATGGTCTGCCATTGGCCCTGATATCCTTCACCTTTTTGGGTCAATTCTTTCCCCTCTTCTTCTCATATACCCCCCCTATTACAATGAGGTCTACATTCCGGTTGCTGGCCAACGTCAAGCCGGCCCGGTACCTGGAGCCTTTCGCTCCCACCGGTATCACCGGCCTTGTCACTCATCCCAGTCCCCGCCCGACTTTGATCTATCTCTACACAACTACCCTGCAGAAGTTGAAGGCCTTCCCCGAGTCTTCCGTCTACCGCCAGTCTACCGAGGCTTTAACCCGCCACCGCCTGCAAATTGTCGAATCTACGAAACCTCCTGGCTATGAGGCTTGGTTGGAGCGCGTGAAGAAGGCTATTGGTACTGAACCTGAGCGGTTCGCCTCTCTCCTTCGCCCAGATGGCACGTACGCGGCAGTCATGCGCAGCGATGGAAGCGACAATCCTCGTGGTGAGGAGTGGGATGGAGAAGCCCTCGAGCCGACCAGTGAAGGCCCTGCCCGTACCCCAGAGGAAGAAGCTCGGTGGCACCAGGCTATCGAAGATTCGGTTAAGGCAGAGAACGAGTCTGATTTCCAAACTCATGCTATGAAGTGGGAGAACGAGCCCGCCTTGGAAGCAGAGCAGTACGTTCACACGTTGCACTTTCTTGGGAAGCAAAGCTAACAATTAACCCAAGGGTTGCCGAAATCGAGAACCAGATTGGAGCCGGCCTTATTGAGGAGGTCATCCAGGTCGCAGAGGGTGAGCTGAAGCTCGTTGACGAGATGTCCAAGTCCAAGGTGTAAGTTCTCAAATTCCGAGGAGTATGATCATGCAAGGAATTCGCTGACGTCCGACAAGTTGGGAGGAGCTAGAGGAACAGCCCGCCCCTGGCCAGTGGTCCTATTTTGAGCGCAAAGACTCTGCATAAAGGCTGACCCCGATGAATAAAAAGACTTGTTCATTTCTATGATCCTTAACCCCACTTGTATTTATTAGCCGATGCGTGTCAAATGGAAAGGAACGCTATCTTGTCGAAATTATATCCATTATTAGAAGGTTGATGTCTTTATGCTCTATACAGCTATCGAGTTCAAGGTTATCTAGGAAGTCTCCTGCGCAATAGACGAAGGTGGTTGATCGTTAAAACATTGGAAAATTGTAGACAATGTCAACGGCCACGCTGCTGTGTGTTTGTGGGCATAGCAATCATTTTAGCGGACGCTCAGAATGTTTAAATTTAAAGGATAGCAACTACTCCGTACATAGGGTAAATGGGAGAAGTAAAGTAGCATGAGTTTGAACTGGAAATCATCCATACATATCTTGCATGGAGCCTAGAATCGTAGGCGGTGAGGGCTCAGGTCGCTAGGCTAATGTAGATAGCTGGCGGGATTCCATCTCCTTGTGGACACATCGCTGCCGAGTCCCTGAACATCTACATTGGTGACCTACAGGCTATTCCGGTCGGGGACTTCCTCATTTTTCTGCGCTTTCAATACATACTTCCAACGGAAGTTATTTGCAACTCCGGGCTGGCCTGTCTGAGCCGCTCGTGGCCTGGTTTCTTCCCCTCCGTCCCCGACGCCGCAAATAGTCGCGACATTCTCCTTCCCCACACAACATGAGACTGGATGTTAAGGTACGCCGTGTGTTGTTTGGAACGATTCTCAATGTGGAATAGGCTAGCGCTTCTTCATTTGGGGATACATTTAAAGGGAAATGATATTGTTGCTGACCATAATTGCAACGCAATAGAGACAGCTCTTTGCTCGCTCGGAGCGAGTAAAGGGCATTGATTTCCATCCGACGGAGCCATGGGTGAGTGCCTCTACGATCTCAGGTGCCGACACATTATACTGACTGGCCTCAGATCCTGACAACCTTATACAGCGGTGCGTTGGGGGATCTGCATTTAAATGGTTATAGGCCGAATGCGCTAATCGGAATCCACAGGTCACGTATACATCTGGTCTTACGAGACTCAGGTAAGTGTTTGATGAGCAACGTCACGCCCAATTGTCTTCTGACCGTCAATCCCCGTAGTCAATCATCAAAACCTTTGAACTTACCGATGTCCCCGTTCGAGCTGGTCGGTTTATTGCCCGCAAAAACTGGATTGTTTGCGGATCAGATGACTTCCAACTCCGCGTATACAACTACAACACTTCCGAGAAGATTGCCTCGTTTGAGGCCCACCCAGACTATATCCGTTCGATTGCTGTTCATCCCACCCAACCTTTCGTTCTTACAGCCTCCGATGACATGACAATCAAGCTCTGGGATTGGGAGAAAGGTTGGAAGTGTGTCCAGGTGTACGAAGGCCACGCTCATTATGTGATGGGACTGTCCATTAACCCTAAGGACACAAACACATTCGCATCGGCTTGTTTGGATCGGACGGTCAAGATCTGGAGTCTTGGTTCCCCACATGCCAATTTCACATTGGAGGCCCACGAGACGAAGGGTGTTAACTATGTCGACTACTATCCGCAAGCCGATAAGCCGTATCTTCTTACCACCTCAGATGACAAGACGGTCAAGATCTGGGATTATACCACAAAAGCGCTCATTGCGACATTGGAAGGGCACACAAGTAATGTTTCCTTCGCCTGCTATCACCCAGAATTACCAGTGATCATTTCGGGATCTGAAGATGGAACAATCAAGATTTGGCACGCAAACACATACCGATTGGAGCAATCATTAAGCTATGGCCTTGAAAGAGCGTGGTGTGTTGCATACCAGCGTGGTAAACAAGGTATCGCAATGGGGTTTGATGATGGTGCAGTGGTCGTGAAAATGGGTCGCGAGGAACCCGCCGTCTCTATGGACGGATCAGGAAAGGTCGTCTGGGCAAGACACAATGAAGTGGTTTCAACAGTCATTAAGGGTGGTGATGCTACTATCAAGGATGGCGCACCAATCTCCTTACCGACAAAAGAGCTGGGCTCATGTGAGGTCTACCCCCAGACACTATCACACTCGCCCAATGGCCGTTTCGTTTCAGTTTGCGGTGATGGAGAATATATCATCTACACTGCTCTTGCTTGGAGAAATAAGGCATTCGGGCAAGCACTTGATTTCGCCTGGGGCTCGAAGGATAACAGCAACGACTATGCTATTCGCGAGTCACCAACTAGTGTCAAGATCTTTAGGAATTTCAAGGAGGTCAGCGGCGGCCTAGATGTCGGCTTCCAAGCCGAAGGACTCACTGATGGTGTGCTTCTTGGTGTCAAAGGACAAGGAGGCATTGGTATGTTCGATTGGGAGACCGGTAATCTAGTCCGTCGCATTGAAGTCGACCCGAAGGCCGTAAGCATCACCGAAAAATATCCATTGTAAGTCTCAGCCGCTAACACTGCTTCTAGGTTTATTGGTCTGAGTCTGGAGAGTTGGTTACTCTTGCCTGTGAGGACTCATTCTACGTGCTCCGATTCTCGAGGGAAAACTATATCAACGGCCTCAATGAGGGGGAAGCCGATGAGGATGGTGTTGAGTCGGCCTTCGAAGTCGTCACTGATGTCAATGAGACTGTCAGGACAGGTCAATGGGTTGGTGACTGCTTTATCTACACCAATTCGACCAACCGCCTGAACTACCTTGTTGGTGATCAGACCTACACAATCTCTCACTTTGACCAGGGAATGTATGTCCTTGGCTACTTGCCTCGCGATGGCAGGGTGTATCTAGCCGACAAGGATGTCAATGTTGTTTCTTTTGGTCTTTCACTTAGCATGGTCGAGTACCAGACCGTGGTTCTTCGTGGAGACATGGATATGGCAGCAGAGCTGCTGAAGGACATCCCGCAGGACCAGATCAACAAGGTTGCGCGGTTCCTCGAAGGCCAGGGCTACAAGGACATGGCCCTTGAAGTTGCCACTGACCCCGAACATCGTTTCGACCTTGCCCTTTCTCTCAACAATCTCGACATTGCCCTCGAAATTGCTCGTGAAGCTAACGTCGAACATAAATGGAAAACTGTTGGTGATGCTGCCCTGGCAGGATGGAATCTGGAATTGGCTCAGGAATGTTTCACCAATGCAAAGGATGTCGGCTCCCTTTTGCTGTTGCACACCGCCAGCGGCAACAAGCAGGGTCTCCGTAACCTCGCAGAACAAGCGTCCGAGGCCGGTCTGCACAATGTTGCTTTCTCTACCTTGTGGTCTCTCGGTGATATCGATGCCTGCACAGATCTTCTTGTGCGGACCAACCGTCTCGCGGAAGCTGTCCTTTTCACACAAACCTACAAGCCATCCCGGGCACCCGAGCTCGTAGTTCAGTGGAAGCAGTCGCTTGAGCAGTCTGGAAAGACAAAGATCGCTCGCCTGATCGGTGTTCCTCCCGGTGCTCCCGACGCTACCGCCGATGACGACCTCTTCCCAGAATGGGATGAGTACCTCCGCCTGGAGAAGGAAGGCGTTGTCCCTGAGCCTCCTTCATCAGAGTCCCTTATCGACGTCAACGATGACGAACAAGCCGAGTCAGCAGCCAACGGGGCTCCAGAGGTAGAAGCCGAAGCATGAATGAAGGGGTGAATGACCGTTGATTGCAGTGAGAAGTTGGGTGTATCTATTACCTTATTGTTCTAGAGTTATTTGTTTCTACCTATTTATTCCTCTTCTACCATTTTGCCCGCTATGACTTGAATATTATTACGTCTCATATCTATCATGGCACTCTGTAGCGATCGCGGCCATTTGTTCCTTTAAACATGAGATTACTGTCAACATTATCCCAACTTGCTCTCTGATCGAACCTTATGCTTCTAGCCATGAGGCATTATGCACAGAAGCAACACCATTACTCATCAATTAGCCCAATTCAAAGGGCATGCTTGATGCTTTCTCCCTTCTATAGCTATACAGAAGAAGCTGAGAACTTTATTTTCAAGGTGAAGCATGGTATCCGATCCATCAACCTATGCCCTTAGCCCCATGAACTTCCTAATCAAGCTGCTGTAGGGAATTCGCTTAAGAATGAGCTCGTGTTTCCTGGTATTGCCCTGATTAATTTCGTGCAATCGCATTATTCGACTGAAGATCCATAGATTTGGCAGGTGACTTGAGAAAACTTTCTCTTACTTCTGGATCATTAGCAATTCATAAGTGAATAATATAGTCGAGTCTGATAACGGGGACAAGAAGAAAGCCAAAGCGAGTGGATGTGTTAGGTGGCTAGACTATTTATGGAAGTAGATGACTGATACCTACATAAGATAGCACTATTAACCACCAAGGAATATTTTCTCGGGTATCACTAGTATAGATACACCAAGATATGAGCAACAGTCTCCCTATAAATATCCGACATTAACCACTACATAACCCCCCAAACACGGCAACTATAAAGCATAGACTATAGAACTTCAAAGTAACAGAAATATACATATGAAATAACCCCCAATTCACATAACTATTACATATTATGGAACCACAGCCGGTGTCTGTACATGTCGGTTCACTCGAAGATGGCCGATGCAATCGGCCCGTAGGGTATATGGTCTGGCGCCACCTCGGCCGCCGGCTTCCCCCTTTTTATAGATGTGGCGAATAAAACACCGGATGTTTTGTGTGTCAGGGGAATGGTGGCAGTGGTGTTATGAGTCATCGTGAAGTGAGTAGTGAGTAGATTTGGTGGGGATTTTCATAGATGGTGGTTTGAAGGTCTTGGGTTTCTGGGGTTTATCCGCGTATATTCTGCTAGTAGTTAGATCTACTGAGGGGGTATAACTCTTCGGTAGCCGGTGCGTATGCAGTTGTATTGTGACTGATAGATGAGAAGAAGGGCGTTTACTGGTTGCAATAGATTGATGTTATGCTTTGCAAAAAAGAGATGGAATTATTACTGATATGTGTCTAAAATTACAATGAATTGTTTTACTGAGACTGAGTATAATGCCAGTTTGGATGTAGCCGCGTAGGTGATACTTAATCCGGACCAAATTACGAGACCTCGATAGTACAATGCTATTGGACTTGTAAGACAATAGTCTAGTTCTTCATAGACAAACCTGAAAAAGGAAGGACTCGAAGTCATTTCGACAAGTCATAGTATGATTAGGCATCTAGGAGCTGAACGAAAACGTCGGATGCGAGAGGGCCAGAACCAAAATACGACAGTAGGAGGATTCCTACCCCTTGGTATATATGGAAACCGGTTTTAAAGACTGGGCGTCCTCGTACCTCACAGTCGAGCATGCCAGACGTTGGCGCACACATTCCCCAGATCGGCTGGAGCCTATCGCAATGCAACCGTACCCACCCAGCGTCTACTATATCCGAGCATTCCTGCTGCAAGTCGTGGAGGTTGTTCCAGCCAATGAGGTCCGTTGAGCTTCTTTTTCCGATATGGTGATAGCTGACAGTGTACTAGTGTCGACTGCACAGGTGCCTCGCGGAAATGTGAGATCGGAGCATGTCTTGCTTCAGCGACCGAAGTATGGACGAATGTCCGCCATCTTGAAGAATGGTGACTACCGGAGGATTGTCTCCAGCTCAGGACTATGTATATGCCACGATGCCACGGCTTTGTGTGATAGAGTTCAAGAGCCGAGATTTACAACGGTGATTACTATCGCAGATATCAGCACAGTACCGGCAAGATGGTCAACTGGAGCAACATACTACCCACATTAACCGCCTTCATCGCTTTTATCCTGGGCATGCTATGCCTCTTTGCAGGAACGAAAACAAACCTTTTATTAGATACAGATGTCTTCACGGTGTGTGAGCCTCCGTCACACTTGCTTGTACGAGCGGGGACTAACGACAGGCGAAGATATATACGACAAGTATAAGCAATGGCACGGGGATGCGGGACTTCTACTCGATATATGTCATGTCTTACTGTGAGGGATTCCTGCATGCAGAAAATCGAAACCTAACCGGATGCTCACACCCGTCACTACTGTTCTCCTTCAATGCGACAGAAGCGTTAACGAAAGATGCTGGCAACACCACCTCGTTATCCAGCCTGGGATGGCCGAGTTCCATCACCGATGATCTACGCACGTTCGGTGCTACCAGCCAGAGTATGGGTGTCTTCTACTGTATTGGGATAGGATTAGCGGGACTGGCAGTTTTGGAACGACTGTGGTTCGTGATCGCGAAAGGGCCGAGACAGACGGTTGTAGAAGTTTCTTCTCTTATGGTAGGCTCCATTGAACGTTCTAGATCCCGTCCGGTACTAAGAAGGCCCACAGCTCAGTTTCACTATGCTCAGCATACCGTCTATCATCGCAACGGTCGTTGCCTTACAATTTGTGAGCCTCATCAATCGTCACGGAGAGGAGTCTGGCGTGACAGCGAGATATGGACATCAATTTTTAGGAATGACGTGGGCAGCCGTCGGGTTGTTGCTGGTCGGAAGCACTGTCAGTTTACTGACGGTATTGGTGGACCGCAACCGATCGGCAGACCAGTATGAACCGGTGGCAGAACCGAAGACGGTGGCCGAGGATTCGGACTCGGTAGCGTCGAACCAGAAGGGGGACTAAGAAAGGAACAGAATGGAGAGGAATAATCATAAGAGAAAAAAAGGGGGAAATTAACCAAAGCAGGAAAAGTAGGGAAAAAAAAGAAGAAGACCGGAGAAAGCCAAGGAAAGGGAACGAATCGGGAGGAGTGTTTCTTGTTTGCAAATACGTTGGATTGGAGCCCAATATTGAATATACTCCGTACTGTAGTCGAAAGAAAGGACAAGAGCCCCACCAAACCTCGACCGTTCCATAGCAGAAATTCCATGACTATCTGTTAATATTTTTTGATCGATGATGTTGTAACAGTGGTTGAAGTGGACCTTATTTTTCGCAATACAATAGCAGCATGGCTTGTGGGAAGGGGTCTTGAGATCATAGTCATAGTGTAAGAAAAAATTGGGTCTCCCGCGGATGGCGACGTCACGAGTGGACCCGGGAAAAGGTCTCGCCAAATGAGGCAACCCGGTTCCCTCCGTTCCAACCGCTATGCCTGCGATTCTATCAATGATAGTGGGTCACTCGATGGATTCAAGGGATGTCAAATGATGACGTTAAGTTGACTACGACTGTTGCTGTCATGCACTGGAAATTTATCGGGAGGAATTGACCAGTCTTATTCGCGGAGGAGGGAGTGAAGAGACTAGGAGTCGTTCAGTTCAGTCTTGCAGGAAATCCACTCGGGGATGAGCAGGGGTTAACCTCATGGACGACTGAACTACTCCGTACAGGACGGAGTACAGAATGTCGAATTCACCCGTTCGGCTAAAGATGAGTCCGTTTTATGGTCACCTAGCGGAGTGCAACCCCGACCGGATAACTGTAAGGAAAAGAGAGAATTAGGATCGGGTGACAATTGGGTCTCTAAGTTCCTGCGTAACGTGATACCGAATCAAATCCATGACCCTATCGCCAGGACGATCACGGAATGGTCCGGATCAGAAATTCTGAGGTTCTGGTTGGATTGATGACCTGAACTAATACCCAATATCATGACGAAAACCAATCCCCTCGTTTCCTGTTTTTGCACGGGAATAGCCACAATTTCCCCCCCCAGAAAACCGAAATGAAGTCTGAGCCCTCCGGAAGACTGCGTTCCTAGCCCCCATGTGTTTAGTTGATACTATTCCCATAGGCACGTTTCCCCCCTTCCCCACTTGAGTTCCACCAGTCGTGAATGAGGAGGTTCCATTCTCGCCCAGAGTTTGGTTTCTTTGCCGTTCCATACAAGGCGTCACTGCATCATTCCTTCCCTTTTCATTCACCCCTCTCTTGTCCACCATCGTGAATTGTTTCTGTAGTACATTTAATAAATACCCCTCGTTACCCCTCTTTCTGTTTCCTAAGAAATCAACATCATCATCAACAACAACAACAATCACTTTCCCACTTCACAGGTTCTCTTTCTGATACCCATCCTTCTGTCTCTCATCTACTACCACTACTTTCATATACTCTCTTCTATCCTACTTCATCACCATCACAACCTTCTTCCCCATTCTTGTTTCAACCCAACATCAATATATTACCGTTGTCAACCATCCATCATGGGTAAAAAGGCTATCCAGTTTGGCGGTGGAAACATTGGCCGTGGCTTTGTGGCTGAGTTTCTCCACGCTGCCGGCTATGAAGTCGTCTTCATTGATGTCATGGATAGCGTCATCAACTCTTTGCAACAGACCCCGTCGTACGACGTCACGGAGGTCAGCGAAGAGGGTGAAAGCACCAAGACCATCACCAACTATCGCGCCATCAACTCCAAGACGCATGAGGCCGACGTCGTTCAGGAGATCGCATCGGCAGATGTGGTTACCTGTGCTGTCGGTCCCAACATCCTTAAGTTCATCGCGCCAGTCATTGCCAAAGGTATTGATGCGCGCACCGAAGAGAGACCCGTGGCTGTGATCGCCTGTGAGAACGCTATCGGCGCTACAGATACCTTGCACGGCTACATCAAGCAGCACACCAACCCTGACCGTCTGGAGACCCTCTCTGAGCGTGCCCGTTTTGCCAACTCGGCTATCGACCGCATCGTCCCCAACCAGCCCCCGAACAGTGGCCTCAATGTTCGCATCGAGAAGTTCTACGAGTGGGCCGTGGAGAAGACTCCATTTGGCGAATGGGGTCACCCCGACATCCCTGCCATCCACTGGGTGGACCACCTCGAACCTTACATCGAACGCAAGCTCTTCACCGTCAATACTGGCCATGCTACCACCGCCTACTATGCTCACAAGCGTGGCAAGAAGATGATCGCCGAGGCCCTCGAAGACCCAGAGATCCGCGAGACTGTGCACAAGGTGCTCGAGGAGACTGCTTCCCTCATTGTATCCAAGCATGAGATCTCGGAGCAGGAGCAGAAGGAATACGTTGACAAGATTGTCAGCCGTATCTCTAACCCCTATCTCGAGGACAACGTTGAGCGTGTGGGACGTGCTCCTCTCCGCAAACTGTCTCGCAAGGAACGGTTCATTGGACCTGCTTCGCAGCTCGCAGAGCGCGGCCAGAAGTTCGATGCTCTCCTGGGCGCCATCGAGATGGCTCTTCGCTTCCAGAACGTCCCAGGCGACGAGGAGAGTTCCGAGCTTGCTCGCATTTTGAAGGAGAACTCGGCCGAGGATGCCACCTCGCAGCTCACCGGATTGGAGAAAGACCACCCACTCTACTCTCATGTGGTTGAGCGTGTGTCCACGGTCCAGCAAGGCTCCAAATCAGTGCTGTGATTCTCGATCGTTTTCCACACCACCACACTCCTTTTTTATCACCAGAAAACGAAGGGTTCCGAGTCCATCACCAATATGGATCGCCCGAGGGATATTGGATCTGATATCAAACTGTTCTGTCCGCTGGCCGGGCATGAACTGCATGGGATACGGCGAACATATGGACGGCGCGAATGGAAGCATTCAATGGGATCTCGGATTAGCATACATGATGATTTGTATTGACTTAGTGCAGCGCATACGAGTCTAATGAGATTAATGATTATGAGAGTATTCTTTTGTCTTGGTGTAGTTGGTATCTGTAAGATCTACAATCCGTGCTCCTGTAAAAGTGTATAGGTGTTCTTCGTCAATGAACATCTGTAGTTAATCTACAACTTACTATCCACCCACTTTGGTTGCCTCTTCTCCACAAACGCCCTCAATCCCTCTTTGATATTCTCGCCCTCGTTTAACCTCTTCTGCCACCCGTCGATCAACCAGCGACTGCCCTCCTCAGCTCCAACACCCTCCCAACCCAACTTGACCCCCTCGCGACTGACGATCACCGCATCGGGACTATTCGCCGCGATCTGACCCGCGATCTCCAATGCCCGCGTCACCACTTCTTCGGGCGTGGGCAACACCTCATTGACAAATCCCCACTTCTCCGCCTCGACTGCCGTCACCCGCCGCCCCGTCAAGACCATCTCCATCGCCCGCTGTCGCCCAATCGTCCGGACCACCCGCGGCAACGCCCCCGCAATCGCGACAACTCCGCGCTGAACTTCGGGAAACCCGAAAAATGCCTTCTCACACGCAATCACCATGTCCGCATTGACAATCATCTCACATCCACCACCCAGACAGATCCCATTCACCGCGCAAATAATAGGCTTCTTTCCGCTCCGTCGGGAAAGACCCCCGAATCCCGACGACGGCTGTTGTCGTTTGGATCCCTCGGCGCTGTTCACTTGGTTGTTCCATTCTGTTCCATTCCATTAGTACATATATCTCTTCAGAACCCATCAAGTATAATAATAGAACGTTATGGATGAATGGATGGATGGATGGATGTATATCAGGAGCTAGTCTGCGATACGTAACGGACGGATCGAGATATGACATACCCTTTAGATCCGCCCCGGCACAAAACGCCCTCCCTTCCCCCGTCAACACCCCAACCCTGATACTCGGCTCCTCGTCCATCCATTCCCAGAGCGCGTGTAGCTCATTGTGACCCGCTGTGTTTATGCAGTTTAGGTCCTTGGGTCGTGAGAGCGTCACTTGTAGGACGTGTGGGGTTGGGAAGGTCACTTTGGCGTGTTGGGGGGTTGGGGGTGGGGTTTTGAAAGTCATTTTCTTTTTTTATCTTTCTTGACTTTTTTCTTTCTTTTGGGATTTGGGGTTCTTTAGTTTGTTGTTTTGGGGAGTTATATTTCTTCTTAATGGGGTTATGGGTTGTCGTGGTTTTTATCCTGTTTAGTTTGATGGGGGAGCGTTGCCGAGGGCCGAAATGCGGAGAAGGTTATTTTTGTGATTATTTATGTGGAGTTTTGGTGTTGCTTGGTTTGATACTAGTTGTTGGGCTAGTATTGACTACTAAACTAGTAGATGGGCAATGGAGTTTAGGGACTGGTTTAGAGTGTATCTACAAGGTGTATGTGTGTTTGTGTATTCAGAATTAGTTCTCGATGACAAAGGTAAAAATAAAGCCCGCTTCAAGCCTTTGTAGGTATGCTCTACACTTATACCCCCCCGGCAACGCCCAACTCCGTTCCATTGACACCCTGGATATAAAACTGTCGACTCATTCATCAATCGGACTATGCCTTGTTGATCCAGCCGCTGTGCACCATAAAATCGTAAATTCGGCCCGTTTTGGTCGCGTCGATCTATGAATTGATGAGTTTTCTACTCCTCTGTTTTCTTTTTTTGTTGTAAAATTGGAGGTAAATCTTACCTTGCAGATTGTTCGCGCGTCCTTCTTTTTCAAGCTTCCTCCCTGTTTCATTGCTTCCTTGAGGAGGGTCTCCTTGATCACTAGATAGGGCTTGGGCTGGACGTGCAGCACGTTGCATACTTCCACCTCTTCTTTGGTTAAGAGATGGAGGTCGGGTGCGCCGTCGTTCTCTAGTTTCCATGGAATGACCCCGTTGAGCGGTTGGACTACGAACTTCGTCTTGGCTGGTTGCGGCGTCGTGAGTCCGTCTCCGTTGCTTGCAAATGCTCGGTCGAAGTCGTTCATCGGTTGGTTAACCGGCTCCGGTGCCTTGTTCGCGCCGGATGCCTTTTGTAACCGCAAAGGGAGCTCGGGAGTGGTCAACTGGCTGGCTGCAGAGGGACCCTCAGGCTGCTGTGTCTGCTTCGGTCGTGTGCTGGCGAACCGATCAAAGGACCCTTGTGGCACGAGTCTCTGGGCGCGTTGCTGTTTCTCTTGCTCGTATTTCTCTCCACCTTTAAGGTCTCCAATCCCCATCTGTCGCCATTCCTGCAGTTGTGTGATGGCTAACCGTAGATTGTGCTCGTACTCTAAGCCTTTGTTAAACTCCTCGAAGTCGTCATGGTTCATCATTCGAGCAAACGGCTTCGCTTTGTTTAGTAGATCTCTTTCCTCCTTGGTGCGTTTCTTCTCCAATGCCGTGTTCTTGCGGTATTCAAGTAGGTTGTGTTCAAACAGTACTTTTTTGCGCTCCGTTCGGGCGGTCAAACGCGAGTTGTAGATGTCGACTACCGTCATCTTCAGCTCCATCTCTGCGTCAGTTTCACCGTTCACCGTTTCACCTGCGCCCGGTTCGAAGGTCATATGTTGCACCGCCTCTTCCGCATCATTCATGAACTCCGTCTCGAACTCGAGACGACCAGGCATGTACCCTTGCACTTCGTGACAAGCCGGGACACTGGCAGTCGGCTTTTGTTTTGGTGTCGTCGGAGGGGCCGCCTTGGCCGCCTCCTTGCGCTCCTCGATGCGACGCTTCTTGCGGGACTGGAACTCTTCCTTGGAGATCGAGTCGGACAGTCGCGTATCGTCCGGATCGGCGCGTTCAGGTAATGGGAAATTCGGGCTGTCTATATATGTGCTGATATAGTGATCTCGTACTTCCTCCTTTGTCCGGTAACCACCGATATGATCTGCGATATCGGCCCATGACCCCAACCCATAAATATCCGCGCCTTCTAACAGCAAAAGTTCCTCATCGGCTCCCCAATCTTCCTGGAAGATCGGAACCGAATTCTGCTCAATCACTTGGAACGGATGTGAGGATGGATCGTGGTTCTTGGACTTCTCTCCGGCGGCAAAACAGGGAACGCAGAGATCGTACTCATGGCAGGTGGGGTGGGCACACGATACACGAACCTGTTACACTGCAGTCAGATATAGCCCGTGTAATTCCATTGACACCGGTGCCTTCATACCGTTGAAGTCACGTCCACCGAACAGATATCGCAATGGTACTTGGTCCCAGCTTCCGTGCCGCGCGAGGCGGTCTTCTTCCGTATTACGCCCATCGATTGTGAATCCCTTTCATCCTCCACTGTATCCTGAGCCGTTTCGACTAGATTCCGTGCCCTCTTGTGGTGATAGAGGGCCGATATGGGGCGATCCGATCAAGTTGTGAGATGGTCCAGATGGGGAAGTCGGAGAACGCGAAGGGGAATCTCCGCAGTCAAGTGGGGATCAGTCAGGTGAGCGGGCGGTCAACTGGCCAGTCAGGAACGGAAGAATCGGGACAGGGAGAGATGTCAATCGAGCGGCTGAGATAAGTTCCTAATCACGATGCGCTGGCTGATCTCTATTGGGAGCTGAAGTTGCAGTTAGCTTCGGTACATAGCGGCATCGCCAGATCCCGGCGGGCAAAGTGGCTTAGCCATCGGGGCTAGTGGGCTTGGAAGCCTGAATCTTCAGGGATCCGCACCGCCCCAGGGGCATTCATGCCTTAGGCGCCTTATGAATGGACCCAGGCAGCCATGTTCCTGACCCAATGATGGCGGGTGATTTTGCCCCCCTCCTTCTCCCGTGCCCCCTTCTGGTTTTCCCCTCGATCTGTGTTTGTTCCCTTACCATCGTTCAGACAATCCATCTTGCTTGTTTTTTTTTCTTTCTTTTTTTAAAAACCTGGGTCGTTGTTGGAATTTGTTCCGGCCCTGGTTATTATTATTGTTGTTGTTCCCCCTACTTAACCTCCCCCTGTACAGTCTCCGATCAACTTTCTTATCTCGCGATCCCAGTTCCCTGATCCCCCCTCAGGTTTCCTTCTCTGTGTGTTTCTGACCGCTGTGGCTGTGGCGGTACCGCATCTCTGTCACTGCACCAACCCTTTGGGGTACTAAGAACGACCTCCTTTTTGTTTCATTCCCTCCCTATTTTTTATTTTTTATTTAGTCCGTGACAAACTTGATCAAGATCCTACTGCATTCCGTTTCCTCTCTCACCTTTGTCCTGGATATCATAAACCTCCTGTCACAATGTCTTGGAAACTCACCAAAAGTATGTCCCTTACTTTCTATATATAGCATCAATTTGGCCTATCCTGCAAGTTGACCTCTATCTAACCCACTTCATATAGAATTAAAGGAAACCCACCTTGCGCCTTTGACGCAAACCTTTACCCGGTCCTCATCTACATCCACCATTAAGGCCGAGTCCGGGGAAGAAACCCCTGTGGTTTCGCAGGCTCCGACTCCGACTATCTCCACGTCAAACATCAATGGAATCAGTATGTAGCTTATGCCTCTCGGTTATCACAGGCACGTCCTAACATGTGAAAAGGTGCCTCGGAATCTCTCGTATCGCCTCCCGTGGCTCCCGTTAAGCCCGGTATTCTGATCGTCACCCTCCACGAAGGCCGAGATTTCGCTCTTTCCCCGCAATACCAACAGATCTTCAATTCGCATTTCCAAAACAACTATGCTATGCGCCCGAGCTCCTCGTCCTCTCACTCCACCCATGGCCAAGCTGCGTCATTCGTCCATAATGGCCGTCCTCAGTCGACTAGCGGAGGTATCAATGCGGCGCCCACAATCCACGGTCGGTATTCGACAAAGTATCTTCCCTACGCTCTGTTAGATTTCGAGAAGAATCAGGTTTTCGTCGACGCAGTTTCAGGGTCGCCCGAGAATCCCCTCTGGGCCGGAGACAACACCGCCTTCAAATTCGATGTCTCCCGTAAGACGGAATTGAACGTCCAGCTCTATCTCCGGAACCCGGCCGCTCGGCCCGGTGCCGGTCGAAGTGAGGATATCTTCCTCGGTGCCGTCAAGGTACACCCGCGCTTCGAAGAAGCCCAACAGTTTGTGGAGGACCCCAAACTCAGCAAGAAGGACAACCAGAAGGCGGCTGCGGCCCACGCAGCCCAGGAGCGCCATTTGGGCCAGTTGGGCGCAGAATGGCTAGACCTTCAATTCGGTACCGGATCGATCAAAATCGGTGTTAAGTTCGTCGAGAACAAGCAGCAAAGCTTGAAGCTGGAGGACTTCGAGTTGTTGAAGGTCGTGGGTAAAGGTAGTTTCGGCAAGGTCATGCAGGTCATGAAGAAAGATACAGGCCGTATCTATGCCCTCAAGACTATCCGTAAGGCTCACATCATTTCACGGTCGGAAGTCACGCACACTCTCGCCGAGAGATCGGTGCTTGCACAGATCAATAATCCTTTCATTGTCCCCTTGAAGTTTTCCTTCCAGTCCCCAGAGAAATTGTACTTCGTTCTTGCTTTCGTAAACGGTGGAGAGCTGTTCCACCACCTCCAACGAGAGCAGCGTTTCGATATCAACCGTGCCCGTTTCTACACGGCTGAGCTGCTTTGCGCATTGGAGTGTCTGCATGGCTTCAAGGTCATTTACCGTGATCTCAAGCCGGAAAACATTCTCCTCGACTATACGGGACACATTGCTCTTTGCGACTTTGGTCTCTGCAAGTTAGACATGAAGGATGAAGATCGGACGAACAGTAAGACCTCCTGTGCATCCGCAACTCCGTTTAACTTCGCTAACGTTCTCGAAAGCCTTCTGTGGAACCCCTGAATATCTTGCACCTGAGTTGCTATTGGGCAACGGATATACCAAGTCTGTTGACTGGTGGACGCTGGGTGTCCTCCTGTATGAGATGTTGACAGGTCTTCCTCCATTCTACGACGAGAACACCAACGACATGTACCGAAAAATTTTGCAGGAGCCCCTGACTTTCCCCAGCACAGATATTGTACCCGCTGCTGCTCGGGACCTTCTGACACGACTGCTTGACCGTGACCCGCAGCGTCGACTGGGCGCCAATGGTGCTGCAGAGATCAAGTCGCATCACTTCTTTGCCAACATTGATTGGCGTAAGCTGCTCCAGCGGAAATACGAACCAAGCTTCCGACCCAACGTGGTATGTGATAGAATCATCATCCAATTCCCTTACATCTTGATCGCAGCTGACTCGTGTAGGTTGACGCGCGTGACACCGCCAACTTCGACCGGGAGTTCACATCCGAGGCACCTCAAGACTCATATGTGGAGGGCCCCGTTTTGTCCCAGACTATGCAGCAGCAGTTTGAAGGCTGGTCTTACAATCGCCCGGTTGCTGGTCTTGGAGATGCTGGCGGCAGTGTTCGGGACCCATCTTTCGGCAGCATTCCCGAATAAGCAACTTCTACTTTGCAGCATCAATGAGTAGTTTCAAACTGAAACCACAGTCTGATATGTGCTGTAGTCTTTCCCTCCTTTTCTAGCACAAGGAGTCAATGGCATCTGTTTAGCAGCCCTGATTTAGATCGTTTCTTAGCGATTTTGTTGTTTTTCACTACCCTATCTTCTTCATATCCTTTTCCTTTCTCCTTTTCTCTCCGGGCTGGGTATGCACTAGGATTGTTCGGGCAATCACTTTTTCTAAGGCATCGATGTCATTTGACATAACTAGTTCATAGACAATGGATCATCTAGGGTTCTGAACAAAGTCTGTAGAGCTTGGTATAGGACTTTATATAGCTTTTATAGAAGTCGGACAGCGCAAACTAACCGAATTCTACTCTGGAGTTCAAGATTGTATACTAGTGCATGAAGTGTCGGGACTGTAGGAATGGAGAACATTGATCATATCTATATTCCTTTCCTCCAAGGCTCTAACTTCCATCCCCTTCTTCTACTTTGAATGAGGTTATTGTCACTGAAAAGAGACACTAATATTCATCATAGATGTGCATGATCATCCTCCACCTATACATCCTTACAAACACAACGGCTCTGAAGTTACATAAATAGTAAAGGTCATCCAGACTTGAGGAAAGTAATCAATGCAGTAAGTACACCTACATAACTAGAGAATTGGCAATACAAATACAATACTATAACGTAGTAGATAGTCATGGATTGAGTAGATGAAGAACAGATAACTTCAGCCGTAGCAGCAGATAGCTCAACAGCTATCGTTTTTGCTGTACCTCTAAAAACATTGTCTGCGTCTTTTAAATATAGAATCAGGCCTGGTACGTATGAGTGGAAGAGAAGTCAGTAGTCCTTCGACCTCTGCGAATGCTGGTTAGGTAGGTAATATAATAGCAGGAGGTATTCAGTCTAGGTCAGATAGTGAGAGTAAGTATATCTTTCAGCTTAGGGTTCTTTTCTGTTCAGCTACTGAGAACACAAAGTGTTTTCAGTACTGGCAGTGCTTGGATGCAACGACATATTTTTCATCATCATCGAAGAGGTAATTCATGAATCAAGGAAAATATAGAAGCTTTAGTCGGCTTACAGTGATGATAATGTTCTAATGTTTGTTCTAGAGAACAAAAAGGGTCACTATCTGTCACGCAACAGCAGCAGCTACTAGATCCTGTTTGATAGGAATGATGGCTGAGTGGTGCATTCTCATAGGAAAATTGAGTCTTCTCTTCTCAAACTGGCTGGTGTCTTTGATGGCTGTTCCCATCCGAGGGAACTAGATATATATAAGTCATCAGATCTTGAATTCAACTGAAGAGATATCGGAAAACTTATAGTCCGCACTATCACGCAATTCACTGACGCCATTAGCTGTTTTCTTCTTCTCATATCTTTATATCCAAGCCCGCAAATAACAACAATTCATAACAGAGCAGATAATACCGGGATGAAAGTCAACATACTATAGATACTAATGACCTACATGATGAAGTTCCCACGACCACCCCCCAGGAAAACATAAGACACATCCACTATCAACAACTTTCTGAAATATCACAAGCACACAAACACCGACCACGAAAGTTACAGTAAACCCCAAAGCCGAGTTTCATGCCAGCATCCGGCTCTTGGCCGATCTGCAAGATGAATCATGATACATGCACGATACAAACTCAAAGCTACATCCCACGACACGTCCGAACTTTAGGCAGCAATTTTCACCGGTCATTACCGATACGGGTCTGAAGCTCCGATGTGCAGTTTAGGCTATCACTGAGGAAAGTGAGCAGCCCACTTGTTTGTGTTGGCGAGCGTGGCGGAGTCATTTTGCCAAGGCATATTCATCAAGGTTGAAGAGATTGGCGGTCGGTGGACCTATTGGGTGTGTTGTTGACTGTGTCGGTGTTGTTTGCAGGCGTCGTCATCTGTAGATTTATTAGATTCAATAGGTGTTGACTGGGGAGATGGAATTATGCTTCCTATCCAAGAATAGAAGCATTGGTTAGGCACCAGTCAGAGAAGTAGAGTTTTTAGGTAGATGTGTTTGTCTACGTGTATGCAGTTATTATGAGGAATTGGTTTCTGGGCCAGTGTGGAGATCTTGCTTTTCTGCAGGTGTAGTCGTAGCTGGGGCGTTTAGTGTATGGGAATGTGTATGCGTCCATTCAATACTCATAGGAGAGCCTCGTGTGATGCCTTGTCTGTACACAGTATGCTCTCGCGCTTATGAAGTTTGATATAGTGGAGTTCACTGTGGAAGCCACTTGTACAACAAAAGCTATGTAGCTGCATCATGCTTCTATGAAAGCATGAGAAACCTACGATCTATATACCTCAACAGTTCATTCGCCAACTCTACAAACTACAGGAGAGGATAAGTGATACTGTAAAGAGAATGATCAGAGTAGAAACCATCAATTGTACATATTGCCGTCTCATCATACCTTAGGCAGCCGTCCTTACTATTATCAGACTCTATGCGCTTGCATAACCGATTTGCCGAGTCTAAATGACGTACGAGTAGAGGCAAGATCTAAAGATCGGTCACACTTCTTATACGTGTCAACTCTATGGGGCACAGTTTTTATGAGGAAGCAGTACGAATGCAGCCTTCTAAAATGAATTACACGTACACTACCCAATCAGGCCCTCTCCTAACTTCGTTTACTGAAGCCCTGTAGGCGTGAATATAGTTTGTGGTCGTCCTTTATTCTACCCTTGATGTACCAAAGAATCTTAAAAGTCATTGGCTACTTATACTGCCATCACAAAGTTTGCAGATATGTATGGAGGAAGTATCTAGATGTCAAAGGAAGAAAATTGAACAACAACAACAGCAGACATAGTATACTGCATAGCATCGGAGCCATAACTACCTGAATATATATTAGGTCCTACTTCCTGCCTCAGGCAATCTGCAATGTATATGCCAGCGTCCTGTTAAGGGCAATTCTTTTACGTCCAACCATACGATACTATTTCCAACAGCCGTGCATAATCAAAAACATAACAGAAACCCAATTATGAATCTCAGCCCAATCTTAACATACTCAGTTTATGGAGATTGATACCGTACACAAAAAACCTGTACATCAAGAGCTATACCTGGTCACTCAACAAACTGATCCCAATACGGCTTCCCGCAAGATACACGTAGAAGAAAACACTTCGGTGGTATGTTCACCACTCAATCATCGATCCCGATCAAAGTCCCTACTTAGGCATACCACACGACTCTCAGTATACCGCAGAACGCTCTCCCAAACTGCGATATATATCGAGGTGAATGCCCATCAGTGGGTCCAAGATCAAGTCAACTGTATTCTAGACACATCTGGGCGTATACAAGTAACATTATATGTTCGATATCTGATGACATCAAACTCATTTCCGCTAATCAGTATACAACAAGAGAAGCCGAATAGGCAAGTAGTATACATGGCGTTGTAGTGTCCGAGGTTCCCAGAATTACAATCCACTAAGAGCACAGGTGAGTTGCATTCTGCATTACCGATGCGATATATACAAGTAAAAAGCTAAAGGAAAATACTCTTGAAGACTAGCTCAGCGACTTCAAACCCGACTCTCGCCAGCCATCAGTTTTTCTTCCCCGGAAACGGCCCCGCAGTTCCAGTGGCGCTGGTGCAGGCAATGTAACTCTAGATGAACATTCCAACTACATCGCATATCCCGTGGAAGGATTGCTACTAGTAGCCCGGGGACGGCTCGATCTGCGAGACAAATTGAAGTACCCATGGTACTATTCCTAACACGAGACCTTATTCCTGTAGTATTCGTGGGTCAAAGCTCTGGGCCTCTGGCTCCAGAATTACGATAGGCAACTCGGACAGACTCCACATAGATGATTTAAAGGATACTGTTTTCTTAATCAGTGATTCAGGGTGCAGTACTCTGTACTTAAGTAGAGGCTTTGGTTGTACCGCTCTTTACGGGATACTAGATCAGGGCTATGCTGCTTCATTTCGATATAATCATAATCAGCCGTAATTCTTGTTCCATAAAAGTTATTAGAATAATAAAACCACCGCCGCAAAATACACAGTACAGGGTAGATTCCTATTAGCAAGGGGTATGACATGCAAAAGGCTGGTACATCCCACGATCGACTCGCGTACTTATACCAAGCTTGGATCATATGGCATGTGACCAGGTACCCGATCTGCAATGGGAATTCTGCGATGGGAAGCAAAGCAAGAGATCAACTTGTTTGTGACAGCTGCATATGTAGGTAAGCGTGGTTTTCTGTGGGTGTATGCATAATGTTGCTTGATATAGATATCCGGCAAGCAAGGGTGCATGCGGGTATTTATAAGAGTGATATGATTGATGTCTGACAATCTGTTGTATCACCTGATGATGTAACCCTACATGCAGAGATGACTTGATTCTAGGACTACTCGCTAGGAATCGGTGTTTGATGTCTAGGATAGCGATTTCTAATGGGAGCTATATTATTGGTGTCTTTCACTGACCGGGTCTTTTACCAGAATGGTTTAGAACAGGCAATAGTAGGTCGGTAAGGGGAGTCGCCACATCGATTCAGATTAGCCGCGTTAGGCACATGGAGTCAACGCCTGTTTTGCATGAACTAGGGGTGATCAGGGCCCTCTGGCTGCGTCTCGGAATCTCGGGTACGACTAGCGTCCTCATCGTTTACATTCCCTTGGCGTGGAAGGATTGCGCCACATGGGGGGTCTGGCCACGTATATTGGGGGTCGTATGGAATATGTAGAAGCTTTTAGCGAAGATGAGCGCCCGGGTTCTGGAATCTGCCTGATGCATTCGGTTACCAGATGACATGCAAGGAGCTTCTAGAATGGAAAGGGTGCCGCACGGTAGCTAGCCATTGGTGGAAGGATAGCACATGGTACGTAGACTGGACCTTGTTGGTGCCTCTTCATTGCTAGCTGCATGAGGGAAAAGTTAAAGGGAAAAGGGGCAAAGAAAGAGAAGGGAAATGAGGGCCGTGAGGTGAACTATCAGGCGATCGGAGTGGCCGAAGCATGAACTGGAGGCTATCGACCGAGTCATGTAGTCATACTCACCTGGCAAGGCTGTCTTCCAATGTGTTTCACTTGTGAGACCTTCTGATCCTCTTCTTAACTGCCGTTGGTTCTTCATCATCCTCAGCTAAGCAACAGACCAGAGGGTTAAGCCTCGCTAAGACTTGTCCAAGAAGCCATGGCGATGGGCTACCTGAGGTGGCGCAACCTAATTAGATTATGGCTGAAGGATTTGATAGCCAGCATTTCTTGTTAGTCACTCTGAAGCCCATGGAATGATTATGATGCAGTAGTTACTTGCGGTCTTTTTTCACCGGGCTCGAGCGAGCTACCATGTAAGCCGGGTATTAGGCCAGGGGGATTCAGATGAGTGGGACGTGAAGGAGCCAATGTTTCAAGGGCTTTGACGCATGTGTTTGATAGTAGGGGACGTTGGGACCATATGGCTATTTGGATCAGCAAGAATGCTTCGAAATAGAACGGAGGCATAGATCCACTATCAAACACGAGAGGTCGATGGACATGAGTGGTCTGGTGGTCATTAGGGGTGAAAGCTGTCTAGTAAGCGCTGAAACGTGCAGTCTTCTGCTTCCTCATGACGACACGAACATGTTGTTCCTTGCTGATTGGTTTGGCTGTAGGATAGAAACTTAATGAAGCCATGGAACTCTTCCTTGAAGCGGCAGGACCAACAGAAATGGGCAATCTCCGTCATATCCGTAGTGAACAAGCTGCAAGGGAAGAACTGACCATGTGGTCAGGGACTATCAGAATGCGGTTCCGTCAACTTTGCCTAAAGCAAAGGGGGAGAGGGTCCACTCCACGATCATTATCATATCTAACGAGGGCTCTCCGCACTTATCAGCGTGCCACGGGGAACGTGGTCGCAGCGGGCATTCTGACTGGTTGTTGGACCCCGGACCGGTGCCAAGATGCCATGCAGGTGGCTTATCCACTGCCCAGGCTAAAAATGAGATAGACTTTATCCACGAGTAGGTACCGGCCCGTCAGCGAGTATGTGTCCCGGGCTCACTCGTGAATTTGTGTTCATGAAAGCCGGAACTTGAGTCCATTCCTTCCCTTGGCATGCAAGATGGAGGAGACTTTTGTTTTTGGGTGGTGTGACCATCGCTAGAATAGGCAGAAGACGGCACGAGCAGATACTGAATTGGGAAACCCCCGTTACGTTGCTCAAGATCGGGATCGTTGTTGTACAAGTGTACGTACATGCAGTCGTAGTCCTCGACCATTATACATGATGCACGACGGCACAGGATCGTGCACGGATAATCTGTGTGTCTCAAACAGTAAAAAGAGGTGCCTAATTATATCAATTTAACCCAATCAATGAAATTAGATCACATTGTCACGTACTGTTCTGTGGAATAAGCTCCCATGACTATGACATATTCAATCTCACCGAGAATCAGAGCACGGATACCTTTGAACATCCAGGGAACTGACGATGGGTCTCATGTGCATCCATAATTATCATCACCAGACTAATTTCCCCTCTTGGGGTTTGAGGTCGTGCCCGGATGCCGGGGAGAGCATTAGACGACCAAGTCACGGCGGGCGTGTGCAATGGGAGGGAAATTGATTGGCGGAAGGGAAAACTGGGGGGTAATCTTCATAAAGAAGGCGGTGGCGGGGGATCTGCTGGATTCTGCCGCCACGTGCATCAATCATTGGACGATGGCGGAAGTTGATCCACGGAGTCTAAATGTACAAGAAGCTCCGCCTTCCGCGCTTGTAACGTAGTTCCGCCATTTTCCACCGTACAGGTTTAGTGGATTTTCACTTTTTTATTTTTTACTGTTTTTTTTTTTTTCTTCCTTCTTCGCCAATTCCGGTTCTAAAAAATCTTTTTCCCAGAACGAAAAGAAAAAAAAAAAAAACGTGCCCTAAAGGGAACCACTCAAGTACCCACTTCCACACACTCCACCCCACGAGCGAACGTCGGTGGTAGGCAATGTCATCCACTAGGAAAGCTCCGGTCTTGCCATTGGCCTCGATGGGCCCTTCCTTCTCGGACCAGGCGAACTCTAGAGCAGATGGTCCGCCGAATTTCCACTGATAAGACGACTGTTGCTCTTGGCCCGGCGTGGATCCTCGCCACTACTCTGGATCTAACCAGGCCTGCATTGACTTATCACAAACCGCCATTCGGCCATGTGCCTGGGCCCCGAAGGCGGGCTGGTGGAGGGTTGCCTCTGCCCAGAGAAATTTCGGGTGCTCTTGTCCGTTTGCATATAAGTTAACCTCGCGCCTGTCCGACTTGGCCTGCATCGTGTGTCAACGCCTCACCACGGTCATCTTCATTTCCTTAGGGGTACCAAGAGTGCTTAACCAGCTCTCGAACCTCTCATCTCGCAGGCCAAGATAAACCGTTGCCATAGTCGCTCCTGCTCAGTTTCACCTCTCGACGACTAGATGGCCGACTTAGGACCTCGTGCCCCCCATGGGCCCGATATGTCGGGGACTCACAATCCCCTCGAGGACATGGATCATCACGAGAAGGGTGCGTTCGATGCGCTGATTCGCCCCGATGACAGCTATACCCCGGAAGGTACCTACTGGGCCGATCTGCCCCTCCTCAAGAAGGTCAAGTTCGTGAGCTCCTATGATGCGAAGGAAGCCAAGCGCGAACTAGGCGGCATCTGGGAAATGATGAAGCAAGATCCCTTGTCGCCCGTTTCCTATTACTTCAAGAACATGGTGCTTCCCGGTGCTGGTCTCGGTCTAGAGGGGTAAGTACTGTCTCCATTGCGAGCGCCTCAGAACTGGTCGGACGCTAACCCATGAGCGCTCTAGTTACGTGCTCTTCTCCATCGGAAACGTTAAGCCTCTCTTCCAGGCCGCCTTCAAGTCGTGTTGGAAGGATCATAAAATCTGCAATGCACAATGGCTCAACGCCATCGATTACCTCGAAATTATCGGTATCATTGTGGGTCAGATCTTAGTTGGTATTGTCGGTGATTGGTATGCACTTCTTCTATTGGATGCTTATGATTGGTCGGCAATGGGTTTTCTAACGGGTTTCTAGGCTTGGTCGTCGTTGGGGTTTGATTCAGGATGCTGCTATCATGTTTATCGGTCTGATCATGCTTACCGCTGCTTGGGGTGTGACCCAGAATGGCTGGGTGATCTGCTACGCTTGGTCACTGTTCTTCTACGGTATTGGTGTTGGTGGCGAATATCCTATGACCGCAACCAGTGGTATGGAGAATGCCGTTGGCTCTGGAAAAGTCTCGACCAAGGAGGACCGTCTTCACCGCGGTAGGAAGGTCACTAGCGCTTTCCTGATGCAAGGTTGGGGTCAGTTCTTCAACCAGGTTATTCTCATCATCTTGCTGCTCTGCTTCCACCATGGCAGCGGTAACCCTCCCTACTCGTCTGTGTCCGCTCAATGGGTGTACCGTGTTTCCTTTGCCATTCCTGCGGTGGGTACTTTGTGGCTGGTCTACTATCGTGCCTACCACATGAAGGCTGCTAGCAAGCAGTTGGCGGCGGCCAAGAAGAAGGCATCCGTCACCGGCTACGATTTCAACTCTCTTGCACTGACCTTCAAGTACTTTGGACCCCGTATCCTGGCGACTGCTGGTGGTTGGTTCGCCAACGATGTCTTTTTCTACGGCAACAAGCTCTTCCAGTCGGAATTCATCTCGGTCATCAGCCCAGCCTCCAAGTCGATCATGCCAACCTGGCTGTGGAACTTGTGCAACGTGGGTGTCTCGCTGGTCGGCTACTATCTCGCCTCGTTCCTCATCGACAACAAGCTCTACGGCCGCAAGTGGATGCAGATGGTCGGTTTTCTGATGTGTTTCGTCCTCTTCGTTGTTCCCGCCTTCCACTACAAGTACTACACCTCGCCAGAGCACATCAAGGAGTTCCAGACCATGTACTTCCTGAGTTCCTTCTTCAACCAGTTTGGCCCTAACTCGGTCACCTTCCTGGTTGCAGCCGAGGTCTTTCCCACTCCTATTCGTGCCACCGCCCACGGTCTTTCTGCCGCCGCCGGTAAGGCTGGTGCCCTTTTGGCGTCAGTTTTGTACAACTACATCGACACGCAGACCAAGTTCTATGTGGTTCCCTGGTTTGGTCTTGCAGGCATGGTCCTGACCTACGTCTTCCTCCCCGACACCACTGGTCTGGATCTCAAGGAACAGGAGCGTCGCTGGCAGTACATCCGTGACGGCCGTGAGCACGAGTACCACGGCCCTGCTGTTCACCCGAAGCACTTGTCCCTCTGGGAACGCCTGATGGGCAAGGGCAAGCTCTACGATGCTGATGCCGATTACAAGCAGAAGGTTGAGGAGTACCGTGCCGAATGGGAGTCTGCCATGGCTGCTCGTATCGCCGAGAAGGAGAAGGGTGAAGAACTCGCCATGGATACTGACGAGAGCCTCTTGGAAGGACACGTTCACTCGTACTTTCATCGGACTAGCCCTATGTTCCGCCCGATGGAGCAGAATGCGAAGTCGGATAACTTCGCTCTGCCTCCCGCGGCCCAGGAAGATGACTCGACCGTGTCTTTCAACGAAAAGTCTGAAAAATCCACCTGATCGCTTTTATACCCATTTGCTGAGTTTCTTTTGACTGTTTTGGGATGTGGCATATTCTTATGCATGGAACTCTCTCGTCTCTTTACCTGTATAGCTTAATTTCCCTTCTTTTGTGACGTTGTTGAATCAGTTGACGAGAGCAATGTGCATTGAGTGCTATGAATACCCGCGTATATAGTATAGACCTGTCTAATGTTGCATACCCCAATCAATAGCGTGTTGGATCATCATCATTTTCTTCCTAATCAAATCTCCGACGTAATCTCTCCGATTCAATAAGTCAAGATATTCTCCGCCCTGGGCATCTTCAGATCATGTGATTGTGATAATGATTCCACACCACAAACAGTAGGCGGTATGCCAAAAGATACAGAAAAACCAACCCCACTATACCATCATAGAATGTACTGACATTGCGTGTCTCCTCTCTCGAAATCAAAATTAATGAAACTACACCGTCTAGACACATAGATTCTATCCAACATAAACTCAACCCGCCACAGCGGCTCCCACAACGCATAAAACCATGCCTCTCTACGCTTTCGGATCCAATGGATCCGGCCAATTAGGCATCGGGCACGACGAAGACGTTTCAATCCCAACTAGATGTTTATTTGAAGCATCAGAACCAGAAGCCCTGATATCAAGCGAAGGCAATTCAACCAATTCCATTCGCCGCATAGCTGCAGGTGGAAACCACACCCTTCTTCTGTTCTCCGATGGAGCCGTGTACGCGGCGGGATGTAACGACGACGGGAGATGTGGTGTTGAGCCCGGGGATTCCTTGGTGAAATTTTGGAGGGTAATTGTGCGGGATGAAGTAAGTGGGCAGTCTTGCGAGACGTTCAGGGACGTTTCGGCGTGTTGGGAGGGGACTTTCCTTGTTGCTGCTGCGGGAGATAGGGTGTTTGTGCTTGGGTCTGGGGCGAAGGGGGAGCTGGGGCTTGGGGAGGGGGTTGTGCGGGCTACTGGGCCTGTGCCAGTTAAGGATTTCCCGCCGTCCGGGACAGAGATTGTTGGTGTTGCGAGTGGGATGGGACATACGGTTGTTGTGTTATCGGATGGAGAAGTGTATGGATGGGGTGCGGCGAGGAAGGGGCAGCTTGGGGAGGCGGCGAAGGGGCGGAAAGTTGTTTGGGAGCCGGTTAGGGTTGAGGGGGTGCCGTTTCGGGCCACGGGGGCTGTTTGTGGGCGCGAGTTTACGGTTGTTACGGGGGATAAAAGTAAGGGGGAGTTTGTGATTTTGGGGTCCGCGGATAATAGGTGGAATGTCTTGTCTGATGCGCCTCCTGCTTTGGAGGTATATCGTGGTATTTGGGCTAGTTGGCATGGTGTTTATGTACAGCGGGATGGGGGTGTTTTGGCTTGGGGACGGAATGATCGTGGTCAGCTTCCGCCGGTGGATTTGCCGGTTGTGAGCGAGTTGGCTGTGGGAAGTGAGCATGCACTTGCTTTGCTTGATGGTGGGACCGTAGTGGCGTTTGGTTGGGGGGAGCATGGGAACTGTGGGCCTGTTGCTGACGAACAGGGGGATGTGAAGGGAAAGTATGCTTTGATTCCTCTCCCTATGGAAGGAGAGTCCCAAGTTGTTGGTGTTGGGGCGGGTTGTGCGACTAGCTGGGTTGTCATGTCGTGACCTGCGGATGGTCTCGCAGGGAGAGGAAGTAGACACGTTTATTTGATTCCGGGTACTGGGCGATAAGCCATGGCTGGTGACTCTCATTCAGTCAATATGTGATGGGAGGAAGAGTTTAATCCCCTCAGTCGAAAAGACCAAGTCCTTGAAGCTACGGAATGTCAGCCCGGTTCTTGTGGCGGAGTGGAATCGTCTTACCTGTGATATGCGTTGCGTCGGGGGGATACCCATATCTTCCTCATGGCTTGTGTCTTGGTGAGGCATGCTGGGCTGAATATCTCGCAAGCGGGGGGCGAGACTCTCGTCGAATGTCTGCTAGCTTTGATCAGTAATGCGTCGAGGCAGATCGGTTCTTTGCCATACCTGATCGCCAGTTGCATCCCAGCCAAGCCTGTCCTCGGCTTCTTCCTCTTCGTCGTTCGGTACATCCCATTGCCTGTCATCATCTGCTGGTACGAACAGGCTGTCGAACTGGATGGATGCGGGAGGCGGCCGCTGGCTTTGAGTGTTCGTATCTGTGCCACGAACAGAAGCTCCAGGAGTTCCGGTGAGCGGACGAATAGACCGGGCGCGGGGTGGAGGCATATGGCTCGTATTGGAAGTAACGTTCGCTCGGCTGACGCTGGCCGGAGCAGGCGTCTGCCTTGCTGATAATTCCGGCGCACGAGATGAATCTGGGATGTCGCTATCGGGGTCTCCTGTTGTCATCAGAGTGAATTCGGTCTTCACGCCCCCGAAATCGTACGCAAGCTGTAAGGGCCGCGTTGGGCGTGTGTACCGAGCTGTGATTGTTGAATGTGCAGACTCAGCATGCGCTATCACCGCCTTGAAGTCTTTCAAGGTGATAGCAATGTGGAGATTGTCCTCTGCTAGGAAATATTCAAAGTCCTTTTTGTCGATGGCCACTGATGTATGTACCGGCTTCTTAAGAATTTCTGTGGGACGTTAATTAGAGCATCACTACAACAGTCAATGAATGAACCAGACCTTTTCCATCAGTGATCTTCGTAGTAAAGCTAGTGAAAACAGCCTTGCCGTTTTCAGAGTAAATGTCCAACTGCTCTGCGGAAGGACTGAAATGATCTGTTATCTCTCTCAGGAATCTGGGCTCTATGCTCCATTGATTTGTCGTTTTTGTCCTGTCAAAGACGGCATGGTTAACCGTAGTTGGTTCATAAGTGAGCTTATAGGACTTGATGACCCCTAAAAGGAATGTCAGTAAGCCCGTAGAAAGATGGCATTTACACCGATGATTTCGCTCGGCCACTTACCAAGTCCACAAAACATCTTAATGGCAAGTCTACATTCAGTTTGATCCGGGTGTTCATGCAACTCAACTTCGCAACGTTCAACTGCGGTATCCTTGTCTCTAGTTCTCCCCTTGAAGACCGAAAGCAATGCCTTACGAATGTTAGTGCCAAGAACATCCCTAGATGCAACGTTGCGGAGGTTCTCACCTTAATGTACAGTTGACAGCAGAATCTATCGGGGCGGCCAGTCCTAGATGCTCTGCTGCCCCGTGGCATATCAAAGGAGTAGGACTCAAAGAAGGTGTCCGACTCGAAGACAAAGGCGGCGTATGCCGTTTTGGTAGAGTTCAGTACACTCAGACGAAGCTGTATCCCTCGGTCAGTTAGTATATACTCCAAAAGTACATAATCCTACAATTTCAGGGCACTGACCAGATCGAACTCAGCCTCGATGGCTACAGTCTCATAGAACTTGGCAAGGCACGTCAGTGCATCGTGCAGCTGGTACAGCGCCTCGGGGGCGAGGGAAAATGATAATGCGACCATATCTCTTCAATGGTAATATTCTGCCTGCATTTGCCAGTCTCTATACCTGTCACTGGTATCACATAAGAACCAGTAAAAGATCAGGAGTTCTAGACTCGGATCAGTTGCATGAAATCCAAACACGAACGCGAGCTTACATAAGCCGCACTGCATTCGCAGGTCATTGGAAAATTGGAGATATAAGTTCTTATAATGAGACGCGCCGAGCTGATCGTCGCTGCTAACTAATCTCTTCATGTCAAGATGACCTTCGCATTAACCGGCGATATTCTCTACATTATCCCAGGCATTCTCGGAGACCAGCGCGACTACAACAGCTCGTATCAATGTGCCGTAACATCCCGATGCTTCACGGAACCCGCCTTGCGGGTTCTGTATAAATAAGGTGCTGTCGCTATGTATGCTGTGCATCATCCACTGATATCCAATACCAGCCTGTATAATAGTTCGCCCCAAAGTCGTGGCGACTTCATAAACCGAAAGACGGCGGCTCCACGGCGTTTCACCTTAGGCAGTCTTCGGAGCGAAGGTGCCGCTGTTAGGCGCAAATGGTGTGGTATGTGGCGCTCCATAACGCTGTCTGCCTTGGGTCGTACTTCCTTGCCTTATTATAATTATATTCGCTATCTGGACCTGGAAGGCCTGCAGAAAGTTCTTGGCGGGGATTCTCGTCATGTTTATCCGAAGTAGGTAAGCTCTATCACTAAAGGGTGTTTTGCCCCTCTGACAATGCATAGCACATTTTTTACCCCAGAGCTTGATGATGAATTACCTCATGACTATGGGATGATAGGAAAGGAGCGTCTTCGTTCTTCTTCCGACTTATATAGTGTGGAATATGCTGTGTCGAAAATCGGCTATGGTTAGTTTAATCCTGTCTTGACAAACTGGCACCATTCAACTCTAGCTTTATAACAGTTCTATGTGCCGCGCCGAGCTAATAGTAGTAAAGCGATTCTCAAAAAGTTAACGTCGATAAGAGGATTATCCTGCAATTGTAGACTACGTCATTGCACACCAGCGCACTAGGAAGTACCTGACTGGATATCTAGTGCAACCCTCCGTGCTAGCTGAGTTTCTTCGACAATAAACCCTTCTGCAAACATTGAGAATCTGGTCCGGTGCTTCTCTTACTGAGCATGTGGGAGAGACGATTCACAACTACTGCCCCGACTTCAAACAACTCACAATACACCAATGGTATGACCCCATACATCACCTCTCGCCTAGTACTGCTTACGAGCATCCACTACCAGGTCTGGTATCAGGAATGCAGAAGTGGACTCGGAAAAGTTTCTAAACGAGTTACGACCTAACACTCTGGACTCTTTCGAAGTGCTCATCCTTTCCAACCTAGGACCCCGCACAGTCAGGGCCCTGAGTTCACATTGGAACTCACTAACCGAACTCAAGCTGCTCAGTCTCGGGATCGAAGCAATCGCCGAGCTGCACTTACTAACCGCACCACCAGCATTGAAAGTCTTGACTTTACAACACTCAACGGTTGGGGTCTATGAGGAAGCGTACTCTCGATCTCTAAACCGAGTCGCAGATTGGATACGCAGCTTTAAAGCCCTACAGCGGCTAGAGCTTATACGCTTCATGAAGGACGACGCACTTCTACTCGCAAAAGTCCTCCCCGAGGAGAGTCTCCGTCTATCGAGCCTCTCAGTAGAAGGCTGCAGGACACACGACGCCATTCTCTTCCACGAAATCCTCCATCACCAATCATCACTACAATACTTGTACCTGGAAGGCCATAAAATCGACCAACCCGAGCACAACGGATCCCTTGTCCGGAGCATCAGCCAACTAAACAGTCTCCGTGAACTGGAGCTCGAGCATATATCGGACGGTTTCACCACCGACCACCTAAAGACACTCACGCCTTGCCTCCCTCATCTCGAGCGACTCCGGATCAGCGGCGAATATTTCCGCGACGACGCATTGGACGCATTCCTCTGTCTGCACAGACTCCAAAGCCTTATCATCGACGGCCCCAACTCATTCACAACCCAGGGCCTCCTCAGCTTCATCACCCAGCTAGGACCTGGGAACAGAGGCTTCGCCCTGTCTATATTTAAGTCGGCGAACGGCACGGATATCACTGAGGAAGCACAGAAGCCGATTCGCGAGCTCCTGGAATCCAAACTCGATGGAGCTTTCCTCTTTGAAACGGACCCAGAAGGGAATTGAGTAGGCCGGATGCTGTTACATTAATACTAGTTTGTATGTAACGGACTAAGGAATGATCATGACAGAGATAGGATAACCATAGTGCTTAGAAATGAAATCTTGATAGCATTATTCATATTTTGTTTTTATCCTTTTTTTTTTCTATTACGTCAACAATTACTACAAGACCCTAGCATTTGTGGAGAATCGTACGATTCCAGAAAATGAGCGAAATGTAGCCACCTAGTCCGAAATGGTCACCGTTGGGACTGAAGAAACTCCACATTTTTATGGGGTTGGAAGCTGTACCCCATAGCACTATTGTATTTTAGCACTTCATGGCACTTGGCGAAGGAGAACGAGCTTGTTTAGTTCTTTCTTGGTCTGTTGGGGTTTGATCGTACAAGCAGGTTTTGGTTCTATGACCCACTGGGGGGGTAAAATAAGGTGGCTGGGAGGAAGAGGATTTTGTGTGTTGGAGATTGATGAAGATGTTCATAGTATGGTGGAGTTCATCATTTATGGAATTTATGACTATATGTTAGTGTTTTACATTATTACCAAGTTTTCTTGACCTATATTCAGTTATATAATGATATTTTCTTAATAATTGAAAGATCACTTATCCATATTTACAAGGGTTGAATTAGCTATTTACCTAGGAAGAGTAGCTATAACTAAATTGACAGTCTATAATGAAGTGCATCAGAACCCCGCAACTAGAACTAGAATTTTGGAAAAAGATGGCCCTCATAATCAGCCTATGCATGTGCTTGCACATACTGATTTGTGAATTACTAAGGTGATGTTCGAGGTTGAATATATTGTTGGTTAAAGTTTGCCTGAGGCTGTGGTATTGACTATCAGCCATGGATAGAAGTCTAATTATCTAGAGTAATACATTCCTCGAAGAGACAATTGCGTATTCGACATCTGCCATGAAACAAGAGACTAGATATAGACTGACTGTTGTAGGCCGTGACCTTTGGGTGTCCACCACCATCGTCCACCGGCTGCGTAACAGCAAACACATCTCGGCCGACCATTCTCTGTTGATTAATGACTTTGACGACACTTAAGGTCTGATAAACTGGGAAAGCTCCTTCTTCTGTTGGCTGCAGATCCTGCAGCGTTTGTAACCAATTTTGGATCTCCAACCCGACAGAAAGACTCTGGCATCGAAGAATCCCCGCCAGTAGTAAGCCTGAGAACCCAATTGTATAACTGTTTCTGGTGAGAGAAGTCCGCATATCTGCGCCTTGCGCAATCTGTACCAATGTCTGCACCCAAAACTCTGCTTTGTAGCATTCATCTTCGTGATCTGGAGTGGTTTGACTATATAGTT
This sequence comes from Aspergillus flavus, assembly GCF_009017415.1. NCBI lineage: Eukaryota > Fungi > Ascomycota > Eurotiomycetes > Eurotiales > Aspergillaceae > Aspergillus > Aspergillus flavus. The sequence goes on along the minus strand of NC_092404.1, from coordinate 1,507,968 downwards.
CTCGCAAAAGACCCGTACACTGCATTATACGCGCTACTACATAGTAGGCATAGTTCAGAGCTGCATCGTGAGATTGGAAATGAATTGCCGTGCTGCTTGTGTCATTGAGTTCGTAAATTGGCTGCTCGGATGGTGGAAGATGCAACAGCCACTCGTCTAATTTCGTAGCCTCTTGGCACAGGAGACAAACGCATTCAGCGTAGCCCTGGTTGTTTACAAGTGGGATCTCTTCTTCAGACCTCATGTTCTTAAATCGCTGAAGCACAGCCTTAAAGTTCAGTCGATGTGATTCACACATGATACTTAGTACCTTGACACGTCTTTCATGGAGTGTAAGGGGCACTTCTTTCATAGAGATGGGCAAGGGAATCGACGGTAACTGCTGATGTATATCCAAAGAGCTGAAATAGGCACGAGCCCACCACACAACGTACCGAGTTTGCATCCATGAAGTAAGGAGGGGCTTAATGGTGGCGTCTCCGGCTCCTCCACGCCACTCCACAAGAAAATTCATCATCCCTTGCACGTGGCAATAAAAGCCTTGAAAGTTGCCCATTGCCGATTCTAGATGAGCGAATAGGACAAGGACAATGAATACAACTGCGGCATTATGCCGACAGTCGGATGCTGTCATTGCGGTTAGCTTCCTGATTGCCGACGAGTAGTACAAATGACTTCTCGTTTGATGGGTGAGACTGGGACTCAACGGCCCCATCAATCCGGTGGAAGATGTTTTGCGTTCACTATAGAGACGGCTGATGTTGCAAGAAGACAAAGCCAGGATGGCGTCGTTGAGGATAGGATAATCGGCGGTCAACAGAGTAGCAGAGTAGAACATTGGGTGTAAAGCTGGTAAGCAACAATCCTCCCAATACGTGGTGTAGAAGACATCTCTCTCTGTCGTTTGCAATGATCTAACTATATTATAGCCTCCTATCCGGGGGTTGCCTTGTTCAGCTTGGATAACGAGCCTCTCGTCCTCAGCCAGCCGTTGCTTCCTCTCTTTAGACGGGGTGTCATATGTGGATAATCGTCCTTTTGGATTCTGCACTGTTATGACCTGGAACTTGAGCACGGGTTGAACATATTCACAGCTCTTGTCCAGTCTTGCGCAGGTTCCGCACATTGGCTTCTGCTCATCACACTTTACCCAATGTTAGCGCCATATAATCGCAGTTCTATGCAGCAATTCAACCTTTGTTCTTCGGTTGCGACAGCTTTTACAGCCATTGCGCGAACGTATAATGTTTGTCTTTCTTGGTCTAGGAGGCGCAGGTTTGTACATATGGTAGAATGATTGCGGTAGGCTGTTTTCTGATGCTGTCAGGATATGAGTTAGTTGATAAAGAACGAATGCAGTGACAGGTGGCAACCATAATTTATTTGTTCGGTAACCCCAAAACTAATCCTGATTAGGAAGATCTGTAGAATATTCACTTCGGCTTCCAAAAGCGAAAATTATAGAGTCTATAGAAAATTGCCAAATAACGAGATGCTTATTTATACGGACATGTTATGCTGATAGTAGATCTTAACAGAGTAGTCATAGACCACCTAACCATTCTACCTGTGCCCTTTTTCTAAGAAGACCCCTAAACTTATACATCAAAGTCCCTTATTAGGTAACAATATAGTAGAGAAAACTACCCTGCCTTCGCAGCTTTCAACTTCTCAATCTTCTTATCATGCAACTCTCCTCGCTCCTTGACCAACGCAGAGATAGCCTCTCCAGCCTCCCCTCCCAAATCTGCAAACCCCCTGACCACACCATCCCGATCCCCGCGTCTCATCTCCTGACTCATCTTGAACTTGCCTTCAATCCTGCCAATCTCAATATTGATCCCCACGACATTCCCCAGCATCGACTCAATATACCGCCCCGGCGCATCAGCAACCTTCCACGGCTGCGGTCTCTCCCCACCCGTAAACCCCATAATATTTCTCTCACATTGCTCCGACAAATCATGCATCTGTTTCGCCAGGAACGACCCTGCATCCGGAGTCTTGGAATCGTAATAGAGCGACAGTTTCCCATAGATCTGGACAGCGGAGTAGTTCCAGGTCGGTACGACTTTACCGGTGTCAGGCTTGGTCTCGGTGTAGTATTTGGGCGTCACGTAATGATCGTGCTGTCCGTTGAAGATCACTAGGACATCTTGGTCAAGGGAGAGGACCCCCGATGGCTTTCCATCGAGTGTCTCGAGCATGGCTTTCACTTGGGGGTTCTGTTTCGCAATATGGGCGCGAAGTTGGGGGGCGGTTGATTCGTTGTCACCTGTGCTGGGGAGGTCAAGCACAAATGGGACATGGGTGCATTACAGGAAGTTCTGTGAGGAGGAGTTGATGCCTGTGATGAGGATTCCTAGGGGGTTCTCTTTGATGAATTTGAAGAACTTCTGTTTCAGATTCTGCGTGTACATTTGGAAGAAACATGATTAGAACTCGAGGGTATATATTCGAGGAGAAATAAGGAGGAAACGATGCTCGAGATTGAGCTGATTATATATCGTTGACGAAATTTAGTCACTGTTTCTCAGTCTATATTTGCGTTGGCCATAGTCAGCGACTGTAGCATGATAAGAGGCGGCGAATCGAGTCACAGAAGCGGGTCTAACATCTCTCGTCAGAGAGTCAACAAATTCAGATGGGTGGCGCGGCATTGTCATGAGTCTGATGTTTCTTTTGTCGACAGTCGACCTGATATGAGAAGACTATGATTTGGTAGTTTTCATGCTGATGATGGAGATTCCGGCTCCTGATTGCTAAGGTATACTTGGACTATTCTCTCATTGGCCCATCGTTCTTGCTCACCAGATACAGTAATTTGTGGGACTTGATTATTCGTATCATTGGACAACTGGAAATCCACTTCAGTACCTGGTCCCTCAATCTGGATTAGTGCAAGATATCGCGATAGCCATCTATCTTCTCCTTTGGGCAAAAACTACGGTACAGAGTAGGCCTTGAGTGAAGGTTCCAGGGCTAACGGTGCCTGGATAAGATTCTCCGCCCCTGGTGGATCAATCTTACCAGAAAGAGTGTACATTTGCGATGCCCCATCAGCATGGACAATCTGGCTCTATTCCACACTGTGCAGAATCGAATAGAAGGCGACATAATAGAGTAGAGAATGGTCTATACAAGCATGTATACGAGCCGATCTGAGCACTCAAACAAGAAAATCAACTAGATTCATCTCTTCATCTCAATTATACTCAACCCAAGAAACATCCAGCACAATGAGCAACCCAGTACCACTGCGTATCGCTGTTCTCGTCAACACGCCCCCTAATAACGAGTTCTGGAATGATGTGAACGAGGCATATCGTGCTGCTTTTCAAGCCGTTGCACCAGACGCCCAGATTGACATGTACGACCCTGTCTTTCAAGGCAACTTTCCCGATCCCCAACACTACGACCTGATCGTCCTAAGTGGAGGCAAAGCGGACGCCTCCTCTTCTGAGCCCTGGGTTCTAGGCGTGCTAGACTTCCTGCGTAAAACAGCGCGGGAATCACCCAATACCAAGATTCTAGGTATCTGTTGGGGTCACCAGGCTATTTCAAGGGCATTCGGGGGAGCGGTGCGAGCTGTGTCTACAGGTCCGATTGTAAGTACATTAATTGGTTAGTGACACACTAGAGAAAGCCATACGCTCATACTCGATTTATCCTAGGCTGGCGTTGAAGATGTAAAGTTGACAGATGCCGGGAAGAAGTTCTTTGCTTGTGCCCCAGGCATTGAATCTTATGTGCGTGTTCCGTTGATTTCCCATCCGTCGATTTTCCTACTAATCAACCTCCTCAGAGATTGCCGGAGTTTCATGTACGAGAGGTAGCAAAACCTGGATTAGGATTTGTTCACTTGGCTGAAAACCATGAAATGTTTGTGAATCAAGAGAATACGGTCTTGTCGTTCCAAGCACATCCAGAGGTCCAGGCCGCACTCGCCAAGAAGATGTTGTTGGAAGAGGACGATGTTTACAATGGCAATCTTTCCCAGCAAGAGCTCGAGGATCATCTGAAAAAGCTCGATCAGCCAACAGATGGGTTTGAGGTGCTGAGACGGGTGATTGAGTGGGTGAAGGAGTGAAGCATTTTTGCAAGGTCGATTTGGAGATAGAATCACGGTTTTCCGGGAAACATGATATTATCTCCGGTACCGTTGCAAAGAGATATACAAGAACTAGTATCTATATACGAAATGGTCATTTGATAATGGATCGTACATGAAAATAAAGGCAATACAACTGGTGAGAAAGCATCAACAAGTAATGGGTGTTCTTGTTCATAACTAGATAGTGGGAATATCCCCGAGATAGCCCTAACGCCAAAGAATTAATTATTTAAGCCTGACATAATGAGTAGTGATTTGATATAAATAGGATATGAGACCTCATATCAGGTTTTGAGAAGGTCAGGCGCCCGTCTTTCATTAACGACCGAAGTCTAGAACTTGAGGCGGGCCACGTAAAATGTGGAGATGATCAACTGAGCTCCAATTATTCAATACCGCAGCTATAATTATAGAAACTTGTCTCTCCTGGTAAATCCCGTGGACTGCCATGGACGGAAGACAGCGGAGTAAACAATCAACACGAAGTATGCGCTAGGGAAAGACCCTGATGAACCACTAATGTCTCTCTGCATATCAAGCTTGCCAGCAAAGCTTAGCCTATAGTTCTCCAGCTCTGCAAGATCACACGATACATAAGCTACTTTTCATAGATCGAGTCCCTTTGTAAATTATGCACACGGACGAGGCGGAGTAAGTGAAACATGCGTCTGCACCCGCATTTCGTCCATGTATTTATCGTACTATTTATACTGCCGTCAGATTTTAGGGAAGATGCACTGCCTTCTAGGGTACAAGAATAGAACCAACACTCCACGGCATTCACCAGGTAGATCTCCAGACGACGGGTCGCCTGTCCACCCCAAAACCATATAAACCCAGCTTGATCCCCGGGAAAATCAGTTTTCAGTCCTCAGTCTTCAGTCGACGATCAGCACACCGCAACTTTACTCCACAAACTATTTACCAACCACCCCAACCCCAACCACCTCCACAACCACCTCACATCCACCAGTATAAAACACGACCACTTACCCCACAACCACCCCAAAACAACTGCCATAACAACCACCACCACAACACAACCATTCAAAATGCTCTTCACCACCATCCTCGCCTCTACTCTTGCCCTCAGCATGGGCGTCTCCGCAGCACCCAGACCGGCTCCCCCTGCCGACACGCGGTACGTGCAGCTCCGCCTCTGGGGCGAACCCGGCTGCTCGGCTCTCAACCAGGGCGAGCTGGGAGTCTACGGCGGCGCCCTCAACCAGTGCCAGACCTTCAACAACAACACCATCGTCAAGTCCGTGCGCTTCGAAGCCAAGTATTTTGACACCTGTACCGGTAAGTTATCCCAGAGTTGCTCTTTTTCTTTTCGTTCCTAACAGAACCCAGTGGCTCTTTACGATGACGTCACCTGCAGCTCCAGTCCCCACGAAATCCAGCTTGAGACTTGTCTCTCCAGTGATGCGCAGTATCGCAGCTATCTGGTCCAGTGTCCCGGTGTTCCTGTCTAACTAAGGGGTCTGGGCTTGCGTGTGCTTCTTTCTTGTCGCGTTGTGTGAACGTTATGAACTTGACGATGATTTGCTGAGGGCTGAGTCTGGAGAGTGGTTATGATTTATTGGATATGATCTTATGTACAGCGATGTATAGTCTATAGTCTATAATATATAATTATGATTACGATTATGATTTTGGTTCGTTTGTCTTTAACTCTTGTGGTTATAGTATGAGTTATCTATAGGGACTCATTTTGACCGGATGGTCGATTTAGTCTGCCGTATGGCGGACTCAAAATGAATTTAACCCTAGTCAGAATTTTGGAGCTATGCAAATCTCTTCATGTTTTGCACAGTATCCTATGTTTACAGAATGTAGAAAAAAAAATGGGTGTACCCCATCAAGCAAACTGTTATCCAAGAGATGTTCTATAGCTTCACATGAGTCTTCATATGGCCACCGCTCTCCTCCAACGCTGCATAAAGACTCTCTTCTAAATCGATAAGGAGGCTAGTGACAGCAGCATCTCTCAGCGGCATAACTTGCGTAAACAACGTCGCTGCGATGCCCGTTTGCCGATCGATCCACTATAGTCAATAATAAGATTAGCAAATCATTCCCATACTCAACATGAAGGTTGATCACAAAGTCTTAACAATTCATTCTTGACTCAAACTTACCCAATGCAAATTCGGCAATCCACTCCAATTAACCGTACCAGCTCTCCTCCGACCAGCAATATCCCTCAACGTAACAGTCCCAGCAAGAGAATGATCCGCCTGCTGTGTATCACCGGCGTCCTTAATCCCCAACACCCGTCTCATCTGAGCCCCGAGTGCCCTCGGCATTGCTTCACGGGATGCCTCACTAAGCTGCGGCTGCAGTAAAACATCGACACTTTCCCTGGTGAGCAGTGGATATCCACCATCCAAAAGCGCAGATAGTAACTTGACGAAATCCATCGGCGTGCTGAAGAGCCCAATACCCCCCAGATCATCTTGCGCGGGCTGTTTGAGGATAATAGGCCCTGACTTCAGAGACTTGGTGCCCTGGCCGACGCTGACGCGATATCCCATGCCCATTTGTGGAGGGAGTGTGTCGCGGTGTAATTCTGGGTGGAATGTTGTTGATACGGCGCCGAGCTTGGACCATATGTGTGTCTGCATGTAATCCTCGAGCGTGGAGTTTGTTACGCATTCAATCTATGTATGGTTAGTTTCTGAGTGGGTGCGAATGCGGCGAGATTGGGAGGCTTTACCACTCGGCCAGCCCAATCTAAACCAGCCCCATATCCCCAAGAGGTGTCGGGCTCGAAAAGTAGCGGGTGGTGGTAGCCAGCCTGTTGGGATGGATTGCAGGTATATCAGCTAGAGACGTCTATACCACTCCGGGTCACAAAGGTAAGATGGACTCACCATGCTGCCACAAAAGGTGTATGCTGTTCGACCGTGGGATTTGGACCACTTTTGCAAAAGCGGCGACGAGCTGTCGTACACAAAGCCAGCTGTATGACACATGAGATTCCTACATGCAATATGTTAAACTAAGAGTCCCCCATAAAACCCTGCAATAGTCATTTGTTATCTGTTACAGTGGGTAATGCTCACCGGAGAGTTATCTTTCCTTGAACGGGCTTCAGATGTAGTTGGTTCGACTCTGATGATGAGTCCTTATCTACAATTGAGATTATAAGATCAGCGATTGGGTGAATATAATAGATCTATGCTGAGTATACACACACCGTTCCTTATATCTTCTAAAATTTGTATATCTCGGACCTCGGGGACTATTGTCCGAACATCTTCGTCAAGTGATACGATGCCTCGCTCCACAAGCTGCATTACAGCTATTGCAGTCACAAGTTTTGTCATGGAAGCAATCCAGTACAGAGAATCGGTTTGCAAAGCAGGTGCATTTTCATCATCAAGGCTTGCTTTGCCGGCAGCACGATGATAGATAATCTTCCCTGTTGATAGCCGTCAGATTAGGTATGAAAGACGAAGGGTAGCTCTGACAAGACACAGTACATAAATCCCAAAAAAGGCATTACCTGAACTGTCAATGGCGATGAAAACAGCGCCATGCACTGACCCAGTCAAGGGGTCTGTGAACTGGTCCAGAATCTTGTCCACTTTGTTCATTTTTTCCTGGGCACTGTCAGCAAACTACTAGCTAGGTATTTAGATCGAAGCTTGAATATATGGGGCAGCTCAATTTCTTTACATAGTGGTGGTTTCGAGAAAGAGGAGACATATCGTAGTCCAAGATAGCCGAGGTTGCAACTATCGCTTTGAATTGAGAGTAGGACCGAGGATGTGGGGTTAATCGGGCAGACATTGAAGTCTCTCTCTTGTTGCATTCTTTTGATATCGTAACTATCATGAAACCATAATGATTCTCCATAATGACTAAGAAAGTGAATCGAGGCAATTAGGGGGGGATATCAGCAGTAAGAGAGCAACATGCGTGGTGGGCTCATGGAATCTTTCCAACTACCATGTCCCATCGAAAACGCAAGTATCTTATTATTTCAGTATACAGTAGAGTACTCTGACAGTATAACGACCCTTGGTTTCCGTAAAGACTTGTAGCTCATACATAGGGTTGCAGAGTGGAGGGTTTATACATTTCCTCTTCCCTGATATCAGGGGAGCTCAACCATGTCAACATTTCCTCCATTTTAGAACAATCCCGCTGATCTGGGACCTTGAAATGGGGCTATGAATTGAGTGGAATGGATTGGAACTTGAACAAAAGGTATGGTGAATATTATAGGGTTCCTTGACTCAAAGACTTAGTACTTGAATCTAGATGACTTGACTACGATATACGACCATGATGGGATAACACCACAAGTACTCAACAAGCAATAGATGCCTTTACTACAAGGAAAGAATGACAACGCAGGTCAAGCGTGTATTTGACAAGTCATAAGCAGATAAATACATTGCATGAGACTAGACTATCTAACCTCAGCTCTTCTCAAAATGCGCTAGGAGATACACAACTTTTTTTTAAGATACGTAAGGGCAAAGAAACCAGAATTAACCCGTATCCGTATGAGTTCAGAGGAACCTGTAAACGGAAAAGCGAAAGAAAAATAAAAACCGCATAATAGTCTATCGTGACTTCAACGAACGCCGCCCGTAAAGAGTTACAATGGATACCGAATGCGAAGGAAAGCAAGATCTACCGATGCGACAATGGGAATACAAGCTCAATGACTGAACTGGGCATTACGAGCAGTTTTACCAACGGCGGTTGCCTCCAAGGGGAGCGGCATTGGAAGCAGTGTAGTTGCCGCCGCGGCCACGACCACCACCACGGCCACCCCAGCGACCATAGCCGCCACGGCCACCGCCGCCACCACCGCTGTAGCGAACCATCTCGGCGAGACGGGGGTCAATCTGCTGCTTAGCCTCAGTAAGGATAGTGACCAAGTCACGAGCCTGCTTAGAGTCTGTTGCAAAAATACGTTAGCACGGCCACCTTGGGCGGATGTGGTCAGAAGAGGACTTACTGTCAGTGGTAAAGAAAGTGATGGCGGTACCCTTGGCACCGGCACGACCAGTTCGACCGATACGGTGAACATAGTCTTCCGAGTTGTTGGGGTAGTCATAGTTCAGCACATGAGTAATGTCGCGAACATCTTCAAACACAAACTTATGTTAGCAAACAGAGCATTAGTGAAAATAGCAAGGTGGCCTATGAGCCCTTTATCAGTCGTGTGAGACTTGATGCATCACTCTCTCTCGGACTTTTCAAATCAGGATCCGTTGCGGGTTAGGTCCCTGGGCTGGTAAAAATCGCGGTCCTGGAGCAACCTTGGAATGCAGCTTGATCATGCCGGAACAAGAAGAAACCCCGTCTCTCGACCAACGAGGTTCAGAGAAGAGATGGAGAATCAGAACAGAAGAAATAATACGTCTGCTACACTGCACTGTGAGTCCAAGGTTCTCCTGGCATGAGAACCAATTCAGGAGACCCGACAAAGCCTGGACGAGTCATATACGCCAACATATGTTGGAAGAGAGTTAAGCACCGTGCCATGGTCACACAACCTCAATACGGGTGAGGGTGCTTCTAAGGAAGGAGGGGGAAGGGGGAGGGGAAGGGGGGTAAATCGCAATTTCATCATACCGATACCACGGGAAGCCACATCAGTAGCCACCATGATTGGGCTCTTGCCCGTCTTGAACTCGTTCAAGACCCAATCTCTTTCTTGTTGTTGCTTGTCACCGTGAATAGCTATTCTAACAGTTAGCCAAGTGTTCAATTAGAGCAGATAGAAGGCACACATACAAAGTGCTGGCCATCCGTCCTGACGGAGGAAGCGAGTGATTTCGTCGGCGATACGCTTAGTACCAGTGAAAATGAGACACTTGTTGCCGCGGTTCTCCATAATCTTCTCAAGGTGCTTGATCATCTTATCGCGCTTTTCAAAGTCTGACACGACCTCGACGATTTGCGTGATACGGTGGTTAGCGGACAGGTCCATGGAACCGATGTTGACTTGGATGTAATCATTGAGGAAATCCGAAGCAAGCTGACGGACTTCCTTGGGCCACGTGGCGGACCACATGCAAGTCTGACGGTCAGGGCGAATCTGGGAGATAATCTTGCGGATCTGTGGCTCGAAACCCATGTCCAGCATGCGGTCGGCCTCGTCAAGAACAAGGTAAGTGACACGGCGGAGGTTAGTGCGGCCAGCCTCGAGCATATCAATGAGACGACCGGGAGTAGCAATGCAGACCTCGACGCCGCGGCTCAAGTCACGGATCTGGGGACCCTTGGGGACACCACCATACACACAAGTGTTGCGAATGCGAGACGACTTTCCGAACTTAGTGATTTCGGCCTGGATCTGGACTGCCAATTCACGGGTAGGGGCGAGGACGAGAACGATAGGGCCGTCACCAGGAGCAAGAAGGGGCTGAGCGTTGATGTGGACAATAGCAGGAAGACAGTAGGACAGGGTCTTTCCGGAACCGGTCTCGGCAATACCAACGACATCACGACCAGAGAGAGCCATGGGCCATCCCTGAGACTGAATAGCGGTAGGGCGTTCGAAACCCTGAGCCTTAACCTCGCTCAGCACGTATTGGGGGAAGCCAGCCTCGTCGAAGGTCTCGACGGGGCGAGGAATGTTTTTTCCTTGCACAGACATCTCAAACTTCTTACGGAACTCATCAACATCGCGCTGAGACCGGTTGGCGACATCGGGGTGCTCCTTGTAGAAAGACTTCTCAAATTTGGGTAGAGAATCCAGATCTGAGATAAACATTAGCAACAGATATCCTGACGAATACGCGTTTTAAGGATTAACACATACCCCATTCTTGCTTCTTCAAGCCAGCGCCGAGGTTGGACATCCGGTCACCACCACCGGCGCCACCACCTCTACCGCCATAGCCGCCGCCGTAGCCACCACCGCCGTAGCCACCTCCATAGCCACCACCACTACCACCACCAGAGTAGCCGTTGCTGTTGCCGTTGGAGTAGCCATTCGAGTATCCACCACCACCACCGTTTCTAGAGCTAGAAAACGAAAACCGACGTTAGCAAACGCGATTCACTGTATCAAAGGAATTATCCAAGGCAAGGGGCATAAGTTGTCTCTCCATACGTCAGGCCTTGCGACTGGGTTGCAAAGATGGTGTGATGACTACAACGCCCGCGCAAGACTGACAGATAGGAAATGCTCCAAAACCGCCTCACATTAGATAACTTTTCTGGATAGAGTCACTCACCGGTAGGAGTCGCGCTGGTCGCGCTGATAGCCACCGTTGTAAGACATTATGCGGTCCTTTTTTTGGCGGGTATGAGATGAAAAACAGAAAACAAAAGACTTAAAAGAATGGGTTTGAATGAAGGAAGGGGATGTTAGACAGCCTCTTCCACAATAAAGACCGAGGGTAAAGGACGAAAGAATGTCCAAGAGAAAGAAAACAAGGATGAGGAGGAAGGGGGAGAGATAAGGGAGATGGAGGAGGAGAAAAAAAAATAGTCGCGATGGGGCGGGAAGGAGAAGAAAAAGTCGAAGGCGAAAAAGAGGCGAAGGCGACGCTTTCCCGATTGGATTAGTGCAGGGGACTGGACCCAAGGAATGACAATGGCAAAAGATGGGCAAAATGGTAGAGTTATGGCTACACCGTCCATTCACCGCTTGTCGCTGCCTTCACCGCCTCCCGTGACTGGTGGGTATACCCTGTTTGCACTGTTTGGACTTACTAGTAATCATTTTCGCCATCCAGAACTAAACCTAATTTAGGCTCCATTGAAAGGTCAAACTCTTTGTGTTGAATGGGTATTATCGGTCTACCCTGCTCCGTTAACTATACATCATGGATTCTTCTACCTTTTTCTTCTTCTATCGAGCTCCCAACCCCATGTCCCAGAATCTGATCTCTAACTCCGTTGCCCGAATAAAGATCTGAATCAGCTCTTCCATTCGGCTCGGAGAAATCTCGCGCATGTGTCTCTCAAGAAGTTCTACGGCAAAGTCAGCAATTCATGGTCACGATGAGAATGGTGCTTTCAGTGCTATGAGGGCCACTTACCAGATCCCAGTCGAACTGCCTCCGAGTAGTCTTCCGCAACGTAGTTTTCTATCCACTTCCAGTAACGGTTGCCCTGCCGAAGAGTGTCCTTGTCCGTGTACAGTCTCTGGGCAATGGCTCCGTAACCAATTAAACAAGGCGCAAGAGCCATTTGCAATGCGAGCCAATCCTCAGATTGACCAACATCGAGGATGTATCTACTGTATGCAGTACAAGCTGTCATCCCAACGGCAACTTGTTAGCAACCTCACACAGGTAATGGCATGAATTTGTGAACGTACCGATAGTTTCGGGAGTCATTTCCATCTCTTCTTTTGATAGTCCGAAGGAGGTACAATAATCTAAGTGCAACGCTGTTTCGCGCTGGATGTGTAGGACGATCTGCGCCGACTATGGTGGTTCAAGCCAAGTCAACCCTTACGAACGGCTGAATGCCTTGTACAGGAGAAGTCACAGTAATCGGTTCACTTACTGCAGCAATGGATTCCATATTCTTAGCCTTGTAGGCTGCGAGCGCATTGCTTCGAGCGAATTGGACCTGAATATCACATTGTTAGACAAAGTCCATTGGACAAATGAAGGGTGCATTGGTCCACCAGGTAGAGGTAATCCTGCACTAGGTACTCCTTGAATTTCTCCACGGGAAGTGTGCCACTGCCCATGCCCAAAACAAATTCATGTTCGGTAAACTTCTGCCATACCGGGCGAATATCAGGGCGGTCCAGGGCATATTCTAAGAAACGACCACTTTGTGTGTCCATTAGCACCCTCACTTCTCATGCTCCCGGAAATAAGATAGCAACGTACGGCGCAAAAGGTAGTGTATACACCGAGTGGAAATGGTTGATTGGACCACTTCCCTTTCCAATATCAAAGCTGGTCTTAATTCCCGCCTCGACGAACCGAACAGCACTATGCACTGCTCGCTTCAAATCTTTGCCTAAGGCAATATTGGCTGCGATCGAAGACGCAAGAGAACATCCGGTGCCGTGGGTGTTCCTAGATAATAAGAAGTCTGTCTCGAAAAGTGTGATATCTTGTCCATCGTAAAGCACGTCTATAACTGTGGTAGCCTCGTCCTGGTTCCGCGCCGTTTTGTGATCCTTGGTGAGAGGTAAATGCCCGCCTTTAAGAAGAACAGCTTTGGGGCCTAGGGCTTTGACTTGCTTGACTAACTGAAGAACGTCCGGGAGACCCTCTGGCTCCGGTACATCTAGACCGGCGTCTTTCAGTAGCAGCTTCGCTTCGGGGATATTGGGGGTGAGAACGGTTGTCAATGGCAGAAGCTTCGTCCGCAATTTTTCTACAGCCGCTTCAGGTAGTAGTTTAGAGCCACTAGTCGAGACCATCACCTGCGGTAATGTTAGATGCTAAGTGTATTTCAGGCAAGTTGAGTAAGGGCTACCGGATCCAACACCACCGACGGAACTTGGTGGGTCACCAGCGTTTCGGCGATAATATCAATTGTCTCTGCGGACGAAAGCATCCCTTAAATTTGTCAGGCTAGAACCTACAACGAGAGAAAAGAATAAGACAGTGTTTACCAAGCTTCACGGCATCCGCTCCGATATCTTCAAGACCGGCATTGATTTGTTTCTTAACAAACTCAGCCGGGACAACGAAGATATCCTGTACACCCAGAGTGTTCTGGGCTGTCAGTCCAGTGGTCGCAGTTAGAGCATAACATCCATGCGCAGCTAAAACGCGCTGGTCCGCCTCCAGGCCACTGAGTATGCATTAGTCTGGCTGCGCCTCACGGAGTGAAAATCAATCGCTCCAGTGCATGAGACGGGAATGAGTTAAACATACGCGCCACCTGAGCTGTCAGAACCTGCGATAACCAGAACTCGTTTCACCGACATGACGGCGGATTCGAAGATTACCCAGTGAGATCACAAAACATCCACCGATGGAGATGGACAGAGGTGATATGTCTTAGTAATTGGTTCAACAGCCGGCGGAAGTGCGGCAAAGAAGTTATTTGGCGGGGTGTGGGGCATTTGATATCATTTATCCCAAATTACGATAAGATAGAGCGAGACTTCAAGATACGTACTTTTCATATTGGAATTAAACTATGTGCCTATACATTCATGTGAAAATGGCAGACATTTCAGAACTTATCATTGATGTTTATAACCCTCATCCCATCATCCCAAACATAAAACCAATTGCGCTATCCGCAGTGATAGAAACAACAGACCCGAACCATCCAAAACATGCAGACTATATACAGATGCCAGTCGATTAATATCCCTTGCGTGAAGTCTACGGTAGCATGAACCGGAACAGACTGTCCATTTCAACCCATTGCCGCCCGCACTTCTTTAGATACGCGTCCACCACGCCTTTAACCGTCTCAAACCGTGCGCGGTTAAACGAAGCAAGAGCAACGACACTGTCTTTCTTCTCCCCACTGGCTTCCTTCTCTGCGGCGACCCGCGCCTTGTCCACATCCCAGAGTCCAGCAAAGTACAGCAACTGGTTGTAAAGTTGCTTCTCTGAGTATTCGTAGGACATCCGACCAAGACAGCCTTCAGCGTGGCCCCGGGGACCCAGGCATCTATGCCCGTAAACACTCATCTGCCGCGTTCGGTTACCGCACGCGGAGTCATCACAGACAAGCCAGCCCTCGTAGTACTTGGAAGTTTGGGCCCGGATTTGGCTTTCCAGCTGTGCGATGATTGTCAAAACAGTAAACTGTTTTTGGCAAGCAGTATTCGGACAGAAAAGGCCATTGGCGTTGCACATGTGGGATGATGCTGCAAGCCCTTCGAAAACTGATTTCTCTTTACAGGACCGACATGTCAGCGTTAGTCTTGCGGCAGTTTCAAAGCGAACAGAATCCGGAATTTGTGACTCCAGCGGGAAGATGTCCGTGTTCTGCTGGTTTCCACCGCTAGAAGTATTGATTTGATACTTGCGGACGTCCAGACCCAGGCACTCGGCCAGTCGAACCGCATCAGTTCCGGGAATTGGAGCACACAGACGCTCAATAGGAGGGAAAATCTGCTTCAAGAGGTAGAATTCAATATCAGGGTTGAGCCCTGAATCGGGTTTCATCACATCCTGAAGTGTGTACGAGCGCTTTGCTGGCGCAAGGGAGGATGTTTCAGAATCACCACTTGTCACAATGTACGAGATAACATCGTTTGGCCGGACTGACTTGCCGCGGGCAAGCTCCCGGAGGGCAACCTGAACAGGCGGCATCGTCTCCTTGTTAGGATATTCTTCCGGTCGTTTAGAGAGTTTCTGCAGGGAGTATTAGCGCCTCATTCATTCACTTCAACATACAGGGACATGACGTACAGTGTAAATGACATATTTCTGGACGGGAACGGCGAATTCTCGCATCTTCCCGGCCAAGTCACGTAGATAGTCATGGACCCGATTGAGGACGATCTCTTGGTCTTCGCCGGAGAGAACCTCATTCAAGAGCCTCTGAGACACCTCCTTTGACAGGGCGCAGTATTCACGCCTCTTCATGTCCAAACCCTTGACTTCCAACTTGTCCACATATTTGCCATCCATCTCCGTCATGTTTATAGCGGCGTATTTCTTTTTGGCATGCAATAGCAGCCGACGGAAGATATTGTCAATATCGATTTCTAAAAGCCGGTATCTTTCATTCACAGATTTCTTGAATTCCTCTCCGACCTTCAGCGCGTCGCTTAGCGTATCCATATTGGTGTTGATCATGACGGAGTCGGTATCACCGTAAATGACCCTCAACTGCTTCGATTCTGCCAGTTCCTTTGTGCTTCTTAAAATCTCACGACCTTTGAACGTGGTAAGCATGGCCAGGGGACGAGCATAGAAGCGACTCTGAGTGTAACCCAAACATCCATACATAGAGTTAGCAGTCAGCTTGAAGGCCAATTGTTTCGTATCCCACAGTGCAAGCTGTTCAGGTGTTGCGCGTTTGTCTTTCATTAACTTTTTCACCTCTCGTCGACGGCCGACAAGTGTAGCAATAAGCCGTGGGAGGATTCCCTGTTCTTGATCCGAGGTAGGAACTTCTGGTACTTTCTCTTCATTCTCGTTTTCAGCCTATAGATCATGTCAGCATATACTACCACAAGACTTTTCAGCAAAGACCCTTACGGTTGCAGTCCGCTCCACTGTTGTGAAGCAGATGTTGTATTCTTGGATGATACTCGGGTACAAACTGTTAAAGTCCATCACAAGAACGAACCGATCGTAGAGGCCTTTCTCAGGTTCGAAAACGAGACCACCTTTGTACTTGTCTTTCTTTTTCTTGTCCGTGGCGTCATCGTCATCGCCATCCTGTAGTTTTACTTCTGCTTTCTGTAGCTTGGCAGAGTACTTATCAGGACAGATATACTTATTCCGGTGGAACTCATGGAGTAGAATGTACTCGTTACGCTCGGCTCGTGTACCACTAAGGGTACGTGCCCAAGAATTACCAGCAATATTGGTAAGCACTTTAGTCAGAGGCAGCATTTGAAGTCGCAGCACCAATGCGGCAACAAAATAGGTATCAGTGTCGCAATGGTTCACGAAGTTCATTAGGCCATCTTTGGTGGTAGCCCAAGTTTTCAATGCTGCTTCGCCATCCAGTTCCTGCCGTACATTACCTGGTCCAAGATAAAGATTGCACATCTCTGTCAGACTCCACGATTGGCATTTCATCATGAGGGACTGTTTCTTGTCAGTACAAGCACAATACTACCCAAATGTTGAGGAACTCACCTTGCCCATGTCGTTGGCCACATCACACATCAATCTTCCCGCAATGAGATGTCTCTCGGCGAAGAAACCTCCGCCCCTGTTAAAATTTTTGGGCCAATCTCCACGCTTCAGCCGGCCCAATCGATGCCACCCAGGAGTCTTTTTTTCCTTCAATCGGTTGAGCAGGATGCTAAGGTCAACCTCTTGAAGCTGATGTCCCATCAGAACATCAGGATCCATTTTCTCAAACAATGCCAAGAATTTACTGAGTAAGAATTGCTCGCTCCTCTCCAAGATATACGTGCCTCGTTGCCTCTTGGTTTCAGCTTCGAAATGCATGGGGTATGATGAACCCACAGGTCGCATCACCGTGAAAGTCTTGCAAGGAAGCTTCTCTGGGGGTGTTGTGTCCGTAAGAGAAACATTTTCGTACACTCGGGCGCTTGCGATTAATATCTCTTGTTTATTTTCTTTCACGTTCAATTGCGTCCTGAAGGCAAGACTCATCAAAGTGAGAGGAGGTGCCTCTAAGTTCTCAGAGTCTGGAACTGGAGAAATAAGCGCTGGTTTCGAGACTTGGCATTCGAACTTGCACCATGAGGCGTTGTTAACAGCAGAAAAGTCTGCTCCTTCAAACCTGAGCCAACAGGGTCCCATGATGTTCTTCCAAAGAACGAACTGCTCGAACAAGGAGGTGTTGGTACCGAAGACATGAGAGAAGGTCTCTCCCTTGGTCTCCATGGGCAGAGCGGGCTTATCATACGGGTATAGCAACTTCAAGTATTCGGTCTCCTTGGGAACGCCGGGCATCTCAAAAGCATACTTTCTTGTGCATGGCTTGATCTTGTGCATCCCAACCTTGAGTCTCGACATCATACCATCAACTTCGTTATAGACGTCTTCCATATCCACTTCTTCGTCCGTGTCCCGGCCATGCTTATGTCTATACTCTCGTGGAAGGAAATAGAGTTTTCGTAGGATATTGTCGACCTTGACGAATGCGCTCGCGTAGTTTCCAGTCTGCTTATTTCTAACCTTTCCGAATAAGCAGAGGCTGCCATTGACTTCGGTAAAGTCTATCCAAAACATACGCAGGCTTCCATCATCCTCCACAACATCTTGCGCACGTAGTTTTCCGAACGTCCGCGTTTCCGATGCTGGGCTACTGAGGACATTCAGCTTGTTCCTCACATCATTCCACGAAGCATTTGCAACATCTGGCATCGCTTTCACTGGAGAAGAGTTCGCAGGGGTGGTATAGGCCTCTTTTTTGATCTTGGGTGGTGGCCGACTTCCGGCCATGTTGACGCTTGTCGTCTTAGCCTCGTGTTGCCCGGTGACCTCTGCGATTTCCATCAAATCATTGTCTTCTTCGTCGGGGTCCTCCGTTTTTACAGTAATAGCCGTTTTCCTTTCAACGGCCTTGCTGACGGGAGATGACGGCATGGGGTCGCTCATGGGAACGTCGTCATCGTCTGCCACCGGGAGAGGCCCGTCATCGTTATCAAGGTCCAGGTCCGGCTTCTGGCCAATCGGCGACATCGGGTCGCTGTTCTCATCTTTCGTCTGTTTCTTCTGCGGACGTGGTCTATGGGACAAAGGAGGGGAAAGGACCCGAACTTTGCGTCGAGTTTCAGACTTGATCACATTTTGTGTTGGGACATGATTCGAGACAACGTTGGTATCAACTTCACCAAGGAGATCAGCCATGAATGCTTCATCTTCGGCAGTAGCGACCGGCTAAGCGAACATATTAGACATGATATAAACTTCAGAATATTGCGGTGTCGCACTCACTTTCGGCTTCGGGGCAGATGCGCCGCTCCCCTTGTTGAAATACTTGGATATGCCATTATTGATTTTCTCCTTTCTCTGCTTATCTTCCTCACGTTTCCTTTTAGCAGCCTTGCCATTGGCAGGTAAATCGCCGTCGTCGCTCTCGCTGTCATGGTAGTCTACCGTCCAGTCCTCTCGACCGTCGTCGGCATATCCTTCGCCATTATCGTCCACAACGAAATCGTCCTCGTCAAGCCGGTTGCGGATAATCTTCTTGTAGCCTTCGTCGTCGACCTCCTCGTAGATATCGTCCTGTTCTTCAACTTCATACGTCGATATACGTTTCTTTCCTGAAGCGCGCAGAGCACGCAACTCCGCCAACTTTGCTCGGGCAGATGCCATGGCGCCACAATAGAAGATCCCTAAGAATTGGCGTCCATTAAACACCTTTTTCTCGTGGATTCAATTGATTTCCGCAGAGGATACCGCGGTGTGAATTAGAGAAAGGGTCTAGTGGTTCAAAGGCGGGCGTCGCGGAGACAACGCGTGAGCGGAACGCGAGATGTACGCGCTCACCGCCCAATCGCCGTTAAGTGGTTTTTCCATTACCGTTAGTGGTTAGTTCCATCTGCTTTACCTCCGCGAGCTCAGGGACTACACTATAACAGTATTGATTGATGTAGATATGTCTGATCCTATACGCTCTTTTATATTCTGATCTGCCTCAAATCACCAAATTTCAAGAAGACTATCTGTTTCATGATACAACTATACCATCTCAACTGCAACAGGTTCGACATCTACAAACAAAGGACACGGCCTCTTCCCCCCAAAGTTATCATCCCAAACACCAGTGCCGATCCTTTCAAAAGCACCCTCCTTATATGTGGATCTCTTCAGAACAAGAAATCTTGTCTCTGGGCCCATCGCAAATTGATCGTAATTATAACCCACAAGTGTGAACAATTTGAAGCAGTAATATTGATCGTCTCCATTGGCGACCAGGGCCGGCGAGTCTAGAGAGATCGGTAAGGTCTGCGCGCCTGGAGACTGTACATATGCAACTTTTCTCTCGTTCTCATTCACAAGCTTTACGGGGGCAAAAGCACCCTGTAGAACAAGGGAACCCCCGATAACAGCACTGGTCGGATCTTCTGGCACCTCTCTTTTGCAATCAATCACCTTTATCTGACATCTATCGATGACTTCGGGCTCATATTTCCAGATTCGAAAAGCGTCAGTAAAAGAGTAGGTAATTGGTTTCCCCACAGAGGCCCATGACCAGCTTGGGATACGATAACTGGTCTCGTTATCGTCTTCAAGGCCAGTAGATGGAGGCACGTCATGGGCATCGACTGGCTTGACTTCCCATGACAAATCGAAATGGAGCTCGCCCTTCCATAACCCAGCCACATACTCGTCAGACAATCCGTCTTTCTCGGGTAGCCGTTTTTGAACCATTTTGGCCAATGCCGAAATGGCCCGCAGCGCGTCATATCTTTTGCTGAGCGAGCGATGGGAATAGTCGGTTGCAAGGTCCCTCCATCCGAAATATGGCATCATGGACGGCGAGCAATGCCTGAAGCGGAATCCGTTCATTCTATCGAATGGAGGCTCTGCCTCTGGGAGGTGGGTTTTGAGTGTCGTTCCAAGCTTGCCATAATCTTTACTGGTATTACGTGGAATCTGTGGCTCGACCACATGTCCACACTCGCAGACCTGGCGACATAGACATTCCCAGATCATTTCCTTGCCGTCGTAACAGAGCCGACGGTTGGGCAAAAGTGATTCTTGCAGACACCAGCCTCGCTTATCCAGGGAGGATCGCTCAGTATCGGATCGGGGCTTGAATTTACCCGGTCGCATCAACAGCTCTGTAGATGTATCTTCTGGCAAATCTGGTAGGGTAGGGCAAAATAATCTCTGCCAGCTATGGTCGCCGAACTGCTGTTTCCCTAGGAACCTCAATTTACACGAATTTGGCTCCATGACCGCAATTGTTAGATGGGAATTGTGGTACACGTCATGCATGGTCGACGCATCGTGCAACCAGGCAACCTTATCATCCTGAATGATACACAGGGAGTCAACCCAGAGGTTGGGGATCTTGAGAGCACGACAAACGGCGATGGCATCTTGGATGGCCGCCGGCAATTGTGCTAGCTCGAGTCTCTGATAGTGGGAATGAATGTTATCGGTTGTCGTTTTCATTACCCGATCGATATCGATTCCCCAGCAGTAGCTGAGACAGGCATAAATTACCGGTGTCGTGGGCTCAAACAAGAAAGGTTCCCGGGATCCATCCCACGAGCCTACGTTCACCAGGCGCCGAGGCATAAATTCTGTGTCCGGGGGCTGGCAAGCTTGATCATGCTGCACGCAATGTGAGAGCCATTGTCTGGCGCGATTAAAAGCAGCCGAGGAGCCTGAGTCTTTGCTAACCTCCAGAGACTGAGAAAGTGCTTGCCCCACAAAGCGCACGGCACGAAAATCAAAGGATCTGTAGACAGGGCTAGTCGACAGTCGTAGAAGATGGAAGGAGAAACTATGCTGCAATTCTCTGGAGAAGGGATCCCTCAGTTCCTTCGGTGGCCGAATACCCAGAGTCATCGTAGGCACGACCAGATCGAAGTCGTCGTCTGCTCCTTCTCGCTCCACATTCACTAATCCATGCTTGTAGTTTTCTCTCACCCAGCCTGGTTTAATCACTTCTACGGCCTGTAACAGTATACTGCAATCGGCACATATCGACGCATTCTCAACAAAGGCCGATATAGGACGGTAGTAAAGCCCACCGTAGTTTCTATTCTCTCGAAGTGGAGAGAGCGGACACTCTGAAGCTGACGAGGAAGACATCCTTCTTTTAAGGTAAGATGAATGATAAATTTAGTTAATCAAGCTCATTCTACCGTCGCTTAGAAAACCCCGCCCTTGGCAAGACATGTAGAAAGAAGGCTGTCTTTGACGACCAATAGAAAATCAATATACTTATTTTAGTATACTATTTTATATCATTCTATAAACCAAGTATACGAACCGTAGCTCACGACCCGGCAATATCTATTTAATCGGTAGTTAGTTTTATCTTCTATCTGGCTGGCATCGAACTTAATGATGCCAAAGAGTTAAACATATCTCCTCTATCGAACGTTGACAAAGGCACTTCAAATCATTCTAGACACATACTCCATCTCAACCCCTAATCAGAACCCCCGTCTCTAACAAAGCCCCCACGAAAGCTCTGATCGCCCGAATCCCAATCCTAGCAATCGTATCCCCATCCCCAACATCCGGATCAAACGAACACACCGTCAAAGACCTAGGCTCAGACAGCCTCGGCACCAGATCCATACAAGCCACCAAATCCTCCTCCGTCAAACCTCCCGGCGACGGATAATCATTAACCTTCCCATAAGACTCATCCAAGACATCCAGATCCAGATGCACAAGAGCAGACCCATACGACCTCTCCTCCATCTGCGTCCTCAACTCACCCACAAAATCAACCTTCCTCGCCGTCTCCCCCCAAACAGCCTTCATCCCGGCCTCAATAACCCTCTGCCGCTGCACATCAGACTGATCCCGCAACCCACAGTAAAGAAACCGGTCCTCGTAACTAAACGGCTTATAATTCGGCACGGTCCCCATTAACGTCTTCCACGATTCACCCCGTAGCATGGACAAACCCATGGCATCAAAGTACCCATTTTCATTGACATCCGGTGAGTCCAGGTCATCATGAGCATCGAAGTAAATAAACGATAGATCGTGGATCTTCAGGCCGCAAGCCACCGCCGCGCTGGACATGCAATTTCCCGCCAGAATTAACGGGAAGGTGTTGTTGTCCACGGCTTCTGTGACAGCGACTGAAATCCGGCGGAGGATCTCGAAGCTTCGGCCGATCTCGCCTTCGAAGTTGTCCACGCTGGGGATTTCGTGGATGCGAATTTGGAGGCCCTGTTGTTTGAGGGTGGGGATTAAGCCCTGGGATTGGATGCGGTGGGGGCCGTTGCCTACGCGGTGATCCCGCAGGCCGACGTGGTAAGGTGAGATGATTAGGGTTATGGTGTTGGTTGGCATTTTTCTTTTTCTCTTGGGGTGTGGTTTGTTGGTTTGGTTACTCTTTAGTGATGGTCAGATCTGTGGTTTTATGGTTTTATACTTGTGTCCGACGTCTCCAATGACGTTGATGTTCTCCAGGGGGATTCTTAAGCTTACCCCAACTCTATGTGTATCAGTAACAGGAGTTATGATTATTCCTTCCTTATCTTAATTCACCGGGTACTACTGTACACTAAAAGAAAAGAAACCCTATTTGAATACTTGACTGAGAAAACCAGAAATGGAGTGATTGTGCGTTGGGGAAGACTAAGGTGTGGTGGAGAAATTTTCCCCAAAGGCATTTCTCCAAGCTTATTTCCCCAAGACACTCCAGAGCATACAAATCCCTAGAGACAACCAAGACCGGAGCTGTATATCTAGAAAAAAAAAAAAAAAAAAGGGAGAGAGAGAGATGTTTTCAGATATGTACTGGATCCACTGGGATAATTCAAAAATCCACCAAATAGCCGGCATGTACTCGTCAGGTTCTCTTGGAAGCCATATTTACTCAAATATATATGTAACCGGTACTGTGCATTCGACGCTCAGAGAGACCCGTTTGAAAACGTATGAAGATGCCTCAGAAGACCCAGTTAATTGAATCTAGATTCATGGGTGGTTTTTGCTTATTTGAAAGGGAAGAGTCTTAGACTGAAAGACATGGAAGAGATGGTGATGAAAGCGGTTCATTTTATAAAGAAAACACCCAACGTGGAAAAAGCAACTAGGGCTTCGTACACAAGCTTTATACAAAGACGAGTCTCTGTGTAAGCATCTCTTTTATATATATCAACTAACATAGCTACGTGGCTGTAGGAGAGGTGCCACAAAAGAGACAAAGTTCTTTCATCTCATGCTCAATGCATCAACAAATATCTTTGACTAGAATCGCGCTATACTTGTCTAATCGACTTAGGCCAACATCTGGCAGTCGGTATTCTCTTAAATCACAGACTATAAATCAGGGGAGCTTATCCCAACTTTCAAGCCCAATATCCAATATATAGTTTGAATAATATATCTGTCAGCGAAAAATGCCTTCACTGGACTCATGCTCAAAGCCCTCATCTGAAGAGGAGGCATGGCAAAACAGACTCCTCTCCAACATTCATATAAGCGATGAACACCTCAATGCCTTACTTAGATTATCAGCAGGATCGCGAGATGAAAGAGGATATATCAAAATCATAGTCACAATCCGGTGCTTTGTACCCCAAGCATTTGAAGACCGCCATGTCAGTGATGAGCTTGCCCAGGATATTTTCAACCTGGCAATAGAAAAC
Organism: Aspergillus flavus; assembly: GCF_009017415.1. Classification (NCBI taxonomy): domain Eukaryota; kingdom Fungi; phylum Ascomycota; class Eurotiomycetes; order Eurotiales; family Aspergillaceae; genus Aspergillus; species Aspergillus flavus. The sequence goes on along the minus strand of NC_092404.1, from coordinate 1,483,981 downwards.
ACAGTGAAAGAAAAGCTACGAAGCATTGAGTCGTAAGTCTTTTGCCGCAACGTCAGAATACACCAGAACTAAGTTTTTTTCACAGCATCCATGGTTACGGCTGAAATGTTGATTCTTCGCCAACAGGCGACCGGCATTTGGTTGCCTACTGGTATGGACAGGAGGAACCTGAGCTACCAGAGGCAATACGATATGTCCCTTTTGTTGAACTTCGAAAACTACACTATGACCCTCTTCACTGGTAAGCTCTGTTCTGTCAACATCCTAGAGATACCGGTCACAGCCAAGACAAAACGAAGCGTTAAACGCGGGGATATATAAGCTAATGACCGCTATAGAAGGGTAGCCTGGCTAAAAGCAATGCCTAAATTTCAGGCAAAGAAGGCGTTTTCTTATTCAACAGCAGTGTCAAGGACTGTCTATGTTATATCAACTTTGAATGTTACTGTATAATGAGCTCTCTTAATGTGTCCATTTGCTAATTTTCCTTCGTAAAGTCACATATTCGTCGTCAGGATACATATAGACTCTCTTTGTCTTACCTTTCCTTTACCCCTCTCCTCTTCCCCAACCATCTTCTCCATGGCTTCACTAGGTTTCTATCTTACCCCTATCTCAACCTCATCTCGTCCTTTTCATTTCCTTTATTTCAAGGTGCTTTCCAGAGCTTTGGCGAGTAACTTGTGCACATGGCTAGTCAAGTGCCCAGAGTTAAACCAAAAATATGTGTCCAGGGGCATTGGGCAGCCATAAGCTCGATAGTTCCATTCTATATCTGGTTGATCGTAGCCAGGGCAGAAGCTAGTCGTGTTCGTAATTCCATGCCGCGCTGGCTGGTCCATCATATCGTTTAGGACCGAATTGGCGTCGAAAAGTAGCACGTTGGTATCAGGGTACTGTTTGTCGAAGCTTCCCGCATGTTGTGCTAGTGCTTTGTTAAACCACGCAACCTGGGTCGCATTGGGACTTGGACTGGTCGTCTTCTGGTTGCTTGGTGTTCGGTCTAATGGTGGAAGGTTCATAAACAGGTACGAGCGATATCCTAACGAATGAAGGACTCGGACAGAGGCAAAAAGAATATCCATAAGCTCATTGTAGAACGTAGGAAAATGGACGGCGTATTTGGCGCTGTCATTGATATCGTTGATGCCGATCCAAATGGCAACCAGCGCCCTTGAAGGCTCCACTATGTCTTTGAGAACAGGGTGGCCGTATGCTCTGTATTGCGCGACCTGGTTGACAAGTGAGACGGTGAAGTTATGGTGCAGAGGGGTGCTAGCAGCGTGGAATGTTAGCCGTGTTGAGAACAATGGAAGCAATAGCAAACATTCGCGTACTGTTCCACGGAAATATCTGCCCCCGCGAAAGCAAAATCCCACAGCTGTCTTGTACAGCTTAACGGAGAAGTTAACCCTTCTTCTAAGCCACATCCTGTTAGGTACTCAACCCAATTCGGGCCACCTTCTGCAGTTGCGGTCTGCCAGTGATGGGTATCAGTATTCAGTGGAATTGGATGAGCAAGGAATACTGTTTGCGAACCTGATTTTGCACAATCTTGTTAGTTAGCAGAGTTTGAGCATCGTATTCGAGATTCAGTTGATCCCCGATGAAACTATAGTTCTGATGCCCTGCTGTTCCCTGGATGTATGTATACGAGTCCCCGAAGGCAAGCCTGGGAGCCTGGTAGTCAGTTGGAAGCCTTCCTTTCAAGTGCACAGGACAGGCTCAAAGCACGGACAAGTACTGAATAGAATCCCAGTCAAATCCTTGCGATGGTAATCCCGAAGGAAGGGCTACGGATAAGGAAGCACCGGTGGTAAGCAGGAGATGTGATGTGAAGCGCATTATGGGACGCTGCTTCTAATGATGTTGGTGCAAAGAATGACAGAATAAGCGTTATTCGGTTTATAAATGCATCGAGAATTAAACCATATTGGTTTCATGGACATTGCCGCAGGCTCTTGAAGCCGTATTCGTTTATATATATTTCTCCGCATATACTTGTATACCGGAGAATTCCAGCACGATTTCGCGTCTGACGGAAGTAATTTTTCCGTCTCTAAAAAGTTTTTTGATCAACAGACGTACGATCCAACTGATCCCTTGCAGCATATCCAGGAAGCTGGAAATGTTACTTGGTGATCGATCACGGATCAATTGAGCCGAACAGTTGTTCGAGGTACGAGTTGCCCATTCTATCGGATCTTAGGGGTAAAGAATGGATGGAGTGTGCACGACGCTACTTTTTCCGAGGATTAGCCAAACGATCGAGCTAAAGCTCCACGACGCTTCGGAACAGCCACCCGCGGTTCCGTATAATGCCATCCACAATTCCGTATAAAGGACCAAGAGCACTTGCCGATCTCTTAGCGATAGAGCAAAAGAGCTCTGATCAGCCTTCTGGGGATTGGAGGCTCAACTGTGGGGGGTTAGGACGTAGTGGATGGACTGTACGGAGTAGTTTACTGAACTCCGTAGTGTAGCCGAGATCATCAATATGCTTTCGTAGCGGTTGTTTTTGTGGAGAAGAAGATATCGCGCTTCCGCGCGACGTGCTCCGAGTAAAAAGGTAAACATCGGAGAAGGACACCGGAAAAGGGGTCAAGAAACAATTGATATGAGGTCCGTCAGGAAGTTATTCTGGATTTGGCAGGAGCCATTTGCCGACTCGATGTGAATCATTGGGACCTTCCCCATATCGCGGCCTCTTCTCATCCGACCGTGAAAAACCCTCATGTCTTTACCTGAGTCAGTCTCATACATGTCCATCCATGATCATGATTATGGCGCGATATCTGTTCCTTACCCACTCAGGAAGGTCAATCCTGACTGGATGGGTTAGTCGCAAAGCGTATCTCTCTCGCGGCCGTAAGCTGTCGGCGGAACGAGACAGGCCGTTGGTGCTACTTGGTGGGTCAATCAAGCTGTTGTGTTTACATTGAACTATGGTATAACGACAGATAGATTCATGCACGTTAGATGATTCTTTTCGGAATTATGGGATATCAAAACACTAGTAGCATGACGTGAGGGAGGGAGTAGCCAATGATAGCTGCAATGGCAAAACATTTCAATTGAAACTCCCCTATTAATATCGTTCTTATCATCGTCTGAACGCCTTTGCATGTCTATCTCCGGTCTTGAACTGGGTGGTAATTGTTGGATGGATGTGTGTAAGTCATCGGTAATTACAGTAGCGCAATTACCGTAGCGCAATATCAAGTTACAAGCGCCGAGGCATATGCAGATTTAGGAATACGGTTTCATTCCAAAGATGGCTAGTGCTATCCCGAAGTCAATTGGCAGTGGCCCGAATAGTTAGGGGGCCGGTTCACTCTAACTTCCTTCGGTTAGTCGCCAACTTTAGTAAAATTAGTTCAATGCGCGGAAGTCGGGTTTTCCGCTGGTTAGAATCGCGAGGCGACGGTAATTGGCCCTGCCCTTAAGACTAACGTAATAAGAAATGACACCAACCAACACCGCCGGTAGAAGCCTCACGTACCTAGACACCTTAGGTGTCCAGGAAACTTGATTTAACGCTTAGAGCTACCGTAGAACATGCATGGAACATGTAACATCGCGACAGTCGACGCCAGAATGCTGTGAGCCCTAAAATGATGATTTGCTTCTGCAGTATAGTTCCTGCGGTTCATGCAAACATTGGACGATATTGTCCAAGTCAAGTGCAAGGTCCGGGTCTCATGAAAGCTCCACCGCATTTAATATCTTCTTTGGTTCTCCGTGGGGGCGTCGGTGCTTGGTCCGAGAATTAACCATCATGATATTTCTTGGCGGGTCCTTTCCTTCGAGGTCTGGCACTCCCAAATGATTTTCCTTTTGAGGGTTTTAGTGCTGACAAATTCTTAGCATATCAGAATTACATACATCTTTTAAATATGCGTTTGCGAGCCATATATGACCCAGGACTGTTCTACCTAGGCGTGATTAATATTATGATTAGTGATGGAAATGAGATACAATGATGTGCTTTCTACACGCATAGGTACAGTACTTGGTAGTATTCTAGGTAAAGGTCTCTCAACGCGCTTATCTTGAGAGTTTTATGGAGCAATACTTGGACGGGTGAGACAAACTTTCCGGTATCCCACTTGTGGGCCAATTATTCGGCGATGTCCTAACTCCTATGGACGAATCTTGATCTCCAGTGACCATCTCGGTAAGAGGATGGAACACGGAGGACTCCGCTTTGACTAAATTGATTCCGAGAGAGTTGAACCTCAGAGGGATTAAATGTCATTGTTGTATTTTTATTTTTATTTTATTTAATTTCTATTGTCCCTTCTGTACTTGAGACTCTTGTAGCAATGTACGCATTTCGATTATCTCCTGTGGCTACTGATGGGTGTCGATTGGGTGCAACCATCGTAATAGCCATTTACCGAGGACAACTGCAGTGCGAGTTGGCAGAAGAGTACGGAGTATGGATGTTCTGTACTCTGTACCTACTACCTACACAAGTACTTTTACCGCGGACCAGTGGACAACATCCAACAATGCTACCTTCAGTTTAGTAGCCTACTTAGTTGTCAATCTCGTCCCAGATTTAATCAATTTTGTCGGCACGCTCACTGGTTCCCATACATCGTCGAATTTTTGACTTTTGAGTTAGGAGCGGGAGTCAAAAGCGGCCTTTCTTAAAATAATTACAATAATAACCATAACCATGGTCCCATTCTAAACCATATACTCCACAGAACTAAAGTCGGAGGTGTGAACCGCAAAAGCGGTGTTGGTGGTCTTTCCGTGTACCCTAAATAATATCTGATGGCTGGCACGCGGTCCCCCGTACAGAAACACATTCCTCGGTAAAATGTTGGAACAATTTCGCTGTTAATATACGGCTTAGGCATAATATACGGCAGTTCCATTCAACCTATGATAGAAGACCAACCTTTTTTTATTTTTTCTTTTCTCATACACTGTGCGAGAATGGGGATCATTTGATTCTGTCGTCCAATAAAATTTTTGTTTACCCCCCGCCTTTATTGGATAATGTCAGCTGCCCATTATTAAATTTGATTTTGGAGTGTTGCAGTCGGGAAAAGGGGGCAAAAAAAAGATTGAATGAATAATAAAAAAAGCGCAAAATACGGAGTAATGAGTACATGGTATTATCCAGTTTTTCTTTTATCTCCTTAACCAATTACGTGATAAAAATGTATGCCATGTTTTGAATGACTGCCTAAGTAAGTAGCAGTACAGAGTGGATGGTACCTAGAGAAATCCCCTATAGCAGCCATTTAGTATGTATATCCGATTAAAAATACTAGACATTGAAAATTGGTCTACACAGAGCGAGGTAGACGCTACAGACCAAATACAGCTGCCACCTACAGCTCCCTAGGCCCACGTGGGGAAAGCACCAAAGTAGCCTGGACACGGACGCGATAACACCATAGCCTATCGCTTGTACTAATATAGTGCTCCTAAGGCATTGACAATCTGTCGTAAGCATTGCAGCAAGTGCAGTTACTCCGTACAGTAGTCATATTGCGGACAATTAAAAAGTCTAGAAGGGTAAATAAGAAAATTCGATGGCAGGGGCATCCACTGCAACTGTCAGCCATCAACCAAAAACGTACATACTACATCATACCCGGAATTGCAACTTAGCCCCTTTCATGTGCATATAATGTCCCATGCTAGAGCCAAAAAAGAAAAAACAGAAAAAAAAAAAGGTAATACTATGAGGGGCGGATGAGCTCTGCTGTGTTGTCAAGGTGGGCCACCCTGGTTGTAAATAATACAGGTATATTACAAGCGCGACTATCCCAACACCATTTTCTCATTCTATATGGTACGCCAGATAGCCGATGTCCTGTTGCTGATTCCGTGATCTTAGGGCTTTTCTTTGTCAGCTGTCACTGATTTGCTTTCCACCACTCCAGAGTAAAGATCAGAAATGCCATTGTTCATTGGCTTCCCGAAGGCATGGCAGATGGATATGGATTAGCTACCTTGGGACTAAATTGAAGCCAGCGTACGGAGTAAAAAGGGGGTGTCTTAACCCGGATCGACAGGCGTCCATCAACCTACTCCGAGTATGGTTACCGGCCAGCATCCGAAACACCTTGCGGCTTATTGAGGGACAGTTGGATGGTACTGGTGGTAGTAGTATAATAAATATTACCCCGTACATCTGGGGAATCAAAGGAGCTCCAATCTGTAATTCGATCAAAATAGTAAAATTAAGAACCGAGTTCCTGGTGGGCAACAGTCTTTAGCCGGCCCCAAGGTGTAGTAAATTATAATGTCCGATAACGCTTCGGAAAACAGAGCATACCCTACTCCGTCTGCAAAAACGCCTTGCCATTTTATTTTGAGATATCCCGCGCGTGTATGGAGTCTATGGACATGCCAAAGGGGAGTACTGGCCTGTATTCCATATTGATATCAGTTATTAATCCACCACATCTATTGACTTCCAGGACCCACCGTGGTGCTCATATCGCATGATTGGAATTATTTGCTAAGTACAATGGCTCTACCGTGGGACGCATTGAGCAATAATCACGTCGAAAGTAATGATCATATTGTATTTTCTATTTCCTTTTTCCTTTTATAAAATCAAATCGAATAATAGTAATAACAAGAATAGGGATGATTTAATATCAAGATAATCACAACCTTGGTTTCGACAGGAGTTATCAAGCTTTGGCACCAACCAGGAGACAACCAGGAGACTCTTGACTTCTTGTCCTTCACCGGCAGTGGATGTTGTCTGGGTTCCGCCTGCGCGGGGTACGGCCCAGTTACGACGCCAATCAACTTGCATCCGTCTGGCTTGCCCAGAGGAGAACCTTTCCCAGACTGGAGCCTTGCATTTCTCGCGTTCCTATTTTCTCCTACCTTGCGCATGCCTTCCCTATCGAGGACAACTTCCCGAAACCTTTTTATTTTATTTTTGATGAATTTCGTTTTCTTCGGCGCCGGCTGTTGTCTGAAGATAGGGGAGTCGACTTGTCTGGAAAACTAATCTAGTTGAACGTGACTTCGGATCATCAGCGTTATGCGTTCTTTAGTAGGCAAGGTAGCATCTACTGTTGTTGTACGTCCTACGAACGTTGGAGTAGTACTATCTTCTGTTTCTCATGCATAATGGAGAAACGCGATATCTTGCTAGGGCAATTGACCCCCGACCTCGTTTCTTTACTTTGCTGGTAACCTATCGGAATCCTGTAACATCTCAGGGTTGATAGATATCAAGTATCCAATCTGAGTTTCGGTTCCTGTGTTTATTCCTTTTTCCTATTTCTTGATTTCTACTGTCTGCTTACCCAATTCATATATCTGTAACTTAACATGTAAAGAACATTTCTCTTCCATTTTGATTCTTTCTTCTTCTTGTCTTAATTCCTCTTGAATGGATGTTGTTGGCAAGAGATAGAAGATATACTTTGGAGGTAATTATTACGTACCATGATACTGTATACGTTGCAAAAGTACGTCCTCGTTACGGGCATGGCGTAATAGTTATGACTGTTACCGTTCAACGCCCTCTCACCTGACTTCAACATTGCATACACTGAGGTCATAGTCGACCTATCAATTCTCCATGTGTCGCCTTCATGAAAGAGATGTTGTAATGTACCCAACATTGAAGCCTCATATGCCTTTTGTGACCATAAACCTCCCTCGACGTGAAATACATATTCATTTAGTGTTGCTGGAAATTGAAACCTAATGTCCGATGGTGTGAATTCTCCATTGACCTCGATTGGGCTTGTTACCCTCGTGTTCTCCACCGACGCGTTCCTGACTTGCGCAGTGAAAGGTACTAGCCCGCAGTAGTTGCTTACCGGGTTACACAGCCAATACATACGATATATTACAGCATTGCATTGGCAAGAGGAAAAAGGACAATAAGAGATCAAGAGATCAGATGCAAAAGAAGATGGCGAGATGTTGCGACCTTGGAACACTGGGAAATGCACCTTCCAGGGCAAATAGAGATGACCAGTGATCGTGAAGGTCAAGACTCGACCCCACCAGCAATTGTGGTTTTCATTGGCACATGTACCATCATACTTTTGGTTGGGAGTTTTTTGTTCCCCCTCTTCTCTGGGCAGAGTGGCCTGTAAGTATACTGGTAAGAGTAGCACAACCTGGGGGGTGAGGTAGTAAGAGTGGTGACAGGCTTGCAAGTGACATTACAGTATCTTTCCACCTCCTGATTTCCCACCAGTCATTGTTGTCTTTTTTATTTTTTATTTTTATTATTTTTATTGTGCTTACCCATCCTTTACCCCCATCCACTCCATAACAACAACAACTCTTGTCTAACCGAAGTGCCTTCAGCAGGTAAAGAGAGCTATCGCCGGCATCAACCGCCCTGTCAGTATCCTATTTGAATCTGCCCCGAACGCTATTGGTTATTATACTCGAGATTTAATCTACACGCCATTACCATTCCTAATTTTCCCCCCTAAAGCTTTTTCTGGGATTTTCCTCCGTGGACCCTGCACGCGCTAGGTGGTGGTTTCCCCCGACCTGCGCTACACCCTCTTTCACACTAGTCCGGCGCTATCGCGGCCTCCTAATCCCAGACCGTTCAAGCCGTTCCTCAGGCACGCCATTCCTAGCCCCATCTTTCGTTTGTGTTCACTAAGGCCTTGATACCTCCCCCTACCCACGCTTCCCGAACGTTGGCCAGCGATCTTGGTTTAGTACCCACGGGCGCATACGCTAGGTTCACCAGGTCCTCCCTACGACCAAACTCGACAAGCACCGTCCGTCCCGAATTGCGGGTAGACTATCCAAGCTCTAAAAATCCCACCCCTTACTATATCGAGTGGTTATTTACTACTTCTGATATAAAGCTTTGTTACACCTTCACACCACCACACGGCTAGAAGAGCGGGGGAAGATTTCCCAAGGGAACGGGAATAAAATACACATAACAAAGGATTCGAAGAAAGAAAAAAAAAGGGGGGGAGGTGTGTCCAAGAGGAAAGAAGAAAAAAATTTAATTTCGCCACCCTATCGCGGAGTGTTCCGCCTTCAGGAGAGATAGAAAAGAGGAGGGAGAAGGGAGAAGGAAAAAAAAAAAAGAATTCCCACAGACAAGGAAAGCTTAACCGGGTCACGAAAAAGCACAATACAGGTGAACAACTGAGGGGAAGGGGGCCAAAAAGAAAAAAATAATTCCTAATATTAATTGAAAAAAAAGTTTCTGGGGCCTGATATTTCATTGTGAAAAAGTGGGTCGAGGTACTGGCAACGGACCCGTCACCACAAAGCGCGACAGCAATACTCTTTCCATCAGGGTGAGAGGGAAGGAAAAGAAAGGGTAAGAAAAAAGAGAAACAGAGAGAGAAAGAGATTGAGTGAGAAGAGAGTGAGGAAGAGCAAATAATAATTAATCTTCCGGGTTCCCTTCAGTGACAATACCGAAACCGCCCCCCCTTCTTACGATATTACCATTCGTTACCTCTCTCTGCCTTTTCTTACTTTATTTCTTTTATCTTTTATTTTTCTTTTCTTGTCCTTCAATTACCTTCCACTCATTTCTCCAGAGTGGAAAGGGGAAAAGAAATTAAAAAAAAATCGTTGGCAAGAAAAAAAAAAAAAGAGTACCAAAGAAAAATTACGGGCCCACGCGCCGCTCCACCGTACTCTCGGATCCCACGAGGTGCTCTAACCTGCGATTTTTCCTCCTGCCGAAAAGCCTCTTTTTTGCTTGTCCGTCCGAAAACCTTTTAGGTCGCCTCATCTGCTCAAGTCTCTCTTTTTTTTCCGGGTCGAGTCGAACCATTTTTCCTCCGTCTTGATTTTAGGGTGATTGTACTACTGTGTGGCCGCTCGTGGATCGAGACATCGCTCTTCGCGCTATCACCCGTTTAAGCAGTGGATTCTGGGACCTAAATTATTCTATTTTATTATATTACCCATTTCTACTAGTTGGTGCTAGGCTATCGACGCTACTCTTTGGCTCTTGGCCTGGCTCCTTTCTAAACCCTCTACCCCCAAGCTTGCCCGAGCGCAGAACAGGACCGTCTCTTTCTTTCCCGCTGGTTCCTCGTGCTGTCGTGTCGACCGCCACCCTGCAAGGCATTCTCCGTCACCCTAAGAGGCGACTAAGGCGATTAAGCATCGCGATCCAACATCTCCGTCTGGAAGAGTCACTACACCCTCATCCTTTATCCTTTTGACTTGCAATACCCAATCCAGGTGTTTTTCTGAATTGTGGTGTTCTCAGTGTGACTATTTTCACTTTTAGTCTCACGCGTCCAACCTCTTTTTTTTTTTTTTTTTTTATTTTTTTTTTTTACCCTTAATTGTTCCTTTCCCCTCTTTTCCACCCAACAAACCACCATTTGCGAAGAGCAGGTCAAGTGATCATTGCTCACACGGCGGAATCTCAATTCACAAAATAGTACGTGACAACAAGGAAGGATCTCTAGAAGCATTCACGCTACCGGGAATCTTGTTCAGAGATCTGAAACCAAACTTTCTTCCCCTGCTTTATACCTGGCCCATATCGGCGCATCTTACCCCAACTTTATCACGTTCACAAAGCTCATTGTGTTATTCGACGCGTCTACAGACAGACACGCGAGTTTTTAGCTGGGAGGATTCTGTCAGGGATATTTATCCGGTAACGGCGCAAAGTATATTATATGGACAACAGACCGGCTTCGGAGTACGCGCAGTCAGGTTCGCACTTTCCATATCCACCGTCTGTCGCGCCCCATTCTGAACTTCCAGCTGCAGACCAGGCATCTGCTGCTGCTACTGCTCAATACACGCCTCAGCCTGAGGTGCGCCCCAATCCTCAATACACACCGCAACCCGAGGTTCGCCCCGCCGCCAATATTTCCTCTTCCAACACGCCGCAGTCGGACTACGGTCTGAATCAGCCGCCACCAGCCGCGCGCTCTCCAGCTTATCCTGATTACCTCGCCCGCCCGCCCCAGTACCATCACGCGCCGAACACACAGGCCGGTGGTGCGGCAGGTATGGCTCAAGCAACAAGTCCGTCTATGCATACCCTCCATGATGGGCTGCAAAATGACCATCGCAATCACACGAACGTAAAGTCTGACGCAGACGTTCCTATAGATCCCTCAATCGCGGCCTCTAGCCCTACCTATCCTCCTCCCTACTCGCCTTATCAGCCACAGGGTCATGAAATGGCCCAGTATCAAGGTCACCCTCCTCCGCCGCCTCCACAGATGTATGCGCGTCCAGATTGGTCGCATGGGTATGGTCAACATCAGCACGGTCTGCCTGGACCCTATACCACTCCTGCCACAACGGTTGGTCCCGCCTCCCCTGCTGCGACCGCAGGGCCGCGCCCTGGCCAGGTATGTTTTTGATGAGTTTGGCGTCTGTTTCCAAAGGCTGCGCATTCGCGTTGATTACTGTCTTGGACGCCTCCAGAAGTGGGGGCCGCTGTCAGCCTGCCTTTTTTGGGGTTAAGGATGGCTAGCGGCGCGCTTTTTTCATCTTTAACTTTCTCCTTTATTTTCGGGGTTATACTGTCAGTGGTCATAGGCTCATTTGGAAAATTTTAGGTCTACTCATTCGTTCCGATTCCCGGTGCGCAACAGCACAAGCGACCCCGTCGTCGGTATGAGGAAATCGAGCGTATGTACAAGTGTGGATGGAATGGCTGTGAAAAGGCATATGGTACACTGAACCACTTGAACGCGCACGTTACCATGCAGTCTCATGGAGCCAAGCGCACTCCTGAAGGTATGTTCCTTTTTCTTTTGGGGGGGGGGGGTAATTTTTCTTGGGGACATTGCTGTGATTTCTTGTCCTCGATTTCCTTGTGTTTGAGAGGGGTCGCGGGTATCTCATTTAGGCTAGTGCGGGTGCCACGCGCTAGTCGAGTTACACCGCTTTAGCGCGGCGGGATCGCAGTAGCGTGAGGAGCCGGTGCGGAGGTTAACCTAAACCAAAGCCGTCCTCCCTGCCAGTGACGTCGCTTACAGCTGTCCCCATGTCCTTATCTTCTTACGGGGACTTTACCACAACAATTGGTGGTGGGATAAGGCTAACTAGGCTTTCTAGAATTCAAGGAAATTCGCAAAGAGTGGAAGGCTCGCAAGAAGGAGGAAGAGGCTCAGCGCAAGGCCGCCGAGGAGCGTGAACGTGCTGCTGCTGCTCAGGCTGCGCAAGCCAACCAAGTTGATGCTCCTGGCCCTGGCGATCCGGCGCAGGCCGGTCAGCCTCCCGCCTACCCGGGCAGTGTCCGTCCTCAGCTGCCCCCGATCGGGTATCAGCCCGCTGACGGCCAGGTGCCTGGTCAGTACGGAGCTCCTGGCGGTGGCATGGTTTATCAGGGCAACGGACAGATGGCCTATCCTCCAAACTACCCTCACTCGCCTTACGGCCAGAGCGGTCAAGTATATCAGCAACGTAAGTAGTCAGTCCTTTGTGTTTGCATTATTGGTTAGGACCGGGCCACGAGGAATCCAAAGAAGAAAAAAAAGATGTTTCGACATGACCAAACACATCATGAGAAAGAGATAAAGGAAAGTTTGGGAGGAGAGGTCCTCTGGTCTATCGTTGTACGGGTTGTAGCTGATCGAGGATGGCTTTGCAGAAAACCAATCGACCAGCTACCCGCAATAGATATCCAACTTCCCTCTCTTCTCTCAGCTTGAATATTCTAATACCAAATTCTCCTAATCGTGTATCGCCACTCCCCGGATCTAATTCTTTAAAGTCTTGCGCACATGATACCATTTCCTGGCCTTGATTGCTCCAGTCAAAAAGAGTGGCCATGCGACTTACGCTTCTGCCCCAGTTATGTTTTTTTGAATTAGATCGATTGACAAAAAGGAGAGAATCTCCTTTATCGGGGAATCCCATCTTTGTTTTTCCCTCTCGAATACCGGCTATAGGATTGTGATTTGAGATGTCTGGCGGGGCAATCTGCATTAGCTGATGTTCTTTCCCTTTTCTTCCCGTTGTTCTTCATGCGCTTTATTCCCTGTGGATTATGCATATCATGTTTCTATTAAATTCACCTTTCTTATGTATGTGAATTATTTGTTATGGCCCTTGCTTTTGTCTTCGACTGTCCTTCTTGCTTCGGCCAAATTTATGTTACCCTGGGTTTTGGTCCCCGAAACTGTGCATTATTTTCTATGGTCCATGACCTTTGTTCATCTATTCGCCAGGTCATGGACTGGTGGTTACAGTCTTCCACACAACTCGGAACTTTCTCCTCTTTCGCATTTCTTATGAACTTCTGAATACCTACGATACATGTCAATAATTGTGGACATATTTGCACGGAAAGTGCGCCTTCAGATTCACCATTTGCAGCTCTTTCAAAGACCGTAATTATTCTTAGCTAAGACCAATATTTTGTTAATTAATGTGGGAATGATACGTCGAGTAGTTTCATGGCTACCATCCTGAAGGGAAAGCGTATTGCAGTAGGTAGAAGGGTAGTGAGTGAATACAGATACACTAATATAGGTATAGAACTCTCTACACCTTAGGAAGAACTAGTGGAGCTGTGTAAGCAAGATCTGCAATATGACTATGTGTTATACGTAGTTTTGTAGTCCAACCTAACTCCTGGTATAAACTTGGCACATCCGGCTATGCGAGCTGGTGTAGGGCTGATCGTTGAATTTTACAGGTAATATGCATCAGAAACGGTGGGCTAAGATTTAGTGGTACGACCATTCCAGCCAGGATTACTAGTACGTAGTACAAAGCATGTATAATGTAAGGTTAAGCTGTTAAGGTATGAGACTAGGCTAGTAGATCTGTAAGTTCGGAACCTTCTCTGCCCACGAGGCACACATGGTTTGGTTTTAGGTTATCTATGGTTTGGCGGGGTTCCCTAGGCCCCGAGAGGCTTGCCATCGCAAACAAGATGCTGACTAGCGGCTATTTCCCTAGCTATCTATTGAAGCTAAGACGAAGTAGGGCATCCTGTCACTGCTCAATGACATGTCCAGCGGTTCACGTCGCCACTAGCGGCGAAGGAGTGTTTAGTGCGTTGTGCCTGAGGCAGACACATACTTAGAATTTAAGGCCTAAGGCCAGCAGCAGCGGAACCGGAAATACTTTCCCAACTAAGCATCCCAGGTGTCTAACCTCATTTTGACTAGCGTTGACCAGGCCGATACGATACGGCGATAATTTGAGCTATCGGAGAGCTGCGCATTCATGAGACAGGCTCGCCTTCTTTACTATTCCATCTTTTTTCTCTGCTGCTCGCCTCGGAGACTGTTTGGGGTTGCGCCTTTGGAATTACTTTTATCTCTCTCTCTCTCTCTTTTTATTATCATTCTTTTCGCTGTCTTGTATATCGCTCAAGCCACCCGCCTCCCCTTCACGATTCCGCCCGTTATCCTACCGAAAAGTTTTCCTTGCCAATAATAAACCTGCGCAGGTCGGCTTAGACCTACCAGACAATCATATTGCTGCGGTAGAAGTGATACAAGAAGAAAGGTTGGAGTTTAATCTTATAATCGGATAACGAGTCGATTCGTCGGTCTTCGCTCTTTAAATGCTTCGCTGCACCAATGCTAGTGCTCTGCGGACGGGCGTTAAGAGCTGTCCGTTGACGAGATTATCTCTCGGCTCGAGATGGTCTCGAGGTGTTTCGGGAGGCGCTAGGGCGATTTCTCTCTCGTATCCTGCTCCGAGAGGCATTGCGCCGGGACAAATTAGTGCTTGGAGGTTACCTGTTGGCGCAAGACGATACTCTACAAATTCTGAAGTTACACATTCTAGGGGTTCGGAACCTCTTTCTGGGACAGAAGGGATTGAAGATCCAGAATCCGTTGATGTGAGTGAAGAGCTTGATGATTCGGAACCTCTCGTTGCGAGTGAAGGGCTTGAAGATACGCTTCTGGAGCCCGAACCGTCGCTGAAAAGCAGACAAGGAATCACACGCGATGACCTTCTGCTCTCGATTGCGAAGGCGGGCACTTCGCCGAAAACTCGGGAGGAGTTGGACGGGACCATGCCGGTCAAAGTTTCCGGGAAAGTTGTCGAAATGGAGTTGAAATGGTTGAAGGATCCTCGGGCGCTGTCCGACCGAGTCGGAAGACTTCTGAAGGCCGATGATGTGCTGTTGGCTGTGGCCTTGGTCCGCACGGCGCAGAGAGAGCATATGGAGTGTACGGTGGCTTGGAATCATCTCATGGAGTATTGTATGGAGAAAAATAACCCGAAGGCCGCGCTTAAGTTCTACAATGAGGTGAGATATTACTACTGTCCATGTGAAATTCGTGTGTTTGCTGGCAGTAGGGCTGACAATGAGTTTCCAATCTGCAGATGAAGAAGCGAGGACGAATGCCTAATTCGGTCACGTATACAATTATGCTGGATGGCCTGTCCAGAGTAAGCAGGGACACCGGCGTCCACCCTGTCAAGACCGCGCTCTCTATTTACAAGTCTATCTTTGCACCCAATTCAACCGTAACGCCAAATCTCATCCACACCAATGCGATGCTCAATGTCTGTGCACGCCAACGTGATATGGACAGCTTATGGCGGGTCGCTGGCGAGCTTCCTGAAGACGGGCCAGGTTCTCCAAACTGCACGACATACAGTATCATCCTGAGAGCTATCTCGGATGCAGCCCAGGCGGACGTAGTACGGATGAGACACTCTCAGGTGGAGAAAATTCTTGCGAGAAAGGCCCAGGGTGTCAAAGAAGGCAAGCGGATATGGTCCGATATTATTTATCGATGGAAGAAGGGGCAGCTCGAAATAGACAACCTCCTTGTGAGCGCGATGGCTAATCTGCTCATGGAAGCATCTACTGACCGGGGTTGCTACGACGTATTCGCGTTGATTCACCAAGTCACTGGAATTCCAATTCTCGCTAAAGAGCCGTCGGATCCCTCTTCGAAAATACAAAAGAAGAGTAGAGGAATCGACTTAGAGGAAGATGTTCCGTTCGTCGATGATAGCGAAAAGTTGTATCGACCAGTAGAGGCTGAGCCAGAGGAAGTCGAACAAGATGGGGAAGAAGAAACATTTGAAAACGTTTTTGACCCTATCGTTAGCCCGGGAACATCCTCGCCTTCTTATATTTCTGTGGGAAATAGGGAACTTTCACTGATTCTGGAGGCTTGCTTAAGTATGACTCAAGAATTTGGAATTGGTGCTGGAAAAGCTTACTGGCAACACCTTACCCTGGAAGACACTGACTACAAGATCGAGCCAGATGGGGGTACATACCATCAATACCTCCGACTTTTACGGCTTGGCCATTCCAGCCGTCTTGCCCTTGACGTGATACGCAACCAGATGGTGCCCGCCCAAATGACGGAAGGGCGGTCTTTCCGGATCGCATTTGCGTGCTGTCTCCGTGATCGCAAAAATATCAACGTTTTCAAGAATGCCAATGGGCTCCTTCATCTCATGGAGACATCACTTGTGCTTCCTTTCCCTCAGGCATTAGGAGCTTACCTCGACCTGGTCCGCATCTTGGGTGATAGGCCCCAGCTTCTTATGTCATTGAGCGGTATTGATGGGAATGGAAAACGGCCGGCCGGTGGTCTGAGTGCTCTGGGTCAGCAGCTGCGCCTTAATTTACAGACAACCGCTCTTGAAGCTCTGCGTCCTTGCATTGCCAAACTCGATAAAGCTATGGAGCAAGGCCTAGTATCTCCAGTCCCGGTCGAAGGCCGCGGTATTCGCTCTAATAGCTCTAATGAGCATGCCGTCTCCGGAAAGGAAGCTCTTAAGGTATTAGCTACGGTGAGGGGTTTAATAGACGATATCTTGATGCCAGCGAACTCCAAGCTACTCTCCAAAGAAACCCGCGCCCAACTCAAGAAAGAATCACGAGATTTAAGGAGGTACTCAAACGCTAAGATTACCAACAAGTACAAGGATTCTTTAGTTTCTCCGACTTCTGAACAGGTTCTGGCATACAAAGATCAGCAAGTTGCTGAGGGTTCCTTGGATGTTGACTAAGCTCCACAAAGAGTAGCGGGAGCTTGCGCAATCTGCGCAACGAATAATTTTATGACTTGTTTGATGGTTGATACTGCCTCATACTTGCATGCATATACAGGCGTTGGTATATAGTCTTCAGTGTACACTATCATGGTTGGCAATGAGGTGGTTTCCATGTACAAATATCGGCAATGCTCATGTAATAATAGATATCTCTATACCTACAAGACATCTCAGTTCTGTTAATTGATTTATAACCACGTTAACCCGATGTATTCATACTTTGACTAGGTTGAAAGCTTTCTGCAAAAACGAAAAGCTACAGAAGCGACTATCTCTCTCTGCAAGGAAACAAACTAAACTGAAATGAAATGAAATGAATTAATATTTCAACGAACTGCACATTGTTAAACAACGCATATCAGAAATGCTCGGAGTAGGCATCATATACTAAGTAGACTTCGGAACTGTCAATGATGACATTATACACGGATTTCGAGTGCCTTGTGCTACCAGTCTCCCTCACACTGTTTCCGCAAAACGAGGTCTATAGTCGTGAGTGATCTACACCATGACTTTAATCCTGAAAATAACCAATGTAGATTTATCATGGGTTTTTGAAAGCCCACTCGCTAAAGAAATGTCAGGAGGGAGTCATTGAAGAAAGATATTTGTATATAGACCTTGCTTGAAGACTCGCAAATCTTTTCTATACAATCAATACCTTCACAAACGGTGGACCACAATGAGGTACGCTTCGAGCGGTTCAGGGATGGAGTCAGAATGGACAATGGTCGCTAGTGTTGAGGGACTTGGCAAATATCTATTCAGCAAGGCCGCCAGTAGATTCTGGGTAATTGGGGAGGCTGGTGATATGTTGGAAGTGCTCTGCACAGGAGTTTGAAAAGAACCAGTAGTATGGTTGTTATCAGGCGGGTCAACTTCCATCTCGGAAGGATACATGTTCGGTACTAGGTAGTTGAGGCTATCTTGTGGCATCTTGATCCTTTTATGGCTTTGGAGTCAGCCTTGTCAGTTGGCCGATGGTTGGCTACTCTGCCTTTTTATGTTCTACCCAAATGCATCCCTGCCAAAAAGGCCACATTTTTGTAAAATATGGTGTTGTGGCCCTCCATAAAGTAGAAGTCATTATGGAGCCGCCGTGTGCTACGTTAAGTAACAGCTATTTTTGTCACGAAGTTAGTCACCCACCACGTCAGAACACATCACCATTATGTCAAATTCGAGATACAGTTCTTACACCGAACTTATAACTAGAAGTAGATCAGGTTGGAGGTTGATGTTGGGATAACATTCTGGTATCATAACCCAGTTAGGGTAGTTAATGAACGTGATAAGATCCGCACGTTTCCGCCTTCCCCTTTCAGCCCGTGCCGCGTACGTAAGACGTGCATTATGCCACTGTAGCCTCTCCCAGGAACGAGACAGCTCATATCGTGACCTCTGCCTCCCCATCTCATTATCCCTCGGCGAATATTTTGTGCTTAGCGAACCAACGCTTGGCATACTCGATAATCCAGTAGCTCTGGTAGCATCTGGATCAACAAGCAATGCTCCTGTGGTGCTAAGTTCTTTCCGCGATCGAACTCCGTCTCATTACAACAAACGATATCTACCATGGCCAGCGTATCACATACTCACCCGCACGGGGATCTACGCGATGACGAATCAATTCTTGATGATGATGTTATTGAAGCCGATGACGGTGCGCTTGACCTCTCGCTGGCCCCTCAGATGGGATTCGTGCCCCTTGTTGACTGCCACTGACCCTTCCGCTCTTTAGCTCTCGACGCTGATGACCCGTTACACGATACCGATACCACTCCTTTGAGAGGCAATATTCAAGCCGAGGCATCGAGCTCTCGAGGCGGAAATCTTTCCGGCAATTATCTGACCTCTTCAATCCCCGGCGAGGACCGCCGCGCCGCTCAGAACACCATCGATGAAACGGTCTGGGAAACGGTGTCGCGCGACCTACTGGCAGTCTGGGAGAAGATGCGCCAGGTTCTGTGGCCCAAATACCTGATGGGTGGGATGCTGCAGCGGGGTGGAGGAGGCATTGGCGGTGCGGCCGAACGAGGAGAGGCCACTGGGTTTGGTAGCGGTGGTGGTCTGAGGAATCTCGTGGGCCGCTGGCCGGACGCCGATACTGTCTTGCAAGGCGGAATGAGTGAAGGTCTACGTGACTGGGATCTCTGGTAAGTCATTGATGGCAGCATGCTGCTTTCTTAACCTAATGCGGCTTGGCCCTACGGAAATACTAATAAGAACCGCCTTGATAGGGGACCGCTCATTTTCTGCTTGCTTTTGAGCTTTTTCCTGGCAATGCGCGCAAAGGGAGACCAGTCAGATCTGGTCTTCTCCGGTGTGTTCTGTATCGTGTGGATTGGAGAAGCGGTTGTGACTCTACAGATCAAGCTGCTGGGTGGGAATATGTATGTGCATCCATGTCTTCTAGGGTGGTCCCCAGAATGGTTACTAATGCCGTGTTCTTAGATCCTTCTTCCAGTCCGTCTGCATCATCGGCTATACGCTCTTCCCTCTCGTCATTGCTGCCCTTCTCAGTGCGCTTGGCCTGCCGACTATTGCGCGGATACCGGTATATCTTGTCTTGATTGCATGGTCTTTGGCGGCGGGTATCAGCATTCTTGGCGGATCCGGAGTGCTCAAGAATCGGGTCGGTATCGCAGTATACCCATTGTTTGTGTTCTACATTGCGATCGGTTGTCTCTGCTTCATCAGTTAAGAATAAGTGGTATGAGACGCTGGCGATGTAATAGCTCGGGACTCAAGCAGCCCTCGTGATAAAGGGCAAGCAAGTCAATGGTAACGGGCGTGCGAAATCTACTTATCACTTTATTTATTTTCCTTTTTATTCCACCGTTGTGCCTTGAAGCTGTGCTTTGTCTGTTTCCTTAAGTGTATTAGATTATTGCATGCTAAGATATCCAATTGAGAATGTTTCTTATCCTCGACCTATTGGTGTTCTTGTGGTTGTTCTATCAGATTAAAAGCGTGCCGAGAGATAAACTGACTAGTAAGGCTACTGCGGGGCGGTGACCGGACGACTGCCGACGACAACAAAGCAGTTTGTCGTCACCCGTTCGTTGGTGCGAATCGGCCGCTTCTCGACCTGCACACCTCCCACTAGTTGGATCTCTGCCTCATTCGATCGCTTTTCGACAGAGACCGTTAGAACCCGGCACCTTGGACTCCTTCTTCTACCAGATATTCTCTAGCGACCACCACAGTACCTACCACCTGATCAGATCGACGTCCCCACGTCGATCATATAGCTGAGGAGCGACCTTTTAGCTCGGGTAGTCATCCCACATTCGTTAAATCGTGCAAACCTCTCTTCGTCGACCTCCGCTGCAAGTTCTATAGAGAGAACCGAAGAGTATACGACATGGCCACTGACTCAGGAGATGATGTTGGGGTGAAGGGTACATTACACCGTTCTGCAGAAGTGTCGCCTGGAAAACTGACGTGGTGATCGCACAGATGATGCCCGCGTGGACCCAATGGACACTAGAGGTACGTAAAAAATTTGAAGTCCGTCCCTTCTGCGGCTGTCGAGTCTCGGGGAGCTGGTGTGTTTTGTCTAACAGCCCACAGCCACTGCGGATGATTCTCAAGCGTCCGATAACGACAACGCTGAGCGCCCTGTCCGTCACAAGCTAAAGGAGACATCCATCACCTCGGCCCCGAACGCTTCGACAACCGGCGCTTCCACTGAACAACAACAAGACGGTGAAAATAGCCGTTCGAGCAGCAGAGGTAGGAAGCGATCGTTCGACGAGGACCAACCCGAGAATCTAGACGAGGAAAACGGTCATAGGCGGAAGAGGTCACGCGACTCCAAGGCTGAGGAGGATGAGAACATTACTTCGTTAAACGCGCCCGAGGCAGAGGGTGAGCAGACACAGACCACGGACATCGCCAGAAAAATCCTGAGCCCAAAGAAGAAGAGAAGCCGAGACCAACTGGATAAGGATGAGCCAAAGGCCGAAAGCACCGTCGAGGACAACAAGACCTCTGCAGAAAATGGCGCCTCCACGACAACTGCAGGGGAGCCTGAGAAGAAGCGACACAGGGACGCTTCCCAGGAAAGAGGATCGGCCCCTCTTAAGAGCGCATTTGCAAACACATCTGCTGTTTCGCCTTTCGGCTCGCTTGGTGCCTCGAAGCCCAAGGAAGAAACCTCGAAGCCGGTTGCCACATCCTCATCTGCATTCGCTGCTTCGAGCCTGGCCGCTTTTGCTAGCTCAGAGCAGTCACCTTTTGGCGCCATAGGAGGCTCCAACACATCCGTCTTTAAGTCGGCAACTACTACTGAAGCTACTAAACCAGCCGCTACCGGATTCGCGGGCGCTGCTAGCACCTCCGGTTTTGCATCTTTGGGTTCCGGATTCTCTGGGTTCAGCGGTGGATTTGGGGCTGCCGGTTTGAAGGGCGGTCTCACTAGCTTCGCTGCACCAGGGGGCGCCGGTATTCTCGGCAGTTCTAGCAAGAGTAAACCGTTTGGGGCAGAAGAGGACGAAGAAGAAGAAGAAAAGGAGAAGGAGAAGGAAGCCGATACTGCTCCTGGAGAATTCGAGGAGGATAAGACAGATGAAAGGTTTTTTGAACGACCGAGTACGTCGTCCCATCCCAATTTCTCTAAAAGATCCCGCTAACCACATTCACGAAACAGTCCAGACAGGAGAAGAAGGAGAGAAAACGTACTTCTCAAGCAAGGCAAAACTCTTCCAATTCTCAAATGGAGAGTGGAAGGAGCGTGGAATTGGCACATTCAAGGTCAATGTTAAGGCTACCGATGGCAAAGAGGACAAGAAGGCTGCTCGCTTGATCATGCGCGCCGACGGTGTTCTACGTGTAATGCTAAACACACCCCTTTTCAAGGGCATGAAGGTTGGTGATGCGTCAGGCAACGAACCCAAGTCCAAGCAGATCCACCTCGCAAGTCTGGAAGAAGGCCGATCGGTTCCTACCTTACTGAGGGTAAGTTATATCTGCACGTGCTAGATCTCTACATGGACAAGATGTTAACAAAATGTAGATGCCAAGCGAGGATCTTGCTAAGGAGCTCTATCACATTGTCAGTGATCTACTAGAGCACCAGTAAGCCCATTATATAGGGATCAGTCCTCAGGGGACAACTACCCGGATACCAATGTTTTGGAACGTGGCTGTCGCACATAAGAGCCCTTCGGTTCAAAAGGTGAGCGTCTACATCCTTACAGTAGTAGGTTAAGATGGGTTGGCATTTTGCATTTGTTACGAGGAGTCTGTATTGACAGGAGTGTTGGATGGAGCCATGGGCGTGGCTCTACATTGGCTGGCACTGGGGTCTCATTCGACATACACTTTTTTCCTTTCTTAACTTTGAATATACACCCACTGCATTCGTTTTGTACAGTTATCTTATTTCTTTAATACATCCATCAATCATTTCAACCCAAGGTTCTGATCGCCACGGGGTAAATTAGCTCGAGGAGACATACGTGGAAACGACAGAGGGCGAGGGCAGGTTAAAGTATCAATACCTGTATGCTTCTTTTACCTTCTTTTCTTGTATTCCCTTTTATTATAGTGGTTAGTTATATTCAACCCAACGTATGCATAATCATGTTCCACATCAATGAATAAGTAATGCTATCTTCCTTCATATAGGCGATATGGTCTTCTGCATGGTCATGCTATGGGCCATACTTGAAAGCCCTCGGGGCCGCCGGTCACCTAGAATAAACATCCACCTCTGTCACCAAGCAACCATTCCACAGGCCCTTGCATATGAGACACGAGAAAGCTTGGCATACCCTAACCCAACTTTAAGATAACTATATTCTAAGGACCGACAAAGGAGGATCGGAAGAGATTAACCATAAAGGCCTCGGCCATTCGGACAATATTGAGTCATGGACTATTAAGGTGTATCTGCACCGAAAGACCAGAATCCCTTATATTTCAAGTCTGTGGAAGGGCATAGTAGTGTACAGGTCATGGCAACAAGGGGGGAGTGTCATTTCCTTTTGGCTTTTCTTTCATTTCTCATTTCGTTGGCTTCTATCAGCCTTTTAATATCCGGGTTAAGGCAATTTGTTCACCATCTTAAGGTTCCGATAGGCTGTTAGTTGCTCCTCGACAGAGGATTCACAATCTGAAACCCCGCTATCTAAGAAACTGAGCCGATTGCTAGAATGGTACTCTATAGTGAAATCTTCCCACTGGAGAGTACTGAGCATATCAAAAAACGCAAGATCGGAGCCGGGCCACATCACGATGGAACCGTTGAATCTCGCTTGAACCAGCTAATGCACAGTTTAGCTCGACATGTTCGTGGGAGATATGCATGCCAGTGCTCTGTAAATTGGGCAACGGCTGAATCTTTTCGGAGTGATGGGTTAGATCTCATATGTACCACTGTAGAAGTGAGTCCAGTTAGGATTCGGACGTCAAAGAAATCGATAGATATCACTAGGAATATCAATAGGCACAATTTCCATGTCCAGGTCTACAAGGGCCTTCCGGGCGTGGTGCAGGAAGTTCTCTGCATGCCCGGCCTCAATCATGATGACTCAGAACGGTTTTTTCCTGACCTCCGGGCCATGGCACTCCAGTAACATGGCGAGTTACGCGGTATCCACTGGCTGAGGGCTGATTCCATTCGGGGAAGTTCACCAGCCGGTCTTTTAATAGGTAGCTTAGAATCACCCTTCTTGAGGATGGAATTCTCACTTTGAGTGTAGATTTCGGGTATGAGGTGCTTCCGCATATTGGGAATCTTGAACTTAGTGAAGAACTGCAAGCCCTTTCTCTAAATGTTTATAACCACGAAGTATGTAGTAGTACATTCAACTTCAGAGGCAGACCGCTTTCGTATTTTGAGTGGGTCTGGGCCATGCATGCAGAAAGATGACCTACATGCATAAATAGAGTCTACAGATCCGATGATTCTTATCTATTTCTACCGTAGTATGGGCCTTGGCTAACAAGCGTATTTCTTAAAGAGAGTACTCGAATTTATAGATCCAAACACCCACTATCCCCAATCCAGTGACATTAGATCCTTATCTCCACGTGACACCGCGTCTCGTCACCTCCAGACCGTGGATCCCGTGCTTTCTCCGACCCAAATCTCCATACCTCCATCCAGGAACATTGAAAACTTCACAATGTAGCACCAAAATGACCGGTGCCAAACCTCAGACAAACCGTTCCAACTCGGTATCAAAGAGGAAGAAACCATCTGTCGAAGATAGCCCCCTAGACCAAGATGGCGCATCAACAACCATAACCCCAGAACAACCAACCAAAGCCAAGCGACGCAAAAAAGCCCAGGGTCTAACTCCTCCAGACTCATCAACAACATCCACAGCCGACAATGTCTCTGACACACCCAAAGGAAACCCGGCATCCAAGAAGACCGCAAAAAAGGGTCCCAAACCTAAAGTAACGGCGCCACCAAAACGCACTCCATCTGCACCATGGCCGGACCCATTCAAGAAACTGTCACATACGCACCGCGCCCTGAATATAGTATACACGTTCTGCTGTACACGGAAGCACTTCGCCACGACGTTTGAGAATATCAAGAAGGCGGTTCAGGCGCAGATGGGCGAGGAATTGACGGTTGAGGAGATTGCGCGGGTGAGGGTTCTTGTACCGCGGGCAGTACGGTTTGAGTATGTTGATGAGGCGAAGTTGGAAGTGATGACAGTCGGGGATAAGGAGATGGCGGAGACTTATGGTCGACATGGGAGGTATGAGCTTGATAACGGTGGCGATGGTAATTTGGAGCCACCTTCACAGACTAAGGCTCTGTTATTCGAGTTCATAGATGGTGATTTGAAAAGGGAAAATCAACGATCCAAGCCCGGGGAGGACACAAAACCCATGCGCAAGTTGAAGGATGAAGATCTGAAAATGCCAGTCTACAGTCAGAAGCAGATGCTCGCCTTAATCGAGAAGCGGAATAAAAAGTTCTCAGACGCGGTTGATGCTTTCTTAGTACAGTGTGAAGATGATGGTTCTGATCCAGTTGAGAAACTCGAACGGGACAAGGATGCTTGGGTTCCTGTGCTTCCCGATGATGGAGATGCAGTTCCTGTAAGGAAAGCTCCGCCACAGCAGATTCCCAAGGAACGCAAATCCATGTCAGAGATTATTGCGGATATCCGTGAGATGGATTGGTATACAGCACAGATCGTGCCAGAGGGCCATAGGGTGATCGATGCTCAGCCTGCTATTCACGGAGAGTTGGCGTTTAAACTTTCCCAGAATCTCGTCAATGCCTTGTATAACACACGGGGTATTACGCAGTTCTATTCTCACCAGGCGGAAGCAATCAATCATCTGTACGAGGGGCACAACGTCATTGTTTCTACCTCTACCAGTTCTGGTAAATCGTTGATATACCAGGTTCCGATGTTACATGAGCTGGAAAATGATCATGATAGCCGGGGGTTGTATATATTTCCCACGAAGGCATTGGCCCAGGACCAGAGACGCAGTATGAAAGATCTACTGCAGTACATGGAGGGTTTGCAACATACCATGGTCGAAACATTCGATGGCGACACACCAATGGAGAACCGTAATATAATTCGTGACGAGGCGCGAATCATTTTTACGAACCCAGATATGCTACATATCACAGTCTTACCGCAGGAGAGCGCCTGGCGTACATTCCTTAAAAACCTGAAATTTGTCGTGGTCGACGAACTACACGTCTATAACGGTCTATTCGGATCCCATGTTGCGTTCGTCATGCGGCGACTACGCAGGATATGTGCAGCTGTAGGGAACCGCCATGTCCGGTTTATCTCATGCTCAGCTACCGTGGCAAACCCGGAAGACCACATGAAGGCAATCTTCGGCGTCGAAGACGTCAAACTAATAGACTTTGACGGCTCCCCCTCTGGCCGAAAAGAGTTCATATGCTGGAACACACCCTTCAAAGACCCCGGCGACCCTACTTCAGGACGTGGAGACAGCGTCGCTGAAACCGCACGACTGTTCTGCCAGCTAATTCTGAGGGGCGCAAGAGTGATAGCATTCTGTAGGATACGAAAGCTGTGCGAAGTCCTATTACAGGCCGTGCGTGCCGAGTTCCAAAACCTCGAAAGACCAGAGATCGGTAACTTGGTCATGGGCTATCGAGGCGGATATAGTCCCCAAGATCGACGGAAAATCGAAAAGGAGATGTTCGAGGGCAAGCTAATGGGGATCGTGGCAACCAATGCCCTCGAGCTGGGCGTCGATATCGGCTCTCTGGATGCTGTCATCACGCTCGGCTTCCCGTATTCCATCTCCAACCTACGCCAACAGAGCGGCCGGGCCGGACGCAGGAACAAGGATTCTCTCTCCGTGCTCGTCGGAGACAGATACCCCACAGACCAATACTACATGAAAAACCCAGAAGAACTCTTCACCAAACCCAACTGCGAGCTGCAGGTAGATCTAGCCAACGAACTCATCCTCGAAGGCCACATCCAATGCGCCGCATTCGAGATGCCCATCCGCCCCAACGAAGACAGCATCTACTTCGGCCAACAACTCCCCGAATTCGCCGCCACACGCCTCACAAAAGACGCCCTAGGCTTCTACCACTGCCACGAACGATTCCGCCCACAACCATCCCGCTGCGTCTCCATCCGCGACACCGAAGACCAGCACTTCGCCGTCATCGACACAACCAACGCCCGAAACATCGTCCTCGAAGAAGTCGAAGCCTCGCGCGCATTCTTCACCATCTACGAAGGCGGCATCTTCCTCCACCAGGGCCAAACCTACCTCGTCAAGGAACTCAACCCAGACAGCCGGTTTGCGCGCGTCGTCCGCGTCCACGTCGACTGGAACACCATGCAACGCGATTACACAGACATCGACCCCATCGAAACCGACACCATCCGACAGATCAGCCCGACGACGACCTCGCGCGCCTTCTACGGCGCCGTGCGCATCCACGCCGTCGTCTACGGCTTCTTCAAGATCGATAAACGGGGCCGCGTCCTCGACGCCGTGGCGGTTGATAACCCGCCCATTGACATCCTTACAAAAGGCATGTGGCTCGATGTGCCTAAACGGGCTCTCGAAATTCTCGAATCAAGACACCTCAACATCGCTGCTGCCATACATGCTGCCGAACACGCCGTCCTCTCTCTACTCCCTACATTCGTCATCTCCTCTCCGGGCGACGTGCGAACAGAATGCAAAGTCGCGAAGAAGGAGCTAGGCAAGAATCTACGAGTCGCCGTCGAGGCCCGAAGTAGGGAGAAAGAGAATATTCAGAATATCCTGCGACCTCCGGCTCGCCAACGACCCGCACGGTTAACTTTCTACGACGCGAAGGGCGGGTCTTGCGGGTCTGGGATCGCAGGGAAAGCGTTCGAGTTCGTCGATGTACTTCTTCGACGTGCGGTGGCGAGGATCGAGGCTTGTCAGTGTATTACGCCGAAGGGGTGTATTGAGTGTGTTTGCGATGAACGGTGCAAGGAGATGAATGAGGTGATGAGTAAAGCTGGGGCGGGGGTGGTGTTAAGGTGTTTACTTGGTTGGGAGGTCGATGTTGATTCTTTGCCGTGGGGTGAAGATGTGAATGGGGAGGACGGGTTGGGGGAATTGGCGGGTGGATTGGAGACGGTTGTACCAGCTCAGGAGGTGAGGGTTCGGTCTTGACACTGCATTCATGCTTGTTGTCGATAAGGGAATTAATTGTCTGACGCTGGGTGACCTTGTTGTTACTTCGTCTGCCGAACCTATGTAAAACTTGTACTACAGCTGGACATTGTACGACGATATCAAAACTCAAAGGAACTCATGGTAAATTAATATCATTGTCTACTGAATGTAGACAGGTTCATGCAATCATGCTTCAATTGGGTATATATGTCTCATGTGTATCTGTATGCAGATGCGAGTAAATGGTATGAAATCCATCAATAAGCGATTGTCCCCGTATTGCTTGCTGTCGATAGCGCGGCGTCTCAAATTATAATATTACTTTAATGACCTTTCTTTGGTTTGTTCCCATCATCTTCAAGATCGTACATAAAAAGATAATACTAGAATGTATGTCATGAACGAATATAAAGCGTCGCTCAATGGGTATATGGATTAATAAAAGCAAAACAAGTGAAGAGATTAAGGAAAAGACATCTCATCCCATCATCAGATCAAGGGGGGGTTTTGCTAGGATGGGGTTCATCCTCCCAAGTATGGGAACCTCCACACCGTGGAAGCTAAGCGAGAATATCCAGAAACGGTGGATTATAATGGGATATGGCGAAGTACCAGTCGTGGTCGCGTTTTGAAGGGTGTGCTCTACAGAGCCATCTGAGGGTCTTCGAGATGAAGGAGCCACAATTCACAGTGGACTCAAGGGTGAGCTCATAGCATTCGAATGTGTTATTGTAGTTGTACAAGCTTCGGGTCCGTGGCCCTGCTTATCGGTCTTCTTGTCCCAAAGGAGACGAACCACTCGAGCTCGAGGAGTCATCCATGCTGATGTTCCAGAACAGTGACCTCATATTGCGAACACTCTCGCGGAAGTTATCACGCGGGTTATTTGAACGCTCCTCTGTCATAGACCGCACCTCTCGGATGATATCCGGATACCCTTCGTCGTTAGGGAGCCACCAGTGGTCGGTCTCTGGCGATTGCCATACGGTGGCCAATAGCTGCCGGAACTTCGGGGCCATCACATACCTACAGCACAATGCATGGTCAGATATCTGGTTTCAGTGGTACATGTTGTGTCCAAGGGGCAAGAAAGATCAGAAAAACTTACCCGTTACGCTCCAACAGCGCAAGCCTTTTTCGGCCCCACATGGCATGTTTACTGTCTTTAGGGGCAAACAAACACGCCATCCCAATACTGTTCTTATAAGTAAACATATATCCATTTTCCTTCTCCGGCCACCTCTCGATGGCCTCGATCAGTCGACACTGCTCCAGAGCCAAGTGTTGCAACTCTGATGGCGACGATTGTCTCACAGAGAGCAGGGATTGATACTTAAACATGGTTTTGGTGGAATAGTAATCAATCCACGCCACATTCACATCCCACAGTGGGCCCCGATACATGCCGCCAGGGATATAAGGGTCAACAATGTCATCCTCCGTCAAAGGTTGTCTGTCTGGGTACTGCCAGACAGCGTACTCCGAATTGTGGAACTTCTCCAGGATTTCCCGCATTCTTTCGAGGGTCTGACCCAGTTGGTCGTTTTGAATGATAAATTCGTCAATAGGAATCATCCCACGCGACAGTTTGGCATACAACGACGCCATTTCTAGCCCGAAGCGACGATTAATCGACGCGGCTAAGTTCAGCTGCTTGTCTGCGTTCCCTGGGTATTTGGTGGCCTGTTGAGCATCGTAGTCTTCTTTCGCGATGTACCACTCCCGGCCCAGGACCATTTCATTTCCGGCCAATATTCCCGCCACCACGTCAAATCGAGCGTACCAAGGAAATATCTGACCATGGAGCTCGTTTGTGATAATGGATTTGGGGCTCAAGAGCTCGCGCATCAGTGCATGGGCAGCTTGGTGGTGGTCGATCAGGTTCACCCAGTCACCGACGAATTCCTGGTGGATTCCAAATTAGCTTCTGTCCGTTTGAGAAGAGGGTACTTTAGCGGCAGGTGATGGGCGGAAAAGGGAGAAAGGATGATAATGGCGGTACTATTGCGGTGAAACCTACTTCGAAGGTTGTGAGAACCAAAACGGTGATCAGTGTCGCCTCCGAGTGCTCTTCGCTCGACGCTAACGATTTCCGCAACAATTTCAAAGCCATGTTGTAATACTTGAGAAATGTATAAAGCTTCCCCTTGCCGGTTTGAATGCAATGATGGTAGGCAGCAAATCCAACGACGGCATAGAGAAGGGGGTCATATTGCAGAGCTAATTCGATGATACTCTGATGGATGAACCGGTCGCTATCACCCCTCATGAAGTAATGGCGTGGCGTCATATACCCTTGATGGAAACTGAGATAGAAGCGCACATCTTCCGGTAGATGGGCGGTGTTGGGAACTGTGATGGATTCATAAGGGTTCAGGCCGACACTGACCGACCGCACACTTGACGAATCGAGCCTCAACGACGCCTCGGTCGATGGCGAGCTGCTCGCCTCCCTATAAGATCCTGAAGTTTCAGAGGCAGCTAGAACTGCGAGTGACTGTTGCTTCGCTTTGCGTCTGGCTAAAGATTGCGCGCTACGTTTGTTGCGAAGCTCGAGCTTCGTTCTGGCCCCACTCGGAACCGCGGAGGGCGATAAACGTGAACTAGAGGCCACACTGCTTTCTTCTTCCTCGTCCTCATCTGCTATGGGTTCCAGGATGTGTACGTCGTCCGCTTCCACATGGCTAGATGAATCACTGCCGCGCGACTGGGGCCGAGGTGCCTTGGACTTACTTCCGGACCGGGATCCGGCCGAGGCCATAGAGCCGCTTGTGCCCGGGGTGGGATAGACACAGTCGCGATTTCCCTTCCGGCATCTGTCACAGACGGGACGAGTCTCATCGCATTTGATCCGACGGGCTCGGCATGTGAAACAACCACTTCTGGTGCGCTTGTGCTTTTTATGATCTGGGATGGGCTGCAGCAGCGACTGTGATTTCGGAACAGACGCAAACGAGGCAGGCGGGGCAGTTACTGACAACCCCGACTGCGAGGGGGGTTGGGTAGGAGGGTTATGCCACAAGGCGACACTCTCCGGATATTGACCGGGACCTAGAATGGAGTAGGCGGAGAGCGCCGATGGCTCGTTCAGGTGCTGTGACGGATGCAAGAGGAAATTGTTTAAGGGTGTCTGAGATGGCGGGAGTGAGTTTGCCATAGTGACCGAGGCCAGGTGAGTTGCATCCACGCTATCAATCGAGTTGATGTTGACGAGATCGGCATGAAGAGAAATGACCTGATCAGCTCAGAGCATGTCGGCACCGCAGGATGGGGACTCTGGCCACTCTCATCATCCAGACGCGGAGGATTTTCGTTGAGAGGGCGGAAGGATAGTATTAATGATTAATAAAAAAATATATATAAAAAAAAAATTGTTGATTATATATCTAATGCCGAAGCGAAAAAAAGGGGAAGGAAGTTGAAACAAGCGTCTTCGAGAAGGATGGACAAACGGAAGGAAAGGAAGTGGAACGATGGATGAAGTGGAATCGTGACTCCGCTGGAGACATCAAGAACAACCAAAATGGTTCCGGTCAACAGGAGGAATGGAGATGAAATAGCATTAGTGAGACTGATGGGGGGAGAGTCAAGAAAGTCAAATCCAAGGATCACTAGTGTGTGTCTAGAAGGGGAGGATCGAAGAAGAATGGAAATCAAAATAAAATAAAAAACAATATTCAAAAAAGAATATTTACCATAATTTTCTTTTTTTTTTTAAAGAGAAAGGATGACAATGACTTCACCAACCGCCTCGATTGCCCTAATTGGAAACCCAAACCATCTTGAGTTCCAAAGATTCAGGATGACACTATACACACTAATCCTATACTATAATCTAACACTAAATTCCCAAGACTCCTCTCCGGCTCTCCCACTGATCTTCTACTAGTCCTTTCTATCGAATGATTGCCAATTTTAGAGGGTCTCTGACGATGGAGAATCAGCAGATCACTCATGGCCGACGATACGCCATGCATCATGGCTGAATCAAGAAGACTGTCCTGCATAGCTCAGCTCTCTATCTATCCACCCCATGTGAAGTCCAGTTCAATTCGAATTTGACGCGGCCGTTTTTCTTTTCTTTTTTGTTTTCTATAAATTCTATTTTAATATATTCCACCCTTTGCTTCGCCCTACTCCGGCAAGTAGAACCTCCTTGCTTCTTTGATACACCAATGTAGTCAACTTGTCTGTCATTGCAGGAACCATCTGATTCCCCCTCCGACAGTCTGGGGCACCGGAAAGACTTTAGATGTGAGCAGATAAAACGGGGACCCATACTATGGGGCAGAGACCCAACGCTATCTCACTAGTGGCTCAGGGTTGGTATGTGCGGCTTTGGCCTTGGGGAGCATAAGATGATTCATAAGTTAAAAAGTCAAAAAAAAAAATAATAATAATAAATAAAACATAAAGAAAAAGGGGGTCCCAGGACTAAATTTAAAATATAAAAAAAAAATGCCAATACCAGACTAAGGGTTACGGAACAGAAAAACGAAAAAGTAAAAAGAAGGGAAAAAGAGAATAAATGGTGGTCTTTGCTTTTCTTCCTCTTATGCAGAAAAGCCAAGAAGAACTGGCGCTCAATTCACCGTCAGCCACCTTATGTCCCGGGCTTTCGTTACATTATTTTGGCTCTTCTCTCTCTCTCACTTTTTTATTTTATTTTATTTTATTTCTTTTTTTTTCTGTTTTGGGTTTATTTTTTTTTTTTTTCTCTCTTTCTTCCCTCTTCTCCACTCATGATGTATCCGTAGATAAGTCATGATGATGTCTCGTCGGGACTTTCGGGCGAAATAAAGACCGACTTTAATTCCTTAGCTCTTCGAGTTAATTGGTGAGAAATATATTAATCTGATTCTATCGATTTCGCTCCTTTTCCTGCCTCCAGACTTTTGTAAACCAGTCATGTTGATGCCCATGAACCAGCCACAATTCGAGCTTGACTGGGAGAACAATGCACTGCAAGAGAATCCGTCGTGGCTCAAGAGGAAAAAAGCTTTCGAAGGAGCCGCGGAATTAAATCCCGGAAGTTGAGCCTTCATTGGCCAGATAAATCCAGAAAATGTCCCATGGAGCCCCATGGAGATGGTGGTCATGCAACCGAGCTCATGTTAGGTCGATCTATACTGCTTCCGAGCTTTTTGGATCAGTCAGCCTATCGGTCAGCGGAAGAATTTCAACCACGAACGCCGTGTGGAAAAAGGCTATGTAACATAATACATAGTAGTAAAAGGGACCACAAAGGACCCAGTGGTCCCCGATCTTGCGTGCCAAGGCTTGTCCAGCTTTCATCCGGAGTACGTACTTGTAACCCTAAGAATGCCGAACAAGTGCCGTTAAAGCCTTTCAGCTCCAGAACATGATTCAAGCTTGCTGCGGCGCTTGATGGCGGTGCAAATCTTAAGGTTGATGGGTTCATCCACAGCAAATAGCAGCGAATAATTCTTATCTTTCTTTTTTTTTTCTTTTTCTTTTTTTTTTCCCCCTCGGAAGTCGGGCACATTGAACGCCTCCCGTTCGTTCTGCACCACGCGGAGCACTCCGCCCAACTTTCTTTCTCGGGGAATGTTGTGGATAATAGTATCTAAAACAAATCCATCCCGTACTGCCGTTCGCCGCGTCGGCAAATATGAAACTGACCCTTTGTTGGAACCAGTACCATCTGGGCAGGATTTGCCGACGTGTTGTGCCAGTAGTGGAGACGGATAAGAGTATTAGTCCTACCGACTTAGGGTATAGAGTGGTTCAGTGGAGTAGCCTTTTTGCGCACCGCGTTCCATCAACCAGGCTCATAGGAGTCAATCGTAAGAACAGGGTATCTGACAGCCGTTGTGGTCCTGGTTAGACATGCCACACGATCTGTACTGCCAGTTCAAGTGAGACATCTGGTGAACTGTTTGTGCATCCTTCCTGTGTCTGTGGTTGGTTGCGAGTCAGCAGCTGCATTGGATCGCCATGGTGATCGCCGTCCGCTGCAGGTCACTTCATGAGACTATCAGGACTCATATTCATGAAGTAGTCGGCCTTCTAGGCAACCACATGAGGTCCAGTTCGTTTGACTAATCATGATTAATAGTTTTGTCCGTGGAAGTTTCAACAGACGGGATGGAAGGGGAATTTGACCCGCCGAGGAAGCAAATCGGCATAACCGGTTAGACATCCGTTCCTGATCGACATCGAGGGTTTTGACAGCTTTTCTCTCTTTCGCTCATGCTCGGCCCAACCCACTGGTCAAACTTTCGTGCCGGGGACCAGTCCCATTGGCAGCCAAATGGCAATTGTTCATTCATTCCCCTTTAGCCTCGTATTCGTTCATTCGTTCTATCCGCTATTATGTACAGAGAATGGAAATTTTCTGCACGATTCGTACTACCTTATCCACTTTCTTTGCGGTAACCAGCTTGTTTTCTTTCAGTTTGTCGTCCTTGTTTCTCATTTTGTGCCTCAGATAGCCTGGTAAAGGTTCTTGGCCAGAGACTCGTGACGAGCGATTGGACCCAAGTGGGACGATATCTTCACAAACCCGCAATTTAACAAAATAAAATGAAAAAGAAAAAAAAAGAAAAAGGTCCCAAATTATCGGAGTACCAACGAATTGAGTAGCGTGGCTATCGACCGAAATCCAGTGAAAATAGTAGCTAAGGATTGAAAACGGGGACCGTATGGCCCATGGCAAAAGGAGGTAATTGCTCCTGTGGGTAGGCTGCCCATCACTTGAAAGCAGAAAAGATTGGGCCCCTTAGAGAAATGAGCAACATGTCCGGGCAACTACCACTCACATTTCTTCGGAGCCAAACTAAGCGCTTGACTATCTGCTCTCTGGCCTATGGTGGCTCCCCAGATGGGGAAAGGGATCCATCACCCACATGGAAGGAATGAATTGTTCGGAGACCATTCCAGGTCCGTGAGCGATGGACCTAAAGACCTACTGAGAAGGCTGGCTGGGACAATCGTACCTCTATGCACTTTGCACATCCTATCTATGCGACGGTCAAAAGATACCGTACCTCTGTTCCGCTTTGATCTTGGGGGCCCACGGTCTCGGATGGCGGCCCTCTCCAAACTCTAAGGGACTACCTTACTGTCTAGCCTGCTTTCATGGCACGCCTGACGAGGTTGATCCTGGGTTGCCTCGATCCAAGTATGACGTACAGGTACCTACGTGGCCAATGATCCGAAACAGCATGCCCACCGAGTCCAACTCAGGGAAGAGGACCCAAGCCAGCATAGTCGAAGCACAGTTCTACCCCGTAATACTGGGAAGTTTGCTGAAGGGGGAACTTAATCAACTGAGCTCACTAGCTTTGGGGGGGGGGGGGGGGGGGGGGGGGAAAAGCAGGGGAGAGGGGATGAGAACTGGATCAGCTCCCAGACCGTCGTCCGCGTGACGATCCAATGGCCCCCATATCACAAATCCGGTGGCTTGCGCCTGGTTCATTCCGATGGTGTTCTGAAACCCAAGCTAATTTAGATGGGGATCGATTCCTGTCTCTCACTCAATCTCTGTCCTATCTGAGAGACTCGGAAATGGCGACTAACCCGCTAGGAGAATACCAGTCAACCCGTCGACCACTTAGTGTTGGCCTACTATCCAGGGTAGATCCTCATAGGATGTCCTCTGCCTTAGCTTTGATGCAGGCCAACCGTTGGAGCCATATCATAGGCCTTAACACCCGCCGAGTCCAACCCTTAATTGCCTCGGGTTGAGTGGCGGAGTCACTCTAATCCACTATGATGATTAACTCCGAGGCAGGCGGGATACTAAAGTATTAGGTTAATTCTGTGGACGAGTCAAATTGTCAGCGTAGTTCAATAGTCCGTCCGACTAGCCTCGCATGGAAAAGGTAGTTAGTCGATACGTTGAATCCATGGGACTCATGGACAACTATGGTATGACCAGGACCAGTTAAGGGCATACTCATACTCATAGGGCCTGATGAGCATAGCCATCCTTTTAGAGTATAACGTGATCTGCAGTCATTCCACGACGATGGAGTCCCAGAAGGCCATCATCCACAAGGCCAGTCACACAGCGTCGAACAGATCTTAGCTTAGGAACGATCTGGAACTAACGAACATAGAACAGTAAATTGAATTTGGAATTCGAGAGGCCGGCCGAGTCTGATTGATCATCGAAAAACAAAAGTCTACGAGTCATGTCCATTGGATGACTTCACTCGAACCTCCTTTTGGGTTAAGTGTTAAAAGTTTAATGATCACAGGGCGCTCATCTGGAAATATTTTCCATTAGCACATCCAGAAAACACGTACGTATGCACTGTACAAACTATGCAGTGACCATACCGCCACATCCTTGCTATCAGTCAATGCTTAATTGAAACCATAAATTATTGTCCCGAAGAGAATAGCCATGACGAATGATCTTAGACCAGACCGCCTCTTTTTTTTCTTTTTTCGGTTTTTTTTTTTACCCTCTGATGGCAGCCTCGTTCAAGCTTCCGTCGAGCCATGTTTCTTTTCCTTTCTTATCTCATCGATTGTAAGCTTTACGCCTTCGATCACAACCTCCCATTCAACAGCGTGGACCTTTTTCTCAAAATGTTCAAGGTTTTCATCCTCTCCCTTGACGAATGGAATCTCTCGTACAACTATAGGGGTACCCATATCAACCTCAGAGATCACGTTGTGGATCATTACCCCTGTCTTGTCAATCTTTCCTTCTAACCAGGCGCTATGGGCCCGCTCAATTGCATGCTGCAAGGGTTTGCAAGTTAACCATATCATTCCTCGAGGGAAGTACCCACAACTTAATAGACGTAGTCGGGAAGAATGCAACAAGGGGAGGATAGAGAACATACCGCTCCATTAAATGCCCCCGGCAACGCAGGGTGAAGGTTAATAATCTTAACCTTAGCCCTTTCCAATGGCTCCAAGAACCTCGGGGACAGCACATGCATAAATCCCAGACAAGCTACCATTTCCGGACTGTCAGCAAGGACCAACCTCGCCAGCTCCGCATCATATTCCTCCCGAGCCGCCTGGATACCCTCTGGTGTCGCAGGGTGCTGCTTCTTATATCTCACAAGGTTGTGGTAGTGTATAGGAATATCCGCACGTCGGGCACGCTCGAGTCCGAATGCGTCTTTGCGGTTCGATAAAACTCGGACAATGTTCACCGAAAGTTCCCCCGCGGCTGTCTGGTCGATTACGGTCTGGAGGTTTGAGCCATTGCCTGATATCAATACAGTGAGTCGAATCGGTGCATCCATCCTGGATATAAGGTACAGGGGTGGCTGGAGGGACGGAGAATAGGAAGTGTTGTCTGGACTACCGATAACGATTGGCAACAATTTTTGCTGGTCTATTTCTGCCCAAGTCAATTGGTTTCGTTAAATAAGATAATGTGAATAAACTAATCAAATGAATGGGGAAAGCTTGTAGGCGATGGGAAAAAGTCACCACGGAGCAAAGATAAGCTTAACCTTTCCTCTCAACGACAGTGAGGATCGATAGATTGATAAATAGATATAGTTGGTGGGGTTGAGGAAAGATGTGGGCTGAGTCAGCAGCTTGTTGAAGAGGGGCAACCAGCCCATTTTTCGGTTTCCAGTCGACGCATGCGGGGCATCTGGATTACTGTAGGTACTGTATAGTAAGTCCGTAGTATAGCCCGTACTGGCTTTGAAAGGGGGAGAAACAGAAAAAGAAAAGGAAACATGTCTAGTCTATAAGGACATAGACAGCATATACCTGCTCTACTAATTCCCAGAAAAAAAAAAAAAAGAAAAAGAAAAAGAAAAAAGAAAAAATGTGTATCAATGTATAGTTGCAGAGTTGTAAAGGAACTCCTATAGTACTCTTTCAAAGCCATTGTTTTAGTCTCATATCATTACCTATCTCGAGATATGTCGTTAGGTCTATACAACTCTAATATAATCTGGTCAGCTTCAATCCCACTGTCTGTACTGCACCCTACTTCAGTACTATTACAATAATATCATATTCACTATTATGGACCATCCAACTATCTATTGCTCACCTCACGACACAGTACGTTCAGGCTACTGAATTAGTGTCTTAATAGTAGGGATTGTTCAATTTTTCATATCTATGCCACATCGAAAGGTACAAGAGACATAGATGACAAACCCAGTCTTCTGGCAAACTTATGAGACAATTCCGCGCCAGTCTATCCGTTGTCTCATCATCCTGCCTCTATCAGTCCCAATATCAATAGCCCAAAATTAAAAAAACAGAGGAAAAAAGGTACGGTCCAGGAAAGAAGTATGCAGAAAAGAGAAAAAGAAAATGCGGCAATGGATATCCTCGGTGAAAACAAAAAAAAAAAAATGTTCGTTAAGCTATGGAGTATGCGCTTCATGCAAATCTTTGGTGGTAACCAATGCAAATGGGTGACAGAGGGACAGATGGTCTCTAACGGGGGCAGGCAATCAAGCAGATGACGTGTTCTCTGGAGTGCGATCTGCATTCGATGTCTCGGCTACGCCCTGACCTCTGCATAGAGGGCAAGAGTTGCGACCAGTTGTCAACCACTATAGAATATGTTAGATCCACAGAAAAGGCTCAGTGTAGATTTCTTAACGAACCTGATCTATACAATCTCGGTGGAATACATGCGCGCATTTGGTCAATTGCCGGAGCTCTTCCGCAGCCTCGTAATCGCCGAGACAGATCAAGCATCGATCCCCGTTGGGAATTTGAATGGCGCCAGCACCATCCAAAGCTTCCGCAACAAGAGAGCCACTATATTCCACAACACGGTATACTCCACCAGCCGAAGTGAGGTCCTCTTGGGTGGCAACTGGAGGCTTCACTGGACCGAGGAGAGACGAGAGTAGAATCATGTCTTCATATGTTGGGTTCTAGTATTTGAGTTAGCTTGGATTATGTGGGCAAAGGGGAAATCATGTCATCCTTACATCGGTGAAGAGACTTGGTGTCGCAAACGCAGGGTGATTTTCCGAAAGGTTTGTTCCCACGACATAGATCAACCAGCTTCTACCGGCAGGAGAGGGAGCATTATCCGGTTCGACAACACCATTACGCCTAATCGCACCAGCGCCTAGGTCACGATGGCGGACATACTCAGAATCACTACGACGTCGCTGGCGAGATATGTTGAATGGAATGTTACCATCAGCAGATTCAGCTGGAGGCTGCATAATCCGGTGCTCGTCCAGTTGCGGCAAGGTGCTTGGGGACATCACTGATGCAGAAGAAAGTCTTCGGCTTGGAGTTGAGGCCCCTGACGACACGGCTGAAAGCCCGGGTTCAGCAGGCGTCGATGGTGGAGGGTGAGGGCCAGGAGGGCTTTCAGAGATGATGGAAGGTAGAGATGAGAGAGGTCCACGGCTCCCAGTATCAGATAGCCTTCTTGACGGACTTTGATGTCCCACGGGCAGGGGAATATCCTCATTATTAGTCGT
Organism: Aspergillus flavus; assembly: GCF_009017415.1. Lineage (NCBI taxonomy): Eukaryota > Fungi > Ascomycota > Eurotiomycetes > Eurotiales > Aspergillaceae > Aspergillus > Aspergillus flavus. Next base: position 1,444,952 of record NC_092404.1, on the reverse strand, counting down.
ACTACTAGGACCTCCGGTTTGGTGCCGACTAGGTATGAATCTTGGTCGCCCTTCAGCACGTGATGTGAGATTAGGACCGTTGTCTGGATTCCGTGATAGACTACCCGGTGACAAGAACGGTAGACGGAGCAACGTATCCAAGCCAGGTCCGGGGCCTGCATTCTGCTGGTCATTGCCGAGATTATTACCTGACGGGACAGACCTTACTCCCACAACAACGAGGGTAACAGTACGCCCTTCAGGTCCTTCCACGGGGTTCTCAACATTCATCCCATCTGAGCCACTCTCTGGGGCATTCGTGGCTGTCGCGGATCGATTCGAAGTTGTGGAAGGCCTTGCGCCATCTGAATTTGCGAATCGGAACACCCGTAAGAAGTTGACCGGAGTTGCCGCCCCATTGTCTCCAGAAGTAGTTTGACTATCGGCTGCCGTTTGCGCAGAAGTAGCGTGTTGTAAACTCTGTATAAAATTTTCTAGCGAATTGTCGAGGCCTTCATTGCCAAGGGCTTGAATATTAGGCATTACAGGACCAGTTGTGCCAGAAAGTTGGGCAGCAATGGCAGCTGCCGCCAGTTGAAGGACACGGGAGAGCGGTGTCTGCTCCTCTCGCCGCAAAACTCTAGATGGGCGTGCTCGCAACAAATTTGGGAAGTGGCGCAAGCCACTTGGGCTTTGTCCAGACTGCAAAGACATGGGAGAGGTAGGGCGGGTGTTTCCTATGGCAGGTTCCACGGAATCAAGTTCATGAGGTTCATCAAAGTCCATCCGACTACTCATTGGCCCTGGTTGGGGGAGGAATGTACCTGGAGTGTCACCAGGGATTGGTCCCATCGAATGGCGTAAATCCCCAATGTTCTGATCAGACATGTTTGTAGACGGTTGGCCAAACATCTGCGTGATCGGACCCGAAAGTGAATTTCTAACACGATGCAAACGAGCACTTCTTCGCCAAGAACTTCTAGTTGTCTCTGGCGTATGATCTGAGGTAGGGTCGAAAAAAGTAGGAGAGTGGGGAGTATCCGAAAGTAGTCCTGGATCACTGCGTGGAATGAAATAGGGGCCGCGGGCTGAGCGTCGTCGAGAAATGCCTCTTGAGCTAAGCGAGCTAAACGGACTAAAACGACTGCTGCTATGAGCGACTTCTGATCTTGGTATTGACCTCGATACGATCCCGTGTCGATGAGCGTGGCCCTCAGCAGGTGTTTCTTCTTCGCTGTTAAGAAGGCCACGAATGACCGAGTTTGGTAAAATTCTGGACCCCAGCCTTGACATTGTGGATTGCCTTCTTGCTGCCATGCGGGCAAAGATCGCAGACCGATACTCCCGCTGAGTCGGTTCATATTGTGGCCCATTTTCTTCTTGAATGCTTCCCATGTGTCCTATACCGCTCGTTTGCCCCTCGGCCGGTCGCCATGTCTCCCACCCTGAGCTGGCTTGATCGGGTAGCGTATCGCCATTATCCGCCCCTCGTTGGGGCCTAAACACCCCGTTTTGCTCCAAATTGTGATCGTTGTTCATGTCCCTATTCCTATCCCTATCCCTATCGCGATGACCACGGTTTATAAATGACAGACGGTTCGAAGAACTGTTGTGGCGTTGATGTGTTGAGGAGGATTGTCCCATAGTAACAAAATGAATGGTCAGGACGTGGCGCTGGGATTTATAAACCGCCTAGTATTGCCATCGGCATTTGATGACTAAAGAGACACAGTTCAACATTAGTAAGACAAACAATACTGCATTCACTGCTGAGGGGCAAAATGCTCGAGAGATAGTGAGATAGTGGGATAGGAGCAGAGATAGATGGAAGGTCAAATGATTGTTAAGGCAAACATATTCGCGGAATCCTCGGGAGCACCTGAGCACCGTGAACTTCCGGTGCTGGGAGTTACAACTACACCATATTGGTTCAACAGGCCACATACCACATACCATCGGACGGCTTAAGCAGAAGACATGGGAGTATAGTCTGGAACCGTGAAAGGACCGTCGATGCAAAAGTCGGTTATGGAAATTAGGCCGTTAGGGAGAGAATTGAAGAATAGAAACGGTAGGTACGTTGTAGTGCCAGGTGGTCGGCAACCTGGAGGACTACTACTAGAACGTAATATTATATGCTGTATCGCGAATCCAAAACGAGGGAGACGGCAGGAACGAGGGAGGGGGAAGGATGATGGTGGTGGTAGAAGTGATGCTGCTGCTGCTGATGATGATGATGACAATTGATAACGGCCGCACCTAAATTGGGAGTGTTGGTCTTCAGGTTAAGGCGCTTTGGTTAAGGCGGGTCGAGGCTAGCCCGTGACTTTCTTGGCTGAGGGATTGGCATACTAATACTCGGAGTAGGGTACTAGGGTGACAGTTGCGTTACAGTACAAAACATACTTGCCGAGAACGTACATACCAGATTGTTTCTTGACCGAAAGCGCTTCATCCGCACAGGACAGAAACAGGCTATCTCTTGGACCTTTTCGCTATTGAACTCATAATATTAAGTACAGTCAAGGCAAGATGAAATTTAAATCAGTTATTACCAATCAATGTATGAATACTCCAGCAAAATACTCCAGCAAGTACATACGGTTCTCCAATAACACCTCCAAAGTACTCCGTACTCCGTACGTACTAGTAAGACTAATAAGGTATCAACTACTACGGAGTAGTTATCACGCTCCCGTCATTGAACTAATCAACCATCTAGAGGGCAGGCTATGTCTAGTGCAGGTGAAGTAGGCGGTGAATACTGATCGCCAATCACCTTGTACTACTACTAGTAGTACCACTAGTACCTCTACACGTACAAGTGGAACCTGAGGTTGAGTGTGTTTTTGATGCCTTTGTGCCTCAGGATAGCATATACCAAACTCTACTACGGAACCGCGTTCCTGCTTTGCGTTACAGCTAGAGGGCTAGAGCTACGATTACGGTCATTCAAGAATATGGATAATTAATTTCCGACATATGACCAATGTATCCATGGATAGCGGCTCGAACATTCAGACCATAGATTACTCATCTCTTAACCGCTGATGGCATCTGTTCCCTCAGCCTCTGCCTTCTCATTGCCAATTCCATCATGGCAACAACCTCAGAGTGCGCGCGTTGCCCGGTATGAGTCGAGGAAGCGTAAGAAAGTCCATGATGGCTGGGACACTGAGGACGATGTTTTTGAAGGCGAAACAACTGACGCCGGATCTGAAGTCGCACCTTCTGGGACCTCATTGATTCTGTCACCAGAAGAAGCACACCAATATCGCATAGCCGGTCTATCTTTCGATAGAGAACTACCAGGGGGTCATTTCCCACATGGTCCTGCCAAGGATGAACGCGCTAGCAACCGGGGAAAGGATAATGTTATGAAAGGATTATCATCATTGACACCACCGATCTACCCACCACAGTCTGCAGCCTACCAAGGCAACCTTCGTCTGCAACATATTGCTGTTCTCTCTTCTATTTTGCATCGCTGTCTTCTTAATAGAGACTATGTTCGTGCTGGAAGGGCTTGGGGCTTAATCCTTCGTGAGGAGTTTCGAGGAAACCCAATTGATGTGCGCGTTGAAGGGAGATGGGGTATTGGGGCTGAAATATTGCTCCGCCGAGATCGCCAGCTTTCTGATATCACCTCAGGGTCTGCGAGGTCTGTCAGAAATGGCCAAAAAACAGAAGCTTCTAAGCTTTGTTTCACAAGAGAAGGGTTCGAAGCTGCCAAGCAATACTATGAGAGACTCATAATCCAGTATCCATTTCGGAAAACTGCTCCAGACTTCACGAGTTCATTGCATTTTTACCCAGCCATGTTCGGACTTTGGGTTTATGTTACGCAAGAGGAGAGCAATGCTGCTCGTCAAGATATATGGAATCGCCAGGAAGTTGCACCAAAGGAAGACCCGGACGATGCAGCATCTGATCCAGAGAGTTCCGATGGCTCAAGCCAAGAAACGCAGAGCCTGGTCGCAGACATCAGGGCAATTGAGCTACACGAAGCCCAGAAGATTGCAGCAAGGATGGATGAAGTTCTTGTCTCTCCCCCATATTCGGATTCTCCCGAGCTATTAGAACTTAGAGGCATGGTTTCCCTTTGGATCGGCGACCTTTTCATGTCCTCCTTGGCCCATCGTGTGGAGGATAATGACGGGTTTGATGACAACGACTTGACCGCGGGAGAAGACTTTCAAAACTCGATTCAAGCCAGACGAGAGCAGAGACTTGCGGATGAGAAGAGACAATCTGAGGTTGAAAAAGCTCATGATCTCTTTGAAAAAGCGAAGCAGCGTGGAAAAGGGATGACCTCGACACTTGAGGACCTACACATTGACGACAATGCTTTGTTCGACTAATACGGGCGATTTTTGCACGTTTACATAGAATAACTCTCCAACGGGAAATGTTTAAGATGAAATTTATATCTCTAAGTGATCACAGTAGAGACGTGGGATACAGTATGAGTTACTACGCAATCCGATATTTGTCTCTTCTTCATGCATTGACAATATGTACAACTACAAGTTTAGATTCTTGTCTAGCTCCATTTAAAATACCTGCAAAGAGCTTGATTGCAATTGGAGATATACCATGCACTGCACGTGATTTCGTGGATGCCTCGCGCGTGCCTTACCGGCAAAATTAAGGTAACGCGTCCACCACTGAGCAAGGCAAATATTTACCCATGGCAAACATGATTGACCCCACTACAACCACTGGTAGATTATCTGTGTCCTGAGTGGAGAACCCCTAGTATAATGAAATTGCCTCTGATTCCTTGTCCCTAATTGCATGTTTAAATCGGCTATTCATTCCACTTCTCATCTCAGCGACAATGGGTGTCGGAGATTATGTACATTCAAAAGAAGCTGGTCAACCCAGACCACCCAAACTTGATATACCCAATCAATCACGGCAGCAGATAGCCGAACAGGTGAGGGTCGAAGTTCCGACACCAAAATTGAATGCGCCTACACAACTGCCAGTCAATAGACCAACACAGTTTGAGCACTACGGCGGCCTACCTGCTCCCGGGGGGTCACATGCACCAAATGACAATGGCGCGAAGAAGGACATGTTTGACACAGACGTGGAAGGTGTTGATGACTCGACCATTGCAGCGACGAGTGTTGTTGGTGTTGAGGATCTTCCATACCGGTTCTCTCCTGGCCCGAATGCTCGACAGCAAGGTGCTGCTGCGAACTCTCTACATCAGTTCCAGCAAACACGCCGCCCTTTTGACTCTCAGTGGTATGACAATTTCGGAGACAAAGCCATGAAAACAGCTGGATTCGACTCGGATGAAATCGACAATGAAAGTCAGCTAACATCAGTGGTGGGTGATGACGAGGCCTCCGATGGAACCAACGAATCGGTGGTTCCTATCAGGAAACGCCTCAATGATGAGCCTCTGAGCAAACGTCTGCAGAACTTCTGGAATGCTGGCCGAAAGACGTACCAACAGCCAGCAAATCAGGCTCATATGGAATCGTCGAAGATTCCGACTTTCACCCGGTCAATACAGGATGCCAAACGGACTAGTCACGTCCTACCTGCCACTGCACCTAGGAAGGTTACACTCCCTCCTAATACGAGTACAACCCCGAGGACAAGATTTAGCCCACCAAAGCCTACTCTTCTGGAACAATTAGATTTGACCCCTACACGTCGTACCCCTGGTCCTCGGCCGCAGCAATCTCAGAGGATCACGAGCATTGAAACTTCAGACTCCGTGGAAAATGTAGGTCTCGGGTTCTTTTCAAACAGCTACGGCAGACGTGGTAGCATGCAGTCAATAACCGCTTTTGACGTGACGAATATCGATGCTCTTAATGACGATGATGACCCCATCAACGATCCCTTCTCCAGACGTCTTTCAGTCCAGCGTATTAGTCCGGATCAGCACAATCCGAAAAAGCGTCATATCGAACCAGACTATCCGCCAGATATACTCTATCAGAAATCATTCGCTGAGCTCCAGGCGGAACCTTTTGACCACATTCCAGCAGCCGCCCCATCACCGAACGCAACCCAGGAAACACAACCTGATCCAGAAGACAGAATTCCGTACCTCATGAATCTTTCCGACGCCGACCGCCGCACCTATTTCTCCAATCTATCTATGGACGAATGGGAGGACTGTGGTGATCAATTAATAGATCAATTCACTCAGATGCTCACCAAAATGAAGGACCTACGTCATGCTCGACGAAAAACGGCCGCTGTGTTCGAAGCCGAGATCAAGAGAAGACACGAGAGTGTTGAGGAACAGTCTTCTGATCTTTCTAGAAAGCTAGAAGGAATGAGGTCGGGTGGTGCTGAGGTACTACGTGGTCGTACTCCGTGAAACGTAATTTTACTTTCGGTTTTATTTTCGCTGCAACGTATTCCGATCCTGGAGATTAGTTGAGTACGACTGCAGCCCTTCATATTCACTGTGTATACACATGTTCATATCACTTTCCCAACGTTACCAGGGTAGTATAAGCATAATGAGGGGTTTTAAGTTGGTTTTAATAGATACGAAGGGTGCCATAGTTTAGCAAGGGTACTCATAGTGATACTACTGTACGAAATAAGCATTCAGATCACACAGGATATATTCAAGCGGCATTCAATGCCAGCTGCCTACATCCTTGAGGAAATATTCATCATGATAGGTAAAAAGACAGAACGCCATCAGCAATCTATGATCCGGAATTCGCAACGCTATGATGATGGCAAAAAAGGGGGAAGATTAAACTATTACAAGAAAGAAGGGACGAAAACATGGTTAGATCAGAAATTCGGTCCTCATTTTGGATTGGTGCCTTGCTTTAACAAGACTGCGGCAATCCTTTTATAATCTTCAAGTAGGGTGGTTACGTCTCCAATCGTGAGATCGCTGGCGTGTGCTGTCTGAAGGAAACGCTGAATCGGGGGATCGATCTTAGACGGAGTAGTTGTCATGCTTGAGGACATTTCTCTCGAGATAGGAGGGCTCTTTGTAGAAGGAGAGGGAGTGGAAAGGACCCCCGTGCCGTCTGGAGTAGCACGACCAAAGCTCCTGATCATGCCAGGAATATGATTAAGAGGGTTGAGTGTATTCCCAAAGTTCCGCATCGATTCCAGAGGTGTAGGGGCCAGAGAAGACGAGCTCGCAGGGGAGCTCTGGGGTATACCGGATGCCGATTCATCTCTCAAGGTGATCGAAGCAGCGTTAGTCTTCTTGGAGCTTCCTTGCGTTCTGACGCTGTCTGCACTTCGGTCGCGCGGCGTCCTCTGCCCACCAACCAGTCCTAAGAAGGTATCTTCTGCCTTCGAGCCGATACGTCTGAGGTGAGGCCGGTCGTTGGGAGCCTCCCTCGTTGACTTGAGTTCTTGGTCGGGGGAGTTATTATCTGTAGAAGATGGGGACGCAACCAGGCGTCTGGCTTCTGCCAGTGTTTTTGGTACTATCGGATTACCTCCATCCTTGCCAGCATGTTGGCTAGACTGCAATTCTTTGAGACGGCCGAAAAGAAAAGTGAAACTGCTGTCCAATGTTGCACCTATATTTTTCAGGCTCTGGTCTGCGGTATTACGCACAGCATCGTTGGCTGCACCGAAGACCTTTGATGGGGGTTGGAATAGGTTATTTAAACGTTGCTGCGTTGTTGCGGACTGTTGAGGCCTGGGAAACGTATTAGACCCGGATTCCTTGCCGGCGGACTTCGAGAATTCCGCACAAGTCGTCACCGTTGTAAAAGATGAAGCTGGCTCATCTTTTGTAGGTGGCCGAGGATCGCCCTTTTCTATGGCTGATGTAGGCTCATTGCTAGAAACTTTCGTCTGGCCTTCCGGCACTTGGTCAGCGCGGAGCTCAGAAAGTTCAACGTTTTCCAAGAAGCTTATTGCAGCTTCAAGATTAGTCAAACAATAAGCAGTTTCGCCATCAATTTTATTTGACGAACGGAATCTCTGTATGAACTGTAAGTTACTTATGACGTTAATGCCCTCCGGAGGGGACGTGATAAGTGAGTAGATCAGGGTAGGTAAAATCTCATCAGCGGAGGATGAAGAGGGTAGTAGCTTGGTTAAGGCATCGACTATCGCTTTGTGGGCGGCGGCAAGATGCCGAAGCTTCCCTAATGGGTATTTTGCTTCGTTCATCTTGTTAAGATAGTCTCTGGCAACAGACAACCCCTCATCAGCTTCCTTCTGCTTTTCTTCATCGATCGAAGCCGTGTCGACATCAACCCCAAGGTCATTCAGATTTATTCCGACTAGGAGTAATGTGGCTGTTTTAGAACGTAACTTCTCGTCTCTAACTTCATCTAGCGTACTTTTATGCCGCCATATTTTGTCGTAGATACTCTCACAAGCTCTTCGCTCCACTGCTTCTTCCAAAGCGACGCGCTTAGAAGCAAGCATTTTCCGGGCAATCCGCTTTTCTGTGACTTCTGATGCTGTTAGCATCTGCCGGCTGGTTTCGACGCGTTTATTCTTTGATTTCGGCTGAGGATGTGGCGAAGGATCACGGTTTATTCGGGAAGCGAGGGCAGATATGTGTGTGGCTATATGTGATTCTGCTCGGACATAAAAATCTTGGTAAAGAAGGGAAATTTTCTCAATCGTTGGTGGTGAGCTGTGCACTTTGGCACTTAAAGAGTTGACAAATCTAACAAATAACATTGTCAGCAATTGAACAGCGTCTAAAAAACCGAGCGTTCACCCTACCGGTCAGTTAGGCTGATCAACTCTATTGGCAACTCCTCTGATTGTTCCTCCGTACCCCGCGATAGCATTGAAGCCTCCTCGCCTTGTCCATCATCATCGATGCCTAGCTCTGAGGTACCTGTTTTTTCAAAAAGGTCAGGGCCCGTTTCCTGGTCCTCTTCGGCTGGCGACAACGGTAAGGGATGTGCATCAGACTCGACATGCTCCGGTGTTGCCACTGACTGAAAGGTCTTAGACCTCGAGCGAATGAAAGGGCTCGTCTCCGAAGTATCCATCCTGGGAAACGAGCGAGCCGTATGCAATCGAGGCTTTCCAGAGCCATTTTCAATAGGGTCGAAAGACATGATTGTGTTAGATAAGTATACTGGGCCCGAGATCGGTCGAAATATGTTGTGATATACTGCGATATGGCCCTAAACTAGTCTAGTCGGTCGGTTCTTGCAGATTGCGCGCAATTATCTGGCGCTACTGTTAATCGATAGATAACACATAAACCAACACCAGTATGAAGGAGACAAACACCGAAAGAGAAACAAGGCAAACACTTGTGGAAATAATTTTACTCGTACAGACCAAGCATACTGTTAGTGAGACCCGGAGAAACCCCAAGGCGTTTTGGGGAGAAAGTGATAGTGAAGAGAGCAAATGCGGAGTACAGATAGAGGAGTATTCACTGCGACAAGCCATGATTGACAACCATCACGCGTTCCCGAGCCAATCACGTGGGATCTTTCCCTGCTAAGCAGTAGACAACCTAACCAGGCCCGGTTAGATACTCGAATCACTTGGACGTAAATTTTGCGCAGAGTCACTGTATTAGGACTAGCGTGGAAAACACAGCTACCTTTTAGGAAGTGGAGCCCTGTCTCTCCGCACTGCGTCACGCCGCCGCCTCACCGCCCAGGCAATTGGTCATTCGCTGATAAGGTCGACTGTTCCAAAGTCATCCCCAACATCTGTGATCATCTCTGTATTACTATGGAATTTCTCCGAGTGTGAAGTATAAGGTACCTCTCAACAAATATGATTATTTCAAATGCTCTTCTGGGTGTGGCCCTCCTTCCCAGTACGGCTTTCGGCTTAGGGTCCGTATACTTCGGATCCCGAGGGTCATCTCCCTTGATCCCTCCACAGGTCCCCTTAGCTGAACCACCTGCTCTTTCAGGCACCCATGAGTTTGTAGGTGCTTTGCTACTCAGCTTACATACTTATGTTGAGTTTGCAGTAGACTGACGCTAACACAGACACTTCGCCACATCTTCCGTCGCGGAGCATATGAACAACCAGATCTCCACCAGAGGCTCGACATCAAACCGTATACCCGTCTTCGGACCGTTTCAGAAGATGGCCTCGAGGAGGGGCCCGCCATCTTGGACTTTCCATTAGTGGCTTTATCGCGCCCTATTAGCATCGAACGGCTTGCAGATCGACGGCCTTCGAAGATCGAGGCACATTTGATGGCAGCTAGGTCGTCTGGGTCAGCGGCCGTACTCTCCCCGTCGGATTGGGTCATGGATACGCTAGCTGGGCCTGATGTTACGCATAAAGAAAGTGTTCTCACATTTGCCCAGATGACGGCGAATGATTATATCGAGGAGCCAGGCAGTGAGGATTGGCAGGATGTTCATGGTCACTTCAATTACTCATCAAGTTTCGGCTGGAGAGGCGATGGACTGAGAGGTCATATCTATGCTGACAAGGCAAACAGCACTATTATTATATCTCTCAAGGGAACTTCGCCTGCTCTTTTCGATGGTGCAGGTACGACTACCAATGACAAAGAGAATGATAACCTGTTCTTTAGCTGCTGTTGCGGGCAAGGTGGCTCGTACCTCTGGCGACAAGTATGTGATTGCCAGACATCTGCGTACAAGGCCAATTTGACCTGCATAACTGAGGCTATGAATGATGAAAACCGGTACTACCGTGCGGCATTGGATCTCTACTCAAACGTCACCGAGCTTTATCCAGAGGCGAATGTTTGGCTGACAGGCCATTCCCTGGGCGGTGCAATGTCCAGTTTGCTTGGTTTGACATATGGGCTTCCTGTTGTCACATTTGAAGCTGTCCCCGAGGCACTTCCTGCGGCACGCTTAGGTCTCCCCAGCCCTCCGGGATATGATCCCAGACATCCTCAGTCCAGACGGTACACCGGGGCCTACCACTTCGGGCATACCGCCGATCCCGTTTATATGGGAACCTGTAATGGTGTTAGTTCTGTATGCACATGGGGAGGCTACGCCATGGAGTCAGCATGTCATACGGGTCAAATGTGTGTCTACGATACCGTTGAGGACAAAGGCTGGCGCGTCGGAATTGGGACGCATCGTATAAAGGCTGTGATCTCCGATGTTATCAAGGTATATGACAAGGTCCCGGACTGTGCCGCGGAAGAAGAGTGCTATGATTGCGTGTTATGGAAATACTTCCGCAGTAATGGCTCTGAAATCACCACCACCAGCTCGACAACGTCCACCACGAGCTCTACCCCAATAAGTACCTCAACCTGTAAGACTCCCGGATGGTGGGGCTGTCTTGATGAGAGCACAACTACGACAGCTACAACGACATCCACGTCGACGTCCACATCAACCTGTAAGACACCCGGTTGGTTCGGTTGCAACGACCCGACCACTACAGCAGACGCAACCACCGTACCGTCGCCCACAACCACCGCACCTACCATGACCTCGTCAACGTGCAAGACACCCGGCTGGTTTGGCTGTAACGACCCTACCACTACTTCGAAAGTTCCCCAAACAGCACCCCCAACTCTGACTCACACATGCCTCACGCCTGGATATGTCTGGGGCTGTTGGGACTCCGTAACCACCAGTAGTCACCCCATCACCACGCCACCCTGATCGGAGCACAACGACGCGTACATATAGCGCTTACTTATCTGTGCTGAACATATACACCGAAAGTTAAGACTTTGCATCCAAAGCGCGAGCTGAACTGACATATAGAAACTCTTAACATTCCGCCTCATAAACGACACGACTATCTACGATCTTTGCTCTCTTGCCTCTTCAACATAGCGAGTTTCAGGTGTTTCTGGCTGACAGATCGGGGACTGTTATTATTGACCTTTTTTTTTTTTGTTTTTTGGACACGCTTGGTTTCCGGGTTGCATTGGTTCTGTTTTTGGACTACATTATATATACGGGATCACGTATTGCTATTGGTTGTACTGTAGGAAGTTTTATATATATACTGCTTTGCCTTTTGACATTCATCATTATCACTATTATCACTACAGTTCTTTATCTGTTCTTTATCTATTTGACAGCTAAGAGCCTAAGTACTGTGACATGCATCCAATCAGTACGAGTATAGAGCTAGGTATGCAGACAACTGACATGAGCGGTTCGATTAGAGGCAACATGATAGGTAGGATTGTGATCCCACAAGAGAATTAATCAGAGCCAAAAAGAGGCGAGATTTACTTCCATCCCAATAACCTAGGCGAGACAAACCATAAGTGAGAAGAAAAAGCAAAGATAGAAAAAATAGTTTATCATTTGGTTCGTTAATTCATGCTAATAATATTTTAAATCAAACTGAGTTGCTAGATGAATAGTACAAAAGCGGGATGATTCTTGGATTACAAACGAGCAGACTTGGCGTGAGTGGCGTTCTTCTCGGTAGCCTTCTCGAGGCGGGCACCGAGGTCCTTGTTGACACGGGTGAACATCTCGTAGGTGGCCTTGCGGACGCGCTCGTGAGCGTTACACAGGTGGACGGAGATGTTGTGGACGAGGGCGTCCTGCTGGCCGGGCTGGCGGCCCAGGACCTGCCAGAGACCGTTGGCCTGGACGTAGTCTTCCGATGTGACGGGGAGCTGCTCGGTAACGACGGAGCCAGACCACTTCTCGTGCTCCTGGCTAGCCTTGACGGGCTTGTACTCGTAGGGACGGAAGGTGGATGGGTAGTTGGGGTTGGCGCCGTAGTTGCCGTGCACGTTCATGTAGCCGTCACGCTGCCAGGGGGCGAAGGCCCGCATGGGACAGTTGACGGGGATCTGTTCGTAGTTGCCGCCAAGACGGTGGCGGTGGGTGTCGGGGTAGGAGAAGAGACGGGACTGCAGCACGGGATCGGCGGAGGCCTCGACACCAGGGACCATGTGCGAAGGAGAGAAAGCCGCCTGCTCGACCTCGGCGAAGTAGTTCTGGGGGTTCTTGTTGAGGGTGAACTTGCCGAAACGACGCAGGGGCACCTCGGCCTGGGGCCAGACCTTGGTCAGATCGAAGACGTTCCAGCGGAACTTCTCAGCCTGCTCAGGGCTCAGGGTCTGAACGTAGACGGTCCAGGAGGGGTTTTCGCCGCGCTCGATGGCGTTGAACAGGTCCTGGGTGTGCCAGTCGGGGTTCTCAGAGGCCAAACGACCGGCCTCCTCGTTGTTCATGGTCTTGTTGCCCTGATCGGTCTTCAGGTGGATCTGGACGTAGTTGAAGGTGCCGTCCGGCTTGATCCACTTGTAGGTGTGGCCAGAGTAGCCGTTCATGTGACGGTAAGAGTAGGGGGTACCGCGATCGCTGAAGAGATGCATGACCTGGTGAACGGACTCGTGGTGAGTGGAGAGGTAGTCCCAGAACATGGTGGCATCCTTCAAGTTGGTCTGGGGGTTACGCTTCTGGGTGTGGATGAAGATGGGGAACTTGGCAGGGTCACGAAGAAAGAAAACGGGAGTGTTGTTGAACACCCAGTCCCAGTTACCCTCATCAGTGTAGAACTTGATGGCGAAACCACGGGGATCACGAGCGCTGTCGGGAGAACCCTTCTCACCACCGACGGTCGAGAAACGGGTGAAACACTTGGTCTTCTTGCCAACGGTCTTGAGCATGTCGATGACAGTGATGTCGCTGATGTCATCAGTGACCTCGAACTCGCCATAGGCGCCAGCACCCTTGGCATGAACGACACGCTCTGGAATTCTCTCTCGGTCAAAGTGTGCCAGAAGGTCAATCAGGTGGAAGTCCTGAAGCAGCAGAGGGCCGTTACGGCCAACGCGCTGCGCGGCCTGAGGGTCGAAGACCGGACAGCCATTGGAGGTGGTGTAAACCGGCTTCTCGTTGTAGCGGTAGGTTCCTATGAAGAAGGACTAGATTAGTTTCAGCTACGAAGGAGGCGAAGGAGGCTAGACATACTAGGTTCGTCGTCTTTACCCATGATGGAATATGTGGAGAGAGTATGTAATGAGAGAAAGAGATAGTCTGGAAGAAGAAAACCAAACAAGTCGGGAGATGGAGAATGCGGGGATTTATATACCCGGAGTTCAAATCGTTAATGGAGCCGACAGGAAGGGAGGGGAAAGCAAGTAGTGTATAAAAGTGGTCGAGTTGGACAAAGACATGGTAATTTAAAAAAAAAAAAAAAAAGAATTAAAAAAAGACGAAACGGTAGGTACTACCGGTTCCTCAAATCCATTCCAGCTTCAACCAATGGTTAAGCAGATTTACTCAGATGATGACGTCCCATCCACTGGCCAAGACCCATAACTTGCCCCTAGTTCCAGACATTACTAACGCCTTCAATACAGGATGTACAGTATACTCCGTAGTATGTATGAGATGGATTATGATCTCCGCATTGCACCTATGCGAGGAAAGCATTTACTAAACGGGTCTAACCGGGCAGGGCAAAATGAGGAGAAGCTCCCAGCAAACCTTGTATACATTAGAAAATAAAAGGAGTTTCCCGAAGCGCTAACGGAGTAGCTTTTCTTTTACCCCGCACAACTCAATATCCATCGCACCAGGGTCCTGGCCAATGATACCTCTTGTCATTGTCAGATGGAGACCGAACGTTTGACCCTCCCATATTTCTGGGGTAGATAAAAGCAGCATTGAAGAATCCTTAAGAATGGTAATTCTTATCTCTGTAAAGCCATTTCAGATCTATAAACCGAAAGTCGTACGGAGTGGTACAGGTATCTTGCGAAAAAGACACAGTTGTATCTCCCGGAAACACCTACTCTGTACGGCGGTCAACGCTAAGGGAACCGGGAGTGGGACCCGATTTCCTCCAGGTCAACTCCTTAACTACTAACATTCCGAGGTCACACTAGTTAGTAGTAGCATGCAATTAACTCTGCCAGCACTGCACATCAGGCTTCCTTCTAGAGATCTTAGTCAGTGGACCAGGCTAGAATGGTCCTGTCGACATCGAATGCTGAAAAATGCACCCTGTCTGGACCTTCCCGACCGGCAGGATTACCGATACAGATTAATTTACCTGCGGGGCGCGAGTTTTGCCCTTTTTGGGCAATAGAATACGCCCCACGACCTCAAGTTCCTTATTGGCTCATATCCAACGTTATATCCCCCAGTGAACATAATACAAATCAGTTATCTAATACAGTTATTCAACAAGTAGATAGACATAAATATGCCCACAGCCCGCAGACCTACGAACCGAAATTTTTTGACTTGTACTCGGTAGGTGTATTGAACATAGGCATAGGCCGGGCGAATTCAAGCTCTACAAAACACACTAACGGACAACGGAGCGCTCCGCCTTGCGGAAACTATTCCGTCCCGATACTACGAAACTAATGAAGATCACGGATACAGGAGCTTCAACGTTCCATGATCGATCTTTCGATAGTTCTCCAGCTTCATTTATAAGCCCTACACACCTGGTATGCGACACATGCTGCTCTAGGGACCGTAATATGAAAGACTATGTACAGCACAAAAATCAGCAAATAGTTATGCTCCCATGGCCTCCACAACCAACCGAGCACAATTTACTCCGTACAGTGGAACCTGATGTTAGGTCTTTTCCGGCCCTGAGCAGTTCCCCGGCGGGAGCCTCCATCCGCCGGGAAGCTCCGCCCTCCGAAGCGGAGAACATTGAAGTCCGATTAATGCTGGATAATTGCTTGATCTCAAGATCACTAATCTCAAAAGACAACTATAATGTCCTGTCTTGTTGGTACTTGTTTTTTGTAATAAAATACGCTCTGGCCTATGGCGAGATCGAAGTTTGTTACCTGGCGAAGACTGAAATAGATTTAAGGTAATCCGGCGATAGTACTCCGTAGCCAAGACACTTTTAGATCGTCGAAAGACCCACTAGACAACAACTTCAACATTTAAATAAAGGTTGACCATATATTGATGATGGTGATGATGGTCTATTGTAACTCAAGTCTAGCCCCCTCTTTGCTAAAGCAAAGGCAAAACGAACTCGAGGAAAAAATGCCCAAAGCCAAATAGCAGCCATCGAAGCAAGGGGGTATGTGGCTTATAGGTGCTTAGAACCACTTAGGTTATCGCTCCGAACCTTTGTTCCAGAGCTTGGACAGACAAAATAGAGGCACCCAGATCGGAGAAAGGAGTTGCAATTATTGTGGAGTCGCGAATGTGTTCACGTCATGCAAAACACAATGCCGTGCGCTTCGAAACGATAAAGGATCTTTTATCCATAAAGTACCATCATACTCGAGTTCTTCCCCAAGGGTATAACTCATCAGTATAGAAACGTATCTTTCTCAGCATATTCTCTGCGACGAGTTGGTTGTTCGTTTTCAATAGCTGCCTATTTCACAGTCAGCAAATCCAGTTGGACTGTGAACTACCTCGATTCTTATACATCATCTGTGAAGGAGAGTTATCTCTTACATTCCTTTGCCGGACCGGCGAATATGAAACAGCTCGTGCGGTAACGTGCAGAAAGCGACAGGACCCTGGCTTTGTTCAAGATCGAGAACAATATGGAAGTATTTCTGAGGCACATCGTCACTCTGAAACGGCTCTATGTGGATGAAATGTCGTCCCAAGCGTATCTCACTCATAGATCGCCCAGATACCACAAGGTATTTTTCAATGGCATCTTCAAAATCACCTTGCAGGCAATCAGTGAACTGGTCCACGCGGAGTTGTAAGATAACCCGTTTCGGCTGTTTAGGTAGATTCTGTAAGACAGGGGTTGCCATTGAGTAGTAGGTGGTCTTATACTAGTAGCTCTAGCTCTGACGCTTGCCCCTCTGAAAGTGTAAGATAGCGCTGCTGGAGGTACCAAGCTAGACTGTGCGGTTACCGATGGGATGGGTAAAGTGTGGCTTGAGGTAATCTGTAGTTGGCGACAGTGCTACTTGGTACCAGGCGTCTTGAAACACACAGCCAAGGCGGTTAGCCCCTCTTCTCGAACAGTGGTTACACCCCTGCCAATCACGGGATACATACGGATGGGGACGAATGTGCAGAGATGCTGCATCCCGTGCCGTCCAATAGATGTCCGATGAACCAGGATTGCGCATCGGAGCGTTAGGTTCCCAACGGCCGCCAAGGTATATGGGACCTAGCTCTCTTTTTTGTTCGCTGCAGCTGTCTGGGTTGATGTCAGGGCGTATCAAACTATTATCATCTAGATATAGGAGGCCGTGCAAATATTGACATTGCGGCAGTTGGAGGGAGATGTACCTTTGCTACTCAACAAGCCCCATATGTGAGCCTTCAGAGCTGAACGGCGTTTGTGCAGCGCAAGCTGGACAAACTCCAGATACGTCCTGGTCCTGCACATCAATCATTCGTTCGAGGGAGCGCATAGTTCCATCCGGGCCAACACAGAAACGTTGATTCGAACGAGATTTAGCGTCGCTACACTTGCCATAGTCATATCGGTACATGTGAGGACAGTCTTGATAAGTACGGCAGATCTGCCAACACATGACTATTAGAACTGTATCAGTTATCACTATCCAGTTCAGTTCCGGGAGATTGACGATTGTTCATCCGGTCGGGAACTCTCAATTTATACAGAATCTTGATACTTCAGGATTAGAAAAAACATGTTTGTATCTCTGTGTTATTTTTCGCCTAGAATCTTATATGGAATACCGACCACCATGGGCTGGTACTTAGATGCGGGGTGGGACACTCAATCTATGCCACATCTCCAAGCTGCCTTAAGAGGGTAACCTAACGAAGCTACTAACATCAGGCATCGCCCGATAAGCTGTGTCACCTCGAAACTGGCAAAATCTCGGCAATCACAACTTGATGGACAACAAATACAGAACGTTAGCACGCACTAATTCATGACACCTTATGCATCTCACCTGATATGTACCAAGTAAGGACAATCTTGTCTTGGACAAGAAGCCCAGAATGCGCCAATGTAGCTCAGGGCAGTGGAGCATGGTTGCCCGATTGGTGGTCGTTCTTCCATATGGCGATAGAGCACTTCGTGAAGAAATGACGAGTGGGGCATCTCCTCCAATCTCAACGGTCAATCCCACCATTCTGCATGCACCGGCGGCTTTCTCAGCCATAATATGGCTCGGTATTTGCCTACGGCAGCCGTCATACTGAGATCCCCGCAATTCAAACACTTTTCGTTGGACAACCCTCAGAGCAACTTTTGGAGGAATTGAGTCCACTGAATTATGTGAGTTAGGACCTCTCTAACGCCACCGCACAGTCAAGCGAGGTTATCCTTCGCATATATATAAATCGTTGAGTATGGTGTCCAATGGAATCGAATGAGTTATATACAAATCAAAGGCTTCAGGCCCATCGTTATGAAACACCTGTCTTAGTGACGAATCCGGGACGATCGAAGTCATGATATCGAAGCGCGATTCCTCGTGGACGATAATTGGAAACATGCTCCCTCGGAATGATTCCTATCGGGCGAATATTTTAACACGCCTGCCTATTGCAGTTCGCATAGAATGTCTTAAGGAGTATTCAGCAACAGCCACCCGGAGAGCGAAACCTTCGATATCCCAGTATCATGCTCTTCCATCGCGGCTCAGTAATGAACTGTTTATGAGAGGCGTTAGTGGTGCAGAACAAAAGATAGTACTAGATGATAAGAAATAAGAAAAAAGGCAACAATAAAACAAAAGAAAACTAAAGCGAAAGGGGGAAACAACAACCGAACAAAGGGAGTATAACCAAATTCAATTATTTGCATTTCTTCCAATAGTCGAACAAGTATCTTAATGGAGCCAAGATCCAAGTGTACACAGTACACAGCCTTGTAACAGAACAGACCTCTTCGTCTCAAGTCACCTCAACTAACAAGGGCATTGTGTAATGACGTCTCCGTGCTTCGTAAAGTGGCCAAAGGAACGTTAATAGTTGATTAACACGTTCGGTTCAGATAACTACATTACCGTCATGCAGTTGCAAAACCCCACTGTGTGATCAGTATAGCGCAATATCGCCCATACTAAACATCCTTGTGACTTTTTACATACCATTAAATCAGCCTATTTCTACCTGCCATGCAGGTAGAAATTCCGCATGCACGATGACGGAAGAGGTACTACCTCGCGTATCGAAGCCATCATCGGCAGAAATAAGATGTACGATCTTGATTCTCATACTTGCATCATATCCATTAGTTTCCAACGACGATATCAGCCGATCGCTTATTCTCCGAGCGATCTATTAGACATAATTGGCCGGGTGCGACGCCGTTGAGGTCAGCCGATGATATCATAGTGGGCCAGTGCCCTCGGCGTTGCACCCTGCAGGCATACATATAAGAACTACATAGATGTTAGATTTAACTACAGTATTGCAAAATTGGTGAAATCAAGATTGTTAAGTCTGGTACAACATCTATAATTAACTTCGTGACAAAACTACCTCCGTTGAACTACACCACCAGCTTCTCGTCAAACACAATGTCTTCCTCCTCTTCCGATAAGCAGAATCGTAAGTAAATTAACCGTTCCCTCCCATAGAAGATAATCCCCGAACCTGTGATTACCCCTATCTATCTTGACCGCATCTCTTGGTCTATACGACCTACTTACATGACTAGTGATGCTGACAGACGTTGTAGCCGGCCTACTTGGTGGGGTCGGCGATACCCTGGGCAAGACCGTCGATGGAGTAACTGGTACCCTGGGCACCGCTGTAGGTGGTTTAGGAAAAACCGTTGGTGGAGCGACTGAGGGTCTGGGAAAGACTGTCAGCGGCACCAGTGAAGGACTCGGAAACACCACCCAGAACGTTGGACAGTCGGCGGGGGGTATATTCAGCAACACTGAGCAGAAGAAGTGAGAGTTACTCATGTATATTCTGGTCATTCGACGGCTTTCTGAAGGGGGCAGTTTACAGACTTTGAACGCTTTTGTTCTTCTTCATCATGTTATTACTATTTTGCTTTAATAGGACTCTACTGCCCATGTATTATTAGTTTGGAGATCGAGGTGAAAGTATTGCTTGATGTTTAGCTTTGTGATCTGGTTCTGTCGCTGGAGGTATCTCTGTCAGCCCTAAGTGGTCATGCTAAAGCTTTCGGGGGCTAGGTGCTAACCTCGATAATTGGTTGTTCCACGGGTTGCAATATATGTTTCTATTCTTGTCGAACTTCATCCTGGGGTCGAGCCATGTATATTTGATTATACTAGACATATAAGCCCTCGAAAACGAGGCTTACAGAGGGTACCTGTAGTGAGTGCCACTCAAGAGGCAAGGACAGGGCTGAATATTGTATTTCAGCGCAATGAAGTGGATTTACTATTTACATTATCCTGATATAGTAAGCCATCATGCGCCGGTAGGCAAACACAAAAATGGAAAGAAAGAAAGAAAGAAAGAAAGGAAAAGCCCTTCTATCGTATATACCGATTGCCATGATAGTCAATACAGGCCGGATGTACTCAGCGCAAAGTCTTGGTTTATCGGAGAAGTCAACTGGCCATGAGCTGACATGTAATGCTAAGTATAGCTTATTTTGATGAATGAGACTACACCCTGACAGTCAAATATTTTGAGCGTTGTAGGGTTATTTACGAATTATCCTTGCTTCAATTTGTAGCGCGTATGCCGCTCCTCTTGTCACCCTCAACATCTATCTGTAGACACATGCAAAGATGAAAATCTCTACCTTATGAGCGTCGCTTAATTATCTATATTTTCCTGAAATGTACAACAGCCCACGGAGTATTGAGCTCTGTTTCTTTCCTTGCTTTTCAATTCGTTCTTTCTTTCCGTGTCACGATCTCACATGACAGATGGTAGGAACCAGGATCATTTGGGAAGGAAGGTCTAGACCAGAAGTGGTGATCACGGGAACCTACTAGGCACACAGAAAACTTCTGGCACGAAGAGTCATTAAGGTGTGATAACCTTGTCCAGGTCGAACCATTGCAGAAAAATCTGCATAACTCGATTCCATCTTTGTGCTCTGGATTCATTTTCTAGCGTCATCTACTCCGTACACAAACATTTTTTCCAATCTGTTCTTTGTGATTCCTTCCTCGGGACAGTCTTCCACTGACAGGGAGCTACAAAACCTTGCGATTGACTCCATACGCCCAGTTCCAACCAGCAATCCAATGGGCGAGACAGACTAATGGCTTGGCCGCCTATGATCTGCTACAGAGCACGAGTCAAATCTCCGTTTCCCCGCAATTTAAATCCCCAGTCTCGTGTTAGTCCGGTTTAGGGCTTCCCGAGTTCTTAAAAATTTCCTATTCCCTTCAAGTACAATTTTATTTTCTCGTTGGCGTCAAAAGGCCAGAGAATTACCATCCAACCAAAACGCACTCCCCTGGCGTTCTGCGATGTTCCTGGGTAGAAGCGGAAGTGGGGACTCAAGAGGCCCCGCCGAGCCAGAGGCCATAAATTTCTAGCGACGTCGTCCCACTGGCTGTACCAGACGAGGAACCGCTGGTGCAATCTTTGTCCACGAGTGTCTATCCCTTTTCTCTTTAAGATCCCTTTGCTACCATTTTTACCCCCCTTTATTCTTTCCCCTTCAATTGGGGACAGCAATTGCCCAGCATGGCTTCCTTCAAGCCTCAGGATGCCATTGACCCGGCAGACGAACACTTGCCAGAGTCTCGCGACGGTCGCCAGGACTCCACGGCATCCGCGGCTAAGATCGTTCATAATGCGAAAGCCGCGACGGATAAGGAGCAGCAGATGACCCTGTTGCAAGGCATCAAACTTTACCCGAAAGCCGTCGCATGGAGTGTTTTCATCTCTACTTGTATAGTCATGGAAGGTTACGACATCAGTCTGGTCAACAATTTCTACGCTTTTGATCAATTCAACAAGAAATACGGCGAGCTAACGGCTGATGGGACATATGAAGTACCGGCTCGGGTATGTGTTTCTTATCTTTTCTCTTTCTTGTCAACCGGCAAAAACGTATGAACGTGTACTGACAGAATTTTCTAGTGGCAAGCAGGTCTGAGCAACGGTGCGTATGTTGGAGAAATTATTGGGCTTTTCATCAATGGATGGGCTTCGGAACGGTTCGGATACCGGCCTACTATGATCGCATGCCTCATCTTGATCACAGCGTGGACTGCCATCTTTTTCACCGCACCCAATGTTCAAGCATTACTCGCTGCCGAGATCCTCGCCGGTATCCCCTGGGGTGTCTTCCAAACACTCTCGGTCACATATGCATCAGAGGTTTGTCCGGTCGCTTTGCGGGGATACCTAACAACCTATGTCAACTTTTGCTGGGGTCTAGGTCAGCTGATTGGTATCGGTGTGATCATGGGAATGATTGACCGGACTGATGAGTGGGCATATCGGATCCCGTACGGCCTACAATGGATGTGGCCGGGACCCCTGCTCGTTGGGATCTTCCTGGCACCTGAGTCGCCGTGGTGGCTTGTAAGGAAAGGCAAAACGCAGGAAGCCAAACGAGCTCTTCAACGGTTAACTAGCGCGAAGCGAGACACCGACTTTGATCCAGACGAAACCATTTCCATGATGGTTCATACCACGGCACTCGAAGCCAAAATTACGCGAGGTGCTAGCTATTTCGACTGCTTCAGGGGCACCGATCTACGGCGAACGGAGATCGTTTGCATGGTATGGGCTATCCAGAACCTAAGCGGTAACTCCTTCTCCAACTATTCCACATACTTCTTGAAGCAGGCAGGCTTAGCCACCAATAAATCCTATGCTTTTGCCATGGGGCAATACGGTATCAATATGGTGGGCGTTTTCGGGGCATGGTTTCTAATGACCCTGGGAATCGGTCGCAGAACCCTCTACCTGTACGGACTTTGCGGTCTCTGTGTCATGCTACTTGTCATGGGCTTCCTCGGCCTGGTTCCAGATTCACACCGGGACCAATCAGCTCTCGCGACAGGCGCTATGATGCTTGTCTGGGCTTTGTTCTACCAATGCACTGTTGGAACAGTCGCATACTCCCTGGTCGCTGAACTTTCTACCCGCCGACTGCAAATCAAAACGGTGGTCCTTGGCCGCAATCTATATAACATTGTCGCTATTGTGTGCGGTGTCCTGACCCCATATATGCTCAACCCAGAGGCCTGGAACTGGAGTAATTTCGCGGGTTTCTTCTGGGGTGGAATCTGCTTCCTGTGTGTCATTTACACCTACTTCCGCGTCCCCGAGCCCATGGGCCGTTCCTTTGCTGAACTGGACCTTCTCTTTGAACGAGGTGTTAGCGCACGCAAGTTCGCTAGCACTCAAGTGGATGTCTTCGATGAAACCATTGAAGACCACGTGGTGAAAAACTATCAAACACAGAAGTCGGCCACAACTGACGTGGCCCAGTTGGAGAAGCAAGCCGGGTCGTCATGATAATATTATACTATTCTGGAACATAATATGATAACTAATGCTGTACATACTCTAATCATGAATACGATTTACGTTACGATGCTATGTCCGATTTTGGTTGCCAAACTGTGTTGTTGGCTACAATATTGAAGCGATGGGTTATCGCAGTTCTTGCATTAACGTCCTAGGATTCGTTTTTCGGTCAAATTATCCTGAATAGTGAAGCCAACTGGGGGCTCTGGAATATCGATCGCTACAATCAACTTTACTCATTCGACCACTCAGGCTTCTTCTTCTCGGCAAAAGCCGTCATGCCTAATGCTGTCAGCAACGTATTAAGTAAAAGAACAAGGGGCAACTCACCAATCTTCTGGTCCTTACTACCAAAAAGTGCATGGAACAACCGTCTCTCATACTCGACGCCCTCTCTCAACGAGAGTTCCTGACTCTTGTTCACCACCTCCTTGCCAGCAACGACGGCAACACGACTATATCCTGCAATCGTCTCGGCAGTCTTGAGGGCCTCCTCGAGCAACTCATCCTTGCCTCCTTCGACGACCTTCGCAGCAACGCCCCATTCTCCTGCTTCCTTGCCGCTGAAATTCTTTCCAGTCAGGATCAGCTCCATAGCCTTGCTCTTTCCTACCGCACGAGTCAGGCGCTGCGACCCGCCAGCGCCGGGAATAACACCTAGTTTGATTTCCGGTTGGCCGAAGGTGGCATTCGAGGTACAGTAGATGATGTCGCACATGAGGGCGAGCTCGCAACCACCACCAAGGGCATAGCCAGACACTGCGGCAATAACGGGTTTACGGATATTGTTGGCAAGGTGGGACCAAGGGGCGATGAAGTTGTTGCTGTAGGCAGCGGAGAAGGTCAAGGGCGCCATTTCCTTGATATCGGCACCAGCTTTGATTGCCAATCAGCCTTATCTTGCAAAAACCAAATCTAGGACCAGATAGTTACTATACCAGCGAAAGCCTTCTCACTCCCTGTGATTATGATGGCGCCAATATCCTTGTCCTCATCGTATTTGGAAAGGGCATCGTTGATCTCTTTGAAGAGGGGGCTTGAAAGGGCATTAAGGGCTTTAGGGCGGTTCAATGTGACTATCGTCCTAGTGAGTAACTATTATTTGCTATATTAAGTGTAACAAGAGGTCTATACATACTCAGCCCGACACCAGGCTTGGGGCTGGAGGTCAGGATGTGCTCATATCCTGATGCCGAGGAATACGGCCTAACACGGGAAAGATACGAAGACAAGGGGACGGCAGTCCGGGAAGACACCAATCGTGAGCACTGTCGGGCGAACATTGTGGCTGCTATAAAATCAATTGATGTCAAATGGCTTCAAATCAGCTAAGACGCAAAGGACGGGCGTAAAAAGACGATGGGATTATTGTTATGTCGACAAGTCCCTATGCTATTTGTAAACGGAGCTATGACGCTCCCCGCAGCCGAAGCGAACCGTTCCTCCGAGGCAATGCGCGCACGTGAACTGCTGGTACCGGCCTTAGGTAAGTTCTGAGTAAGCGAGGGCCAAATCCAGGCTAGCGTAATTGTACAGCCTCCGAGTGGCTGGAATCCCGAAAACGGTTTAGTTGACAGGCGCTGTGGACAAGTTTCCTACGCCTGAAACAGCGCATTTCTCCAGTGTGTAGATTAGTCGCGCCTCCTCTCAGCGTCCGGACCACAGTCGATTGGGTTTGTTCTGGGAAGTCATATCGTGCATGAGAAGTACGAATATCAGGAGCTTCTGAGATATTTTACGTTGTCCTTTTTCCCTTTTCCTCCCCCACTTTTTCCTTGTTTACGCACGCCATGGATGTCCCTGAGCCCGAGCAGACTCCGTTCACCGCGGTGACTGCACAGACGTCGAAGCTCGCCAGAGTACGTACAATTCCTGGACTTAGATGTCTTAAACCGGCGCAAGACATCGTGAAAGCCCAAGGAACGTCACTAACAGTTCCAAGAAATATCAAACCCTTCTCGATGCCTCGACGCCGTTCACTGCCTACCGCTGGATCGGCACCGTCGTCCTTCTCATTATCTTCTTCCTGAGGATCATCCTCGCTCAGGGCTGGTACATCGGTACGGACAATGTCCACTATAACCTCTTTTACTGAAAGAGAAACGACTAAGCCTAGAAAACATGCGCTAACAATATATCACCAAATAGTCGCCTACACTCTCGGCATCTACCTTCTGAACCTCTTCCTTCTTTTCCTCCAGCCCAAGTTCGACCCTTCTCTCACTCAAGACGAAGGTCTCGAGGACGGCGACGCAGCTGCATCCCTCCCTACTAAGCAGGACGACGAGTTCCGTCCGTTCATTCGCCGTCTCCCGGAGTTCAAGTTCTGGGAGAGCGCCACCCGCGCCATTGCCATTGGGTTTGTCTGCAGCTGGTTCAGTGTCTTTGATATCCCTGTGTTCTGGCCTGTGCTCGTTGTGTACTGGATTATCCTTTTTGTCTTGACCAGTGAGTCTCCCCTTTCCCTGAAATTTCGCATGGGTTTGTTTAGCAGTACTGATCGAGTAATTGTGTGCAGTGCGCCGACAGATCCAGCACATGATCAAGTACCGCTACGTACCTTTCTCCTTCGGCAAGGCCAAGTACGGTCGGTCGTAAATTGGGATTGCATAGTCCGTTTTCCCGATGATGATTCTCGTGTTCAACTGAGCGGGGTACTACAGACCTGGCTTCTGCAAGTCTTTCCAGCTCGTCTCACTTTTTAATTCGTCTATTCTTGACATGATTAACGTGATCTTGACCAAGCCTAAAAGCGGATTGGAAAAGAAAGGAAGAGGATCCTGATATTAATTATTGACGAATGACTGTTCTTGTGACCGCCTTCATGAACTGATGTTTTCATGTACAGAGTTATAGTCCGCTTTTTTCTTCTCCTTCCTTTCCATGTTTTTACAACACTTATTATACACTTGTGATTCTAGATTGTGTCTGTAGTATAGTTTTCCGCCAATAGACCGAGATGCTGCAGAGCTAAGCTTATTCCTATTACCAATATACAACAGCCCAGATACGCCACAACCACCATAAGCAGTCATGCCTTGCAACGAATCTACCTTGATCCAGTATACAGTAACATGATCTCGTACTTCCTTCGGATACCCATAGACTGCCAAAAACCAGGTCCCTCAGGACGAATCTCAAGGAGCACCGAAGAAAACTCCCGTTGATCCATGCAGGCTCATTTCCCTTAGTGGTCAAGAACACATCCTCAAGCGTGTTCCAGTGCAGGATGTTGTTGCCAATCGTATAATTCAACCCCGAGCAACTTGCAGCCAAACACGATGTAATATGATTATAATCTCGGATATTTAGTACCCTTAATTTGATTTTTGTCTCAGTTCGCTCGGGATAATGATATGTGAGATGTTACATGTCACGTAGGCAACCGCCGATGTAACTATGACACGCATTCATGCTCTATTTTGTTGCTGTGGCTAGTGTACATTGCATATTAATATCCGTATTACGTGCTGAGGATACTTGCATTGCGTTAGGGCTAGGAAATATACTTTCGTGTTGTTCGGCAACGAGGAATATAGTCTGTCTGATTACAAGGCCCAATAGAATGTTTACATTATAAGTGTCTCTGTTCACGAGTACTATGTGGATAGCCGCTGGAAACTTGGAAGTATGGAGTAAGTCTTGCGTTGGTAGGGGCGCGGTAGTATGTGATCTGAAACAGCATGGGTCTAAAGTCAACTGCTGTAGAGGGCGTACCATGAATGTGAGATGTTTAGGTGCTATGAATTGGCTTGAGGAGTTCACCCATGTTTTATCTCTCAACTTCAATATCGTGGAACATGGATCGGGAGGTTTCTGCGTCGTGACAAGGGCATCAGGGCGTGGAAGTAGAAGTACTGAGCACATCTACTATATTTGACAAACCCTATAAATTTAGTTCCGTATTGCCAACATCAAAGTTAAACTGTCATCATGCCATGCTACTGAAACGGCGTATATCGAGCTGCTTGGTCATCTTGAAGGTTACTTATCTACGCTTCTTCCCAATGATTGGGCTTGTAGTCACCCACTCTACTGCTCCTATAGTGAGATTCGAGTCAACCGGCTACCTCATTATTCAAGTCGTTAGCTCATGACCATCCTTCATTAACCGGTTAGCTTTGTTGTAACACCAAGAGACATCCTGTCACCGGGCCAAAAATGTCTTCAGTCCGTCCCAATGCCCAGACTGTATGTACATTATGCAGAGATCATCCCTGCTTCCTTTCATCCCCTCTCCTGCATTAACTGTCGACCGCCTGTGCCCCGTCGGCCATACAGATTGTTCGTCAGGATAAATACTATTGTACAGATAACCCGTGGGAAGTTTCACATTCCCACCATTCCGCTACAAGTCGGTGACTGCGCAGCTACTGACGCATGGGCCGCAGAGGGCTTTGACGAGGAAGCATCATCGGGGGTCCCCGAGCGCGGAGCCAGGCATCGTTGTGAGGTCCTTCGGTACGGATGACGCTGCCAATGGACATGAAGAGACTGATAGGTGGCGAAAAATATTGGTTAGCAAGGTATAATTTACCGTATAGCCAAAATCTGAAGAGATGCGCATGTTGTGTTTTACAAATAATAGACAACCATAGTTATTCGAAGATGTAAACGTACCCAAAAGTCGCGCCAGAGCCAAGCATGTATTTACCCAAGGTCCGCATAACACCGTTGGGTCCGGCACCGTACTGGAAGATGGTGACAGTTCCTGATGAATCATTAGCAAGCCTGCTGGGGCTCACTGTATAGGAAAGCAACCAACCGATGATGAAGCCCATGATACCGCCGACGGCTGGAGACACTGTTAACAAACTCCTCCAATATGACGAGAGTATATAGATTATGGCTTACTTGATCCCATCATAGCACCCATCTTCACTGTAAAGAAGGTCAGTTAAACAAAGTTAATCTGTTGCTCGAAGGAAGAACCTACTCTTGTCGAAGGTAGAGGGGCCGTGGGCCTGAGGAGGACCTGCAACGACGGGCATATTGAGAGTGAGGGAAACTGAGTTAGGGATATTCTAAGGATATAAAGATGAATCGACGAGGAACTTGCAGGCAAACTGCAGTTCTTTTCTTCTTTCAAAAAGGCTTATAGAGAGGTAAAGCTCCGACAGTTGGACCACCAAAACCGGGGTTATTCCGCCGGCGACACGTGACACCGCCTTCCTCTTGGGGAAATCATGACCGTGTCGAGCGCAAGACCCGCTTAGATAATCTGCACGTGTGGCTTTTCACGTGAGAGAAGCCTGAGGCGTTAGGGATCCGTGAGCTGACCCTCTCAACCGTTGCCCATGCGACTTGGTCCTCGATCTGTCAAAATCCTCTGCATCGAGTTAATACGCTTTCGGCGGCTTACAAGCCTGTGCAAGGCGGTATTCCCGTCTCGTGCTGCTTTCTTTCTTCCCTTTGGACGGCGTTTTTACCGGTCGCTGTGCGGACTAGGCCAAGACTCCACGCCTCCTTGGTCTGAAGCACCCATTGCTTTGCATCCGAACTCCACATTATTTTGATCGTCAGCATTTGTACTACGGAGGTAAGCCTCTCCTGTCTTCTGTACCCCTGTGGTCTGGACCCTTTTTATTTTTTTTTGTGTCGCTCCCCCCTCGCGAGAGACTGGATTACCGTTTAATTTGACGACTGCGGCTTAATACTAACGTAACCCTCGATAACAGTTGGTTGGAATACGGAAAACGGGTTTTTGGCGCACACACATCCCTTACCTGCGATCCGGTTTTAGAGACTGTCGCGAAAGAGAATTATCGGTGAATTTCAGACGATTGGTTTTCGAGTTGTATATTTAGACGGTTGATTGTTCACTGTTTTCTTTTTATCCACCCAGCGCCTATGAGATAAGGTAGCCTTGGAACAACAGTCTCACCTACGGACTATCGCCGGCATCCTTCTCCATGACTGCTGTGGCATCACCACCTAGTGTGCAATCGGGCCCTCGCTTGGGATGGTACGAATCTGGTAACGGAGGACAAGGAGCTCTGTCTTCAATGAACGGGGACGAAGTTTCACGCATGTTTATGCCACGGAAGACCATTCAAAGATCGAATTCCTCCTCTTCTCTAGGATCTACTACGTCCACGTCAACCGTGACATCAACTCCGCAGAATACTAATGCCGGTCAAAGCCACATCCCTGAATCAGCCACTTGGTCGTCTAAAAAGAAACCTTCGCGCAGTTTGTGGCCTAACTCTAAGTCAGAACCAGTGTCTGGCGTGAGCAACGCACGCTCTCAAGCAATGCCCGCATTTTCTTCCGGTCCCACTGCCTCATCGGCTATGTCCGCCATTCATCACCAGCCCTCTTCCATTGTTCCATCCCAACATATGCTCCAACCCCAACAAAATGGCGTCCGCGCAGGGAGCGCGCCTTCTGGAGAACCGCCCGCGGTTTTGACCCTGGTACCGCTCAACGGTACATTTGAAAAGAAGCAGATCAATGTGCCCTACTTCCCGGAAGTGGTTCGAATTGGCCGGCAAACGAATGCAAAAACAGTGCCTACGCCAGCGAATGGATTCTTTGATTCCAAGGTGCTCAGTCGACAACATGCCGAAGTTTGGGCCGAAAAAGGCGGGAGAATCTTTATTCGTGATGTGAAATCATCGAATGGCACGTTTGTTAACGGAACGCGGTTGTCTCCAGAAAACCGCGAGTCAGAGCCGCATGAGCTCCGTGAAAATGACCAGCTGGAACTGGGAATCGATATAATTAGCGAGGATCAGACAACGGTTGTGCATCACAAGGTCTGTTGCAAAGTGGAATATGCTGGTGTTTATGGCACTATGCCGAATATTCTCGATCTCACACTTGGAGATCTGGACCCTGCCTCAGGAGGAGGCCTTCTACCTTCCCCCCTTAGCCAGCCTTTATCACATATGCGAGGGCGATCCGGGAGCTCGTTGAGCAACAGGAGTGTACAGAGCACTGCCAGCAGCCAGTTCAATGCGTTACAGCAACAGCGGCAAATGAATTACTGGAACTCTCCTATATCTATCGAACAAGTTGTCAAAAGACTTACAGTATGTTCCATGATGCCCGGTTTTCATTTCTATTGCCCCCTAACCCTCTATAGAGCGAAATGAAACAAGCCAAACAGCAGTCACAAGATTTACGCCAAACGGACGAATTCTTGACCAATCTTACGAAGTCAGGCCACCCTGAGAAAGAACGAGTTAAGAGCTCTCCTGCGGATAGCACTTCGTCCCGTCAAGTCAATGGCAGGCCAAAGATGCCTCGACTTGATTCTTTCTCTCGCTTTTCTGACCCTCCCGCCCCACCTCCACAGCAACCTCTGCCTGAAAAGCCTGATGCCTTGCCACGCAATGGCACAGACGCTACTTCTCCTCTTAAGCGATCCGATACAGAGAAACCGAAGATTGGAGCCACAAGCTCACCTGTCTCTCGTGAATCAAGTCAAATACTATCGCTGATTGAAGCTCTGTCGTCAGCTAAAAGAGAGCTCGACAGCCAGGGTGCTCGCGTGAAAGAGCTAGAGAGCCTTTTACTTGAAGAACGGACCGCACGGCAATCGGCAGAAGAAAAGGCCAGAAGTCTCGAGTTGAGGGCTAAGGATAATGACTTCATCGCAAACCATACTACTTCTGATTCTCATACCATCAATAATCAAGAGACATCTGCAGAACAGTTAAGCCCTGAGGAGACGCTAGTAAATGGGGTGTCGCCTGAACCTAGCTTGAACGATTCTATCCCAGAGGAGAAGTCGGCAGCCACAAACAATAATGATTTGCAGCAGCGCCTAGAGGCAATGATGGAAGAGATGGAAGAAATGAGGAAGCAAATCACGGTGTTTAGGGACCGCGCTGAGAAGGCTGAGAGTGAGACGGTTGAGACCAGAAAGTCGTTAGCAGAGATGATAGAGACTCTAAGACGAGAGCGTGAAGAGCGTTCTGAGGCAAACGAGTCGACGGTTCAGACACAGGATGCTACCGATCACTCTAGCCCTTCTAGCGCTGATGAGGCGAAGAATCACCCAGTCGCAGACAGTGAGACGGAACCAGAGTGCACTGGAACATCGCCCTTATCTAAGGAGGCCGAAATTTCCGATACGACGTTTGCGACGCAGCCGCGCAAGCATGATATCTTGCAGCACTCTAGCCCATACGCGTCGATGCTTGGGGTCGTTCTTCTAGGTGTAGGGCTAATGGCCTATCTGAATGGATGGCAGAAAATGGACAAATGATTGATTGTCCTTGTATTTGTTTTAAAGCAAAGGCCCCAAGCTTGCTCCACAAAAGAACTTCCTGGGCTCGACTTTTGGATCCTTTCACACTCTTTGGACCGTTCGTTTCATTTTCATTTCCTTTCCCACTTCACTTCGATCTCGCATCTGATATCATTGGGTTTTTATGTATTTTGCAGATGCTCGAAAGAGTATTTGCTCAGCTTGGTGTAATCTCTATACTTTTTCTCCTCCCATTTCCGCTTTTATCGGCAATCATCAGATGGCATAACTTGCATGACCCTCCCTTGTCATCCGCTGTTCGTTCTCATATATCTTTCCTGTACTGCATGTTGTTCCAGTTACGATCTTCTGGCAACAGCAGGTTTCCTCACTTTTTCTTCTTTCTTCTCATTTGATTTTCACTCTACGTTAATGTTTCCTTCTTCACGGGCAGAAGCAAGTCATGTAAGGCTCACCCGCCTTTGTGTATTAGTCTATCATAGCAGCATCACTTCCCTTGGCAGTTTCAGTGTTAAACAAAGCGACGAATGATTATCGATATGTTTTCCCATCATCCCCTCCCTGCAGCCTTCGAGATATCATCTCCAATTTCCTATTCTCGTCCGCCTGAATTCAGCCGTACTTTCATTCGAACAGCGGTTCGAGGAAACAGTTTCTTTTGGATTGAAAAGATCAAGAGAAGGCAACTTTAGAAGCGTTGATATGCAAGACATCACCCCCTGTGACTCTCTGTCCAGGCTGTATATATCTGATGTAGCTGTGTGTACTAAACTACTCTGAGATGCTTTATCTCAGGGTATAGCGTCTAGCTTCCAGTTTTAGCGTGAACATGCGAAAAGTCATGGTACTTAGTTTTCAGATTGGTGTGGAGTTACTCTAAACCATTCTCGTTTTGCGACAAAATCTCCGCTCTTGAAAACGCTAGATTTCCTAGTTTCTTAAATTCGATCAGTCGGCAAGAGGCCTCTCAACACATGATTTTTCATGTGCATTGAATATGTCCCAAACCTAATAATATGGGCACGGGCCCGTAGACGCGAATGTCTTCACGCTTGGTGGATCTTCCTTCATTTCCCCTTGAGTTGAAGATGACTCCTTTCGTGAGCGGTTCAGGCGGACTGTTTCCCGTAGTGACGCCTGGCAATGTATGTAACTGCGGTCGTCCACCTCAAACAAAACTCAAGCATCAAGCGGGAAATCAGCAATAGTTGCACCACGACGGATGGTATGGTAGCCCGGCTCTTGTGTTTGGCGTTAAAACGAGGCATGTTCTCCACATACAGTTCGAACCATAATATCGCATAAGCAGTTGGGTAAACGACCAGCGCTGCCCCCAGCAGCTGCTCTCCCTCATCTTGATACTCAGGCGACCATCAAGTCCAAGATTTCTTCCCAATGCACACGCATACCCTTCATTTAAAGGCAATCGACACCTCCACCTTATTCACCCACCGCGTCCTCGTCTCAGGCAATTCCTCCTCCTCAGCAACCGCCAAAGCACTAGCCGCCCGCCTCTGCTTCTTCGCCGCAGACTCCGAACCCTGCGAAGCACCACCCTTAACCTTCTCCTTCAACTTCCTCTTCCTCTCCTCATCCTCCACAACATCATCAACAACAAGTACACTCCCCGTCTCAACCCGCACCACATACTCACTCTCTCTCTCCTCAAACCACTTCCCCACCCGCAGCGCCTTCTCAATCGCCCGCCCCGTCGCCTTAACAAACACCTCCTCTTTCTTCAACGACTCATTCCCCCGCGCAATCTCCGCTAGTCTCTCCCGGTCCCGCTTCTTGCTGCTCGATAGATTCACGGACGCGGTCGCACGTTTCTCGGCTTGCTGGAGGAACTTCTGCACGCGTTTCACGGCGCTCATGAAGGGCGTGTTGCTTGATATGTAGACGACTTTGGGGACGCTGGACCCGGCGTATGGGGATGCTATTGGGGCGTGGGGGATGGGGCGTTTTTGGATTCCGGCATCTTTAGTTTGAGGTGTTAGCTTTGGGTCTTGGTTCGATTTGAGATGATACTTTTTTATTCTTTATTTTATTGTTTTCTTTTTGGGTGAAATGGGGGTAACGGACGTTTGGGGAGCTTGAGCATGTCTTTATTCTTTTTTTCGAAGGTGAGGGCGTTTCTTAGCGGTTCTTTGGGCGGCATTTTGAGGGTGTTTTCTTGTTTTGTTTGTTGGGTATTTCGGAGTATAATATTCTGAAGGGGAGGTAGAGATGGATAGTCAAAGTTAAAGGTATATTATATGCTCAGAGGTCGTGTCGTAGAATTGTTGGTGATTGCGAATTGTTCGTTGGAGTTTAGATAGATAGATTGGTTTGCGATAAAACTAGTCCGGGTTAGGATGTGTTTGTTTAGTTTGCATGGCTTTTCCTACTTGGAGAAGTATGAGTGAGGTCATTGGTTAGGGCTATCTTTCTATTCGGAATTATCTGGTGGAAATTATAATTTTGAATGTTGCGTGGAGTAGGAAATGGAATTGAATGATAATGGGAGGATTTAAAGTAGGATTATGAAGAGTTCGACTCATTACTGCTATCTCATTTTCCCTCATGGCTTTGTAGCAATGCCTATCTTTTACTTCATTCTTCTACATATACTGATGGGCGATGCTCTGGCTTGAGAGGTGGAGAAAGCTTTCATTATTTTGGAAGATGATTTGTATTCATGAAATATAACCTATTGCACGTTCATTGTGACAAAACTATCATGACAATGCACATGTGAACCCGATTCATTAATCATAACCGTCGTAACAAGTTGCGCGTCTCAGTAACATCAAAAATCTGTATGGTAAAAGATCTAATTGTTCCATCCTGATGGAAGAAGTAAGATGAAGGATTGTCCCTGCAATCGAAGAAAGAATTAACGGAAGTAGTCGATGATGATGTATGATAAAATGATCTTGACATGAGACCATCAACCCGCGGCATCCTGCCATAGAGGCCGCTCCTCAGGTAAAGATTTCCGGCTGAAGAATAATTTGACTCTGCACTGCAGACTACCGGCCATATTGCTCTTCCGGGGCGAGGTACGTGATGGTACCCGGATCAGATCGTTTTCAGGCTTGATAGATGATGCACTAATATGTCGGCGTTGGGTCATGGCTTTGATGGCCTGGGAAATTTGTGATCGGATAGGAGGGGTAGTAGTAGTAGTAGTGGGTTCATGTTTTGTTGCGTTGTCCGGAGTAGTATGATATTTGTTATTGTTTACGCCATATGATGCATGGATAGGCTGGCTTGCGGCTTCTTGAGCGGCTTGCACGCACTTGCGGTAGACGCCGTGGTGGCCCAGACAGCGACGGAGATCGGGAGTAGGAGAAAAGGATTCTTTCTGTAGCTTTCCATGTGAAATTGCAGCCAAAGACGACCGCCCAGGTACGCTGGCGCGCGAAACCTGTCGGAAGAAAGTAACAGATTGTTTTAGTTCTGCTGCTGCTATTGCCATGAGGATTGTGATTCTAGCTGACTTTTCATGCGCATTGATTGTGGTTTTGTAAGCGCAGGGGGGCTTTCAGGTCCTTTTAAATGCATGGGCATGAATGTCTATGATTCCGAGTTAATTGACCTGTACGCTGTTACCCAGATAGGTAATACCTAGAAGCTTGATCGGACATGTCCGGTCATCTTAGTCTCCAGGGAAAGGAATGGATCAGTGAGCTTTAGACCCACGGTTGAGATTCTGGTTCGTCGCCTGTAATTCGCGGGATCATCAACCGCCATCTATTTGAAACCAAAGATGGTCAACCACGGGTTGCGGTGCTCATGGCAGCAATGATGTTCGCTGATATGCCATTCTTGTTGGCTGGGTTTATTCGGTGCAGCTCATGTACTGTTGCATTTGCCTATCAGCGTCAATTGTGGTGACAGGCTAATCTCTGATATCATTGAAGCGATCGAGGTCCTCAGATATCATACGTCATGTTGGGAAGAAGCGCCAAACCTCCAAAGGATCGTCAGTGTCGTACTTCTATGTATATTAACAATTTTTTGCACGTCATCTATGAGTCCGAGAGGCATTGAGCCACGCGCTCGGTCCCTGGATGGACCATAGTAACGACCAGGTTCCTTAAACCTACACTGAGCACCATATGCTCCATATGTTTACCCTCCTTCCCTACATGATCCCCGATAATTCATACGCAGTGGCGAACCGTACGAGCACTGTTCACGGATGGCGCATGAACGGTACGACTACTTGACTGTTCGATCACCGATCATTGGGCATGCTGGAGCCTTTCTATGACGCCACTGAAAGACTATCATCGGTTCCGGTGGAGATCAAGTATGTCAAAGTTCGCGGGGTCTTACCATCTTTGAAAGATATGTGGCCTGTGCTTATCGGCTGCTCTCAGACTCACTCGTTGATAGAGAGCAGGGCGTGGAGCTGATCATCATGCTATGCTCTCATGGTTGTCACAGATGGCGTAATCAATCAATATGATCGGACTTCGATCGCTATGTGTACGCGACAACGATAGTCAGATCGATCGTCCCTCTTTTAATGACGATGGAAAAGGGCGAGTCCTCAGCGATGGCAGAACATGGCTTAGTGAATGGCCCTGAAAAATGGACATAATCCCTCATTCTTTTTGAGATGGGATCCACTAAAACTGGAACTCTGTTCAGAGCCCGTGGTGAAGCTTTGGGAAGTTTTGAGGGGGGGGGGGGGGGGGTGGGGAAATTTGATTTGAATGGTGAATTTATGTTGAACTACAGCACTGCTTTTAGCCAATTGGCTTGCACCGCTGTATTAAGGAGGACCTATTTTCCTCGTAAGCCCCTTTGTACCTATACTACTGCATTTCTCTAGACGCAAGACCTGAAGAGGCTTTAGGGAACATTTAACTAAAATACTATAGTGCCCATAAGCGCTTTGGTGCCATGTCTCTGAGGTTCTACCTACAACAGCCGGTTCATCATCTTAATCAAAACTGACTACTGATATCTCCTCGACTCCGAGCCATAGATATTTGTCTGGAACATTTGCTTGACTTCGCACAACCTCACAACTTACCACTATACATCTACCCACCATGTCTGGCACCGATCCTATTGATCCTAACGCTCGAAGGGAAGTGAGCAAGGCGATCGCTAGCTCGGGGAGTGCCGCCGTCGGACGGATGATTGACGCCGCCAACTCTTCTGTTGAGAAGCGTAGGAGGAACAAAGAGGCGCGAGCGAAACGCGAGGTTGAAAAGAAGGCCGCCAAGGAGGGCCAACCCCCTTACCTAGTCCGCCTGGCGCATCTCTCGGCCAACTCACTCGTACACAAAAGCCGTATACCTCAAGTGCTCGTCCTTATTGATTAGGCCTTTTCTGACGTTATGGACACCGATGTGCTTGTCGATCTCGTCCACGAAGTGCAGGGCCAGCTTTGGGTTGAGAAGGTGAACGAGACCTATAGAATGGATTGTCTCTGCCAGTGGGTATTGACTTTCCATCTCGATAAGCTTCCCTGTCAATTTGACAGCACCTTTTACCATGGTGCCTTTAATGCCGGTATGAAGATGATCTTCAGTGATAGTACAGTCTAGATGGTTCGTTTCCCTCGGGTAGGGATGGTCTGTGACGACTACACCGATAAGAAGATTTGTGATAAAGATAAGCTGTTTAGCTCGGCACTGTAGTAACTTTTCTAAAATAAGCCTATTAATTGTACGTGGGACTGCAAAGGCGATGAGCTGTCTAAAATTACTATCTAGTACTTTAAGTACCTAGATATCTTTATCTATATCTTAGAGGAGGAAGAGGTAAAAATGCTAGGGTATAAGAGGAGAGAGTTCTCTAGTCTTACTAAGTGGTTGTAAGCTTCCGGGGCTATGTGGCTGTATATGCTTCTTTTATCTGGCTTTAATGACTATCGCAGCTTTTCTTTTATGCAGCTGCGTCGGCATTTTGGGGCTGAGTGGGCGATGCGTGAGAAGGAATTTGACCACACAGAAAAGCTTGAAGCATTCGCGGCGCGGAAAGTAGACGAGCTGGATAAGTATGATAAAGCCTCGGAGAAGATGGAGGAGAAAAAGGCGCTCGTGGACAGCGAGAATATAACAAAACAGGAATTCATTGCCAACGCTCTAATAGAGGCAGGTAG
Source organism: Aspergillus flavus (assembly GCF_009017415.1). Classification (NCBI taxonomy): domain Eukaryota; kingdom Fungi; phylum Ascomycota; class Eurotiomycetes; order Eurotiales; family Aspergillaceae; genus Aspergillus; species Aspergillus flavus. The sequence continues at coordinate 1,407,391 of NC_092404.1, read as the reverse complement.
TATCTCCCATTTCTCATAGATGAACAATGGAGTAATGAATGACGAGGGTTTATTCCATAAGCTGGTTGCCTGGAGGGGAAATAGCAACCATCGAACATACATGACTTCTGCGGGAATCTGGGGACTTTCCCTTTCCGCTTGAGGCCCGACCTGCCGCAGCTTTTGGCTTACTGTGTGGCCCTGAACTATGCACCAAGGTGCGTGTTTGGAGAGATGGAATAGTGATAGAGATCGGGCTTCCGGCTCAAGGGGTAAGATGGGAACCAGTGCATTCATGGCCCTAGGCCCTAGGGCTCTTGCTGGGAGAGAGGCATTCCTTTTGACATGATCTGGAGTCATTCTTTTAGGTTTTGTTCTGGATATACATCAATTATGATGGACCTGGCCAATTTATCGGGCTAGTCACATCAACAGTCAAGTGTTGCTTTCAGGCCCCCTTTCCTGCGGGATGTTAAACATAACCGCCGGCTGACCGTCACAGTATGCTTGGTCAACCCTGAAATAGCCGGTACGGTCAAACTGGATGGTGTCATCCTTAAGAGCTGTGTAACATTGCAGTCCGCCCAGGCTTCTGTACAGAACTCGCTCGGGTTTGTCAAGAAGGATGCAAAGTCTTCATCCTTCTCTATTTTGTCCTTCGAAATCAAGTGGTCGAAAGTGTACAGCTTGATTGGCACCATATTGCTCGAATCTTTAGCTAACCACGTAATCTTCTTTTCGGTCAACTTGACATCGGATTCCAAATCAAGCTTCAGATTCAGGGTTAACACCTTTCCAGTGGCCGGGTCGGTAGTAATCCTCGAAACAATGGCATTACCCCAGTTCATCAAAGTGACTCGCTCGTTCTCTTTGAAATGCTGAGCGTCGTCCTGGCTGATAATAATTTCCTTGCTGAAGATGACCTTCTTCGTTCCCAGAGATGGATTTTTATACTTCGGCTTCTCCGCGGAAGTTGTTGCCTCAACCCCGTCGATTAAGGCGGTAACAGCATTGAGTGATGGGATTGCTGTGTAGCGTGCAGCTACAGGATCAATATACTTTTTGTTGATAGCCCAGAATCTAGTCCAATCCATGTTGACAATATTTTGACTAGGGCCTTGCTTCAGGATGAATTCTCGAAGGGCGGGTATAGTACAGCCTCTTCGACGAATTCCCCGTACGGTAGGCATGCGGGGATCGTCCCATCCCCAAACCACGCCCTTGTCCACAATGACTGTAAGCTTACGCTTCGATAGAACCGTCCGAACGAAGTTAAGTCTAGAAAAATCCCAGATTTCGACTTTTCGAAGGCCCAGCGCCTCTTGCATCCAGTGATACTGCGGGTTGCGATCACGGTACTCATTCGTTTGCAATGCATGAGTTACTTGCTCAATGGAGTCGAGGAAGGGAGCACAGAAGTCATAGGTAGGGTAGATTTTCCACGTGCTCCCGGTACGGTGATGAGGCTCGTGATTGCAGCGATATATAACAGGGTCTCGCAAGGCTTTGTTTGTATCATCCACCGATTTCTTTGCTCGAATACACCATTGTAGCTCTTCCTCAGAGCCAGACTTCATCTCCTCAATGTGGGCTAGGCTCTCCCTAGGGCTCATGTCGCGACATGCACAGGCTATTCCTTTCATCCTTTGATCCTGCATGATTTCTTTGATAGTATTATCGGCATACGCCTTTCCGGACTTGATCAACCCAATACATGCCTCATACATCTCTTGGAATTAATCGCTAGAATATGTGATACGGTCTGGTATAACACCAAGCAGCGAGAGATCGCGTAGGATAGATTCCCTGAACTCTTCACTCTCTTTCGATGGGTTCGTGTCATCGAATCGGCAGATCAGAGTACCCCTTTTATCTCCATATTCATAGGCAAAATATGAGTTTAATAAGGCCGCTTTAGCGTGCCCAATGTGGAGGTATCCTGAGGGCTCTGGGGAAAACCGACAAACAATTCCATTCTCGGTGTTTTTGAGCCCGATATTGTAATTGGCGCCCGTCCACCCCTTCAAAGGTGATGTCTACCTCCCCTCCTTGATGGGTAACATACGCCGCAGCTAGAATGGCAGGGAGGGTAAGGGCAGCATTTGCGTTTGAAGCGACTTTGAGAACCGCCATTATGGTGTCCGTTATCTACAGGAAGAATATGACCGGGCGGCTTGTCATACAGAAGGTGTGTGAGAGTCTTAGATTGAAATGGTTGTTGAGAGGTGAGCCAATGGCGCACGTGAGTGAACCCCGCTGATACGGCGCTATAGTGTCTAAACCTTAGGGACTACAAGTGCCTAGACTTAGGGGGCCTTAGTATCTAGTTTTAAGGGCCAGAACGTAGATTTTAGGGGCCACGGTATATAGATTTCCGAGTGATATTCTAGGTATATTCTTCCGTCAATAAGTTGACTCTTCAATAAACTGGATTCAGCACTCACCAAGTAATACCGTTGTTATTGTCAATCTAGAACTAAAATTCCTGATAGTTCAGACTACCATTCGACAACTTACCCCTTCCTTACAATACTAAATTCAATCGCATTCGACGCAGAAATGACAAACTCAAGCCCTCCTCCATTATCAACCGGATCAGTAACCCTGCGGCATCTTAACAGTCGTGCCGACATGTTCGTCCACACCCCTCCATAATCCCACCAATCGACCACACCACCCTTAAACTGATAATGCCATGTATCCCTAATCTGCCAGTTATATATATCTTCTAGAATTGTCCATGATGGACTCCATCTTTCTCCAGGCTTCAGAGTCACTAAATCTTCTCCCTCCGCTATATTTACCGTGATCTCAGAATCATCCAGAAAGACCCCCAGACATCTACATGGATAGACGATAGAAGCAAAACAGCTCCCAGATTACATGGACACGGAATATTATCGGCCGGTCTGTGGGGGCCCCATGGTAGCGAATACGCAGCGATGCAGAGTGTTTTCCCTCGGGGAGAATGGTATCAAAGCCGGAGAGCTCTGCGCTCAGAAGCCAAGGATACTGAAGAGGACACTAGCCAGAACTGTATAGTAGCATAGTAGCTGCGTTAGCCTTTCATGACACCGGTATAGTATATGCTAGATCTAACTCCAAGGCAGCATTAATGCGGCGCGGGTGGCCAATGCATATGATATGACAGCTCCAACACAAGCTACTCGTTAGTAAACCATGTACATATTTCAGATTAGGAAAGTTCGGGAACACTTAGTAATATTAGTCCTGGACTAGGGGTGCCATATCGAATGGTTAATTCCTCCATACATCAAGAAAGTAACCGTGCACGCCGCTATGTCGTAGGACGAGAAGTAGTACCTGACGCTGGGAACAGCATAGCCCTATCCCCCGAATACCTACAATCGGCCCATCAGCTTCCCGCTACTTTCACCGCCGCTAGCCCCAGAAGCCAGGGCTTGGTTAATGAATGTCACAGTGCCAGCTCAACCCGTCCGATTATGATCCTGTTGTAGCTCTTCGAGCTGCATCTGTCTATCTACCTTTATACATGTTGACCCGTAGCTTGCCTGTCCAATCTCGCACTCTGACATAAACTTTGTTGCAGAAATTTACTACTCAAAATAGAATCACCAGTGACATATCTGATATCATTCGTCGACTTCCTCATCATATGGGATCTATAATTCCCACTTCCTAATGATATATTCGCCAACACCAATGAAGTCCCAAAAAATCTAATCAGCCAAGATATACGCCCATGTCAAGATAATACACACATATAAATCTTCTACATCTTACCCAAGCATAATCAAGATGGACCCAAAGAGAAGGAGGGAATGAAGAAAGGATGCTAATGCCAAATAAAGGGGGAATGATGAGTACCAATCTTGAATAGAGCAGGTTGACTACGGCAGGATCAGCTGCTGGTGACTTGTGGCCATGTCCCCCTGCTCCTTGGTAGCCCGAACTCACTCATGGACCACGAATCATCACTATCTAGCACCAGTCTGGATTGCATCCCGGAATCTAACTTGTTCAAATGGAGGACTCGCGCATTGTGGACAGCGTCGCCTAGACTGTGTCCGTTGGGGGTGAAGTAGGTCGAGCTGGAGCCATGAGATATGTTTCGGGCAGAAGGTGACGCTTCGGGGGAGGGTTCATGGGGGTCATCCAACTCCTGTTGTAGCGACATCTCGTAATTTCCCAGAAGGTATTGTGGGTCAGATTGAGCCTTCTTGTACATCACATTCAATTTGCGGTAGATTGTTTGAGCACTGCTTCGCTCGTGCGCTTGAACGCGGATCATTTGAGACATGATCAAATCCAGCAAGTCAAGAAACACAGGGGAGCACCGCGGTTTTTTCTTCAGATTCAACACCCATTCATTTACAGATGGGCGGACTGTTGTGTGATCTATGCTGTAGAAGCAATCCGTAGTGAATTCGCCGCGGGGGTCATCGTATCCCCTAAGGCGGGAGAACTCTTCGATAGCCTGATCCCCACATATGGCATAGGTACCAAACTCCAAAAATAGACACCCGAGGCCCCAGATGTCGAAGGCACGGTTTATGCGCTCCCCGGGACGGCGAGGGGGTGAGTATGTTAGAGGGAAGACTGCATCTACGTCGTTTGACCTAGACTCAAATCCGTGAAGTTTCGCTAGCCCTAAATCCGCAATCAAGAGTATGCCGTTTGCATCTGTACACCCAGGACGCTTCTTGAACCATAGAATATTCGTGGCTCTCAGATCACCATGTCGTCCATAAAGCTTCTTACCAGATGTCTTACCCGCCCGGTTTAGCTTATGTATCACAGATAATCCACTCGCGATTCCGACCATCTGCTTGAGCAACCACAGGATATTCTGGCTGTCCCATTCGGGTAGCCGAGTCCGCTTCCAGTATTCTCGAAGGTTCTCGTCCGCGTAAGGGAACACCAAGTGATTGTCTTCCTGGAAGCTGAAGGTGCATAGAAGATTGATCAGGTGTGGATGGGGACCAGCTGAGCCTAGGGCCTTGAGGAATCTTCTTTCCCTCTCAAACAAATGTGGTTCTCGCCAGAGGATTTTCTTAACTGCAACTCTATACCCTTGGCTCTGCTTTGGGTTAGCAACCAGGATGCGTTATCGCCCAGATATTTGCTTCGCTATCGCTTACCTCGCTGTCAGGAGGTTCCCAGAACTCGTGGTGGTCGGCGTGGATGCGTTCACAGGAGACTCTTCCGTATCCACCTTCAGCAGACTTTTCAGACTCTTTCCCAACAAAAGGAAAGATCTGCTGCTTTGGAAAATCATAATGAGCACCTTGATGAAAAACCGGCACGAGCACACGCCACTGGTTTGCTTCCAGTGTTTTAAGGTCTTCATAGTCCCAACCTTCCGGCACCAGGACCTCCTGGCCTTGACTGGTTCGCAAGACGTTCCCGTCCAGTTTGAATGGGAGATCGCCATCGTGTATCCCACGATCCAGGAAGGTATTTATATAATCCACCTTTTTTGACATGACCAGAATTGTGAATAGCTTTTGAGCGGTTTGGACGATCTTCTTTGCCAACTTGGCTCTTCGGAATCTACTACCGATTTTTTTCTCCGCTAGTATGTCCCGCACAGCTTCCTCGTTGATCTCGGCATCGATAATACTTCGCGGAATAAACGCAAGTTTGATGGTACATTCTCGTATCCGATCCAACGTAGAAGCCAAACTTGGAAACGGGTCTTGACTGGAGTGAGAGCCTTCGCGGGACATGGGTGGACTCGTGGCCGGGGTGTATTGTTTGGGAGAGTCGGATTGGGGACGAGGGCCATTCTTGATACGTCGCGAATTCCATGAAAGAAGCAGGAACAAACACGCCAAAAGGAAAATTAGATAGTAAAGAGAATACATGGTGGATGCTGTACAAAGGTGGACTGCTTATCGGAGTGTAACGTCAGTGAGAACTGGTTGGACGGTGACGGGCGCGGAAAGCGAATAGGAATACAATGTGGGTGATTAAAGGGGAGAAATATAACATAGGAAGAGGAAGAAAAGTATAAATGTATAACAAGAAGGACTAAAAAGAACTGAAACCCGCTTCAACGCCTCCGTTCGGTTGGGAGAGGACAAAACGTCCGGTAGAATTGGAGTAGGGCGCAGGTGGTGGTGATTTGAGGAAGTTGAAGCAGAGGAGATGGTTAAAGGGACTCAACAAACACTGAAAAAGGTAGGGCGGAAGTGCTACCGCCTGCTTGCCTATTTATTTCTTATGAAAATATTACTTAAAAACTAGTATTGCTACTAGTGGTGGTGGTCAAGGTCAAGAGGAGGGAGGGGACACCCATCTTATTCTAACGCCCTCGATCGACGTGAGCAGTTGCCTCCGTCGAGTCTGGGGACAGACCCAAAATTGCTGTCCTCGAGACGTTTGACTTGTCATTGGCCGACTTGACAATAGTGTTCTACTAGTAGTAGGATTCAATTGTCAAAAAAAAAAAAAAAAAGAATGACATTATCGGGCAACGAGGCAGTGAAGCTCAAGCCTTACCCATTGGCCACAGTTGACCCTCGTTCCTGCGCCTGCGCGTCACTTCACCCTTGGTTGGTTGCTCTTTTCTTTACCTTCTTCTGCCCTTCCTCAATGTTTTTCTACCTACTCACATCTGACGTAGAACTTCTAGAACATTGGAAGAGGAATGTCCGGCACGCTGTAAATCCTATCTAAAGTACATCGATAAAGACTATGAATACTCGTTATCCTCCATTCAACACCCTCCAAGGCAAAACCCAATTACATAATAACGGGCAACGGGGTAAAAATGCTAGGTTAATCGGCCTTGGTGGTGGTGGTGGCATAGGTGGACAGGCGCATCAGGCTGAAGGGCATCGTGCCCTGATTCACCTCCGACTCTGTTCGGCCTCGCAACCTGCCCCGTTCCAAGTCTGCCTCTTCACCCTCCCTGTGTGACAGTGGTGGATGACGAATCCGAGTTACTTTCAGAAACCAAGACGAGTCGCTATATCGCACCGAAAGTATCCACAGAAAGATCGTAGCTACTGTTAAGGGAACTGAAATGACTGCCAAAATCCAAACCCAGGGTGAAATGTATATGCCTCCCTGTTCATTAATTTTAACGAACTCAGTGGAGAAGAAATTCTATCGTAAAGAGTCAGCAATCCCATCTCCTTTTTCCCCATTTCAAGGTCAGCCAATGGAACGCACCGCTACAATGGTGGTGGGGAGGTAAACCAGACCAACAAGACTTAGCATCTTCACAGCCGCAGCGTCTTCTGCACTCCGTTTCTAACGGACGTCATCATCAGCAGTATGTCCATCACAGCCACGTTGGAAAATAACGCACTGCAAGCTCGGCAAGGTGGTGGCTTTCTTCCTGAGAAGTCTGGGCCAGTTCTTTCAAAGCTTTTGTCTCCACATGTGATGCTCGTGCCAATTGTTTCAAGGCTCGAGTCTCCTCAAAGCTCAGTAGATCGGTTAACTGCCCGTCCACGACCTGTTAGCAGTAGTGCTGAGGGACAGGGTGGTGGAGGCTGCCTACCAGTTGCTCTGTCGACTGAACCCGCTCTTGTAACACCTTTGCCCGTTCCAGGTAAACGCGAGCTTCTGTCTCATATTCAACAAACTCTCCGATCATGGAATTACAGAAACAATCATCTCTGGCAGCGCAGCTCATTTTACAGTGTCTTTGGCAGCTCTTCCCAATGCGACCGATAGTGTTCACAGCAGTCTGAAGGACGACAATTAAATCCGTTATATAGTCTCCCAGTTGCTTAAGACGTTGTCTATCTTCCACCTTGAAGTATGTCATATGCTTATCTCGGTCTTCGACATCCCAGACAATCAGTCGGTCGGCCTAAAGAACACATAGTTTAGCCCATGTAAACCGAGACAGAAGGCACATGCATGTAAGTGCATACACACTGGTAAGAGTGGGAAGACTAAAAGAAAGCGAGTGAACAAACCTTTTGCTTGCATTCGGACTCTAACCAAGCCATGTAATCCATCCAGCTTCCCAGGCTATCAGAGATGAGTCTCTCGTGAACAGAGAAGTGCGGCGTCATGACCTCCCCCTCGAATTCGCTTCCTGAAAGGCATAGAGAGACCTCATTCTCAACTGTACGGGAGGGCGCAATCAAAATAAACACCGAAGAGCTTGGCGAGCCATCATGCGGATATGTCAATTTTTGGTAAACTCCTGTCTGGCGAATTGACCAGGGACACTCCCCTTTCGACGTCGAGCGTTGGTTGCGTTCGACTCGTCGGATCACATATGCAATCTCTATGCCACCAGTCAACCTATAGAGTATTCTCTGCATTGGAGACGGAAGGGGCTTTCGGGATCTAACCATCAACCTTGCCGTCTACGCTCTGCGAGCTTTTAGCACGAAAAGGAGGAAATGCATATTCGTTCTCCACGAATCTGATGCCAAATGTGAGGACCGACTTCCAGAAATAGGGGAAGACGCTTTGTGCTTCTAGGAGATAGTGGAAAAGTTCGCTCGATATGTTTAATGTCGTCCACGACCGCAACTGCGCGACCGTATAAACTTGTACACAAGCAGTGGTCTCTTCCTATAGCAAAGTAAATCGGTACGTTGATTATGAAATAATGAAGGGAATAGTATCCCAGGTGGTCGAATTACCTGTTGAAGTCGCTTCAGCTCGGAGACGTGATTAATCGGAATGGGTTGCTTGGTTTGCAATATCCGTCTGCCGCATGAGTCCTTTGACGAAGAAAGAAGATAGACTACTAGCTGAGCAACGTCGTTCCTGGATTTAAAAAGACTGTTCGTTCTAGCCTTGATTTTCTCCTCTAGGAGTTGATCAACACGGGAAGAAGCGCAAATAGGGTCCATTGTCCGGCGCACGGAGGGATTGAATTGTTAATCGACATCTGGATTGCCACGAGTCTGGAGACGCATGTGTTTATATACAATGCCAGAGCACAGCTTGAGGCTTCAATCTCAGTGCTCACGATATGTTTTGCATGCGGCTCTAATCCAAGAGGCTGATCATTTTCGCCGCAGCTCTATTGAGGCTTAACATTTAAGCCGGAACCATCGAGGCATTGGATGAAAATGTTTCTACCCGGTTAACATTGAAACTACCGGGCAAAACGGTCTTATGAGGGCAAAAGACAGCTGAGTGCGGAGCGAGTGTAGTGTGACGGGGCCAATTCCAAAACATGTCAGCGATCAGCAGGCTTTCCTCGTGTATGTCAGTCAGCGGGAGACTCTCCAGGGCTCGCGGAATGCCTCTTTAAAACATGGAGAGTCAACCCTAGTCGGGAGCGCCTATACTAGCCAATGAGGATACTTCGTTACTTTATCAGGGCCTATGAGTGAGGGTTATGCTGGGGACTGATGCAGGTGCCATCACAAGGTAATGTTCTGTATGCACTTAAGGAGTAATAGCTATGTCAATCAATATTACGCCGAACTAATCGTGTATGTACAACCCCCTCACCCTACCCCACCATCTTCCCCATTGCGTAGCGCTTTTCGTTGGTCCCCGTTTGATGTTTATTGTACAACGTATTGATATGAAAATCTTCTAATACCATACTCGACACTCATTGATTTGCTCCTGTGTAAAAGTTTAGTAATTCCTATCACGCAGTCACCCACAAAGCTCAAACCTGAGTCAGTCCCGGAGAGCGTGCTCGTTCTTGGTCCAACACGTATATCTTATATTGATCCAGGCGTAACTGTGCGGCATTTCTTAGCCATGGACAGATACCCTGACAGTGAGTAAAGAAACACACCTCGACCCGAAAATTAGCTTGCCCATATTCATTTCTTAACAATTTAACGAGCTTCTTCGGATTCATATATTTGCCCTCAATAACCTGATTGGGGGTTATACTGGGGGAGCGTCCTCGGCTCATCGCACGACAAGGCTGTGGAATTTGCTTTGGCGCACTCGACAAAAAAAGACAGAATTAGGAGACCGGATTTATACACGAACAATAATGGAAAGTTTTCATATTCACATTTGCACAATCGTCATGGTTTGGAGGAGCTCAAACAAAATATATATTATTCTCATCCTTATATACTGTGACCACTCCTTCCTATGAATAGAAGTATAAATGAGCTGTCTTCAGCTGCGTCCTTCTGCGTACTTCTGAGCACGAGGCCCTGGTCAGGCTTCACTACAACTTTCGATATCGTCCTATCAGGTCAGCATTAGTATTACCTCTCACAAAATGCTAGGGATTCGTTTCAAGCCCCGTGCATGGGTGGCGGGTATGGCGCAATGACAGACCTGCGATAGTGCTTGTGGTAAGGTCAGGTAACAAATGCCTCGTCGAATCTTTGGTCCAAGTTAGCACAGCCCCATCTTATCCAACCTTATGATGCATTAGTTGCCGTAAGCCGCGCTGATGCTGAGGTGTTTCTCGTGTTTCTCCGCGCCTTCTCCGCGCTCAGCAAGCAGGCTGCAAGGCTGAATGTGAAAGCCAAATTATAATAATTGATTGGGTAAGGCAAACACGTAGACCATACGTAAAGACCAAAGAGGGAAAACAAACAACGAAACCGAGGCCAAGAAAAATGAGGAGGGTTTCAATCCGATCAAGATGGGAATACCCGCTCAATGATTGCTTGGAGAAGGGCCGTCCAAAGGGATTAGAAAATCAAATGTGGCGATTAGAGACATTAGCAGAAAATCTGAACTTACGCTGACTTGATACCCTCCCTGCGGGTATCGCCTCCTTAGCAGTGCCTCCAGGCGATCTTGCACGACATAACGCATGACAATCGTCTGAGATTCCATGATTAAGAGACAATGATGCCTTGCTACTAAATCTATTTGGGTGAGTACTCATTCAACCAGAGCCAAACAAAACGCTCAGTAAGGACATTTATCCTTGGCAACTCACAGTATAGGATGAGCAGAGTCTGCATTAAAAGACAGTTCAGCAAGGCTTAATGCACTGCAGTCAGCTTGTTCTACTTGGCCATCACGGAATCCCTTTTGCCTCATATAGCCCATTAGTTGCAAGAGCCTCATCATAGCTTGATGCGAAACTGTAGATCTTGGGTAGTATTGTGTATTCATTTTGCGCGGATGCCCAATATACTATGTTCGTTTGCACAGGTGCTACATGTCATTTCCTCTGATAGGAAGGATGGAGAAAAGAAAACATGAGAATATATTACGCATGGGTATCAATCCGGTCCATCCCGTGTTGTCCTATCCTATTGTGACCGGCCGTCCTCATCGAAGTGGATTGGCATTGGCTGAGGGTCTGACTGGTGTGTTTGTACCACCGGTAGTCAGATGCTTCCATGTAGTTAGCCTGTTGACGTGGTCATAGCAGAGCCTGGGGCTCAAACATGGCGGTATAACTCGTTGGTGAAGCCGAAATGGATTTTAATGCAGTGTAGAATGGAAGGGGAGATCGGGACCTCGTATCTGCAGAATGACAGCGACATCTGTATCGCGAGTATATTTCGGGATAGTATACCTCAGTGTGGTAATGATGGGCTCTATCTGTAAAGACTCCCTGCACGTCGGCCTTTATGTGAAGTAAGGGCCATTTGCGAAGTATCATTCGCGCATATTTGTTCCCTACTACCACCGATTCCCCGTGATATATCACATGCACAGCTGGTATTGCGAGATGACCCTATTGGTCCTATTCATAATATCTAGAAGCAAGTTGTTACCGTCCCTAGTAGTAGAGGCCCAGCATGAGAAGACTTCATAGTATGGGCTCTAGGGGTTTTAGGTGTATATGGCACTGAGTCTGCGAGGTGCCTGCATCGCTAGACGTTTCAATAGTTATGCTCTAACAGTTTGATAGAATTTTGATTGTTTGTTTGACCGGGAGAACTTGATTCATACATTCAATCACCATATCAAGCAGTTCATGCAGTACATGGGCCCCTGGATGTATGAATGCGTTCAAACTGAGCTAACATTGAGATAATGCTGTCAAGAATACCTGTTATACCTATACTACGATGTTTAAGCCGACATTTTGAATAATGGGCTATTCATTATTCACCTGTTATCTATATCCACTATCTATACCTAGCTAAATGAGAACTCCTTAACTAATATCCTTACGTTCTTGTTCGTTCTATTTAGTTGCCACCATCCAGTCAATATGTTGCCTGGTAGCTACCACCTTTTACTTCGACATCGGACTCATGACGATAGCTTCCAATGTGCTCTTCCACTTTACCCATGACTCACTTAGTCTAATTCTGCTGTCTAGCTTTCTCTATTCTACGGTGGATATCGAAGTCAGAGCGAAAAATAGGATGAAGCAGTGGTCATCGTCTAGCTCGCATTGTCCAAGATGAGAAGCATCCATTTTCTGTAAAATGTCATCCAAAAAAGCCCCCAATATCGCTTCCATGGTCTTCGATTACTTATCGAATTGTTATACACTACTTCTCCAAGCATGGAACTAGCTCCTAATATAATGATGAGCATACAGATACACGAAGGGGTTGAAATCAAGTGTCCACACTCCAGGCTCATGTTAATGGTCTGCGTAGTCAGTTCATGACGGCGATCATATGAGAGGAAAGTCTCAGATCTCCGCCTTTACTGTATGGAAGAGGTGATTGTCATTCTGTATAAGAAAAGCCCCAGATTTCCTTTGACTAAGGATGCATGACTTCTACTGTCCCCTCATTCTTGCGATTGTGCTTTGAAGAAACCGTCTTCAACTTGCATCGACATTATTCCTTCTAAATAACCATTTTCCCCCGAAATCAACTCTACTGTCACCAGCAGCTATTACCGTAGATTTGGGATAGTTAGTGATCACCCTCTCATGATGCTCAATACTTCTCTTACTTTGATATTGGCTTTCTTATGCCATGCCTTATGCTTGCGACTAATCCCGAAACTAATTAACATATAATTCTTACTAAGGAACTCTACTCATAACTGTATTAGAATATGCACAATACTACTGCTGACTGGCTCTATGCTAGACGAGATGTACATTTCACTCTGCAGGATTCTCTCAATATGCTCGGACCTTGTTGACAGAGTAACAAATATAGTACTTGCTGTCGAACGAACAATGGGATCCCCATCTACAATATAAGATCAAAGATTAAACTCTTGATATATAAAGAGATTGAACCTCCAATCCAGACTTCGAAAGTACAGACAATCAGCATCTCCTCTTTCCTACATCTTCTCTCCACACACATATTATCTAACGACCGCCAATAAAAACCCACAAAACCCGGAAAGACACACCCAAAGCACCGCAGAGTCGTGACTATCTGCGACCAATACACACACCATCACATATATACATCCATCTCTACGCCCTAGTCACGACGCCGATCCGAATCCCTGAACAATATATATGTCCGAACAATAACATCATACACGCACTAAGCCATTTCAGGAAAGAGATACGCCGAGTCAGCTGTGGATCAATCTACGGCGAGTGATACAATTTACAACGCAATATCAACTGGGGCCCGAAGGTTTCCCGCATAGAGAACATCCACCGATGTAGTTGACTAAAAGGGTAGTATTATATGCCTAACTCTACCTGCTTTGCCGGTTCCCGGAGTTAGTTGCTGAGACGGAAGGCTTCGGGTTCGGCATTTAATTTCTATCTTCGGCTTACGCTCTCCGTCTCTTGATGACGGGAGAGTTGATGAAGGGATGTTTTTGTGATGTTTTCCCCTTTAGATAATTTATGAAAGATATGTTCACGTTGAGCCATATTTCACTAAACCGTGGTCGATTAAGTGTTGCCTGCGAGTAACTATTAAGTTAGGGTCTTGAAGTTATTGAATAGGTGAAGTTTTAAGTTCAAGGTTGACGCCCCACGGCCTAGAAGGGGGTTAGGGTCTTTACTGTACCCCCACCTGGCACAATGGTTCATGAGACAAGAGTATAGTTAGGTGAAAAAGGGTTTGAGCACAAGGCTTATCCAGAAAACTACTACTCACTACGCCCACTCGACGTATCTTCTGAACCGCTGGGAGTTCGAATTTTCATCGTGTTTTTCTTAAGTGGCCCGATTAGCCGTACAGCTCTTATATATATATCCAAATATAGTAATATTAGCTGTCAGCCTGGAGCTTTGTGGTCCGATTGGCTACATAGCTCTCATTTACCCAGATACAGTCATATTAGCTGTTGGACGGGCAATCGGACCGCTTAAGTCTTAGAACGCACCTGGCACTGAACTTCTTTTACTCAAGGGGAGCTAGATGAAATGAAAGGAGTGATAATTATGTGGTATTGAAACTGAAACCCAACGCTAACCAAAATCCAATGTTCAATCACAATGTGCCTATTCTCGAGTAAACGAGGCCAACGAACGCCGGTTATGATATATAATACAAGAAATCACGGTGGGATGCTTATTACGCATGTACAACCCGCGATCAACGGAAGTGTCACTATATACTTATATGTTTTTGTAACCCCAATCAACAAAATGACGGCTGTAAACCAAAACACCAATCCCATATGAAGTTCAGATAATTATTAATGAGATATACCACGCAAACATGTCGATGATGAGGTACGTCATCGGTCATCTCTGGGGTTTTCTTTATGCGAGGCGGACTTTGCTTCGGAGCGAACAAGCTTGCGAATGCTGATATTGGCCATATGGACCATGGCAAGCATATGTCGCAGTCCAGGGACACCTGATGGAAACACCAAGTATAACTCTGAGTCCAAGAACGGGTCGGGGCGGAACTTGTCATGATATGCCTTTTTCCCTCCTATCGGTAATCGTTGGAAGGTGTGACGGTATAACGACCGCGTAATCTTCTCAATGGCAGATGGTAAGCCCGTCACATCGCCCAGGATCGTAAGAGGTTCGTATCCGAGACTGAGGTAAGATATATTCATTTGATTGAGAAGCGCCATGGCTGCGTAAGCCAGCAAGTCACTAATCCCTTTGGGTGCTCCGGGGGCCGCGATGCAGGGGTCAAGATGATATCCTTCGTTGGCACCAACCCGACGAAGCGCCGCAAATCCGTTAGCGACACCATTGGGGCCACGGGTATATATATAGATCATCAGATTAGGAAAGTCGAACGGGTTGTAAACGGTAATAAAAGCCTGGGCTGCGGCGGCGGCCTGGTTGCGTTGATGCCGCCATGATTCGTAAATGCCCATTAGCTCGCTCTGTAGGGACGGGTCTGCCCCGTATGCTGGGGCGTAAGCACCTAAGGTGATCCCACCTTTGTCTGGATTGAGGAGTTGTTTGTTTTGGACGATGATTCGCTTGCCACTTCGCTCCATAAGCACATCGTTCGTCATTGGATTAAGCACACGCTCGGCACCAAATTGTAATGTGGCCCAATGTTGCCGTCGCGCATGCTTGACTAGACTGTCGCTGGCCCCCATAAAAGCAATTCCCCAGTGAAACTGCTTTCGATATGCCTTGAACTCGTCTAGTATATCGGAAAACAGATACGGCTCACATAAGGGGTCTCCTGCGACTATTGCTACCTGATTTTGCACCTTATAACACAAAGCCCCGGTTCGGGCTTTGTTAAGGAAGAAATTGTAACTTCGGTCGAGTATTACCATATGTGAGACTTTCCCATAGCGCCCGGCTAATCTCTCCAAAACTTCGGCATTGTCCATATGATCTCGACCGGGTAGCTTGATCTGCGGTAAGGATGTCGACTTGGACAGCGGTACGAACCCGGCGCGTCCTAGAGGTAAGGATGATTCGGAGCTTGAACGACCGTATGTGTTCGAGGAATAACGAGAGGATAGCGCATCTGAGTCTGATGTGGGTTCCACAAGAGTTTGGCTGCTGCTGCTACTCCCACAACAGCTGCTGCCACAACGGCGGGATCTTGCGTCATGCGTAGGATGTGCCGCTGGTGGAAGTAAGAAACCCTGATCCCGTTGATGATCCGCAGCGAGTGCACAACAAGTGCATGTATTATGTAGCTTCGAGTGGCTGAAGAGTTGACTCGCAAGGGACTCGCCCACAGTACGAAATAGGAGGTCTTTCTTCGCCGGGTTTGGCTTCTTCTTAGAAGCCTTCGGTTGCTTAGTCTTTGCGCCGCCAGACGTCTGTGGGACAGTCGGAGGAATGATCTCAACGCTCGATTGAGCAGACATGGTGGGCAATTGGTATAACGAAATGCGAAAAGTTTTGCTTCATTGTCTAGGAGACAGGCAGGTTCCTGCGGTCAATTCAGATTCAAGAGCCCTTTAATGGACCCCTAAAGGACCCCATCAGGGCACTGAGTGGATAGACGCTTCACCTCCACTCACACCAAACAATAAGAGTCGGATTTGGCAATAGAATGACATCGGGTATTCCGATGGATACTTAGGCAGTAGCATTCGTTGGACCAGGATTGGTCTATTCGCACAAGGGGTCCGGCGCGTAGTCTGCAACTATAGTGCTTCCTTTTTAAGTTCAGTAGCTGGGGGTTGTGACATTTGCTTATGCGGACCCCGCGGGTGCCGCCCTGGACGGACTGCGGATCCATAGGGATTCCATCATCAGATCGTATTTGTGAAACCCTTTACTTGTCTGCCTAATTGAGCCCTGCTTAGCCCTACCCTAGGTTTATTTTGGGCACACAACATGCCATCTAAACAGGATTTTACTCTTCAACCCCATTTCTTTGTTTCTCTAGGCGTCTAGCGTGTTGACCTTGTTGGTGACTGTAATCTCAGCGCAATGGGAACGTCACTGGAGAGAATGGCTGTGTTCGTCTGAACGAAAACCATCCATAGTTCACCGAGACTCATTCCGAGGTTCCGAGTAGTGAAGCGCTAAACGGTATCGAATACGGGTGTCGGGTTCGTACCTACCCTAAAATAATTGGCTTCGTGATCCTTTATTTGGGTAGAAGAACGCGCAGCGGTGACGACACGACAGGCAGCCGTAAAAAATAAGCTTGAACCAAGCCTTTCGTAGTTCCGTGCAGGACTTTGGCCAATGGTAAACCGCCTTGGCACGGGTAGGGCTGGATTCCGAAGTGGAGAAGAACATCTAGAAGAACGACACTGCCACACCCTGATGACCCCGGAAGATCAAACATGGTAAAACAATTCATAATACGAGACAGATAGGGTGGCTATGCCACGGTGCTAGGCCAAGCATACCGAAAGTAGCAATACGAGTCTAAGCCAATGTCTCGTATTTTAAGAACGATTGCAGTCATGCATCCAAGACCGCTAGAGATGGACCCTTGGTCTCTATATGAAACGATATGTCTAGAACGTCAACTTTCTTGTGGTGTGTACGTACATATGCTTTGAATTATTTGGATTCTAATGAAGGATCTCGTGGAGCACTAAAGCCAAAATACCATACATACGAGTCAGACAAGCGAGATAAGATAACAAGTTGCAAAGATACGAATCGAGCTTAAGGGAGATAGAGACAATTCTGGGGAGGCTCTCTAGGCCACAGCCAAAGGGTAGGGCATACAGCTGGGGCACTCTATAAAGAAGATGTTAACGGCGCTAGTTCTTCAGCAGCGGTTGTAGAACCCACCCAAATTGATTTCATTGGAATTTGGACATTGGAAGTGCAGCCGGATCTGCAGCAGTCGGTCTAGCCAGCGAGGTTCCACTCATCGATCATCCACACTTTTTGTGATTCTTACCTAAACATTCATTAATATAATCCAGTCTGGTATACCAATAATCGAATACTACAAATATAAACTGGGGAGAACTTTGCTAAGTATAACATCACTGCTCTACCACTTTGAGTAGCGGTGTTGATTGAAGTACTTGATTACTGGCGATGGGACAAAGTGCCCCATGGTACGTCATGTTCTGGTGTGGCACAGAAAGCTATGGTAGGCATCGTAAAAGATCACAACCATAGTCTTATATCAGACAGTCCGGACTTTCTTCGGAGATAGTAGCCTCTTGACCCCGTGTTGGTCAGACAAATCTCGAAGAGTAACACCATCCCAACTTCGTAAACTTGGATTGGGATCGGCGCCATATCCTACAAGAAGTTCGACAGCGTCCAGATCTTTGAACCACACTGCGAGCATTAGGGCCGTCCCGCCCGCCCAGTTTTGCGCGTTGATATCGACCATCTTGTTTTCTAGGAGGGTCTGAACGAACTGCAAGTCTTGCGCTTGAATTGCTGCCATCAGAGCTGTTTGACCGCTGACCCTGTCTTGGGTGTTAGGGTCTACACCTGCTATGCCAAGGAAGCTGCGAATCGTTGCTATTTGCTTCATGGAGATTGCTGCTTGGAGCCCGGGGATCGGGTCTGCCTTTCCGGTGCTCAAGAGTATTTGGACGATATCTTGGTAATTATTCTCTACCGCGTATGAAAGTGGGTGTTTGAATGGGCCGTCTGTATATGGAAATGATTAGTTAGTTTTCTTAGGAATACAGAAAGTAAATAGGCCACTCACCGTAGACGAGATCCGGGTTAGCCATTCCGATTTCTAGAAGAATCCGGGTTATATCCACATCTCTCTTAACAACTGCTAGAAACAGAGCAGTATCCCCGTTCTCTGCCATCGCATCGGTACATGCGGAGCCAACACACAGTAAGGCTTCCACGACTTCCTTGTGCTTGTTCTCAACTGCTAGCATTAGGGCGCTCTTCTTGGCGGAATCGGTCAGATTGGGATCTGCCTTCCCAGTGCGCAGCAGTAGTAAAACCACATCAACAAAGCCCTTCTCTACTGCCATCCAGAATATCCTTCTAGTCTCTGGACTTCCGTAATATGTAAATAGGCTGCTAGAGCGACGTCTAAGACCTACTGTTGGTACTAAACCCGCTGATGATGGCAACGTCAACGTCTCTATTGCGTTGGTATAGCCATATTCCAATAACAGGTAGATAATGTCTTTATCTCCGTTCTCGAGAGCGGTCATGAATGTGTCCCTGCTAGTTGAGTCGGATGGGTTGGTCTCAACCCTGCCACTTTCCAGTAGCAGCCTCACTACGTCCGTGAATCCCATCTCCACTGCCAATTTAAGCGCCGTTTGACCATCAGGACTTGTAAAGTTGGCGTGGATTTTCTTATCAGCTAGTAGAAGTTTGATGATCTCTGTGTGATTGCCTCTGGAGGCATACATGAGTGGTGACCATCCATCGAACGCAGGGAGATTGAGGTCAGTTTCGCCCGTTGAAAGCAGCTTTTCAACCACGCTCGAATATCCTAATTGCGATGCGATTGAGAGAGGCGACCGACCGTCATCATCGCTTAGATTGGGATCTACATTGCTATCGTCGAGAATGATGTTGATGATATCCCAGTGTCCATGCCTTACAGCCAGGACCAAAGGTGTCTGGCCGTAGGGATCCCGACTATTGATTTCTGAAACTGGTATTTCCTTCAGTAAATCTCGAAGTTGTGTCACGAGACCGAATCTGGCCACCAGGTGAAGGCCTGTGGCTCCAGACTCCTGGGAGCCGTCCATAAGCAGAGAGAGGGATATATAAGTGTGCTCATTCGCGGGGAACATTTGATCTGCGGAGCTAGTTAAAGAAGGGTTCTGAAGAAACCTTTTGGCAGTTTGGCGCACCTCCCAGTCCGCTTGGACTGGACCGGTGTGTTCCGCCCAGAAATGAACAGCATAATCTAGAAACGAGGTATGCTCTTCTTTGGACGAAAATTGCCCGAATGAAAGATACCTGAGGCAAGTCAAAGATATCTCCTTAAGAGACTTGGCAATCCAAGGGTGTTCATGATGGTTTTCTTCGAAATACTGATAAGCGGTCAAGTGAACAAATTCGATCTTTTCAGTGCTAGGGTTTGCAACTATAAGACCTGAGCAGTATGATATAACGATCTGAATGTCTGGCGGAGCGTAGTTCATGTCGAGGCAATTGTTGCCTCGTTGGGTCTGGGCTGCCAAAGCCTCTGAGAGTTCATCAACGCTCAAGGGCCTCCGAGCATAAAACACCCAAGATATGACACGATAGGCCCATTCGGAGTGGTCGGACTTCTCTATCATGAAGGAGGTCTTTTTGTACGCTTCATGAATAGGATCTCTGGTTCGACCATGCTCAATATTCTCTAGTTCTTCTTGTATCTCCCCTTTAGTACACTTGTTCTTGAGAATGTTGACAAAAAGTCGAACGAGGATA
This sequence comes from Aspergillus flavus, assembly GCF_009017415.1. Lineage (NCBI taxonomy): Eukaryota > Fungi > Ascomycota > Eurotiomycetes > Eurotiales > Aspergillaceae > Aspergillus > Aspergillus flavus. Next base: position 1,387,398 of record NC_092404.1, on the reverse strand, counting down.
AACCTAGACCCTTTAGTTCTCAACGAAATATGTAGGTGTGAAAATCTTACATTCCCCTTGCAGACCCTATGACCACCTGCTTGAAGCGATCGATTTGTGGTAATTCATCAGGTATCTTATAAAACGCCGAGAAGTCAAAATTGCGGGTAATGTATGTTTCCATGTCCTTGTTGACCGCACGGATATCCAAGAAAGAGCACTTCTTCATATCCCTGAATTCTCGTTCGATGATATTTGTATAGCGTGAAGTCAACATAAAGCGAGCTCCCATATACTGCAGGTTTTTAACAGCCTCGAGAAATCCAGCCAGATACTCTGGCAAGCATTCGTCTAAGGCATCAACGACGATATACAAGTTATCATAATCCTGTATAACACCTGATAGTATCTTAAAGGTTTCATGTAGAGAAGGAAACTGGTTAGCACAATAGAACTCGGTAACTTCACTTGGGATAGACGGTAGAGTATCAATCAGCTGCCGCAGTAGGGTTCGAAGCATGTGGATGGGTGTCTGTTCCGCTTGCAGATTATAGCTGAAGTATAGAAAGGTAACAGCTGAATTTTGCTTCTCTTGAGCTTTCCGAAGCTTGCTTATAACAATTGAGGCTAGTGTCGTTTTCCCAGCTCCAGGCAATCCCGGGCAGAAAAGTGTTTCAACGTCTTTGCTTCCCTCTGACCATGCCTTGAATTTTTCATTCTCAATGAAAGATCTACCAGCATCATGGTCCAAATTCCGTTGGGCATCGGCCTGTTGCGATTCGTAATAGCCGGGGGCAAGCCAATTCAAAACCCTGCGACGTTCTTCCCGCTCCTGGGTTTGTAAGAGCGGTTTGATATTATCATTCAATTTCGTAAATTCTTTCTCCACTGTATCACGACAGAATGTTAGTTTGTTGTTACAAGGTCTGATTTCTAGGCATGACTAACTCTTCTTGGTCATGAACGACACCCTGTGGGCCCTTTCAAGCTGAACAACGGGGATGAACTGAAGAAGCTCTTTGGTAAATGCAGCGCTCACAGCCGCAGCATAGGGTTGCCAGCGTTTATTCTTATGAGAATCCGAATAATCACAAATGCCGCGGACCACAAGACATGGAAAATTATTGCTCAATCCAGCGGCCTCCATCTCGAAACATAACACACCGTGCTTCTTGCGAAGCTTTTCGCGGGTCACAGCATCTCGCATGACCTGATTCCCGGAAGCAATTAGCCCGCAATGAACCACAGGGTCTGTGGAGCGCCTGGGTTTGCGAGAGACCAGACGGTCTTCGGATTCAGCACAGTGGATATCCTTGCAAGAACGATCAATGTCAGGATGTCGAAAGCTTTCCACGAATAGTTGATCATTCTCGACTCCTTGGTATTTCCATTCCTGGTATTTTCTTGGGTATTTCTTTCCCATGTCAGCTACCTGCCGTGGTAGCGACGAGCCTTCGAGTTCATTTCGCGATATAAGCTTTGTAAGTGCCGTCAAGAGAACATTGGGAGGGCGATTCAAATAGCCAATGTCCACAAACTCGCCTTCGGAGAGGGTCTTCCCGTAATCATACTGGATAACTCCACCTACAGCGCTTAGCATCGGGTCTCAATGCTTGGGTCGGTGTTGACCTACCATGGCCGGGCCCCGGTTTGCTCACGACAATATCCCCAAGTTTAATATCATCTTCGGGGTTCTCGCTTGCGGGCCCAGGGGCACCCCCTCCGATTCCCACCATGAAACCGATTTTAATGTTAGGAAAGCTCCGAAGCATATCCTTGGCAACTGCTGTGGCAGGGCTTTCCCCAATGGTGCCCAAGGGGAGACATCCGATAACGATATTATGCCGACCAATCCGACCAAGTGTGTACGCATTCATGTCTCCAGGGTCTTGATCGAGTGGCGGATGCTCCTCATCTAGAAGTGCAGTTGCAGCAGCCGCCTCAAGTGGTAAGGCGCAGATCCATCCCACCAGGTAGTCATTCTGTGTGAGTGACTCACTGAGGTATTTTTCAGTGAATGGCTGTGATTTGACATGGAAGGTAGATCGATACCTGGTTGTGTCTGTAGGCATGGCTGTGACCATTCGTTATGAAAACCTTGGTAGTTGCTAGGGTTTGGAGACACTGAGTTCATGGAGCAGATGAAATGTGATAACACAAGGCTGAGAGAGTTCGTATCCAGCACAGCCTCATGTGACAAGACAAGGCTACCAGTAATAAATAGCCACAGTTGCCCGTTTTATTGCGCTCCTAATAAATTGATCCATAGCAGTCAAAAGCGGTACAAAGGAAAATTTCTATATTTTTACCATGACTTTAGCGTGGTGTGTTTTATCAAGGCTATCTTATATTCACTCTTTAGTCCCTTACTAAGTAAATTTGCGAGAACTCATACAACACAAGTGAATGCTGCTTTCTTTCGCACTGTCTAGGATCAATTGTATAACACCAATCAAAGTTATTCTCTTTGAACCCTTTTCCATGCGCCACAGCAGCTCCAGTCATTGTTTCTTCAACTGGTGGTAGTTCCCAAGAGCATGTTTCCAAGCGTTGAATATACTCCTTATCTGTAATTATGAGTCGTTTGTTTTAGGGCGTTCCTTTCGTCCCACTTGCGAGAGTATTAGCACTAACAAGATTTCTTCCTCTCAACATGTCAAGTATCCAGAGATTATATTTCGTGTAGAGAGTATAATTACTCGGTTCTTATACAGCTTGCTGGACCGCCTGATGCAGCCTGGTCTGTGGTCAATACTGGCCGATAAATGAAAGTGTGGAAATAAATACTGATATGGGGCAGAAAGCAATGATTTTAGTCCCATCAGCAGTTCCTATCATTCCTTCAAAGTCGTCGAGACCCCGAAAGCCAGTCACCAAAAAAGAAACCGTGGAACTCAAGCACGATCTGAGTCTCCCTAGTCAATTAGCCACTTTCTGCGTGGAAACCTCCTCTTCATTAAATTTGGTCATATGAAAAATGTGCTCCGGTCGACACTGGTATTTCGACCAAGTTGCGTTCCGGGGCGTCAAGCTCCGTGGGTGGGATGATGAATTCCACATTAAAAACACGGCCTCTCTGCCAGAATTTTCTGCAAATGTGATCCCCTAGTTCAGCGAAGGGCTCCATTCCCCACCTCGAAGGTCGAGATTCGAGGGAATGCGAAACTTAGTCGCCAGCTGTGCTAGTCAGAGTCACCTTAGATACAATCCTACCTGAATTCGTGGAGCTGTCCATAGCATAGGGTGAAGCTAGCAATGAGCTAGGGATAACAGTCCAAGACTCTTTTTGAACAGAGATATTATGAGATTGGTGCCCCATGACACATTTCTGGGGGTAATACACCCAAGTTCAAACTTCAGCCACCGCGGGAGATGATATAAATTGTTCGAAAGACCCCTATCGTAGATAGTTTTAGTGCTGTTCAATATCCGCTGATTTTTTACTTGCATCCAAGAGCTTTGAAAGCATATTTAGTTTGAGGTTCAAAGGATCGATCAATCTGTACTCTTTCGCGCACACAGCATTAAGTGGCGAATGAAATCTATACTTAGATTCTCTTTACATGATTGAGTAGTCGGCCATCTGTAATTTGGGCCATGGTCTTGCATTGTTTGTTTGTTCACTTGGGTAAAGGGGAAAATGAAGATGCCTCTTACTCGCAAAGTAACATGGTTTATCATTCCTAGAGTAGGCTAGTTCATCGCTGATAGGTGTGCCATGTTTGCTTCAGACTCGATAAAACTCTGTAAATAAAAGAGCTAGAAGACCATAAGTCTTTCACTGGCAGGAGCGAACAATCACTAGTCTTGTACGAATCAGTAGTGAAGAATAGCTCAAGCCACTAGGTTATTAACGGCTCATACCTCTACTATTCCAGCACTTATTAGCATAACAAATTTCGAAGATATCAGGTGGCGGCTGGCCTAGCCTTCACCCATGAGATATATTGCGTTCAAAACAACAAAAAAAGCTGCTAGTTTGTTCCGCCGTACAAGGACCTAAAGCGCCTAACCTTTGATTCGAGATCTCACCTTCCCTTCCATACTTTGTCTAACAAGAACAACGTATACCTGATTTGGTAAGTTGGATCGATTCCTTTGAAAAGTAGCTTGGGACAGGGTATGTCTCGAAAAGAATATCCACCAAACCGGTGGCCAAAGTTTGCGCGCTAGTAGAGACTTTGGCGCAGTGGACCAAGCAAATCATCGTTCTAGAACGGGTATTATCGCCGCGTACTATAGTTGATGGTACCTTTGGCCGCGATCTAGATGTGGAAGTACACAGTAAGAAATAGTAGGTTTAAGGTTGGCCTGTCATACAAGGATCAACCCTGGGGAACACAGGTGAAGCGGTCAACGAGGGATCTCACCAATTTTCCGTGTTGTTCTTTGGACGATTGGAATCTTTCGCAATTCCTCGTTTATTGGAAAGGTTTAGCTCCTTGGGCATAAAAAAAGGCGGGCCTGATGATCGTCGAGCCGTCCAATGTCGAGCCGGCGATCTAAATAAACAAGTTTCCAACGGCTGTCAAGCTATAATACTAACCCACTAATGTACCAGGCTTGAACACGCCAAGTACCGAGGTAAGTGTTCTGCCTTGACCTGCGCGAACCCTGGTACCCTTATAGTACCGGATGTATTGAGCCTCTGGCCTTATTTTGTTCTTCCCATAGGACTGGACGAGCCACAAAAAGAATTGTGATAACTACCAGAGCGTCAGCTGCATCTTGACCCGCACTTCAGCTCCTTGGGAAGACATTCACATGGGCGTGGACTACATGGAGCAAATCCTCCTTTGCTCCTGCGGAAACGAGTACGATGAGGCGAAGGAACTGAAATAATGCTTGGGCCGGTGAACTCGGCAAAGTTTATTCCCACCGCAGTGGTCATAACTAGTATTACTTTGACTATGCCCAGTCTACTCGGTCGCTACGGGTGCTAGCTCGGTGACCGAATTACCCGTAAACGAAGTCGTAAGCCGATACGTTGGCAGAGCCGTGAAAGGGGATATCGGGCGGGTTTGAATAACTGTTCGGAAGCGCTCACCAAGTCCGAGTTGATCCACACAGCCACATCCTATAGAACGGCAGAGCCTAGGGTTGTGTTGAGTTAAAGAGAAAGGGATAGTTAGAGGACATCGGAAAGGTTTGGGATATCCCTTGCCGGTGTGCCGCACATCTGCTTGAGAGGGTTCTCCTGGAAAAAGAGCGTGATGAAAATATCATTACCCCCACTGTTGTTTCGCTGTAAGCTTTGTGGTCGATCATAATGTATGTTTTATCCAATGCCACTGACATCATTTCCCGGGCCATCGATTGCCTTTTCTTGACTTTTTCTCGTTCACGTTTGCTTTTACTCTTTGCCTGAACTCGGCTGGGCAGCTTCCTGCGGCTCACGATGATCAAAAGAACTAGACCGGCAAGACGGGTCTGCGCCTGGCGATCATCCTCGGTTTCCCCCTATCGAGCCTGGTTAATTACGATAGAATACCCAGCGAGAAAGAAAGGGCGACTTTAGCGTATTGATCTTTGCCTTGATTGGTATAGCGCTTTGTGTCTCCCACGACTCTTTCGGTAAGGTTCACGAGGATTTTCAACTGCTTTAGAATCCACTTGGGCATCATGGACGATTGGCACGTTAGCTTAACGCTCCCCATCCTGAAGGGTAACAAATTCATCTAGCCCACATAGGTCATGGTACAAGTCAACTATGACCGTACGACGGTCTTCAACTGATCGCTCCTCGGTGTGCTCCCGATGCAGTAGCGCAGTCTAGATTTTGTCTGCCTGTGCTTGGCCTGACACAAGCACATTGACTAGGTGGGGGTTGGAGCAGGGACCGATATGATCTTGAGAACGACTCGCGAACCGAGTCTCTATTGTCTGCAGCAGCGCTGCTTAAAAGTGAGCGACCCCTTGTCCAGCGCGCATAACATACAAGTTGCTTGCTTTTTGCTGTACCCATTGATTGATTGTCAATGTGATGAGATGAGATGATAGCTGTCAGGAACGTCCGATTGATTGGGTGCGGTCGGGGTGTACAGGTTCAGGCTTCCAGGATGTCTTGGATCATAATTGCGGATTTATGAGACTATCAGGGTACTACTCCTTTAGTTATTCTATAGTTGCTTTTGAATGGATGCTACCGTTCTTCTGGACGGTGACACTGAGCCAAACACGTGAGCGTGGTGGGTACCATCTCACCTAATCGGGATGCATGTTTGACCTACGCGAGGGAAGTTGCTACGACCATTGGACGCGGCTAGGTCACGTGTGAGACTAGTTGGCTGTTTTACCCTGTCATGTCACGGATATTCTCTTCGGCAGGGTAAGCAATCCATGGGACGGAGTACTGTATGTATGTATGTACCAAGGATTTCGCTCCCGCCCGTTCACCGTGCATTGAAATCATGTTGAGTACTGCGTACGTCTCAGAGAACTCCTGAGCATGGACGATGTCGGCGACCCCCCCCCGGTCGGGCTGCGAATGAAATGATTGCAAGAGGATCCCCCATTTTCCAATCAAGCTAACAGCCCCCAATTAGAAGGTGGCCCGGACTAAAAAAAACGTGGGAAGAGCAAAGACCCTGGGTCCGGGTTTTAGATTGTTTCACATAGAATAGCGTCACTGAAGTCGAACATTGAAGGTAACCTTACTACGAAGCATTTGATACACGTCGAGTTTTGGTCATCTGTACTGCTCCCCATTAGTCACCATGGCCTGAGTAGTTAGCAGAGGATACTGTGTGTGCCCTCTCGATGTCGTATCTCATGGGGAGCGAGCATACCGAATCGACTTTGTCAAGAATGTTTCATATTTCGCATGGAGAAGATCGTTAGTGGCCCGCGGGATGTCAGTCAGATTGCGCGTCCCGACCGACCCACCGAGGTTGTCAGGCAAGACAGACAGAGAGAAAGAGAAAAGAAGACAGGTAAACGAGGAGGAGGAAAGAGTAAGGAAAAGGCAAGTATCTCAATTCATTGAATGATCTCATCCGCCCCTTACACGCCGATTGGCATCATCCACACCAAGCACGATGATTGAATCATCAAATAGTCCGGTCGAATGCCCGACAAAAGAAGCAAAAAAAAAAACCTCCTGTATGATCGATCATTTTAGTCGGTCCTCGGGAACAAATGACGGCAGAGATTTCATTGTTTGGGTTGACTGTACATACATATCCATCCACCCCCATCCTCAGCCACACCAACGCGCATGAACTCAAATTCCTGCACTATGGACTCCTAGTTTCTCTCCCGCCCCAATTATCGGGCGTTGGTCTCCCTCCCTTCAGTTCTTGCCATACTTAATTTTAGTTTTTTCACTAAAAACGGGTCCGCATTCCGAACGGTCAATACCCAGCCGACTGGGGCCGGAAGCTGTTACGCGGAGTCCTCGAAACTTTTCGAAACGGAGTCTGACGGACATCCCAGCTTCCGACAGATCAACTGCGTTAGTGGTGCTCAGTATGCGTGTCTGTGTCTGTGTCTATGTCTGTGGCGATTTTAGGAAAGGGTGGGATGGCTGAATTTTTCTTTTTTTTTTTTTCTTCTCTTCTTGTTTGCCTCCGATTACTCTAAGTACACGTGTGATTTATTTTTATCTTCTTTCAAGTTCAGGGCAATTGAGCATAGGGCAATAAGAGTATTGTTGTTATGTTTTAGTCGAAGTGGACTCGAGGTGACATAAAATAAGAAACAAAAAGGAAAACAAAACGTAGTTCTCGAGTCGGTGATTGGTACTATTTTACCAAAGACACGGGCAGTATCCGTGGAACTGGAACTGGCAGTCGATCGATCCTCCGGAGTGCAAGTGGATGGACACTGGACGCTATGCATTGATTAGGTAAAGGGTCAATGGAAACTTGTACTTTTGGATCGCTGTTAGACGCAACCGTTTAAGAGTCCAGAACCGAGAATTGACTGACTGTACCTGATCCAGTCTCCACTCTCTTGGTTCTCCTCTTTTCCTTCACATCAAATAATATTTTATCATCTTATTAAATTTGTGATTGCTTCCCCTCTCCCGGTGTCTTTGGTTTTTTATTACCCTTTCCTTGCCCACTTTCTCTCCTCTCTCTTTCTCTCAGTTTCTTTCCTTCCTCTGGACGAAACGCTCCTTCGTTTGGACCTTCAATCATTCGCTCTCACCTCTCTCTATCCTACACACATTCATTTCTGTTTTTAATTCTGTCTTAGCTCCCATCTTCTTGTGTCTCTTCCTGTCTTCGTGTCCACCAGCCAACCAACCATCAACCCAAACCAAACAAAAAAAAAAATACCGTGCAGTGCCTCGGTTCCGATTGATAGTTCATATTCCATTGCGTTGGTTTTGCTTGGCCGGCAACCCTATCCGGGGACTTTAAACTATTGGCTTACCGTGTAACCTAAGCCATACTTATCCTTCCGTTCTCTCCATTTAGGTTATTGATAACCTATCCAATCTTTGTTTTTACTTTTTTTTTTTTTTAACTCTTCAATCTCCTTCCTCCTTTTCAATCTGTGGCCCTTGCGAAAGCAAAATCGTCCAAACAGGACAAAGAGAATTTGAGAGGCAGCTCCGTCTACTTCAACTCAGCACAGGCGACAGAACGGGTTCCACTGGTGGACTCCCGCAGGAACGTTGCCCCTCACGCGCACCACCACAATCAAGACCCAAGGGATAAAGCGCTCGCTCCCCTAGTTAAGGAGTGTCGGTACCGTCTTAACTCTGTCAACTCTGCATATTCGTGCGATAAGAACATACGTTACACACGAGTAATGTCAGTCGTCCTTCTCGCGGACAGCTCCAGTCAACTTTGAGATAGTCTGTGTACGGTACTTGACTGCATCCCGTCACGTCGTACAAGCACCTTCCTATCCCTAAGCTTATCCCCTTCCATTCGATTCTCGCCAGTTTGGATGCTTGGCTTCCCTTTTTATACTTAGCTACCCTCATAGTTCCTCATCGCAACCTACATTTCTTTCACCTTCATACCATTGTGACTCGTCTCACTTGCTTTTTTCCTCCATCTATTACACATCATGGCGCATTCACAAGAACACCTGGATGCCCCTGATGGATCCGCCTTGACCTGGATCTTTGACCATTGTCTTCGTTACCCTGGCTCTTACGAGCTTCCATTGCGCACTATGTATGCATTAAACTGCAACCCAACGAGACAGCCGCCACCCGCCAACCGTGCTCCCGAGACAGCTTTTTGCGAGCGCCCGTCCCACTCTCCGAAGTCCTCTGTATCGTCCCAGGACGCTCCCTTGGATCGTGCCGCCGATTTTAGGGCATTGCTCACCCACCAAATCTCCCGATTGCCATCACAGCCATGCTCTCTGCCTCCCAGCTTTGTGACCTCCTTTCTGCGTCGCTGCTTCACTCCGGAGCTGGGTGACGTTGACTTTCCTCAGGCGTTGACCGGTCTTGATTATCTCAGAGATCTGGAGATTCGTCGAAGGAAGGAGGTGAAAGCGGCACTGGACCGTTTACAGGTCAAGCCGGACGATCTTAAGGAGAAGGCGGAGCTTGGAAAGAAATGGCCCAATGTCTTGACCTGGATCGAGTCCAACTGCGCCAAAAACCGCACGGCCGAGGCACTCTATACCCAGGTCTACATTGGCCTACGCCGCTGGGTATGTCCCCATGTTTATCTCTTCCTCAATAGGTAACTAATGATTTCCCTCAGACCCTGATCAATGAGATGCTGCTTGAACCACACAACAAGGCCAACTGTATTGCCATGCTTAACACTCTATTCCCACCCGTTACGGATGCAACCGTCAACCCTACGCCACAGTTGACTGCTAAGATTCTCAAGTCTCAACGAGATGGATTCTTCCGGTACATTGCAGCCTTCGATAAGCCCAATGGAAAAGATATCCTCCAGAAGGTCATCACGCAGGGCGCACCTGAGGGAGAGGAGACGGGATGGCCGCTGGTGCGAGACGCCTTGGATCGGTACCTTCGGCTTACCAACGAAATCATCGATGACTGTGCCATGGTCAATGATCAGAGTAGTCTCGAGGTGACTGTAGAGGCGGAGTCTCAGCCCCGTCGGAAGGTGGATTCAGGCATTAGCTTTGGCTCGGCAGATAAGTTCCACGCCCCGTCTGTTCACAGCAGAAGTGGCTCCGAAGACATGCTGGACAAACCCTTGCCACCCGCCCCGAAGGAAGCTCATCAGAAGACGGGTGGCTCCGCATTAGAGCGGCTAACACGAGAGCTGCGGAAACTCAGCGACGCTGGAAAGGTCAAGAGCCTCAAGAAAATGAAGTCCTCGAGTGCCCTCGCTATGCGACCGGAGAATATTCCCAGCCACACTCCTGATAACTCATCTTTCTTTGAGATTGATGACCAGAAACGAAAACGTCTGATTTGGGAGGCTACGAGCCGCAAAAGGTCTCATAGCAAACAGCCCAGCAACGACTCACATTGACTGTGATTCAATTTGATTCGATTGATTGTACACTTATGACATCATTTTTTAAACTTCACCAAAAAAGCAGGAAAGACAAAAGCTGATGTTCTACTATTGGGATTGTAATGGAGTTGGCCGTTTGATTTGTCTTTTTGTGATATATCTTGTTACTTTCGGGTTGGCGGCGCAATTGCTAGCTCCAGGCGTCTTTGTCAGTCTTTCAGCATACAAGAGGAATTGGCGTGTTATCTTTTCATTGGGAGTTTTGAGCGTGGTGGAAGAATTTCTCCCGGGTTGAACAGGAGAACCTCAACAACAGCAGCGAAAGATAAAATGGCTAGAGAAAAGCCTTGATGAATGTTACTAGATGATAATGATTTTACGAATTGATATCTGTTGTTAGTTCGTCTTAGAACTGGTGTAACTCATATTTGCATTTCCGTAGATAATAGATCTGCGAACCCATGTATAGGAGCGAGCACGGGTAGTCTCCATGTCTTCAACATGATCACAGCAAGGTCTAAAAGTGCATACGACTGAAGCTTCCCCGTCTGTAGGGGAAACACCATCGTTTTCATGAGGGCGTCCCGAATACAATAATCAAGAAGGGGTTTATAGAAGAGGGATAGATGTAGCAAACTTCAGGATTGAGAACCCGCTTTTCTTCGCATCATTCAAAACCTCAAGTGCCATATCCGGAATTTTCGGAGAATCCATACGTACAAAAAGGCTCATGTTATTTAAATGAGGCAATTTTGTGGTCCGAGCATCTGAAAGACCCTCAATTAAATGAGAGATGCATTTCAGATGATCCTCATCGAAGGTCTCGAGATACAAGTTGAACCTTTTAAGAGACGCTGGCAACATATCGATCAGTCTGGGCCAGGCTGGATTTCCAACCGACTCAGTTTCATCCCATTCTAAATCTCTCATCGACGGATCATACGCGGGGCCGCACAGCATATCGACGCCTAAATCAAGGACTTCCAACTTTTGAAAACGAGTCATATCCACCAGTGTTGCCCCTCTATTACACCACTCTGTGAGAGTTGTGACCGACAATTCCTTGAGTGTCTTTGCACAGATATTTTGCACCGTATCCAAAAATGCACCAACGTTCCAGTTATAACCGCAGCCATGCCACTTGGTTTCATGAGAAAACTCAAAGATCTCCAGGTTTGGGATTCGCGATAGTAGCTGTGATAGCTCCTCTGGGCCAGCGACAGAGGATTCTATACACAATTTCCGCAAGTTTGTGCTGTAGCATTTCACCACTGGATCGAAGGCGTATCCAGTGTACCCATCATCCTTGAAGATGCAGCTACCCAAGTAGACTTCGGACACAGAATTAATCGCTAGTAATGGTACAAATGGTGTCAATCGGGACCTCTCTTCATAGCCCATGTCACGGGTAGGCTGCAGGACGGAGAGCTTGGACAACGGAGCATTGGGAAATTCCTCCTGGTGATTGGCCCGGTGTGTGATCAGACTGAGTACCGACCACAGACGTTCGTTAGAAGGATCCGCTTCGTCCCAGCGTGGATGTAAAGCTACCTCTCGCACTTGTGGTAGCAAGGTTAGGAGAAAGACGTCTGCATCTATTGTGGACTCTTTGATTCCTCCAATCCAATCATTGGTATCCCCCCCGCCGGCCTCAATAAAGGGCGACGCAAGCACCAAGTCCCTTAGAGTTCTAGGTACCCCGACTTCCAGGGACTCTATCACCTCGTCATCGTCATCGACATCTCCATGCCCTCGAAGATCAATGGATTGTATGTATTGCGCCACAGGGGGATCCAGCGCAATTTGTTCCAATAGCCCCCGTGTAGTCACAATCTTGATGCCCGTTTCTTTGGTAATCTCATCCCAATAGTCGCCTAAGCTGGGTTCCTCCTCTCCTTCTGAATTTTCTTCGACTTTTGTTGAAAATTTAAAGTGTCGAAACCGTTTCCGTCGAGTGGTGTATTGCGCCCGGAACGGAGCGCTGGCGGCAAACATGGCTTTACAAGAGAGAGTAGCGGCTTCAAAACCCACTGGGATCGTTTCTTGTACGATCTGCATCAAGAGCTCCAAGGGGAGATCAAGCAACGATGGCATCATGGGCAGGGGTTGAATGAGGCTAAAAAAGGTTTCAATTGTATAAGGAACACAATATGTTTTGACGATAATTGGGTTGTATGGTTAATATACTGGTAAAACTCAATTATATTTGGTGTAAAGTCCACTTTTGCTCGCTTACCCGTTTCTCCAGGCTGCTCACATCTGGAGAGAGTTGCCTAGTATGTTGTAACCTCGGTCACTGCTTCCCACATAAATATCGCTGTCTGCCGCACGATTTCGCAACTTCACATCAACGTCAAGAATGAAGCTTTTCAACCTCATACAACTCAAAGTATATGAAGATCTTTTGAATATAGTATTTCTAATATTATGAGGATTTAGGACTGGTTTTCGCAAACTCTGTACGACATGAGATTACCGCAATTAATAAATTCATGGCTAAAGGCAATTCAGTGACCGAGGTTGTATCAGCTGAAACTCTATATAGCCAGGATATGTGTCACTCTCGGCTTGCATTCAGACACTTTATGACATGCTGTTCGAAGTATATCCCGCTTGGCGGGCATTAGGGGCTGTACCTAGGTAGATTACCCCGCCTAAGCCCTATGCTCCAGGATCAATCACGGAGCAAAAATCGGCCCTGAGCTAGTCCTGTTCCGGAAAGGGAAAGGTACATTGGAACTTGGAGCTTGGAACAAGTTTCCGTAGAAGAATAGTTGGCTAGTAGTTAGTATTAATCCACAGGTCGCTGGGCATGAGGAGCAAGAGCTGTCACACTGGTGACCCATGGATGTGAGCAGCCAATAAGGGGCCGGGAAAGAAGACACGGAAGTTCTGCGCAAGAGGCCGCTGCGCCTCCCGTAGAAGCTCTCCATCAAGGCGCCGAAGTGGCCAGAACGCATGAGGTGACCATTCATTGTTTCACTCCTTTCTAGACGGGTAGTCGGGGATCAGTCTGTATCATCCGGCATCTCCTCCATGTCATATCGAAATATCGTTGCATGAGATCTCATCCTCTGTTGCATCCCTCAAATATTGCCTGCCTCCTTCGCCCGTTATGCTTACTTTGCTTTGACTTGAGACTATAATTAGACCTGCTCAATTTGTGGCCAGATAAACCGCTATCAATCGATTTCTGTATACACGGATGTGCTGAAGGCAGCAGCAGACATGATATCCGGCATTGGTCCTGTCGCTTCATGGCGACTTTCTGTAATTGTCGCTGCTGTGCTGACCTGCCTCGTACACGCAAGCCCATCAGTCAATGTTGCTTTACAGGCTTCATTTGACTCGGCACCGTATCTCATAGAGCTTCTGTAAGCAATTTTCCCATGGGCCTTCCTTTTCTCAGATTACTTTAAGTCAATTGCAGTGACTTATCCATTATAGAGAAACTGCCGCAGAAGAAAACGCAACTGCCTATTTCCCACTGCTGGACCGTATCGCCGATGGAGCCTTCGATGATGCTGTGACCGACAAAGAAGTATATAATCGTTTTTTACAGGTCATACATGAGGATGGCCACCTGAGAACTCCTGAAAGCCTTTCATCGTTTAAACTCTCCTTGGCAATTCGCTCGGCAAGCCCCCGAATCGCAGCCCACTATCAATATTATAATGCTTCCGTACAACATTCTTTGATGGCAGCGCAGGACGCAGCTTGTCCGGTATGGGTACACTCAGATGGCAAACAGTACTGCTCCTCGACCATGGAGCGTGCTCAGCAGGATGTTTCTGGAGACTTGTGGGTGGCACTCTTCTGAGGATGGGAAACCGGGCGATACACTAACCTGTTATCTTTTCCAGGCACCCGCGAGAACTCCCGTTTGATAGAGTCCTGGGTGATATGTCGTTGCCTCCGGCCGTCTTGTACGCGGATGTGGCATCGCCAATGTTCAAGGACTTCCACCAGACGCTGAGTGCTTTGGTAAAAGAAGGACAGATTTCATACCGAGTACGATATCGGCCACCTCAGCACTGGAGCGCTCGACCACTTTTTGTTTCCGGCTATGGTGTTGAACTTGCATTAAAGCGAACCGACTATATTGTGATTGACGACCGAGATGCTGGACAGAAAGAACCCAGCAATGGGGAGGCCAACAAGGCAGGCGATATAGAAGGGGACGCCCCAGATGATCTTCGGCCACTCTCCTCGTCTGAAGTATCACGGCTTGGTGTGAACACTGTTAGCTACGTGATGGATAGTGCCAATCCTCTGGATACACTTGTGAAGCTCTCGCAGGATTTCCCAAAATACTCCGCCAAAATAGCAGCTCACAATGCCACTACCAAGCTCTTGCAAGACATCCGCTCTAGTCGATTAGGAATGCTCCCATCTGGAGTTAACGTTATGTGGATTAACGGGGTCCAAATGGATCCTCGGAAAATTGATGCATACTCTCTCCTGGACCATTTGCGCCGTGAAAGAAAATTAATAGAGAAATTCAGAGATCTAGGGATCTCTGCGCAGGAGGCTGTAGATCTTCTGTCCCACAAGCTTCTTGGGGAGTCTTTAGAACAGGATGCACCTCAACGTTACAATTACCGAGATGAAACCGAGGGTGGTAAGGTCCTCATATGGCTGAACGACCTTGAGAAGGATGCCAAATATGACTCTTGGCCAAGCGAGTTAGGGGCAGTAAGCGACTCTATCTGATGTGCTACTTTAGGTATCCATGCTGATCGTTGCTAGTTCTTGCGGCCCACATTCCCAGGTCAACTTCCGCCAGTCCGCCGCGATGCGCACAACATCGTTGTCCCAGTAGACTTGACTGATACTGAAGACATGAACTTTGTAGTCAAGACAATCCAGGTGTTTGTAAAGAGAAAGATACCTGTGAGATTCGGCTTGGTTCCTATTGCATCTTCTCCTGGATCTACAGCTCAACTTAAAGTCGCACATTACCTCCAAGAGACCTTCGGTCTGGCGAGCTTGATTCAATATCTCGAGGAGGTAAACTCCAATAACCCCAAAGGCTGCACATTTGCCAGACGCTAACTCTCCCCAGTCTTTGTCTTCGAACAAGATCGCATCTCCAGATAAAACTTCCTTCCAAGCTGCAACCAAGGAGCGGAAAGTCCGCGCTGATAGAAGTGCCTTGTCGCTTGAAGAGGTTCTGAAACATGAAGAGCTCGATGAGATAGTGTCTCGAACAGTTAACTATCAGAATCGTCTCAGGATCACAGGTGGATCATCGTTGATATTCATCAACGGCGTCCCAATAGTCCGGGATGATAATTGGGTGCAAGAGATGAGCAACAGGGTAGGCAAAGACCTGCAGTCACTCCAGCAAGGGATCATGGATAATGCTTTTGAGGAAGACGCATGGCTACCAAAGTTCTTCCTTTCCCAGGCCTTCGATCGTCGCAACCCCTGGGTGATCCCGGAGGATCCAAAGGATATCCGGGTTGTTGATCTGGCTAAGGTGTCGGCGTCGCAGAAAGGAGGTTTGGGTGTGCTCCCGCGCATTGCCTCTAACAAAGACAACGCTCTCGACAGCATTCAAATGATTGTTGTTGGTGATTTTGATTCCGAAAGCGGTACCAAACTGCTCACTGCAGCGTTGGAAAGCCGGCAAAAGCATGATGAAGTTGAGATCCTCTTCCTTCACAACCCGGCCCATGTACCTACCGCAAGTGGATCCATAGCTGTCTATCAATTGCTGAAGGAAAGCCAAAACGTGGATGTCACACAGGTCCTGGCGGATATTGGGTCTTCTGGTGTCTCTCTGCCAGCCCATAAAGAAGCAGAGATTGCCCGATTTTGGGCATTACAACAGCCATTGGCTGGCGAGCTTGGCTTTGCTCCCGGAGCGAGCGGTGTTGTTATCAATGGCAGAGCAGTTGGGCCTATACCGAATGATTATACAGTGGTGCCAGATGATTTTGACCAGCTCTTGAGATATGAGCTCACGAAGCGCATAGGTCCTGTTTCGGAGGCCGCCAAGGAGCTCGAGATTGACTCAAAGCTTTCTGGACCTTTGGCTTTTGCTAAACTAACCTCTCTAGCGACTCTCTCTACTATCTCTGATGTCCCGGAGGGTATTTTCGAATCGACTCCGGACGTCCGAATGAACCTCTTTGATAAGTGGAACGATTCGCACTCGGTCGTGACCGTCTCTAACTCTGAAGATGCGGCGATCACAATTGTCGCTTCTATTGACCCGACGTCTGAAGTGGCCCAAAGATGGCTACCGATCTTGAAGGTACTTTCAGAATTGGCAAGCGTCAGGCTTAGACTTTTCTTGAACGCCCGGGAGGAAATACAGGAGCTTCCAATTAAGCGTTTCTACCGCTATGTCTTGGACCCGGAACCCTCTTTTGCCGGTGACGGAGCTGTATTGAGACCTGGTGCCTCTTTCTCGGGTGTGCCAGTTGAGGCACTGCTTACCTTGGGCATGGATGTCCCATCGTCTTGGCTTGTAGCTCCCCAGGACTCCGTTCATGATCTTGATAACATCAAGTTGAGTACCTTGAAGGCAGGATCTGATGTTGATGCTATCTATGCATTGGAGCATATTTTGATAGAAGGCCATTCGCGGGACTTGACTACAAAGACTCCACCAAGGGGAGTTCAGTTAGCTCTTGGTACCCAGGAGAACCCATATTTTTCTGACACCATCATCATGGCCAACTTGGGTTACTTCCAATTCAAGGCACAGCCAGGACTGTGGCAGATTAATCTAAAACCGGGCCGCAGCGAACGTATATTTAAGCTCGACAGCGTTGGTGGCATGGGTTATGCTCCGCAACTCGGAGATGAGAATAATGAAGTAGCGCTCCTTTCCTTCCAAGGCAAAACCCTTTTCCCTCGCTTGTCGCGCAAGAAGGGTCATGAGTCCGAAGATGTTCTAGACACAAATCCTAAGCCCGGATCTGCCATGGACTACGTCTCTAAGGGGCTCAACTTTGCCTCCGGCATCCTGTCGAGCGTTGGAGCCGGCTCTAAGCTTAGCACCACCGAAAAGCAAGCCGACATTAACATCTTTTCAGTGGCAAGCGGCCATCTATACGAACGAATGTTAAATATCATGATGGTATCAGTGATGCGGAACACCAAACATTCCGTCAAATTCTGGTTCATTGAACAATTCCTCTCTCCCTCCTTCAAGTCTTTCCTCCCCCACCTAGCCAAAGAATACGGCTTCTCCTATGAAATGGTCACCTTCAAATGGCCACATTGGCTCCGTGCCCAGCGCGAAAAACAGCGCGAAATCTGGGGCTACAAAATCCTCTTCCTAGACGTTCTCTTCCCCCTTTCCCTGGACAAGGTCATCTTCGTCGACGCAGACCAAGTCGTTCGCACAGACATGTACGACCTCGTCAACCTAGATCTCGAAGGCGCTCCTTACGGCTTCACACCCATGTGCGATTCGCGCCATGAAATGGAAGGCTTCCGTTTCTGGAAACAGGGTTACTGGAAGAACTTCCTCCGCGGCCAGCCTTATCACATTTCGGCCCTTTACGTGGTCGACTTAAGCAGATTCCGTGCTCTGGCTGCCGGCGACCGTCTCCGTGGTCAATACCAGATGCTCTCTGCTGATCCCAACAGTTTGAGTAATCTTGACCAGGACCTGCCGAATCACATGCAACATCAAATCCCGATCAAGAGTCTGCCGCAGGAGTGGCTGTGGTGTGAGACATGGTGCTCCGATGAGTCTTTGGGTCAGGCGAGAACGATTGATCTATGTAATAACCCGCAGACTAAGGAGCCTAAGCTTGATAGGGCTAGACGGCAGGTTCCCGAGTGGACTGAGTATGATGAGGAGATTGCTGCGTTGGTGGAGAAGGTTGCTCTTGAGCAGCAACAAAGTGAGGAGGCACAACCTGACGATGAGGGAGATGAAGATGATGGGGTATGGACGAAGGATGAGCTGTAGGTTTACATTATATTATGTGTTTTATCTCGTATTTCAATAGATATATGATTTGCGCTGAATTATATGGTATATCGACTTGGGTGTTCGAGGTGTGAATGAGTGCTCGAACAGAGGTTGAGCGCCGAACCTGTGCGTGGATAGGTAAAATTTAGTAGATAGGAGACATAGCCTAGGTCGACGATAGATCAATTCTTTCAAAGCTAAGGTATCAAGGCTTGGATCGAAAGCCTCGGAAACTTGCTCGGCTCAAACGGACATCTACACATTTACGAATCGCAGATGCATTTTCGAGTCCGAAGTCATTCTTTGTTCTGAACTATACATGTGGATGATGGGGTATATGAATAAAAGAAAACACAACTTTTTAGAAAAATAAATAGCAAGAACTTCATCGCCCAACAACACAATTATGATCCATTTCACCAACGCTTAGACAAAACTTGTGCAAACATTTGTTTGTTCATCATTCGTCAGCAAATCCCTTATACATATACCTCACACTGTGATTTCCCGTTCTTCTGTCCTTTTGTCGATAGACTCCGACAATGGCTAGTCGCTAGTAACCTCCATTTTTATATCGCGGGAAACAGATGAACGAGCCGAAGTAGAGGTTGAGGAGAGTTCTGCTACACGGCGTCGTTTCATGGCGCCTGCTTCCTTCGTGCTCTTTTTCTTAGACTTGCTGGGCTTGGGCACTGCTGGGGTTGACTCGGATTCTGATTCGGCCGAGTCGGAATCGTCGCTTTCACTTTCATCCGCCGATGAAGACTCTTCTGACGAGGATTTCTTGGGTTGTTGCTTGATGTTGTTTGAAGTCTTCTTCGGCGACTTTCCTTTCTCGTTGCCACTGGAGCTGGTTACATCGCTTTCACTCTCATCGGATTCCCCGTCACTTTCACTACTTCCGTCATCGGATGAATCGCTTGAGTCGTCTTCAGATGAACTCTTTTCGACCTTGTCCTTATTCTTTGGGGCCACTGGTGATGTCTTCGACATGCCGTTCGTCGATGTTTGTGGATGGGCGGGAACATCGGAACCTGTGCTCGAGTCGCTACCTTCAGAATCTGATGCGGAGGATGATGACGTTGATTGTTTTCTCTTTTGAGGGGTAGTCTTTGTGCTCTTCTTGGGCTCTGTAGCTTGTAACTGGTCTTTGATCTTGGGGCGTTCGCTCCGCTTTGCGTTAGACTTCACATCTTCAGTCGTATCACCAGAGCGTGAGTCGTCCGTTGATTCTGATTCGGAGTCGGGAGATGAGGATTTATCGTTAGAGGTGGATTCCTTTATAGATGCTTTGCCCGATTCCCCCGTCTTTCCATCCTGGTGCGCGGCTTCATCGTCTGAATCATCTGAATGAACGTATTCAGCGCTTTTGTGGAGGGTCTGTGGAGTTTGTGAGGACGAAGGAGTGCCCGTCCGCGACTTGCGTCTGTTCTTCTTGGACTCTTTGACGGGGTCAAAAACAGCATCCGGGTTCCCTTTGTCGCGCAGTTGCTGAACCTTTTTCCTGGCCTTGCGCCATTTATCTGCACATTGCTGTCTGGAACGACAATTTTTTAGTTTATTGCTAATATGTCCCCAGGATATGAGCGTCTCGTCCATCTCATAGATATCTCGGCCTACGTCATGGCCCTTTTCCTTCAAGTTTTTCCATACAGCCTGCAAGGCATTCTGTAGCGAGCGAATTTCCTCCTCCGACCATGCGCCTCGGTTCATCGTAGTCCTATGCTCCAAGCGGTTCTTCCATCTTTGGACAACGTCGTCGTCACTCCGGCCTAACTCTTTAGCTATCTGGGCAAATTTGAAGCCATACCGTGCAACGAGCTGAATGAGTTCTTCGTCTTGTTCGTGAGTCCAATGATGAGGCTTCACGTCAGAGTTCTGGAAGTGTCGCCTCATGAAGCGGTACACTGATCTCCTATCCCGGTCAGGAAGAATCTTGTAAATAGTCTTCCAGAACTCAGGTTTCATGGTAATAGACGAATCACAAGGGAATTCAATGCCCTTCTCTCGTTCGGAGTGTTGAACCATCGCATCAAACGCATGCGACGAAAGACCATGGGAGTTACAGAACTCAATCTTGAAGTTTTCCAGCGCCTGAACTTCGTCTTGCGAGAAAAAGCCTGTAAGCCCTTTCCCCACTTGCTTTCTCTTTCCTTTCTTAACAGTCCCCTGCTGTATAGTTGCGTCATTCGAAGTCTCGATCGAAGGGCTACCATTGACTTGAGCTTTCACCGGGGAATTATCAGTTACGGTGGTAGATGCTTTCTCTGTATTGCGACCATCCTCAGTGTTATCCGTAGGCGAGTCAGTGAGCTTCTTGCGCTTCGAAGGTCTAGGTTCCTCTTCGACTGGGGGTGATAATGTCGCGACAGCCGGCTTGCCATGTTTGCTGGCTTTTCGTTTTCGTTTCGGCGTAACTGCATCGTCGGACTGCCCCTTCGATGTTTCCATTTTCTTGGCTTTCAAAGTTTTCGGGCGACTTGGCGTGAGATCTGACCCGTCTCCTTCTACGATCGAGGTCCAATGTCAGGTATCATTCAAGGGTCTGAGCTTTTCGCGCCGGCATCCTCTGGTAAACTTACGCGTGTGGTCGCGGATGCCATCTTCGGCCTTTTTAGAAGACCCGTTACCCATGGGGTGGGAGGAAGGGGGGGAAATGGATCGCCTGGATCTGGTGAAAGGAGGTTGTAGGCAGAGGTAAGAATGTAGTTAAAATTGACAGGAACAATGTTTAAAAAAAGTCAGAGTCAATTAGAAAAAAAATTAAAAAAGAGGGAAAAAAAAAAAGTTCCGGCCGAGGGACACACTAAAGTTGAGAGCAAGACGGGGCGAACTGTTGCGGTCTTTTCCGCGCCCAAGCTTTAGAAATTTAGCGGTCAAGCCTTCTCTCTTTATTTTCCTTGTTTAATATAAACATTCCTTTGGGTATGCTTTGGGATTGCGCTCAGCGTCGTAAACTACTAGTAGTACATGAGGAATAACACCATCAACAAGAGATGTTGTATAATAAAAAGATAATATGGAACATACAAAGACACGTCACGATTCTATCTTCATTTCTCGTAATATCCTGGTCACCAGTTTCCTCTGATCTGTCGAGCTCAGTTCATGCTCATCGATGGTACTCAGGCATCGCCCGATTGCGACCGTCGCCTTAACAGCATAATCGCCTCCATTGGCACAATCCACCCAAACCTTGCCATTCCTCCCCACAGCGATCTCAAATCCACCGGCCTTCTCCAACTTCTTGCCCAGTTCATCCAAGACCACCAACCCTGCCACACCATCCTGTTGCTCCGCCGACGAGGAGCTCGCCTTTATCAACCGAGCCGCCAACCCTGTCGACACATCAAAAACCATACCCCCAGTCAACGGACCCAATCCTCCATCAGCCCGTCCCGTCGCCGGATTGACACACGTAAGCTCAACCTCCGCGCCAGCGCCCAGACCAGTCGACAACACACGAGCATAAACCAGATCACCCTGTTTCAACATCGGCCGTGTCTTCTTCGTCGCACCTTCAAATGAAAGCTGTCCCAGCAGCGCCTGGGGCGCTTGCGGTGTAATCATGCAATGGAAGTAATCCGGACTGGAGTGGTGGATTTGCGCTATCACGAGATCGCCGGGTGTCGGGAGGTAGCGACGGTTTGGGGTAGAGAGGATAGAGACGGCATTTCTTTTGTTATCTGTTGAGAGGAGCCCGGGTTGCGTGGCAGTTATGACATGGCTGGGGGGATTCGACGATGGTTGCGACAGGAGACGAAGACCTGCTCCGAGTCTCAAGGGAGCGGAATTGTTGGATGGTAGATATTCAGAGGGAACTTCGTCGCCTGGGAGTAGAATTAATGGCGACGCCATTTTGAGGGAGTAAATCAACCAGCCGGGTTGTTGTGGTGGTTTGTCTTTGCTTTTGAAGAGATCTGATGGTGGAGACTTGAAGGATCGCCCTTGGCTGTGAAAAGCGCAAATCGTTGCTTATCGGCTATCTTCACGTGAGAGATTGTTTCTGCGCCATTATATCAGTGGACTAGGCAATGGTAGTACTGGTGGTTACGTATAGATAACTCAGTAATATAACTTTAAGATCTATATTAACCATGCTTGAGAGCTACTCTGTGTAATGTTTTCAATGCGAGGAAGGGCCGGCTCCTATGACCTGTACAAGTTATTGTACATGCAATTTTGGCTTAGTCTAGATCGCACCGCCACCGCGCTATCGATAAGCACTAGCCACAGCTGCCCGCCTTCTTGTCAAACAGACCAAAAATTTTTTTTCTTCGTCTGGCAGAAAACGAAGGAAGAGAATCAGCCATTCCGAGGCGGAGCCCGAATTGTGTTCCGATTTCTATCTCCATTTTCTCCATTCCTCTCTACCTTGAATCCTTCCCTTTTTCCTCTTTCTTCCCTAGAACCCCCTACACACAATTCACAATGAGCGACGGAACAAACGGTGCCCCGGAGCGTTTCGCTATCGGTATCTCTTTTGGCAACACCTCCAGTTCCATTGCCCGCATCAACCCTGTATGTGAGCCTGATTCAAGACCTCGGATTTACTTTCACGGCTTCGAATCACTGTTAAGGCAGAAGAAAGTAGTACTAATGGTTATCAATATATAGGAGGGCAAGCCGGAGGTTATCGCCAACGAAGAAGGAGGTTAGTCCACTACTGCTTGGTGGCGGGTAATCTTAAGAGCACAAACTAACGGATACACAGATCGTCAAATCCCTTCCGTCCTTTCATACATTGATGGTGAGGAGTACCACGGTACTCAAGCCAAGGCCCAGTTGGTCCGCAACTCCCAGAACACTGTCGCATACTTCAGAGATTACCTTGGCAAGGAGTATGTCTTCCTAGTATAAAAATGTTGCTTCATGTGAGACAAACGCTGACATGAATACCCCACAGCTTCAAGTCGATAGACGCCACACCATGCCATAACTCGGCGCATCCTCAGCCTCACGAGTCTACCGTTGCTTTCTCCATTGTGGACTCTACCAACGAGACCCCCAGCACTGTCACCGTCTCCGAGATTGCCACCCGCCATCTCCGTCGTTTGAAGCAGTCCGCCTCTGACTACCTGGGCAAGGAAGTCAATGCCGCCGTCATCACTGTCCCCACTGACTTCTCCGATGCTCAGCGCGAGGCTTTGACCGCCTCCGCTAAGGCTGCTGGCCTTGAGGTCCTCCAGCTCATCCATGAGCCTGTTGCCGCTGCCCTGGCTTACGATGCCAGGCCCGAGGCTACTGTTACTGACAAGCTTGTTGTCGTCGCCGACCTCGGTGGTACCCGATCCGACGCTGCTGTTCTCGCTTGCCGTGGTGGCATGTACAGTATCCTCGCAACTGCTCATGACTACGAGTTGGGTGGAGCTTCGTTGGACAAGATCATCATCGACCATTTCGCCAAGGAGTTCATTAAGAAGCACAAGACCGATCCTCGCGAGAACGCTCGTGGTCTCGCCAAGTTGAAGCTTGAGGGTGAGGCTGCTCGCAAGACCTTGAGCTTGGGTACCAACGCCAGCTTGAGCATTGAGAGTCTCGCAGATGGCATTGATTTCGGCTCCACTGTCAACCGTACTCGCTACGAACTTCTCTCCGGCAAGACCTTCGCCCAGTTCACCGGCTTGATCGAGCAGGTTATCCAGAAGGCTGGTTTGGATGTCTTGGACATTGACGAGGTTAGTCCCTTGTGATTTTTTTTTTTTTTCAGGATCCACGGTAGTATAAGAGATAAGTTCTGACTAAGGTTTAGGTTATCTTCGCTGGTGGTGCCTCTCACACTCCCAAGATCGCCCAGCTGGCCCGCAACATCTTCTCCGAGAAGACTAAGATCCTTGCCCCTTCGACCTTCACTGGCGCCATCAACCCCTCTGAGCTGGCCCCCAGGGGTGCCGCCATCCAGGCCTCTCTTATCCAGGAGTTCGAGCAGGAGGACATTGAGCAATCTATCCACCCCATGGTCACTGCCACTCCTCACCTGAAGAACGCCATTGGTGTCGAGTTCACCACCGGTGAGACCGTCGAGTTCCAGCCTCTCCTGAACACTGAGACCGCCCTCCCCGCTCGTCGTGTCGCTCAGTACAACGCCCCCAAGGCTGGTGGCGACGTTTTCATTCGCGTTTGCGAGGGTGTCCGCGAGATCAAGGTCACCAAGCCTGAGCCTAAGCCCAAGGAGGAGAAGCCCAAGACTGAAGAAGATGAGGACGACTCCGACTTCGACTCTGACGAGGATGAGGAGGAAGAGATCCGTGAGATCGTCTGGAAGACTGAGAAGCCCATTGCCGAGCTTGCCGTCAAGGGCGTCAAGGCCGGCAGCAAGGTCGAGCTGATGGTCCACGTCAACGCCGACCTGGGTCTGCAGATCACCGCTCGCGAAGTCGGCGGCCAGAACGCCGTTCGCGGTGCTGTGCAGGCTGCTTAAGCTTTTCACCGGTAGTACATAACCTATTTCCTTCCTATCTTCAGACGCACCTCACGGTTAATGCTTTGCTCCTTCCCACTGGACTTATTAGAACATCAAAATTTTATTAGACATCATGCACTTCCTGTCTATCTCCACCGCGTCATATCCCGTCTCAACGTGATCGGTTTATGAGAAGAGATTCTGGATATGAGAGACCTTCTGTCTTAGACGCGTCCTGTCTTGCAATGACTGTTCGATGATGAATGTATCAATGATGGTTTCTTAAAAGTATATAGAGAGGCCTAGACTCTAGAAATATGATTCCTTACTGATTAAAACAATACAGTTCAAATAGATATGTAAGCTTGGCCATTTTCGATAAAACATCAATTATATTACAATTAATACCTTGTACGTGTAGTAACAACAAAAGAGTATCAGATATCGTAAAGCACCACATACACCATCCAACCATCCATAAAAAAGCAAGGAAAAACAAATAAAGATCATGGGACTCCGTGAAATAGGCCACCATATTATAAAAACCGAGCGAAAGAAAAGCACATGTTTTATGGTAAACAGGGTGGGCTCTGGACAACTTGTCCATCACTCGTCCCCAAACTTATAATGAACGAAGCTGGAGGCTGCGTCGAAATGCACCCCTTATTAATAATAATCTTGATTTCTCACCCACCATCCACGATTCCAGATATATGGTTCACTGAATCTATCCCTCGTAGAGAGACCGAGAGAATCGGGGGTTATATGGCTAGCTGACTCATGGGTTGGCCTCCTTGTTGCTCCGGACGCTATTGGACCGTTGGGAAGAGAAGAAACCACGACGACGGTGCTCGCGACCGCTGTACCCAGTTTCTTTACCGCCGACGGAGCCTCCGAGGCAGTACATTATGCAAGCGAGGAGGAGACAGGCTACAGCAGTCCACATGAAGCCGAATGACTTGGCGCCCAGGCGGGCGGTTTGGCCGTTGGCGTTGAACTTGTTGCGACCCTGGACAAAGACGGCGCTAACATAGGTATTAGTACGGTTTTTTCTAATAGGGAGATTGATGTAGTCAATGACCGAACTTACGTCATCAGGGATGTCGTGATGATTTGGAAAACCAAGGAAATCCATGCCATCAGGGATGAGAGGTAGCTGCCGATACGGGTGCACATGGCCAGGAATCCAGTGAAGAGAGATACAACGCCGAAGAAAAGCGCGATAATAAGGAATGGGAATGTGAACCGGGAGGTCAGGAAGTAGTGGTTTGTGCTGGGGAGGGTTAGTTAGGGATTCAATTCGTCGCGATTCGGTCTGATCGAGTGTTTTGCTTACCCGATGAAGGCTGCAGGGATATTGGTTGTTGTGTCGAAGTTGCGGTGGCTCGGGGGATCAAAGGGGAAGTCAGGGTATGAGGTTCCACAATCGCTCTTCCCATTGTCGCCGACAGCGCAGATGTTCCAGAATGTCCATCGGGATACAGATGGTGCACCTGGGATGTTGCCTGTGTCGACTTGGAGGAAGTAGATTTCGTTCAAAGGGACCGAGTTCCGTGCTCCTCCGAGCAGGGTCAGGAACATTAGTAGCAGAGCTCCGGCCGTGAAGAATAGGCCTAGGAAGCCCAGCATTACTCCTATGCGGGTTCATGTCAGTGGTTTTGCGCCTAGAGCGACCGTAGGGGGAGAAACATACTGCTGAAAGCCATGATTGAAGCAGCTGACCTTCTACCCGGCTCAGGATTTTATAGAGTATGTATAACCACGCAAGTGTTGATCAATATGGTTCAATCCCAAATGTTCAACTGGCCAGTTTGGGTATACAATGGGAAGAGTTGAAGGCGAAAAGGAAGGAAGAGGAGTCGAAGACGATGAAAGTGGGAGAACACAGCTAGGGCTTTAGGTATTAAAGCGAAATTCCGGCAGTCCCGGCGACCCATGTTCACGGGGAAGAGTAGTGATATAATAATGAGAGTGCATCATAGTAGTTGGTTGACTGGCGAAAGTTGCACTCATGCGACTCGATCTCAACGTCATCGTTGCAGCGTGCCCCGCTAACTATCCTCGGCTAGCCCCAATTTTTACTCCACGCCCACCCCGTTCAGGCAACTTAAACTTAACGTCCATGACGTTGTCGAACTACATTTCGTGAACTGACGTTGCACCTGGACTGACAACCTTTCCTGTGTTTACCATTAGGCTGCAATTTTTTTCGAGTTGATCGCTGGTTGACGTGGGTCTCAAAAAGTCAATGCTGCAATCTCTTCTCCCTTCTGCCTATCGAACCGGTCAAGTGGCTACGCCTCCTTAGGGCGAGGTGAAATATTGGTCACTGTCTTTATACGGTGCCTCTTTGGCCCACTAGGTACATCACAGTACCCAAGTTTTGAGGATAACGAACCCGATTGCATTCTCATGAACCCAATCAGCTACTTGGGTATATTCGCCACTAGCTGCAGTGCAGTTAAGCATCTCGGGACACGTATACACCCCTCCATGAATACCCCGGTACCGTCTAACTTCCATACAAATGGGAGCGGCATGTACGCGCAAATCTAAACATGCGTAAAGTGTGACGGTTCCTGCAGAAGCTTCAAAGTACTTCCAGATATTCCTGGTTTATTTGCATGATATCATATATTGACGCCAACGGCCATGAGGTTTTCACGTTTGACTTGAAGCAGAGACCTAGAATATTCCTCAGAGATCGATCCCTGTCTTTTACTGTCCCTAGCGCTTATATTAACTTCAATCCAGACCTTTTGTGGCTGAACACTTGTACCCGGTCCGCTGTTGGGTAAACTTGGCAATGCCCAACATGTTCGTTCATGAAATTCCCGAGAAAGGCTTTCCTTCTCTTTCCAACTGATGAGAAAACAGAAGTCCTCAAGCAAGGGTAACTAGGAAATTCCGCCTACACATTCCTCCAATTTCACAGCAGCGTGGCTTCTGCTTGCTATAATCATTCAAGTGTCTGCCGATTTACTTATGGATGGTGTACTACTGTGTAGCTTTCAAGAGAAAATCCGCTAATATCGCCTGCAGCATTGGAAGCGAGCTATACCAACGCCTCGGCAAAACATTTGAAGATACGCTGGACATATGTCAGACAAGTATCTCTACATCCCAGCTGACATTTCAAACATAAGTAGAGCTTGGGTTACTTCTTATCTTGTTCATGTATACAATGAATGTACGCAGAATTGTGTTCATCGAGCCCATTCCTTCTCGCAGGGAGCTTTATCCTACAGCTTGCCGAGCTATTTATTTCCTAGCGCTTTCAGAATAGCCGACAACATTTTGAAGCCATTATCAATAAAGGGGACCATGGGCCCACGACATATTTTAATATCATGGAAGTGTTCACTTTGCCAAGCATGGTTCTTCAAATGCCACAAATGCCATTTCCTGTCTTCTATGTATCGTAAAATTTATCTGTGAGACGTTTGAGGATTTCTGCGAGAGACGGACAAATCAAAAGGATCGATTGTACGTATCACGCCAAACGAGCTTCACATACGAGATTCGTCCTTTTACAATGAGATATAGGCTGGTGATTCTCATAAGAGAGACAAATCTTCGTCTTTTGTTCGCTTCTTCGGTGTACCGGATTCAATAGTTTCAAAGGTTGATCACAACCATCATCAGCTTCGCCGTAAGATATTGAGCAAGTACTACTTTAAATGATCAGTTTCAAATATGCAGCCGCTTATTCAGGGGAGAATGACGACTCAATGCAGCATTTTGGAAAGGCCCAAGAGGAACAAAGTGTCATCAATCTCTCTATAGCCTTTTCAGCATTAAGTGGGGACATCATCTCAAATTATGCATACAGTAAAGGTCACTGTTCTTTGAAAGATATAGGACACTGAACGAGATTAAAATGCGACACAGCCGTTTGCATCGTTCTGTCACTTTTTCAGATTCATTCCTTTCAACATGCCAAGGAGTAGGTGCATTCCTTCAAACGTGATGCAGAAGATCTTTCTACCAGCACCCAGGGTGATCAAAGTACAGGAGATGCTAGGACTACAGGCATGTGATGCCACAGTCAAATCATGTTCCTAATCTACCCGAGCTCGAGACTCTGCCACTACTAGTATGACTATAGGATTCTGCCTCCCTTTCTTCTTTTTTTATTATATTGCTTCGACAAATAGTTTACTTGCTGATTCCACGAAGCGGGCAGTAATACAAGAAGGCCTTCGGCTCTCCTTTGGCGTACCCACTCATTTTCCACGAGTCGCCCCTTTCGAAGCATTGAACTACAAAGGACACATTATACCTCCTGGTGTAGGTGTAGTACAGTGCCCCATATAGTGACCATAACTAATACTTTGCCAGACACCAGTGAGTCAGTCAGTATACTTTGTCCATATGGATACTCAGCATTTTCCGGATCCGCACACATTCAACCCAGAAAGACGGCTGGGTATGGCCGAAGAAAGAAAATCCCTTGAGTCGGTGCTTGTACCATTTTCCAGAGGAAACCGCCAATGCCTAGGTATAAAGTACGTGTACTCACCCCATCTTTTCTTCCATAGTCCTGATTTGCGCAAATTTATGGAGATACTAACCATGCTACCTATATATTAGTCTTGCCTGCGCGAAACTCTTTCTTACACTCGCCACCTTGGTGCGCCGATTTGATCTGAGCCTGGTCGATACTACACTCGATTATGTCGAGCCATATAGGGATCACTTCATCATAGTCCCAAAAATGGTCATAGAGGCATAACAGCTATAATCCTGCAGGAGTACACATGGAACATGTCATGGAAGCTTAAACTGTTTGTGTTTGAGCACTGAATTGTCTTTTTCCCCCTTTAACTTTCACTAATTTACCAATTTTCTAGACTGAGTTATTTCAGGTCAAACTTGTACGGCATGCCTAAGATCAATGTAGTAGCG
The DNA here is from genome assembly GCF_009017415.1 of Aspergillus flavus. NCBI lineage: Eukaryota > Fungi > Ascomycota > Eurotiomycetes > Eurotiales > Aspergillaceae > Aspergillus > Aspergillus flavus. The sequence goes on along the minus strand of NC_092404.1, from coordinate 1,357,757 downwards.
CATTAGTATGAATTAGAAGTGGGATGAGTTACTTTCCAGCTTTTACTCCTTTTTTTTTCTGGACAGAATACGAGCTGTGGGATGTAGTAGACCGGTGAATGAGGATATATTTCCCGTATAGCGCTCATCTATTATCTCCCATTCAGAGCTTCCCAGTTCACACCAACCTCGTGCTGGATAGCCTTTGTCTGCTTGCCCGTCCTTGATGTCCATGTCTGTGTCGTTCCATCCGGAACCAATTCTTCGACCTCCAATGAAACCAATGCATCCAGCACCCAATCCTGACAGTCCTTTCCCCCATTGCTTGGTGGCCTCTCATTAAACAATATTGAAATTGCCTTAGCACGCTGCAAATCATCCAGCATTGTTATCTTGGCCAGTCCCCATGCGTTTTGATCATCTATGACATGCCCGGAACGATTTTCAAATGCAAACAGGTTGGTATTTTCATCGATGACTCTAACATGTAGGAGGTCTCCGACTCGACTTGGTGGTTTATGGATAACCAACCCCCAATGAGCACGCTCGGAGGTCCCCGGGCCGGATATTGACACGGAAAGTTGATAGGCCATGTCGATAGGAGGTTAAATACAACTTGACTCACTACAATATTCTTGTACAGTGCGGCAATATCTCTACCTCTACATTAGTCATGTCAATATTAGTAGTCGCACCTGTCAGTGGAGAGCCCATCACCAACCTTTTGTACGGTTCGTGTTCATACAGGCTTTGTATGAGATGAAGATGGCTGCGGAAGAACGGTCTGGATAGCTTCGAAACAAAGGATAGTCCATCAACACTCAGCGCCTAAAGCCTTGCTCACTATTAGAATATCTAAATAGCGTATGAACAATTGGTATGTTATTTATAAGCCTTCGCTGGACGGCGTTCGCGGTGGAATGAAACTTGAAAAGCAAAACGCTGGAAAAGATATATATGTATATATATATTTGTGTGTGTGTGAGGCGCTACACCGAATAGATGGGTATGGGTAGGCTATAGCTGATGGCTTTGATTAAGGGCAAAGAAAGTGAAAATTTTGGCCTTGGTTCCCCTACCATACATTTCTCTGGCATACGAAAGATCTGTCACAATACCAGATAGAACTATGGGATAAGTAGACTTGAGTGCATCCTAGTACAAGAACATGGTAAGATCCCGACGCATTATTTACATTACGTAAATATGCAGGTGATAGATTAGATCCACGCTAGTACGTTTCCATCCGCAAACGTCACAAGAGCTGAAGCAATAGCGCAACAGCAACCATCTGCCTGAACAGTCTTCCCTGTTAGATTTCTACCTTTTTCTTAATCCTGGGATAGTAACAAAATTTCGATACCTTGACTAAACAGCACAACTCCCGAACTAGTGGACTCGCTTCGCCAGAATGGCTACTTGGGTTTACCCGCCACTACCTCCGCAGCAGCTGGAACGGGAAGCTGATAGTGCATTGGTATACTTCTCCCCAGATGCCTACGAGTTTCATTTGGCTTTTCAAGGGTTAAAGCATCGCGTGTATAGTATACCTCTGTTGTTGACTTTTAGCTCCGACACAGGCTAGGGAATTAGAATGGTTACTGCGTTCTCTGCAAGACTCACTCGCCTCCCTAAGGGAAGGCCTGCATGAATGCGCTGCGCTTCTTGCCCCTAAAGAGCCAGGCTCAACATTGGTTATCTCCTCTGTACGATCAGAGATCGTGAAAGGCTTCGTAACAAGGGTCGGAACGAAAATCGTGAAAGGCGTATGTTGTTCGCGCTTGCATTCTCCTATTTCTCGGACGAACCGATTAGACTGATCAGGTATCGTCGTGCGCTAGGATATTCAACTACGCCTTGGTTCCCTTGCTCCTGCGCGTGGCTCCCCAACGACTCGCTTATGCTTGTCGAACTCGCCCGGTGCTCCAGAGCTTGTGCTACATCAGTTGGTTTCGGTGAGGAACTTGGTCAACCAGAGTCTCGATGTGGTGGATGTCAGCACTTGGACTGGCGACCCGCTCAATGCAAGTTTCATATATGGACAGCTGCGCTTATTATATGAAACTCTGTCTGAGGCTCGCCAGATGTTGAAGGGCGAGAGTGATCAAGTCAGGGGCAAGTGGTGGGAGACAAGTGCGCTTGAGGATGTATGTTCGGCGCCTCGTTCTTTTGTCCCCTTTATTGGTGACTAACATAACTGCGAAGATGTTTGATCCACCGTTGCCGCTAAACCTTTCGTTCCATCTATCCATCGCCGACTCTGCTCTCGTCTTGTATCTAAGGACGCTCGAGTCTAGCACACCCACACATACTCCAACAGCTTTTGCCACCGACATTTCTTTGACTGGGTTCAATTTGCGCGACCGTTTGTTTGGAACTCGACACCGTGGGCATGATGAAGTTGGAGATGTTTTCACATGGAAGGGAGACGAGGTCAAAGTAAGGGAAAAGATTCGCGTGGAGAGTCAGGACCCGAGCCTGATGGCAGTCATGGCGAAGTTGACTGCTTTGCAACACGAAGTGATGAAATGGATTTCTGCATTGAAAGTGCTTATGGGCAACGAAGATACCGATAGCGAGGAATAGACTTGGAAAGGCTCTAAATTGTACATACTGTTTTATATCATTCAAATACATTTACATATCATTATATACTTCTGCATAATCTCATGTCCTTTAAGATAATGCACATACTATGAGAATTACATAATTGGACTACCTCCTTCCACCCGCCAATAGGAAAAGTGGAATTTCTGATGGCCGCATTTCTTGGCAAAGATTTTCCTAACAGAGCTCTCACGAGTGGCGTTTTTCCTCCATCCCCAGACTCAGGTCGCTGATTATCGCTTCCAAGGTGGTAAGAAGGGTTTGATGATGCTATCAAGATCCCCAGCATCAAGGGCGAGCCGGTCTTGCTCCCACGGCCTTCTGCGCACCATTGCATCGAAGTCGTCGCAAATCAGTTCGCAACAGCTCCGCGGCGGAGCTACCAGTTTCATAGCGCAGCGGTACAGATGTACAAACGCGCGATACGAGTTTCCCCTTAATTCACCGGTCGGATTTCCTCGAAAGACTGCTACTGGATACATAATCGGCGGTCTGAAAAATGGACGGCGATATGCGTCTACGGTGCCCCCGGCAGATGGCAATGTCAATGCGGATCGGAAGGACGCCATCTACGATGTGATTGATAAAATTGAACAAAATGAGATGGAAATGGCTGAGCTTATGGATGAGCTGAGCCTGTTGGACGATTACTGGGAAGCTCTCAACCTTGATGGTCCAGAGCTTGATCATGCATTCAGCGAGACGATCGGCCATCGGGACCAGGAGACTTTAGAAGCGCGCGTTCAGGAGGCGAGACAGGTGTTCGGGGACACTCTGCCCGATGGATTGCTGAATGACACTGAGTTGCGGTTATACACTCAGTTGTATGGCGAGCCGATCATTCGCCAGGAGGAGTTAGAGCTTGAAGCAACGGAAGATGAGAAGGATGCAGATGTTCTATACCGTGAAGATGGTCAGGGAGGATGGGAAGCTGTCGATTTCGAGCAGGCTGAGTCAGAGGATGAACCACCTGTGGTCTATGATATGGAGGCTGGCCCGGTCGAGGATGAATCTATCGCCATGCAACGGACAAGGGAAGTGGCGGAACAGCTCGGTGGAGAAATCATGCTGGAGCAGTTTGAAGAAGAAGCAAACCCCGACGACACACCTCGACTGCATCCTTTGACTGTGGAAGGGAAGTTCTCTACCGATCCCAGTACTGTTTTCTTGCCCAAGGATACAGTAACTGGACCTATTTCCATCATCTTGTCCGACTACTCCAATAAGCATATTGCGGATGTTGCCCATCGTACCTTTGGCGGTACGCGCCTTCCTTATTCTACTACCACTCCTCCACCGCGCGCACAGATGCCCCAGCTCCCTATTCCGCTAGACGCTTCCCAGCGACACATGACAGAAATGGAGGCGAATGCATACATTGCGGCTCTGTTCCCTGGAATGTATACATCTATACTGAGCACCTTGGTCGAGGTCCGAAAGCGCTTGGGCACGGAGTGGCTACGTGGGCTCATCTCGAAAGAAGATGGGCCGCATATCCTTGATGCCAGTGCTGGTGGTGCCGGTGTCCTTGCTTGGCGAGATGTCATTCGTGCAGAATGGGAGTCTATGGTCCCAGACCATCCCAGGGCAAGTCCTTATCCTTTAGGTAGATCGACTGTCGTCACTGGTTCGGATGCCCTTCGAATGCGTGCTAGTTTATTGTTGGAGAACACTTCGTTTCTACCACGCTTGCCTGACTATGTTCACATCCGCGAAAAACCTACTCTAGATGATGAGAGAGCTCCTCCAAAGCGAAAGCAGTACGATATTATCGTGGCTCCCCATAGTTTGCTCGGCATAGAGGAGGAGTTCTTACGCAAAGAGCACGTGGAGAACCTGTGGAATCTTCTCAACCCTGATGGCGGTGTTCTAATCCTTCTCGAGAAGGGACACCAGAAAGGATTCGAAGCAATTGCCGGGGCCCGTGAGATGATCCTTAAGCGTTTCGTATCAAGCCCTGGCTCTACAACATATACCAACTTCACCGAGTCACCAATTGAGGATTCACATATTGAGAAGGAACCCGGAATGATTGTTGCGCCCTGCACTAACCATGAGAAATGCCCCATGTTCAACACTCCAGGCCATTCCAAGGGACGCAAAGATTATTGTCATTTCCAGCAGAGATATATCAGACCGTCATTCCTCCAACGTATCTTGGGAGCCAAGGATCGGAACCACGAAGATGTGAAGTTCAGTTATATCGCTGTACAACGTGGCGTCGACTTGCGTGAGACGCAGGGTATTGTACAAGGCTCGGAAGCTACCGAAGCGGCCTTTGCTGGCTACGAAGATTTACACGACCCAGCTGTAGAAGAGATGGAAGCACCAGACGAAGCTACTAGTTCCCAGACCGAGGCAAGCGAACAAGCGAAGCCCGAGAACTTCCACACGTTGTCTCTTCCTCGTATTGTGTATCCTCCAATGAAACGCCGCGGACATGTCATCTTCGATTTTTGTACGCCTGCTGGAAAGATTGAGCGCTGGACGGTGCCCCGCTCCTATAGCCGCCGGGCATACAAAGATGCTCGCAAGTCAAATTGGGGAGATCTGTGGGCTCTTGGTGCGAAGACCCGCATCCCAAGAAGCTTGAGACTCGGTGATAAGCACGGCGAAGGCAAGAAAGAACGTTTGGCTAGGCGGGCAGCCCTTAGGGCCGATTTAGCCGAGGAAGGTGAACTTGAGCAGCAGTCCGAGGGTTCTGACTGGCCTGAGGTGCTTATACAGCAGAGAAAGAAGGGCCAAACGATCCCAAGCTGGAAGAAGCATGCGGACAAGAAGAAGGTGAGGCAGGCTTCGAAGAAGCATGCCGCTGCGAAAGTAGCGCAGGATGACTTCTTAGTTTGAAAGCTTCGTTTGCATAGTTCATCGGCTGGCGGGAAACACAAGGCATAGGGCTACGGCGTATAAATGGTTCATATCTCGGTACAGGCACCTGGGCTTCAAAGTTTTGAAGGATGTATAATAAATGTATTATAAATAACGGATATATGTAATTAGACCACAACTGTATGGCTTATTGAGCTCTTCACTCAATTTCAATGTGACCAATATTCCTCTCATATACAGCATTCGCAGCTCCTTATATAATCCATGGACTGTGTCGAAGACAATTGCAATTGGCTGTTTCACGGGAAGACGCAAATGGTCTGAAGGTGCCTGCTAAATCCTAGCATGAGGGATCAAGCAATTGGTGGCGGATGACGGTAGATCGAAAGACTTTACTTTCGCATCACCAATCTTCGGCTTTATGCATTAGTAGCGCATATGTCGAACACTATGCACCGTGGGCACTAAGGCGAATAGTAGACGTATGTTAAAGGTAAGTCTCAACGCTGCTCGGCGATGACAGCGACCTACTTCCATTGAAGCCGAGTCGTCGAGCTCGGGTAGTTTCACCGATTATAATGGCAGGTGTCTTGAATAACAGGGATGGCGTAGTTGCAACCATTTTGCGCTGTTGCTATAGTTTTCACCCCGTGAGTGCAGACTTATTGGGCGGCCATACTCTTTCTCAACTGACGTTCGCGCTGTTTACTCTGCAACTCCAATCTCTCGACAGCATACTTCAGCCGTTCCTTCTTCTGTACCAATCGCCTGAACTCCGCCGCTTTAGCAGCATTAGCCTTTTGTCGATCCCCATAGGCATTCTGGCTACGGCTTGAGGTTTGGCGGCTCTCGCTGGAGTACATTCTGCCTTCCTGCAGCTCAGCTTTTGCTCGGAGAGCTTGTTCGCGACGAGAGAGCTTTTCAACGTGGTTTGACGCTAATGATAGCAAGTGTCCGATGCTGGGAGTAATTTCATCAAGTAATGATTGCTGTGCTTCGCGGAGCGTAGGCTCGGGAAGAAGTTCAAAGTGCTGTTATTGGATTTTTATCAATACATTTACCGGGTTCCGGAAGGTACGTTGCCGGCACTTACTCGGGTTGTTTGCAGGACCTTGCACAGTCGAGGAAAGTCACTAACACCAGATTCAAGAGTGGAGATAGATGAGTCGAGAAGTTGTAGAGAGGATTGGAGAGACGTGACTGAAGCATTTAGTGATGCCGCCATGGTGATACGAGGGCGAAATAATGCGGAAGCGTTTTTAAATGAATATACTTAGAAAGTATGAAGTTGGAGTTTCATGACAACTGCTGCATTTGTTTACAGGCGGAGGGGCTAACGGAGCGATAAAAGCGGCGATGAGACCGTGCGGCTATGGTAAAAGCGGCCGGAAGTCGGACCTCCGGGCAAAACTCGTTGTTCCCGCTCCTCCTCGTTGCACCGTATTCCGCCTACATCAACTCACCTCTCACCTTTATCCTCCTAGGACATTCCCGTGCAATATATAACTTGTCACCATGTCTCTCCTCGGAAAGAAGTTCCCCACCCCCATTGGTAAGACACCGCGCCGGTCGGAGATTCTTGTTGGATTAAACCAGGTCGAAAGCTGACTGACCTACCTCGTTATAGCCAAGCCTCTGGGCCCCTTCTTCGCTGCCGGTATGCATCGCCATTATTGAAATCCCTCTACGAATACGTCTATTCTATTTGATCTCGACTATGGGATACGTGTTTGGACAAGTGCACAGGGTACTGGATCTCGGATACTGACGGGAGTCTTTCTAGGCGCTGTCATCCTCTACGGCATCAACTCCCTCGGCAACGCCCTCGCCAACAGTGAGTCGCCCCGTTCTTCGAATTCAGGGGACTTTATGCTTCTATAGGAGCTAGATTTTCCCTTCGATGCGAGCAACTCCCGCAATTTCTCAATTATAGCTAACATTGGTTCCCTTCTGCAGCCGGAGAGTTCAAGAACGACCCCCGCAACCCCAACCTCAAGAACAGCAAGCACTAAATTAATCTCTGTTAATCTGAGAATGTCAATTTGACGGGTGAAAGAAGAATACGGAGGGTGGCTGATTATCCGGATTGCTGCTTCGCCCAAATTTCGGTTTGCGGACAGTTATTCTGTACAGGCATATAGACCGTCATGAGATTTTGACGAATTGACAAGTTGTACCACTACTGCTACGGTCGTCTTTCCAGTACATGCTTCATCTGTTTCCTTTGCCTTGAACGATATTCATTCGCGTAATTCGGCTGCGAAGTCATCGCAGTAGCTGACAGTTATCACACGCCCATACTAGCTTTATATAAACTGTCTTTCGCTGCTAAATGCTTCTCAGTACTGCTGGCTTGGTAGCTTCATAAAGTCGCTTGGAGCATGGTGGCTACATTTCATGATCTAGAGCTCAAGTCTGGTGATGCATGATCCAGTCGCAGTGTGGATAATCTGTTCCATTCCTACAGAGCTTCTTTTCTTTAGGATCACTCGATCCACCGGCTTATATCAAATTAAGTTGCATCACAGTGACCTACTCAAGGAAGGCTGATCATGCAGTTGCATGAGAATCATGAGTGGTGATAGCACGGTGGTGTGCATTTTGCCGTAATATTTAGGAAGCCCCGGTAAATTTGATGTAAGCCATATAGACTACTATCACCACATCAACTCATGTAAATGATAATCACTTGCACTAGAGTCATGCAGAGCTAGAGCTAGAGCTCCTTATCAAACAGGCCGGACGGATGGGGATTGATAGCCGTTACATGGGTAGTTGAGATATATCGCCTCGGCCTTTCATCTCATCGTTACTATAGTAAGAAGGGTTTACTTAGTCTATTCACCAGCTAACTTTATGCCGGCTTGATAAAATCAATAAGTATAAAGCTATTCAACTCTGTGGAAATCATTCATATAGAGAAAGAAAAGGCATGCAGGCCCCCCGGTTAGCTTGAATAACTGCCTCAGCACGGTGAGGTATCTCCATTATCAGAAGCAGAAGCTGCCATTTAGGAATCCTATGCTACGCCTCTAAAACTACAGATCTTAAGCGAGCACCTGAGCTAATAAGATCTATAGAACCGTGCCTTTCCTAATTATGATCGCTCATCCAATTCCACACAGTTTCAATAAGTAAGAGGTCAGGTGAAAAGGTAGAACAGTATAATATATAGATTCCCTGCGCTTCTAGAGCTTTAATAGTAGATCCATATGACTCCCCATAGCAGTTCAAGAGACATCAATACAAACATTCCACAATCTAGTACAGGGTATGCGGTAGACTTAGAACTATTGGACATCTCACCGGAGGGACCAAGTCTGCCAATAAAAGTGGCCTTGCCCTAGGTGTCTCGGCGAGGAGCAACAAGATGTTGTCAGCGACAGGCTGGCTGTCCATGAATGGGATTAGTGACGGATATGAAAGTCCGAGTCGCCTTGACCACTCGGCCACACTGACACCCATTATTTGTAAAAGCGAGTTTCTAGACGTTTTGCGTAGATAACTGTCTTCACAGTACTCCGTAAAGTTGGCCGCACAGGTTGTCGGCCTCTAAACGATTCATGGCAAATTCCGGATTTTGATCCCATTAGTGAGTCAGTAACCTGAATAGTTTTGTAGTGTGATATACAATTGATGCACTATAATTTCCAATCGTAAGTCAGTGTGGCCGAGTGGTTAAGGCGATTGACTCGAATTCTCATATATTCGTCATCAATTCCATTCGTGGGCACAGGTTCGAATCCTGTCGCTGACGTCCTATCTTCATTTTTTGCCTCTTCCTACAGTAAGAAGTGTAAATCGCGGGCCCGGGAAGGATCCTGATTCCTGGTCGTTGCTTTACTTTTTGGCCATGTTCGAGGGTGTCTTTTCCAATGAGTAATCGATAGTTTGACTTGAATCCAGCAATCATATGTATTTTCTTCACAATTAATCCACAGCGAATATGAATTTGCCCCTACGATTGTATGTGTGTGTAGGTATACGCATGTAGCGGGCGCTTTAGATATCACCATCTCAGTAAGAAGGCTCCGTGCGGCTGATGGGTTAATTTCATATTCGAATCATAATCACTTTATACTGTAATATCTCGCGAGATAAAGGCCCAGAAGATGAGAGATTACTCTCGGGTAGCCGATTCGATTTCCTTATAAACCTCGAAAACGTGAGAATCTTATCAAGGGTACGGGAGTATGTACTACCTTCTCATGGAAGGCTTAACTTTCCCGAGAAGTTAACAACGGAGTACTCTCATTAAGCGAAGGCGGTGAGTAACTAACCAATCGGCGGCCTTTTACTACCCAGTATGGTAGATTGAAGACTAATCTGAATGAGGAAAGCGTATCTTCCCGTGACCCCAGAACTCCGATCACAACCGCCATCAAAAGATATCGAGTGCCGACATCCAGACAATCGCAGTTCACCAGCTACAGGAAAATACACCATGTCGCTTTTCAGATCCAAGCGCTTGGACCTCAGCGGGTTTATCAACGCCCGTGTCATTCGTGACCACACCAAACGGAAGGTCTTCGAGCAGCACGAGCCTGAACGGTATGCTAAGTCGGCTTTTTTTGGACCTTTGTCGCATTCCCTTTTGACAAGGATTTGTGGGACCTATATCTAATCAATTGGTTTTATCTTATAGCCAAGCTCTCCGTTACATCATCCGCAACACCTCCCTTCCACAGCGTACCCGTGCCCAGGCTCAGTTGCAGCTTTCCCAGATGCACGCCTACACCCGGCCCACTCAGATCAAGAACCGCTGTGTGGCGGGTGGTATTGCTCGAAGTGTGATTCGCGACTTCAGAATTGCTAGAGTAAGCAACTTCCTCCAAACTCGTTTAATGGAGTGGCAGGCATTGACTGACATCGTGTTTAGTACCAATTCCGTCAACAGGCACTGGCTGGTGAACTACCCGGTGTGAAGAAAGCCAGTTGGTAGTGTGTCCATATACTGCGGATTGTTTTTATTATGTTCATGGCTACTGGGTCAGCCGATTTGCACGAGGGCGTTTAATTCCATACTTTTTTTTTTCTTCGAGAAAGATGTACAATATATCAACTGCCGGGTTTCAATAGACGATATGTGTTGGATTTTCTCCGCTGATTATGACGGCTTTTTCGTTCATATCAAGCGTTCGCTACCGTCTGCTAGGTTTTCCGTACATTGGAACTGGTCGAATCTATCCGTTCTCCAGTAGATCAGCCATCTTGTTTTATCATTCATAAACAAGTGCGATATAAGGCTGGGCACGGACAAACCCAACACCGTCAGGTAACCTACTTTTATTCTAGTATTATAATCATTAGCGAATACACTCGTTCCCCCCCTTTTTTTCTCCCTTCATGTCATAGTCCCGTGGACAAAGATTCATCTTACAGGTGAATATTTGTCTCTTGAGTGTATACCTTCACATTAGCAGTACAAATGCTTTGACTCGACCGCCTTAGCTAAGATCTCGTTTCGATCTGTTCTTGAATGACATCCTTTACTCAATATATCATCACAAATCCACTGCCATGTATTTGAAGTCTAAGGCTTGACTAGCCGTCTTCGTTCTGTCCATCGGTCACCATAATTTTGACTGCGGTGTTCATATTGCAGCTCAAAGATGCTCTTGATAGAGATATCTTAAACCTAAAGAGTATAAGCGACGGTCTAACAAGCCTACAAAGAAGCTATATATCATGAGTGTGTAGTACAAGCCCTGTGATCAGGCGTTCATGCCTAACAATGGATATCCGTTTGCATGAATTTATTCAATCTGTAGTCTGATTCACTGTGTTTCATGCGTTTGCAATACAACAACGACTAATCAACTCTAGCACTTTTACTCTCAGTGAAACAGCCTCTCCTCTCATTCTTCCCCTTTCATCATAGCACTGATCCTGCGCCCTCTTATCTTTTCTTACAATAAAAAGAACAAGAAGCCAGCAAGATGTTTGTCTACCGTCGTGAAGACCTCCCACCCGAGCACGAGTTTCCTGCGGACCTTGAGAAATTAGGGTATGGACTCGAGGCTTCCTTCACAGTCATGACCAAATACTAAACGGAGGATAACAACTAGATACTTCATCAATGAGAAAGACCAGATCAGAAAGATCGCGGATCCTACGCAGGAGTTTCAGTACAAGATCAACAAAAATGCCCGCGTCAATGACATGCAGAGAGAGGCGATGAGTGGTGCGTCCGAATGAGATGACATGCCTATTTCTCCCAAAATATTTTGCAATCTGAGGTGTCTAACATTGGTAAACATTATAGAATGCATCCGCAAAACCGTGGCTTCTCGCCTACGGGAGCTCAACCTTACAATCCTGCGTCTTCCTCTCATTTCTAAAGTGAATGAGGCTCATGTTCCGATCCTGGTGTCATCTAACCTATCCACGGCATCTCATATCATTGTTGTCTTCGGAGAGCCAGTACAGGATCTGGGAATCTGGGCGTATCGAAGCATAGGTGTGGATGGCATCAACGCAGGCTCTGCTGTCTCGTTTGTCAAAGCCGTCCTTCAGTCCGAAACTAATAAAGAGGGAACCAACACTGAGTCCGCCCCCAAGCGCGGCGACACTGCTCTGGTGCTTGCGAACACAGGCCAATTAATTTGGCATTGCGGTGCTCGTCGCCCGATGACCCTGCCGACCTGGCTCGCTTATCCTCGCCCCTCGGCCGTCGATCCTCCCCTGATGATGACCCATAGAAACAAGATCCCTGACAACGGCTGCTGGGAAGATCACATCTCTTGTGTCTTTAATGAAATCCTAGCTGACCGCGGACGCTTGGTGCGCCATGATGCTAAAATCAGCATCGTCGGAATCGCTGAAGGGGGCCAGGGCGCAATTCGCCACTTATCTCTAAACTGTAAGTGCTATTGTATCGTGATCAGAGTGAAACTCCGTCTGAACTACGGCTAACATATGAATCAATTCAAAAAGGGGAGGGTTGGCGTGGATATATATCTGCTGTTGTTCTTACCAACCCTCTCCACTCCACCGACGTTGAACTGGCTGTCAATGATGAGATGTCGGGCTCGTTCCTTGCCTTCATTTCTTCCCGCTGTCGTGCCTATGTTATCTCTGACGCACCAAAGGGTTGTTTGGTCCCGGGCTCCCGTCGGTATGGCTGTAACTGTTACTCATCTGGGGAGATGCAGCATGTGGAGTGTATCATGCCGCGCGCTTGGAAGGATATGCTTGAGTGGCTGAATCGAGCACATGCGGATCCGACCATGTATGAGGCTCAGTTGAAGCTGAAGGAGATGAATGATAGTGATTTGGAGACTCTGAACACGGATGGAAGCAATGAATAAGACTCGTCTGGTCTCTGGCCGTTTTAGGAGCTGGCTTGCCTTTCTGGTTCTAGGCATTTATGCAAGGTTAATGGCTGGTGGGTGATGGGATGGCTAATATGATGAGACTCGAGCTTCAGAAGACGATTAGTAGTCAAGCACTAGGTAGTTATTAAGTAGTTGTTACCCCGGAAAGCAGAGAATGACGTTCAGTTCAAAGGATGCAAAGGATATGCGGTGTCAACATGGGGCTTCTACCTGGTAGCTAACTCTATGCATTGTTGCATTGACAAGGGTCTGATTTAACGTCGATGATTCGTTCCCCAAAGGCCATCTATTAATCCCCTCCCATCACACAAAATACTAATGATTATCATGTTCCCTCGAATCTAGACTCTAACCATTCAACTAACACCCCACCTCACATATACAATCACCGTTAACAACATCAACATCAACAACCATGAGTTGATTTTACCACGATCCTATTTTTTATTCCGGAGGGTAGAGAGGGGGATGCGATGGGGGTTCTGGCGAGGATGATGAATGGCAAATCTTGATTGTGGGCTGCAGTATGATATTGTGTCATGGTCTAGGGAGACAGGAAATTGAGATAGTGTACATGACAGGGTAAACAGGGCTATGTAGGGCTTCTTGCACGTCAGAGGTTACCTGGCGTAACCCAGAGAGGAAAGTCACGGGTGATCGTGACCGGGTGGTTGTATTTCTCTCCCTTGTTTAGCAGATGGAAGAGAGACGTTCAACATATCGCTTCTTGCTGATGATGCTCGTTTTTATGCTCCCCCTCCAATTATCATTGTGTTGTCTACCACATAGAGAGTTGACAAGATGACGCCAGAACAAAGCCTATATAGAAGTCTAAAAAAATGGCTACTACAAGCGAAGCGAAACCGAAACTGATTGGAGAATGTCATGAACGAAGGGTTTATCGGCGATAGGAATTCATTTCTGGACCAGTTAGGTATCGACATCTCTGGGGCTGAATCGGGCATTGATGTCAGATCGAAGGACTAGATTTTAGGTCCTTGGTTCTGTTTTTGCTTCTTTTTCTTGGTGGCACTATAGTCAATCCCTGTCTGGGAGTATACGATCAGAACTTCGATTCGTCCGAAAAGTGGATACTCGAAAGTCAATTGACAGGTCTATTTGCACAACTACACGCCGTCGCGGATCATCTTCGCATCATGCACATCATTCGGATGCTGGTGCTGGGAGGTTCTACACAGTGTATTACTATTTACCTGGAAGCGGCGTTGACACTTGGGTGGCTTGGGTCCGACCACAGGTACGGACTTTCCTCGGTTGGGTGCCCTGAAGCAAAAGAAGGCTTAGCCGGGTGGCGTTCTGTGGCTCGGAAGTATTACAATTCGAATTTACAGGTAAGTCCCCAGTAATTTATGAGTTTTCCCCTGATTTGTGGTCCAGGATCTACCTGGGATCTACCTTAACACAGTCGTGATGAGGAAGTTGGAACGAATACTGGAATACGAACAATAAGAGAGAGACGGTGTGTCCAACGGGGGCCTCCGACCCAACAAAGGGAATGTTTAGCCGAATGGTCGAGTGCTTGGAAACACTCACGCGCATGCGGAGTGCCTGCATTACGATTTTTCGCACTGCGTTGTACATCTCCGAGGACACTGTCCAACTACATGAAACCATCGAGTAAAGGAAATTCCTGAAGGGGAAATGGGGACCAATTTTGATCGAGTAAAGACAGGTACTAAAAGCAATTGCAGGGAGCGAGCCGATGGCGGATGCCGGAGGCGCCCGATGCAAAACCACGGTTGAGGGGGAGCAGTCAGACTGGCGAGGACCCAGGCCAGACAGGATTTTACGAGGTCACCAAGAACACTTCCGAATACCCGAATCAGTAATAGTGAGGGTATCGAGGGTCACATGGATTCTTCTAACTTCCCTTTGTTCACAAATCTCCCTACGATGAGGGAGAACAAGTCGGCTGATAGGTTTATCATGGCTGGGGTGAGAGACCTTTTTGAATACACCGACAGTCAGAAAGCCTTATCGGTATTTCAATCGAGTAAGACGAATCTCTGATACTGTTCCGGTGGCACCGGTGGATCCGCTTGTTTGTAAAGTGGATCCCCTTTTTATACTTTTTTTTCTTCTTCCCTTTCCGATTACTCGATTAGTATTGTTATCGGTCGAGGACAAGACGTGGCCAAAGTTCGGGGACTGAGAAAAAAAGGGCACTAAGAGTTCCCACAGACGAGGGGGATGATGGGAAATAGTTATATAAAACCCTTATCGATACCCCGGATTGCGCTATCGTGCCTGCCCTCCCATATCGCATTTCTTCATTCGTGAGAGTTTTAGTCCTTATCAGTCTGTCTTCAGGACTTCCCAATAAGGATCCCTTGCCTCCCAAACCTGTCTGAAACTGCCTTCTTATCAGTTCATTGAACTCGTCCTTATCTTTTCGTCCACTCACTGTCATCACCCTCTTTGGGCCCCTCCTTGACCTCTTCCTCTCTCCCATTTCCTCCTCTTTCTTTCTTCCTTCTTCTCTCTATCCCCTTATCTCTCTTCTGTCTTCCTATCGATAACCCTCCTTGACCATGGAAACGCAACAAATCCCCTCTATCGCGGTGGTGACGTCGTCTCGAGCCGTCATCTCGGGTCGTCTAACGTCAGCCACAATCGTTATCTCTCGCACCTCTGGAAAGATCACTGCGGTCTTTGACTCCGTCATTCCTGCCTCTGACTTCCCTGAAGGGACTCCCTATACCGACTATTCGCCTTATGTCTTGCTTCCCGGCTTGGTTGATGCCCATGTTCACCTGAACGAGCCCGGCCGCACCGAATGGGAGGGCTTCTATACAGGCACCCAGGCTGCTGCCTTTGGTGGTGTCACCACCGTCATTGACATGCCTCTGAACGCTATCCCGCCCACCACCACCGTGGCAGGTTTCAGGGAGAAGCTGAATGCTGCCCAAGGCAAGTGTTGGGTCGATGTCGGCTTCTATGGCGGCATCATCCCCGGCAACGCTGGCGAACTGAAGGCCCTCGTTAACCAAGGTGTCCGCGGCTTCAAGGGGTTTCTCATTGACAGTGGGGTGAGTATATCAGTGCCCCCTCAGTAAGTTTCCGTGCTTACCGTTTTAGGTTGACGAATTCCCCGCCGTCTCCTCGGAAGACATCCGTAAGGCCATGGCGGAACTTGCCGATGAGCCCACCACCCTCATGTTCCATGCGGAAATGGTGCCCCCCAACACATCCTCCCAGGCAGACCAACCCCAGATCCCCGAAGGCCCCGCGGAAGCATACTCCACTTTCCTGGCATCTCGTCCCTCCGCATATGAGACCTGTGCTGTAGAAGAGATCCTGTCATTGGCCCACCTGGCTCCCAAGCTTGCTTTGCATATTGTCCACCTATCGGCCATGGAGGCTATTCCACTCCTGAAGAAAGCCCGTGCAGACGGAATTTCTATCACTGCAGAGACTTGTTTCCATTATCTATCCCTGGCCGCCGAGGAGATCCGGGACGGTGATACCCGCCACAAGTGCTGCCCACCGATTCGCTCACAGCTTAACCAGGATGCCCTCTGGGCCGAATTGGAACGCCACGCCGAGGATGGTGTCATCAAGACCGTCGTGTCGGACCACTCCCCGTGCACCCCGGATCTGAAGCTCCTTCCTTCCCATATCCCGGGTAGCTGCACCTCCAAGGGCGATGCCGCCATCGAAAAGAACCAAGGCAGCTTCTCCTCCGCCTGGGGCGGTATCTCTTCTGTCGGTCTGGGTCTTCCAATCCTGTGGACGGAGCTCAGCCGCCGGAAGGGTCTCACCTCTGCTCCGGAGGATACCAACACCAAGCGGGCCCTCCAAGACATTGTACGCCTGTGCTGTGCCAACACCGCGGCACAGGTTGGACTTGAGCGCCAGAAAGGTGATCTCGTCCCCGGGTTTGACGCCGACATCTGTGTCTTCGACGACTCTGCCGAATGGGTCGTGGAGCCTAGCACCATGCTCTTCCGGAACAAGTGCTCGCCGTACCAGGGTCGCACCCTGCGCGGCATGGTCCGTGAGACGTGGCTGCGCGGCGAGAAGGTCTTCAGCCGAGACGGCGGCTTCAGCAGGAAGACTCCAACCGGCACATTGCTGTTAGAGAAACGTGTTTGATTCTTTTCATTTGTGCTCCCGTACTTCGATCGAGCTGTTGACCAATGCACAGCTACCCACACATTTCAGACGACAACCACAAACACAAAACATACCTGATGACCATAGATATCCACGCTACTGATGATCACTAATGACCTGACAGCAGCACAGCATATATCAGCGCCATAGATTGAGCGATGATGTAGCATTTCTGTTAAGCATTGTTTTCCTTGTTTTATTATAGAGGGCATATGAATACCAATATTAATGATTTGTCAAAAATCTTTCCGTCCAAGATGGTGAACGTAGGTGAAAGCAATTAAATGGAGTAGATCGTTTCACAAAGGTGTATTCTCATTTTGAAGTCGAAAAAAACGTATCATACAAATCAGTCCTTTCAGACCGAGGGGTATCAAGAACATGCAACATGCATCCTGTTCAAGTGTCAACAGAAGACCGGCGGACCGGCGACTTACAATCAATTTCCATCCCCTTCCTTTCCCTTTTCCTCCCACCGCTCCCTCACCCTCCTCCTTAACCCACCATTCGGCCCTCTCCCCCAAATCTCCTCCTTCTCCCCATCCACCCGCTGCACACTCTCACTCTCACCCTCATCCCCCCTACCCAAAACCTCCCTCCCAACAACTACCTTCCTCTCCTTAACCCCCCTCTCCTTCTTCCTCGCCCGCTCCACCTTCCCCAGGTAAATCGCATAAATCGCCACCTCAGCAACACCCACCGCAACCGCAGCCCCAAACGACACAAGCACCTTCACAGCCTCAGACACGCCCCCACCCCTCCTCGACCCCCGATCCAGGTCCCAAACCGACGAAACAGCCTCCGTCAACACCTCCGGCGTCGAAAAACTCGTCAACGCCCAATAAACACTGAACCCGGTAATCACAACCGAAAGAAAAATATTCAGCACAAGCCCGGGGGTAAGAGTGTCTGCGTCCGAATGTGCATCGTCGTCATGGAGTGCCGAAACGGTCGGTGTCGAGGAACTGAAGATCGGTGATGGGCCGTTTGGGGTGTTGGATGAGGTCGTCATTTGGTTGTAGGTGTCTGTTTCGTAGGCGGCTAGGAGACGGGCTTTTAGGGCGAGGTACTCTGGGCTCTGTGTTGTTGTTAGTTAGATATGTTATATCTATATTAGTGGTTGTGGTTGTGGCTTGTGGTATGGTATGTATGGTTTGGAGAAGGTGAAGACGTACGGGTTTGGGTTTTGGTGGCGGAGGCGGGACGTAGACTTTTGTTCCGTGGAGGAGGGAGTTGAGGGTTCGGGCGTCATTGGGGTTGGAGGTGGCATTTTCGGAGCGGAAGTAGCGGGATAGACGGATTAGTTGATCGTGAGTGATGGGACTGTCTAGGGATGGGTTGGAGGGTAGATTGAGGTCTTTGCGATCGGAGGTTGGGATCGCTTCTAGGGCGGAGAGGATCCGGGTTGTTGTTATTAGTTGGACCATTTTTGCTGTGCAATGGTGCGGTTTGTTTTAGGACATTTTAGGGGTGAGCGGTTTGGTTTGAGATTTGTTGGAGGGTTGAGCTGTAGGTGTTGATGGATGTACAGTATTTAAAGATGATGGTGTTGGTATCGAATCACGATATCGACCCCACATGGGATGAATGGGGTTACTGGATTTGGCTTAGTGTTGTCTGGTTGGGGTTTTAGTTTGTCGCGTCAGGAATCAGGATACCTTATGGATGTCCTCCTCCGTTTTCTTAAAGAAGAAACGAATCATGTCTTCTTTCTTCTTTCGAGAGACTTTGTACTTCATAGACTAGTTGTCTTTAGATTGCTTTTTATATGATTGATAATATGTCTATCGCAGCCTCTCACAAACAGGGCATATCATCATATAGGTCTGATAGCCCTAATTCCTAGAGTTGTGTTGAATTATTGGTTAGTAGCCCTGATGTGAAGTGGTGATGACATCGTATGGATGCGTTCGAATTATTCTGAGATAATATCCTCTGGGAGAGTTTAGCAAGATATTATCCTACCAACAGGCATGGTTTTGAATCTTGCATTGCACTTGCTCCTCTTCCTGATTTGTATAGGCCTTTCTTTACTTTTTTGCTGCTTACTAGGGTTTTCATGAGGCCTTGCGTCGAGCTATGTGATGGACTTGATATCGTTCAAATATTCGGCATTCACTCATAATGCTGCTAATGAGTCTAGAAGAAGGTCAGACCAAAGATCGTCTCTCCCCGTCGCTTATTATCTAGGATTTACTTCGGTGCTACGTGCTCGTAGTAGTATATGTGAGCGGCATCCATGATTGCCTTTACTCTGGCAGCCGGCACTTTCTCTTTGCGATCGTACGAGTACAAACCATTAACCTCTTGCTCGATATCGCATCTGCATCTAAATTAGCTATCATGCTTGTCATACCCATATCCTCTGCTGGGACAACGGAGAAACACAGGTACAATCAGGTGATCTGTGGAGAAAGGCACTAAAAAAAGGTAGAAACGTACAACTGCGTATATACCAAGCCACACGTATGTCCTCCCTTGACGACGGCCATCACCAGGTTTTCAAGACGGCTCAGCAGGTCTTCCGGATCGCTTGCGGTAGTATAACCCCAGTCCCTTTCACCAGCAGCGGTGCCCTTCGCAGGAATGATATTCACTCCTCCGAACTCAGAGCAAATCACCGGAGCGCCGGGCGTATGTTGAGTGCCGGGGTCCAGGGGTTGAGAGCTAGCGGAAGGAATGGGACCCACGAACATGTCGCGGTTTGATTTCTGGCCCAGAATGCCGTTGTTGAAGTCCGAACAGGTTGCGGCCAGCGCAGGATGATCCGAATAGTCGTGGTAGGTTGTCAAGTCTGTCGAGACGTGCTCCCAGCCGCAGTTGTCATTGATGGGTCGAGAAGGGTCCAGGGTCCTTTTATATTGGTCAGTTCATGACAAGAGGATACATTGTTAGGAAGAGAGCCGAAAAAAAAAAAAAACGCACTTGGTCAAGTAATATACCGCTCGGATATGGTTCCGCTGCTCGATGTTATCCTTCAGGGAAGGATATCCCCAGCTCTCGTTGAAAGGGGTCCAAGCCACGATAGATGGATGGTTGATGTCCCTCTTGACAGCTTCTATCCACTCGCTGTTGAACCGAGAGATGTAGTCATCGCTGAACTCGTAGGCATTTGCTATCTCGCCCCAGACCAGAAATCCCAATCTGTCAGCCCAGTAAAAGAAGACGGGGTCTTCCACCTTTTGGTGCTTTCGGCACCCATTGATGCCCATTTCCTTCGCCATCTCGATGTCAGCCTTCAGTGCCTCTTGCGAAGGAGGTGTCAGGCCGGTCTCCGGCCAATACCCTTGATCTAATACCAGGGTTTGGAAACGAGGCTTCCCATTGAGCCGGAAGGTCCCGTCGCCATTCTTCCAGGTAACACTGCGCATACCGGTGGTAGTCTGAACCACATCAACCAGAATTCCCGAGGCATCATACAGACGCAAAGCCAAGTCATATAGGTTAGGATGCTCGGGTGCCCAGAGGGCTATCCCGTTGTACCAGCACCCGTCGACATTAAAGGGCACATTCTCCCTCAATGACTCAGGGTCTAGACCACGCATGTCTACATCGAGACTCACGTAATCTTTGTCTTGCGGCAGATCCTGTCTGCTGCGACTCACAGCGATACCCCCTAGACTCGCCTCGATCTCTACCTGGCATTTCGTCGCTGCCGGGCGATCTAACACCACAACCTGCGCATGAAGCTGCCCTTGGTTGATATCATCCGACCGGAGAACTAGGCCGTCACTGCTACTGCCTAAGCGCATCCTGGGTACACTTTCCAACCAAACAGACAACCAGATTCCACTCGTCGGTGTGTAAAAGATACTTTCAGGGACAGGGCCCCAATACTGTTTCCCGCGTGGCTGGCAAAGATCAGACGGCGAGTCTCTAACCCGAACCGTCAAACGTCTATCCGCTGTATCACTTTCTTGGGTCCCAAATGCATCAGTCACATCGACCTCAAAGGGCACATGACCACCCCGATGCCCTCCAACCATCTGGCCATCAACCCAGACAGTACAGTCATAGTCTACTGCACCGAAGCGAAGCACTAATCGATTCCTCTTGGCCAGTTCATCCGCCGTACGAATATCTGTCAACGTGCGCTCGTACCACAGCACTTCGTGAGCCTCGTGAAGGCCAATTCCAGATGCGGGAGTTTGAAATGCATATGGAACTTGGATCTGACGTTTGGCGTGGGTGATGGTGTTGGCGGGGATTCCCTTCTGGTGCCACCGCTGTGATAGACCGTTGTCTGCATCGTCGAAGATGAAGTCCCAGGGACCGTCGAGCGACGTCCAATTGAGTGCTGGGCGCTGGAAGTCTGGACGAGGATATGCTGCCATTCTGTTGGTGCTCTTCTAATGCTATGCAGGTCGTGGATGGGGAGTTGTGAGAGTGAAGGTGCAATTGCTGTCCCCGCGATCGACGGCTGTCTCCCCGCACCTGACGTGGGATGAATTATTGGCCATGTCTTTCTATGGGGCTGCATGAAGTGAATGATTGATGTAGGGCGACATTGTAAAGCAAGGATGCAACACGATTGTCTTAAGCACACTGATAAGTATGTTAAATGTATAGTAAAATTGTTGGTTTTGCTGTCCCTACCTTAGCCCATGCCTAAGTACATACATCGTAAGTACTGTTGAGTAACATCAGCGATATGCATTCTTGAAAATTTTCCCAGAGCTTGAAGCTAATAGAGAAATCACGATCAATGAAGCAGTTTTTGTCGAAAGATAGGCTCTTCAAACTCATAGACCGATGCAATGCAATTGGCCCATCAAGTGGAAGCCCTAGTATACGGGAAGCATATCGCCGATATGAGCTAAAGCACGTACTGTATACTGTATATCGCCGACATGCTGTTCAATGTCAAGTATGTCGGCGATATAAACATCTTCTTATAAAATATTGTTATAACCTCTTCAATGAAAAAAAATTATGTTCATTTACGTTCTTTCTTTTTTTCTCTATTTTTTTCCTGGGACATCATTCTTACTTCGCTGACAACAGAGGTTGACCATGTGGACCACAACAACCACAACGATGAGGACTCAAATTCTGAGACTACAAACATGGAAACATGCTTTTGCATACATCCCTTTAACCCAAGGAACATTAACACCCCTATCATTCAAGCTCAAACAAACCCGACAATCCTCAACCTGGAATCCACACACCGTCCCTAAGCTCCCAAGCCAAGAACAAGGCATTACCACGAACAAAAAAGAAGATAACGGTAAACTCGAATATTTCCTGTACGATCCCCATCTATCTAGACCATCCCAGCATAGCTAGCTAAACCACATACACAGAACAACAACCGACCAACTCATCAACTGGGCCCGCCAAGGTTCCCTCTGGCCTCTCACCTTCGCCCTCGCCTGCTGTGGCATCGAAATGATGCATGTCTCCATGCCACGATACGACCAAGACCGTCTGGGAATCATCTTCCGGGCCTCGCCCCGCCAAGCCGACGTCATGATTGTTGCGGGAACGGTGACTAACAAGATGGCACCGGCGTTGAGGCAATTATACGATCAGATGCCGGATCCGAAGTGGGTGATTAGTATGGGGAGCTGTGCTAATGGGGGTGGATACTATTATTATAGTTATAGTGTGGTTAGGGGTGTTGATCGGGTGGTTCCGGTGGATATTTATGTGCCCGGGTGTCCGCCGACGCCGGAGGCTTTGATGTATGCAATTTTTCAGCTGCAGAAGAAGATTAGGAGGACGAAGGTGACGAGGATGTGGTATCGGAGGTGAGATGGGTTTGGTTTGTATGAAGTTTGTTATAGTCGTGTGTTGTAGTGTTCTTTCAACCGGTTGAGAGGCTATTTCCACGTTTTATAGAAGCGAAGGATCGAGGCTGTGGTTTCCAAGATCCGGAGATGTCCCATCAATTAAGTCGCTGTTGAGAAAGCTGGAGAACACAAATGATGCTGTCATCCCAGACAGGCTAAAGTCACAAAGTGCTGCATTGCCGGTCAATGAATCGTTGGAGATATCATTAGGACCAATCTCATGCGAACCATTCTCAAATCGGTGGTTGTAGAGAAAGTCAGCCGTAGGTGATTGCAGCCCATGTAGACGCTGATCCGAGTGGTGTGAAGCTTCTCGACTTTCTTCATCGGGGATCTCGCAACCCATACTACGCAATAGCCGTACAAAAAGGCGATAGTACCACAGGAGTGGAGGTGAGTGGTCTTGTAGCTTGTTTATGATCATCATACAGAGTCGAGCTCTATGCTTCGAAACATCGACTACATGGGATGGGCATCCGCGCATATTCGCAATTTGGACAGAGATAGCCGCGAAAACAGCCGGCGCACTTGGTTTGTGAATATCCCTCAACAATGTGAACGTGCAGGGGAAGAACATACCTGCGCATTAATGCAAAAGGAAGAAGTTGTGATGATACAAGGTCTTCCAATATTCGCACGATTTGCACGGCTGCTTCAAACACAAATGACCCGACTTTCATCCTGTCCGGATCATTAAAGCCGTTCCGGCGTATTAAAATCTGCACGGTGCTAAAGGTTTGTTAGAGGTATTTTCTTCGAGGCGGATGCTTCTTACAAGTAACTTAGATTGACCAGGGTGGCCCAAAGGCCATCTTCCACAGAAACTGTGGATTCTCGATGCTTCAATTCTCTTGGAAGGGACGCTTTCCACGACGTAAGATCGTCCAGGCTTTTGAGAGCTAACGACTCATTGAACTTTGCCCCAGCTATATTTAGCCAGCAGTTACTTGCTTTGCAGTGTCAGCAAGAATTTAGTCGAGAACATAACTGGGTAGCCATACTTCGCGAATACAGTTCTGCTAAGTAGATAAAGTAAAGCCGGCTTTGACGTGTCGGTTCTCGAAACAGATCAGGGTTGATCAAGTCATCATCTGATATTTCGAAGTCATCTTCGCCTAACATCTCCACACTGCAGTACGCGTCGTTGATGTGCGGAGTTCGTCCCAGCATGATTGTTACAGAGATATCATGTACCTAGATAACTAAGTCAGCGATGCCATAGCTTGACCCAGGGTTTCATACGTAAATAGTCCACCAAATCCTCCTCCATAGCTTTCTGTTTCTCTCACTTAACCCCACATAAGTTTTCCTTGGGAAGTGTCAGCCAGCTCACAGCATCAGCCATAAATGACCAACCTTTGATGCAATCCCAGGGACTGTGCTCGATTACATGCGATGCCAGTCCAATGCCACATATCCTTCTGTTCCATCGGGCTTCCCCACCAGAATGACAACAAATAAACCGCTTGAAGAGTCGCTATAGCGTCAGATTCGTAGTTGGTGTCGTACAAAGTTTTCGCTCGCTGATAACATGTAAATGTTGCCAAATATCTATTTGCAAAGCCAGCACGCTTATAGAGTTCTTCACTGCAATGATTGAGGGCCAGGAAGAACACAGCTTGCAAAACCAGTGGTGACACCCTCCCAGCCTCGTAGTTATGCTGAAAGTCCGCTCGGTCAAATATAGGGCACTGAGGGTAGCACATCTCAAAGAAAATCCTGATTAAGTCGTCACTGACATTTTTTTCGAAACTTTTAAGTGCACCAATGTCTCTCAGCTGCAGACGCTGGTTTCGAGAATGCTCTTCTATCTGTGTTTTTGTTGATTGCCCTAGCTGACTGAAGTATAAGTGCTCAAGCGCATCCTCCCAAGTGCGACCATTACGGGAAGCGCCTAAAGGGTCTCCCATTTCATGCAACATATAATCAAGGTTGAAGGAGTCACCGTAGTATACCACTTTACTGTCTGAGCTTGTCGATGAATTTCGATAGCCTTGTCTTGGTGTTGAGGCGTTTGACTGAAAATTGGATGGCCCACACGGCCGTGCTTCAGCAGTAGTATTCCTACTGCCAAAGCTGGGGTTACTGGTGTTAATGATGATGGAATCTGACCTTGATTCGCCTGATACGGCACTATTAGGGTTGCGTTCATTTTGCTGATTTCTTGACGACCGACGAGGTGCCGGCCGAGTATCAGTGTTTTTATCATGATTTCGTTTGTACCTGGGTCATTTCAGCCTACTGTCCATTCCTATTTTATTTGCACAGGTGAAGTGGGACAGGCAAACATACTTTCCACGTCTCGAAGCAATGGGCTGGCATTCTTGCCCTGCTAGTTGGCAATATGAGCATGGTCTTTCCTCAGTCCGATCACACTTGACTCGTCGCAAGTTACACGATTTACAGGCGACTTTGCATTTAGTCTTGACAGTGGGCATCGTGGATTGGTGGATTTTGGATAGTGCAGACGATGTGGATTGTTCCCATCAAGTCAGATGAATTCGGGCAGCCTCGGAGCAGACCTTGTGACCGCCCGAATATTTCCGAAACGGCATATACTATCGCTGTAGACAGGAAGGCAGTGAATAGACTTTCCTCATCATGGAAGGGTATAAACATGGGACTGGCATATATCATCATGAGTCATCACTGGAATATGAATCTGAATGGGTCGTAGTGCTAATGTCTGGCAATAATTCATGTAGTTGACCTATCATCATACTTATAATTATCTATCAGGTGCCCTACTACACAATTATCATATACCCTTTAAACTACCGTGTTAATGCTAGCCACTTGGTCAGTTGGAGCTTAGTCCAATAAGTTGAACCCCTTCTGACATTCTAACACATCAGCTCTCTAAGATGATCTCTCAATTTAAATCACTGTCCAAAACTAGGGTGTTGTTTCATATGTCGCAGATAGTTGTCATACCGCATTCTCGGCTTTCCCTTGCGCTCACGTTGTGGCTTGGAAGCGGAGCACCAGCGATACTTGCAGTAATAATCCTTGGAACTTCCTCCCCCGTGGACAGTGTTGTAATGCCGTCTGAGATCTTTCTTGAATTGAAACCCCTCTGTTCGGGGACAGCCTGCTACGTCACACTTGTGAGGGCGATCGTGAACGGAAGTCTTGTGTTTACTGTTCAAAATTAGAATACAGCTCAGAAATCCGCCTGCAGCTTATGAATGCCACTTACTTGAGTAGATGTCTTTTGTCAAAGACACGATCACACCGGTCACACGGGAACGACTGTGAGGTAGAATCACTCGATTGATTGGCAGAGGATGTATCTTGTCCTGAAATTGAGAGATCCGAGGGTAACTCAGGTACTATATGTTGTGTCTCGGGCGAACGTGGTTCAAAAATGAATTGCGGCGACTCGAAACTGTTATGTGTATCTGCAGACTCTCCTTCCCAATGCTGAGTTTGATCAAGATCCTGTGGTGGAGTGTCTTGGCTCAAGTGATGGAGAGAATCATCTGACTCGGGCAGTGCCTCCGGACCCGTCCGGTCAGCAGTATCGAGCCAGCGAGGGTCGACAGTTCCGTAAGGTGCTGTGTGATAAGAGTTTAATACCTGTGGTGGCCGACCTACGCTATCTGATCTGGGACTCGGTATAAGAGTAGAAACTCCGGGTACAGAAGGTTAAGGGTTATATGTTCTCTTCACAGATGATTCCTCCAACAAGGGGCAACCTGAGCCTGGATTGCAGGATAGATCAAGCTACGTGGAACAAGAGGAAATGATTCCACGTAGATGCGCAAGGTGGGAAGGGGAGAAAGAGCACAACAGAACTATTTTGCGAGAAGTTAGAATCAAAAACATGTTGAGTAAAGAGCGGACGAGTGGCAGTACCACTGCCCTGGAGAGGAAAAAGAAAGAAAGAAGCTCAGGAGATTAAGGGCAAAGCAGCAATATTTAACCAGGCTTGGTGGATGCCTCAGGTTGGTGTGGCTATGGTAGGCCTCAAAACGGGGATGTTTCATTAGTTGGGGCTTATGCATCTACTAGTATTGCACATACTATACCAACCTTAGTGGGGATCAACAGTAGGCCTCAGATTGTATAACATTCATTGGGTCAACTATCATGCGAAAAGATGCAAAAAGACATCAGGAATGCATCGAACAACTGTAGGACTCCGGGTGGCCTCAAAAACGATAGGGTCTGGTTGATTTAGTATAGCGGAAAGCATTTCCGTCCTCATCCTCTCTGACAGAAGTACTTCTCATACAATGTGCTATAAGTTATAGTATCCTACCAGATAAAGAATACACTGCTTCATATCCTCTCTATATATTCCCGTGGCGTTTCTCAGGCATACTATCTAAACTTGCCAGTGCCCTACAAAATGGCTTTAACCCCTACCTCCATCTCCTGCTGCTCGCACAATACTCCTTACCGGCCGCAAGGTTTGGATCAGGAGAGCAAATTCAACGAATTTCTGGTATGGGCTCGCTTGACCGTGACGAGCGAAGTCTCCTCCGATTGCGATACTCCATCACCCGTACCAGAATACGCAGTACAGTTGGTAAAGCAAGTGAACTACGGCCCATTGAAGAGCAGAAGATACTTCATTCCACGCCGAGACCTCTCTAGTGTAGAGCTCATCGAAGTGAGTGAGCAGTGGCTCATTGAGAAGAACTTCGAGAAGTTGAACTCGTAGGTTTATATTGTGCTAACTGTGAAAGGCAATTGCTGATAGGCTGTAGTTACAAGAACTTCAGGTGCACCCTGCACAACAAGTTCTTCGAGCTTAACCTGTACCGGAAGGATCCTATCAATACTCACCACTGGAGGGCTAATGTGGCAAGGCCGTCAAATGAGATTGATCTGTAGGTTACAGCTATGTCTAGTTGCCATACTACTGGGATACCTTGACTGTCTCTTGTGAAATGGAGGCTTTGCGAAAGGACAGTGAGCAATATTGCTGATAAAAATTTTGCATCTTAATATAGCTTCCAATCTAGATTTTAATTTAAATAGTATTTGAGTAGCTACTGCTTGCGATAAATTCTATTGCATGGGTACCAGGCCAACATCTGAGTATACTCCGTACCTACGTAGTATATCATTCCGAAGTGATCTCCCAGTAGATTCCGCTACAGACCACCCAAGGATACTAACAGTAGAAACTCGAATAGCAAAAATGTCAATTAAAACTGTATTCCTGTTAATAAAGCAAAATCCAGAGTTGTATGGTTTACTAAAGCTCAGCCCTAAAAGCAACCAGGAAGCTTACCGCGAATACAGTTCAGTACTGCCACCTTTCCCGAATAGGCAAGATGCTCCCCCACATGAACCTTTCAGCGTTTACGGCTTCATCAAAGATAACGCTACTATCATTCGACGTTTTATTCCTCGTTTCCCTCTTTCTTTCCTCCCCCTCTTCTCCCATACAGACTGGTCCCAGTCTGGCATGCCACAATGGCAGACAAGAAAACCCCGTACGTCACGACGCCCAAAAATCCACGAGAAACCAAAACTCCCCGGCGAAATCATAACCCCTCCACCATCCCACTCCAAAACCCCAAGCCCAAAACCACCACCGCAAATCAACTACATAAATAATTAATTAACCGCTAAAAACTTAGAACAATAAACCCCGAGACCAACCCGCGCGGTATCCCCGTCGCTCCCTTCGTCGACAATGTAACCGACTACGTCTCGACGCGCGCAGACGTCGAGCCCACACTCCGCTCCTTCCAAGAGATGATCTCCAAATACCAATTTATGGAAGTAAACACACAACGACGGGCGGCTGGCCTCCGTGAAAAGATTCCGGATATCAAGAAGACGCTGGAAATGGTCAAGTTTCTTAAGATGCGCCGCGATAATAACGCCGACCCGCTGGAGACGAACTTCGAATTGAACGATACGCTCTATGCGCGTGCGACGGTCGACCCTGCGGACACGGAGGAGGTGTATCTTTGGCTCGGGGCGAATGTTATGTTGGCTTATCCGATTGGGGAGGCGGAGACTATGTTGACGGAGAAGTTGTCTACGGCGGAGTTGAGTCTGGCGAATTGTGATGAGGATTTGGAGTTTTTGAGGGAGCAGATTACGGTATGCATCTCCTCTTTCCCGTTCATTTCCCACTCTCTATATATCCGCTGTTCCGGTGCCTTAGAGTTATATATGTGTGGCTCGGTGCTAACTGGTCGCAGACGATGGAGGTTGCTACCGCTCGTGTGTATAACTGGGACGTCGTGCAGCGTCGAAAAGACAAGGCGGACGGGAAGGGCGACGAAGATGATGATACGGCAAAGGGTCCTTCGGGTGCTTAAAGCTCATTTTCATGATTCTGTCTTTTTAATGACTTTGTCTGGCTTACCTAGAAAAGATTTTTCATTTACTCGGGTTGCGTATATCCTAGTGAGGGTTGGGATGAAACAAAAGTGCTGCCTTGATCGGTGTAGATATAAGCAATCCTTGCTCTCTATTAGTCCTATGGGTTCGATTATGAACTGGATAAAATAATGCACAAACTAAGCTTCCTGCGCCGAGCCATTATACCAGTCTATCTCAGAATGGACAAAAAGGAATTAATATAGGTCGATGCCGCCATCATAGCCAGGGAAGGGCTAATTGAGGGAGCTTCATGCGTATATCACCGCCCAAACAATCATCAGTCATCACGTAAAATGTTAACGCAAAGGGGGAAAGGAAATGAATGAGGTGAGACCCTCGTAAACCATCTAAATCCATGCGATCTGTTCGAAAAAGAAAACACTAAGAATATAATGGAAAGATATAATAAGAGTTCAAGCAGAAGTCAAGCGGGCACCCAAAGTAACATCCATAGCGAAGAGATAAGTAGAATCATGAATCATGAGCTGTTAAGAAAAGGTTCCTCACAGGTAGTGATGGTAACATCGCAAGGTAAGTCGATAAGTCCGCCTAAGATGCGCTTGTCACTGGTTCGGGTAGCATATCAGCATCAGATACTGCTCGGTCGCGCAGCCGTCTCGAAACATCGATTTCTGTGTCGTCACCGACGAACGTCCACTCCTCACTGTCATCCACGTCATCCTCTTCCTGCTCGGCCGTGGTCTTAGCCGATGGTGTTGGGGAGAATGGAGTGGACGAGACAATCGAGCGCTGTCGAGCCAGTGTTTTGGCGTACTCAAGGTCACGATATATTGCCTGAATAGCCGTATCCACCCCGTTTTCCTGGTTTAATGTTAGCTAACGCACCATGACGAAGGATATTCGGAGACTTACGCTCCGTATCTGTGCACCTAGCTCTCGGGCTTTCACGATCATTCTCTCGCTGTGAGTAGCCTCCCACAGAGCCCGCGAAAACACGCTTACGTTCAACTTCTTCATACAGATACCCACGCCCAAATCTTCGACGCGTGTGCCAAAGAAGAACTGGTCACCAAAGAACGGCTTAACGATGGTAGGAACACCTGCCCGAAGGCTCGCTCCGGTAGTTCCAGCACCACCATGGTGTGCCGCTGCGTCGATCTGGGAAAAAAGCCAATCATGTGGCGCTGCTTGAATTTGGAAGATCTCCGGCGGTAAGGGAATCTCGACCTTGGCACTGGCAGGATCTCCAAGTCGATCTGACCATCCCTTCGACAGGATACAACGGACGTCGGCCTTTAGGACGGATTCCACCACAGTTCGTGTCAGAGCCGAGGGGTCAGACACGACGATAGACCCGAACCCAATATAGACAATCTTTTTGCCATCACTGCGGGCACGGTGGATGAAGTCTAGCAGGTCTGTTGGAGGAGTCCAATTGCCCCCCTCACTTAAGAACCAATATCCTGTTATACGTATCCAGTCCGGATAGTCCAATGGAGGGGCCACCACAGAAGGAGAATAGTTATAAAGGAAGGGAACCTTGTTCGGCTGCATCTTATCGAGAGTGGTCGCCTTTAGTCCGAGCTGCTTCTTTCTCCAACGATTCACCTGTCCCGCAATGGCTTTCCAGAAGACAGTGTCGAACATAACATATGTGATGTAGTTGTAGGCACCGCCCATCTTATTCTCCGGGACAGCGAAGGCATGCGGGTATGCTCTTGTTCTAGACCACGGCATCGTAAAGGCACGGAAATAGGGTATTCTGAGTGCCTCAGCGATATGAATGCCAGCCATTGCACTGGGAGATTCAATAAGAAGATCACTGTCCTGACAACTAGCCCATGCCGAGGATAGAAGGTCGTCAATCCATCCTCGAAACTTAGTAGACGCCTCTTTCAAGAATGAATATGTAAACATTCCATTCTCAACGCATATTCTCATGAGCTCTGCAGGATCACCATCAACTGGGGCAAAGTCAATACCATGCTGCCTCACCCATGGTTCGAACTCTGCATGGGTTGCAATTTTAGGCTTATGGCCTTCTGCTAACAATCCTTTACACAGGGCAATATAGGGCTGCACGTCACCCCGCGAGCCGATGGTAAGGCATGTGATGCGCAATGACTCGGAGGGCTTGAAGTTGATAATCGAAGCACGAGGGTCATCAAAAATAGGATGAAGCTCCGATGACTCATTCACAGATGCATGAGAGTCGTGCTCGCCAGCTCCATCTAACCTGGCTTCCTGTAGCATGCGATGCTCTGCCTGAGCCGATTCGATCTCGTCTTTTTCCTGTTCTGCTAGCAGGCCAGACTCTACCAAGAACCTCATAGACTCGAGGCTTTGGTGTACTGTGACAGCACAATCATCTCGAGCGTCTGCCGTATTGAATTCGAAGAACAACTCTTCATGTCCACGAATGATGATGACTAGCCCCTGGTAGCCGAAGCGAAAGCCCTTCTCTTTCTCGACATTTTCAATGTCTTTGAGTGGTAATATCAGCTTGGTGCGTGTTCCCGGAATGAGACTACGAAAGCAAAGCTTTTTCTGACTAATATATATTTTCCCATAAAGCGGGAGAACACGATGCAGATATGCGTAATATGTGGCTTGCAGCCTTTCGGTTGACGGCAGGGCGAAATGGGCACGAAAACGATCTCCATGTTTAACACCATCTTCCTTGTCTTCAGGATCAACATCCTGATCATCTGGTAGCACGCCTTCGGTTTCTCCATAATGTCTGCGGCCACCGGCCCACATCCCGGAGACTTTCTCAATGTAACCCATTGATTCGCTTGCCAAAAGATTACTCATTTGCCTCGACCGGCTTCTCAGATACTCCGCGAATCCGGCGGCGCGCTGAAGGGGATAAGCACCAGCTTTGACCAGTTCATTCAAGGTTGGCGCAGATGAGTTCACCTTAGATGGGTGCTGTGTGCCCTGGTCGGAATCACTGCTAGCATACTGCATTTCCTGCCCATTTCTGTTCGCATCGGCAGCATTGGGATGCGTTGACCGTGCCGTTCCGTCTGAAAGCCGACGGCCTGTTCTGTCTCCACTGGGATGCCGTTGTCGCAAGGTGTGGATTGTAGGGGATTGAAAAACATCACTTCGATTTAAGATCTGGCTGGCAGATTCCGTCGTATCAATCATCGACTGCAGAACTGCTGAAGCGTCTGTTGCTTGCTCGAAAGAGTTAACAAAGGAGTCCGACAAATCCCGCTGTCGGGGAGACATTCCGATTCCATCGGGGCCAGAGTTAGTTTGGCCGGTGCTTGCACTCCGTTTCCGTTGCGTTTTGAAAATTCCATTCCCTCGAGATTGACTCAAATCACTATTCAACGACCATCTGTTCCGGGGCCCACGGGCGCGAGTTGCGGGGCTTGTTTGCTCGGATGGAGGTGGTAAAAGCTGGGACGTTTTCATCGGGCCCTCACTGATCAACCCTTTCACAAAATTATATGCGTCCCGGCCAGATTCGAAGAATGAAAAGTAATACTAGACCCCCAGTTTAGTGACAATGTGGTATTCGCTCAAGAAAGACGTACCTCATCAATGGCATATGATTCATCGCTCTCAACCACCCGGATTTTGAATGTCTCAGCAAGGTCGGTAATAGGGCTCTCCTCAATATCTATTATGCTCTCAATGGGGAAGGAAATCTTGACACTGTCACCCTCATTGTGAGCTCGGAAGATAACCTTTTGCAAGGCTTTGACCCATTCTTTCGCGCTAGCAGAGCTATCCGCTCTGAAATAATATGTTCGCTGATCTGTAGTGACTTGGAAATCTCGTACTTCCTTATCTTTGTCCTTTTGCTCGGTCAAAGAAGCAGAAATTCCATATCGGAGATCAACATGGCCACTAGGAAAATAAAGACTGGACGGATCCGTATAATACGATAGAACGTCCCCTTTCAGTGAAAACCAGTACCGGTTGTACTTTGGATTCTTCCGGCCTCGTTTATGAAGATATCCCGACCTTATAGTAACCGCAGACTTTCTGGGCAGGTATGCGTAGAAGCATATATGCCCCTCCGTGACGTACATGTACCCTTGAAGAAGAATGTTTTGTAATAGGGAGCAAGCATATTCCATAAGTACTTTTTCTGGCATTTCAAACCCAAACATCTCCTTCAGTCGGAGAGAAAGCGGAGATGCACAAGACTGTTCAGATGTGCCATCAGTCTCCCCCTTGGTAGATGATGAAGGTTGATCTGCTGATTGCTTTTTGTCCAAAAGAGCCTCCGCTTCAAGCATACGACTGAGGATGGGAGCCGCGCGAGGAGTGGCACTGCGTGCGCGCCTAGGAGAAGCAAGCGGAGACATTTCATCACTCGTCGGAGGCTCAGTTTGTACAGTTGTTTCTGTACCTTTACTACTCTTAGGACTTGGCTTCAAAGATCGCAGTAGTTTGTTGTCAGATATTGACCTTCGATGGCGACGCCCTCTTCCTTCCAAGGTACTTTGAGGCTTGAGAGTAGGCGATAGGGGGAATTTCTTCTTATTCGACAATGAAGCTTTTCCAGGTTGCTTCTGGGTTTGTCCCTCCGCCTCTCCCTCGCTATCACTCGATTCATCAAACCGTGCATGGAAATCAGATTTGGAGCCGACGGCAGCAATCATTGAAAATATGGACTGGTGCATATACGGCAGCTGACCGTCTCGGGAGCCGGCTCCACGAGGTGGTGCGGTATAGTCAACTTGGGCATCATGATCGTCTTTCAAGCGATCCGGAAAGGCACTGGAAAATATGCGGCTAGAGGAGATTGATTGTCTGCTTGCACTCAGCCTACGGTCGACTCGCCGTTTTGCGTCTTCGAGGAGAGGTTTCATGTTGGGCATCTAGATCGGAGACAAGAAAATAAAAGAGCGTAAACGACGGCAAAGAAGCAAGGATTAGGATGTTAAACAGGACTGCGAGCACGCGGGAAGTGATGGTCACAAGTATGATGCACTCCCTTCCGTCAAGGGAGTGAGTTGTCCGCGCGAGTGACAAAGGCGGAAGGAGCTATGCCGACAGATGACCTTAGGTTAGCCATGTCATCAGTTCGCTGTCTATATTTTTCAGGACAGGGCAAACAAACGGAAAGAAAGGGGCTACAGGAAATGAGGCAGAGAACATGGGAAAAGAAAAGAAAGAAAAAGCAAGGGAAGTACCCAAAACGTCTTTTGTCCGTGAGCCGATAAGCGCCGTTTAAAATGGTATCAACGGCCCGTGTAGAACGGAGAAGGGAGCCATCAAAGCAGGACACGAGGGAAGTTGTGAGTCATCACGAAGAGAGAGACATGGTAATCGAACTGGGGACCAGCGACTAAAGAATGAGAGGAGCAGAAGCGGTCGACTAGCGTACGAGATGCAGGTAAATTCTAGGCACGAAGGGAAGGAAGCATGGGAGTCCGGAGTTTGGAGTCTGGCGTCACTCGTTCATATCAGCTGTTCCTCAAGTACCGGAGAGCCAATCAAACTCGGTGCATGTGATTGGGGTCCCCGGATGGACCAATAACAGTCAGTCCATGGGTGGATTATGTCATCCTCTAACTTAGGATCCGATCTGTCGGTAAATTACTTTAGAGTAAATGGAGATGCGGTCAAGAAAGACTGCCAACAACAATACTATAAAGTACCCGTGAGGTACCTTAATAATTCATAGTTTACGATATACTCATCCGCCTTGACTTTTAGAGGTAATAATCAACCCTGTGAATTCAGGGGTTCATCCAACCCTGGGTAGTATTATTACATTCAATGGATCAGTGACAGTCGGGCGACTAAATTAGTTCACGAGGCCCCATAATTGAGGTTTAGTGGCTATGCTTAATTGGAGAAATAGGCTCGGGTTGATCGACACTCCTTGGTGGGCCTCTTGACTTAAATTATCAACCCTCAAGGTAGCCTGGATCAGCCTACTCCATCTGTAGTCACTTTATTGAACTCTACGGATTATGATGCTCCTTCTACAGATATGGTTATCCATGGAAATAATTGAGAGTCATAATACTACTTATAATCGCTAAACATGATACCTAAGTTCTCGTCTCCTTTCTACTCCGCAGGTTCTTACTCTTCCACCCCTTACATGTGGTGGTCTCTCGAGTCCCTAAAGATACATGTGTTCTAGGACAAATTTACCAAATAATACTCGAACAACAGAGATTCTACATTTTGACCTTATGTACAAATGCTGCAGGGCTAACAGGGTAAAGAATAGACGGAAAAGAAAACTAGAGGTAATAAAGGAAACCGTAAAGCCCGAGGCCATTGCAGGTATCATCACGCCTTCATGCAAAGCAAATACCATTCAACTTTTGGTGAAAAATGAAACAAGCACAATCCGGATTCATAGGATTACTCTCAGGCAGACTTTTCGGATTTCTTGCGCTTCTTCTCTTCCTTGCTCTTACTCGACTTCTTCGACTTCTCGGCCTTCTCCACTCCATCCTCTTTCCTGGATTTCTTCCGCGGCTCAGCACTGGGCTGGCTACCTTCCCCATCTGTCTGGTGGTGCTTTCGTTTCTTCTCTTCCTTCTCTTTGCGCGATTCCTTGGGCATCTTGAATGTCGGCTGCTCCCCCTCCGACTCCTCGGAGCTGCTTCCAATGGTCTCCGGTGGTCCTTGCTCGCTTCCAACGGGTCGGAAACGCATCTTGAGATGCTTAGGCTGCTTCCTTGGAGGCTTGATCTGTTCCTTGGCTGCTTCCAACACCGTGTCATTTTCCTCGGATCTTTCAGGGAGGTTGATCAACTCTTGGACATGATAGCTCCGGATATCGTTGGTCGACGTAGTGTAATATGTTTGAGATTTCGAGTCGTACAAAAGAAGTGCCTTCCCGCCCATATCGCCCTGGTTTATACTCTCCGCTGGAATTCCGTACTCCACACCTTCGTGCTTCATGACTGGCTCGCCCTTCATGATCTTGCTCAGCGAGATCTCCTTCACCTTGGACAGAGGCAGAAACTCAGGAGCGGTGATGTGATACACTTGTTTGCTGCGGAGATTGGAAAGAAGGGAGGTAGTGCTAGATGAGGGGGGCGACTGTTTCTTCGCGGCTTTGAAACCAGAGGGTGCCCGGTAGGGCTGAGGTGCTTGGGAAGAGAACTTAGAGGACCTATGTATAGTGAATTAGATTTGAAACCACTGTAGTGCAGAATTAATGCTCACTTCTTCTTGCCCTGCGTCTCGGAGGCAACGCTGTCATTATCGCTATCGCTCTCGTTGGAGCTGTTCTCCGACTCCGAACTCGAGGAAACCTCCGCTTTCTCCGCTACTTCAGGAGAATTAGAGCGACTGCTCTCACTGTCTGAGGCGACTGCTTCTTTCGACTTGGGGGCCATTGTGTCTTTCGCAGGATGTCTGAACAGTATGTTCGTTAATGCGAAAGATTGCGGAGCAAAAAGAAAAAAAAAAATTGGAGCTTGCGATGCGGAACGCCAAGCCTTACAGAGCAAAAGTCGATTTCCGCAAGACGACTGGGAATTTTGGGAACCAAAACTGGATATTTCACTGGTGGGATTAGCGATTGTATTGAAATAACGGCCGCAGAGTAGAATTTCCTCAAGAATTGAGAGAGTACCGACGTAGTTCTTGTCGGAGCGATAACCTTTTTTTTTCTGCTCCGCGAAGCACGGACCACCATCAAAGTCCGCGGTCCGATATGATCTTCTAAAAAAGTGCCGCCAACATCGTTTTCCCAGTCTTTACGGCGCTGACGAATGACTTAGAAATCTAGTCATTCTCATCGGGATTTTATAAAAGATGAAGAGAAAGGCGGAAAAGCAACAGGCGGCCGGTGCGCAACGCCATACTTTCCAGGTTTCATTGAAGGAGTCTACTGACATGACTTTCTAGCACCGGCCCCAATGAGCGCAGTTGCGGCGCGTAAGGCTCGTCAGCAGCAAATGCAGGCTGCGATAGCTGTAGCGAAGCCTTCGCAAGCCGAATCAGTGCAGGAGCCACCGTCGAAGAAAGCACGGCGTTCGCCAGAACAAGCGGCGCCAACCCCGCCTGCCAGCGGAGAACCCCAAGGACGGACAACGCGATCCTCGAAACGGAAAGCTGAGAGCTTGAAAGTTGATAAACTGATTGAGAAAAAGGAGAAAACACTTTCGGCTGAATATACCGAACAATTGCCTGTTCGTAGCTCTCCGCAGGAACAAGAGGACCAGTCTTCTTCAGACGAAGAATCCGAGGAGCAAAATCCAATTGTGGGAGAGAATGATGCCGGAATCGCTCCTCTTAGAGGTGATGTTGATGGGTAAGTGTAGAGGTACTAGCTGATGCATGGAACATAGACACTAATGATCTATAGTTACGAATCTCCCGCTGATACTTCCGCGCCTATCCAGGAGTTTCCTCTATCCAAAACTCGTTTGAACAAGAGCAATATAATTTACAGCGATGAACATACACTGTGTGTCCGGATAAAGGAGAAGATGAGTCTGGTGTTACTCGGTCATTACGACCTGTGGGTGAAGCGCGGTGTCGTTAGTGTCATGGGTGCGAAGTTACACCCCTCACCACGGCTCTACCGAGTTTACGCTCCGTCTACACACTCATTACCAGTGATCAAGTGTGTATCTGGGGTTGACGGGGCGGCAGAAATTGAAGTCAAGTCATGCCATAGCGGTATATATCGCCTCAGGGATTTGTCTCCTCTATATCGACGGATATGGAATGGCAAAAATACTTCAGCGGACAAACTAACGCTCAGAACTGCCCCGTCTTCCGCTAAGAGGACGTTCTCTGTCGTAAGTTAAGCTCGTTACCCTGATATCAGGTCACTGAATCTGACATCTTGTAGCTGTACACGTCTGCAGACGATTCCTTCAAACGGCATCTCCGGCCATTGCATCTTGAGAAGCAATGGAGCTCAGCTATCAAATCGCTATCTCAGCGAGGAGGTCGATTAAAGGCACTGATCTGTGGCCCCAAAGCTTCTGGAAAATCCACCTTCAGTCGATATCTTCTAAACCATTTGCTCAGCCCGGCACCCCAGACTGAAACGAATTACTGTAACACTGATGGCGTGGCCTTCCTTGATCTTGATCCCGGCCAGCCAGAATTTTCTCCCATGGGACAAGTGTATCTGGCGCATCTCCGGTCACCCGTCTTCGGCCCCCCATTCTCCCACCCATCGTTAGATAGTTCCCAGGAGGGAACCATCATCAGAGCCCACCACATCGGTGCGACGTCACCTAAAGAGGACCCCGACCACTACGTGCTCGCTGCCATGGACCTCATGGATCGCTACCGTGCCTTGCTGGCAAGCTACCCCCAATGCCCGCTGATCATCAACTATCCAGGATGGATCTTCGGACTCGGCTTAGAAGTTGCGACATGGCTCGTTAGATCCCTTGGCTTGTCCGACGTCGTATACATGAGCGAGAAAGGCCCCACAGAGGTCGTGATGCCTCTCGGTCAGGCAGCTCAAGAAGCCATGGCCCCTCTGACCATTCTCCCATCCCAGCCAACTGATTTCGTAAGTCGGTCCAGCGCACAGCTACGCTCCATGCAAATGCAGTCCTACTTCCACATGACTCGCCCCACCGAAATCAGCAACCCGCTGTGGCTAGAGAAGCCAATCTCCCGCACAAGACCATTCCACGTTCACTACGCCGGACCGAAACAGGGTATCAAGGGCGTAATGGTCATGGGCTCTCAGATCGACCCTGATCTGCTCCAGGAGGTTCTGGACGGGTCTATTGTCGCCGTCGTCGCCGTGGAGTCACCCCAAGCGATTCTAGGCCAAAATGATGGCCCCGGTCTAACAATCAATCACCCTGCCCAACCCATAGATGCAGATGTCACCATGGACGATTCCACCGATACACCGATGGAGGGAGTTCCTTTGCAGGACCCTATTAACCCATTCATTGATGCAAACATCGTTCGGACACCTACCGAGAACTTACCCTACCTCTTCGTGGGATCAGGCAGCAGTAACCCTCTCGATCCGAAAGCATCTCGCTGCTTAGGTTTAGCTCTTGTACGCTCCATAGACGTCTCCTCGCAACGACTGGAACTAGTCACCCCCATTGCGGGATCCGCGATCCGCGACGCCCTCGAACAAGGCCACGGCATCGTCCTCGTCCGAGGCCAGCTCGACAACCCCAACTGGGCCATCAGCGAAGATTACTACGCCGCGCGCGCCGAAGAGAGACGCTATCGGGAGTCCCTCGAGAAGCTCAAGAAGAACGAAGCCACCACCGACAAAGAGGACAGCATTATCGAACCAGAGCAGCAAGCCCGGGTGTCTGCCATCCTTCGGGACCGGATACGACGGGCCAGCAACGTACCCTGGATGACGGTAATTGAAGACAACAGCGGCCATCAACGAGAGGCCGCGCAGCGGGAGAAATCCCTGTGGAAGCTGCGCAAGAAGGCATACCCCGGCAGCGATAGCGAAGGAGACTGGTAGTTCATGCAGCCGCGTTGATAATCTCCTCCCTAGTCAGCGTCTACGATGCGAGGAGTATGTATATGTGTGGTTAATTTCATGTAGACTCAAACAACACTCATCACTGTATACCCAAAATCATGTATGTATGTATCTACTTGACAACGAGGAACGATCATCGCCGGCCAGCCAGCCACAGTGGAAAACTAAAACCCAACTAAACAAATCCACACCACGAAACAAAAAAATAAAAGAAAAAGAAAAAGAAAAAAAAAGGCCAACCATCCCCATGACCTCGCGACTAGGATTGTCCTCTTAAACAAAACCCATGACATCGGATGCTGCAGCCAAGACCGCGAAAATCACCCATATATACGAGCAAAAGGTTACACCATCACCATGCATACAGATAACCCAATACCCACCAAGCAACACCAACACCAACACCAGTACCAAAAATAAAAACAATAAAAATAAAACCACCCTCAGCTCAGACTACTTCTACAAGAAAAAAAAAAAAAAAAAAAAAACAATTATAAACAAACACAAACACGAAAACATATACGTATCCAACACTAATCCTGTAACCCGATCCACCGGGGGCGCAAAGAGATGAACTACTGCAGGGGAGACAGCGCAGAAAATCGCTCAAATGTGGATTCCCACAATTTATGGAGCAAAGAGGTTAAGTTACCTAATGGCGAAGCAGCACGAGACAAATAAACAACAAATAATCCATGTCAGTCCAGTCTAGAACGCTGCATTTTGCTTGTTGCTTATTTTTCGTGGTCTTGACTCTTAAATCTCCAGCGCATGCATGTCTCACTTGAGCTGCCTATTCTAGTTAAAATGTACTCATGGATGAGCCGGAATCGGTCCGAGTATGGGGATCGTTTCGGGTCGAGGGAATTTTGGAATGCTGGGGTTTGTTGTTGTTGTTACATATCTACGGAGTATGTACATAGTAGTACTGAGTTGAGGATCAATATAATTACGTACTATGAGTATGTATACTATACTGGGTACATACTTCCAGGTGACATTCGACCGAGGCTCGCGGTAGCAAATTAAGATCCTTCAATGTCCGTAATATATCCGTACTTGGGAATATACTCCGTTTTGACTAACCGGCTGAGTCGCTGGACCAGAAGCACAGGCCAGAAGGAATTCAGGCACCAGTTCAAAGTTCACGGTGGATGTCAACGGTTGATCCACCACTAAGAGGGCCAAGTCCTTCATCCATGAGAGAGGGAGCTGAAAGAGAGTACTAGCGCTAATATAGCCGAAGCTTCCGCCGCACCGTGGATGTTGCCTTATTGGAGTTTCAATTGACTGCACCGTCCACGTTCTAGTAGCCTCTATGTACGAAACAACATATACGGCATACACACGACTACCCACCGTCCTCTGGAGAATGCATAACAGAACATGTACGTCGACAGAATGACACGCAGCGAGTCGAGGTCATTGGTCCCTCGTGCATTCAGCTAAGACGGGAAGTTCTCAATGGAGCCAACGCAAGCAGCAAATCATGAGGATAGATTGCCACGTGGGGACCGTACTTCTTACCCAAAAGGTACAGTAACCTGAAGTTGTCTGGGCGCCGCAGTGGATACAGTTGGCAAGGAAGGCAAGATCATGGAACCCGAACCCAGGGTGGTTGTTTTGGTGAGAAGAAGTGGAGTGTGGTCGTGTGCTTGCTTACCATTGAAATCATTTGGTGGTTCTGTCATTGTGGTACAGTAATTGTATGTAAGTAAGTAAGTTAACTAAGTAACTATTCGTGTATGTATAGTAGTAGTACGTAAGCAAGTAGTCGGGTAAACCTACTTCATCCGTATGGAACTTCGATTTTACATCACCTCTGCAGGAACCTCTGCAATCGAATGGGATGGAATACTGTATCCCCATGTCTATAGTAGTATATACAGCCTGTTCGGATATATACCGAGAAACCCTGTCTACATTAGCAAGTACATACAGGTTTTTAAGACTGATTACGGACGTGGGTGTTTCAGATAAGGATTATGCGAGATTAGAGGGCGCGCGGGCGGATAATGATTAAGTATGGCTGGGGATCATTTTAATCGGACGGGTATTTAGTTAGAGAGGATGATATCGTACCTAAAATCAGCTTCACTTCGGGTTGACAATCGCATCGTATTGCAGATACGGAGCTTTATCGGTATCGAGTTGTGCATCGTCTCTATCTCACTCAAGATCTATCACATCTTTCAGCCTGATAAGAGAGCTCCGACATTTCAAGGTTCACATGTCTCAAGCCCTAATGCGGCGACCAAGTTGATCCATGGCATTAACAGTGAGTTCCTATAGGCATGTAGAACGTACGACCTGACCACCCGACCAGTAGCTCGTTATGTAGGATGTAAGGGAGCGATGAACTTAAGAGGACGCACTGTCCACCCTGCACCGTGACATTGGGCGACAAGGAATCTGGCCGGTCGCATTCAACACCAGCCGCATTGATCTGTCACCAAGAGCTCAGGATTAGTTCGGTGTTATTTCGCGCGGAATCCCCTAGTCAGAGTCGCTACCAGACGACAAGTCCCCGTTCCAGACACACATGCTCTCTCCCTGTCGCCAGCGATGATCCCGAGCTCGCATGGGTAATTATCGGTAGTTGGAATCTGGGGGCGAATTGGAATGGACGAGCCTCCCCCGTCCGTCAACCCCGTGACATCCCGCTAATTAGCATCGACGGGGAGCTGCACTCCGCATGCAGCAACAAAATGGAGGTTAGTAGTGATATCTAGTGTACTATGTAGTAATGTACAAGACCACGTAGCGGTAAGACGACGACACCCGCATGGCTCCCAAGGTTGGGCTGAACCTGTTTTACTTCTGATCCAAGGCGAGGTGGAACCACGAACCAGGAGTTCTGTTGATGCTAAAATATTCTTTTTTTACTCTGGGTTATAGTTTCCTGTACCAGAAGCAGTAATGAGAAGCATATGATTGTCGGGTTGAGTGCCGCTTTCCCGAGTCCACTGAAATGTAAAAGGTTAACTTTGCTTCCTTCTAGACCTCTGCTCCTTGTAGCAAATCGGAGGGCCAGGAATTGTACTGACAGGCTCTCGACCGTCTGACAGTGTGGTGTACACCCGAATCACGGAGTATATCCTCGTCTGTACTTTTCGTTACGCATTGAGAAAAGACTATTGAACTGATAGTGGTCTGAACGGTAATCAATCCAGCCCCCGAGGTGAACCGGTTGTTTGTAGTTGAAACCCCCTTATGTTAGTAGTTTGTGTGTATTTTCCCATGAGGGTAATACTCCGGACTCCGAGAGGATTTAACCGTAGCATTTACTTACTCCCTCCCGCCGAGGTTTCTAGATGGAACAGCTAGCGGACTTAAAGAAACAGGACAAACTCCATTTTAAGGGCTGAGGCAGCAAACACGAATCCCCTCTGCACATGTGACAGAGTCTAGCCTGCTTCGGATTCTATCTCGTGGAGCCTTACTCGATCAGGGCTGGCTTGAAGAAGACGAAAACGGTTCCAACCGTAAGTTACGGAAGGGTTACCACAACCCTAGACCTCCGGGAATGATTATTTACCATGTCTGTGATTGCTCCGAGATCCATAGAGAAGACTAGTTACCTTGAAGCTTATCACGATTCTCAACTCCAGACTCCAGACTCCAGATTCCAGAGAAATAGTCGACGAGGATCATGCCGATACAATCAAGGAACAACCCTGGGACGTAGCGGGACAACCGGCATTGGGGCGGCAAATAAGTATTCCTGACTTTGGGATGGATACTACCGATTTTCTTCAGTTCGTCTTTGATTTATCTTATTCGATATTATTTTTCAATTTTTTAATCAATTTTTTATTTTTATTTTATTTTATTCCTTGAATGGTCACCGGCCAAAGAAACTCATAGACAATTTCCCCTAATAAATCTTTTTTTCATTTCAAGACTGGCTTTTTTATATAGATAAAAATATATTTCCAAACAAAGAAGAAAAAGCCTGTTTTTTCGAAGTGCCTTGCTGGAAGCAGTCAATAATCGTCATGAACGTACTTTTTCATTTCTCGGAAAGTTGGTTGAAAGAAAACAAAAAAAAAAAAAAGGGAAAAAGGCAAAGAGCGCGGAAAAAGGATAAGGATGGATCTGCGATTGACTTCTTCCATTTCCCGTTCTACAAACCTTCGATTGCGTAAAGAAATCGGAGAGCATCGATTTTAGCGGCCAGACGCCGTCCCGCCAAATTGGGTACGGAGAGATTCCTTCCACTCTAGCAAGCGTGTACAAGCCTTGGGCGTTTTCCCGAGACGCTCTTTGTAACTTCCTTACCACCGGTATGAATGAATGATTATTCTACAGTCCCCACTTTTCCTCTCTTTCCCCTTTAAACCGATGATCTCTCCTGAAACGTCTCAGCCTGATTAAGCGAACAACTATAATGACAATCTACTATATTATCACTATGGAAGAATATCGAGTTAAGTTCAGTGTAACTAAGTATGGACAGGAGGAAGACCGTTTTCTGTCGAGGCTCCATCCGACTAGTTGGCCAAGAACTGAACGATCTCAGCTAGTTTCATTCACCACAAGCGAACCAGAAACAGAGGAATTGGGTTTAGTTTTATTTATTTACTCCGTTTGACGAGGAATTGTGCTAGCGCTGAGAATCTGAATCAAACAATGAGAGATTACGTCGTACGAGGGAGAGGCCCTTTCGTAATGTTATATTCAATTGTGAGCAAGAATTTCTAAATACCACGGTGCTGTATATGATTCCAATACTAATAATGGAAGTATTTCCAGGCGTGTAGGTACCGATGTAAGTCAGTCTGTATGTACATACAGTTAATGTAGGTGTGTATGTATGTACATATGTAGCGCAATGAATTCAATGCATGAATGAATGAATGCCCCTCCAACCTTACTCCGTACTTCCATACATCCCCAAGAGGTAAAGTAAGTAATATGTTACCATTCGGTATGTATGGACGGGAAGAAATGATTCAAGAGTAAAAGGAATTGAAAATGGCCTGGTGGGGAGAAGGACTCGAGGCTTTTGTTTGGGTCAAAGGTCATTGGGCCTCTTACTGTTCTCGGCCTAAACCGTTACAATACCGAATGATACCGTACGCAGCCGATGGGATCCACATTGGAAGTCTTTCCACCCCCCCTTCCTTTTGATCCATTAATCTTGCATAGTAACAATCCTGCCAGTGGGAAAAGTAGACTCGTCGGTTCTTCCATCTTTAATATTCGCCTCTTCTCCCTT
Organism: Aspergillus flavus; assembly: GCF_009017415.1. Lineage (NCBI taxonomy): Eukaryota > Fungi > Ascomycota > Eurotiomycetes > Eurotiales > Aspergillaceae > Aspergillus > Aspergillus flavus. Next base: position 1,313,099 of record NC_092404.1, on the reverse strand, counting down.
CGTTTCTTTCCTTCCTTCACGACCGGTTTTCTGGTCTGCAAGCTGGTCTTTGCAGCCCCTTCCCAACCGACGACGAGGGAGTCGAGTCGTCTGCAGTTCACAATCTCTCGCTCTCTATTTTGACTTGCTTTGGTCTGGAAACCCGGTCCAGCCAGACTAGAGCCTACATACATTCCGCACTCACTATCTCAGTCTGACTTCAGTGTTCGACCCTGCGTCATTGCCACAACCACGATCTTCGCCACTTGGCTCTTCATTCTCGGAAAGCATGTATCGAAATTATAGTCTAATATGGTTGTTGGATACCGCTAGACGTTGATACTCGTGGATATGGACTTCATTGTAAGTGTGAAACTATATTTTCCGGCTTGGACGCACGACGCTATCACCACTACTATTCCTATCCGTCCCCTTGGCTCTATCGCATCGACGTAACGACGTGTACTATCACTGTTACTCTCGTTCCCATGGATGCTTTCTATCTTCCTCATGAACTGGCCCTCTTCCCAATTCACGTGTTGAGCGCATCATGGTCGCATGGGGCCTCGCCAGAATGATGATCTCATCATTGTTCGCCTCCCTCGCGCCGTGGAGGTTTCAAACACATGCTCGTATTTCTCGGGGTGTTACTTGTCCGAAACTAACTGTTCGTCCACTAGCTCTCCTTGACGCATTTCTGCGAGGTGCATGGTCCCACCTCGATCATCTGCTCGCAGGTCTTGCCGTTCTCCTGCTCGCAATGCTACCCAGACAGATCCGATTTCTCTCCCGACGACACCCCTGCAACTTCTCATGACACAGTATCTTCTCATCTACAGAGCCCCACTTACGGCAAGGACACCAATTCATCCAAACTTCATGGAAAACTTCCAGGCAAAGCCGACTTCGAAAAAATCGAGGATCACCCCTACTTTATCAAGCCACAGGCCAATTCCGCTGAGGCCCAGCAGAGATTGAACCCACTTGGAGGCGCAGACGGCGATACCTGCGCAAGCTGTAGTTTGACATTGCCAGATAATGTAAGCAAGCAGCTCCCTCCAGGCGCCCCTGGTACGCCTAAGAGCGATGGTAAAGGGAAAAACGGGAGCCCCGTTTTGCGCTCGAGAGAGGTCGTCTACTCTTGCGGCTCAAATCACTCCGAAACCGAAGACGGTGCACACGACCCGCATGTACACGCCTCCTATCCTGAGTCTTTACATTCCTCGTCGGTTGCATCTGACGCCTCTTGCCACACACATATTCTCACCTATCTCTCGCTACGAGGCCCTCCAAACCCAGCGGATTATGCTCTTCTCCGACGTTCTTCCATTCGAACCCTGAGTTGTGAACTCCTCCCGCAAGGTGCCTCCTCCGGTCCCTTGTGCTTTGGCGACTCCTCTGCAGGGTATACGATCGCGTTTGTCTTTCGCCTTCCGGACCCCATGGCACGCGGTAAACGGCGCAGCTACGCATTGGTTGCACTGGCTGGCAAAGACACTGGAAGGGCGTTCCGCGCTTGTCCGGTGATCTGGCGTGCTTTCGGTCGAATCTCAGCGGGAATTGTCAAATCGGCTGAGAAATATCAGGAGGAAGAAAAGCGTCGCGAAGAACAGAATAAAGGACCTGATCGGACGAACAGTAGACAGTACACCCCAGTCTCTTCCTTCCTCACCGGCCGTGCCCTTGATCCAGATGGTCAGCTTCGTCGCCCTGGTCAGGTGAAGGCAAGGAATCTCAGCGAGATCGTGGGCAACCAGTACATCTTTGCAGAAATTCACGCAAACTTTGTTGCTCTCTTGCAACAGTTAGGCTCGATGTTCGGAGCCGACCCCATTTCCGAAGAAAGATTCGTTTGTAGTACGATACGTGACGGCGAGGATTCGCGACGGCCTTCGATCGTGGGTGGCGGTAAACCGAAAGCGTCGCAGAAATACGAAGATAGCGACCTCGGAATGTCTACGCTTGATATATCTTCGGGTCCCAAGCCTATCCCTATCGCACCACGCCGGTCTGTTGTCGCATAAACCGTATTGGTGGTCGCTATCAAACTACGTTACATAACAGATCACGGTATCACGTGCATCTTCCCAATATCCTATCATAAACGCGTGGATATTGCTTCATGAATGACGGTCAATGACCATGCCCTTTTTTTTTGTTATTTTTCTTTTGTTCTTTTCCTAGCCTTTGTGACATTGACGGACGGATTCGACATAGACTACGGCGCCTTTTAAGATGGAAGCGGAGTTTCGGTTTATTTTGGGCAACATACCTCTATGCCAGTTTCTTTACTTCTTTCCAAGCGTGGGTGGACAAGCGGTCTAGTTTTGCTCGATTCCCTTTCAACTTCGAACACGCACTTTACACTCTTAAATTATATTTTTCTAATAATTTTAAGGGGAGAGGACGAGGCTGGCAAGCACTTGGTTCATGATGTGAATGTCGTTACGAAAGCGATGAACGAAACGCTCGCGCGACATTTGACATGCTTGTATGTATTCTATCTCAACAGTGCCCTTTCTCTGGGTCTGAATCAATCATTGTGATCTTAATCGAAAAATGTGTATACCTGTAGACCTTGCTCTCCTAAAGATGAGATATTGAATTGATAAATGCGAGGGTTTGCAAGAGTACTATCACAACATAAGGTTGATCTAGAACAGCATCATTGCCTTGGTACTGGATAGAGCATCCCTCAGTAATTTACTCTTGAGGTAGCTATTCTAGCTTTCAGTATACTACTACGAAAGCCAGGGAGTATGCGTAAATCTACAAGAGCATTCCACAAATAACCCCATGCACAGCGATATGAGAGGCCCCAAGCCCCACGTGAGTTCGATGATATATTTAATATGTACTCGTTCGCTCACGATGCAGTAAATCGCATCGCACTAAGACATAATATATATCCGTTCTAAATCCACTACACGATGGCACAAATATATCAGCGGTAGAAATCAACTGGGTCTTCAGAGAAGCATAACTGCCTTTAGTGTCTAGTCGACCACCGTTGGCTAGCGCGTAGATGTCGTCCCTAGACATCATTGTGTTCTATATCTCGCTAATGGACTTGATTTTCTCCATTTCTATATGTGACTTCTTTGCATGCTCTCCTCCCTGTCTTGTATGGCTATGAGCGTGCCATTATCAACAATGAAGTGGGTGCATTAAGAGACGCATGATTGAGATGCCGCATTTAACAAGGCTTGACCGGTAGATAACTGTGAAGTGATTATGTTAATCGATCTGAAGATTATAGACTATGGCAAACGAGATGTAAGTTGCAGAGATTTCCGTCTGTTAGAAGAAAATTATATACTGAAGAACACAAGGAAAAACATGTTCAACCGAATAGAAGTGACCTATCCCAAAATCCCCGTCGGTATCCGTGGACACAATAAAAGAGAATCGATAACACTTGCAGGAACCCATCACACCGAACAAACATGAACCACATCATATTCCCATCCATTTCCGGCTCATAAACATCGTTGAGGAAGCAACGCAAAACAACAAGCACACTTAATTTCAGCATTCATTACTGTCTCTTGATATAATCCTTGTTCTCGATGGTCACACTCTTAGTCTTATGGTTGACCTTGTAGACACCGACCAGGCGCGATGCGAGTTCGAACTACTATCGTTAGCGATATCCAAGAATAGTCCACTAGGTTGAGAAGCTTACCATGTTGTTTCTCAAGGAGATAACGATGAATTGCGCGTTCTTCGTCCTCTCTTTGATGTACGAAGCTACGATGGAAACCTGGAACGCTTGAGTTAGCTGGCTTGTTGTGTCGAGAGACAATGGGGTACACCTACGTTTCTGAAGTCCAAGGCGGCATCAATTTCGTCCATGACGTACAGCGGCGTAGGCTTGTAATGGTGCAAGGCGAAAACCAGGGCTAAACTAGACAGTGTCTTCTCACCACCGGACAAGTTGCCAATGTTCTTCCAGCTCTTCTTCGGAGGCATGACGGAGAACAAGATACCTTCAGAGAAAGGATCTAAAGAATCCACTAATTCGAGCTCCGCATTGCCACCCATTGTAATCATCTGGTACATCTCCTTCAAGCGGAGCGAGATGATGCTAAAGCCTTCCATGAATCCGTTCAAGCGAGCGGATCGAAGGCCGTCAAGACGAGCTTTAGCACTGTCGCGAGATGCCAGGGCAGTATTGAGATCCGCTGAACGCGCCTCGTGTTCGGCAGACCGGCGACGATATTCTTCGATGACAGAGAGGTCAACAGGGGAGTTCTGCGTCTTCTCTTCCAAAGCTGCAATAGTAGCTTTCAAAGACTCCTTGTTCATCTCCAATAACTCATCCTTGGTATATGTCTGCAGCTCTGCGGGCGCTTCCTCATTTCCAAGATCGCTCACATTCTGCAGTGTTAACTTGGACAGCTTCTCGTGCCAGTAGCGCCCGCGCTTTTCGTTCTCCGCTAGAGCCTTTTGGTTCTCTTCAAGCTTATTGCGCATTTCGATTTCCGTGGCCCGAGATTCGTTTAATTCGGCCACCTTCTCATCTAACTCGGCCTTCACGGTCTTGAGATCTCCCTTCTTCGACTCGAGGGCCTCTTGTGCTTCCTCTACCTTTTGCTTCCAACCGGATGCGTCGTTAGCTTGGTTGGAGACATCCTCATTCAGCTTGTCAAGGTCTTCGGTAATATGGTTGAGCTCCTCTTCAGCGTCCCCAAGTGTTTTTTGATGTTTGGCTATAAGCTTCTCGTTCTTGGACTTGCCGACTTCCGCATTTGAGATCTCTTCGGCAAGCATGCCGATCTGTTCTTTCAGACCGTCGACTCTAGCCTTCTGACCTCGCAGTCTTACACCACCAACCTCCATGATCTTGTTCTGGAGAGTTTGAATCTCTTCTTCAATTCCTCCCTTCTGTGAACGGAGATCTTCGATTTCCTCTTCGAGAGAAGCGATCTGCTTCTCCAGAGCTGCAGCCTGGGCTGCGTCCGTCTTGGATGGCTTGTGAGCAGCGCTCAACTCCTTCACGCGCCGCTGGGCATCTGCGAGACTGCGGTTGGTACTTTCAATCTCGATCAAGATCTTCTGAATCTTTGTTTCGACACGTGGGATTTCCTCCGTCTTCTCTCTCATCGCCGCCTCTATATGTCTTTGCTTCTCCTGGAAAGCCTGGAACTTCCTCTCCATCTCTTCGAGGTCACCTTCAAGTCTTGCAACCTGCTCTTTGCTGGTGTCCGCGACCTGCTTCGACGACATTGCACCCCGAGCAACACGGGTACCACCACCACTCATGGTACCCGAGGTATCTATGAGCTGGCCATCAAGTGTCACTACTCTCCACCGTCTGGCACCGTAGGCAATGCGATTAGCTTGCTCTAGGTCCTTGGCGACAAGAGTATTTTGCATCACGCTATAGAATGCTGGTGCAAACTTCGGATCCTTGGGCTTCACGAGATCAAACAGGCGTGGGACACTCTCCGGGGTGAATACCGATGACATGTCCCGTCGTGGAAGACGATCCAAAAGTATGAAGTTGGCTCGGCCAAGATTGTTCTTCCGCAAGTAGTCGATGCATTGTTGACCAACCTCGACTGTATCCACCACCATATTTTCCAATGCTGGACAAGCGGTGGATATAGCCACGTCATATTTCTCATCGATTGTCCCGAGGTTTCCAAGTCGTCCGTGGAACCCTTCGATACGACCAGATTCCTTGAGACGCATGAGGCCAGACAGTACACTGCCACGATTTTGTGTGCTTGCAAGGCTAGCTCTTGCTTCGTCGGCTTTTTGCCGGGCGCTGGAGACATGAGCGCGAACATCTGGCTCCCTGTGGGCGTACTTTTTGAGGTCATGCTTTAGCTTTGCGACCTCTTCCTCAAGAATGGCCTTCTGCTCTTTCCGCTCCTCAAGATCGGTTTCCTTGGCGGCTAACGTTTCCTCAATAGATGAAACCTTGCCCTGTGCTTCCTCTAGGAGTACAGCACCGGCATTGCTTCTCTCCCGAAGAATGTCAAGCTCACTTTGTGCCACTGCAACAGCGGAGACCTTTTTGTTGATCTTCTCATCCCATGGCTCAAGTGACTTCTGTTTGGCCGTGATCTTATCCGAAAGGCCCTGGGTTTTGCCCTTCAAGCTTTCACGAATTGCCGACAATTCATCCTCTTCCACTTTTAGCTCTTTCTCTAGATCCGTTGTCTCTTTGGTCTTCTTGGTAATATCACTGGTATGTTTCTCGACCAAGCTTTCGCATTCGGAAGCAGCCAAACGGGCAGTTTGAATTGTTTTTTCCAGCTTCTTTTGCTTGCCAACCAAGAACTTCTTCTTTTCCTCAAATTTGACGGACTCCTTGTCGTACTTCGCCATCTCTTTTGCCAAAGCCTGTACTTCCTTCTCCATGTTTTCGTATTCACGCATGCCGCGCTTGTAAGCCTTCTCAAGCTCCTTAATCCCCGATTCATTGCCCTCATGTTTCTCAAGTTCCATGTTCAAGAGCTCTTGCATTTGGAGGATAGCCTCTTCCGTGACGCGGATGTTATCGGCACATTCGTCAATGTAAATTTGATAAAGCGCCGACTGCTTCTGGGTGAGCTCATTTTCGTCATTGAGGTAGGAAAGAGCTTTATCTTTCTTGTCCTCTAGGGCATTCCTTTCTTTCTCTACATGCTGCACACGGTTATTCTTCTCAACACAGACGTCGTTCAGCGTCTCTAGTTCGGTGGCCGCTTCGTCAATGGGGGCCTTGTATTTCGAAGTTCCGATAATATCTTCAAGATACTCGAGAAGCCCGTCCTCATGCTCATTGGCGGCCTTTGCCTTCATCTGGGCAATGGATTCGACTTCACCCTGGAGAATCAGGAAACGCTTATGGTCTAGGTCGATTCCTCGGTCACGGAGCAAGGTCGTTACGGCGGTGAAGTTTGTTTCCTTGCCATTCATGTAATATTTGCTGGTGTTGTTCTTAAATGCCTTTCGAGAGACAATCAGTTGGGAATCTGGGACTATTTCGTGTGCTCCATCTGGCAGATCGAGGACCTCTTGGAAATGAACCTCAACTTCGCAGAAGGGCAAATCTGGGAAATCAGCAGAGTTGTGAATCAGAGCAGAAATTTTGCCTTGTCGCATCTTGCTGGCTCGGAAGCCAAACACGAATAGCAACGCATCAATCACATTGGACTTTCCGGAGCCGTTCGGTCCCACAACCGAGGAAAAAGAAGCGTGAAAGGGCCCTACGATCTGTTTCCCTGCGTAACTCTTGAAGTTGTTAAGAATCAAAGTCTTGATAACCATGCGACTCTTCGGTCCTGATGGTTCCTCAGGTATCGTCGGATGAGCTAAGTTGCGCGCCTTCATCATGATATCCATCGGCTTCTCGAGAACGGTCGAATGGGGATTAATGATCGAAATTTGCGACTTTGTATCCTCGGGCGAAGGGGACTTGTTCACTGCAGCCTCGGTGATATCGCCAAGCGGTGGCACGCTGCCTCTCTGAGACCGGGCTTGGGATTGAGGCGATATGGAGGGCTCGACTGAAGACCGTTCCGGTTTGGGCGTCATGGAGTCACGACTCCTGCGAGATGTCGTACTTCTTCTTTTCGTTGCCGCCACATTTTGTGAAGGCGATTCAGGCTCTTCTACAGATGCAACTGAATTCCCTTCGTCATTTGATTCACCAACTTGCGACGATGCCTGCTCCTGCTCTGCCGTTGTCGACCTGCGGGACCTTCGTGCGGGGCGTGCGGTGCTAGGCGTAGGTGCAGGCGCATCAGCTGTCGTACGCCTGCTAGACCGTCTCCTTGTGGAGGGTTTCTTGGGAACTGGGGTGGAATCGTCTTCATCCTCCTCTTCAACGTCATGCTGGGACGGCGTGGGGGTCACATTTCCGGGATCTTCCTCTTCAGATGTCTCCGACATGACATAGCTCCTTCGAGGAGCAGAGCGCCGGGATGGCCTGCCTCTTGCGATTGATGACATTATGATATGGTGGTATGGTCCGCAAAGGAGGGCCTCATGAAGGCGAGTGTGAACGGGGCCAGTGTCGCGATGTTATCGGCTGTTTGAAAAAGCGCTGGTGGGTGGAAGTGGGTTGTTTACATTGTCGCCCAAAGAGGAAAAGCCTTGTTTTTCTGCCACAACAGTCTGGCAGCCACCGCCCGTATTATGTCATCCGTATGTACTGTAACCATGGTACAGGTCAACATGATAAGAGTAATCTTTGGCATTTATATCAAAAAGGTCTCACAGCTAACAAGAGTGTGGCGCGGCCCAAAATGGCGCCTTGGGAAGATTTCGACAGTGTTTTCTCCTTCAACAAGAATTTTACATATGATGGCAAGGTCATTGAACAGATACTGTCCAACCGCCGGGCTTTGGATAACCAGTTGTTCGCCGACAGACTCCTAGGACTGCTCGGCGTGAAAGCAGGTAATAATGATCAAACATTGATAATGTACAATGTTTCTGACAAGCATAACTATATAGTGACGAAAGTATACCCTCCAAAGTCCAATGCAGACCTCCGAACCCTTTTCGGACACATCGTATCATCTCCACTGGATATCCATCACAAGCAGGCCTTGATCTACTATCTCTTAAAGGACTGCCGGGCAGCCAATGACTACGCTTCACAATTTTCGCGGCGATTCCATCTACCCGAAAAGTACCGTTTCTTCATTGAAGGGCTCTGGAACCTAGACAGGCTAGATTTTAAGGTACGACGAGGATACCGGACATGCGATCCACGATAGCTTGCTAACGCCGTCGGTGAATCTAGCGCGCTATTGAATATTTGACTGAACCCTCCATCATTCCAACATTTCCCGATGAAATCCTTTATGTTCTCACCCTACCACAGCTTCCAAAGCACGATGACAGCCTCGTAATGGCGTATTACCTCACTGTGAGCCCACCACTGGCATCCACAAAGGTTCAGAAAGCATTCTTCAGAATTCTTTGTCGCTCCAGCATTACGGAAGCCTTCTACTTTACCCGGAACTATGACGACTCGCTTCGCCAGAATTACCTTGCGCAGCTCATTGAATTCGTGCACTCGACGGAAGCTGGCGAGACCCGGAGCAAGCGCGCTATGGAATTGATTGGTCTCCCCTTCGATGACCAGGAAGAGGGGTGGTTTGAGGACTGTCTTCTCCGTGGGAATGCAAAGGGTCTGCATGGTGCTAAGGACACCGTCATGATGCGCCGTCTTGCGACAGGGAAGTTAGAAAACTTGTCGGCCGATCTTGAGTCCTTGGGCGGAAAGAAGGTCGATGGGCTGAACTGGGACATTCTCAGACAAGGCATTCAGCCATCGCAGACATAGTAGCACCACTGCAATGGCCAAGTTTCGTGAAATGAGCTCGCAGCTTGTTGGAAATGCGACACGATTTTAATTCTTATGGATCCGGCTTGGAGATTGGAGAATTTGGAGTTTGAATTTGGAGCCTTCGTAATTCACTTGTAATATTAGTACTCAACACAGCACCGTACCAAGATTTCGAAGATTGATTTTACATTGAAGGGTCGTCTTTAAAGACAGATAAACGGTGAATGTTCTTTCGCAAGGTCATAGCATGATGTTGTAATTTACCAATACCGGTGCCGTACACCGTCCAGGGTATGCGTGGGACAGGAAGCACTCCGACTGGGTGAAATGTATTGTCATCGGCATAAACTTCAGATCGATGGACAACACTTCATTCGCTGACGGCTCATCAACAAGAAACTTCCACTCTCATAAATCACTCGGGGGGTTGATCGCAAATACATGCCGTCTTCATTCGCTTCTGTCAGATGATGAACTTGGCCTACTGATACATAGCCGAGCATCATTCTCGATCTGAAGATCCCTGTTGCAAAAGTCTAGCAGGGAACTTTGATCTCTAGTTAAGTCCGATATCAGAAAAGAAAGCAAGATGGTGGTCTGCAGCTTCTTCCAGCAAGGCCGGTGCAAATTTGGAGGTAGAGTTAACCCCTTTGAATCTCAATTTTTTCGTTCATACTTCCTAACTGTTGGTGGATGTTTTACTGATCACTGGATTAGAACGCTGCAAATTCGAGCACCCCGGCCAATCAAGTTTAGGCTCAGGGAACCGCTTTGGAGTCCTGTCTGGAGGAGGTGGTGGTGGAGGCTTCGGAGGTATGCCTTCCTTTTGATTCACTTTCGTTTTCACCTTTGTTCTGCATCCCCTGAAACCTCAGAATGCTTTGTGTTCCAAACTTAGTGCATAGGCATTTGTCACAAGTTCCTCAAGGGATATTGCAAGCTACGTGATCTTTGCCTTAGGAATATTATTCGAAATACCCATTGCACTGAGTACCTTACTGGAATTGGCATTGACCTGCACTCTTTTAAATTTTGTTTTTTTTTTTTTTACGGTCTACCATGTATACTCTGTATCTGACTCTGGTACAGGTCGTTCTGCGCAACAGAACCAGCAGCCAGCAAAGTAAGTGATGCACTTCTGGCAAGAAAAGAATCCCCCACTGACTTAAGCAAAGCTATGGTGTCACAGCGGATGATATCAAGACCGACCTAACCGCTGGTAAGGGTCGTCCAGAATGGGTTTTTTCTTGTTATGGCCCTGGTAAAAACGCCCCAAAGCAATTATTTGGAGGTGCTCAGCGAGAGCAATCTTTCGAAGAGCTGCGGCTGCGTCACTATGAAGCTGCTGCAACAGGAAATGTAGAGCAGGCAGTCCAAGAGGCTCAGGCTTTGTACGCCGAGGCACTGAAACAGATGGATGTCATATTGAACGACCTTGGCGGTGCCGTGAAATACATCGTTGATGGTATCAACGAGCATCCGAATAGGATTGATATCATAGAAGGTAAGACAGGTCCTGCTGCCAATCAAGGGCCCTCTCCATTTGGCCAACCCTCGGCATTCGGGCAACCAGCTGCTAGCGGTCAGACATCAGGATTTGGTCAACCGTCGGCATTGGGGCAGAGTTCTGGATTCGGACAACCAAGTGCTTTGGGCTCAGGATCAGGATCAGCCTTTGGCAAGCCCTCTGGGTTCGGTCAACCATCGACGTTAGGTCAGCCATCGGGATTTGGTCAACCATCTACCTTGGGCCAGAGTTCTGGTTTTGGACAACCAAGTACGTTGGGTTCAGGATCAGCCTTTGGTAAGCCTTCAGGGCTAGGAGGTGGGCAGCCTGCGTTTGGTAAACCGGCGTTTGGGCAGCCCAGTCTAGGCCAGCAGAACCCAGGTCAGCCTGCTTTCGGTCAACCATCAGCGTTTGGGCAACCTTCATCAGTAGGAGGCTCATCATTCGGCGCATCGACTAACGCGTCACCCTTTGGCGCAATATCAAACCAAAACCAGGGCGCAGGTGTCGGTTTTGGCCAAGCCGCATCAGCTGTGTCTCCGTTTGCACAAGCTGCTAGCCAACAACCTGCAGCACCCTCTGGATTTGGACAACCATCTACAACCCCAGCAACAACTGGCGGCTTCGGTCAGCCGACGCAAACACCATCCCCGTTTGGCCAGCCCCAACCCCAGCCCCAGTCAAATCCATTTGGACAACCATCCACCGCACCAAATCCTTTCGGGGCTCCCAGTCAACCACAGCAGCAACAAGCACAGGCCGCTCCTTCACCCTTTGGCCAACCAGCGGCCGGTTTCGCCCAGCCTGCCCAACAACAACCGCCAGCTCCTACCGCAACGGCGGGCACTGGCCCTCCTGCCATCATCAAGGTTGAGGATCCAAATCAGCTCAGCCCCATTCCACCCTTATCCGGCCAGACGGTCCGAGATCCTATGACCAAGAGACTGTCCACATGGAAAGGGCAGCCAGTCAAGTATATTGACAACAATCCGTGTTATCTGCATCCTCAAGACCGCCAAACATATGTTCGCATCTTCTTCCCGGATGGGCCTCCCGACCAGGCAAGTCTGAGAGATGCCACAGGGAAATCGGAAGAGTATACCCCCGAGGTCACGGAACAGTATGAGTTCTTTGTGAAAAACGGATACTTCAAGGACGGCGTCATCCCAAGCGTACCACCCAAGACGGAATGGGTGAGCTTCGACTTCTAAGGCCTGGAGAACACTGAGGATACCATGGTTTTTTCTTTTTCGATATGCGCTTCACGAACTCTGTAGTATATATAGGTACTTCTTCTCTTTTAATATGACGATCACATGGAATACAAAGCACCTTCAGCGAGCCAACCAGTGAGCTGGATTACCAAGCAACACCAGACTATAAAATCTACGATCGTACACGTCCTACGGTTCTACCTGTTCCATACGTTCCATACGTTCTACGGCCAGCTTACAACAGGACCAAAGAGTACTTTCCCACAAACTTTTCCATTTTTATGCCAGATTCTAGCGGGTATCGACGAAAGCCCAGCACGCGCCAAACTCGCCCACCCCAGTCAAGAGCGGATATCACTCCCTCCCTGAACTGAACTAGAACATTTTAGAGTAAATTTAAGCGGCAATGGTGACCTCGACCTCAACACCAGCCTCGATGTTGATGATGATCTGCTTGACAGTCTCAGTGGGGGCGAGGAGGCTACATCATATCGTTAGTAACCGCTTCCTTAATCACAACAGGAGATAGAGTGCAACATACTCGATGAGACGCTTGTGGATGCGCATCTCGTACTTGTCCCAGGTCTTAGAACCCTCACCGTTGGGGGTCTTACGGGTGGAGATCTGAAGGGTCTTGGTGGGAAGACGGACGGGACCCTTGACGTGGAGGGACTTGGAGCGGGCACGCTCGATCAGCTCAGAGCAAACCTTCTCGAGGGAGGCGACCTTGCGAGAGGTAAGGGTGATACGGATCTTGTGGACCTTCTGTTGGGGTTGTTAGTATGGCTGGCGCATTGTTTCGTAGCATCTCTTCCACCCATCATCCGTCATCTTGTTGAGATGAACTTGAGATTGGAGAGCTGTTGGGTCAACGTACAGGGCCCTCGCCGAAATCCTTCTCGGGCTTCTGGAAAGACATCTTGACGGCTGGTTTGTGGTGGGGAGACCGGGATTGAGATGGCTAGAGGTCGACGGGTTAGTTGCAAGAAGGGGAAGAAGGAAAAAGAGATAAATGTGGGAGTGGGGGGACCTACCGCAAAGTAAGGCTAGTTGCCAATCAAGACCTGAACTTCGAGGTTCGGTAAGGTGATGATGGCCGTTAGAATAGCTCTGGGCGATACGCGATTATAATTATCGTGAATTCTTTCGCTTTTTTTTTCGATAGTGCGCTTAGCGCCGCTTGTGCGGGTGCGGTGTCTTGGCGCTCGCCTATCTGGTGCTAACCGGATCGGGCCCCCGGGGTGGATGAGTCAGCAGATCACCAATGACATGCCATCTGATAAATGCGATAAAGAATATGGGGCTGATTGTCAAGCTTAATGATGACGATATATTTCTGACTTCTTTTTTTTTTTTCACTTTCGTTTTGAGCTTTTCCTCTCTAGCATACTTCTTGTTTCTGCGTCCTTACTCTTGTAGAACCGCTGTGTCATGGCAAATTGGCCTCCTCTTGCACCAGTCCCACCCCCCGCGGTGCAGAGTGCCATACCACCCCAGGAATGGGAGCTCTATATCGATGCGTGGATCCTGCTTCTGACCTTGCGCATAGAAGCATCCGATGCAGAATTCACAGAACACGCATCTACAGATGAGTCTGTTGTCACCTTCTTGACTTCATTCTATGACCAGCTGGCAAGCACTGGTACGCCGGGTTTGCATACAGGGCCGAAAACTAGAATACTACGGAAGCTATGTTTCTTGCTCACACGGCGACTCTTGTTGGACGCGCCCACCTCACCACCCGATCTACTAGGATGGAAGTACCTGGGCAGCATGTGCAGCTGCTATCCCTCCAGCTCTGCGCTGAAGAAATTACTTTCTGAAGCATGGGACAAGCATGAAGAGACGATATCATCGAGCCTCGAGAAGGCAAAGACAGCCATGACGAAACAGCTGGCTATGTTGAGTTCCGCACAAGCTCCAAGGATTATCCCTGATATTCGCCTATTAACCATCCTGGGCTCTGTCATCCCCGCATGCGGCCAGGCATTGATGGCCGGCTCCGACTTCCTGGACACATGCTGCGAAGCATACCAAGCACACAAGAGGGACGACTTCCGCAAAGTACTCGTCGCTGTCATCTACGTTGGCCTTACATCTCTACTCAAAGGCCCAAAACCAAACCTCTCCCTACTCTTGGACCAGCTCTTCAGCCTAAAAGCCAGCGCAGGGATCAACGCACCAACAACAAAGAAGGAACCCACCCTCCTCTCAGACCTCATCTGCAGCTCCGATCTCCTCGTCCGTCTGGACCGGTACCTAATTTCGCACCCACAGAAACGCGGCCAAGATCTCCTCTCGAGTCTGCGCGCATACCAAATCGAATCAAATGTATTCCACCACCGCTACCAGAAACAAAAGAAAAAACTCGACAAAGGCAAAGCCCGCGCCACGACAGATCTCCCCCAAGCAGAAGACATGCACATCCACCGAATGTCCCTCGTCACGCAGATCCAAGACCTCTTCCCCGACCTAGGATCGGGGTACATCGTCCGTCTACTCGATGTCTACGACGATAACCCGGAGACCGTCATCGCACATCTCCTGGACGACTCTATTCCCCCTGAGCTCCGGGACCTTGATAAATCAGAACAACTCCCCACTGCCAATTCCACTGCCCCCAAGCACGACCCCTTCCCTCCGCGTCCAACACCACCTCAAATTTCCTCTCCACCAGTGCAACCCCGCAAAAACGTCTTCGACAAAGACGTCGATCTGGCCGACCTCGCCGAAACAGACAAATTGCGCTTCGGCCGCGCAAACCCAGACCAAACCGCCGACGACATCCTCGCAGATCGCAGCAAACACGCCGTCAATAAAGCGGCCATCATGTCTGCGCTGGCGACCTTTGACTCAGACGACGACGAACGCGATGATACCTATGATGTAGCAGACGTAGGCGGCACCGTTGACGCCGCCACCACTGACACAGATGCCGATGCGAAACAGAAAGCCGACGAACTTGACCTAACGCTATTCCGGACGTACAAGGCATCACCGGCGCTGTTTGCTCGGGACTCAGCGACCCGTCGATCGCAGCCGCGGGCTTCGCTGAAGCGCGAGACGGGCATGACGGACGAAGCGATTGAGGGATGGGCTGTTATGCTGGCGCGGGATTCGAAGCGGTTGGCGAAGTTGGAGGATCGGTTATCGCTTTCGGTGGTTGGGCCTGGTGGGACTGGTCTTATGCAACCGGAGATTAAGCCGACGGCGTATCGGAGGCCTGGGCCTAGGGGTGATGGGGAGTCGGGGAGTGAGACTGATGAGCCGGCTGGTTCTGGGTCTCGAGGTAGAGGGGATCCCGGTAGGGGGCGTGGTAGGGGTGGTCGACGAGGTGGTGGTGCTGGACGTGGGCGTGGTGGTAATGCGGGTTCCGGCGACGGGAATACCACCGCGCAGCGGCAGAGGAAGGAGGAGAATAAGGCCAGTAGGGCGAATCATAATCGTCGACAGCAGAGGGCGAAGAAGGTGGCGCGGGCTGGGGGTATGATGGGGTGATGCCAGCTGTTGGATGGTGACTTTTCATGATGTTGTGATGACCATAGAGACTCATAGTTTGTGTATATACTGCATTATTTAATAGACCCGAATGACGGGCATTATTAAATAGAGAAAATGGGCTTGCATGTGAAGAAAGGTATATGTAAGGACAAAGGGTTTGTAAGTCATATAGTATGATCGTAAGTCTACTTTCTAAGTGGATACTCATACATATAAATAATAATCGACGTCAAACTGGGGGACATTTTCACATCATAAATAGGGCATTACAAGTCTGTCGACATCAAATCTTCCAAATGTGGCCGATAGCGTTACCCCAAAGCAGCCCGCAGGCATGATTATATACAACTGTGCAGGATATACACGGGGCCAGAGTTTGCGGTTAATCGCGGAGACGACGGTCAATCAGAGGGGGCAGTACACATTTAGAAGATCACGGTGGCCATCTAGTGGTGGTCTGAGAAGACGCCCTGCTGGGCGCACGACTTCCGGCATTTGTCAAGGATACGGACCTGCTTCGCGACATCACCAAGTTTTCCGATAACCTCTTTGTTGCCATCGTAGAAGGTGAAGACGGCATACGGGATGCCAGTGTCGCGGCAGAATTCCATAACCAACTTTTGGGTACGACGCAGGTTGTGGCGTGGAATGCGAGGGTACAGGTGGTGAATGGCCTGGAACTGTAGACCTCCGTGGAAGAAGTCGAGCCAGGTTGGGCAGTCGACATCCATGGTTGTGCGAAGCATCTTCTGGGGAAAGGACTCGTTGACACCCAAGTCGGCCGTCGACATGGCAAAATGGGAGAGCGTGATCTGCACGTGTAACGGGGCGGTAACCATGTGCGAGATTAAAATGAAAATCAGACGGCTACTCCAGTCGGGGATGCTACGGTACACCACTGCGTACCCAAACCAATACCAGAAGAAGACTTGGCCAGCCATCTCGAACCACCGGTGCCACCAAGCAGGGCCTTTCTTCGGCGCTTGACCGCACAGCAGATATTCCCAGCTCAGGCGATACAGGTTAAAGCGGCCAAACAAGAGAATCGGATAGTAAAGATAGTTTTGATAGCGCAGCATGAAGTTCGCAAAAGCATCAAATGTCATAATACGTTCATAGTAAGTGCTGCGGAGACTGGTAAGGAAACGGTGCGAAATGGCAAAGAAGGGCATGTGTTCGATATCGGGGTCATGTTCAGGTGCATTCGTCACAATATGGTGGACATTGTGGTTGCGCTTCCACCAGCCCAGGCTTAACCCTCCAAGATAGTCGGCGATGATGATACCAATTACACTGTCCACGTGGAAGTGATGGGTAATGCCCATATGACCTGAATCATGAGCTGTAAAGACGAGCTGGTGCCAGAAGCATCCCAAAAAGAATCCCGACGTTGCATACCAGCCCGATCGGAGGAATATGTAAGACAGGGCCGCAAAAAGCGTATAGCGGCAGCATTCGATGAAGTAAGAGAAATAGTTGCAGTTGTATAGGCCTTCATCGCGAATCCTCTGATCTAATGCACGGTACTTCTTCTTGATACTCTCCTGGCTCTCCGTATCCAAAGACGGGTATTTGGTAACATCAAGGACGATCTCTTCCTGGGTTCGAGCGTCGAGAAAGAACGGCTTTGGCTCACACTCTGAGGTAGCTGAGGAAACGGACGTATCCGAGGAAACAGACTTTCGCCGGCGGAGGCCGGACTTAGCGTCGACTGAGTCGAAGATCGGAGACGGCGGTGTAGACAAGTCCTGACCAGAAGTGTCTTCATCTGATGTGCAAGTTGCCTCGGTATATGGGCGGAACTTCCCGCCTTGAATCGGTGGGAGGAAGTTTAACCACGGACCCTGGATGCGTCCGATCTGGAAGGCCAACATCCGCTGGCGCGCTTCCTTCGAATGTAAACTGTATGAGAGACTGTCAGTGACCCAGGAAGGCTTTCCAGCATATCGCAACCGGCATTCTCCGGATGTCCGAAGCACGTACGCATTGATCTCATCCGTCGCATCTTTTCCCACCATATGCTTAATCGACTTGTCACCACCCGGGTGGAATTTGATCCATGCATCGACCCTCAATACCCGGTCGTCATAGACTATAACATGCTTGCCTTCAGCGATCTGACCTTCGATCCAACGCCGTGACAGGATCGTATCCTTCCTCGACGGGGGAGTTGGTGTTGCGGCAGCTTTAAGAGTATCGGCCATGGTATGTAGAGAACGATCGTATCCAGCTCAGTCGCGGTAGAGTAAAGCGGTTCGGGTCAACATCGTACGGCCTGCGTCGGTGAGGAAGAAAGAAAGACAAGAAGAAAAAGAAGGGGAAAGGGTAGCAAGGGATCGGAAGGAGTGGAAAGTAGTGGTGGAAGGTTGCAGCAGCAGAGAGGGTCTAGTTAGAAGGAGCGGGTGGAAGCGGTGGACTTATCGAGAAATTGGAAACGCGGCGTCGATCGTCACCCCATCCTTTTTTAAATCAGTCCACTTACATTCCTCCATTTCCGCATCCTCCTCTCTTATTCGGTGCTGCTACTTCTACTACCTCTTTTAGAATAGATCTTATGATCATCTTTCCTTGTCGATGATGGTGGTGACTCCCTTCCTACCGAATATATTGTATTTCTAACAGATGTAGGACTCGCTTTCTCCGCTGATTCAAAAATGGCTGGAGTGGGACCAAGTACGTAGACGTTGATATTTATATATCCGACACCGAAAGCTTCAGGTCCATTCTAACGTCGCAGGACCCCACCACCCGCGCCGAGATCCAACAGCTTCGGGATTCCGGAGCTGTCGCAGATCTTGAGCAACGGCTTCAGAAACGTGTGTGACATGTCATAAATATGTTTATTGTACCGAGCGGTTCAGGTTAACTGTAAACAATAGGAATTCAATTTGGGACTGCAGGCCTTCGCGGCCGGATGGCGGCAGGGTTCTCCTGCATGAACTCGTTGACCGTCATCCAGGCGTCGCAAGGCCTGGCCAAGTACTTGAAGGATAAGCATCCGGACAGTGCTTCGGGCGGAGTGGTTATTGGTCATGATGCTCGTCATAACTCGGCCAAGTTTGCAGCTTTGGCTGCGAATGCCTTCATCTCACAGCAGATCCCGGTTTGGTTCTATTCTGAACCCTCTGTGACTCCATCTGTGCCGTTTGGAGTAACTCATTTGAAAGCTGCTGCTGGTATTATGATCACTGCAAGCCATGTAGGTTTTCCAGGCTCCAAAAAGCAGAAAATGAAAATAAAAACTAACTCTCCAGTAGAACCCGGCACAAGACAATGGTAAGCATTGACCACGCAAGTCTGATACATTGACCTACTAATATCCTTTGGTATAGGCTACAAAGTGTTCGTTCACCTTGCTCACCTGTTCCATTAGTTATCACTAACATGTTCCCAGCTACTTCAAGAACGGCGCCCAGATCAACACCCCCATTGATGTAGAGATAGCCCAGTCGATTGAAGAAAACCTGGCACCATGGTCTGGCGCCTGGAAAGATCTCCAGGCATGCGAATATTTACACGCCGATGCATACAAGACCATCTTGCCTCACTATACAAAGACAGTTTGGGATTACGCAGTAAGTGAACATCCACTTTGCTTCCCACTGCGCTAATCACTCATATAGAACTCAACTGTGTCTGACTGGAAACAACCAAGACCTTTTGTCTATACGCCCCTGCACGGAGTTGGAGGCCTTGTTTTCCCCGACCTCTGCCAGTCTGTGGGCATAACCGAATTCACGCCTGTGCCGGAACAAGTAGAGCCCAACCCGGATTTCCCGACAGTATCGTTCCCCAACCCCGAAGAAGCTGGAGCCTTGGATCTAGCCATGCAGACCGCCGATAGGGAAGGCAAAACCTTGATTATTGCCCATGATCCAGACGCGGATCGCTTTGCTGCCGCCGAGAAAGTTGAGTACGTGTTGCACTCCGATATCATTGAATACCACCGATGATCTGACCAAACATCCAGCGGATCATGGTTTTCATTCACAGGCAACCATATCGGAGTCTTACTTGCATCGCACCTGTTTGACTCCTTGGAGAACAGAAAGGACGGCAAACGCATCGCGGTTCTAAACTCCACAGTATCGACAGGCATGCTCGAGAAAATGGCAACAGCTAAGGGGATCCAATTCGAAGAGGCACTCACCGGCTTCAAATGGATGGGAAACATCGCCCGACGCCTTGAAGGTGAGGGCTACAATGTCCCTTACGCATTCGAAGAAGCACTAGGCTATATGTTCCCAGCCGTCTGCCACGACAAAGACGGCATCACAGCAGCGATGGTCTTCCTAGCAGCACAAGCCAAATGGCAATCGCAAGGACTCACCCCTTACATGAAACTACAGCAGCTCTTCAATGAATATGGCCACTATGAAACCCTTAATAATTACTTCCGGTCCCCGAATCCGGAGACAACAACGGCCTTGTTCAGAGCTATCCGGAATGGACCCTATAGAGCCGAGAAGACACTGGGACCATTCAAGATTCTGCGTTGGCGAGACATGACCGAGGGCTATGATTCCGGAACGACCAACAACAAACCTACGCTGCCTGTTGATAAGTCGAGCCAGATGTTGACTCTCTGGTTGGACCAGGATGTGCGGTTCACGTTCCGGGCTTCGGGGACGGAGCCTAAAGTTAAGTGTAAGTAGCATACATAGCCCGGGCCCTTTGGATTCTGTGACTGACTGTTTGAAAGTGTATGTTGAAAGCTGTGGAGCGTCTCGCGAACAGGCCGTGGATGCTGTTTGCAATGCCTTCCTTGCTGTTCTGAAGGAATGGGTGGTTCCCTTTGCGCCGTCTATGACGTATAGCAGACAGATGCCTACATCGTCGGGCTACGTGTTTCAGATCTCTGAATAGAGCGAAAACCCTTGAGTCTGCTTAAAAATTAGGTGTAGTTGGAAACTAGTACTCCATAGCAATGTCCTGATGAAAGGACAGGCCCACTGCCGTGCTGGCGAAAATTCAGCTAGAAACTATCTATTCTTAATGTTGCCCGGTCCGGGCCATCACATGAAATACGATCAAGTAACCACATACTGGTCTCGCCTGGCGACAGAGACGTCCGTCGAGTTACTCTTTGTGATAAGAATAATGTCCTTTATTCATAAGTCTCAGTACACAACCAACATAGGAAATATAATCAGTCAAATGCTACAGGTTGCTAGCGTAGCTAGTCTAAAAAAGATACAGATGGCGAATTGGTAACATGAACTTAGAAGTGGATGGCCTTGGAGTAGGTAGCCATGGCAGCCTCCTTGAAAGCTTCGGAGAGAGTGGGGTGAGCGTGACACGTCCGGGCGATGTCCTCGCAAGAAGCACCGTACTCAACGGCCAGAGTAGCCTCACCAACCATCTCACCAGCGTTGGGGCCAATGATGTGAACACCGAGCACACGGTCAGTCTCAGCGTCAGCGATGAACTTGACCTGACCCTCAGTGTCGAGGTTGGTCTTGGCACGGGAGTTGGCGCTGAAGGGGAAAGTACCGACGCGGTATTTGATGCCAGCGGCCTTGACTTCGGCCTCGTTCTGGCCAACCCAGGCAACTTCGGGGTGAGTGTACATGACACTGGGGATGACGCCGTAGTTGACGTGACCGTAACCCTTGGTGATGTACTCAACAGCAGCAACAGCCTCCTCCTCAGCCTTGTGGGCAAGCATGGGGCCAAAAGTGCAGTCACCAACGACACGGATGTGAGGAACCTTAGTGCGGTACTCCTGGTCGATGACCAGACGGCCCCGCTCGTCCTTCTCAATACCAACGTTCTCCAAGCCAAGACCCTCGGTGTAAGGTCTGCGACCGATGGCAACCAGGACAACGTCAGCGTCCAGGGTCTCCTCCTTGCCGCCCTTGGCAGACTCGACGCTAATAGAAACAGAAGCGCCACTGTCATCACCCTTGGTGACCTTGGTGCCAGTCTTGAACTTGATACCCTGCTTCGACAGGATCTTCTGAGCCTGCTTGGCAATCTCTGCATCCATACCAGGTCCACCGATCTGGTTCAAGAACTCAACAACGGTAACTTCAGCACCGAGACGAGACCAAACGGAAGCCTGTGACCAACGTTAGTATGGAGATTGATGTCTCAAACCTCTGACGTCGCAAAAATCGCAATCATACCATCTCCAAACCGATGATACCACCACCAATGACAACCATCTTCTTGGGAACTTCCTGTAGCGAAAGAGCACCGGTGCTAGTGATGATGCGCTTCTCGTCGATGTTCAAGCCGGGGAAAGGGGTGGCCTCGCTACCGGTGGCGATAAGGATGTTCTTTCCGCGAAGGGTCTGTTCACCACCCTCGAGCAGGTTCACCTTGACAGTGTTAGGATCAACAAGAGCACCAGTACCCTTGACGTAGTCGACACCGTTCTTCTTGAGCAAGAACTCAATACCCTTCGTCAGACCCTCGACGGAAGTGTCCTTGGCCTTCATCATCTGCTCGAGGTTCAGCTTGACATCACCGACCTCAATACCGCGCTTTTTCGTGTCGTGGAGGATCTGGTGGTAAAGGTGGGAGTTGTTCAAGAGAGATTTCGAGGGGATACAGCCGACGTTCAAGCAGGTGCCTCCAAGACGGCCACGCTTCTCGATACAGACAGTCTGTCGGCGATCTCCGTGGTTAGCAAAAAATCTCCGATTGAGGCACACCGAGAGTTTGAGCGCACCTTCAAGCCCTCTTGACCGGCCTTGATAGCAGCAACGTATCCAGCGACACCACCACCGATGATAACAAGGTCATGTTCACCTATCCCAACGCCCATCAGTAACCTATCTCAGCGGTTTTCGGAAGCGCAGGGCCTGTCCCTGGCCGTTCTATCGCAGGGGAAAAGCTCGGCCACATACCAGATTCGGAGGCGTAGCCACGTTTCGAGAAGAAGGAGAGGGTAGGAGCAGCGACGAAGTTAGAAGGGACAGACTGAGGGCGAGCAGTGCGGAGGGCAGCCCGCGGTGCAGCCCGCGGCAAGAGAGTCCGGAACATGGCGAAAAGGATGGGGAATTAAAGAAGAAAAAAACACCAAAGATAGAGAGTATAATGGACAGCCAATCCTCCAATTAAAGTAGGTGGAGAGGAAAGGGGAGGCAGCAATTGCAGGTGGTAGAAGGAAGAAGGGTATAGTATAGGGAAAAAGGATGTTGGGACAAGAAGCTTTCTTGAGGTTTTGCCAGCAGAAGCTGGCGGGCCGGTATTGATACGGTATTCCGCCGCGTATGTAATTATCCAGGCCAGTGATCTTCGGGTCAATTCGGCTAACCTTTGCCATATTGCCGACCCAGTGGTATGGCACATACGCCGTATATGTGGATGTCTATAGTTCAAACGGGCATGAGGTCATTGGGCTCTTGGATTTTCCCCTGGTGACCCTCGCCAGGCATTCCAGACCTTCTATCTAGGTCCGATACGGTGGTGTACGGAGAATTCAAGACAATATGCTACGCTTTGTCAGCGGGCCGGTGAACCATAAATACCTCATAAACCGCCCAAAAGGGAAAGCGACACTTGACTTACGATGACTAACAGCCCCATGCAGATTCAGTGAAGATCCCTCGCGCCTGGCAATGTTGGCCTTTCTTTGGGTATGAATTATCAACTTAGAAAAAGGCAAAAATGGACGTATAGGATGTCGCGTGTTCTCCGCGGGTAACGTGGAATCAGTAATACACCTCCAAGGTTATCGTCGGCATCTTCCAGTGAGGCCCAAGTCACCTGCGTAGTAAATAACGTAATCGAAGTATGTCTCTCTCGCTGTTCCCCGACAACAAGACCTTTTGATGCTTCTAACCCCAAGATGCCATTTGTGATACTAACTATGCAGGGGCGTTTTGATAGTTTTTCTGATCGCCACGTTGGTTGGGGTTGTTGGGTATGAATGACTTTTTCAATAGTACAATGTCCACTTATGAATACATGGACACAAGGGTGTTGTTTTGAGTGAAAGCTTCACAGCTGGAAGGTCAAGTTTTTGTGCAGCCAAATTCGAACATCTACTAACTTAAGTAGATATGAGAGTCTCGATCGCTCAATGCGACTGGGATGGCGGGAAACAAGCCAAAAGGTGTGCCAGAAGCATATAAGTTCATGATATCGAATCGCTGATGACCAGTATACGGAGACGGCATGGTCCGATATGGAAGTTCCTTGTCCTATAAGAATCCAGGGAAATGACTATACCTTATTGTTACTAGCCGCACCCCAGTTATTGGGTGCCTAATACGAGTCGTTGGGGTAGTTATTGATCTTGGTCTGAGTCATCCAGCTTATGCGATCCTGCGCAAAACTGTCCTCAAGATCACTGGAGGCATGATCTAGCTGCAACACCATCGGTAGAAGTTATATTACCATAAGACCTTGCTCGCTACCAGGATGCCATCCAAAAGTGAGATTACAGAGTTTCAGATGCCGGGCGCTGTCGAAATCATCTCAACCCGGCCGCAAAAGTTGATTGAGATCGTGGAGCCGGATCCAACATGGCCGGAGTCGTTTGCGATTATTGCACGCCGGATTGCCGATGCCCTTGGTAATCGACTTCTCTCAATCGAGCACGTTGGGTCAACCAGTGTACCAGGGTTACCAGCCAAAGCGGTCATCGATGTTGACGTACTCGTAGCTGACCCCACGGCGGAAGACTCCTACGTGCCAGCCCTTGAGGCTGCGGGTTTTCAGTTCTTGCTTCGCGAGCCTGGCTGGTATGAGCATCGCCTCTTCGGTTTCAACGAACCATACGCGAATATCCATGTATTTGGTCCGAACAGCGCGGAACACGTTCGTCATCGACTGTTCCGTGACTGGTTGCGCAACCATGAGGACGATCGCCAAAGGTATGTCGATACCAAACGGCAGGCCGCTGCCGCTAGTCGATTGGCGGGGGAGACCGTGAACGAGTATTCCGACCGCAAGCAATCTGTGATCCATGAAATCCTCCAGAAAGCTTTCAAGGAGCACGGGTACCTGAATGAGTAAAACTCCGACAAGTAAGGGGATAGATCATTAGATGGGTTGTTATTTCACTGTGGAAAGCAACGAACGATGAGGTTGATTGGAGCGCAACCCGTCGCTTCGGTCTCGTTTGGCTGGTACACATGTTCATATACATCGAAGACTAGGGAACTATATTTTCAATTGAATCGCGTTTGGGTAATCTCGAATAAGTGAGAGAGAGAAGTGAGATGAGGATGTACTTGACATGTCGGAGGTAGATCAACGTCCGACCGGCTCATGGCCTCAATGTATGTAGCTTTACACATAAGGTATTGTAGAAAGACAAGAATTGGAAAAAAAGGATAAATTCACCAGGGAATCAGGTGTTCCGGGTCACCTGCTCATTGTCGGGGAAGTCCCGAACAACTTTTCCATTTTCTCCTTGAATTTCCCCACCCAAAAGATCCCCAGAATCCCCGCAATGGAGGAATGGCACTGGCCAACGCCTGTATTCGTCAATCTTCACGCCCATACTGGATCCTTCCACCGTCCCGGGTTGGTGCTCACGTTATGACACCGTCCCTGGACCGGGTTTTTTTTCGAAAGGCGATCTTCACCAAGTGACGCAATAACCTGGTCGAGCGCGTCCTCGGCTAGCGCTCTCAGGCTAAATCTTTCTCTGATGCAAAAGTCGGTTTCCTGTGAAGATGAATTGTGGTCAAATTTTCCCGGGTTCTCTTCCCGGTTAAGGAAGCCGGTCCAAATAATCAATGGCATCGTCTTTCCCGCCGTCCGGATTACCGAGTTTGATTCGTATCTTCCCGGTCTGGAGCCAAATCCGGCCTTTGCTATCTCCAGATTTTTTTCTCTTGCGGGGCCGTTTGGCGAGTAACATCGTCTATCTCGGTGGAGAAAATCAACTACCTTGCATGTGCTATGTCTCCAACCCAGTCTTCTAGGTTTCTCCCACACGGAATGTAACCTAATTCGATTCAAAATGGCCTCGATTGTCATCCCATGGCCTGGCCGATCAATATGCAGGACAAAATAGCCGTCGGCCATCGGCCGATTGCAGTTTTTCGGCAAGCCCTTATATAGACCTCGTATCACCCCACAGATGTCTGTGGAAAGCCTCTACCGGTACCATTTGTCTCGCTATTCTTTTCGTCAAGGTATTTGAGCGAGACGTGGAGGGTCCCGAAGTACACCCTTTGTTGGGATATTGAGTTGTCATTCGCAATTAATTCTCGAAAGATTGTGTTCTCGCCATGTGTGATCAGATACCCAAGTGGAATGTCGTCCACAGATTGGAGAAGCGCAAGCTTCTCATTGGCATCAACAGTGTTGCGGCGTTGTCGATTCTTTTCTTCGGCTACGACCAGGGCATGATGGCAGGAGTCAACAACTCCAAAGACTACATCGACCTCATGGGGTTCGGCTACACCGAGATGAAGGATGGCTACCTCACCCCAGTTGTGACAGACAGTCTGCTTCAAGGTGGGATCGTGTCAGTCTATTATCTGGGGACATTGTTCGGCGCACTCCTTGGTGGCTGGATTGGAGACCGTATTGGCCGGATCAAGACCATTGCAGCAGGCGCTCTCTGGGCTATTCTTGGTGCTGCATTGCAGTGTTCCGCACAAAACCACAACTGGATGATTTGCTGTGAGTCCATTACGGGTGAACACCTCTCAGGCCCCATAGGCTAACAACTACTCAGCGCGCTTCATCAATGGAATTGGCACTGGTATTCTGAACGCAATTGTCCCGGTCTGGGCGACAGAGACTGCCGAGCACACATCCCGAGGACAATTCATTGCAATCGAGTTTACTCTGAATATCTTCGGTGTCGTCCTGGCTTATTGGCTGGAATTGTAGGTCTTAATCATCCAAGTATCTAGACTTGTCTAATAGGTTCTAGTGGATTGTCGTTCATCGATGGCGGAAGGTCTCCATTCCGCTGGCGATTCCCGATCGCCTTCCAGATTATCTTTTTAGTCCTCCTGTTCGTCGTCGTTTGGTTTTTCCCAGAGTCTCCGCGATGGTTGGTCAAAGTCGGTCGCGAGCAAGAAGCGCGCTACATTCTTGGTCGGCTCCGTGGAAGCAGTGATGAAGATGCAGTTCGCGCCGAAGCCGAGTTCCGGGACATCCAAAACGTGGCAGAGATGGAGAAAAGCATGAACCATAGCACGTCTTACTTGGCGATGCTTTTCGGCTACAAAACAGGCAAGCTACATCTCGGGCGACGTGTGCAACTGGTGATCTGGCTGCAGATCATGCAGGAATGGGTCGGCATTGCCGGTGTCACTGTTTGTATGTCTACTTGAAATCCCCACAAGCGCACCACTGACGAGGTTAGATGCGCCAACTATCTTTAGCATTGCTGGATTCGACTCGATGAAGAGCCAATGGATCAGCGGGTTGAATAATGTCTTCTATATGGTAGGACAGCCAGAACACCGCTACAATGACATGACTGACAGGAATAGTTTGCGACCCTTGTCTGTGTCTTTACGCTCGATCGGATTGGTCGTAGGTGGACTTTGTACTGGGGATCCATTGCGCAGGGTATCGCCATGTTCCTGGCCGGAGGCTTCTCCCGACTTGCCATCGATGCCCGAGCGGATGGAAATATCTCTCGCGCGAACTCATTTGGTGCTGCCGCAGCGTCGATGGTCTTTATTTTTACATCTGTCTTTGGAGCTACCTGGTTGACCGGTACGTAGGATGCTTCCATTACTTTTGCTGGCTCTACTAACGTTAGTAGTACCCTGGATTTATCCTGCTGAGATCTATCCGTTGGCGGTCCGCGCAAAAGGAAACGCCTGGGGTGTTGTGGGATGGAGTATTGGGAACGGCTGGCTGGTAAGAAGTGTCCTGTAGGCTGTCTGAGAAGTTCGCTGACTGATTGGCTAGACTCTGTTGTGTCCGGTGATGTTCGAGGCGATCGGCGAAAAGACGCTGTATGTTTTCGCGGCCAGCAACGTCATCACTATTCCGATGGTATGGGCTCTGTATCCCGAGAGTAACCAGCGGACGCTGGAGGACATGGACCTGCTGTTTGCTGCCGAGACGCCGTGGGTGTGGGATGCCGAGCGCACTTTCGCCCGTCTCAAGGCGGAAAACCCGGGGTACATTGAAACCGCCAACCGCAAGAACAGCGCGGTGGATCCGGAGATGGGAAAGCCGACCGATGCGCATGAGGAGCATGCTTCGAGTGCGTCGTGATGGGATTTTGACGGGAGGAACGACTAAACGAGTGGACGGTTGAACACGCTATAATATACATGTAGATCAAGGATACCCACTTTTGCGATACAGCCGACGCCATATTGCAAGGACTGATCGTCAATACATTTTTCTCTTCTCTAAAATGACAAGCTGCAAGTCTTACTCGTATCTTTAATGGATTAGAATGTACTAAGACCTAGTGGTTTGTATGTCGTAGATTCGGTGGTGCCGTGGGTAGATTTATCTCAGCGCAAACCGTGATTGGTCAGTTCCACAACAACATCAACATCATCAACGGACATCCATCATTAGAATCATATAAAACTACAGAACTTTCTACCCACCACCCTACTTTCTCTAAGATATATAAATGAATTAAACCAACATCACGACCTAGGTACGCAACTCCAGTAAAACATACAAGCAAAAACTATCTAACCAACCCAGCCCTCCAACCTCTACAACAACAAAACCATAAAACCACCAAAAGAACAACAATAATGACCACCAGACCCCAAGCACCACCGCCACATACAACCACAACCACTCTCACCCCATCCACAACCCCATCTCAACCTCCATCCCCATCTCCATCCACACCTACACTCACTCACAAAAGCAACCCCAACCCCAACCCAAATACCCTCAAACAAATCCACCGCATAAAATCCCACCCAACCCTAACCCCCCACCAACGGCGCGTATACCTCACCCTCCTCACCATCCCCGCCGGCCGCTGGACAACCTACGCCGCCCTGGCAAAGCACCTCAGCTCCAGCGCGCGCGCAATCGGCACCGCCATGCGGACGAACCCCTTCGCTCCGGATGTGCCCTGTCACCGGGTCCTCAGTGCCGACGGCGGGTTGGGCGGGTACATGGGCGCTGGGCCAGCGAGTGGACATGCTAATCTGGAGCGGAAGAGATTGATGCTTGAGGAGGAGGGGGTGGGGTTTGAGTGGGTTGTTTCGGCTAAAGATAGGTCTAGGATGTGTGGTAGTAGGGCTGGTGGTGGGGAGGGACGGTGGAGGGCGAGAGGGGAGTGTTTTGTTGGGTTTTCTTCGTTGTGATTCTGTTCTTTGGATTCGTATAGGTGGGGATTGGGGTGGTTGGGAGGTGTTAATCTTAGTATGTATCTAAGTGTACTCCATATCTTGAACTAAGGCTGAGAATGAGAATGAGAATAAGAACCAGTTTGTTACTTTTTTTAACCCCAAAGCAAAGAGAAAACATTCTATTTCCATCCGCATCTCTTTCATGCAGGGCCAATTCATCAGTCCCTGCCAAGTATATCACCTCGTCTCAGAGTAAAACAAACCCTAAGACCAAGACTATCAAACAAAAGCCTTAATGATCCAACGACGGAGTACTCCATACCTAACTTCCACTACCTATGTACCTACCTAACTAACCCAAGCCAGAAAAAAACATGAAACACAAAACCCCAGCCATTCCGCATAAACTTTTCCCAGGATGTTATTTACGGCACTTCCCAGCAAGCAGGGAAAACCGAAGCAGATCACTCGATTTTCTTTGTTCTCCCTCAACCATATCTTCGGATCCACCCAGTGAAAGCAATCCTGTACCTGGCTAAAAGGAGTCAAAAATAAGGTTGGAGATCATCCCTGGTGACGGCGGAACTATTTTTGTAGCTGATTACTATCTTTTTATCAATTGTGTTTTTCTTGTTTGGTTGATTCTAGGGGCCGGGGGGTCAAGTTCCTTGGTTGTTGATATTATGGTGGCGGGTTTGTTGTTTGGGTTGTGTTCGTTTGTGGGGTTGTAAGTATAAAGGAAATCTTATTTCTGAGGAGGGGTTTTTATGATTGATTGATGACTGATGGTTATCGGGGGGCCCGAGGGGAGGGAACAAAGAGATCTCTCTCTCTTTTCCTCTCTTTCTTGGGACTTGGACTTGGACTTGGACTGGGGCTTGCTTGCTTTAGTGTCGGCTTAGTCTGGTTAAGGCTGCAGTGTGTTGGGTACTACAACGTATTTATCCTAAATTGCCGAGGATGTACAACGTTATTACAGAAGTAGGTTTATTGGATTATAATGTAAAGCATTAACTCCGACGCCGTCTTGTCTTGTGTATCTTGAAGCTCGAGCTTGATGGAAAGGTAAAAAGCAAAGGGGGGAATGAGAATTAACAGGGGGACTGAGAAAGGGAAAAAAAAGTAAAAAATAAAAAATAAAATTAATGGACATGTTGTCTGCGGTTCTGAGCCCCTCAGAGACGGCCATGTCCGTGTTCAATAGAAGAGAAAAGAAGAAAAGCAAAGCCCAGACGATACAATGCACCGTCTATCGCGTAACGCCGGTCTGGTATCCGTACATAACTCGTCATCAATACATGAACCTGAATCCAAAAAAAAAAAAAAAACACAGTAAAAAAGGATGCGGGTCGTCATGGTCGACGATGCAGACGAAGAAAAGATAGTGGATACAACACATGCAGAGTATGAACCAGGGGGATAAGGTATAGACAAAGAAATCATGCCAGGGGAGGAAGAGGCGCCAAGCATGTCACGCAGTCACATATGGTTGATCACTGCCTTCCCTGAAGCCAATGAACAACCATCGTCAAGGGCCCAAGCCCTTACGAGAGAGGCAAGCCAAGACATCACCGTGTCGCATCTTAAGCCGCCTTTGCCACCCGCTTAGTAGCCGCACGGCGCTTCGGCACATTGAGATGGTGGTACGACCGCAGATGCTCAATCAAGTGGTCTCGGCGCGGGAAGCCATTGCTGTCCTTGCGGATGCATCCCTGCACCGGGCAGTCCTGGAAGACAGGGTTGTGGACGCTGGACTCGTGCCGCTTCAGGTCCGCCGGTCGAGTGAACGCCCGGCCGCACTCACAGACGTAGGGCTTCACCGGTCTAGACAGTCAGTTAGCATCGTTGCGAAATGAGATGGCTGAACCTATTCCATGGGTTGATACTTACTTGGCTGTCTCGCACGGAGTGTAGTTGGTCTCCAGTGGGGGGTAGGGGATCTCCTCCACAGGTGAGACCTGCGCAGGGGGAGTGGGCCATGTGCCCTGAACCGGGGAGGAAAAGTACTGTGGGGCGAAATGTGGATTGAGATCCGGTGGGCAGTAGATGGGCGGAGGCGTGGTAAATTCATAGGAGCCAGAGTCGTAGGAAGACGCCTCAAAAGAGCCCGAATCGTAGGAGCCGAAGGAGGAATAGGAATAGTTGGAAGATGGGTAGGAGGAAGAATAGGAGGATGCGTTGGACTGGGCATGGTAGAGCTCGAAATCGTTGCTCGCCATGCTGTACATATCATAATATCCCATGGGAGACTGCATGGACTCCTCACTGCTGGTCGAGTAGGAGTGCTCCATGGGAGGGCATGCCGCCGCATGAGGGTTCTGAAGTTCGACGGTTAGTTGAGTTACTTGATGCTGTTGATGTGTACTGTGCAAGTACGCAAGAGAGCAAAATATTGTCACATTTATTATCATACAGACAATCAGAGAAAATGAAGAGAAGAAGAAAAGTAGGAAAGAAACACCATCAATTGCATACCATTGGAGAAGAGTAACGCAACATTATGTATACTGGGAAAAAGAAAGGAAGGAATCCAGTAGGTTGGTCAAGTCAATCGCAGTGGAAGTCAAAACTTATTGAAGGCCAGTGGGTAAGTATCCCCAGGTTTGAGGGGGAGTCGAGTTCTTTATATAAGGCGAGTATCTCGAGGTTTGTAGGTTGCACATGGAGTAGAGCAAAGCAAACCGCGCTTTCTCCACAACGATGTCTGACTAGGGGGACCCGTCTGGCGTGTTAATAACACGAAGGAGATCCATGGCGACATCATCAGGTGAGCAACAGCTCTACGATCCACGACTAAGAATGCCAGCTGGGGGGACCCATGCAGGAAGTCGACATGAATATTGGCCGGGGAATGCAGTAGCGAACGTCTGCGACGCACTGCCACGAACCGCGGATGCGTCTTATTGGCGCAGCGGAAGTGAAGCGTCCTTGCGTTGCTGACGCTAAGAACGCCGCTAGAAAGGATCGAAGGTTCTGCCAGGCTTCTAGGGGATGAGTGGAATTGACCGGTGATGCCCTGGCAGGGGATGATTGGTAGATCCAGCCCCAGGGGCACTGCAAACACGGGCCGATAAGGAATAACTGACAACAGGTAACACCACAGATGATGATGCTTCCTGCTTGAACTTTACATCATCGTCCAGGCGCACTAAATCCAACCCCACAAGGTCCAAGTACAGGTGGACCCTTCGAAACCAATAAGGCAGACATGGCACCCGACTAGAGTCTTGCCCTAAACGGACATCCTAGTCTCCCTCCGGTCTTCTTGGACCGGGTCTCATTCGTCAGGAATGACTTGGACCGTGGGTTTTTATTTTCCCTTCACTGATCGGAACGCACTGATGAATCCCTCGAAGAGCGGTTGTTGTTACTGTATCCACTGCAGGCGGAGGAGGGGGATTGTGCTCCGAGGAGATTGTTGATATTATCTCCGTCGAAGGAAAGAGAAGCGGTGGAGAAGATGGCGATGATGGTCAACTATGGTTTGGGGACAGTCATCTGCCTGACTTTACCCGATTCGGCTCCTGACTTTTGTTTGACTGGATTATTCTTTTTTTTATTTATTTTATTCTATTTCTCTTATCGTTCATTTTAATTTTGTATTTTTTTTTCATTTTTTATATTTTTTATATTTTTTTCTATAGTAGTATTGCTTTGTTGTATTATTATAACCGGTTGAAGTTTATGAAGATCGTGAATATTATAATTAGTATAATTAGCATAATGAAGAGAACTATGATTGTTCCTGATGCTAACCAGGGACCGTCCCGTACGTACTGACATGGGGGGAGCAGGCATGAAAAGGCATGAACACCCAACTTGACTTGATTTTCCAGGTCGGCACGTTTTCCGACTCATTTTCTTTGATTCTCTCGGGACGAAAATCAGCGATTCGACAGCCTTGTGGCTGTGGAGCCGTCGGCCTTGGCGCCAAGTCCCTTCATTCGGTGAACACAAAAGTCTGGGGAGGAAAATCAATGAATAAAATCCGTCCAAAATCAAGGTTTACTTTTCTCCTAATAAAAGAACCACATAATGAATAAGGAAATTAATTCAATTGGGAACTTGGATTTCTCGGATTGAATCCATGGAGGGGCGGATTCTCACTGAGTACGTATCTTGGGTAAGTTGGGACACTGGTAAACTAGTGGCTACCCTTTAGCCGCACAGCCCACTTGCAACTACGACATAGTATGTACATGTTCTGGATGATGCTGATGCTGATATCTTTGGTACTACCACTCACAATCGATTGATTGATGATCGATGATTCTATTCCTTCCACCAGCCACCCCGTAAGAAGTAATTCTACTAGTCCATGCAGGGGGAACTTTGAGTCGTTTCCGTGAGGGATTTTTGAAGATGTGAGGTACTTTTTAGTCTGACCGTCATTTAATTATTTTTTGAGGCTTTTAATTTGCGTTTAACAAATGACTCGACGGTGAGTGAGGCGGACGGGCGAGAGACACACGCAGATACAGCGCAAGAGCGAGAACGAGACGGAGAAATCAATTGTTGTCCTTTGTTTTCTGGTTGTCTGTGTGTCGGGCACAGAAAGCGTAAAAGGTCCAAGTCCGGTGATCGCCCTAACCGACCTTAGTCATAGCATCTGAACCTCTCTTGTCTGTACTAACTAACGACTACCACTCCTACCCACTACTGAGTCCTGACTGCTCGCGATAGCTGACCGTAGGTTCATCTCGCTCGTCCAATTATACGAGCAAAATAATTATAGCAGCAACCGTTCACTAGCAGAACGTTTACTTCTCTACTACTGTTTCATGTTTCTTCTTCTTTGTCCGACAGTGATAAACCATCCCACTGGTGAACTCCGCAGGTGGATGCAGACTCGGCTTCATCTGTCCAACCTTGGATGATCGTGAGCCACACGGCGGCTCGGATTGCTGCTTCGGGCTACGCTTCTCCTGATCGCTACGGATTCCAGAACGCCAGACCCGGGCCAGACGAGTCTGAACACGGAAACGCATGCAGTAATAATCATCATCGGTCAAAGATATCTGGACGATGGTTGCATTCCTCAATGGGGCCAACCCAACAGTGTGTGCATAAGACATGGCTGTATATTCCATCAGCCGCCACGCAAGATCAGCGCAGAACTCCCCTGTCCCGCAGTCCCAGTCGTTTACTCGTTCCTGAAGAAATCTCGCAAACACAAAGAAGTGAAAAAAAAGGGAGAAGAAAAAAAAAAGTCAAAAGAAATGACAGACTCCCATCCGTCGGCAACCCGAACGATCTGAAACTCAATGCCTGTCTCCAGTGTAGAGGACCCATAACCACACCGCAAATAATTGGACCTAATGCCTACCATACATACACGAACTCAAAGAAACAAGGAGACTAAAGCCGCATTATAGTTCGTCTTCCAGGTACTTGTAGACAAACTTGAAATCGGCCTTACGACGGTTCATCCTGGGTGCTGGGTTAGCGGTTTGTCCGAGACACATCGGAGATTGAACTCCGACATGTAAAACAACTTCAATGAAAACAGGGCAAAAAGGGGAAAGATGGCTTCGAAAAAAAAAAAAGGAGAAATGAAAGAGAAGACTCCACTCACCATGTACTCTCGTAATCAAAGAACCGATACGTCCCTTGTTCGAATTCCTCCGTGATGGTCTTGGGTTCCTCGTGCCGTTGGAACCAGGTCTGGTACTGCTTGTGGAATCGCCAACTTTGGTTCTTGAGCGCTTTGGCCGCCAAGAATTGCTGATACGTGCCTTGTCGGTAATAAAACAGGTAGAACAGTGTATCCGTATCGATCCGCCCCGTGTCGTATAATCGGGGGTCGTCGAAGATGGCAAGAGGCTCTTGAGGGTAATAAAGAGGGGTGTTGTACGGGTTCTGAGGTTTATAGTGACGTGGCTTTTCTGCATCCGCCGGCTCGGGGCAGGTGTTAAGAGATGCCGTAAGGAGCCGTTGCACTGAAGGAGGGGGGTTTGTGGAACTTTGTGCTGCCGCTCGGCTCTTGGTCACCTCAAAGGAATGGATCAGATCTTGCAGCCCCGGAGGCAGATGGTATATCGATTCCTCCTCGCGCGACTCTTCCTTGCTCGCCTCACCGTTCACCGTTGGCTGTGGTTCCTTGGTAGCTGAGGCCTCCGCCTTCTTGGTCGCAGGCGTCGACTGTACCGTATTCGACGCACTCGCGGCGGTGACATTGGGGCTGAGCGCGGGTGTCTTGGACCGCTCCTCCGAAGCAATACTTGTCGTTGCGGTCGGTTTAGATACAGGTTGCACCGAGGCAATGCTAGGGGAAGCAGTCGATGAAGGTCTCGAGGCCAAACTGGCAGCTGGGAAAGCAGGACTTGCGCCCGGCGGTGGAGGGAGGGGAGCAATGCCAACACCGTTCTTATCGCTGGCTGCCGCCGCGGCCGCCGCGGAGGCATATTTGAGGGTCTCCCCAGGTAGACGGGTGGGCGGTGGTGCGGGCTTCATCCCAGATGTGCCACTGGTGGACGTTGACGGATGTAGCGTCGCAAGCACTGGGAGCGGCGATTTCATCTGCGCTGAGGGTCTTCGAGGCGCCGTGGATTCACTCTTAATGGGTTTCGGTCTCAAGTCCAGGTCTTCCTCCTGGACGGACTGTGTATCCTGCGATGATACCCGGTCGTTGTCACCCGTCATGCCGAACTGTGCCTCAGTCTCACCATCTAGGTTTAGGTCATCATAAAGCGTCTCATCCTCTCCAGAGTAGTCCACATTATGCCCGTCTTCAACATAGTACTTTATGCTTTCTTTCAAGTCCAAGACTTGGTTTACCTCCACGTTGCCGTTCTGCAGCGATCGTAGCAAGAGTTCCAGCTTATTGACATGCCACTTATGTCGTTCCGTTATCCGCTGAAGATCCGCTAACCGGTTGGCCCTGGCGACGTCCTTCTTGCCCTTCTTCATCTGCATATGCAGCGTCTCTTCCTCAGCCTCCATGGCCTCAATCTTTTGTTGTAACTCGTCGACCATGCTCGATAAGAAGTCACTTGTCTCCACCTTTTCCTTTTCTCTCGGATCGAGTCTGGATGCGGCCGAAAGGCCCTCTTTCGAGTATGCTTTCGTCTTCATTTCCTTTTCTACCGCTTTGAACTGCTCCATGCACTGCACCTGTGTTAGCTACTCGCAAGTCCGATAAGCCGTTGGAGGGCAGGATTTGTCGGGGAATCGTTAGCCCACAGTTTCGATGGCTCGGCGCTGCTCCAGCAGCGGTCCCTTGTCTTTGACCTCATTGCCTGATGCCCATGACTTGATTTGGTCGCGATACCTTTGGAGCTTCTTGATCTCCCGTTTCAAGTTCTCCTCAAGCTTATCCCGTTGGGTCGGATTTGACGTGGATCGGATCTTCTCGTAGATGCCCTCGAACGACTGAATACCTTCGGCGACCTTCTTGAAGGTCTTGTCGATCTCTTGCTGCGTCTTTCGCGATGTCATGGCTGCTGTTCACATGAACAGATGGCCACGGAAGGAGGCTGAAAATTGCACTTGAGGTGTGGGTTCAGGGTGGGTGGGAAGCGGAGAAAGGTAGGGCGGATGGGGGAATTCGTTATGAACTCGACGTCTAGGAATTCCGGGGGGCTGTAAATAAGGATCAAGGTTGCCGGGCAACTCTATCCTAAATTGAAGGACGTGTGCGCGGTGGGTGAGTGAATTGATTGATTGTCAAGAGAAGTCCTGGGGGTGAAGGGTAGACAATCTCCTGATATGTGGTATGGATCCAGCGCCTGTCGAAGAGCTCAGTTGGCGCCAAGACTTGACGGGCGGCGTAACTCAGTATTGAAATCAGTTTGTAGATACCTTAAGTGTGTGCCTTAGGTTACGGAGTATTCATCGCGGGAACCACTTAACTTTCCTCCGATCATCTGCCTTTCTTACTCCTCTTTCTTGGCCGATAATTCTGCCTCAAGTTTCTATAAGAGTATATGACTACTTTGCTTCGCCTCGCATTTGCGATTCAGTGGTCTTCTAGTCGCCGACCTTGAACCCACCTGTGTTGTGAATGCTCACGGTAAGTGAAAGCTCCGTTTTCAGCACGCGGCTACAGATCTATAAATGCCATGAATGAATAATGGTTCCCTCGAGCGCGGTGTTCGCTAGCTGATTATACCCGGGAATACAGTTTTGTCGCATTCATTATAAACCACTTTATTCAACTTACGACTTATTTATACGCCTATCGGTCGGTTCATCTCATTATGAAGGGTTCGTCGCCATCTCATCTCCTTCCAAGATACCTCCACTAACCGAACGTCAGCGGTTATACAGCGAGTCAAATCCGCGTCGGTTACAGTTGATGGCCAGCTAGTCTCCAAAATCGGTAGGGGTCTGCTCGTTCTGGCAGGTGTTGGCAAGGGAGACACAGAGAAGGATGCAGACACGTTAATACAGCGGATACTGAAAGCCAAGTTGTTCCCAGGCGATGAAGATAAGCAGGTAAGCTATTAGCCGACTCGACTGTGCGTAACGAGATGGATTGGTTCTGACGGATGTTATTCGGTGCGAAGTGGAAGCGAAATGTCCAGGATATTGAAGGAGAGATTCTCTGCGGTATGTGATTATACTTCGACTGTATCCAGATTGTGTTTGCTGACCGTCGCAGTGTCGCAATTTACACTCTATGGCCAATTGAAAAAGGGCAAGCAACCGGACTTCCACGACGCCGCTGACGTGGAGACTGCACGCAAACTGTACGACTACTTCTTCCGACGACTGGGAGAGGCCTACAAGCCCGAACGGGTGAAGAACGGTATCTTCCAGGCAATGATGGAGGTCGAATTGAAGAACGATGGGCCGGTGGGTGTAGATTACCGCAGTGAAGATGCAGCGGTATAGCCATTGCTCGTTCTTTTGCTGCTCCTTAACCCTTTTATGAATGAATCGCTAACGGATGGGGAAATCAATAGGTTACGATCGAAATCAACACACAGTTGCCGAAGAAGGAGAAATCGGAGAAGGAAGAGCCGTCGCAACCGGTGCAGAAGAATATCGAAATTAAATTACCTCCCGAGTTGTTGGAATAATGGTTCTATTTCTATATTATACATATGATACCTCTCCTTCTTGTTGCATTCTATTTTCTTTCAATTTCTTTATTTATTTTTATACCCTGGGTTGGTACATAGATTGATAGACTATGGAATGGGAATTAATGAATGTCATTAATGATTCTAAGATCCATTGAAAAAAGGAACCGCCAATGATCGACTGACCTCAGCTTGAATGATTCGTCGGAAGTAGTCTAGATCGTATGAATGGGAGAACTAAGTATTATAATGCTAAGAATTGCATGGTGCGGAGACCCGTGATCAATGGAAGCTTCCTGAAGCATCACTCGTTCCCATTCTTACCTTCAGCTCCAGTCCACTTCTCTACCTCACTCTCCCCTTCCCCCTCGTCTCCTACTGAGTACTGACTCCTCTACCTGAATCATCTCAATCTATTTACCGATCCACTTTTCCAACCTAGTTCTCTATTCCGTCCAACTTTTGTGCCTCCTATACTACTCACCATGGCTGACTCTCAGCGTGCGTTTTGCTCTTTTTCTCCGCTGTGGGGTTCCGCCCTCACATCGCAAACCTAGTACTGATCGCATTCGAAATCCAGGTCGTCCCCGTGTCTTCTTTGACATTCAAATTGGCAACGAAAAAACTGGCCGTATTGCCCTGGAATTGGTACGTTAGTTATAGATACCCAATCCCCCGTTGCTCATGGTTGTACAGCAGCCTTTGCTAACTACCCCGCCTTTCACAGTTCAACGATGGTCAGTCCCATTGTCAACGGAGATTTTTCTCGCTACACAAACACTGACCCTGTACAGTCGTACCAAAGACTGCAGAGAACTTCCGTGCTCTCTGTACCGGAGAGAAGGGCATGGGAAAGCAGGGCAAGCCATTGCATTTTAAGGGTACGGCGCGTAACCCCGCTTCTGCATCCCACGGCGCATACGTCCTAACACCCACCGCATAGGTTCGATCTTCCACCGTGTGATCAAGCAATTCATGATCCAGGGTGGTGACTTCACTGCATTCAACGGCACTGGCGGCGAATCGATTTACGGCGAGAAATTCCCCGACGAGAATTTTGAGCTCAAGCATGACAAACCTTTCCTCCTCTCTATGGCCAACTCTGGCCCCGGCACCAACGGAAGTCAGTTCTTCATCACTACCGTCCCCACCCCTCACCTGGATGGCAAGCACGTTGTTTTTGGAGAAGTAATCAACGGAAAGAGTGTCGTCCGCAAGGTCGAGAACATGAACACCCAGGCAGACAAGCCCGTCAAGGACGTCACTATTGTCGAGTGTGGTGAGCTCACGGGCCAGGACTACGATGATGCTGATAAGCAAACCCCTGATGCTACCGGCGACCCCTACGAGGATTTCCCCGATGATCACCAAGGCGAGGAGCTTAATGCCCAAGTCTGCTTCAAGATTGCGTCGGAACTGAAGAACTTTGGAAACGCTGCTTTCAAGAGCGGCAACCTTGCGCTTGGTCTGGAGAAGTACCAGAAAGGCCTGCGCTACTTGCACGAGTTCCCCGAGCCTGATGAGAATGACCCCAAAGAGCTTGATGGTCAGATCAAGGCCCTTCGGTTTGCCCTGCACTCCAACTCTTCCCTTCTGGCCAACAAACTGGCACAGTACGGAAACGGTCGGTCCTGGGCTACCTACGCCTTGGACACCGCCAACGCCGCCAATGCGAAGGATGCCGACAAGGCCAAGGCCTACTACCGCCGTGCCGTGGCCTCCAGCGGTCTGAAGGAAGAGGACGAGGCCCTGAAGGACCTCCAGGAAGCCGAGAAGCTGGCCCCCGGCGACGCCGGCATCACCAACGAAATTGCCAAGGTCAAGAAGGCCATCAAGGACCGTCAGGCCAAGGAACGCGCCACTGCGCAGAAGTTCTTCTCATAAGCGCGATAATGCCATGAATGATTCATGAATGTTTCTACTACCAACCACTTTATTTTCCTTCTGCATAAAAGCGACGTCTCAATTGCGTCATCTAGATAGTGGTACCGCTCCTGTTCTCGTCTATCGTCATCTTCAGTCTTTTCCGGCTTTCGCGGCCTCGTTCCTAAAGACCATGTCTTTGGTATTCGATAGCATGGTGAAACCGGCGCACTGATTTGCTATCTCCTAAGGTTTGATCGGCGGATTTCGTATCCAACAGTGAATATAAACTAGGAAAATTCCGAGATCTAACAACGGAGCAATAAAATAATGATCAATGGAAAGTACGAATATTTGGTATCTTGCAGGCGCTGGTGAACGTTCAAAAGCCTTCACGTACCCCTAAAAAATTACAATAAATCAAGCTGAACCAGAAACAGCAAGGAGCAGATAGCAAAGATGACATGAAACAGCTCAAATACTCTGGCACGATATTTATCAATATTGACGACCCGTCTCCGCCAGAAACTTTTCATAACGCCCCTTCCCCCGTCGGCGCCAGCTCTTCCCCCAGATAAGCATAGGCACGCCCATCGCCATGGAGAGAACCACACAAATACCATAAAATGTAAAGGCCCAGCCATAGTTCGTGGCGTTAATGAAATGTTGTACGGTGAACGAGATGGCAAAGTTGATAACAGAAGAGCATATGGCAAGTACGATCACCAATTCACCAGAAATCTAGACACATGGTTAGTTGGCGAAGACCGGACAGGTTCAGTAAAGTACTGCGCTAGCAACATACCTTGTCGAAACATTCCATAGCGTAAGCTGTTGCGATACTGGTTGCTGAGACTTGTTGAGCTATCATACAACACAAACCAACGGCGATAGTCATCCAATGTGCTCCTGCTGTTGCGCCCCAGCCGTAGATGAAGTACCCGAGGGCGGCGAATATTAGCGGAAATATGTAAGCCCAGAGTCGCATCTCTGGCTCTTTGTAGCCCTTGTTGCGACGGGCTAGGAAGAGGACGAGCCAATCCGATAGGGATCCGATACCCATTCTGTTTTCGTGTGAGCTTTGTTTATAATAAGATAGGGTGGGAAGGAAGAAGATAAGGTGGTTATTACTCACCCGAAGAAACTGCCGATGAGAGCAGCGAGGAATAATAGGCCGGTTGAACCGTTGCTCCAGTTGTATGGAGCTTCGGTCATGATTTCGGAGATGGTGTTAAAGGAGACGATTCCTGCTGTGCAACCAAACGCGAATTGAACACCAGCTAGGACGATATTCGGGAACGCGAAGAGGTAGAATGGTCGTCGGAAGTACTGGAACCATGTCGTCTGGTCGTCCTTGAAGTAGTGTACTAGAGCGATTTTCTGGGTATATGTCCGTGGCGGCATGTCTACCTCGCCCGCGCCATTGCTTGGGGTAACTGACATCTGGCTCTCCTCTTTCCGATGCTTCTCAGATTGCATTTCAGGAGAAGCGTCATAGCCTTGTTCACCTTTCAGGGCTTCTGATGGTGTTCTTTCTGAGAAGCGGTACCGTGGGAACATGGTGTCGTCGAAGGTAAAGATGAACAATAAGATTAAGACTCCCTAGATGCCATGAGTTATCAATCTGGTAACACGTAGAGAGAATGCGTACTCACACAGGCAATTGCAACAATGGGCATACTCCATCTCCATCCAATACCATCGGATATGTATCCACCGAGTATAAGTCCGAGAATAGACCCCAACTGCTGGAAGAAAATGTAAATTGCGATCATTCGACCTCGTTCGTGAGCAAAGAACGTATCGAAAATCTTCTCCCACTTAGCAGCGCACAAAATACAGACCAAGAAGTGAGACTAACCGTAAGCTGGATCAGGGCTTGGTACGCAGCTGTGCCCATTCCACTAATAGTCGTCATAACATAATATTGACCGGTCCCAACGTAGAATGCACCCCAGATACCACTCGCGCCGACAAATATCAAACTTAAGATGTAAACTATCTTTCGTCCGAATTTCATGGCCGTCGGAATCCAGATGATGTTGAAGAAGCCAAGCATGAGGTAATTGAGGGCGGAGCCGCCGTTCATGTTTTCGAGGCTCACACCGGTCTCGTCGGATATCGTTGTCCATGATGCACCCCAGTTGTTCTCGCCGAAGGAGTTCACGCATGCATAGGCGGAGATGAGACATAGGGTCCAGTACTTTTTGTACTTGGGCCAGTTCTACACCCGATGTTAGTGACCGGTGAGTTAGTTAGAGGGCATATATTTACCAGAGGATCAGCTGCAGAGCATGACGGCTGGGGAATCAGAAGAATGTCATTCGCGTGAGCGGCATCTGCCAAGTTCCCGGATGCTACATAAATGGTTAATGTAAATCAATACAGAACCAATTCGAAGCAGATGCACACGTACTATCAACCAAGTAAACGGTTCCGGGGACATCAGTCAGGATGTCGTCAGAAGGAGCCATGTTGAGTTTTCAGTTCGTTCAACAGCTATGAGCAGATGTCTATCCTGGGGACACACAGCTTCTTAAATACAACCGTGGCGGCGAACTCGCAAACCTCCTCTGAGGGGAAGAATGCCCAACATCCCGTTCATCGTATCCTAGAACTCCCATTATTGGACGAGCCAGCCGAACTATCTAATGAAGCTTTACCGGCCACTTACGATAGGCTTGGGCGATGTAGCAGATTACCCGGCTCGATATACGCCATGTTCCTCTCCACACGATATGTCCCGAGGTCTACAATTCCATATCCGGGCAAATGCATGGAGATGATTAGAATGATAAGTATACGACCCACCCAACAGGAGAGGGGGAGCACGATAAGTGATCGACATGAGGGAAGCTCCAAACGACTGGTCATGATGCAACGGGAATTTGATACTGGAAGGGACCTGGTGCGGAGAGAGCCCTGTGGTCCACAATTGGGTGGATTAATATCTAGATTTGCCACGAACGATAAAACGCGGGGACAGTCATGCGGGTATTGACCCGTTTGAGTCAAGGGTTATCTCTGCTCCATCGTGAGGATGGATATGGAAGATGTATAAGGTTGATAGAAAATGCGGAGAAGATACGATAGCTTAAAGGAAGGAAGGTCCAACCGGTTCTTCTCAATCTAACCCTAATCAGGTGATAGGCTGGTCACGAGTGTCCAATCAGATTGTGTATTGGAATAACCACTTCATTCATCCATGCATCATGCTTCTTGTTTTCCCTTCCATATATTCCATGTCGGAGGTGATAAGGCCACCTTGCCGGTTTTTGCTCCAGGAAGTGGTCCAGGCTTTACCTGTTGCAGTTTTCGGGATAGCCAGCTAGCGTCTCTGCTTATTGATGGCATGACCTATTCACATATATATAAAAACGCGGAAGTAGTTCCACTGTGGTTCTGTAAACGCCTTTCTTAATAACTACCCTCCTGGTCATACTCTTACACTTAAAGACATCAATAACACAAAATGACATCCTCCAAGTTGACTCCCACATCATCTATCTTAATTGTCGGTGCAGGGACCTGGGGTTGTTCTACTGCTTTACATCTTGCCCGTCGAGGATACAAAAATGTCACGGTCCTAGATCCGCACCCGGTCCCTTCTCCCATTGCAGCTGGCAATGACATTAACAAGATTATGGAGCACAGGGAGGTAAAAGGTACGTCGATTTCATGACACAGATCAAACCGACTGTTCGCTCACCCCAATAGCCTCTGAAACCGATCCTTGGAGTATCGCCTTCTCAACATGCACGCGAGCTGCACTGAAAGGTTGGAAAAACGACCCAATATTCCAGCCATACTTCCATGAAACGGGGGCAATAGTTTCTGGCCACACCGCCTCTTTGATTAAACATATACAAGAACACGAAATCGACTCGTCAGACGCCGAGTTCATAAAATTGAACACCGCAGAGGATTTCCGCAAAACTATGCCCCCGGGAATCCTCACCGGCAACTTCCCCGGCTGGAAGGGCTGGCTGAACAAGACCGGCGCCGGATGGATCCACGCCAAGAAGGCCATGTTCTCGGCATACACCGAAGCAAAGCGCCTAGGAGTCACTTTCAT
This sequence comes from Aspergillus flavus, assembly GCF_009017415.1. Lineage (NCBI taxonomy): Eukaryota > Fungi > Ascomycota > Eurotiomycetes > Eurotiales > Aspergillaceae > Aspergillus > Aspergillus flavus. The sequence goes on along the minus strand of NC_092404.1, from coordinate 1,269,428 downwards.
CACCGGCTCCCCTGAAGGAGACGTTGTATCTCTAATTTACGAGAATGGAGACGTAGTCGGAGCCAGAACGGCCGACGGCACCGTCCACCGAGCAGACCATACCATTCTTTCCGCAGGGGCTGGCAGTGATCGTCTCCTGGACTTTAAGAAACAGCTCCGTCCTACCGCCTGGACGCTCTGCCACATCAGAATGACGCCCGACGAGGCCAAGAAGTACCGGAATCTTCCTGTGCTGTTCAACGTCGCTAAGGGGTTCTTCATGGAACCTGATGAGGATAATCATGAGCTTAAGATCTGCGACGAGCATCCTGGATATTGCAACTTCGTCCCGGACCCGAAGCACGGCGGTGAGGTGCGCAGTATCCCATTTGCAAAGCATCAGATTCCTCTTGAAGCCGAGGCCCGTGCAAGGGACTTCCTCCGTGATACGATGCCTCATCTTGCTGATCGACCACTGTCTTTTGCTCGTATATGCTGGGATGCTGATACAGTGGATCGGGCCTTCTTGATCGATAGGCATCCTGAGTATCGCTCTTTACTGCTTGCTGTCGGTGGATCTGGTAATGGAGCCATGCAAATGCCTACCATTGGTGGGTTCATAGCGGATGCTCTGGAGGGAAACCTGCAAAAGGAACTGAAGCATGCACTACGGTGGAGGCCTGAGATTGCCGCCCAACGAGACTGGAAGGATACGCAAAATAGATTCGGAGGTCCGAATAAAGTAATGGATTTCCAGAAGGTTGGAGAGAATGAGTGGACCAAGATTGGCGATAAGAGTCGGCTTTAAGCGCAATGTATACGAAGCTATTCGATAGCTTGTTCTCGTGTCCATAATATGAAGATTTCAAAAGAAGTATAGTACTCGTGCAACCACTGGTGAGCTTATTTGCTTCCGCTGGTCAGATGATCAAAACAAAATTAGACGCAGAGGTGCCGTTACTACGTGTATGATAGGTTTCAATCATACTTGAAACTTCATTGAGCGACAGAGGAATCAAGAGAAATGAAAGCTGTAGCTAACAAGGATAGACTGCCCATTCCTAATAGATTAATTAAGATTAAGGGGAGGCAAAAGTGAATCTGAACAATTTATTGAGTTGATCTTTGTACTTGACACAACATAATCGATCCATAACTGAATTAGTTTCTCGCAAATGCACAGCTGCCCATATCCAACTTAACAACCTCCGCCTCAGGTCTAATATCAAAATCAAAGATATCCATCGGCACCCCCATTGTGGTGCACGCATTCGGAATATCCACTATGCCAGCAATGTGACCCTGAACTGGAGCGCAGCTGAGTAGTAAATAAATCTGATAGTCACTGTAGCCATACCGACGAAGGTACTCGATCACGCGGAGACACGTCTGTCGATAAGCAACGGTAGCATCGAGGCAGTGCTGTTTCCCGTTCTCATCGACGGAGAAACCCTCGAAGGTGAGGTATCGACCAGGGCCAAACTGTGGCTCAACTGGTCCTGGGTGGAAGATTGGCGACTTCATGCCTAACTTGGCCATGCCGCCCTTCATCACGGTGAACTTGAGAGTAATGATCCCGGCCATTTCGATGGCACCACAGAAGGAGATTTCTCCGTCACCTTGAGAGAAGTGCAGGTCTCCTACGGAGAATTTCGCTCCAGGGACGTGGACCGGTAGATACACTTTCGAGCCTCGAGAGAGGTTCTTGATGTCACAGTTTCCTCCATGTTCGGGACGACCCTGCTTTTGTTAATTTTCAAATGATGACTTTGTTGGACTGGACATACAGGAATAGTCCGAGCTCCTTCTTTGGCAATCCTTTCTTTGAGACTCGCTTCCGCGCTCCCAGCATGTGCACTCTTGGGCTCAGGTGGCTTCGCAACCTCGCGACTGGTTGTATTGGCTGCGATCAACTCGCCTTCACGGCGATTCCACTCTGCCAGAACCTCTGTGGAGGGTGCACATCCTAGGATACCGGGATGGATGAGGCCTGCGAAACGCACATGAGGGATATGACGAGAGGAACAGAAAATGCCCTCGAAGTCCCAGATCGCCTTTGCTCTGTAAGAATCCAGGTCAGTCTCTTCAAGGGTCTGCATAAAAAGGAGATCTCAAGTAGGTGGTTGTCTCGTACGATTCAGGGTAAATCTCGTCCAAAAAGCCTCCACCATTCTGCTTATGGAACACACCAGAGAATCCCCAAGGCTGGTCTTGGAAAGGCTGAACATCTTGGATTTCGACCAGAAGGACATCTCCAGGCTCGGCAGTCTCAATGTCGAATGGGCCAGATAGATAGTGAATCTGCGTCAGGTCCACATTCTTGACGTCGTCGGCCGAGTCATTATTTTTGATTTGTCCTCCGGTCCAGTCCAGACATTCGATTTTAACGACTTCATTGTTGGCGATCTTACCGCAGGAGGGAACTGCTCAGAAGATATAAGCTTAGAAAAGGTGCTACATGTAATGATCAGGAGGATTAGTATACCATCCGGGTGCCATCGGTTCTAGAGCATTCATTAGTCCTAACATGGGGTTAAGTAGGTGAGCTCATCGAGGACATACATGTAACCCAGGCTGCTCCCAGGCTGGCTTGTCGAGATCGACTTTGAGAGCTGTGCGAATGCCCTTGTGTCCCATATTTATACTAATATCTGGTTGGGATTGATGTTTGGTTATGTACGTATCCACGGTGAGAAGCTAAGATGGAGGTTCTCAAGGAGGGAATGGCGCATATAAGAAGGTTCGGATTGCAACTCCAAGTGAGGAGGAGAGGGTAACTCTTTCCCCCTCATGGCTGCATGATTATCTCTTGACTGATTCATTGTTTTACCAACCCCGCAGTTGGAGATTACGAAAACGATCGACTTATCGCGCTTATCAGCGGGCCTGGTCGGGAGGAATCAATTCAATGCTTTTGATATTCTATCTCATTGGAGAGGCCGGAATCTGTTCCGCACCGTTTCCAAGTTAAGGATCAGTGGTGACGTGGATTAAACCATCCAGCCATATCTTCTACTCCATCATATCTCCTCGGCTTCCACAACTAAGAACACATCTACAGATCCCAATGAACACGGTAACCTAGGTGAACTTCCGCCGAAGCGCATCAGGCTCATCCGCCTTGTCACCGTCTTTCTTATTCTGCGCAGCGAGGTTGATCTTGTCAATGTTCTCCAGTGATAACTGCAGGAAATCGTGCTTATTCTTCCAGGTCACCTGGCTTTCAGCAAAGCCTTCACTCTCCGCTGGCACTGGTGGAGGATCCGTGATCTTGGTAACAAGATAGGCCGTGGATGCTTGGGCGATACCGTACATGAGGACTCCGATGAACGGTGTCTTCAGCACAATAGTGAAGGCAAACGCAAAACCAAATAGGACACCTTCCCGGTCCGCAAACCAGCGGCGCTTCTGTTCGTGAGTGTATTTGATACGGCAGAAGTATGGATCGAGCTGTTGGAATTGTTAGATGTCACGCATGGCCTTATAGGATTTACAGTAGTCATGAGCACTCACGAGTTCACGCATCAAACTGCGGGAAGAGTAATAGGTGTGGAGGAAGGTGACCAGGTAGCGCTTAGGGAGCACGAGGCCGGTTCCGAAGATAGCAGCTGCAGGGGCTGGGCCCACCATCTGCTGAAAGGAAAAGAACGAAGCTGCAGGCATCACGAATCGCCCGACGATAGGAAGAAGCGACAGCAAAAAGACGCCAAGCATCATCCCGACCTTGCGCCCATACCGACGGACGAAGACGAGAGCCGATTCACCTTTTGGCTTAGACACCCCAACACTCCCTTTCGTGGAGTACATCGAAAGGCTTGGGTAGTACATGGCCCGTAGGGTCTTGGGATCATCTGCCTTATGTTTGTCAACATAGGTGGAGTCGACCCATTTTATAGATTCCATGAAGCTACCTGAGTCAGTCCATGAAGTCCAAGCGGGACGGAATAACGAGGGACTTACATTTCATCGAGAGTTGGGGTGATGTATCGCATGAGCGTCATCACCAAGAAGGGAACTTGAAGGACCGATTTGCTCAGAAAATCAAGGCTCTCAAGAAGGGTATCGTCCCAAGTCGCGCTCTCCAAGTCGGCCATCCAAGATAAGATCCATAGAAGAAACTTGACCCCGATGATCTAGGAGGCATCGTCAGTTCTGTAGATCATTTCCTATTGTGGAATGGGAACATACGGGGATCTGAATGAGTAATTCAATGGCGATTCCTACAGCTATCGCAAAACCCGCTTGCCGGAAGTGCTCATGTTTGAAAAGTTCTGGGTTCCGCAGTGCTCGAACAGCTGTTGGTCATTTGGTCAGCCACATATCCACTAGCAAAGATGCCAAGAGGATCTCCATCCATGGCCTAATCGAATGCTGAGAGCCCATGGAATCACTGTTTTGATAACCATGGTCGATGGAGCTCATGGCCCATTTGTCTGGAGATTTTAAATCCAGGATGATAATCAAGGATAACCCCTTAAGGACCAAAAGGGCTATCCGGAAGCTCCGGACTTAAGGGTGGTGTATTAAGGAGACTCACTTCCAACAATCGTGAGCTGAGCACCGCGAATAACGGCATTTGGCTCAAAATTGGGCATTTTGAGCGTTCTGCGTAATTCGAAAACTTCACAGTGAAGGAGAAGAGATATATACGAGAGTCAACGTGTATCTTTCGATTTGTGGATCGCCTGGACCTGCAGAAAGAGCGCAGGCAGCCGCATAAGAACCTCTATGGCAGCGGCAGGGGATTGGCCAAGCAGCCGCCATCTAAACGCAGGCGCTTGCAGGACCCACTGGGACATGTGAGCTTATGCCTGAGGCTACGATCCCTTCCTGATTCCCCCGCGGTTTTGTTGAGGCAAATCAGATGAACTTTATCACCCCGTATCACACGCTGACTAGAGATGGTCGTTCATTCTTTACATTCTCTCCCTCCATCGACACTCATTCTCAACTAACTGCGGTCTTTCTTTTCTTGCTTCTCATATTACATCTGTATTATCTCGCAATCGGTTTAATCTATTCAATGTAACCTGTGTTGTTATCCGCCCTTTCTTTCACGAGTTCTCATGAACCATGACCGATACCTCGGATGCGCCGCTTCCTCAGATCCGTCGGTCTGCTACTCTCCCTTCGAAATTGCATCCACGTTCCAAACGCAGTGTAGAGTCACTGAGGCCTTCGGAGAATGATCTTTTCTACCATCCTGCCGCCAAAGTAGTCCATTTCGCCCCAAGAGCACTTGCGCCCATCCCGTCCAGCACCGCGCCAGCAGACTTTGATTATCCGGTTGATACGGTCGAAACCCTTCCATGGAGGTCCCCTACGGAACGAACAGTTGCATTTGCGCCCCTTCGGCTTGAGAAGGTTCACGGCCTGACCGTGTTCCTGAAGTGCGGCAGTGTCGTCCATGCAATCCTCAAGAACTCCCAATGTTGGTGTGTCGACGGCGTATCAACATTTGTTCTGCGCATTCGCCCTCTCACATATTATCGTATCGAACTTCCTAATGAAACTGAAGAGGATAGGAAGTCCGTGGCAGCAATGAAAGAGGCCTTGCCTCAGGTCCTCCGCTATGAAGTCACCCCCTGTCCGTTCAAAAGGGGGTTTACAGTCGAGATACCAGAGGAGGCCAGGGTTCCGCGGCGCAAAAGAGCATGGCGTCCGAAAGGGCGAAGGGAGAGCGCTCCTATCATTTCTGCCTACATGCTTGATAAGAGTCCAGCCCGCGAAATCGCTCTGACTGATTCTCTGAGTGCTGGCGAAGACACCGATGGCAATCTAACGGACGATAGCTGCTTCACAACGAAAGGTAGCAATAGCACAGTCCTGGAAACTATTCCCGACGACAACGAGCCTTCACTGCCCAACAAAATGCCCGAAATCACAGATTTGCCCCGACGCTCTGTGTCCGAAACTCAACAGAGCTTCCAGACCTTGCTGGCAAGGTTTGAAGACACGCCTGAACCACCCGTGGAACCCAAAATGCCATTATCTTCCAGTGTTGACTCATTTCACACCGTCGCATCGTTATCGTCGTCGCCAGCGGAATCAGATTCTGGCTCAACTTTCCCTTCGGCCACATCAACTGACGGCACCGATCTCGGTCTGCGTGAAAGCAGTAACAACCAGGGTCACTTGGAGAATCTAAAATTCGAGGAGGTTGACTTTTCTGCAGGACGCACTGTACCAGAAGTTAAGTGCGAAGATTGCTGTTCACCTAGGCCCCCGGCTTCCCCTAGGGCTTCTTTCTCGGAGGAAGAGTTTCGACGAGTGCCTGGTGCGCTGCCGGATGATCAGATGTCCATTGCCAGCTATGCTGGTACATCTAAGACCACAGACTCCAATCCCAACCTCAGCAGCATGAGCATAGAATTTCGTCGTCGGTCTAAGGCGTCCCGGGAGCGAGAACTTTCGCCGATGCCACCTCAGTCGGCTTTAGCCCTTACCAGCCCCTCGGACAAAGAAAACGCGGCCTCTCCGATTCAGAAGACATGCACGGTGGTCCTTATCCCTCCGATTCAGTTATTTATCGTCCTCATTCATATAGCAGCTCGGATCGTATTAGGCCCAGCTTTGACATCGGCCATGGGGGAGTTAAATCATAAGTATGAGTATCAAGTGGCGGATCCTCAGGAGGCTGTGGACGACTTTGATCTTCCACTTGCACCCGACTGTCCGAGGAAACAGTCGGTATCCGAAGCCAACTCTTGGGATTTGGATTAAATGTTCTGCCAAGGCAGCCTGTGTAACTTGGCTGCCGGCGTCTCTGACGCATATCTCCTCTTTGCCTTTCTTTTTGCCCCCTTTTCTGTCTGATTCAATCTCTCGTCTGTAGTCCACTCACAGTATTTTCCCCACGCACTCTGTACTCAGTATGACGTCCCTGTTTCTATGATGATGATTTGTGCACTGTTTTACCATATTTGTCGGTTTGGCTTACTGTACGGTTTGTTGGCGGATGGGTTCCTGCTTTGGCTATTTATTGTTTAATGTCCCGTTTGTAATTTAGCATATCTCAGTCATAGTCATAGCTAATATACCCTGCTATTATTCATTTGAACAAGGGGAAAAGATTGAATCGTTCATTCCTCGATTCGGTCCAGGTCCTCGACTCACCAACCGGTCTAGGTATATGTATATCTAACATATCAACAGGAAACAAACAAGGAAAGGAGAATAGAAACTTAGAAAAGTAAAATGACCAGACAACGCCATCAATGCAAAGAACAAACAGGACCAATCTCAGAAACATCGCCCATCAATGAATCACGATCCGTACTTCTATGCCGCATCGTATATAGAGCAAGCCTTTTCCCTCCACGAATCATCAAATCATGCCCCATCAAAGTACCGGCCCGTACGCCTAAGCCTTTGCAGCCTTCGCCTTAGCCTTGCCCTTCTTACGATCCCTCTTCTTCAATCCCGTCATCCCCGCCTTGCAGACCTCCGCATAGCGGGTATAGAAGGCCTCGAGGTCCTCCGGCGCCACTATCGTCGACAGCTTCACTTTCGAGACGGTCTTCTTCTCGACCTTGTTGTTCTTCGGATTGGGTGCATTGGTGTTGCCATCTGTTGCACGGATAAGGATAGACGGCCGCGACGAGGAGGAGGCGTTCTCTGAAGATGCGGTGGTGTCAATGAGAGGCTTCTGGGTGAGGAAGACGGAGCCTCGGGCTTTTTGAGAGGTCTTGGATAGGAGGTCAGAGAGGGAGGAGAAGAACTGTTGATCGTCAGTACAATCTCAAACTCTAATCGAAAATTCCCATGTAACTAGGACAGCGAAGAAAGATATACATACCTCCTCGTGGCCGAGATGTGGTGCCATTGTAGATTTGCGACGAACGATATGAAATTCGCTTGTGTGCGATGTATCCGGGATAGGATGTCTTATTCCGTGACGTGGATACCTTCAACAACAAACAATATACTGAGCGGAGGTTATTCCAAGCTAATTGAAAGATCGACAACTCTCAAAGACCCCTCTGTTCTGCAGTTTCGAACTGGACACTAAACAGCATCTTGACATCGGGCGGTCGAGACAACCCTCCGCAGTTGAGGGCGACTCACCGCCTTGACTTAATCGCTCTCCGCCTCCACTCCGCCCACCTTTCTTCCCGGCATAAAAAAAAGTTTCGTTGCGCAAGAGCTTTGAGCAACACAACTCTGCGGAGGCAGGATAATTGGCCCACAATGCCACGTCCGATGCATAATACGACCTCGCTACCGAGGAATCTGCGCGACGAGTTGGGCATCAAGGATACCTATGGCGATAAGAAGAGAAGGCAAAACGGTCCTGCGACTCGGAAAGATCGTCGGCGGGAGGAACGAGACCAGAAAAAGACGAAACGAGCGCCAGTTTCCAAACACGGCGGGAGACAGCGGTCGAACCGTCGTGACGATGATTATGACGATGAAGATGGTTTTGAGGGGTTCGATGATGGTTCTGGAGCCGAGTCGGACGCAGCTGGCGAGGAGGATGTGTTTGCTAAGTTAAAGGCTGCAAAGCAGGCGAAACAGCAGCCGAAACCGATACTCAAGAAGGCGAAGGCTGGAAAGTCGGCTCCCGAAGGTGATAGCGAGGAGGAAGAGACAATACGCCCGCGTCAAATATCCAAAGCGGTTCAAGAAAAGCTCGACGAAGACGAAGCCGAGATTGCTGCGCTGGAGAAAAAGCTCGGACTGAAGAAAGGGAAGAAACTTCCAAAGTCCTTCGAAGAGGATGGTCTCGGCGACTTGCTAGGCGATTTGGACGAGGGGTCGGCAGATGAAGGTCGGAAGCGTAAAAGGGAAGCTGACGAATGGCTAAGGAATAAGAGGATGAAAGCGCAAGGCTTAGCGCCTGAGAGTGACTCTGAAGAAGATGGGAGTGACTTGGGAAGTGAGGAAGAGATGGATGACCTTGACGAAGATGAAGACATGTTCGACGATCTGGATGAAGAAGATGACGAAGAAAGCGAAGAGGAGAAGCCCGTCCCGAAGAAACGAGAAAACCCATATGTCGCCCCTGTCGCAGAAACAAACGAGAATCGTCCACAGAAATATATCCCTCCGTCGTTGCGGGCTGCATCCGGGTCCGAGTCAGAGTCTCTCGTTCGACTAAGGAGACAGGCTCAAGGACATCTGAATAAATTGTCCGAGGCCAATCTAGTCTCTATTCTGGGCGAGTATGAAAAGCTCTACCGGGAGTACCCACGAAAAGAAGTAACTACGACACTGATAAATCTACTTTTCGGCCTCATTTGCGAACGGTCCGCCCTTCAGGATACGTTCCTAATTCTCCACGCAGGATTCATCGCTGCTGTATACAAAATTGTTGGAACGGACTTTGGCGCCGAACTCGTCCAAAAGATAGTTGAAACATTCGATGCCCGCGGCGATGAGCGTGGCAGCTTCGAAGGGAAAGAGTCCCTCAACCTCGTCTCTCTTCTCGCGCAACTTTACAACTTCCATGTCATCTCCAGTACCTTAATCTTCGATTATATTCGCATCTTTTTGCAAGACATCACTGAGGAGAATACCGAATTACTCCTCAAGATCATCAGGAGTAAGTGTCACGTCATACGTGCCTGGACGCAACAAACTAACAGTAATAGATTCCGGACCGCAACTCAGACAAGACGACCCGTCATCTCTGAAAGACATCGTTCTTCTTATCCAGCCGGCAGTAGCCAAGGCTGGCGAAGCATCTCTCTCCGTGCGCACGAAGTTCATGATTGACACAATCACCGACCTTAAAAACAACAAGCTAAAGGCCGGAGTCGGCTCCAGTGTAACCACGGAGCACATTACGAAAATGCGCAAAATCCTAGGATCTCTGAACAACTCCCGAGTTATCCGTGCCACCGAACCCATAAGCATCTCGCGAGACGACATTCACAACTCCTCGAAAAAAGGAAAATGGTGGCTCGTCGGCGCAAGCTGGAGGGAGGACCCGCTAGTCTCCGCTCGCCAGGAACTCTCCAACCTCCCAGCGGACCAGCAGAACCCTGCTGCCGCAGAAGAGGAAGATAGCGACGGAGAACCAGACTTCGTCAACCTCGCAAAAGCCCACCGAATGAACACAGATGTCCGACGCTCCATCTTCGTCGCCATCATGTCCGCAACAGACTACCAAGACGCGCACGTCCGACTTCTCAAACTCCGCCTGAAGAAAGCACAAGAATACGAAATCCCGCGCGTACTAACCCATTGCTCCATGGAAGAAGAGGCCTACAACCCATACTACACCTTAATCGCGCGTCGCCTCTGCGGCGAATCAGGCCGCCGCCTCAAAGTCTCCTTCATGTTCACACTCTGGAACATCTTCAAGCGCATGGGCGAAACAGGCGACATGGACGAAGAAGATGACGCCGACTTTGATGAGGACGAACAGAACCAACTCCCCATGAAAGCCATCGTCAACCTCGCAAAGATGTACGGCAGCCTCATCGCAGACAACACCCTCAACCTGGGCATCCTAAAGACCCTCAACTTCGCATACCTCCAGCCCAAATCCAAGACCTTCGTCGAGCTCCTCCTTATCAGCGTCATCCAGCAATCCCAAAAGCAGAAACGTGGCAAAAAGCACGCCAAGAAATCCGACGACGAGAAGGATGAGAAGGCTCTGATGGAAATCTTCATTCGTACCCGTGAGACGCCTCAGATTGTCAAGGGCCTGATCTTCTTCCTACGTAAGGTCGTGGCCAAGTCGGACGTTGTTTCTGGGAAGGAACAGAAGTTGGTCAAGTGGGGTTGTAATGTTGCGGTTGATGCTTTGAAGGTTGTCTCGAAGGAAACGGCTGGGTTTGACTGATTTGTCTATGACTGTTGAGGTTGCTTTTGGCGTATGGTTGTCTTTGATATGGGATGTGTGGCTTGTTGGATAAAAGCATTGCATTAGACTTTGTGCTCTGATTCTTTGTATAATATGTCATCGAACGAAATGTATAGACCTCTCCCACGGTGGAGGAAACATTCACAGATAACGATGTGAAGTCCAGGGTATCATGCGTAGTATACATATACAGTCGTAAAAAGCCATCAGGACATAATCCCGATCATCATCATCCATCAATCTACTGAACTGATATCAGATCCCACTCCATACAGACGAGCCACTTCGTCGTGGTCCCAGATTGCCCGTGCCCATCCCTTTCGGGATCGCTGTGTGTACCATATCCAGCCAGCCTATCCTCCAAATCTAACTCCCAGACCAATCCCCGATGAACACCCACCACATTCCCCCCAACAAGCTCAGGAACACGACTAGCATCTGGATGCTGCGACGACACTCCAGCCGACTGAGAGCGCGGGGTCCCTAAAAGAAGAATATTTTTCATCCCACTGCCCTCACGATGACCAGAAGCGTCCTCTTCATCATCTAGTGACGTCACAGGTTGGCCTCGTACAAAAGCAAGCGGTCCGGAACTAGCGAGGGTAGACTGACGAATATCCGCAATACGAACGACTAGAAGGTATCTCTGCAGATCCAGGCCGGCTCCAGTGCGGTTTCGGTAGTTCATCTGCATCTGTTCTCGCTTGGTGCTCAATTCTAAGATCCAGCTGCGCACTTCGGCTGCCATGCCGCCGGGTAGATAACTAGGGGCCGAGGAGCGGGCACGGCCACGACGACGGAGCGTGTGAGATGAAGGAGAGAATGGGGTAGGGATGGCGGAGGGGTCTTCAGGGGCCTGGGATGGGGACGGTGAGCGCGGCAGAACGAATGTCGGTTTCCGTTTCGGGGGCGGAGAAGTCGGCGCCGGTGTTGCGAATGGGGTCGGTCGAGCGCTTGACTGGGGCTGTGTGCTTGGGAATGCCTGGGAGGCTGATAGCATGAAGCGAGGGTTGTTGCGGACGGTGGGCTTGATGGTTGCTGGTGTTGAAGGTTGGGGAGTAGTGGTCGTTTGCTGAGGGTTTATCTCGGGATATGTCTGGTTCGGAGTTTGAATTTGTAGTCGAGTACGGTCCTTAGTAGGCGATAGTACTTCCGGGGAAGACGTCTGAATTATATCATCATCGTGTTTCCTTCTCTGGGTGAAGGGTGTTTGTGGGTCAAGCGATGCACGCCTTCGCTTTGTCCGTGTTGTCGTCGGTCCAAAGAGAGCTTCGAATTCGGCCTCCAGTTCGCCTGCGTCGCCTGGTGAACTACTATCCGGATCTGGACTCCCGGTGATGTCATTGTGTGAGGGTCTGGATTCATTGTATTCTAGTTCGTCATCAGAGTCTTCAATTATCTCTTTCTGGCGCTGGGTTGGTCGAAGGTCTTGATCTCTTTTGGCAGCCTGTGTATTCGCGATAGGGGTGGATTGAGATCCATCGTCATCTATGAGATCATCTTTGCCATGTATTCGTGCATTTGAGCTATGAGTCTGCTGGGAGAGAACGAAACGGGGTGTTGACGCGAATTGGGAACCAGCACTGGGCCGAGAGGAGGAATTGGGACGACGAGAAGAGGGAACGCGAAAAGGTGTCTGCGATTGGGTAGTTAGATGGTTGTTATTGTTAGGAAGTAAGTTTTCTATAGACCACTTACGCTAGAAGGGGGCATTGAAGCAAATAGAGGGCAGGGAAGGGTTCAGTTGCGACATTTCTTAAGTGAACCCGCGGGGTTGAGATGGAAATTGATGATGAATGGATGGATGAATGACGGCGATGATGATTTGATCTTATCTTCAGGTGATCTCTTATCTCCTTAATCCCCGTCAAACAGTAATTGATGCCCAAGGCCTCAAGAAAATATCCCCACCCATGAGCCTGTGCTATATGACAAGTCACGCATACTTACCACAAAAGACTTGGATGAGTCTGGTGAGCTGAGCGAAGTTTATTATGTTCTCTGTCATGACATCACAGACACAATTACCCCTACATATGCCTATGCATGCAGTATATGCTGTACAAGCTGTACAAGCTGCCTGCTACAGGATTCTTATTTCTGAATGATGTAGCACTAAGCCCCAGGTGATAGAGTTCTTCAAGGAGCAGCACCTGCAAGCCTAACAAAGCACGGGGACCCGAGATATCCGGATTTTCAGAGGTTGACGTGTCTGGTCATCGATGGATAGCTAGCCGATTTCGATCGCTAGTCACCAGCGTCCTTTCACAAGTATCAGGAAACAGCCAAGCACCATTCGATTAGCACGGACATCGATAAAGGCGCGTGAAGCCACCAGTCAACTTTCCTCGGTTCAAATCCCGCTGTCAAGCCTGACACCAAAAGTGCATTGCATAATGCACTCTCCGCAGGATCCTGTCCTGTGCGGCCCATGAACAAGAGAATTATGAACACTAAGCATAGGTTCGATCCTTCGAAGAAGAAGGCAAACGACGGGCAGCAAAAGTATTTGTCAAAATCTTACCCAATGAATTGAAACTATTTGCCAGACTAGTCACCGTACAGCGAAGCGTTGGAGGGGTCTTCAACTCTAAAGACGCTCGGCGTTTGCCCGTTACCTAGACCTGCGCATACCAACCGTTGATATAATGGTTTGGCGGGAACACTTGCAGTTCTAAGAACATGGATTATAAATTATAGTGGATTAGGGTTACATCATAAGATGCGTGAAAGGACCGTTTGCTATGCATTCATGGCAGAAATCAAGGATTGATCCTATACTGATGTTATCAATACATGAAGTATGCAACTGCTGATCCCTTCCCATTTTCTACGGTGAGAATACCCGACGGAGTGTCTGATCCTCATGATCAGCATTATCTTTGACCCGAAAGATTGGCTGACAACGCATTAGATACTCAAATCGCTCGTTCTCTGGACAGACCGATTGGCCGGCCAAATCCTTCAGCCGAGACTCGAGTGGACCGTGCTCAGCCTGGAAACTGCCTGAAACAGAAAGAATCATGCCATATCAATTGCATACTGCGAGGCAGGAAGGAATGGTTAACAATGATCATTATGACGACGGGGTTTGCAAGTGGAAAAAGTACGAGGCATTAATACCACATCATGCAAAATAGAGACAAAGAAAGGTACGCAGGGAATAACAGGGAGTCAACCCTGGATTAACCCCATTTTCACGCCATTTTAGTACGGATGCAGCGGAGATCCACTTCGAGTCCCAGAGGACGGGATTGACACCTCGAACTAGCAAACGGACCGTTGCTGTAGCCAGCCCAGAACCGAGGACGACGATGGGCCCGCCTTTACCAGGCCTGAGCGCTAGCCTGGTACTGAAGGCACAAGGGAGCCACTGAATGTACCTGAATGGACGACTTGCAGACGCTAGAAGGCACCGCTGGGACGCCAGCGGTCCAAATCCCGGTAAGGGTTGATCCGTCCTAGCGAGCTTCATCACGATAATCGACGAGGGCCTCTTTTCGTCAAACGGCCCCGGAATGGGTCTACCATTTGAGCATTTGACAGGTGGGGTTCGCTAAAGTAGCCTGCTTAACCGTTTGACGTGGTCAGTTGTCGGCCAGTCCTGGAAACGCTACTGATGTACCCTAAGGTTTGGCTCCCGGGGGTTCTCCGTGATGTCGGGTCGTGGTTTATATCAGGTGTGGTGCAGTGTGTCCCATGAAGTGTTGGAATATTGTGGGAGAGGAGCATCGGTTGTTCAATTGATTGATCGATTGTATCCTAACAAATATTCTGAATATCAAAATGCCTACCACTACTACCCAATGCATGACCCTCTCCAGATCGACAATCCAACCCCTCAAAAGCGACCATGTAATCCCAAAGGGTGTCCATGAGTCCATTCGCCAAGTTCTGCATCATGAATTTCTCATCACAGAGCGACTACTCCGTGCCAACATCCGTGAAGGCCTAGTCCTCCCCATCATCGGCCTCATCGCCCGTTTCCTGCCTGCACCGGACCTCATCCTCACGACCCCCTGGACCCAACTCGCCCTAGTACTCCTCAAGACCTTTATCTGCTTCATCTGCCACCTATACGTATTCGAAATCGTGAATCAAGTCCTCTCCGTCGATGAAGACATCGCCAACAAGCCGCACCGACCGATCCCAGCAGGCTTCCTCTGCATTCCCGGCGCCTATAGACGCTGGCTCCTCAGCTGGGCCATTTGCCCCGTCATCGCCAGCCACCTCGCGGGCCCGGAAGCAGCCGGCCTCTTCGGAGCATACCAAGCCTGGGTGTATTTCTGCTATGTCTGGCCGAAGATCAATCACTGGATCTTCCGGAACGCTTTTGCGTCCATCGGCGCCTACAACATGTTCCGACTCGTGGACACCATCGTTCACAGCGAGATCCCGTCGTTCCCGGTCATGCCGAAGCATATCCTCCTACTCTTCTCCTTGTGGGTGGTGACCACGGTACACATGCAGGAGTTCCATGATGCCGAGGGTGACAAACGGATGAAGAGACGGACGCTTCCAGTCGTGGTTGGACCCAAGGGGGAACGGCTCCTCCGGGCAGGCACCGCAATGCTAGTCATCGGGTCGGGCGCCGTGCTCCTCATTGCCACGGCTTCTTATATACAGGGCTCTTCCCTCCCGAGTCAACGATGGACGGTAGCGGGACTCGTCATAACAGGCTTCCTGCATAATATCTTCGCATGCATAGTTGGATTCCGGTGTGTCTGGCACGGTGGCGTTGCCTTCGATCGCAAAACCTATAAACGGTTTTATATGTTGGCGGCGTATACCATGATCTGTTATTTGTCTTTTTGGCAAATGACGGAAAAGATCTCGATCTCGATCTTAGCTTAGGTAGGAACTGGTTGGGTTGAGTATGTCGACGGCGATAGTTCCACGAGGCCCCCTTCCACGCAAGGTGAAAAACCTCACCATTCCATCAGTTCCGGCAGCATGAGCCGAAACAAAGATCAGCCGCTAGTAATACTCGTTAGCCAGAGCTAGCAATATATATACGTAGACATGACTTACGATTGAAATGGGTGTTTGTTGTTCTGTTTTTGTTCTTTTGGACGTGACACGGTCTCGCTTTTGCTTTCCTGTCATCCTGTCAGCATTGTATTTGAAAGATAAACAAGAAAGAAACCAGTATGGTTAACTTACTCGATTAACGTCATTTCCGAGGCTGAGTCCTGCAGAGCATCCAGTGGCTGCTTGGGTTCTGGAGCCTTGTTGCGCTTGAGAAGGTCGATTAAGAAACCAGGCATTTTAATCACGACTCTGTCCAGGTGGATTATATGTACAGTTTGATTGTGTGTTTGTGACTACGGTTATTATCTGCTATCTACAAAACCCCTCGTCCAGGAGCCCATTCTTATACTTATAGAACTGGTCCCAACATCGATGCCGATGGCCGACACGGTTGCCGACCTCATACTCATGGTACACCTGGGGCAGGAACAATTGGCCGAAGATAATCAGTTCCCCGATGATTGAATTACCTCTTGCACATGCTGAGGTAGAACGAATGTCTGCCCAAGTCCCACCCAGTGCATGGCGTCCAGTCGCGTCAAGCCAAGCTTCATCATGGGGAAGCTTTGGCTTTGGCAGCGGAGCACACGCAGCCAGGAGTCAACAAGCTGTTTACCCTTTGCTGCTCGCTCGGCATTGGGCGCTTGGACTAAGAGAAGAAGGGCAAAGTTGGAGACGGTTGCGAAGCCGATGCGAGACCCTGGACAGACCGTTGATTAGTATCCATCTGTAGGGATGATTGGGTACAGGTGTGACGTGACTTACATGAATACCAGAATCCTGTAAAGTCACTCGACGTCAACCGCCGAGTGAAGCTGATTACTATCGAAGCGCAGCGCTCCGCCGAGTTGAGGGTCGTCTCGCCCGTGCTGTGGTCGGACAGCTCCACTGCAGGGAAGGACTCGATCTCGGGCATGTTCAGGAAGTCTAGAACAGGGGAATCGTCTATGGCTGTATCCAGTGCTGAGGGGTTCGTGGGGATCTCGTCCAGATCGAAAATTAACGGCGGACTGGATGACCGAGCCATTGGCCGAAGGAGCGCCCGGTAGACGAACAGGACCAGGATCAGGTAGGCGAAGTGGATCGATGTGGGATATGGCGCGAGTCCGCTGACTGATTTACTCCAGTTGGGAAGTCGGAAGCTTTCCGGTAGTGAGGAGTACCAGTCATTTAGCTTCTCCAGCAGTGGCCGGCCGGTGTCGTGTGAGACACGGAACCTTTCTGAGAGGTATTGTGATTTGCGGAGGGTGCTGGTTATCTGTTAGTATGCGCTAAAATAGGCGCTGTCCTCGTATACTTACTAAAATGATTCATAGATCTGTTCTGCAATGCCAGACAGGTCCACCAGGTAGCGAAAAGGCACCGGATCTTGTGGTTGGTGGACCCCGGATGACGATGAAGAAGCACCCCTGGTGTGGTAGAGGAAGTCTGCTCCATCCAGCTCACTGACGTCCCATTCACTCCGATGAATATACGGCGGACGACCCATCAGCAAGCTGCGCCATTTGTCTTCGGCATAGATGGCCCACCACAGCCGGCGACGCAGACGCTTCTCCCAGGCGGGTATCCCCCACATACGACATTCAATGTGCAGCCCCAGTGATTCGGCTAGGCCCACAATGGTGCCGACAAATGACCAGACAAATGGGGTGTCAGCGATGCTGGCCCGGGCCTCGTCCAGTGGCCGATGCAGGTACAACAAGGCCGTCTGCAGAACAGCCAGGTGTGGTGTGTGGATCTCCTCGGAAATTAGCTCATAGGCCATCCGCCAGAGCCTGTCCGCCGGGGGGGCGTTATATGTTTGCAGCACGCACAGATAATCGTCATGGGCGGCAAAAGGCAGAGCAGATGCATAGACCGCTGCAAGCAAATGCACCGGCGTGCGCTCTAAGGCCCATGGCTCGGGTATTGAACACGAAGGAGTCAGCCCCATCTGAGAGCGTGATATAAGCGGCAATGCCGGCCAGACATATTTGATGAACCTGTCCAAGTTAGCACATGACCATCATACTCAGGGCGCGCGGAACCTACAGAGACACCAGTCTTTGGCCATAATCGTGTGGAACCAAGCGATTGAGCTCTTCCCGGGTAGCGTCACCGCTGAATCGACAGGAGGTCTCCTGCTTGGCCGACGTAGCCAAATCATCTGCAGCAAGCATGAAATGAACCGGGATTTTGTCCGCCGTCGGAACACCGCCTGCATTACGAAAGTGGACCTTGTAGAAGCACTTCACACCGGCATCATCAAAGGAGCAATGCCGAAGGAGCCAAGGGTCGGACTCGGCAGACGCCCCAAACAAATGGGCCGAAAAGCCTTCGAGCTGGTCAAGGCTTTGCACAAACTGCGTGGGAGATCGGCCAACTGTAACCAGGTGGCCCGATACAGCAGGGGAGACGGCCCCATTCGTAGGCACATCCTCCAGCGGAGCAAAGGCTGGTTGGTGGACTGCAGGGTTGACAGAAGCACCGCGGGAGGGAAGATGAGACGCAGGATGGTTGGACGGCTCCTCCCATGACGGGGGCAAAAAGGATGATTCCGGATCAATAGATGATGCTACAGAACCGGAATGATCACCCATATGACCCGACGACTCACGTCGAGGCCTCTTGGGGGGTGGATGCTCGAAAGTACAGGGCAGATCGGCCGAACGACAGCGTACACACGGTAGTCCGCCGTCCGTCTGGCACCCGAGCTTCCTTTCACGGCATTGATCGCAAGGGCGGTGCCTTTTAGAGCGATAGGGACGGGCAGACATGATTTTTGCGCCTATGAGACTTGTCCATCGTAAATTTTAATTGAACGTGGCCGTCGAAGAGGATATGCTGTAGTCCAATGGCACTGATGGCCGACGTTTGCCGACGTGGTGGGGATTCTTTGCTGATTCAGCCTCGGCCATCGGCCATCGCCCAATTTTTTCTTCTTCTTTTCCTTGTTTTTTTTTTTTTTAGGCATATGACCTACTAGGTAGGGCTGTCATACTTGAAATTATTTTATTAAGTAATTAAAACGAATTGAGCCGAGGCCGTTTGTGACCCACATAAGCTACGTCTTGATCATATGTCGTCCGTTAGCCCTAATTCAACGTATACCTTGAACGCTGTCCGTGACAATGCGTGTAGCAATGGCCTTTTTAATTAGACACTTCTAGGTATTACTTATATTAAAATCTAGGTGTGCTTATAGTGCGGTCCATAATGTACGTCTCTCAATGCGTTTGCTACATATCTTGCATGACTCGAATGAATATATATTTGTTGGTCATCCGAGTTGCGATAACAAAATCACCTATCCAGCTAAATCTACACATTATTATAAGAGCAGTTTATTTCATAACAATACATTCATCTCGCTATGCTATATCTATACTCATGCTAATTTAGCGTCCCGTGAAGACCTTCTATCAGATCAGCCTCTAAATACATAATACATCAATCACATAACCAAGAAAAAGAGCCAAGCTTACGCGAAATACTCATTGAACTTGTCCCGCGTCTCCTGCTGGCAATCAAAGCCATAGATGATCTTCTGCACATCCGCATCGGCCCACTTATCCGGCACGGGGCCATTGCCCTTCTTCAACGCAGCAAACTGCTTGTCACGTTCCTCCTTAGCAGCGCCATCACCCAGATGAAGAGCGCGACCAGATGCAGCCGCCAGCTCGACAAGCGCATACGCCCTGTCCTTACGGACCTTCTCGTACACCTTCAGCGCCTTGGCAATTGAGGCGGGGGTCGTATCCGGTAGCAGGGACAAAGCGATAGCGATCACCGCACCGTCTTCAATCGCCTGCGCAGCTCCTTGCGCGAGATGAGGCAACGTCGGGTGGCAAGCATCGCCGACCAGAGCGGTGGACTCGTGCGTCCATGTATCCAGGGGCTCGTGAACGCGCAGCTTCCATTCGCAGACCTCGCCTTCGGGCACGTAGCTCAGCATGCGCTGCACCATGGGGCAGAAATCGCCGAACACCTCCAGCATGGTCTTCTTCGATCCGCGCGTCGTGTACGTGGCGTTGGTGGCGGCCGCGAAGTTTGTGTCGGGCTGGACGGTGGACAGGTTGTAGATCGTGTTGTTGGACACGGGGTATGCGATGATGTGACGCTTCTCGCCGATCCAGCGCGTGACCTTGGTCCCGTTGATCAGCTCCAGGAGCTCGGGGTCGTCCTTGATTTGGTCCTTGTGGATCATGATTCGGTAGGCGGCTTGGTTCGTATCCTTTACTCCGGTCTGGATGCCGAGCTTGTCCATCATGGCGACGCGCGTGTTACTCTTGATGCCGTCGGCGCCTAGTAGCACGTCCGCCTCGACGCGGTACGGCGCTTGGCTGGAGTCGCGGGGAGTAGCTGTGAAGGAGGGCCGAGGGCCGAACGAGTCGACGTTCCCGGCGGACGTGGCGAAATGGAACTTAATGTTCGGGTAGCGGAGACAGCCTTGGTAGAGTCCGTTGGACAGTGATGAACGGTGGCCAACCATGTGCGGGTATCCATATGTGTCTTTGATATACTGCAGCTCAACATGTGCCAGTTCAGCGTCGGTTGCACCCACTGGAACCAAATGTCAGTATGTCATGCGATCACTATTAAGACCGAGGGGAGTTCAACAATACCTCTTACGCTAGTCTCTTCGATGTTCACGGCCTCCGCTTCAATTCCCTTCCATACTCCCAGACGGTCCAGCACTCGAGCCATGTTCGGCGCCAGTTGGATACCCGCTCCAACGAAGCCCAAGTCAGAAGCCGACTCATAGACATCAATGTTCTTGAAGCCTTCTTGGGCGAGGGCCAGGGCACATGTAAGCCCTCCCATACCTAAAACATCCTCAATGTCAGTGGTCTATTACTCTTGCTCCGGGGAAAAAGATGTTAACACACCAGCGCCCAGAATGGCAATTTGAAGATCCTGCGGTGACTTAGCCATTGCGAAATTAGTTGTGTGAATTGATTGACTTGTTCGTCTCTGGTCTGAACGAGATGTCGTTAAGATGTAGATTTATTTAAATGCTGGGCACGGTCCTCGGCCATAAGGCGGGAAAAGATTTATCCCGGAACTCCCACGGTTCCCCACAATCCCACAATGGAGACGATCGAGAAGAACGAGAGGCGACTTCGAATGAGAAAAATGTATTTCCTTGGCCATGGTTGATCTGGGGAAACAAAACTCTCGTCGTCTCTCCACGTCGGCATTTTTCCCCCGTGGGGCGAATCAATTTACTTCCATCGTCTTCGGAGTGCCGACACTTGGCAGAGGCATGTCGGGTTTAAGTGATTATTCCGATGGTATTAAAAGTATTATCTAATATTGTACACTGATTTATACATACTTATAGTGATATACACACAGCAGACCGCTGATCATCTCCCCTTTCGGTCAAGCCCCTTGCTTTCGTGGCGGAAGTGTTTCGGACGTCCGACGACAGTATTCTGGTCGATGCAAGTTAGTACACACATCAGAGCGAGTGGAAGCAGCCGAAATACATACTACAAAGCCTCGCCAAGAGTCTTCACCACCTGGCCAACGGGAATACCAACACCGGGCAATCCGAGTCCGACAAGGAGGCCTGCAATAGAAGGAGAAAGCTGAACCAGGAGAGCACCTCCGTCTTCACCGATGATGGTCAGGATGCACTCCACGGGGTCACCCAAGTCATAGACGAGATCGCCAACGGTCGCAGCGGACTGGATGACAGTGCCGACAGGCTCGGCAAGCTGGCCGAGACCCAAACCAATGAGCAGCTCAGCAACGGACTTGCTCAATGCAATGAGGAGAATCTTGGAGTCCTCTCCAACGACTTTAAGAGCGCAGTTCACAACTGGAGCAAGGTCTTCGAGGAGTCCATCGTCACGCTTGAGGTGCTTGCCGACAGTGCCGACAATGCTGCCGACGGGTTGAGCGATACTAGGCAGTCCGAGTCCAGTGAGGAGTCCAGCAATGGACGGCTCAAGTTCAATCAACAGGAATCCACCGTCCTGTCCAATGACGGTCAAGAGGCATTCGACGGAGTCACCCAAGTCCGCGATGAGTTCGCCAATGGTGGCAGCGCTCTTGATGATGTGACCGACGGGTTGGCCCAAGCCAGGGAGGCCGAGTCCGGTCAGAAGCCCAGCAACACCGGGGCTGAGCTTGAGCAAGAGCTCCTCGGTGTGTTCACCAACAATGGTCAGGATGTCGTTGGCTTGCGGGCCCAGATCCTGTATGAGGTGTCCAGTTCCGTGGCAGCCGTCGTCGTCACAGCCACCCTTGGAAGGTCCCTCAGGGTCTTCTGGGTCTTCTGGGTCTTCAGGATCCTCCGGGTCTTCAGGATCTTCAGGATCTTCGGGATCCTCTGGGTCTTCAGGGTGGTTGGGGTGTCCAGGAACACCAGGAACACCAGGAACACCAGGAATACCAGGAACACCAGGAATACCAGGAAGGCCAGGAACGGTTGGGACTCCGCCAGGACCGTTTGGCTCTCCACCAGGAACAGGAACTGGAACCGGCATCGGAACGGGAGCAGGGCCCTCCGAACCAGGCCCAGATGGTACCTCAGGCGAGCTGCCATCATGATCCGATTCACAGTCGCAGGGCTTGGATGAATCTCCAAGGAGGCCTCGGGCGTGGGGAGCGCTGCCCAAGGGGCTGGCGGCACTGCATGCCGCCAAAGCGATAGTCGCTAAGATGGTGGCTTTCATGGTGGAAGGAATGAAGAAGGTACAATCAGAAAGAGTGACTGTTAGATAACTGTCAAGAGAAGAAGGAAAGAAGAGCAGGACAGCCCGAAGAAGGAATGAATGGTTGCTGTTGAGTGACAGGGAAGCGCTGCGAGGTCATATTTATACACACTTCTCTTCTTCTGATCGGCTTGCTTCATTTCGCGTTTGCATGGTCAGATGCAATGGAACCTTCTGCCAAGCAGTGACTATTCACAACTATCCAGTCCCATCGGAAGTGGTGGAGTAGTGACGAGCCCATGAGGCTGGTGACTATCCGTTGCTTCAAAGGATAAGATTCAAGCCCACCGGCACAAAGATAATAGGATGTTTACACGGGTAAACACTCTCTCATATTGTATGTACCTATCTAAGTTCTATTGAGATGCGTTTTCTATATCTCACTCAGAGGTATTGACATATCGACCCTATGGTAACGACAGAACTGTATCTCTGGTGAGCCATCTCGTGAAATTTTCTGTTGGACATCTCGCCTTGTTGAGTTCCTAAATTGGGCTCCATCTTCAGGGGTTCTGCGTGCATATTGTCTGAGACATGCATTCGTAACTTCAATGTGGCTGACGATGGTCAGGGATTAGGGCTTGTTCGACGCTCTAGAACCCTGTTATACAGCCTCATACTATATCCCCCACAGTGGCGAAAGGTGTATCTTATTAAAGAAATCCACTTTCTCGTCAGGTAGAAGATCCATAATAAGCTTAAAGTAGTATTGAGCCATTCCTCCGATTTGATGTGATCGCCGAGGTTTGGTGTGCTTTCGGGTATGGGCCTGCATGAACTATTGAACTTGGCGCAGTTGATCAACCCAGATCGGATGTGATAGATCACCAGGAGGAGCCCAATTTGCCCCCAATTGGCTGGGAAGTTATAGCCTGACAGGAGTTTATTCTATAGTCAAAGAATAAAAATAAAGTAAGAAAAATACAAGGTAAGAAAAAGCAAGCATGTACCGCAACGGTGCATCAGGTCGCGAGCAGGATTTTTCATGGTCGGCGCTTTTTATCGAATTATCTCCTGCAGGTAGTGTAGTATTCTTTGTAGCCAACTTGAGTGTCGGAATCCATCTGGACCTTCCGGGTCTACCACCCCAGTAGCGTCGCCCCTGGCCATTCGGTCTCGACGCATCTCGACACTGCGGGTGCTCGTAGTCCTCTACGGTTCCCATCGGCCAAATCGGAATCACGCAAACTTCGTTGTCGGCACATCCCTTACATTCCTTCCATGTGGTCCAGGACAAGTAATCAATCAAACTCTGAAGTTGAGCGACCGCTGTGTCGTAGTCTGTTTGATTCCAGGCCTCGATCATCGTCGAACAGATACTGCGAGTAACGGATCGGACGGCACCGCTGGCTAGTCCACCTGAGGGAGCCCCTGCAGGTACAAACTGCATACTGCATCTGTCGGCCTCCAGAGCTGCATTGCGATCGCTATAGTCGACGAAAGGACCGAGGCTGTTTTCAATTTCCTCGTGAAGCGCCTGTAGCGTTGAGAGCTGTCCAGAGGCCAGGTACCTCAGCTCATGCGCGTATCGCTGCACCACCATATCTGCAACTCCTTGCCAGTTAAATGAGGCCTCGCTGGGATCTTGGTTCAAAATGAGATGGTCCAGATCGTTCCGAATCGGACCCAGCTCGTCGGCAAAGAGATGATTCAGTCGCGGCAGTAAGTTGCTGTTACTACCCGACGAACGAAACAAATCCAAGCCGTAGACGTACGCTGTGACAAATTTGTCATAGTTGAGGATAACCCTGTTGCTCCCAATTCCATTGTACCGTGCTGCGATGGCTTTGTACCAGAGCATGCCCCCATCAGGGCCGCCCTTCTTGCCCTTACCACCACGCGGGCCAGGACCCATTCTATCAGACTTCACTTGACTGACCCGAATCTCATTGAGGTCCCTAGCGAAATTACAAAGAATTATCTCAAACCCGGCCTCCATACGGATGACACCATCCAGACGGCCTTGGTAATTGTCCCGAGCCATGCGGCAAATCAGTTCCGCCCGTTCGCCTTCCAGCATCCCAGGCCTGCCCTCGAGTGCATCGCGAAGCAAGATCCGATCCTGAGAGTCGAGTGTTCCGTTTTCTGTTTTGGCAGCCGACATTCCATCAAGGTACAATAGTCGCAAGTCCTTTGCGGCCGTGTATGTATGGAGAAATCCTGGCTTACCCTGATCCTTATCCTGGTCTTTTCCTGATTCCTTGGGCCCCAGCTTGAGCGGCAGTTGGGACCGCTTGTGTGGACCTTTGCCTGGAGGAGGGCCATGATGGGGTCTTGCGAAGACCATAGCATGTTCAGGCTCGAAGGCTAACCATTCTGTTCCGTTCACTGGGTCTGGGGAGGAATTTCCGTGGTACAGTTGCGTTCCTTTGGGCACGGTGGCCAGAAAGAAGGACATGCCATTATGATGCAGCGACGACCCCCATTGGCGCATCGAGGAGTGAATCGCATTGAAGATGTGGTTAGCATTGGGTGGAAAGTTGAGCTCCGAGGCGGTGACGCTAGGGACATGGAGTACGAAAAGCAATAGAAAGGCTCGCAGAAGAACCACGGGAAGAGTAAGTCCTGCCATGGCTCGTGTGTTACTCTTTCTCCCTTCTTGAGCCTCTTGGGAAATTTTGATGACTTAACTGAGGCCGCTCTATTATAGTCAGCGGACTCGGAGCTATCATGGCGCCAAGTGGGGGGGATGACAACGACGGCCGCGTCACCCGTGAAACCAGGCAGAATCTGAGTTAAATTCGTCCCTTCGGCTTATTGGTTGGTGTCGAGATCGGGCTGTCCGGAATTGAAAGAGATATTGGAAACTAGGTTGCCTAGAAAGACCGGATCTGAGTTTGAACTTTGCAGGTCAGGGTCGGTCGTCAGGTCAAGTGCCGACAGTCGATCTTATCACACGTGTGGGTCTCATCTTTATCAGATCGAAGGGTATGCAGGCAAGTGAGCCCTAACAGAGTCGTTTCCAACTACCCTCATCATCGATACTTTGGATAAATACAATGTGTACCATGCAGAGCATATGATGACGATACCAGAAGCCATTTAATCCCACACTAATTCTAAGTGACCAAATCGTCAGAGATTAATCTTACTGTCTTTGTATACCAGCGCGCTAATTGTAAGAGAGTTGCATTGTATGGATGAATTCGGTGTCTGCCACGCGCAACAAAGAAATCATGACGCGTCAGAGCGCAATGTCTGTGGTACATTAGGCAACGATGGTCTTCTATCCCCATCACTCAAGGTCCATAAGCCCGTTTATAAGTAATGATTATAGCGCTTATATACTGTAGATGAGACGTCTCGCAGTGATCGTTGGATATAGGAATATGGATTAACCAGAGTCAACGTAGGAATATATAGAATCTAGCTTCAAAAGTGCTTTGTCCGGGGAACTTGAGGTACCGATTATGGTACAAAAACAAAGCTTTCGAAAAAGCCTCACACGGTGCTCAAGCTTCCTCTATAGAACCGCAAGGATATCTATAGCCAGACACTCTGTATCGAAAGATCACAGGATCCTTCGGACAAAGCCTGCCTATCGTATGGTCTACTTCTCGCTATCCCAAAGCCGGCAGATATATGATATGGCCTTGAATCTCCTATTCGGTAGCTTGCTTATGTATAAGGGACAGGGTATCCTGTAAAGTCCCCAGGCTGGATTACCATTCAATCTGCGACAGTAAATGCAGGATAACCAATGGTTTGCACGTATGGCATGCTTCTGCTTATCCTAAGCATATTATCATAGTAACTGGGTGACGTACTTTGGACTGAGCCGGTGAAAGTAATCAATCATAGCACGTAATATGCCTAAAGCGATAGGTTCCCGAGAAGGATTAATGGCTGTGTACCATCCTGCATGTGCTTTTGCTCTCTTTGATTCGATCCTCTGAGTAAGTTGGGACCGGCATACGACCAGGGTTAGTGATGGACCATTGGCTGTATCGATCAATCCTTGCTTGGCCAGCTATTATCTTCACCACCCCGGGCTTCTAAGATGGTCTCTGACAGGAACATCAGTGGGGACTGAATAATAAGGTTGAAGGTATACTCTCTGTTGAAACCTGTGCCATGGCATGTAGCGAAATAGAGGGATGCAAGGGAATTTTCTGGAAAAAGCAAGATGCCACCTGATGGTGGAGTGATCATGACCATGTTGCGGATCTCGATGCAGAAACCACGGATCCATGCGCATGCAACAACGTCCCAGGATATGTGTATATGACTGTTCGAAGAGAGTCGCCTGAATCATGTGCCGAGGCAAAGGAGAAATGTCTCCAGCAGTTGAACAGCCGTGACGGTGATGTTAGTCGACTGGAAACAGAGCTTGAGACGATAAAGAGTATGCTATATGATCCATTCTCCTAATATGAACAGTTGAGACTAATATAAGCCCATAGGAAAAGTGAGAGCGATGACTAGATATGCAAACAAGGGTATGTTAGCTCCTAGACAGTTGGATAGATTGATGGATATACTTACACACCCTTAGCTCCCAGCGTGTATGGTGAACCCACTCCGCTCACCACGTGCCCAAAGTTTTGAACAGTGCGCTACACTTTGTACCTTGGCTGATGAATGCAAATGGGCACATTGGTTTCCACATCAGAATAATTGTCATATGTACAAAAGTGACTTTGGACCACCGCTGGTGTTCGCGAATGTGGACATGGTGGTCTATAGATAAGGTTATGAGACATACTAGTTGGGGGTCTCAGAGCTGGAGAATACTTCGCTATGATTGTCATTGATGGGTGTGTACAGTTTGGCTAGGAAGAGCTGAATGGTTGAACAACGGTTGTCCTTGTTTGCACATTGAAAAGGTCTAATGCTGTCGGTCTTTTAATCAGATTTGTCATATATATCCTCTAGGTAATACACACTAAGGAACTTTGTGGTTTATTCTCTATATTAGTATCTAACTTTTCAACTATCTGCGATTGTTAAACGTGATATGTATGCTTGGCAGTTGTTGACTGTCAAGATGTATGACATGCATGACTACGGCAACACCCAATTACATCTTACTACTCTGAATAGATACACATTGGATTCTATAAATAACACTAAGAGGGTAATTCCCTATTAATATAGTCGTAGACGATTCGCTTATTTTTAGTTAATTCCAAAGAATCTCCTCAACCAGATAATCTAATCTAATCTACTTACTGGGTATCAGACCCGAACCCTATCCTCCCGAATCTCGGTATGTCCGCAGTAAATCTCCCCGCCCTACCCCAGTCAATCCTGAAGAAACTCTTCAATAAACCTAGCACCTACTACCTAAACCCCCTAATCCAACCCTCCTCTCCCCAAAAACCAAAAAAAGAAAAAACAGCCATGACCCAAACCCACAAACGCACCCTCCTCCTCACCCTCGACGCCTTCGAAACCCTCTTCCACCCACGCCCCTCCGTGCCGGAACAATACGCGTCCGCCGCGCACCACTTCGGGCTCCCCAAAACAGCAATTACGGCCGAGCGCGTCCTCTCCGCCTTCAAACCCGTGTTCAAAGCGCAGTCGCAAGCGCGCC
This sequence comes from Aspergillus flavus, assembly GCF_009017415.1. Classification (NCBI taxonomy): domain Eukaryota; kingdom Fungi; phylum Ascomycota; class Eurotiomycetes; order Eurotiales; family Aspergillaceae; genus Aspergillus; species Aspergillus flavus. The sequence goes on along the minus strand of NC_092404.1, from coordinate 1,241,365 downwards.
CGAACTACGGTCGCGACGACGTCATTCGCGGCTGCTACGGCGGACCCCGGCAATGGTGGGGGGAGATTATCCGGGGGACTTTTTCGCGGGTTTTGGCTGAACACTATCATTATAATAACATTACTACTGATAGTGATAATAACAACAGCAACAGTCGGAGTCAAGTAGATCTTCCCGACGGACTGGTCGGGTATTTACTTGATCGGTTTGCCAGTAAAGAGGGCTATGCGCTGTATGATGATGTGGGGCCGTTTTTCTCTCATATTCGGGCCGTGAAGGAGAACGGGGGCAGATTGGGTCCGTTTGAGCGGGTGGTGGTCGGCGTGGTTTCGAACTCGGATGATCGGGTTCCGGCGGTGTTGAAGTCGTTAGGGCTGCGGGTTGGGGACTGTAGGGCTGATGAGGGGGTGGATAGCATGCGATTGTTGGGGTTTGAAGAGAGGTCTTCTTCTGAAATGACCGAAGGTTCCGGTGTGAATGACGGTGTCAGCGATATCGATCTGGTTATTACGAGTTACGAGGCTGGAGTGGAGAAGCCGAGTCCTCGAATCTTTGAGGTGGCGAGGAGGCAGGCGAAGGCTTTGACTCGGGTTGAAGATCTTGGTGGCTGGACTTGTGTTCATGTCGGGGATGACGTTGACAAGGATTATAGGGCTGCTGTTGGGGCTGGTTGGGATGGGTATTTCCTGGCTCGTGGCGACGAGGCGAGGAGTGCTGATGCCGATAATGTCATTCGGTCGCTTGTGGATTTGATCCCTATGCTCGAGGCTTATCGTTGACTCGAGTATGTGTGATACTCTGGTATGGTTGTATGGTAGAGCTCTCTCCACTCTATTGTTGCTGTTTGTAAGCTCAAGGCGCGGTATATAATGCATAATCAACATAAAGGACAAGATATATCAATTGGTGTGCAAATCAACACCATTCAAGCCCAGCCTCCATCGGAAATCTCTAGCTAAAATTATCATTCATGGCCATGACTGTGAAACATCCCTGCTCCGGAACACCAAACATCAAAAACAAATACCATATGTACAAAGAGTGCTCGCAGAATGCCTTGAATTAGTCCCATTGCCCGGTTCTGCCAAGAGCGCCGAGTCGGTTGCTAGAATGCTTGTTCACCAACGCAGTGATATTGGTGCCGGTGTTACGGGTCCTGGCCCGGAGCTCCCTCTCACGTTCCTTTTCTCGCGCGGCCGTGTAGTAGTTCACGGCACCCTTCTTGGCAACCGAGGCACCAGATGCAGGTTTGGTTACTCGTCGCGATGTGTCCGACTTGGAGGAGCTGCTGGTCGAAGAAGAGCTGGTCGTAGTCTTTCGAAGTAAGGGTGGGCGGAATCCTATGGGATCGGGCCCAGAGCCGGTTTGGAAAGCGAATCGAGTGTTAGAGGAACCAGATGTGGCCGAGTTAGATGATGCTTGTCGTAGCAGAGCAAGTCGGTCAACGACAGGGCCCTTGGTCCGGCGTGGATGCCGGGGGACGGCAAATTCTTCCGTAGACTGGCTGTTGGAGGGCTGCTCATCCGCAGCCTCACCGTCGATAGCCTTGTCCTGTTCCTCATCGTCATCGACGGTTGCATCTTCGTGGAACGAGTCATATTCGGGCGTTTCGGTCAGGAAGGAAAGGGTTTCGCGGATCTCAGCAAGGGTAGCTGGCTTCTTGGACATGACACTTGCCGGCTTACGACGCATATGAGGCGGAGGCCGATTGTTAATGTCTTCAGCTGAAGGCTCAAGGGGCCTCTTTCTCTTGTTGCTATCACCCGTTGTGGTAGTATCTGGTTGTGAGTCCGGAATCACGTCTTGCGATGACGATTCCCCTTGAGACTCAGGATGTTCCTCGGGTTCTAAGAAATCGAGGCCATCGTCGTCCATATCGCGATCTTCAACAGCCTTGAAGAATGCGGCTTTCTTAGGGTTCTCGGCAATCTCACCAATCTTCTCGTCAGCCATCAGTGCCTTTCGCATCCGTGCAAATTCTCTCTGTTTCTCTCGCCGACGTGCGAGAAGCTCATCGTCAGAATCATCCAGGTCGAACTCATCATCGCCTCCCCTGCGTCGTCGAAGAGCACCCGTTGTAATGTCTTTCAGAAGCTTGGCTACTTGTTTTTCATCTGCATTTCTCTGATGGAGTCTGTGGAAAAGGTCAGTATATGCTCTCATCATTGTTATTCCAGAATTGCATCACATACGCATTGAGAGCGGCTAATTGTTTCTCGTCGGCAGTTTCTCCGCTGTTATCGTCAATCATTTGTCGATCGTAGGCATCCTCCACGTCGTCGTCCTCGTCGCTCGCGCCACCAAGCCCAGCATATTCGTCGTCTGATTCCTCCGCAGCTTCTTCCACCACGTCCTTCGCTTTACTCTTCTTTTTATCAAACGGGACACTGGACTTTTTCTTGTTCGCCTTCATAATGTCGAATGCACTAGCATCAATCTCAAAATCGCCTTCACTTTGCTCTTCAATGGCAGAGAGTTCTGTTGTCCGTCCGCGACGCAGATGCTTCGACTTCCGCTCAACAGTAGGGGAGTTGTTCTGGGATTGGTTCCGGTTGATGAGAACAGTCTCTACGGTGGACGCAGGGGTACTCATGAATCGTTTCGAAGGATCAAAAGGTGATAGTACAAAGCCAGCATCCTGTGTTGGGTCCGGAATCTGAGAAAACTGAGACATCCCTCGTGGAGCAGGGGATTCAGAAACTCGTATCTCAGACTGTGCATATCCCGCCAGCACATCGGGAGTTTCATGTCGTTGTTCCTGGCTATCCTTGATGATCATCTGCGAGTCTGATTCTTGTCGACCATCGACTGGATCAGGCAACGAATGAGGGATGGTAGATCCTGCTTGGCTGTGATTATCGCCCAGAGTTCCCGCGAATGCCTGGGTTAAGCTCATAGTCATGTCATCAGAAGGCAAACCGGGAATGTGTGGTCGCTCCACAGATTGTACTTTAATTCGGTTAGTCATCTTTGCAGGCGTCTTCGGTATGGGAGGTTCGTCCTCGTCGTCGCTAATGACTCGAGTAGGCCGTTTCCGTCTCTGGGTTGGCAGGCTTGTCTCTTCGGATGACATGACTTCGAGTTCGTCATCATCGGATTCTTCGTCTTCTCCAGCTTCGGCGTCCAATAGGTCTCCTTCCTTTTCGCCCTCTTCATTGCCTTCCTCTTCCTCTTCCTCGTCGTCATCGTCGCCGTCCTCGTCAGCTTCATCCGCTTCCTCCTCAGACCCGGAGAATTCGTAGTCATCATCCTCATCATCGCCTTCACCATTAGCTGCTGCCTTCTCTTTCTTTGCGATTTCATTGGCTTCCTTCCGTGCTTTTTCGACAAGGTTCTCTAATTCATCTTCCAGAGCAGCTCGCTCATCAGCCGTTTCAATGATGACACCCTTTGCCCTCAGCTCTTCAATTCTCTCCATCCTCTCTTTGCTTGCCTGCTGCCTCGCTTGATGCAAGAGATGTGCGGATAATTCGGCATAATTCATGCCTGACTTCTTCGGAGGAGATGTGAGTTGTGCCAAAGCCTTCAGTTTCAGCATAGTGGCCGATTCCTGGTGTCTTCTCATAGAAACGTTCTCGAACGCCGCGTATCGTCGGCATTTGGCGGGAGATGTAACAATTTCCAAGTCATCACTGTCGGAGTCATCTCTTTGGTTCCGCGCTACTTGCTCTCGAGAAAGGCGAACTCGAACAGGTGGCATTGTTAGAACCTTCTTTTGCTTCTTCTCCTCAGCTACATGAGGTTTCTTATCCGTCGTTTGTTCTTCCATGCGGCCAACAATGGGTTGCTCTGAGTGCTGCGGCGCTTTGGCAATCATTTCCTCCAATGTCGGGAATTCGGTTGAAGCCTCCTTGGACGCATCATTGGTATCATTGCCGGTTGAAGGCTTCTCAGATGGACCTAAAATCGGCGAAGTATGCGGCGTGTCCTTGTTCTTCTGAGCTTCAGCATCCGACGAATTCTGCGAATCAGCAGTAGTTGACGAGTTATCCGGCGCAGATCCGGAGGCATTTTGCTGATCAGGCTGCATAAAGTTAAACCGAGCAAAGAAGCTTTCCTTGCTAATCTTCTTCTTGGTCTGGGCCTGATGAACCAGTTGCATACTTCTGCTGATTCGTTGGGTTTCCCGGTTCATCTCTTCGAGGGCCTTCTTACTGGCCTTACGCGCTGGTCGAGCAGGCTGTGATAATTTCCGTCCCGATTCATCATCCCCTTCACTATCCTCACCCGAAAGTATCTCGGAGCTAAACTGCTCTCTTTGCTTCGCCTTCGCAGCCTTCTTCTCATTTTCAATCCTCTCCTTCTCCTCCCGCTCCTTGCGTTTCTGAGCAACAAGGGCAAGGAATCTGGAATTCGCCTTCGGCCGAACCTCATCCTGCTCCGAATCTTCCGCTCCATCCTGTTCCTGATCATTACCACGAGTCGGGGAAGAAACAAACAGCGGCGAAAATGCGCGCGCACGAGAAGGCGACTCCTCCGCATCACTCTCTTCACGCTCTTCAACCACCCGATTATTAGTTTTCCTCCGTGGACCAGCCACAGGAAGATCATCATCGTCGTCATCATCCTCAGACATCGCCCCATCAGCTTTTGAATCCCGTTTTTCCTGCTGTGCGTTCCTTAAGCTCTTCGATACTCGATCAAATGCCGATTCGTTATTTTCATCGTTCTGAGCCTGTAGTCGAGCAGCCATGCGGCCCTTGGGCATAATAATATCGTCGTCCTCGTCTGAGGCCTCTTCGTCTAAGTCCATGCTTGGTGGTTGATCTGAAACTGTGCTGTTCTTAAGAGTGTCGGTGAGTTTGGAGATAGATCGTTGAGGCTGTGGCTTTCCGCTATCTGAATCTGAGTCGCTGTCGAATTGGGCGAGCATTGCTTTGATTTTTTGCCCTGGAGTGAGCATCTTTGGTGAGTTGGCTGCTGGTGACGCGGAACGCGCCGTCCGCGGTGTGGAGGGAGTCGACATTGTTGTGTCGTATGTGAGAATTGGTGTTAATAGGTGGCAAGTGGAAATTGTATCATTACTATAGTGTTTAATTGTAGGTTTTAAGGGTGTTCTTTTTGGTCATAGGAGGTGGGAAAATGTAGAGTGGGCTATGGAGTAAATGTCAAGTCAATCTAGGGCGGAGAATCTACTACTGACCGACGCGCCGCGTGTTGAGCGCGTATCCTCCGATTGCCGTCACATTCTCTTATCGCACGTGATATGTGGAGAGCCCTACTTTTCAGTGGAGTTTTTAATGTAACACTGGGAAGGGTTCTGGATATTGAGTCTTTGTATTGAAGGTTATTTGGGACATTTCGCTATATGACAGTGATAGAAAGTGGTAATGTACTTGGAGTTCAGTTTTAAGGTAGGTAATAGTAGTTATAGTTCAATAATACATGTTCATGCAAGATATTGGTAGTAGAGCCATGTAACGCCAAGTGAACTCCATCCGTTTTCAAATACAAGAACCGACGCTGTGCCAGATGCTTCGCGGTTGGAAAAAGGGAAGTTGTAGCTGGTCCAATCTCCAAGAGTCTATACGTCATCAAGGAATCGTTGGCTATCCAATAAACAGAGCTGTACGTGGGATAAAACACAGTTCGTGAACTTCGGCATGTAGCAATGCGTTGCCGAGGATCAGATCTCAATATCTAGGTCCAAATCTAGAGCCGCAATATTCTCATCGTCCATATTGCGATGACGGATTGTTGCGACGCCACCCTTGGTGGTTTTCTTCTGGGAGCCAGAGGGAGTGTTGCTTCCGTTGGGGGTATTTGCTTTTGATGGCGTGTCGGACCCAGTTGCAGGGGTCCCATCTCGAGTAGTGGTTTCTGATAGTGTTGTACCATTGCCGTTGGCATCGTAATGTGTCCTCGCGTGTGTCCTGACGCGCATGAACGGGTTTGGCTGAGCTTCTCCGCGGGCAACTGCTGCAGCGGCTTTTCGGCTGGCCTTTCTCTCTTCCAGTTGAGCGCGGCGCACATTTTCAGTGTTGAGTCTCTGATTGCGGAGGTTCAGCTCTAGCAGACGTTCATGCTCGGAAGGCTTGTCTGCACGAGGTTTAGAAGAGGTCGCGTTGAAAGCAAGTTTTGGTGTGCTCATGCTGGCCAATTCGGACTCTAATCTCTCAACTTCAGCATCGTCACCAGCTGCCTTCGCAAGCTTCAGCTTCTTTTCTGTCTCCATGCGCTTGAAAACAGTCGACTTGGTGTCCAGTGATCCTTGCTTCCTCAATTTTTCAGTCAACTCTTCCGGAGTGAACTTATGGTTCAACAGTCGGTTAATATCCACCACCTTCTCGGCTACTGTGGACTTCGTAGCCATCTTGCAGTCTTCAACTGCCATAGTTTGACGATAACGATTGAATTCCGCCTGCGACAGTGTTAGAAAGTGGGTTTGCAGGAAGAAATATGAAACAAACCTCGGTAATGGCAGAGTCTGAACAAGCAACGAAAGGGAACTCCCGCTCTGCTTTCCCATGCGCAAGCACAGCATATTGCTTGGTCACGAATGATCGGCCATTAGGCCCCTCCATAGAATACGGTCGGCCCTCAGTGAATTCTAACGCTTATTAGAAACAGTTTTCATAAATAGAGTCGACGAAAAATTGGCAAGACATACTCTTGATCAGACAAAGCCGATACTCATTCTGGCCAGTTTCCCTATTCGGTCCGATGTTGACTCGTGCATAACAGCCAGAGATGGCATCGTCAAATCCAGGATAGAAACAGACCTGCGCGAAATTGGTCCGGCCTACACGAGCTCGCTGGATATCCCTAAGCTCAGCTGGCGGATCATCCTTAGGTAGCGATGGTGAGCGATCTCCATCGTCCCACTCAGCATCGCTTTCTCCTTCCGCGTCTTCGTCAGAAACCCTATCCCTCGGACGAACAGTCTGATCCTTGGATGCCGGTTCACGACGACGAAGTTCATCACGTCTGCCCTTCTGCTCACGCTGTCGTTTATAGGCCTCGATAGCATCGGAGGTCTCGCCGACCTTGCGACCACCAAGTGTTGTCTTCTGGCGCGAGCTCTTCCGTTGGCCATCCTCCAGGTTTGCCATGCTGGCTTTCCGCTTGTTCTTTTTCGCTTGGCGGGCTTCTTCGCGCTCACGGGAAGCCAAAAGGCGCCTTAGGGCTAGATCTTGATTGTGGCGGTCAACCTGTTGCGCTCGTTCGGAGAGAATTTGCTCTCGTTGAATTTCTGGCATCGCCATGATTTCTTCTTTGTCCTTGGAGGAATAATATAGCTTGTCGTAAGGAAAGATGGGCCCGTCGTCTTCAGCACCGGCGTCTGACCCCTCCGAATCAGAGCCTGACTCCGATTCAACCATGCTGGCCGAGTCAAGAGAGTTGTGAGATTCAGCCGCGGACCTGGTCAAAGGTGCCGTGTCAGTGACCTTATTGCACCACGATATAACCACAAGTTGGGCTTTCTGTCAGGGGAAAAGAAAAGAAATATTTCGAACGTACACCTCTCCGTCTTCCTCATCGTCTTTCCGTGACTTTCGACCCCGACGGACGGGCTTAGCAGTTCCTTTGCGACCCATGGTTGACGATTCTTCAGGGGATTGTGGGGGGGATGCAGAAGGAGAAGCATCCTTCTGCCTGGGGGGCGAAGACGCCTCCTCATCTGAGGCGTCACCCGCAAGCGCGAGCAGTTCGGCATCAAGATCATCCGCCATGGTGAATAACACAAAAGGTGCCTGAAATATGAGGTGGCTGAGTCAGTCGGAAAGAAGCGCCTATCAGCGACGGAAAGTGCCGGGCTCAGGCAGAGGAGATTGGTGAGAGGATAATGAACGGACGACCCCTGGGCGGTAGTCGCAATGCAACAGTGTCTCACTGGCCGGACTGTATTCAAGAATCGGATTAAATGGTCGTATATAGGATTATAGATGACTCGTACGAGAAGAAGCCGCTCAAGAACGGACTATAGAGAGACAATGATATACGAACACCGGCAAAGGGAGCAGGTCGGGTGGCGGGTTGAAGAAGTTGACTTTGACTGAACTTGGAAGTGAAAAGAAGCGACTAACTTGAGTCGCGGTCGGCATGACGTCCGTCGTGCCAAGCCCTTTTCGGGCCTTTAAGCGCGCGTCTGCGGATTTCAATTGAGCGGGTTGGACCACCTCGGAATGAATGTCTTTACTCCGTCTCTGGTGAATTTCTTTCTACCTTCTTTTCTGTTCCTCTTCCTATCGCTTCCCTAATACTCACTCACTATTCACCAATCCCATATTCGACCGAGATGAAGACCGTCGCAGCACTCCGGAGGTGTCCTCTTACCCACTCCTACCGGCCATCACCGTTGGTGTTCGATTTCCTCGCACCGTCAACTTTGCGACAGAGCTCTCGCGGATACAAATCCACAGCAAAGACACCCTTTTGGGGCAAATCGCATGATGCATCTCCATCGCCCGACACAACCCCTATTTCACCAAAACCCAAATATGTCCTCAGTCAAAAACAACGCGAGTTCTTGGATAGTGCTCTTCGGGTCAACCAGGCAGGAGAGCTTGCAGCTACTTTAATCTACAAGGCGCAAACGCCGCAGGTCGTGCGCTCCCATCCCCACCTGCGTCCTTTGATGAAGCACATGTATGATCAAGAGGCTGGGCACTTTTCGACGTTCAATCAAATGGTTGCGAAACATCAAGTTCGGCCAACGGCAATGTATCCGATATGGGAGGTGGCGGCAACATTTCTCGGCTGGTCGACTGGAGCAATGGGGCGCGAGGCTGCCATGGCCTGCACAGAAGCTGTGGAGACGGAGATTGGCTCTCACTATAATGAACAAGTGCGGGAGATCCTGTCGTGGCAGGCTGAAGCGGAGCGTAGGGGGGAAGAACTGGACGATGAATTGAAGGATATGCTGGCAACGTTCCGAAGGATACGCGACGAAGAATTAGAGCATTTGGATCATGCTGTCGAGAATGATGCCAAAGAAGCTCGGCCCTACGACCCGCTAGTCAGCGTCATCCGATTAGGGTGTAGAGCGGCGATCAATATCAGTGAGAAGGTATGATCCAGCGAGCGAGCCTGATATAATCTCAAGAGCAGCAAGGGGTACCATTCGGGATGGTGGACCGCTCATAAACTGCAGGTCTTTTGTACAATACCACACTCATAGTAGATGTATTATATTCTTCATTAACGTTCCATGAACATTGACGATCCTTGGAAACGTATCTTTTTATCATCCTTCTACATTCTTTATGTATAGCATGTACTATATGGACGTCTAAACACGCCTGTAAAGCATTGACTCACGCTTCAATCGCTCAAGGTCTAAACAAGCGCTGGGTATCTAAGCCACTTCTTCTCAACGTCGCTCCGATGCAAGAGAAAACCTCAAAACGCATGTCCCCCTCCGCATATAATCGTTCAGTTATCATCCTCACCACCCTGGTTCTTCTCCAGGTAATCTAAAAAGCCCTTCGAAAACCTCACCACCTGCTGATAAACCTCCTCGAACCCATTAACACCCCCATAATAAGGGTCCTGCACCACCTCACCACCCCCAACACGTTCATGCAACTTTCCACCGGCTCCAAAGTCCCCAAACAACCGCACCTCCGCAACCTTAGCACCCGCTTCTCCACTCGCCGCGCGGGTGCCCTTCTTAGATTTGCTCAGGGAAGCGATGACAGATTCGCGCACATCCAGGAGGTCGCGCAAGTTGTACTTATCCATAGCCATGAGATAGTCGAATGTCAGGAAGTCCTCCTTAGTAACCTTTCTGGCGGCGTGGTTGTAGTTCTTGATACCGTGCTGGCGGAGAGTAGACATGGTGCGAGAATCCGGGGGTTCGTGGGTATGGTAAGCACCAGTGCCGGCGGAATCGATCTCGTTAATTAGAGGATGGGAAGCAGCCATGTTCCGAAAGACTCCTTCGGCCATGGGAGACCGGCCTGTGGTGATTAGGAGGTTAGACTTGATTCCTTTCGTTCCCGTGCGGGGAGGGAAAAGGGAGAACTGTACAGATGTTCCCGAGGCAGACGAACAGGACATTGACTTGATGTCCGGATGGTGCTGCTTTTGTAGCTGTCATCTTGGTTTGTTTTCACGGGCAGAATGATTTGTTCCGGTCTATGTAGTGGTGGAGGTGTTTGAAGGATAAACTACTGTACTCCGGAATCGCTATCAATTAATTAAATATGGCCGCGGGGTTTGCCGCAGATTCTTTATCGATAGCGAGTGGTCCGTGCGTAGGAGATATTTATACATATACAGAGTACAGAGTAAACTAATGCCCTTATACTACGACGGAGTGGAAAATGAGTAAATATCATTCGGTCTTCGAAGAATGGAATATCACGCACAGTTCGAAAAACAAAACACGATGAGGTATCACCACACATGACGGACATAACCCTATCTCAGTCAGGACATCAATAGTCCCCGATGGAACATTGGACAAGCTCCTTTGGCCACTCATATTATCTCATCTCATCCGTGGAGCATCTTTGTGAATATCCAAATCACTGTTTTATAATTGGGGGTTGCACTCCTCAATTTCACAGAAAGATTGAAACAGGATCAATGGTTCCTCACTGCTACTCTGGATGAAGATCTCCGCCCCGGCGCCTACGAAAAAGACGTAACCACACTCAATCAGTTCAGCATGGTCTGCTACGCCGATCTTCCCGCTTCCCTGGGTGCATATCAGCACTGTAGGGCCACGAAACGCTTGGAAGTTCGCCCTTGCAGACCTAGGTGCCAGGGAAGTTTTGATGATATTAAACTCTTCGGCGGGTGATTCGTATAATACCGATGTGGATTGCTGAGAACTCATTGCCACCCGCAAATAGGGAGTCGGTGTTCTTACAATGAAGGGTGGCAGGTATTCATATTTGAGCATCGATATGAGCGTATCAACGTCCTTGGTTTTCCGTGAGAATCCTGCCCGTACCACATTCGCCGATGAGGCCATGCATTCGATACCATCTGAAAGCAGCCCGTTAGATATGGCAGATCAAAAATTATAGATCTGTATCAGTAGTAGAAGAAGAAGCAACATACCGCCACTTAGGTAAGCGTGAAGCTCATTAGATCTCACAAATAAAGCTTCCCCGGGGCTTAGGCAGACGTGGTTCATGAATAGAACGGCGAAAAGCCCAACATCATAGGGATAATGCTCACTCAACTGAAGGATAAGATCAGTGAGATTTCCATGCTCAACCGCAAAAGATTCGTTGCTTGGTCTGCTAGTCGCGAAGCGGATCAAGTCTTCTGCGCACGAACGGACTCGTGATGGATGCGCGGTCAGTAGTTCTGACCAGGCCCTCTTGAGCGCTATTTCAGCGCTTTTTTGATCACATCTATCTCCTGCGCTTCCGCAGGTAGATCGTACTTCCATAGCAGTGCCATCGCTGATGAGATTTCGTAGTGGTGGTACACTAGAAAGAAAACGATCAATTTCTTTCAGGGGCCGAAATCCACACAACGCTTCGAATGGGGTTAACGCGACAATCATTTCGGGCTTATGGTTCGAATCTACAATTGAAGTTATATATATTTCTATCCCCTATACTTTTTACTAGGGTATAGGCAAAACCACTCTACCCCTGGTCAGCTTACCAGGATATGTAAGCGGATCCCTTGCGTGTAAGTCATGAGCAAGATCTCGGTCCGGGTGAGCTTGTATACAAAGCGGCTCTCTGATGGAAAGGACTTTGAATAGAAACGGTAGTGTCGTACGGAATTTCTGGCTCACATGGGTTGAGAGAAGATGTGGGTTATCCCTAAGGACATCTTGTAAAGACTGGCCGGTGGAATGGTCATAAGAAGGAAGAGAAGGATGCGCTCCCATCCAAAACTCAGCATAGGGTTTATTCTCATCCAAGGCCTTGTCCTCTACGGCGGACGTGGTGACAGCAAACTGGGCCACTATGGATTGTTTTCCAAGCTTTCCTTTGCCAATCTTCAGTCTCCATTCTCAAATTGTCTCCCCTCCACATATAGAGACGTCCTTACCCCAATCATTGTTAGAAACTCCTTAAGACGCTCAGTCAGTACGATTTTATCCATCGGAGCATTATACTAAACCCACCACACTTCAATCGCCTTAAATGGCTCCCCCGTGGTTGCGTCGGTATGGTGATGGTCATTGGTCTCCAGTAACTAACCCAGATTCACAAACAAATGATTCTTGACGAGAAAGCAGGTCGTACGAGAGTGGTTCAAGGACTACTCCAAGGAAAGGAAATGAATATTTGCTGCGGATTAGTTCACCCCTAAATTTGTGCATTGCCCTCACATGCCCATTTACTACTTCTTGCAAATCTCTCTCGCAAGGGCTAGCACCGTATCTGCAAGAACCCCACTCCCGGATCCTACTGCGGTTTACTGGCCAATCGACAAAAGCTTCTTAAATGAGGGATCGCGGGTCCATGGTTAGGGTATACTGGTGCCACGTATGTACGATCGATCGGCGTTCTTTACCCCCACTACGTCGGGAGCTGAGGTTCAGTTCAGCTATGGAGGAGACACGCCACACTACGCCATAGGGTAAAATTGCAGAGATTGTTGGTCCGGTAAGACGCATGAGTAGTCACTAATGCAGCTCTTAACCAAATAAAGTTATGAGAGATATATTACTAGAGGAGTGCCAGGCCGTATTCCATTACTGATGCATCGAGAGACCAACATTTTTCGAAAAGGATATTGGCCGATAATATGCTGTCGGAAGACTCAGCTACGCTTCCTTACGCCGAAAGGCCCCTTCTCGTCGTCGGGGATCTGATTCTGGACCAATTCATCCGTGGGACAGTCAAAAGGATTTCTCCAGAAGCACCAGTACCAGTTGTGGAGCAACAGGAGGCGGCGTTCTATCCCGGCGGTGCTGCCAATGTAGCCTGCAACCTTGCTGCACTTGGTGCGGCAGTAGTCTTGGTTGGAGCGATTGGAGATGATGAAGAAGGCAGACAACTGATGCGCTCCCTGTCGCAATCCAAAATTGACACCAGTTTGATTCAGGTCATCCCTGGCAGGCCAACGAGTCTCAAGACTCGAATCATTGCAGAACAGCAACAAATTGTCCGCGTTGACCGTGAGGTAACCACACCGTTGGGGGAGCAAGACGTGTCACGCGTACTGGAGGCTATCCAAGGGTGCCTCGCAGGTTCCGCCGGTCTAGTGTTCTCGGACTACAATAAGGGTTTCCTTAGTCCGTCAATTGTAACGGCGATTATTCGCCAGGCACAATCGCTGGAGAAGACGGTCATTGCGGATACGAAACTTCAGGTACTCGACCACTATCGCGGTGTCACCGCTTTGACGCCCAATATCAACGAGCTCCAGCTTTCCACTGGTCGATTATTGTGCTCTCCGTCCGATATCGATGTGGCTGCGAGAGAGCTCATGGACAAGATTCAGGCACCCGTGCTTCTTGTCACGTGTGGACAGAACGGTATAAGGTTGTATGATTCGGACTCTCAGCAAAGGACACACTTTCCGGGTCATGCAGAAACAGTAGCTGATGTCAGTGGTGCGGGAGATACTGTGATTGCAGTATTCACCTGGGCTCTCACCATCCGCAGATTCTCAGTCCATCAGGCCGCAAAGCTGGCCAACGACGCAGGCACTCTTGCCGTTGGTAAGAAGGGAATCAGCACAATTAACGTGGACGAACTGCTCTCCCTTGTGGAAGTCCATTCGATCAATGGGCTCGACCGAGAACTTGGCCCAAGCAAGAATCGAACCCTCGAGCAACTCCTATCCGACATTCACGCTGTGCGCCAGTCCCAGCCGTCAGCGAAAATTGTTTTCACCAATGGTTGCTTTGACATGCTTCACGCAGGACACGTCAGTTACTTGCAGAGAGCCAAGGCTCTCGGGGATCTTTTGCTCGTGGGGCTCAATTCAGACTCTTCTGTACGGCAGATCAAGGGGAACCGTCGACCTATCGTCCCAGAGGCCCAACGGGTTCAGACTCTGGCCGGACTAAAATGTGTGGACTTTGTGGTTCTGTTCGACCAAGAAACTCCCCTTCATCTGATTCAGGCCATCAAGCCGGACTTTCTTGTCAAGGGAAGTGACTATGAATTGCATCAAGTGGTCGGACGCGACTTTGTAGAGGCTAATGGGGGACGGGTGGAACTTCTCCCATCGAACCAGGGCATTTCTACCTCTAAAATAATCCAGGAAATCATGAATCGTTACAGCGAGTAGCCCTTTATCATTGACATGCTCATTTCCAATTCGGTTCCCGAGGCTCACCAGCATCATGATTCGTAGGTCAAGAATAGTAAGGCTAAATACTACCTGTCTATGGCACAAGATAAGGATTACTTTAAGGGGAAAGGTGAAATGACCGAGAAAGAATTTCTTATACTGCCAAAGCTTTTCCAGGTGAGATCAAGAGACAGCGACGAAAGAGACATCAGGCACACATGCCAAAGTAAGCCAGCACAGAGTGCAGAAGCGAGGTAAGCCGGTGGCGCCCCTAGTGTGTGTTTAATCTCATCCTAAGTGGTCTCGGATCCACACCTGAGGTTGCCACCATAATTCTGTGTAGTATCCAAGCGTGATGAGATCTACTGCGGTAGGTGATGTATTTATGTTAGTGACCGGTGGTCACCGCTATATACAAGCATTTCCTATACGGACGACCTATTATCAGTCGTCTTCTGTGCAATCCCCTTCCGCTTCCGCCAAGCCCTAACTCCGCGATCCACCTCGTCTCTGGTTATTCCACCGCTAATCAGACAAAATGTGACCCCGAGCTCAGTTTCCACGTCGAGGTTACGCGCCTCGTCATCAAAGAACAATATATCCTCATAGGCAATGCCGCTGGCATGATGGATGCGCGTAAAGTGTTGCGTTTTAGTCCCAGAGACAATTTGCATGTAGTCAAAGTAGTTCCGCGCGCCCACAGAGGGAGTATTAAGGGCAGTGCTATCCGAGGACGCGAGATTGATGTGCAAGGCTTCGAGCATCGCAAGCGCCAAATCGGGAGCATGGCTCCGCGAAGCGAGTGCCAAGGGGATTGACCGATCCTTGCAGGAGGAGAGGATTGAGGACACAGCGGGATAGAAGGCGAAGGACTTACCCCGTCTATTTGGTTGAGAGAGCTTAGGCAAACGAAACTAATGGAACTGAACTCCACGATTCTGTTCTGACATACCGGTCCACGACGCATGAATTGTTGTCGCGAGCCTCGACTGGCTCGCAAACATCCGCGTCGACCTTGAATGGCCATAATGTGTGGTCCAGGTCAAAAGCGATGAGGCGTGGCAGAGGTAGACCGTCTGTGAAGGTCACCGGCTCAGCGCGGGTCATGGTTAATTATTCTCTTACTCCTAGGAATTGGCAGATTGGCGGGGGAAAAGTGTGTAGAAGTCATCCAGAGGTTCTCGGGCTATTGTTCGCTAGCGGTTAAGCGTGAAATATGGATCGTTAGATCTGAGATCTGAGATCCGTTGCGCACGCTACAGGGGCTCTAGCCCTAAAACCGTGGGCTTGTAGCGTGGGGATCATCCATACGTTTATGTGGCACTATAGAAGGGAATTGTGCACTTAGTGATATATGCTTATAATGCTATTTTCTTTTATTATTTCGATAAGAGAAAGTATAGAGTTTAATAAATCTAGAAATAAACTTGCAGTCGTTGGTATGACCTCTATTATAGTCTTTTATTACACGATAAGTGTATCTCAGCGGGACGAGGGTGGATGCTTCCTCAACAGTAATGTCAGCGACTATCATTAATGATTATCCAGTTTTTATCCTAGATATTGATTCAAATCCGGACAACAGGTAATTGATGAGTGGGGTTTTAACCCATGGAGAAAGGAACATGAACTGGTTAGCGATGGATGGATCACCTCCAGAACAGAGCTATCCAGAATAGTCAGCTGGAATGAATCCAATTACACCACGATGCATCTGAGAAAATGCTCACTGGTTTACCAACCTTGAATACAGTCTCAGCAGCAGCTCCCACCGAGATCTTTATAAATCGGAAGTCTACTACTAGCTTTACTTAAACCTTAGCAGCTCTTGTGCCTAGGACATATTATATGAATAGCATGAATTACTTCTTGCATTTGCCTTTAAGCATTACAATGGACTACCTGGTTAGGTACAAATCTTGGAAAGTCTGCAAAATCGAATAAAAATATTTGAGTACTTCAAACTTGTTGATCAAAACACATGGAAATACAAATGTCTCACTCGTCCCTCCTCAACAATTTTGAGAGAGAGTCAATCACCATAGCAATTAAATATGCGACTCATGTAGAGAGTTCATGATGTTCTCTTTTTCTTGCTCGTTGAGCCCATGATACTCAATGCTTGTAGAACCAATGGGAGTTGGCACGGGGCCGCTAGAAGACAGTTCAGGCTGACCAGAGAGGATCTCTGCGAGTTTTATGCAGGATGGAGGAACATCATCCAATCGAATAGCTAGAACCCCAGTCTGTTAGTAAGTAGGTCAGGATACTCAAGTTGAGAATAAGAACTTACAGTCAGAGCTGATTGCATAGTAGGTGACCAGATAGGAAGGACCATCAATGTCCTTATTACAAGAATCATAAACCTCTTGGATTTCTCGAGGAACTCCCTGGTCAATCTGTGGAAACCCTCGCTTCTGATTAGTACTGGCAGAATAACCAGCGTTGGCAGTATTTCCGGGATAGCCGGCATTGCCAGTAGTACCAACGGTGCCAGTAGAACCCGTAGTGCCTGCTGTATTAGGAATTCCATATCCAGTGTTTCCAACATTGCCAGTAGTGCCTACAGTGCCTGCATTAGCAGTATTTCCAGCACTGCCGTAGCTAGGACTACCAGCATTACTAGGGTTGCCGTAGCTAGGACTGCCGGCATTACTAGGGTTGCCGTAGCTGGGACTGCCAGTATTACCAGTGTTTCCATAGCCAGTGCTTCCAGTATCACCGGCGCCGCCATAACCAGTGTTTCCAGGGTTGGCAGGAGGAGCAGGGTCGGCAGGAGGAGCAGGGTTGGCCGGAGGAGCAGGGCTGGCAGGAGGAGCAGGGCTAGTGGCACCACCACTATTATTGTTATTTTGCTTGTTGGCCAGGTCGAGAGATTGTTGCCTATTCAATTCTCCTTCGTGAGCATTTTGCTCCCTATTCAGTTCATTCTCGTTTTTAAGTGTCGCGGCACTGATACTGGCAGGAATCGCTCCAATCCCAGCTCCCAGAACAGCCGAGCCATAGATATCTTGTCTGGTAGGGGTATTATCTACGTGGACGTTTGCTGGCTCTGTCGATGCTTGTTGCGGCGCGAATGTCTGTTGTGTTGGTGATTGAGGCTGTTGTCCCTGCCCTGGCTGTTGTCCCTGCCCTGGCTGTTGTTGCTGTGTAGATTGCTGCTGCTGTGCCGTCTCTGCTGCCTGTTGTCCTTGCCCTGGCTGTTGTTGCTGGGATGATTTCTGTGCCGTCTCTGGTGCTGTCTGTTGTCCCTGCCCTGGCTGTTGTTTCTGTGTTGGTTGCTGCTGCTGGAATCCTTGCTGTTGTGTGGTATCTTGTGCTTTCGGCTGTCCTTGCCCTGGCTGTTGTTGCTGTGCTGATTGCTGCTGCGGGGGTACTTGCTGTGCTATCTCTTGTGCTGCCAGCTGCCCTTGCACTGCGGTTTGTCCTTGCACTGGAGCTTGTCCCTGCACTGGGGGTTGTCCCTGCGCTGGGGACTGTCCCTGCCCTAGCTGCTGTCCTTGCGTCGGGTCTCCTGGTTGCTGTCTAGGCTGTTGTCCCTGTCCTGACTGCTGTTTTGGCGCTTCTTCCTTCTTGTCCTCTGCCTTGCCGTCCTTTGGCGCTTCCTCCTTCTTTTCTTCCTTCTTTGGCTCTTCCTTCTTCGGTTCTTCCTTCTTCGGTTCTTCCTTCTTCGGTTCTTCCTTCTTCGGTTCTTCCTTCTTCGGTTCTTCCTTCTTCGGTTCTTCCTTCTTCGGTTCTTCCTTCTTCGGTTCTTCCTTCTTCGGTTCTTCCTTCTTCGGTTCTTCCTTCTTCGATTCTTCCTTCTTCTCTTCCTTTGGAGGCTCTTCTTTCTTAGGCTCTTCTTTCTTAGGCTCTTCCTTCTTAGGCTCTTCCTTCCTATGACTACCCCCAACACTCCCCCCCGAGCCTTTCGATCTACCAACAAGCTTGCCTATAAGAGACGCTATTTTCCCCAAACCAAACAGACGAGGTTCCAGTTTAGCTTCAGAACCAGAAGCGGACAGTGAAACTCTGGATTCAAGTGGCAGCGCTCCGCATGATTGGAAAAGGCAAAGAAGTGCCAGAGCAAGCACCCCGAGGATTTGTCGGGAGACCATTGCTTGGATGGTTTTAACGAACGTAAGTTGATAAAGTGGATAAATGAACGAGCTTACTATGAGAAAAGAGTGACAAACAGTTGGTTGGTTGGAAATGAAATAAACAATGTAGGAACGGGGACATGGTATATCTATTTATGCCCACAGCTCCCGTCTTAGGCTTGGAGATTGGCAGTGATGTTACTCATTCTAGGTTTCGGGTCAAAATGACACCACATATGATAAACATAATGTTGAATCACGCACAAGCTGCGCCCCGTGTCTTGCCCGGTGAGAGTGTAACCCTATCAGAAAGCCTCAACATCGACGGAAGGGGACTAATGTCCTCCACTTCCACGTTCTTTGTCTGCCAGACTGAATGACAGAAGCGGGAGTGTCGGACTGTGTTCGAACGGGGCGTATGCAGGGACAGACCGTCAGAACTTTGATGGTTGCATCACCCGTTCGTCTTTTGTGGTACTCAATGTCTCTATCAACGATACCATCTCTGGCGGTCACAGTTTATCGTGATCTTTTTTCAGCATAGGTTTAAGCATTCATGACAGTGGCCCACTGTGGAATACTTAATAGGTGGGCTGCAGCCAATTAATACTACATAAACATGATAGCTAGGTAGAAGGCAAACCATCATTCTACATTTAGATTACAAAGGAGGCTACAGTTGAGCCACAAACGCCATGGCAGGACATATGAACATCAACCTCGGCCGCTTCGATGATGGTTCCCAATTTTGTCTATATAAACCCCCCTGGATCTGCATTTGATCTTATCAGCATCTCGGGCTATCATCAATGCTAACCCACGTTGACAGTTGATCACCGACAAGCAATTTCTCTTACTTTCTCTCCAGGTACTCCACTCATAGTCAGAATGAAGTCATCTGTCTCAGCTCTTGCACTGCTGTTCCTTGGGGCACCTCAATTCAGCCTTGCTCATCCGACTGGAACTGAGAACCTGTAAGCATATCAGTAGCGAGAGCAAGTCTACGCACAGAACTAATGACATACTAGCAATGGTACAGAGGGCGACTCTGAACTGGAAAAGCCCGGGTACGATGTACTTGCAAGCTTTCCCCAACCAGCAGGTGACCTGTGCGATGGCCAATTGAAAGATGTTAATGTGGAGTTCATCCCTACTGGACCGGGGGCCTTTCGAATTGATAACGTCCCACCTGCGTGCATGACGCTTGCAACCCTGTTTCTTGATGGTCCTGACTCGCCCGATCCCATTCCCCTTGGTAAGGACAACCTGACACTGCTTTATTTAGCCTCTGTTGCTAACATTAGATCTGCAGGCTCCGCATCTATAGGGTTCAGTGGGATAGATGATGATGAGCTACAACGTCTTCAGGCTATTCTGGATGCCAATACCAACCATTAGAGACAGGGATAGTGGGAAGTGTTGATGTGGAGTATGCCGGGCACATGTTATGATGGCCTTGTTGCAACTGATACCCCTAGGGAGAGTGCTTTTGTTGGAGTTAACGTATCTGTCTCATGTGCGCAGATCCCTCAGCTTTGTTCTTTAGTGTATCTTAAGATTATGACTTGTGTTTCTTTCAACTACTGAATATTCTATTTTGGTAACCCTTTCCTTTCGTTTGGCTACTTGATCAGTCTAATTCATCAAGACGTCCGAAGACAGCGCCCGGGCCATTCTGTGCCTTGCTCGATATGGAATCCATCCTAGTAAGATTTCAATTGCGCTACTTAGACTTAAGTCACGATCCACTCCCTGAGAGATACCAGTCCTCGGCCTCACATTGGCCGTTAAGATTAGAAATACACAATCATGGCAGAAATCCATATATTAAGGTTTTTGACCGTCGTCTCACCTTGACTCTATGAACAAACAGATATCCAAGACAAAGAACAGATGCCGTTCATCATACAGACCAACCGATTCTTGCAATCAGAAAGCACAACCCAAGACACGGACGCATTGATATATCACATCCTCACACAAAGATCCCGAACGTGCGGGGAAGAAAGGAATTCAAGACTCTGGTAAGTTTGATTAGGTCCGGAGTAGGAATTTATGAAAGTAATCTTAGATAGTCACACATGGTCAACCCGTGCCCTAACATGGGCCCTGAGGCCAGACTGCCGGGCACCAAACCTTAATCCAAGGTCGTTCCTGACTAGTCAACCTAGTGACTCGCGATGCCCTAATAAAGACCTGAAGTTGTTCTCATCGGGCACTGAAACTCAAATGAGGACAAAGACAGTCTATTTCGTGATCGGCAGGCACCGTACACGGAGCCATGTTGGCATTGGGACGTTCAAAAACAGGGAATGTGAGACTAGGGCTGACGCCCACAGCGGCTGTCAAGGGGTTGTTTGACTAAAGGATCCAACAGTAATGTCACGATACGCGGGAAAGACCAGGGGAAAAATTGCCGAGAGTAGCTATTAAAAGTCAACTACTCATGGCATGTCGCGCAATACTACTTTAGAGCCCCATGAGATTGACTGTCGGGGTATTCTGTCGCGAGTAAACAGGGGCGATTATTGCCCCTGTACGCATTAACTGTGATTCGTGTAGCATTATAACAGCTCATTCAACACTATATGGATAAACTCACACCACGACCTTTCGTGCATGAGCACAGGAAAGGACCCCGTTTGGTTCTGAGAAAGGACTTACATTTCACCAATTAACCCGGGCAAATCGGAGACCTGAGTCTGGGAAGTAATTTCCCAATTTGTCTTACCGACGACTACGCCTTCAAAGGGGGTTGTTGGAGTATCTCTCTTTGTGTTTGCCATATGTGGAGAGTCTGGCGATGATACTACCTCAAATCGTGCCATCCATGGCCGATATCACTGCCACGTTCCTCGAATAAAGAGCGTGGGGGTCAATTTACTCAAACAGCGGGACCAGTTTTATTAAAAACATGCCCTGAGAACACGGGGACCCACAAATCTAGTCCTTTGAATCAGTACTTCATATGACTTGGCTGGGCGAAATACAAAGAGTCTTGGTTGGCAATGCTTGAACAAGAACGTGCTTATCATTGCATCATAACTAAACAAATCATCGTCAGTTGTTGGTTCCTTGGCTCTTTGTCCTTTGCCCTTCCAATGACGAAGATAGTCCGGTTGTAATGGTTGAGCTGCTAGTCTAGCTTCATAGAAGATACTGCTGGATTCTAGCTAATGATATTCCAATCTCTGTTCCTTGGATCCTGATAACAAAGGATGCACTGTTGCTATTTTAGGTGCCGCATATGCTTAGCATGATTGTAAGTGCGTTGCTCAAATGATATATCGTTTCTCAGGTTACTCATACTCATACTCCACTTGTAGACCCTCGTGTGACCGCAAATGGCGATCTACTTCATTTCCTGTCTTAGCTCTGGCGCTCTAACCGGTCAGGTCATGGCCTAATTCATGGCAATATTGAGACCATCAGGCCACATTACTAATCATGGCCATATAGCTATAGGCTATGCACTCAAAGCCGGTGCACTACGATATATCAGGAGTTCGGTGAGTGTGCCGAGTTCCTTTCAGTATGATTCTTTCGAGTTGCCCATTGTCAAGCCTCAGACAAGGTGCACATATCCTGTCCATCGTCTTCTAAGATATTGTCCTTAGCCAGGCTGTTACTTTGAAGGCCCATTGCTTAGCTGACACATACCCTTAATCATGGTATATATCTAAACAAACTGTGTAGATGAGCTTCGTCTGATTCCAAGAGTTTTACTCATTATCAAACCAGGTTTGGATATACCCACGAAAGCCGTATCTAATTACAGTCCCTCGGCACATGGCTCTTGCAGAGTAATTATTTCTGTCCTGTGCTACTACCAGGTATATGCTCGACTTCTCAGGTATTAGTTGTTCTGAGTTGTATTTTCTCTGTGATGTAAACACCACGCTGACCAGTATGCTTATGACTAGCCTGTGTGCCACGAGTACTGCCTCTAAATCCGATCCTCTACCAGGTTGAAATTAGAAAATGAGAGCACCTTTGCAGGAGGCACAGAACAGATAAAAGTCCCAACGTCTGGGTATGTGTTGATCAGTATTTACCAGGATGTTACAGATCATGGATGGTCCAATACGCCCTGTCGAAGTGTATATGACCTCGCTATCCAGCGACGTGGAATTATAGTGCTTACAGGCTCAGTCGAGTTTGGCCCCTATCGACTCACCGAATAAGCCAGGGACAAAATATCGAACAGGAACAAGATAAACAAGATATACAATGTTACCGCCTACTACACTGGGCTTATTCTGCCTGCCGAGACATGGTATACTGCGACTCGATGTTATTCGCCCTTGGTCTAGGCGGTGGAAGAGGTGCACCAGGATCAGTCACAAATGGCGAGCTTATGTCAGATGATATCTCACGTAATCTTATGAGTTATTGGGCCTCCAAAATAGTAGCAATGAAACCTTGGTAGATAGAAATACTTCGTAATACGTATCCTCAGGTCCTTGACCAAGAGACAATCCGACTCAAAGCTTGAAGTTGCTTGGGGGAAGTATAAACTACCGGGAGATACTTCCCGGCGGCCCATTGCTGATACTATGACGTTGGTCGGATTAGTATACATACACTAGCGCATGTCTATAGTTAGATAAAATCCACGAACGAAATGGAATATTCCTCCATTGTGAGTCGTGACAGCCCTTGACAGGGCTGAAGAACGTCTTTCTGTTAGGCTACCAAGAAAAAGTTCCTATAAAAAGAACTGACAAACAAAAAGAACATTTCCAATGACGCTCCCAAGGAACCGCCACGGCAATGTGGCTGTGGACGAGATGTTGTTGGCCCAGTGATGGGGAGTGGAGACATGACCCAAAGGACCAGTGCAACTCTCCTCAGGTATCCACGGCTGGCCAGGGCTTGGTTCCATAGGAGAGTAATCCTCCGTATTTTTTGATTCGAGAAAGGTCCTGTTGAGAATTAATTCTCCGGGTTTGTCGAGAAGGAGATATTCCCCCGCTGTCAGGACAGACATCATCGATATAAATAACCAACATAGAGAAGAGTCCGAAAAGGGACCCCGTACTGTAAGTACCGTAACATGAATCCTCCCGCCCAATGGGCTGGGGGCCCACATGACTTCACGATCGTCGCCTGAAAAAGGAAATCTCATTCGTACCTCAACTCACTTCTTTCCTTTAGTCAGATCCTCCCCCATTAACTAACTAATTAGTTCGCTATCTTTGTCCACGAATCTCTCCCGCTGATCCCTCGGTTCCTTGGTCAACAAACGTAAACCCCGCCAAGACAAGTTTGTGCCTCGCGCTTTGCTTTGCTTGGGGAAGAAAAGTGGCGCGGCAGCTTCCCAGGCACTCGTCAAAAGAAATACGCTGCCTCTCATCAATCTTCTTCTTTAAACTCGTCATTTCGTCGTGCTTCACGTTTCACCGATCAATCTTCCATTGTTGACAACGAATCAACGGTACCCACCTTTTATCTTGTCAACCGCCTATCACTTCCTCTGAAACTTTCGCCGAGAATTCGACCTGGGAACCATTAAAAGTGAATTGAGAGCATTCCACCTGCGCTCCTGGCGCAATCTCTCTCCGCAACTTCCCTGTTCGAGGAATCCGCGCCGATTGGAACGATTGTTAACCCGAAACACGATCGTCCAACATGTCGTACAATCGCCTGGGTCAGTATATTTCCCATTGCGCATGGTTTCCCTTGTTAATGTTGTTCCGATTGCGTCGCTGTGGGCTGTCGCACCGATATCCATCTCCTTTCTGAAACTTTAGAATATTGAAGGAGATTGTCTAGAGGCTCGGCGCGCAAGCTGACAGCATCTTTTTTCGTCCTTCTTTGTTGTTGTTTGTGTTTTTCTTTTGTTTCCGCTTGCGCTCGCGATCGCTGGAATCCTCCAGCCTTCTTACATCCTCTAGTATACTGACGCCCTACTCCAGGAGAGTCTTATGGGGAGGACGACCATAGTCACTCTCCCATGATGAACCCCCACCAAACGAACAATCGGTCTCCGTCACCGGGTCGGCCATTGAATGCCTACCAGCTCTCAGATGTTTCTTACGGGCCACAGGAGCGCCTTCATATGCCTTCGAGTGATTTACTGGCCGAGCAACCAACGGTAAGCATCCCCGTCTGACATATACCACGGTGTGGTAACTGACGAACTTGGGACAACAGTATTCAGTGGAGAGATTGCCTAACTCTTACGGTCATAACGAAGCCTACGAACAGCACCACCAGCAGTCTTACCCCGGATACGAGTATGCAGTGGATCCCGAGGCACATCATGACGCCTATTATACTCAACCTTACCAACCTACAGTCACGCCACATGATGATTATGACTTAGGACAATACCCCGAACACCAGCACCAGCACTCTTATAGCGATGATCGCATTCCCATGCTACAACAGGATAATCCATTCGGACCCGATCCCTACAGCGATGAATACCAAGTGGAAGAGCCGGCGGACGGCCACACCCCTAGCCCGGCACCCATCCGACGGTGGAAAACGGTCAAAGAAGTGCAATTATTCAATGGTAATCTTGTTCTAGATTGCCCGATCGCACCCAAACTTCTTAACCAGGTTCCTCATGCTGAGCCTCCGGGCCGTGACGAGTTCACACATATGCGTTATTCCGCCGCAACATGCGACCCCAACGACTTCTTTGAGGAGCGCTTCACATTGCGCCAGAAACTGTTCGCCAAGCCCCGTCATACCGAACTCTTCATCGTGGTAACGATGTATAACGAGGATGACTTTCTTTTCGCGCGAACGTTGATTGGTGTATTCAAGAACATTGAACATATGTGCTCGAGGACGCATAGCAAGACCTGGGGCAAAGACGCATGGAAGAAGATCGTGGTCTGTGTAATCAGCGATGGTCGTGCGAAAATCAACCCGCGAACCCGTGCAGTGTTGGCCGCTTTGGGAGTATACCAGGACGGAATTGCTAAGCAACAAGTCAACGGCAAGGACGTGACAGCGCACATCTACGAATACACCACTCAGATAGCTCTCGAGCTGAAGGGAACCCAGGTCCATATCAAGGGACGCTCGGCAGTGCCCGTTCAGATGATTTTCTGTCTGAAGGAAAAGAATCAGAAGAAGATCAACTCCCACCGCTGGTTCTTCCAGGCATTTGGTCGAGTACTGGACCCCAACATTTGTGTCCTGCTGGATGCTGGAACGAAGCCCGGCAAGGACTCCATCTATCGTCTCTGGAAGGCATTCGATGTGGAGCCGATGTGTGGAGGGGCTTGTGGTGAAATCAAAGTCATGCTCTCGCACGGAAAGAAACTGCTCAACCCCCTGGTTGCTGGTCAGAACTTCGAGTATAAGCTGAGCAATATCCTCGACAAACCTATGGAGTCGGCCTTTGGGTTCATTAGTGTGCTTCCTGGTGCATTTTCTGCGTACCGGTTTGTCGCATTACAGAATGATAAGAACGGCCAAGGTCCGTTGGAGCGGTATTTCCTCGGTGAAAAGATGCATGGCGCCAATGCCGGTATTTTCACGGCCAATATGTACCTGGCTGAGGATCGCATTCTGTGTTTCGAAATCGTCACCAAACGTAACTGTCGCTGGCTACTGCAATATGTGAAGTCTTCTACTGGCGAGACCGATGTTCCGGATCAGATGGCGGAGTTCATTCTTCAGCGCCGTCGGTGGCTGAACGGCAGTTTCTTCGCTGCGGTATATGCAATCGCCCATTTCTATCAGATCTGGAGAAGCGACCATTCTGCTATTCGGAAATTCGCGTTGCTCATCGAGTTTTTCTATCAAACCATCAACATGCTGTTCGCTTGGTTTGGCATTGTAAGCACCACCCTACCTTCCACCTGCCACTGTCACACTAACTTGTATTTCAGGGTAATTTCTTCTTGGTTTTCCACATTCTCACGACATATCTCGGTCAGAAAGACCTCCTCGGCACCACCGGTAAAGTGCTTGGTGTGGTTTTCGAGTGGCTTTACCTCGCAACATTGGTAACGTGCTTCGTCCTGGCCTTGGGCAATCGCCCGGGCGGATCCAATAAGTTCTACATGACCATGGTCTATTTCTGGATTGGTATTATGATTTACTTAGCATTTGCTTGCATTTTCGTCACGGTGAAATCTATCCAGACGGAGGTGCAGCAGGATGGCTTTACCTTCACGGATCTGTTCACCAACTCGACGTTCTTCACGATCATTGTGTCCTTGGGCTCAACGTATGTCATGTGGTTTGTCGCATCGATTATCTTCCTTGATCCCTGGCATATGTTCACCAGCGTAAGTCCTCCTATCCGGCTCTTCAGCTGGTCTTACTAACCCGGGACAGTTCATCCAATATATCTTGCTCACTCCGACGTATATCAACGTGTTGAATATTTATGCGTTTTGCAATACTCACGATATCACATGGGGTACCAAGGGTGACGACAAGGCGGAAAAGCTGCCCTCCGCGAACCTGAAGCCTGGCGGCAAGGTGGACGTCGACATTCCGCAGGATGATGGCGATCTGAACGCCCAATACGACACGGAGTTGGCCAAATTTGCCGAAAAGCCACCCAAGGAAGTACAGGTCATCTCGGAAGAAGAACGACAGGCCGATTACTACAAGGGATTCCGAAGTGCGGTCGTGCTGGCATGGGTGTTTTGCAACTTCGCTCTGGGAGCCGTCGTGCTCAGCGCAGCCGGCTTGGACCGTTTCGATCAGAGTGAGAAGACCAGTGAAGATTCGAACAAGCGATCCACAATCTACATGGCAGTCGTCCTCTGGAGTGTTGCGGGATTGTCTATCTTCAAGTTTATCGGAGCGCTGTGGTACTTGGTTGTGCGAATGGTATGTTCCTCCCTGATCGATGCTTGTGATGATTCTTTACTGATGAATTTTTTTGTTTCCAGTTCCGTGGTGTTTAATTATGGTCAATGTTTCTCTATGCGAATGATGTTTTTGGGTACCACTGCAGGCCCATGTGGTACTATAAATGACGATGATGTCTCATGACGCCGATTCATGGCCAAGATACCCTCGTGGCTATATGATATTGATGAATTTTGTCTACAGCCGAGCTTTGCATGTCACGAAAGAGGACATAATGTATGATGTAGATAAGTACGAGGACTTATTATTTAGAATCATCCAAAATGTAAACTATAGATTGGAAGATCACGACCCGCTTTTGCCGAGAGGCTGGACTGATTGGAAGATCTCTAAATAACCATGAAGCTAGTGCCTCAATGACCGATAAGAATATTCATGACGCCATCCAGGCAGAGGGTTGTGAGATTTTCTTCAAATCCCGACACCTTGTTGAACCACGGCCCTCAAGGTACGTAGTATATCTTGCATCATGCCCGGAAGGTCCTCACGCCAGCATCCCACTTCTTACAGTGGACCCTAACCTTGAAGATCCCTTAAAATTCACAATCAGTAGGAAGCTTCTTCATCTCATGTACCTCCTACTGTAATTAATATGCTTATATCGCAAACTAAACCCGAGCAGAACTATTCGGAGCGGGAATCCAACAGCGACACAGAGACATTATGGAGTGCCGTGTCGGAGCGAAAGACGCGGAGAAAGTCAGTCCCAATTGACTTTTTGGTTATACGGGCAATGATTAATTGTGTACAGAATTGATCTCTCAGTCCTGCCCCTCTTGCTATTCGGCATGACGGTATTTCAGTTGGACCGCATGAATATCGCCAGTGCCTTGACCGGCGGCTTTGGCAAGGATATACACATCGACCAGAGTACAGTCAATCTAGGAAACCAGTTGATGTTCTTGGGTATCATTGTGCTGGAGATTCCTTCTAATCTTATCCTCCAGAAAGTAAGTCACCAATTGCTACTAATAACGTCCATCACTTGGTGTCTTCGATCAACACAATGTACATATGCTACCATAACCACAATTAACACATACCAAAATACAGATCGGGCCCGATAAATGGATCCCCGCGCAGGTCCTCGCATTTGGAACCATCGCAACCTTTCAGGTCTTCCTGCACAATCGAACAGGCTTCCTAGTCGTACGGAGTCTGCTCGGACTCGCGGAAGCAGGATACATCCCGGCCTCATTATACACTTTATCGATATGGTACGAGAAAACCGAACTCGCGAAACGAGTCGGCATCTTTTTCTTCGGGATGTTCGGTGGAAACGCTATCTCGCCTCTTTTAGGGGCGGGGATTTTGAAATTGGATGGGAAACATGGTCTGAAAGGTTGGCAGTGGATATTTCTTAGTATGTCCATTTCAATAATCACACCATATAACCCTAGTCTACTCTAACAACCAACAAACACGCAGTTGAGGGTATCTTCACCACAACAACAGCAATTATAATCCTGCTACTCCTTCCCCAAAGCCCCTCAAACCCTAGACCTTATCTTCTAAAGCGGGGTGTGATATCCTTCTCCCCGGAAGATAGAGACATTCTACTCACTCGAACTTCTCGAAGAGAAGGAGAAAGTGAAAGCGAAATAGAAAGCGAAACCCCCTCCAAAACCCACCACTCCTCCCCAGCATACAAATCCAACATCAAAAAAGCCCTCCTCAACTACCGCCGCTGGCCCCATTTCCTCCTGGCCCCCTGCGTCTTCTCAACCTGGAGTCCACTAACCACCTACACCCCGACAATCATGATGTACGTACACCCCCTCAAACCCCCAACAAACACACAATCTAGGAGCCCCCTAATAGAGAGAGAGAGAGAAAGGACCCTAGGCTTCACCCGCCTCCAATCCAACGCCCTCACCGCAATCGGCGCCACCCTAGCCCTACCCCTCGTCTTCTTCTTCTCGTATATCAGCGACCGCACCACCAAACGCGGCCTAACAGTCATCGCCGCCGTAACGTGCTATCTAATCGTGTTAATCGTGTGTCGGTGTCTTCTGCCCAGGGTAGAGGGGAAATGGGGAAAATTCGGTATCTGGACTGTGATCAATGCCTTTGCGGTTTGCTATCATCCCGTGCATAATACGTGGTTGCAGCTTAATTGTCGGTGTAGTGGGGAGAGGAGTATTGCTATTGCGTGAGTTATTCCTCTTTTCCTTTATCCTTTCTTTGGGCTTGTGGGGCTAATTGGTTACATTACTATCACTAGGATGTGTAAGTGTCTGATGTGTTGTTGGAGGAGATACTGGTGGTCGGATAGCGGCTGATGAGTATATGGACTTAGGGGTCATGGCTTCGAATGCGGGTTTGATGGGTGGATCGCAGATTTTCCAGGGGAGGGATTCGCCTTTGTGAGTTCTTGTTTTCTTTTATTTTACTTTTTTTTTTCAATATTTGTGGATGTGGACTGATGCTTGGTTTGGTTTGTAGGTATCTGACTGGGCTTGTCGTTATGATTGCCTTGGTGGCTGGGGCGTTGGTGTTGGCGATTGGGCAGGAGGTTATTTATCTCAGATTGAATTCTAGGGCTAGGAGGATGGGGAAGAGTGAGGTTTATGTGTCATGATTTGCATATACTATAGAGTTTAGATCTAGAGCTGGGTTGCGAAAAATGGAGTTCATGGCGTTTGATATCTTTTAGGGCTACACTTGGACATACGTTTTGGAGGCATATAGATTTTTTATCTTTCACTTCTCTCCTTCTTTATAGCTTGAATTGGTAGGTAGGTTATCGCTTGAGCTTGCTACTTCCAAGATTCGATTGTCTGTCTGTCCCATTACTACTCACCAGACTAAGTGCTGAGATTAGCTCAACGAGTTCCTTTCCTTGAGGGTTCTGATAGCATCCTCCTTCAGTTTAAACTTCTGTATCTTTCCGCTGGCAGTTTTGGGGAAGATGGTCGTGTGTTCCAAATTGAAAACGTACTTCGGGACTGTATCGTAAGGACATCAGTTCTATGTGCTCTTGCTCATAAATAATAGCAATCTGTTGAAAGGAAGTCTTACCAAGGTGATTGCTCAACCGCCCCCGTACCCATTCCCGGATATTCTCCTCAGTCAAAGGCGCAGCCTCATCCTGATGTTCTTTGGGAATAATAAAAGCAGCCACGACCTCTCCGTACTTCTCATCAGGCACGCCGACAACCGACACATCCATGACGCCAGGGTGCGTCAATATACAGTTCTCGATCTCAAGTGGGTGGATATTCTCTCCGCCGCGGATAATGAGGTCTTTAATTCGACCAGTAATCGTCACATACCCGTCAGGGGAAATGGTCGCTTCGTCGCCGGACTAGTATGTCATTGTTAGCTAGCTGAGATCTATGTGATGGGTTCGGTCGATTAGAGGAAAAAGAACATACATGCATCCAGACCTTCCCCTTCTCGTCCGCGATCATCGATTCCGCGGTGCGTTGCGGGTCGCCCCAGTATTCTTTCATCAAGAGGTATCCGCTCACCGCTAGTTCACCGGGCACACCGACGGGGAGAATCTGGCTCCGATCGGCTGGGTTCACGATTTTCGCTTCTACATGCGGCATGAGTCGGCCGACGGTATTGATTCGCTTGTCGATCGGATCGTCGGTGGTCGTCATGGCGGAGACGGGGCTGGTTTCCGTCATGCCATAGCAGATGGTCAATTCCGTTAGGTTTAAGACCTTGTGCAGTCTCTGCATCAGGGCAGCTGGCACACTGCTTCCGGCTGCGATGCCTGTTCGCAGATGGCCGAATCCTTCATTGGGCACTTCGCCGTCGTCGATCAGGGTGAGTTCTTCGATGAACATTGTCGGGACGCCGTAAAGCGCGGTGCATCTCTCCTCTTGGACGGCCGTGAGCGCTGCCCGGGCGTTGAATGATTCGGTGGGGAATACGACGGCCGAGCCGTGCGTTGCCGTAGCCATATATCCTAGCACGGAGCCGAAGCAATGGAACAGCGGTGGAGGACAGCAGACGATATCCTCCGGGGTGAGGCGCATGCGGTCGCCGATCTGGGAGCCGTTGTTGAGAACCGATCGATGGGTCAGGCAGGCTGCTTTGGGCATGGCGGTGGTGCCGGATGTGAATTGGATGTTTACGACGTCATGAGGTGATAGATCTCGATATGGCAATGCGGCCTCATCTGCCTTTGCGGCGGATGTCACCGAGGAAAACTTCGTCAAAGATCTGTACTCGGAGATGTCAACCCGGCCGGAGGAGTTGTCGACTATGATGATATGCTTCAGGGATGGGACAAGCGCGGATTCCAGTTTTGATTTGTGAAGGTCTTGGACCAGGTGCTGTAAGATTGGGATGTTGCTCCGGGGCTCTTTTCGCGGCAGATTAGATTCGGTGCTGACGATCATATGGGTAGCCTCTAGGTGAGTTAATGCCGAGACCACTTGGGTTGCGTTGAATGATGGGTTTATTGGGACCTGGGAAGCGAGATTAAAATTCCATTCTGCGGTATGCGCGACGACAGAAACTCACGAGAATGGCTCCGAGTTTAAACAACGCATAAGTCGCCTGCAGCACAATGGACGTGAGTTATCTTGGTAATGATAATGAGCGTCATTGGCGCCGGAGATTAGACTTATAGCATACAATGGAGAATTCCATGGAATTTCCCAGCATCACTCCCACACGGTCGCCTGTGCGCACGCCTACAGACTCCAAGCCCCGTGCGAGGGCGTTGCTTTTCGCATCGAGACCGGCATAAGTTACTCGGTCATTTTGATGTTTGCAGATGACACTGATCACGCGTTAGTTTCTATGTCAGAGCAAGATGAGTTTGAAATGGATGAGGAAACAGACGCTGTTCGGTCACCATATGCGCTAACGATTTGAGCGAAATGATCCCCAATGGTTGATTCCAGCAATGGAGGCTTAGGGTAAAAAAGAGTAAATGTTAGCCTCATGCGATCTAGACGCTCAACACGTAGCACAAGGGTACCTCTAGTGGTCCACGAGCATAGCTCTGGGTCAGCAAACCTCGCCGCCACGGGGGCAGTGCTTGCAAGGCCTTGGACAAGTGCCTGGCACTCCGAGGCGTCCCACGGGAAACAGCACTCGGGCGACAGGCAAATGGGACACACTTTTTGAGAGCAATCATCGCAGCCACATCACTTGTGGTACCAAAAGGCGTCGTTGGCGTCGTTCGTTTCTGAATGGGTCGCGGCTACACCAGTCACCCCTTGCGTACCGGTTGCAGTAAATGATCACCAAATAGTTTCAATTAGGGCCAATTGTTTAATGACTGTACCATCGCGGTGGTTGATTGCTGGGAAGGAAGATTGTACAGGTCGACAGGTTCACTGGGAGCTCTTATAAGTTGCAGAGAGAAAGAAAGGACGAAGGAAAGGTGGTGGCGGACCTTCAGGTCTTCCCCTCACATTAAGTCAATCATGCATGCTCCCTTTTATGCGGGGTTCGGCCCCATCATCGTGACCGCGGATTGCCGAGTTCCTCTGGTTTTGACTAATAGCGTACCTGACTTGCCGACCTAGCTTCTTCAAATGCTGCAGTGGATCTACACTAGATAATTAGACCGTTCTTGATTCAGGTGGTCTGGCCAGTTGAGACTCAACCTGGAAGGTTCCTGGTGGAGTGGCCACATTCCTATTCTCCACGTTTCATCGTCATTGTGCAGTGCTAGGCAACACGTACACATTTTTGCTTAATCTTCCGTCGTCTCAGAGACTTACTTCACGATTATCCCTAATATAGTATCATTATCCAGTAATGTGCCCGATTGTCGCGGTCACTTCGCAATGGTGTTGTGGCAAAAAGGAGGTTAGGGTTAAATTCGACCGAGGTTAAGATATATATTGGTAGAAGGCCTCGCCTGGTCGTCGCACTAGTAAGAGCTCCATCGAATTGAGTCTAGAAATAGTTTAATTTCTCACCTTCATACAAATTATGTAATTATCGCAGTGAGCCCTGGAAAGTAAGAAACAGACCGAATTTTTATGTACTCCGGAGTATGTATTTATTTTGTTGGCCAACGGCGGCGGAACACTAACCCAAGACACAATAATCAATTCATCATTATACAACACCCATGGGTACTTCGGAACAAGAACCATGTTGAAGGTGGCTCCTTCATGAAGAGTTATGCTATGGTACCTGCTGTGTACAGTCTTACGTCTCGTGGGTCAGTCATGATCATTCTCAGGCAGCTTCTTGCTATTTGAAACCTCATGCAAGTTACCATGCAGTGTACAGCCCCGTCATTCCCCTGACAGTCTGACAGTTATCAGTAAGTGGTCTCGACAACCAATGATATAAGCGAGAAATGTGATGTTAGCCTGTCGCGTCTGAGGGGCCGTTTGTTAGCTGCTGTACTAACGCCGGCTTCAGCCTTGCGGCACAGTGACTCTGCATGTCTAGTAACTGGTGCTAGACCCAACAGAGCATAATAGCGGCAGCTCCCTTGTGCTTAGGTTGAACGGACACAGGGCTGTGCAGTTAGTAACCTATAATCATCACTCCCTCGTTATTACATTTTCCTCTAGCTTAGGGCACTAGAGGCGGAAGCGACGGTCCGCTCACATATAGTGTTCCTTGAGGCACCTTGTGCATTAAAGGGGTATATGTAATATGCATGGTACCCTGCAAGATGGAGGGTATTCTGTTTCGTTTGTATTTTTATCGCCAGAAGAGCGTGTATACATGTCGCCGCCATGGACGAGTTTTTCTTTCGATCAGGTACGATGAACACTTTTAGAACCTTTGGCCTGTTGGCTCTCTTGGCTATCTTTAGCGTTGCTCAAGGGGCCAACTTGGCACTCGATCAGCATTCCCAAACCTTGGAATTCCCAAAGGCCCGGCGACTTTCTGCAGCCAGTCTGCCCCCCAGCCTCAGAGTGAGAGAGATCGAAATGGTCGCTCTAAAGAGAGAAGCAAGTTTCGACTTTATACACGAGGTCCCAGGAGATGACACGGAATATGTCTTCACCACTACCCTCAATGTGGCATCTCAACACCCGATTCTTGCCCTTGAGGCTTTAGAAACCGACATAGATGATATGTCGTGCTCGGATTCAAAGATTCAACTGTCCATCGACTCGCCTACTCGGGCCAGAGCCCTAAAGCAGGAACTCGAGGCTGTATCAGATTTTGTTGTCGTCACTTCCCATGAAGGCTGTGACTTGGAAGGCGAGAGGTCCATCCATCAGTAAGTCCCTGAGCTTGAAGCGAGGCTGAGTCCATCTCATACGGTATATAGTGTGACGAAGACGAGTGTCGACCTTGCTCGTCAAGTGTTCACCCTGGAGAAGGTCAAATGCGACTGGCACGATGCAAGCCATTCTACCAGCGTGTCTTTCTCCCACAGGCACCGATCAAGGATCCAGAGGCGTACATATACCTTGCATCAGAAACGACAGCAGGAGGCAACAAGTGCGCCGACAACCACGAGGGTAGTAGGGGAAGGCTCTACGCCTTCCATATCCTTTCCAGCGGTTCCCACTGCGACAACGGGACTGCCTTCGAGTGTGACTAAATCGCTCGACAAGCACTATGTCAATCAGAAGATATTTCCGCCAGATACTCCTGCCGCTGACATGTTCATGTAGGTCTTATAAGCGCAAATGTATGTAATATTCACGGTGCTAACGATCTTAGTCCGCAAGGAGTAACAGTGACCTGCAAAAACTGCACGCTCCAGGGCGATATTGAGATAACTCGAGGCTCGTTCAACATTTCTGGGAATACGATTAAAGACACAATTGCCTTTTTTGACGACGGTGCTCTTGAAATCACATCGAATGGCCTTTTCGCACAGGTTGAACTTGGTCTTAGCCTTTCGCTGAGCCAATCTCTGGCTTCCCTTAACATGTCTCTCCCTACAATTCCTCTCACTCCATTTGAGGTAGGCATCCGGGCACAAGGTGTTATCATGCTTTACTATGACGGTATTGACAACCCTAGATACCAGGAGTTGTAGCCTTCGGGCCAATAATCCAGCCGGATCTCTCACTTAGCTTGAATATGGTGGAGGAGATAGGGTTCTCTTACGGCTTCAATCTTTCGGTACTGTTTCCTAGCTGAGAGATTCGCCCCGATTATACTAATATATGTAGGTACCTGATAACTCGAATATTAAGATCAACATGAGTGAGCCCGGGAATTCCTCCATTTCGGGTTTGTACGTTATCCTCAGCAATGCATGAACGCTGAACGGCGAGCTAACAGGGTGTAGTGATAAAACAAAGGTCCACGCGCTGGAGTTTGAATCTACGTCTGCACCGGCGTCCTTGATTTTCAGTGTTACCTTCACGCCGCAGATCCTGCTTGGAATCAGTACGGCCAAGGGCTTCGTATCCGGCGGTGTTGGAGCATTCGTCAATCTGCCAAAAGTATCTGTGAATGCGACTCAACTGAGTCATGTCAGTGAAAAGTGTGAGCCCGTGGCTGATAAAGGGAATGAAGGTAGCAGCTTGATATCTGTCCTGGATGATGTCTTCGACAGCCTGACACATATCGCCCCTTCGGTGGACATCGACATGGGTGTCCTCGCTAACATGGAGGTCGACGTTGCTGATTTTAGTGAAAGGGTCGGAGTACAAGCTGTCTTGGCATCAACCTCCTATCCTCTACCCACCGCTTGTCTGAAGTATGATGCGAAGAGCCACACATATGGTACTCCTTCACGGACGCCAAGCGCTACCGCAACTTCGGGGTCAACTAAAGGAGCCGCTGACAGTTCGTCCGATTCGGATAAACAGTCTGGTGCCGCAAGGTTGTTAGAAAGTCTTGGAATTCTCCCGCTGAGTATTTTGACGGCTTCAGTGATTGCTGTTGGTTGTTGTGGTTATGGAGTGCTGGACATGGAATAAAGCATGTGTGCGCCATATAGATACTTGTGTTATGAATACAAAGAGAAAGAATGCAAATCATGCAAACCCAAGTTTTTTAAGGTTTAAAAGAAAGAAGCAGCAACAAGGTCTGTGACTACTCAGTACCGTGACCTGGCGGGGTCGATCGCTCCGTATTCAAGGCAGGCTGTGGGGGGAGAATGCACTGCCATTGGTGTCCTCAGTGGGCATTGTTCGTATTGCCCGTTGAAGAAAAAGAAGCGCACAGCCACAAACCCAGTGACGAAGGACATGTGATGTCGCATTGCAACACGGAAGAGGCCGTCGGGCACCCAATCGGGTCTAGCGCTGAGTCGGGATCCCGAAGAGGAAAGGTGGTGTCTGGAGAACGAGGGAAGTTCTTCCTTCAAGGATTCAGGCATCTCTTTCTACATCTATCTCCTTTCCCCTCAAGAGTGAACGCTTTGTGTTCCTTAGTCATTACACAAATTACTCCTCAGTGCGACGTTGGATAGGCTGTTTTCTCGCTTTCTAAGCGCAGCGACCTCCTCGTCTTCGGGTGAATCCTTTGAAATTCAGCCGCCTGAAAAGCCCTCATTACAATACCCTATCAGGAAAGGCTTCATCGGGCTCGACCCTGACTGTATAATACACCATCTATCAATTCTTCCCCCATTGAACCACGAGTCACTCTTTGATAATGTCTGCGGATCAATTGCTTTACTCAATGGGTCACTCATCCCAGGGTGATGAATTCTTTGACTTTGACAACTTCTTTGATATCCCCTCGGATTATGTCGACAGTAACCCGACCTCGGTGAACTCAATTTCCCCCAAGGACTTTGACCTGACTTACAACGACCTGGACGGTTCAAATTGGGACTCGGGACTCGACATGTGCACTCAATTTCCATTCACCGACTTTGTCAACCACGAACCATCATTCCAGGAATACTTCGGAGACTCCGCGAATGCCGAGCCCGTTGTAGACCCCAATGATATCCTTCAACTTCCGTCAACTTCACCAAGTGAAGTCTTCGTTGGATCCGAGTTTGACAATGCCTGGCTGCCAGGTGCGCACGGTTACGACGACCATTACTATTCGACCATTCGGCATATGGTAGAGTCGCAAGCGGCGGTTGACCCGAGCTGCTCATCCAAAAAAGAAAAGCGCCGAGAAGCAGCCATAGCCCTACATCTACAGCGCTTGCAAGATGCCCCACTTCCCGAGACAGATATGTCTTCGGATTCAAATACCAGTTTTCCATCGCCTCAGTGGAGTGTTTCCCATGACCCTGCATGCGCCAGCCCTGCGACTACTTCACTGTCCGATTCAACCAAGTCGCCAACACCTCCCTCCGCCGATGCGACACCCGGCGGGATTGAGCTCGTCTTGGACCTCAACATGAACACGCCAGCGAATCTACCGAGGAAGCAGAAACCTCGGTCACGGGCTCAAAAGGAAAACTACATCAAAGTTCGAAAACATGGTGCCTGTGAAAAACATCGAAAACAGCATAAGAGGGTAAGTAAACCGACCATGCCTTTGGGTGTGCAGAGTGTACTGACAAGGATGTAGTGCAATTGCCTTGAGATCAAGGGCGTTCGTCTAAATGTCAACAACCCCGCACTTTCTCCTACTACAGCTGTGCTTGATGCAACTAGGCAGACTAGTCTGCCACTCCATAGCCCGTCCCACGTACGGCCACGTCATGTTTCACTTACTAAACAGACGCAGCCTGGTGTGCTTCCACCGACTGTAGAAACTCCAAAGACTGTGGTTTGGAAGCACAGGGAGAGAGACGTTCGTCGGTCTCCACAGGACAATTACTCGGTCACTGCGCCTTCACCATTGGATGTGTACCATGGAAGGCACTCGCCGGGTTCTCTGTCAAAGCCTATGAATGCTGCAAACACGGGACAACTCAGGGCGCAGGTGCCGCAGCCTTACAGGTCGACAACGCCCTTGCGTGGTGTCGACCAGACTCCTTCAGTTCCTGGTCGCCTGATGTCGCCAACGCAGACATTGCTTGTAACGACCTCAAAGCAGCAATCTGTCCTGGAACGGGGAATCTGCCACAGTGCCGCCAATCGCGTGTCAAGCGGTTCGCCGCAAACTATTACTTGGCGTGTCCGCCAAGTTCCAAATGGCAACAACGAAGGTTCACTTCGCATACAGTCCACCAGTGTGGAGATGAACTCTCTGCCACTCCAATCTGTGTCTACCAACCGCTCGTCGAGTGGTGGAAGCCAACAATTGCGCATTTCACAGACGATGTCTACCGTCACAAGCCAACCAGTGTCGGTTGGAAACTACTGTACCGCGCTCAGCAGCTATGCTACCACAGTGATTTTCAAGAGTGGTCTCGCATTTGCCGGTTTTTGGCAAAGTATTGGATCGGCTGTTTCATCGGCCGGAGGCATGTTTGGCAGACTTGCTGTCTTTGCTTCCAAAGAACATCGGTTTGCTAGGAAGGGAATGGGGTTAATTTAACCTCGAGCCTGCTTGAGCTTCTGCTGGTGCTGAAGCTTCTGTCCTTTTGATTTTTTTTGGCTGTGGGAAAAGATACCTGTTTGGTTTGTTG
This sequence comes from Aspergillus flavus, assembly GCF_009017415.1. Lineage (NCBI taxonomy): Eukaryota > Fungi > Ascomycota > Eurotiomycetes > Eurotiales > Aspergillaceae > Aspergillus > Aspergillus flavus. The sequence continues at coordinate 1,202,878 of NC_092404.1, read as the reverse complement.
CTAGGTTTTTTTAGCGGTGTTTTGGGCATATTTTCATGAATATTCCATCGGTCTTTGACGATTGGCTAGAGTTAGACAAATACATAATTTTACCAAGTTACTCAAATTCCAGCCTCTGTCCTCTGTAGTCAAGGGAATACTTGCCGGTCGTTCCCCACCTATCCTCATTAAGTTTAGGGCTAGGAGGGTATCCACACCAGTATCAACTACGTTGTATGTCCATACCTTTAACAACGGATCCCAATCCACAAGATACACGCGGAAACCAAAACTAACATAACCCACCCACTATCACTGAGCACAACACTGCCATCGCCATGACATCCAAATCACCTTCAGACTTCCACTTCAACTTCACAACAGTGACGGGTTATTTCCTCCAAGATGACCCTAAGACCGACCCCGACAACTTCGACTATGTAAGTCCCATCTACCCTGCAACTCACCCCCGATAAACACAGAAACAAGAAAGAAGGACAAGACACTCACAGCAAAAACACAGGTATCATCCAATTTCGGACTCATACCTCGGAGCTACGACTCCGACCCTGAGTTCGACCCAGAGGGCCGCAAAACCCAATGGGAACGGTTCGAGTACCACATTGACAAGCTAAACCGGGATAGTGGTCCCGAGACGCAGTTCAAGCTGCTCTTCCTGGGTAGACATGGAGAGGGCGTCCATAATGTTGCTGAGAGGAGGTATGGGACTGAGCTTTGGGATGTATGTTTCCTTTCTTTTCCTTTCAGTTTCTTACGCTCTTTCTCTTTGTTTGGCTCTGCAGGATTCCATGACCATGATCCAATTCTAGCCTGGTTTACCGTACATTCCATATCTTTGATACTAATGAAAAGGGGGGAAAAGTGCTACTGGTCTCTCCAAAACGGCGACGAAACAGGCACCTGGGTCGACGCCCGTCTCACTCCGCTGGGAATCTCCCAAGCCGAAACAGCCAACCAGGCCTGGAGAACACAGATCCAAAACAACATCCCCTCCCCACAGTCCTACTACGTGAGTCCCCTGAACCGGTGTCTAGCGACCGCTAGCATCACCTTCAAGGACCTAGGGTTACCGCATACGGAACCTTTTCGGCCTGTGATTAAAGAGGTGAGTTTGCCCAACTAATACTGCAACACTACAACATGACTCCCGCTATTCTCAATTACTCAATTCCACGATAAGACTCGATTGACTAACGAGGATAAACTAGCTCCTCCGCGAAACACTCGGCCTGCACACCTGCGACAGCCGATCTAGTAAAACGGCCATCGCGGAGGAATACCCACTGTACCGATTCGAAGAGGGCTTTGCGGAAGAAGATCCGCTGTATGACCCTGAGCTCCGGGAGTCGGACTCTGCGCGGGATGTCCGGCTCCGGGAGCTCTTGTCTGATGTGTTTGCGCATGATGCCAGTACGGTTGTTTCGTTGACGGCGCATTCGGGGGCTATTACGAGTATTTTGGAGGTGGTGGGGCATCGGCGGTTTGCGTTGATGACGGGCGCGGTTATTCCGGTGCTGGTTAGGGGGGTGAGGGTTGAGGGGCCGAGTCCCCCTGTGCAGGTTGAGCCGCCGACGAGGGCGCCTGTCTGTCCTGCGGGTTGGGTTTAGGTAGTTTGGTTTTTGTTTGGGGGGTGTGGTATGGTTGGGATAGACAGATCTAGTAAGTGAATGGGATGTGGGTGATAAGAGAGCATGTAGATATATGTTGTATATTTCAATATTGTACATGTGTTGAGCTCTGTCCACTACAGGCTCCTTGAGAAGTTTGGTCGGCGTCTTCCATCACGAAATAATCTGAACAGGTTGGGCCAAGGTGCATCCTGCCTCGACACACGTCGAACAACCCAAAGGGACGAGGAGATGGTGAAACCGCGTTTAGATCAAAAGAAATGCCGCAAAGAGAAAGAATAAGGAACATGCGCTGATTGACCTGCCAGGTGGAGTGCTAACGGTCTAAAATAATACAAGAGACAAACGCCGAAGAAACCCATCATTTGCCAAGACGAGGCCGCAGATAAACGTCGGGAGAAAAAGCTTACCAGCTGTAGTACTGGTTCTGAGCGGAGATTTTCCGGTCAGGCAGCTGGGTCCAAAGCTGAGTCTTGCGCTTGCGCTGCGACACAGCCTCGCGGTCCTTCCACTCCCTGATTCGTGTCTTCTCTTCCTTCAGGACAACCGAAAGAGATGTGTACGGGGGGCGGAGGAGGTTGATTTGGCCTCTGGCACGGTGGTCGTAATCTACACCATATGGACCGCGGTTGACCCACGCCTGTTCGATGTAAATGGAGGTCGGGTCGGTGATAGTCTTACGCTCTCCCGACTTCAGAGTGATCGTGATGGGCTTGCGGATTGTCGCCTCAGCGGCACCAAGACCCATACCGGAGCGGACGACGGCAACGTTCTTCGCATGCTTGAGGTGCTCGAGAACATCCTTGGCAGCCTTCTTCTTGCTGAAGCGCATTTGCAGCATGGCTTCGTCGATGTTCTTTCCCGCGATCTGACGAGCGAGGGGACCAAGCTTCTTGACGGAAGTCTTGAACCAGTGTGACTTGGAGACCGATTCGCGCTCCGTGCGCATGATCTGTTCGGGCTTTGAAAGACGTCCTCGGCGGCGAACCTCCCGGACGACCATCTTACGCTCCCAACGAATACGGGCCTCGGGACGGGGGTCTAGCACCATCTGCATATTGGCACGGTTCCGGTGCTCCACACCAGTCTGAACCTCTTCTTCCTCGGTGGGCTCAGCCTCCTGTTTACGGGCAGCCGGTGTGCGACCAGATGCAATCAGCTTGGGAGTTGCCTCGTCCTCTGCGAAAATCGAGTCCGCACTCAGGCTACCCTCTCGCTTCTGGGGGGCCGTCCTCCGTTGGACCGTGGGC